>NC_081356.1:115371079-116594650 GCF_030684315.1 Stegostoma tigrinum
AGCCTAAAGAGATAGGGGAGGTCCTTAATGAATACTTTTCTTCGGTATTCACAACTGAGACAGCCCTAGATGTCAAGGAGGACAGTATGAAACAGACAGGTAGGCTAAAGGAGGTTGATGTTAGGAATGAAGATGTACTAGGAATTTTGAGGAACTTGAAGATATATAAGTCCCCTGGGCCTGATGGAATTTATTCAAGGATTCTATGGGAAGTGATAGAAGAGGTCGCAGGGCCTTTGGCAATGATCTTTATGTCCTCATTGTCCACAGGTATAGTGACAGAAGATTGGAGAGAGGAAAACGTCATTCCCTTGTTCAAAAAAGGAAAGAGGGACAATCCCAGAAATTACAGGCCAGTTAGTCTTATGTCAGTGGTGGGCAAATTATTGGAAAGGGCTCTGAGAGATAGGATTTAAGATCACTTGGAAAGGCACATTTTGATTCGTGATAGCATGCATTTGTGAGGGGTAGATGCCTCACAAACCTTACTGAATTCTTTAAAGAGGTGACCAAACACGTGGATGAAGTTACAGCAGTGGATGTGGTATACATGGATTTAAGTAAGATGTTTGATAAAGTTCCCCATGGTAGGCTCATGCAGAAGATAAGGAGGCATGGGATAGGGGGAAATGTAGCAGATTGGATTCAGGATTGGCCGACCCTTAGAAGACAAAGGGTGGTAGTGGACGTAAAATATTCGAGCTGCCACCCAGGTGGATAGAGTTGTTAAGAAGGTGTATGGTGCGTTAGCTTTCATTAATGGAGGGATTGAGTTCAAGAGCATGAAGTTATGCTCCAGCTATACAAAAGCCTGGTTCGGCCACATCTGGAGTATTGTGTCCGGTTCTGGTCACCTCACTACAGGAAAGATGTGGAAGCATTGGAAAAAGTACAGAGGAAATTTCCCAGGATGTTGCCTGGAATGGAGGGAAGGTCTTACAAGGAAAGGTTGAGAGAGGTAGGGCTTTTCTCTTTAGGACGATGAAGGATGAGAGGTGACTTGATGGAGGTGTACAAAATGATCAGAGGTATAGATAGAGTGGACAGCCAGAGACTTTCTTCCTAGGGTGGAGGTAGCTATTATGAGGGGGCATAGTTTTAAAGTGAATGGAGGTAGATATAGGGGAGACATCGGGGTAGGATCTTTACTCAGAGAGTGGTCGGGGTGGAATGCGTTGCTGGAGAGGGTAGCGGATTCGGCCTCATTAGGAGAATTTAAACGGCTATTAGATAGGCATATGGATGATAGCATAAGTTAGAGTTGGAGGTTAGGTAGACCTTGTGGTTAGGGTAAAAGTTCGGCACACGTAGGCCTGTACTGCGCTGTACTGTTCTATGTTCTAAGTTTTATGGCAGCGAGCCACACCAGGGGATATTCACTCAGTATCATGTGGGCACTCTTAACGACTCATGGAGTCAAAGCTGGTTCTAAAAGTTGCATAAGCACAGAAACTGTGAAGGTCCATTTTCATTTACTCAAAATCCTCAAGTCACGTAGATGACATAGCAACTCAGGAAGCACGCAGCAGTCTAACCAGAGGCATACAAAACAGCTGAGATCCAGTTGCAGTAATTAAATGGAAAGAATGTGAGTCATGCAATGAAAGGAATTATCTTACCACTGGGGTTTCGGTCCTTTGCAAACAGTTTTCAGAACTGGGCTGACTAGAATTTGACAAAACCGGGCAGGAACTTCCTTAAATTACTTCCAGCAGCCAGCACTAAGTGTTTACTTAGCCTAAAAAGGAATCAATGTGCCTTGCAACTCTGCTATTATCAAGAACCATCTCCCGTTTGAGGAAAAAAATAAGCTTCCTCCAATTATTTTTAACAGATAGGAAAGTTGAATATAAACAGGGCAAATACTAGCTGAGAACAAAATATTTACTATAATGCAGTAGACCCAACAAGGTATAGTCCTCACGTGGTTACGAGGAACATTTCAGCACTGCAGATGAATGGATGCACAGTGTTTGGCATAGTTGCAAAACAGGAACTGGGAGAACAGCAGTGATGAAAATCTCTACTTTTCCTCTGCGTGAATAAAATTGTATTTTTTTTTCAAATTGAGGAAGCAAAGGTTTTCTTTCGCCATGACCTAAGGCTGCAGGAAATTGAATTTCCCTTCCTAACCCACCGACACCACCGCACCCCACAAACCGCCCACCCCCACCGACCCAAAGAAAGGTATTGGACTTGTGAATACATTGGCAGGGTTCATTAAATCTTTTCATTTTCCCTGTTACAGCTGTCAAAAGGCACACAATTTTGGGAGATCAATAACAGCTGTTATACTCGAAATTTAAACATGACAAACTGCCATTTGGTACCAGAGCACAAAATATATATATTTTTAAAAAGTTTTTAGGGGTTTTTTTTTGGTACTGTGAAATTTTTTTTCAGCTTTCCCACAAGCAAGAAATGACAATTTCGCATTTTAGGGTTTGGAATGTTTTTGAAATCCCTCAAAAGAAAACCCAGTGAATTGCTTTATAAATTCCTAGTTAGGTATTTGTTGGGTTAATTGTGCTACAACGGCTTAAAATTTTTATTCTGTCATAAGGAGAAATTACATGGTCTGCTACAGCCCACGGTCAAAACCTTTTGTACGGAAACAGGTGTGTCTTTTCTTACTCTTTGAGAGTGCATCCCTGGTTAATGTTTCAGGAAAAACACTATTTCTGCAATAAAGAAGTAATTTATTCTCACACAATTACCCAAATTACTGCAATGTTTCATTTACACATTTGTACCAATACAGACAAAAATTAGGTAAAAGTAACAATAGTGCATTTTTACCAATCATAGTTAACTCGGTCTCTGTGATTTCTGGTCTGCAATGTGGCACATATGTGCGATCTTGAGTGGAATTCATGCTTTAAGGTTGAAGTATGAGGTTCTTGTAAGGCAAAGGGCTCTCAGGCTGTGCGTTGTTGTAGTTGAGTAGCTAGGAACTTGTGTCTCAGGTGAGATTTTAACTGGAACAGTCTAAGGATGTTGCTCAGCTAGTTTCTGAGTCTAGTCCATAAACTGGTTGAGTTGAAGGTTCTGAGGTAACAAGGTGTAGAACTGGATGAACACAGCAGGCCAAGCAGCAGAGGAGCAGGAAAGCTGACGTTTCGGGCCTAGACCCTTCTTTGGTGCTGTGGTCATCCAGCTCTACAACTTGTTATCTCAGATTCTCCAGCATCTGCAGTTCCTACTATCTCTGAGTTTAAGGCTCTGATGGCTTTGGCGAATTTCTGTACAAATAGTTCCTCACCAATCTTTTGAACAAAGAAAACATGCTGCGTCTCTGGTAGATTTTCAAGGATTTTTCCAAATAATGTGTGGTGTTTACATTGATTCCACAACCTGTGCTGTGGGTCAACATCTCTGAGAGCTGGAAATAGTGCCTTTGTTTCAAAATAGCCCCTTGAAATCAGATAATATCTTTTTGATTGTTCGAAGGGAAGGGTATTTCCTCTTATCAGTCTAGGATGTTCTGTTGTTCTCTCTTAAGGAAGTGGTTCGAACCCACAATCGAATATAGTCACTATAAATAGTTAGTCTATTTACTAACTTCAAGACATCAACAATTAAGCAGTCTTTGTGGTATATATTACAAAGGCTAATATAGAGGGAGCAGTTAGAGCGTTTCAAACTGGCACTGGTGCTTTATCCAGGAAGCACATCATGGTGGCAACTGGTCAGTAGTAAAAGGTGATAATAGCAGTGGCAGCTGTGAAGGCTTTCCTGTCACTAATCATCTCCAAAAGTTCAGAGTGAGGTTTAGGCCAACCATGCTGGACCAAAGCAATCCAATGTGTTCAGAAGTATAGCAACCATGTTTTCAGCCCCTCTGTTTGTAAGTGGCTGACTTCTGTGAGCAGGCATTCTCAACCTCTCCAAGGAGCCACCTCTATAGTGGTTGGTCTTCCTGGCAGATTCACAATTGGGCTCCCTGCTGGCAAGCTGGGATTCTTGCAGACAGCACAGGGCAGCTCTTTTCCCTCAGTATTCATGGGGCACTGGCAGTGCTGCAGGAGGGAAAGTGCTCTCTGCATTGCTCAGGTCTCTTCTATCTCCCAGTTTCACCAGGCTGACACCTTAGTTTTAGGAAGGCCCATGTTCCCCCAGGCGTGCCCTATTGCTCTCTTCATTGATCTCCTGGTATACTGATAACAGCAGAGTTGGGGATATGCCAGGCCTTGAGGTTGCAGATTGTGTTAAGAGTACCATTCTACTACTACTCATGGTCCACACTGCCTCATGGATGCTCAGTCTTGAGTTGCTAGATCTGTTCAAGGTCTGTCCCATTTAGCATGGTGATAGAACCACACACCACAATATAACGGTATGCTCAATGTCAAGATGTGACTGTCTCTCTGCAAGGACTGTGTGCTGATCACTCTTACTTGGAAAAATGGATTTACAGCAGAAAGACTGGTGAGGAGAAAGTCAAGTATATACTTTCCTCCTGCTGGTTCCCTCACCATCTGCCACAGACCCAGTTTAGCAGTTATATCCTTGATGACCGGACCAGCTTAGTCAGTAGTGACGCTATTAAAATGGACCTTACTTGGGGTTAGAGATGGGAACATGGTCTGTGTTTGCATTGTCAATTCCTGTGCCTCACTCAATACAAGGTGGTCCATTCAGTTTCATTCCTTTTTTGAGACTTTTCAATGATTGTTACAACCAATTGGCTAACTAGGCTATTTCAGAGAGCAGCTAAGAGTTAACTGCATTGCTGTTGAACTAGCATGAAATGTAGGCCTGACCAGGTAAAGATGACAGTTTCCTTCTCTGGAAGGCATCAGCAAAACCAATGTGTTATAAAAACAATTGGCCATGGAGATTTTTCATTCACTCACGAGATAGGCTTGGTCAATATTTATTGCCTATCCCTAGCTGCCCTTGAGAAAGTGGTGATGATCTGCCCTCTTGAACGGCTGTAGTCTATGTGCTATAGGAAGATCCACAATACGATGAGGGAGGGAATTCCAGGAATTTGACCCATGATACTCAAAGAATGGTGATACATTTCCAAATCAGGGTAATGAGTAGCTTCGAGAGGAACTTGCAGGTGGGTGGTCGTGGTCATCATAAGAGTTCGAATTCTAGATTTTCATTGAATTCAAATTCCACTCTCTGCATGGTGGGATCAAATCCATGTCCCCAGATTGTAATTTGATTCTCCGAATAGTTTGTCTAGCAACGATATCACGAGTCCGTCAGCTCTCCCAACTGTATCACAGCAAAAGCTAACAAATGAAAAGGAATGCTAATTTTTTTTATATATGGGGCTGCTGCCATTTTAAATTATGAAGCTCCCACACACACTATTTGTTTACATGAGGAGCAGATGGACTTTTAGAATCGACAGAGTTTCATCTGTTGTTCCATGCTGCCAAGATTCTGACAAAGTAATTAGATGAGGAGAAAGTTTGAAAGTGACACTGGGTACCATGAGCTGGAGGTAGATATCAGATACTAATATCAGCCCGGTCCTACACACCACACGAAAAGTACTTCAAAAGGAGGAATTGGGGCCTTGGGCCTTGTGAGCAACTAGGTAACTCCCAGGTCTTATCTCTCACCACGAGCAACTGATTAATGGGCTTTTGCAACGTCCAGATCTGCTGTTTAACATGGTTTCTAACAAGCTGCTTTAAATCAACAGATGGTTCTGGAAGGTATATATCCATCACTGTGTCAGGGAAAAATCTTTCCTGTATTTGCATGGAGATAGAAATGGCCAGGCACCATGTCGGCTGACATAAATCAGATCCAGCCATCACCGTTATTGTCTGTTTACAGATTTTAAATGAAGGCTAAATAGTTGACCTTATACCAGATCAGTCACGGCCCAGGTGGCAAACAAACCAGAAGATCGGGTACGATATTCTTTCAGCGCCGCACAATTCCCCATTGTATTTTATGGCTGCATAACCAGAGAGGACTGATGGTCACAATTTTTTGGTGGGATGCAGGCATCACTGCCATTTGTTGTCCCATCTCTAATTAACCTCAAAGTGGCTTGCAAAGCCACTTCAGAGTCAAACATCCTGCTGTCACATGCAGGTCAGGCCAGGTAAGGATGGCAGATGTTTTTTTCCCTTAGAGGACATTGCTAAATTGGTCTTCTTGATAATCAATGACAGCTCCATGGCTAGCTATGATGAGCAGCTTTCAGTTCCAGATCTAACGGTACAATGGTGGAATTCAAACCATTGTTCCCTAGGCATTAATTTGGGCCTTCAGATTACTAATCCAGTGATGTTATCACTGTGTTACCACCACCTAAGAGACACAGACATATCAGACATATCTCTAATACAACATGAAACTTGTAAGTACAACTTATATTCTAGCTATTAGAATGTTGACATCAAATATACGAACCAAACAGGCTTGCCAATATACCAGTGTCAAAATAAAACAACTGTTCACTGCATAAATGAACAAAACCATGTTACACTGCTCTAAAAATTGTCTAAGGAACTTCAGAATTGCAGGATGTTGCAAATATGAATAGTTGTGGCATAAATGGCCTAGGGTAGTGCTGACTCTTCAATCCTTCCTTGACTGCCTCATGTTGGGCTTTAGCCCTGCAGGTTAATGTTCATTCTTCATCAATGAGTCTCCAGAGTGAGTGTTTGCAGATTATTCAACCACGATAGCATTACAGCTAAGGAGAATCCTACCTCACCCACAAAAATGCAGGCCTATATACACATCGGCACAGTTCCAACCTGATGAGCACACACACACACAAACACACATATACACACGCATGCGCGCACACACACACACACACACATACATGCGCGTGCACACATGCGCGCGCGCACACACACACACACACACACACACAGTAGATGTACTGTTGTGTGAATCTTGCTCAGGTTTCCTTTTCCTTGGCCTTCTGATACTGAGGCTAAGAGAATCGACCTCTCCGTCATGCCAAGTGAGATCAGGTAACTCACCTGATATCTTTGAATAAATAATTGACAACATAATGCCATTCTATGCCTTCACATTGCCATTGTCTTCAATGTGCTACTGAAGTATGTGAAGTGCTGAGAATCACAGAATCCCTACGGCACATATAAAGGCCATTTGGCCCATCAAGCCTGTGCTGACCCTCCAAACAGCAATCCACCTAGACCCATTCCCACCCCATCCCTGTAACTTCGCATTTCCCATGGCTAATCCACCTAACCCTGCACATCTTTGGACTGTGGGAGGAAACAGGAGGTGGCATTTAAATTCCAATAGTTTTACTTTAGGCATTTTCTGTTTTCAATGGCACCAGCACAGGGCATGTTGTCAAAGTAATTATTGAGTTAGAAAGTTCTGAGTCATCGATTTAAGAGAGATGTTAAATTTAATAACCACCGTCAAAATCACATCCTTAAAGTCATATTATCATGATGCCAAACACAATCTGAACTCCTGCCCATTTTCCCCATCTTCCCATGCCCATCATGGCACTGACCACAACCGATTAGGAATATTCAAGCCAAGCAGCTTGGCTTTTAGCTCTCACTGGGACTGGGATCACAGGAGGGCAGGGACCACTTGGTGACATACCACATGGCCTCCTGCCTTCAGTCCAGGGAGCCAAAGCTAGGATAAGAGGCCCTCCCTCCCTGCTTGCCTGCCTGGGTCCAGGGACTTTTGAATATGAGTCTCAAAAAACTAGAGTGAGGGCACCTCAATTTTAAGGCACCTCCCTCTCTCACACACATCCATTGCAACCCGTTCTTCCCTTCAAGCTTAGAAAGCCCATCTGCCATCTTTATTTGAATGGTGAGCCAAAGCGATGATCATTACTTGGAGCTTGAAACATGAGAGGCCTGTTTCTCCAAGGTGATGAGTCCTGTCCTCTTGACTCGAATCACAAAAGAATCAATTAATTCCTACAGTGCGGAAAAAGGCCATTCCGCCTATTGAGTCCACACTGACTCACTCCCCCACACTACCCCTTTAATCCTGCATTTCCCACTGCGAATCCAACTAGCATGCCCACCCCTGGACACTACGGGCCAATTAGCACAGCCAATTCACCTAACCTCCAGAGGAAACGACAGCTTCAGCTCTATACTAAATTTGGCCATTTCTACCAATGCAACACATATTTGACTGCAGTTGTCCAGGTTGAGGAGGGAAGAAATCAGCCAAGTTGCTCTCTACTGATTTATATTGGAAAGTGCGTTTTAATGGCTTTTGATGGAAACCACTGTGACGATTTTCATGTTTGAACCTCCCAATTCTCATTCACTCAGTTTATGTGTGAGGCACTGCCTCATTTAAAGCACTGAAAGGCAAAAGTGGTACAAAAATCTATGAAGGCTCAGTGTATTCACATGAGTAAAATTGTGCTGGGAGTGGGAACCCTGCGAATTTGGGTAAATCCTGATTTTCTCTCATGCACAATTTCAGAACACAAAAGATCCTCAGACTTGTTCATTGCCAAATAACATTGGCACTCACTCATAAACGCCTCCTGACTTCACGCTCAGTGTACAATTAGATTTATAGCCACGAGGGAGATTAAAACCAGTCCCCACCAAACAGCAAATTACACAGGATTCTGAATTCCACCAATGCCAAAAATCTGCTTTACTACTCTGTATTGAATTGGTTGCATCAAATATTAGGGCAAGCAACTAAAACATTGATAGATATTAAGAACAGAGTTAAAGCCACAAAGAGAAGCTGGGAAATTCTAAGGGCCTAGTCAGCTAAAAAACATAGGTGCTGACAATGGAGCAATTAAAATCAGGGATGCTCCAAGGACCTGAATTGGAAGACAGCTGTTTTCAGGGACAAGATGGAATTTTTTTAATAAATTATATCAATATATGATTGTTAAGTATAACAAAACTTCAGTTCGCTGAGTCAAACTCCACCATTTTCAAACCTGACCCTCTCTAAGTAAATTCCTGACATACGCTAATTGTTACTGTGTCCCAGTTTGCTCATGATATGCAGCAGTACCAGTAAATCCAGTCTGCCTTCACTCAAGACTGTGGACATAATCAGCTCTGCTATCACATCACTTGTTATGTTCATAAAACACCGAGGTCTTAACAGAACAGCTTAATGATGAATAACACTCACTGCTCTGAGGAATAAAGCTGGTTGCTTTATTTGCAAACAACGCTGCCAGCATTTTAGTAAACATGCTGGCTGCTCCTTTTGTTACACTTTACCTTTAGTTTGGATCACATGCAAATTTCAGAGACATTGTGTTCTACAGCTCATCTTAATATCCTGATCCAGATCCTGATGATGTGGTCAAGATGCTGGAGTGTATTTTGTTTGTTCCTTTGTGCGATACAGGAATACGGGAAGAATATTTCAAAAATGGCTTCCTACTTACCAAAGCTCTATTTGTACAATACTTAAAAAGGTTTATGGAGTGACCTATGGGTCTATACGGTCCAAACTGAAATGTTAATGCCACATCAAATTACAATATGTGCAAGAGCTTTATCAAGTTGCAATCCAGAAAATTATATTATAGTATTACATCACAGTAAATATCCCCATCCATGAGACATATCAATGATTGGGGGAAGTAAAATGTCTTACGGAATATCTTTCACATCTGTTACAAATGTGAGAGAAAGTGCACAGGTTAGCTAAATAACTGAGGGCGCATTAATGGAAAACAGCATTAAACTGCCCACTTCTGTTAATGTGAAGTCACTTTTATGTATGTAATTCAAATAATCTAGTCATTGGGAAGATATATTTCCGTAACTATGCCATCGTTTACGCTGCTTTTAAATAACAGAATTAACTTCAAATGAATTTGCACATTACTGATAAATGAGAAGCGTTGTCAGGAGTTATCACCTCGCAGTCATCAGCACAAAAGCCAAATTTCAAAAGCAGCAACGATTTATACCGCATGAGAAGTGGGTGCTGACTGACTAGAAAGTTGACTGCAATTGGCTATGGTATATTAATGGAGAATGCAACAGGGGATGATAGTCCCGCTCAACTCTTCGGTTTAATTTATAAAAGGCTCTACCCTGACAGTCAGTGGTCAGCTCCCTGAAAGTGAACATATGTAGTTGCCAACAAGCATGAGTAAACCACACAGTTAGCCCAACTGATAATCTTTCATTGTTTATTCATGTCATTCTTGGCACATTTGGAATTGATCAACAATCACATCTAATGTATTGTATAATGTGATTCTGTGACTGAACAGTACTTGCAGAACAATCTCCAGTGTACTCTGAATTACAGCAACAACCGATTTAAGATTGTTATAACACAGTGTGAAGCTGGATGAACACAGCAGGCCAAGTAGTGTCAGAGGAGCATGAAAGTTGATGTTTCGGGTTGGGACCCGTCTTCAGAAATGGGGGACGGGAAGGGGATTCTGAAATAAACAGGGAGACGGGGGAGGCGGATAGAAGATGAATAGAGGAGGAGATAGGCTGAGAGGAGACAGACAGGTCAAAGAGGTGGGTTTGAGCCAGTGAAGGTGAATGTAGGTGGGGAGTTAGGGGGGATAGATCAGTCCAGGGAGGATGAACAGGTCGGGGGGGTGGCGGGATGAGGTTAATGTGTAGGGGATGGGGGTGGGGCTTGAGGCAGGAGGAATGGTTAGGGAGGCGGGGACTAGCTCGGCTAGTTTTGGCATGTGGTCAGGGGAGGGGAGATTTTGATGCTTGTGAAGTCCACATTGATACCCTTGGGCTGCAGAGTTCCCAAGCGAACTATGAGATGCTGTTCCTGCACCTTTCAGATGGCGTCATCGTGGCACTGCAGGAGGCCCAGGATGGACATGTCGTCCGAGGAGTAGGGGGGGAGCAATTGAAATGGTTCAGGACTGGAAGGTGCAGTTGTTTGTTGTGAATAGAGCGTAGGTGTTCCGCAAAGCGGTCCCCAAGCCTCCGTTTGGTTTCCTCGATATAGAGGAGGCCACAACGGGAACAGCGGATACAGTATATCACAGTGACAGATGTGCAGGTGATTTAAGATTGTTTGTTAGTCTCACAGTGTGACCCACTTAAACTTGCAAGAAGATACATATATTCACACACTGGGACCTGTATTCAGCAGAAGAAAGGAATATGTCCAGACATTGTACCTTTCTTTTGAATTAAGCAAAAGACAGGGGTAACAGTTCAACGAAACATTTTTTCATGGCAATGCCTTGGTCACAGTCCACTTGCAGCAGCCTTTTCACATGCAATGTAAGTAGCTACTTCTTTGAAATTTGGCATTCTTGCAGCTGTCTGATATCAAAAGGCTTCAACAACATGTTTCCTTTTGTAGCGATACTCAAGTTCTTTACTACCAAGCAAAGAAAAAAGTGAAGCTAGCAACCGGTAAGTGGACTGCATAAATGCATTCTTGTATGCAATAATACCAATATGCTGTTACTGGTTCTGTAACTTGGAAAATAATGGAAGACATCGTGATTGACTGGTCTGATGGGTGTTTTGCATTTTATGTTCCGCGATGTGGTTCTCTGGCTGATTGAACAAGCCCTGCAATCCTGAATCTGTTACATTCACAGAGGTCTAAAATGTTTGCAACATCGGAGGTCACATGGACCTGAACAGATGGATAAGCATGAAGGCACTGACAAGATAGACCACAGTAATAGTTAACCACAAGCACAGTCTGCTGAGATGGTGAACTGAGCATGGCTACGTGCCAAAATACTGTTGAGCCAAATCTAAGGGCTGTGTCCTCTCATTAGTTTGGAATTCAGAGAATGCAATCTATAAACGTAAAAGGCCCTCTCAACCCTGACAGTTGTACAATATGATTAACATTATAATTAGTTATTATGGTTACTTTGGTCAGTCAGGCTCCGTCCAGAAAACAAAATAACAATCTTTCTTTTCTCTCAATATGTTGTTTGTCAGTCAATAAAATGAAATGCCTTTTTGTTTCAAAATAAACAGCACCTTTCCAAAATGCTTCTGCCAATGTTTAGAACATTCACTGAAGGTGAAAGAAAACAGCAGTTGAACAGAGATCCATTTGTTCCTTTGTAAAAAATATTTTTGCACTAGGCAGCAGGTGATGAGAAAAGTAAGAAACTAATTTTACTAAACTTGTGAGATTTTATCTGACGTATCGTATTGAAGGATGTGGGGAGCACGTAAGTGGATGAGGGGAATGGTTCTTGGCATGTGCAATGTCAAGGAGATTATATTTCTGCTTGTGTATTCATCCTTCCCCTTTTAATATTTCATCTATATGGCGCAAATCAGTATTGTAATGGTGAACAAATTTGCGACTGTCCAAGTTTATGATCTAAACTTGGTGGAGAAGTCCAAAATTAAGTGACAAAATCTGTTATTCCCAAATCAGAATGAGAATTAGATTTTATTATCAAGTACAAAAATATAAGGGTGCAGTAAGAAGTGTATAATTTCACCACACACGATGCCATCTTAGATACACAAAGTATCCAGTTACAAATCTTAGGTATTAAAATTGATTAGGTACAAAAATAGAGAAATAAAGAAAAAAGCTAAAAGTTCTACATTACAGTTCTTCATCATACAAATTGCACCAGGAGTGTGTTAAACACCAAAGCTAAGCAGGATCCTACCTCACCCTCAAAAACACACAGGCCCATACACACATCAACACAGTCCCAAACTGACAGGCAGACACACACGCATAACACACACACGTGCACGCACACACACACACACACACACACACACACACACACGCATAACACACACACATGCACGCACACACTTACATGCACACACAAACACACACACATACTCAAACACATAAACGCACACAAACAGACACACTTACACATGGTTTGAGAAGAAGTGCAGAGAATGTTCCCTAGCTATTCCTGGGATGAAGGAATCTTTGATCCGTTGAGTCTGCACTGATCCAAATACACTCATTCCACTTTCTAGCACTTAGTCTACAGCTTTCAAGTGCTTATCCAAGTACTTTTAATGTAATTGTGATTCTGGCCTCTGCTACCCGCCCAGGCAGTGCATTCCAGATTCCTACCACCATCTGGGTGAAAATGATTTTCCCCGACTGTCCTCGAAACCTCCCATCTTTCACCTTAAAATTATGCCTCCTCATTACTGACCCTCCAGTTACAGGGAACAGCTCCTCCCTATCCAAACTGTCTGCGCTCCTCATAATTTTCGATACCTCAATCCAGGACTCCTTCAGCCTTTACCGTTCCAAAGAAAACAACCCAAGCTTATCCAGCCTCCTTACATAACTAAAATGCTTTATCCCAGACAACATCCTGATGAATCTCCTCATCACCTCCTCTCATGCAATCACATCCGTCCTGTAATGAGGCGATCAGAACTGCACACAGTATTCCAGCTGTGGCCTAACCAAAATTCTGTACAGCTCCAGTAGGACCTCCTGCTTTACATTACATTATTAGTCACCCTTTTAACCTTTCCTGCTACCTTCGGATTTGTGCGGACATGCACTCCGAGATCCTCTGTTTGTCTAAGCTTCCCTGCATACTGTCATTCACTGAGCTTGCTCTTATCTTGCTATTTCTTTCAAAGTGCGTCACCTCATACTTTTCAAAGTTCAATTGCACCTGCAACTGACCTGCCCATCTGGTCAACCTGTCTACAGCTTCCTGAAACGTAAGACTTTCTCACTCACCATTAACTGTCTGGCCAATCTTTGTGTGATCTGCAAATCTACAGAGCATTGCCCTCATATTCCCATTGCTGATGCATGTCACAAACAGTAAAGGACCTGACACTGGTCTCTAAGGTACGCCATTGGACATTGGTCTCCTTACCTTCTGAAGAAAGGATGAACAGGTGGGGTTTAGAAGAGGGAGAGGTGATCTTACTGAAGCTGAATTTGGCTCTTACCTCAACCTGCCGTGGATCAGTGCCTGGCATCATAATTCCCCCATTCTATTTCATGCCCCTTTTGCATGCAAGTTAATTTTTCTTTTCCCTTCTCCCTCATTTTGTTGGCAGAATTTTCTTTCTTGTTCTCAAACAACTGCTGTGAATGTTCAAATGCTCACACCACATCACCATGAATAAACTCAACTCTCATTTATGTGCTACCATTCGTGATTTTAATTCCCATGTACCTATGTAGAGAAATATGAGCTGTGTCTGAAAGCCCATGTGAAATTGATGGATGGGTGGCTCCCCTTGCTGAAACCATGCCAGCCTGAACCCAAACTCCGAATCGGCTTTGGGTTTCAGATGGCAGCAGCTCACCAGTCAGGACGGTAGAGTGTACCCAGTTCCAAAGCTGCATGGTGGTGCAGTGCTGCCACATCCTTTTGTTTCATTTTCACAATTATCGATTATTGGGAACAGGGCTGTTTTAGGAAGCGAAACAGTCCACTCGGTTTGTAGATGCAAAGGGCAAGTTGCAACACAACCTCACAATCCTTGAGTGTCAGATGGTGGAATTTATTTTGAGAGTTACTCCAGACTTCTGCAGCAAACAGAAGTCAAATTGCTTACTTTCTCTCTACTGCCTTCAAACATGTCACGGATGAATTTTCTCCTCCCTAGGTATGTCAAGGCAGGCAGAAGGAAGGATAAATAATGGAGACATTGGGCCTGGGGAGATACCTGACAACTCAGTAATCAAGATCTGGGCAAGATGGTCAAAGGAGACCTTCCCGATTCTCTATCCATTAAGGCCCTTGAAAACTAAACAATGTTAACTTGCCTCTGGCCCGATTCCCAAAAGGAAGTGATGCTGTTCCCCTGACAGCGAAGGGTGGCCTGCCTGCTGAATTGAGGTGGGGCCCCTTATGCCTCGATTTGGCAGCAAATGGAGACATGGACTGGGGAAGCAGGGGATATCTGAAGGCCAATCTCCTGTCCTTGTCTCCAACACCTCCCCTGCCCACCAACCCCACTCTTCCAGTGACATCTACCTCATCCTCACTGGGGCAATTCTACAAGGGTGTGCATCCTGGGATTCCAGCAATTCTCTCCAGCTCCCAACAGCTGCAGCTTCGCGTGGGACGGGACTACAAAGCAGTTTCTGAACTGGAAATGATCCAGGGGAACTTTACTTGGCTGATGCCTGGAATCAGTAAGTTGTTTATGAGAATAGGTTAGAGAGGCTGGTCTTGTTCTCCTCGGAGTTTAGACAAGTGAGGGATAACATGATTGAAGTGTACAGATCCCAAATGGATTTGACAAACTGCACACGGAAGGAACATTGTCTCTTATGGCTGGCTCCAGAGCGAGGGGCATAGTTTTAAAATAATGTGTCAGTCTTTAAGGACAGAGATGCGAATATTTTTTGTCTCTCAAAAGGTTGTGCAACTTTGGAATTCTCTGTCTCAGCAGAGTGAGGGTCATTGAATACTTTTAAGACAGAGATGGATAGATTCTTACGAGGTAGAGGAATCTACACTTATTGGAGGAAGATGGGAATGTGGAATTCAAAACACTCATGGATCAGCCATGATTTTATTGAAAGAAGGAACAAGGAGAATGGGGCTGCACGGTCTACTTTTGCTCCTGTTTTGAGTGTTCAAATGTTGCCTGCTGAACTATCCTACAAACAGCCTGCTTTGATTTCAGCTCACTAATTTGGTGCAGGGATCCACAAAGATGTCCTTTACATTCACAAGGAGCGTCATGTCCGTTTCAAGGCGGTATCACCAGCTCCTGGGCAGCTGTAATCTCCAATGTAGTGATCTCCTCCTCCCTGGCACCAAATATCTCTCTCTTTCAATGTTCACCATGCCTCTTCCCAATTTTCGCAGTTGCCACGAAAAGGCTTGCATTTCATTAAGATAACAAGGTGTAGAGCTGGATGAACACAGGAGGCCAAGCAGCATCAGTTTGGCCTGATATGTTCATCCAGCTCTACACCTTGTTATCTCAGACTCTCAAGCATCTGCAGTTCCTACTATCTCTTGCATTTTATTCACCTGTATAAGATGACAACAAAGATAAATCCTGGTTGCCAACTGCAGTGCCAGGTAAATGAGTGAACTTAGGGTTAATCATTCCAAAATTGAAAGCCTATTGGCATCTGAGCTTGATTTTTTAACTGTGCTAACATGGAAATTGCCATGGTCACATGCAGTGCAGGGTAGCGTTGCATTTAACATTCACCAATTCTGACAGACTAGTTGGGGACAAGTGTCACAGCAGAGCACTGCTGATTTCATAAAGAGATTATTAATTTGGATTTTGTTCTCACGCAAGAGTCACAGATATGTCATTATGTTTAACAGAGCACCTGCAAGGAAAGCTAACAGAGAATAGAGTCTCTGATGTGGTTTGGGAGCATAAACTGAGTGATAGCAAGGCATCAGCTTGCATTTTACATCTCTCCAATTAAATGCTACAGATAAAGGCTGGAGAAAAGTTTCTGGCCAGTAGTTTTGGATTCAGGCTGTTCCTAATTCCAGGAGCATTCCAACAGATCAAAAATTTCTAGAACATCTGATTCCTTGAGACAGCCAATACTAAAACCATTTCCAAAAGCACTGGAATACCAGAAGCTGTTTAATTGGTTACTGAAATGGAGGGGTTAACTCCAAGTAAAATTTGAGTCTCTTTGCTTGTGGCATCCATTTAAAAGCACTACTATGTATTTAGCTGATGGTCGCATCAACTTCTGCTCTAGATGATGGTAAATGTGCTAGCACAAAATTCATATCAGGGCCTGGGTGAATATACAGGCCTGACCTATGGCATGAAAATACCCGATTCAGCAACAAACAAGCATAATTTTTAAGAAGAAGGGTCTGAGGAAGAGTCACCGGGCCCGAAACGTTAACTCTGTTTTCTCCTTCACCGATGCTGCTACACCTGCTGAGCTTTTCAAGCAACTTTGTTTTTGTTCGATTTACAGCATCCACAGTTCTTTCGGTTTTTAATTTTTAAGAGAGCTGTTTTGGAAGTTGACAAATGGCAGAGTTGACATGTAGGAGATTAGTGATGAATCTGGCAGTCAGTTTATTTAGCAAGCATTCATGTGGGCAAGGCCTTTTAACTTCTCAAAGTCTGACTGCTCCCTTTAGAATGATCCTTAAAACATATCTTTTGGTCAAGCTTTTAGTCACCTGTCCTAATATTTCTTTTGTGACGATTGGTATCAAACTTTGTTACATTTGCAAAGCATGAATGAACTGCCACATTAAATGACTATCATAGTAAAATCCATTCTTTTGAAAATTTTTCTGTATTTTTAACTGTGGACTGAATTGGGAAAAGGAGTGTTTTCGAAACCAAAGACTGTGGAAACGATTGTGATGCCTTTTAATTGGAGCTATGTGACACTCTTTGGAAATGCTGTTTACACAGCCATTTTTTCAAGCAGCAGGGCCAAGCGGTGTATGAAGGGAGATTCGGCTATCAACAAGTATCTAATTGGTCTGGGAAGGGCGACCAGTGTCTATAGCAAGGCCAACAACTATCTGATTGATTTCCCAATGGTCAAACTACCTTTCTTCCGGGTAGGAGCTTCTGATCAGAAGCCATCAAACCTCTAAAAAGGAAGAAGCTGCCCTTTGCTCTACAAAGAACTCAAGCATGAAGAAAGCCAGTGCTCTTCCTCTCATCAGTTGCTATAAGCTGTGGCTTTCAATCAATAAGTCACAGACTTTATAAGTTGTGAACCAGTTGTTCTGTGCCTCCCGCAAGTAAGTAGAAACACCTGGAGAAGGAAGATTGAGGAACCGCAAGCCAAACGATTCACCTCAGTGAACCCTGTGGACAGGGGCCATTGAACTGCCTTCCTAGTCTTTTTCTCTATGCATGGCAGCCATTTTTTTTGTATCTGTCGATGTCAGTGGTGGGGAGTGTATAAGGGGGTTAAAATTTTATCTGGTAGAGTTACATGTTGACAGTTTATACATATTTATTTGTAATAAATAGTAATTTTTTTCTTACTCAGTACAGAAACCCATTCCAAGTTGCATCTAAAAGACAGGTAAACTGGGGAATTTCAACTACTTTCATAAACACTTCCGTACTTGCGACAATCTGGGAAAAACAGGGCCTGACTTCCCACATGCTACTCAAATGAGGCGTAACTACATAAATGCAAGTTATAATTGCTGATCAAGTATTGGTTTTTGCTGCTACGAGCGATAATGCAGAGGACTGCATGTTTTCATTATAATGAAACAAACAATTAGGTTCAAAGAGATTCTAATTCCTCCTACTGCTTTAAATGGGGTAGAAACATGAGACAATTTTGATCACTTGTTCCATTGCTGAAACTACAATAACAGATTTCAAATATTGGGAAACACAAAAAAACCATTCAATGATTGGCAGCACTCCAGAGAAATTCATCACGAGCCCTTTTATTTAGGGGCTGGGAATGGTGAGCTGGCCCAAAGTCTGATATATGAATGGATGGATGAACTGCAGTCTGCACTATCAACTGGAATGGAATGACCTCCAGCAAGTACAAAAGATACAGCTTCGCTGCAATTAGATTGCTCCCTGAAAACTTATTCCAAGAAGCTTGTTCTAGTGTTGATTTGGTTGTTCCAATGGGCTAAAATCAAAACAAAAATACAAGCATTGGGAAAGCAGTCAGTCCAGACAGTGGGTAAATCTTGCCTCTACATGACTTGTAAAATGGATAATAATGAAAATAATATTCAGACAATATACAATACAAACTCACTTAGCCATCAGACAAAGTCAAGATCTGGGAAAATGTATGTCGGAGCATAAGCCACACTAACCAGGGGAATGGAGAGGAACAAGGAGTCAAAAGAAAGGCATTTAATCCATCAGGGTACTTCCCTCTGCTGACCTTTGGCAAATTTGCTCTTTTAAAACCCTCAGGACACTGGGCAGTTTCGGTGGCGAGACAAAAACAAAACATTCAGAAGATGAAGTTCACTTATGATTTTTCTTCAACTCACAAAAAGTAATTATGCAAATCCCAGAACATCAATGCACTATTCAAGTCACATTAACCAACTCTGATCAGTAATGTTCTGCACATAGTACATCAGTGACGATGTTCAGTTTAAATACTTCACTGTCCGCTGGCCATGTAACACCTTCCATTCCATTTGGGGTCACATATTTCATGGTTTCCAAACGAATAAAGTAATGGCCCAGAATTAATGTTGCTCAAAAAGGTAGCAGACAAGAGGAGATAATGACATGCGCTCAGGCCATAGAGTAATACAGTGCAAAAGAGGCCCTTCGCTCATCGAGTCTGTGATGACCCGCCTACACTCATCTCACTTTCCTGCATTTGGACCAAAGCCCTGAATGTTAATACAATTCAAGTGCTCATCCAAATACTTTTTAAAGGTTATGAGCGTTCTCATCTCTATGACACTCTCAGGCAGTGCATTCCAGATTCCCACCACCTTCTGGGTGAAAGTGATTTTATTTAAATCCCATCTGAATCTACTATCTTTCACCTTAAAGGTATGCCCCCTCGTTACTGACCCTTCAACTTATAAGAACAGTTGCTCCTGCTCCACCACGTCCATGCCCCTCAATCTTATACATCTCAGTCAGGTCCCCCTCAGCCTTCTCTGCTCGAAATAAAACAACCCAAGCTTATCCAAGCTCTCTTCAGAGCTGAAATGCTCAGTCCCAGGCTACATCCAGATGAATCTCCTCGGCACCCCTCCAGTGCAATCACATCCTTCTTGTAGAGTAGAACTGCTCACAGTACTCCAGCTGTGGCCTAGCCAAAGTTTTGTACAGCTGCAACAAAACCTTCCTCCTCTTATAATTTATGCCACAACTGTTAAAGGCAGGTGTCCATATGCCTCCTTAACTGCCCTATTAACTTGTCCTGCCGCATTCAGGACAAGCACCCAAGATCCCTCTGTTCCTCTGAGTTTCCTAGTATCCTGCAATTCATTGAGTGCTTCCTCATCTTGTTACTTCTTCCAAAGTGCATCATTTCACACTTTTCAGATTTAAGTTTCATTTGTCACTGATCTGCTCATCCGATCAATCTGTCTACATCTCCCTTTAATCTAAGATCTTCTTCCCCACTATTACCACCCAATCATTTTGTGTCATCTGCGAACTTACTTATCATCCCCCACGCATTCTCATCTGTGCTGTATATCTCACAAACAATAGCATTGACTCCTGTGGAATGCCACTAGGCACCAGCCTCCAATCACACAAACAGTCTGCTATGACCACCCTCTGCCCCCCAACACTAAGCTCATTTTGGATCTTTCTTGTCGAGTTACCATGCATCCCACATGCTTTTGCCTTCTTTCTCAGTGTCCCACATGGGACCTTGTCAAAGGAATTGCCAAAATCCACATAAAGCACATCAAATGGAATCACCTCATGTGCATACATAACCGATCACCTCCTCAAAAAACTCAAACAAATTTATTAGGTGGTCTTCCCATGCACAAAGCCATACCGACTATTCCTGATCAAATCTTGCCTCACCAAATGGAGATGGATGCTCTCCTTCAGAGCTTCCCTAACAGTTTCACTGCTACTGCTGTAAGACTCACTGGTCTCTAATTTCCTGGTTCGCCGCTATCATACATGGGGATTTTATCGCAAAAGGTAGAAAATGACAATGCCTCACCCACGTTTACGATGTGCACAAAGTCTTGATACAGGTTAAGATGGAGGAAACAGCAGACTCTTAAGATTTAGCTGTAGAACAATAAAATGCTGATATTTTCATGCATTTGTTTTCAAATCACTCCTCTCATTTCTGACAGGTTACCACCGTCAAACAAATAGCAAAAAGAGGAACAATCTTCCCAATCATTTATAGAGTTATAACAGCCCAGGAGGAAGGCACTTGGCTCCTTGACTCCAGTTATATGCTTTTCCTTCACAGCGTAGAGGAAATAAAATGTTGCATAAACACAAAACGTGCACCGATACATTTCTTCACAAATGAGTTGCAAGGTCATTTCTGCTCCCACATCATTCTGAACCCTGAACTGACTTAGATAAAACAGAAGTTATATGAAGTGCAAAATGCAATCTGTCCTCACACTCACTTGACTGCACCTACTCCTTTAAGCTTAAACTGCCCCCACTCCCAAACACTTTACCACCTTGGCAGAAACTCAAAGACACCACAAAATGGAACTGGGACTCAGGATAAACAATTTGGGGCTTGGCCAACTGGCAAGTATGGCCTTATTTCCATGCTGTGCCTCTTCAATGCAGATGGGGAGGTCACTTTGACATACAGTTATAATAAATCTCACAAAAATAGACATTTCAAAGTTTCAACTTAATATTGAACATGTAAAGACATTAATCTACCACAGCCTAAAGCATGCTACATTCCTCTTTCGTTTCTTTTCAACAGAACAGCAAAATGATCATGTGTGAATATCATTTTTGAGAAGGGCTATGAAAATAAAGTGATGTTTCTCCCTAAAATGTCTAAATGTGAACTGAAGAGAAATAGGGCTTGGACTGGAGTGGGGGGACAAGAGTTCTGCATTCATGGCTGCCTGTGGAGTGTAAAGGCAGTCCCTTTGCTGTGCACTTTCCAAAATCAAACTGACACAAAACAAGTGACTTGCATTAACAGGTGCCTGGCAGTCAGAGGGTTAGAAAGGGCTGCAGAAAAATCATTGGTCGTTCAGGATTATATCTCACCAGGGGTTTGTGGGTGGGCAGATGATAAAAACAGTGTACGCCTAAACTTCCAGAAAGAAACCAAGGTTTCAAATCATTGGTCTGGGTCACATTTCACACACGATTAATAGAATCTCCAAACAGTAGCATTGCACTTTCAGCATTTTCTTACCATGTATATGATCTATAAGCTACATCTTGAGCCTCGTTAAATTTTAGAATTTGCTGAAATACTTCTGTTGTGATGATCCAGGTGAGAAAAAAAGTGGAGATTTGGTGGAATTCTTGAACATTTCCTTATGAGTTATGTATTACAGTGTAACAAAGACTTGAGAAAAGAAATAACAATGTGCATTTACTTTGCACGTTTTAAAATGTCAGGGGATTTCAGATCACTTATAAATGAATGAAATACTTCCGAAAGAGTAGTCACCCTCAGAATGCAGGAAACATGGTGCCAATTTGGACACAGCAAACTGCTGAAAACAGAAACATGATAACTACGAGATAATCTGCTTTTGTGATTTTGGTTGAGAGATCTGCATTGAGAAAGGAAACCCAGGGAGTAATTTATCTCCCACTGCAGCCCCCAGCCCCACCGCCCAACTTCATCAAGTCTTCTTCATAGAATTGTCGTTAGAGCTTTTAAATCTACCGGAGAGAACTGCAGGCATCTGGTTCAGCATCTTATCCAGAAGAACGCTGTCCAGATACAAAATCAATTCGAAGATCAATACAGTCTTTCCCAACTTACAACAGCTGACTTCAGTGTTTGAAAAGCACTTGAGGTCCCCTGAGACATGAACTGCACTATAAAATGTGCAAGTCTTTCTTTAATATTCGCAGATTCTGATGGAGAATAACACGCACATTAGAAAGGGTTTTCTCATTAATTGAGAAAGCAGAAGAAGCAAAAGCTAGACAGTCCCCTCAGTCACAGAGATGCTACAAACAGGTTTCCCATGACTTTACCCTCTGTGGCCAATTTACTGACACGCACTAGCTAAAGTGTTTTTATTAATCTGCTGGCCGTTCCACATTTAAACAAATGACAGTCACGGTATCAGGATATCCCAAAAGCGCTCAGCAAACATGAATTACTTTTCAAAGTCATTGTAATTTAGGGAAATTAGTGGATATTCTGAGAAAATGTTGGTGGTGAGCCTTCCCATTGAGAAATGACACAAACGGAAGGAAACAACTTCAAACGCTTTGCATTACTTTGATGGTCACAGCAGTGAATTGCTGAGACACACAAATCCGGAAAATCCAAAGTACAGTAACTGGTGTGCGTCAAATTATCCCAGTCGTGATGCTAGTAGGGGCTTACAACTGGCCTTCCACAGAATGGGGAATGGGAGATAATGATGGAATAGTGACAATATCTTCAGACCAGTAATACAGAAGTCCTTGCTAATGCCCTGGATTCAAATATCACTCTAGAAACTGAGAAAACTGATGCAATTTAAATTCAAATGATCAATCTGGAATTAACAAGCAAGTCTCTGGAATTGTGACCATGACAACCACACGCTGAAATGGAGAAGGCTTATACAGGAAGGCACTCAACGAATTGAGAACAAAAACAGAAGTTGCCAGAAAAGCTCAGCAGGTCTGCCGGCATCAGTGAAGAAAAATATCAGAATTAATGTTTTGGGTCCGGTGACCCGAAGTTCTGAAGAAGGGTCACCGGACCCGAAACGTTAACTTTGGTTTTTCTTCACAGATGCTGCCAGACCTGCTGAGCTTTTCCAGCAACTTCTGCTTTTGTTCCTGATTTACAGAATCTGCAGTTCTTTCGGGTTTTTATTTAGTATTCAACCCATTGACAGACCTCATCAAGAACATGGGGAGGCAAAGTCAAGGCATCAGAGAGCGTGCACAACAAGACCCCTACCTGCCCTTACAAGCACCACCTACTCTGCACGTGGCAAATTTGCAAACCAGGTACAGAGTTTATCAGCCACCTCTTCATCCGCTGAAAGAGAGAGGAAATAAGTCATCCCTTGAACCCCAGGGGTCTACAAAAGAGTCGAGACTAGATGCTTATTTAGCCAAATACAACAAAACCTGACTACCATTTGTTACTGTAGCCAGGGACAATCCCTCGACTTAAAATCATACAGTTACACCAGACAAGAATCAGCAGTGAGGGTTCAGACATCCCAACCAAGAGCAGGATGATAAAAGACTAACCATGTGATAGAGAAATAAACTGGGCTGTAATCTCAACACTCTGGGCATTAGGTCAGTAACCCAGCATCATGGCAAGGCAGTACAAGGTTAATATTCAACTCCCTTCCCCTTACTCAAACTACTGGAGATCTGCGGCTCAGTGGTATCAATGGCAGCTCTAAGGCGGAGGCTATAGCTTCAAACTGTGCTCCAGAGATTTGAGCTTATGATCCAGCCTGACACTTCACTGCAGCACTCAGAGAGCCCTGCAATGGCAGGGGCAATGTCCTGGTCATTGCTGAATCAACACCGTTAAAAACAACAGATTATCAACTCTTACGTGACTGCTGTTTGTGGAACCATGCTGCGTCCAAATTGGTGTCTTTGTTTACTACAACAATCACTACACTTTAAAAAAACAATATGTAATTGGCTGTAAGTGATTAGGAACATTCTGAGGTAATGAAAACAGACATAGTTTAAATACAAGTGATTTCTTTTTAAAAGGGCAATGAACCAGTGATAAGATCCAAAAGTGGTCTTTTATTACAAAAATTGATTCTAATAAAACAAATCTCAAAACTATTAACTGCTGATACCACCTGTAAAATGTGAAAGCACAGCCTACCCATAAGATAATAAGCCACAGGAGCAAAAGCAGGCCATTCAGCCCAGTGAATCTATTCTGCCATTCATTGAGATCATGGCTGATTCTATTAGCCTTAACTCCACTTTACTGCCCTTCTCCCCTAGCCCTTGATTCCCTTACTGATCAATAATCTATCGCAGGCTTAAATATACTTAGGATCCAGCCTCAATAGACCTCTGCAATAAAAAATTCCACGGATTCTCAGCTGAAGAGAAGAGATTCTGTCTGTTTTAAATGGAAAACTGTTTTCTCTGAGATTATGCCCTCCAATCCCAGACTCTGGGAGAGTCTACCCTGACAAATCCAGTAAGAATATGGCACATTTCGACAAGGTCACCTCTCATTCTTCTAAATTCCAATGAGTACACGTCTAATCTACTCAATCTCACCTCATAAAAAAATCATTCTTGACAAATCAACATAGAGAACTTTCTCTGGGCTGCCTCCAATGCCTCAGTATTTTAGATTTGTTTTGGTATGAGTGCCAAAATTTTGCACAGTATTCTAGGTTTTACATAGTATCTTCTGTCGTTTTAGCAAAACTACCCTAATTTTATACTCCATTCCCTTTGAGCTAAAGGCGGAAATTCCATTTGTCTTCCTTATTACCCACTGAATTTGGATGCTAGCTTTCTATGATTCATGGACAAGAAACCCAATGTCTCTGTCCTGTAGCTTTCCACAATTTTTCTCCATTTAAATAACATTCAGCTCCTCTGTTCGTCCCGAGAAAGTACATGTCCTCACATTTCTCCTCATTATATTCCTTCTGCCTAGTTTGTGAACAGGTACATAACCCGTCTATATTCCTCTCCAGATTCTTTGTATCACTTGCCTTCCTGTCTATTTTTGTGTCATCTGCAAAACTAGTGATAGTATATTCAGCAATTAGCATCTCATATTTACAAACACAAGTTCTTAAGCGGGAAAAATTAGGAAATGAAATGCTTTTGTTTATAAAGAGCAAACAACTTCACCCTGGGGAAACATTTCTCAAGGAGTACAATGAGCACAACAAATCCATACAAACATCAATATGGTGCCTCTAAAATGTTTAATGCATCATTCCAGAAACATGATCTAATGAAATTATTGATTTGAGTTACAATATCCACAATAATGCCTTTCGTCACTTCACTCATTTTGCCCTTTACTGTCTGCCGTTTCTTAAAGCTTCAGAAAATACTTCTCTATGATTTTGAATTGCAGCATGCCTTTAAAGTGGTGAAGTAACTCCACGAAGGCTGATATCCTGTCACCAAGTCACCCTTGATTTACATGTGCATAGTATATGACATTGACCCAGCTAGCTGAGAGCCAGCTCCTCCAGTGAATAGAGCCCGTGACACTCCTATTTAAACCTATCAGCCTGGGCTCCCTGATTGGACCGGGTTAACAGCCTCAATCAGGGAATTCTTACTTGATGAGATCCACTGGCTGATCTCGTTCCAATCACTAATGTAGGAAAAATTGCAAGGTTTTTCAGAGGAATCTAAAAGACCGTGTGCTTTGAAAATCAACATGGTTTTGAGTAAATGACTCCCTCCATGGTAGAAGATGAAATTTGAGTTCAGTAAAGGTAAAAACCAAAACAACTGAAATTACATTAAAAAAAAACCAAATGACAAACCATGCAACAACTGGTGACTGTCGTAAAAACCCATCTGTTTTACTGATGTCTATGAGGGAAGGCCACCACCCATCCTTACGTGGTCTGACTTAGAGGTGACTCCAGAGCCACAACAATCTGGTTAATTTCAAACTGTCCTCTGGGAATTAATGCAGGCTTAGTCAGTGATACACCAATTCTGTGAATGAATTTTAAAAATTTTTTAACTTCAATGTGGCGTGAGGCCAATGTGGAACAGCAAGGGCAAAGTGATGAGCAAGCAAGTTCTTGGTGGCTAGGCTGAGGAAGCAGAGCTCTGGAAAAAGGGAATTCGATGAAGAAAATTTGGTGGATTTGGAGAAATGGTCTCAATTTTGCTCTGTGATGCAGTTTCCAGGAGAGGAATACTGGAGTAAAACATCTGCCTGCTGCCATTTAGATTCATATCAATCTTAGGATCATTTGAATGTTAATGATGGAAATTACTTTAGACGAGGCATCTCCAACACTAATATTCAATTTGCCACCCAAATATGGGCATATGAATTCAATATCCGTCATCTCATTTAATAAAATAATTTTAGCAGCAAGAATGAATTGTTATCACCCTCATGAAGGTCCTCAAGTTGGCTCACCCTCTCCACCAGTCCTTTCCAGCGACACCAGCTACAGGGATCAATCTAAAATAGCGATGTTACAAAGAGCAGAAGGTAAAGTACACGCGCAGAGATTTACTTTCCCAGTCAGTGGCCAGTTTCTCTGGTTGACTGGGTTTGGAAACCTAAAGGCCTGTCTAAGGATAAACCTTGCATCATCTGACCTTCAGTCACTCCATAACATCTCCTCTTAACTAATGACAGCAAAGAAGCTACAGAAGGACAAAGGCCCTCTATCTGAGTGCATCCAAAACTTTAAGAAATAGGAACAGGAGTAGGCCATTCAGCCCCTCAAGCCTGCTCCTCCCTTCAATAGAGTCATGGTTGATTCAACATTCCTCACGTCCACTTTTCTGCATTTTCCCCACAACCTTTGATTCTCCTGTTGATCAAGAATCTATTTATGTCTCAGCTTTCAATATATACAAGGACTCTGCCCCCACAGCTCTCTGCAGCAAGGAGCTCCAAAGACTCACAATCCTCTGAGGGAAGAAATTCCTCCTCCTCTCAATCTTAAATTGGCACCTCTTTATTTTGAGACTATGCCCTCTGATCCTAGGCTCTTTCATTATGGGAATTATCTTCTCAGCATTTACTCTGTCAAGCCTCTTAACAATATGCTTCACTGACATCACTTTTCATTCTTCTAAACTCCAGTGAACAGAGTACCCTCCATTTTGGTGTTAAACAAAAATTAAACAAAGTCAAAGAAATTGCTGGATATGCCATCATTTTGTGGCTTCAAAAGCTGTGATGGTTCGAACAAAAATAATTCCTCCCCTTGCTTTTCCCCCTTTGTTATGAAAATCTATATTTACCTTCAATGATTATAGTTGGCTAGGTGTCTGTCTGCCTAATATCAATACTGTTCCTACATCTACAAGCCATCTCAAACCCTGTCCAGTACATTCACAAGTGAAGGAAAGCTTGCTTGAGACATGAACAGGCCAACAGTCCACTTCTCATCTCTTTATTGCTGAAACCGAAACGTCCACAAAATATCATTTATAGGTTGTTATGCTACTTATCTTAATGATCATATCTGTAATTGACGTGTGTGCTAGTTACAGGATTCGAGCGTGCAGACTGTGATTTCAACTACAATTTTCCTTTAAAAAGATGGTACTGTATAGGCATTTTATTGCTCTCCATTCAAAGGGTGAAGTTGTGTTTTTCAGAGCAGATGCCAGGGCTGATAATATGTGCTGGTTGCCAGACCTGATCATTCTTTTTACTGATAAATTTTATTATGAAGATCCAGTGCAGTTTTAATAATGAAGTCCTTTGGATCAAAGGGAGACCTGGGTTAAAAATTGTTACTGGTAATAAGGTAAAGCCAGAGACAGAACTTACTTCAAAGTGTGTTATTTGGGATGGTGAGGGTGTTTTTTCTGGGGGGAGCATGAAGGACAGAGTGAGACACACACAGAATGGTGACACAATAGTTGGTGATTTAAAATTTAATGAGTTTCTATTTACTGTTACGAACTACTTCCTTGCAAAGCCACAGTACACAAGGTATTCTTTTTTTACTGAAGATCTTCCTACTTGTTAAAATCCTGGTTTACCCGGAACAGTCCCTTTACTGTGGAACGTATCCAGTATGTACCGCATGTGTCACAATATGAAAAAGAATCAAGACTGACTCACAGAATTTATTTGTATGTGTATCGAGTTGATTTGTTTGTTCATAAAGTTATGTGCAGTCATTTAAACAGGACAGGCTGACAGAACATTGTCACAGGATATAAATCTTCACTGCGTAGAAGTTAACATGCATGTACATTGCAAGAAACATTAATGATCAGATGTGGGTACTTCAGACAAACTGATAATCACCTGCCACGATGGGAAAGATGAAACCAGAAATCTGAACAGAAGTGGCAGTAATAATGTGTTTAGCCTCCAAAAATATCAATGATTAAATGAAACAACACTGGCTGGACATTCAATTGGCAGGCATTAAGTAACACACGTTCAGAATGGTAGTTAACTTACTGTAACGGGAAATGCAAGTCTTTAGACCAGGTCACAGTTACAGAGTTAGCATCTGTCATTGACTGCTAATTGAAATATAGAGGCTGCCCAATGTAAGGAACTAAAGTGTTGCATGTGTTTGAAAATAATGTTATTAGATGTGTTCCTACAACTGCTGCGTAGACCTGTCTTTTCAGCCTAAATCACTGCATGACCATTGCTGATGCTGGGACGAATTTTCATTTATTGAGGAGCCTCACTTGATAGGGATCAGTCAGCTACCAGCACTTGATCAGGAACAGACGATTTCACGAAGCTGGTCCCACAGAAATCAGTGCCATAGTGTAGTGGTCCGGTACATGAAGTGTTCTCCAGCAACCCCTTTAAAGGTTCACTTCATCCTGCTGAGTTGATAGAATAGAGCCAAGATTTGAAGACTCCTGTTTATTTCAGGTTGGTACACTGGTCATCCATTTTCAGGTCTACTTGAAAATTGAGTCTGGACTGATTCTGGAGACCACTAGGGCCTATATTTTCTTTTTGATTTTATTCTAGCCACCATGCTACTTTTAAGTGTAAATGGGTAGTAGGAGGAGATAATAGGAACTGCTGCTAGCATCCCTGCCATTTACGAGACAAGAGTTTAACAGCTGCTGAAAATCCCAAAGCACTTTACAGCCAATTAAGTCACTTTTGAAGTAAAGTTGTAGTGTAGGCAACTAGCTAGTCAATTTGCCCACAGAAAGCTCCATAAATAACAATGGACAGATATTGTGTTTTTGTTTTGTTGTCTGAAGAAGAAACACTAGCCTCCTAGGATATGCTTCTTCAAAATAGTGCCAAAATGAAACATGTAAATAGGAATGCTAATTTTAAAAAAATTATCTCTTTAGTAAAGCACAAATTCTTACTTGAATACTTGCATGCACACTTGAGTAACACAACTGTGCTTAGAATTGTGTAAACCCAAGACTGCATGAGGTAGACACAGGGAAAAAAGGAGGTTACAGCCAATTGAGCTGCTCCACCGTTCGATAAAATCATGGCTGAATGGATCTTCACCCCCAGTTCGCACCGACATTCTATTTCCCATGATTCCTTGGGAGGTCAAAACTCTATCTATCTCAGCATCAAAGGTATGCACAATTGGACCATCCACAACTCTCTCAGTACGGAACTCGGAAGAATTAGCAACCCTCTATATGCAGAAATCTCTCCACAACTAAATATTCAGCCCTTTAAACTGAGCGTTAAGCTCTCCTTCCAATGGAAGCAAACTCTGTTTCTAGCATGCCAAGGCCCTACAGAAATGGTTTGTTGTTGTTACAAAGCCAGCTCAATTGTTTGGGTTTTAATGATTTCTTATTGACTAGCTGGTGCTGTTTAACTTTCATTGGCCTAGAGATTAGGAAAGGGCTGATCAATAACGCTTAATCAGCATTCCATGTCAATTAGGATGAGTTATTAGGAAAATGTGTATTTAAGAGAAAGCAAGTGTATTTTGTGTGATGGCAGGCATACAATTTACATATATTGATGTAATTCAGATTTCGAATTTGATGTAGCTACATGTTAGCTCGGGAAAGCTGCCCCCTTCCCCTAGGCCTCATCTGCAACCCATTTCCATCATTTCATGTCCTGGGAACCAGAGACCTTAAACCTTAGGCAGAGGTTTTACCAGCAGTAGCCACTGCCTGTCCAATAGCATTCTGTTCAATTAGGTGCTGCCAATTTCTGATCAGCTAACACAGCTTCCAGGAACAGAAGACCCTTAGCTTTTGATCCCAGGAAAGGTACTGTCCTGTGAAGTAGCACGTAATATGGCAAGCCTTCCCATTAAGAGGGGATGGATAGTCCTCACCAGATCTCCAGCCAGGAAGCAAGTGCCCATCACCACCATTATACAATGCCCTTTATTGAAGGTCAATGACCTTCAAATGTAGAGTTTGTTTCTAAACTGTATGACTCTTTTCACTTGTGTCATGTTTACACTTGGTTCTGCACTCTCTTAAATACACTTTCTGTGAATAAGAAACTAAAACGACACATCCTGTCCAGGGAAGGTCGAGAGTTCTTCCAAGGACTCAGGTACTTCCAGCTCTCAGTGATACAGGACAGCACATCTGGAGTATTATAGTTGCTACCAAGATCACAAAGCAATTGAATACTTTTGTTTCTTCATTACGTCTTACAGATTTCAAGCAGAACTACAGTCCTTAGCATGACCAGGGTCACCACAGAGTTGTTGCAGTGAAGAAAGAGGTTGTTTGGCCCATATTATGCACTGGCTCTTTTACTGAGCATTATGATTCAAAAAAGAGCTCTAAAAACTATGACTCCCATGACTTATGTTCCAATACAGCCAAGGCACTACAGAAAGTTACTGTTTCCAGAAACTGCAAATCATGAATCACAAGGATGAAATTGAGCTATATTACTGTGCCAGATAACTGGAAGTGCACTGTAATAAAAACCAGCAAACAGAATATATACTGTACCCACTGACCCTGTTATCATATCACTTTTGTAACTACAACCAAATGACTCTGAAGTCCACAGATCCCTACAGATCAAGTAAATGACCAGCAAGCCTTTCTTTGAAAGGGCTGAAGTTGTTTTAGCAGAAATGTGGATGCACATAGCATTTTTATAGGCATAACAGCTAAGCAACTGATCACAAAGCTCGCTATAACCTGGTACGAGCCCCAGATGCCTTGCCCAAATCACATTGTCCAATCTTTACATTAGTGTTTCTCTTGTCAACAGATTTTACGCAGCTGCTTAGCAATCTTTGAAGAACATAAAACTATGGATTCGCCAAGGTGCCTTCAAATACTTACCTAATGTTTGTCTTGCAACATTCTGCAGTGAGTCTGAAAAGAGGTAATGAAGTCAGCCACTCATAATGTTTAACAAGGGCTTCACTTCATTAATGAAAGCACAAACAAGCCAATATGCATTTATTACAATCAGACTACAGCCAGTTACCCAGATCAGGCACAGGCTAATTGTACGACAAGCAGCCCCCCCCACACACACACACACACACGTGCAGACACATGTGCAAACACTCTAAGAAACCACACAAAATCCAACAAGAACAGCACACGACAATAGCTTTGCCAATGAAGCCAGTGCCTGTTGTTTCTGTGCTGAGTCTGAAGATTGATTTTAGTTCTAGTCTCCTGTCTAATACACATACCCTTTAAAATAGTATTTTTCAAATATTTATACAGCTTCTTTTTTGAAATCTTGCACTTCCTACATCCATTGAGCTTGCTGGTATAGTGGTGGCTGAGTGAATGGGAATGGAGGCCATGATAACTCCCCATTCCTTTGAGAACAGACATTCGACAAGTTAGGACTCAGTCAAACTTAATCGCAACTCACTCTATGCAATTTCCAGATCAAATCATGTTGCTGTATGAGTATGGTACCAACAGCTTTACAGCACTGGAGGGCATCATTGTGGTCAAGTTGGCCAAAGCTAAGGTTCCAGAATTGGACCTTAGCTTCATCCCTTTGGTAGGGGATTTCATATTTTAACAGATCACTGAACAAAAAAGACCTGTCATTTTTTTTCATGAAATCAAATGTATACTCTTGAGTTACTGTCTCATCCAAAAAGAGAAATGATGTGCCTTGAACATTACTGAAAAAGACACGTTGTGCCAAAGGTTTTCATCTCACACTCACCAAAACAATTCTCAGGAACAGCAATTCCAGGGGAAAATCAACATTTATGTTGCACAAGTCGACAACATTGATTGATTGGTGTGTGGACTCTAATTGATAGTGGCATTAATATGAAAATGCATCCATTAGTACTGATTGACAGTAAACAAAGAACAAAGAAAAAGAACAAAGAAAATTACAGCACAGGAACAGGCCCTTCGGCCCTCCGAGCCTGCACCGATCGAGATCCTCTGTCTAACCTGTCATCTATTTTCCAACGGTCTGTGTCCATTTGCTCCCTGCCCATCCATGTACCTGTCCAAATACATCATAAAAGATGCTAACGTGTCTGCGTCTACCATTTCCGCTGGCAACGCGTTCCAGGCACCCACCACCCTCTGTGTAAAGAACTTTCCACGCATATCTCCCTTAAACTTACCTCCTCCCACTTTGAACTCATGACCCCTAGTAATCGAGTCCCCCATTCTGGGAAAAAGCTTCTTGCTATCCACCCTGTCTATACCCCTCATGATTTTGTAGAACTCAATGAGGTCCCCCCTCAATCTCCATCTTTCTAATGAAAATAATCCTAATCTACTCAACCTCTCTTCATAGCTAGCACCCTCCATACCAGTCAATATCCTGGTGAACCTCCTCTGCAGCCTCTCCAAAGCATCCACATCCTTTTGGTATTGTGGCGACCAGAACTGTACACAGTACTCCAAATGTGGCCGAACCAAAGTCCTATACAACTGTAACATGACCTGCCAACTCTTGTACTCAACACCCCGTCCAATGAAAGAAAACATGCCATATGCCTTCTTGACCACTCTCTTGACCTGCGTTGTCACCTTCAGGGAACAATGGACGTGAACACCCAGATCTCTCTGTTCATCAATTTTCCCTAGGACTTTTCCATTTACTGTATAGTCTGCTAAACAGTCTTTGTTTAAATTTTACACCAGTCCAGATATCTCTGTTTGGTCAGGGCTTTGTTCTGCGAAATAAATTAATGAATGGTTGCAGCCTATTTTATTGAGCTGAGACATGCACACACGAGGAAACTTGTTCTTTCTGCCTACAAAAAAGATAACCCTAAGTACTGATATGAGTAGCTTCCTATTCAGCAAGCAGGCTATACTGTGAGCCCAACGGTTATCACTGTAATTCCTCTCACATTCAGAATTATTAAGCAAATGTTGTCCAATAGCACAATCACATCCCTTGCATGTGTGGGCTGGTTGGGTATAGTCAGTACCTTGCTTTTTGCAAACGGTTGAAGGGACATACTGTTTGATCTGATCCATCCGTCTTTGGCATTGACTTTGTATGGCGCCCATACCTGGAATCACACCGGCAATGACATTCATATACCACATTGCTTACTTGGGCAGATCATCCTTTTGGCTTGATGGCAGCATGCTGTGAGTGATGAATAGACCTTATGTCGCTACTGCATAGAGGCTTTTTTGTAAACTGTTTCAGCAGCAAGTCTGCAGCAGGGGAACAAATGGCTCAGACCCAAGTTACATGGCTCTGAATAAAGCCCATCTTATAACACATGGAACTTTAGCAATCCCAACCAGTACACAAAGCAGTGAAGGTAGGCTTGTGGCAGACAGTAATAAAGAACCTCCAGATGATGTTTGGACCTGGAAACCGAGGCAAGATCCCAACCCAAAGGTGAATTTGAGTGCAGGACAGAGCCAGCTGAGACATGTAAAGAGATTCCTACATTCAATTGTGTATTCAAACATGGAAAACCTGACATCTACATAAAAAGGAATTCAATGGGTAGGAGGTTAGCTGTCAATCAATTGAAGGCACATTTCTTGTGGAATTCAACAAAGATATTTGCAAGAGCTGGACTGAGTGGGAAATCAACGGAAACATCTTTTTAGGCATACAGGGCATCTTTGAAACTGAACTCAACTGCATGAGTTGCTAAGTTCATACATTCAATGAAAACTGATTTACATAAGGGTGCCAGGTCTAGATCGCCATGAGCTGCAAAACAGATGTCTACAGCTTCCTCCAGAAGTATAGTGGTGAATAGGCCAGCAATTTCAAGTACATGGATGCTGCACAGATTGTTGAAATTACTGTGCTGTATGGTCTTCGCAAATATGAAGGAATCCTTCTTTGTGAATGAAACACTGTACATCGAGTGTCCAACTAAGTTTCAACTCAACTAAACAGGTGATAGCCATTTAATGATTCAGTGCTCATGGAAATGATCCGACCAATCAATGTCAACCTTCCTGGTTTAAAATTTAAACAAAGCCTGGCATTTAACTGTCAATCAGCATTAATGGGTGCATTCTCATGGCAGTGCCTCAATGTTTTAACCAATCAGCACTTTCCTCTCATGAAGAATAAATGCTGTTCTTCCTCTTGAACTGAAATTCTTGAGTTGTCTTGGTGAGTGCAAAAGGTTTGACAGAATGTGTCTTTCATTAGTTTTACTTAAATTCTGTACTACCAAACAATAATTAACATTTCCTTATGTACCTTATCAAAATCTCATGTCATCTGAGCGCCGATTTCAAAGAAGGCAACAGGCTTGTTGCCTATTTGATCCAACCCTTCCAGACTGCGTCCTTTCATCACAGCAATTACCTATTTCTTAGATTAATCTGCTGCTTTGTGTACCTGCTGCAGGTCATGTTACAGTTGTATAGGACTTTGGTTCGGCCACATTTGGAGTACTGTGTACAGTTCTGGTCACCACATTACCAAAAGGATGTTGATGCTTTGGAGAGACTGCAGAGGAGGTTCACCAGGATGTTGCCTGGTATGGAGGGTGCTGGCTATGAGCAGCAGATTAATCACTTTGTGAAATGATATTGGTCATCATTTGATTCCCTGTAATAAGCAGTTCCTAACTACTGCATTGCTTTTTGTTTTCATTGAGATATTTTCATTTCTACCAATGAGACGGAGTTGCATTATATTTGGTTTCTCTTTGGAACATATCTGGAAGTAATGCACTCAGGTACCTATGCAAAGAAAAATCATTTTTTAATCAAACTGTTCAGACATGGTGTAATGCCCCCTCCATGGCAATGGGGCAAGAACCCAACCACTGCACCACCAAAGCCCTCTGGGAGCTATGTGTTGTAATAGTGTATATTTGCTCATAAAGATTTCCACTGCAGTAATTGATACTTGTAGAAACTATAAAAACATTCAAAAAGAACATGCTTTGGATTTTGGTGGAATTATCGTCTAGAGGAATTCTTAGCAGTTACAGTCATCAAAAAATAAACCGTATTGGAAATTGAGCATTTGTGTATATAGTTGCTTATCACTGTTGCTTGATATTCTAAAGCACTGCACAGTTAAATCGATTCCTTTTGTTCAGTAACCACTGTTGATAAATAGGTATCATAGCAGCGAATTTGCACATGACTAGGTCCCACAATCAGACAATTAATTCATTATGAGCCAATTTGTTTTTGGCAGAGACAATTAAGGGACAAATATTATCCAGGAAAACTTGCTTGATTGGAATATTGAGAATTCAACCAATAACCTGCATTTTTGATAATGCAATGATTTACCATATGAACCAAGAGTTTTCTTGTGAGGCTTCGAATGAACAAACGTGTGACTCAGGAGTAAGAGTACCAATCAAGCTGATCCTTAGCTGAAAATTCCCTAGGAGGGAAAGGGTTAAGAGAAAATGGCATTGCAGCTCCACAAACATTCATGCTGTGTTTCTGATTGTTGCATGTTCATGCTGTGTTTGTTACCATGGTGAATTCATGCTGAGTTTTTGATGGCAGCGTTGGCCTCCTTCTCATCTTCCTTGACCTTGCCACCACCTTCAACATTGTCAACCACGCCATTCTCCTCCAGCACCTTCTCTATACAGTCCACCTCCAGTTGCACTGCCTTCTGTTAGTTTCAATGCTATGTACCTCACCAGGCACTATATCGCTTCCAGTAACTTCTCCCCCATGTTTGCAGTCACAGAATTCCTACAGTGCAGAATTCCCACACAGGCTTAGGGAGAATGTGCGAACTCCACACAGACAGTCACGCAAGGTTGGAATCAAACCCAGATCCTTGATGCAGTGAGGTGGCAGTGCTAACCACTCGGCCAATGTGTCGCCCTAAAATTGACAATGGGGTTCATGATCAGATTTTCAATGAATTCAAATTTCACCACTGACCATGGTGGGATTTGAACCCAGGTACCCAGAACATCACCTGGATCTATAGTTTAGCAAGGATACCTCTGCACCACCACCTCTCCTATGCTTTGCCTTCATAATCTTCTTTTTTGAGTACATCAAATTCCATTTCTGATTAGGGCAGCATTCACATCCCTGATTGCCCTCGTGAAGATGGCAGTGAGCTGCCTTGTTGAGCTGCTGCAGTCCTTGAGGTTGGGAAAACCTCCACAGAGTCAGAGAGTCAGAAAATCATTCAGCATGGAAATAGACACTTCAGTCCAACCAGTCCATGCTGACCATAATCCCAAACTAAACTAGTCCCACCTGCCTGTGCTTGGCCTATATCCCTCCAAACATTTCTTAGTCATGAACTTATCTACAAGTCTTTTAAACATTGTAACTGTAGCCTTATCCACCACTTCCTCTGGAAGTTCAGTATTGTTAACAACTTGTTACCAAGGAGCCTTCCAGGATTTTGACCCAATTACTGTGAAGGGATGGCTATTTGGTTCCAAGCCAAGACTGTGTGTGCCTTGGAGGTGGCTGTAGCTCTTCTGGGGGGTTCTTCAGCATTATCGCAAAAATGTTGTGAGGGCCCAAAGTCATTGAAGTATCCAGTGTCTTCAGCCATGTTTCATCATGGCCATTCTCTTTCTCTTCACTTTCATGATCTGCAATCTACCTCTAGATGATGAGAACAAAAGAAATAACAGCTGGAGGAAGTCACACATCCTCTCAAGCCTGCCTTGCTGTTTAACGACTCGTATGTTTGTTCAAGCAAGGAGTTGAACGGTTTTCAATGACAGGAGGGACTGTGGACTAATCAGTTCAGCCATAATGTTATTGAATGGTAGAGTAGGTTCCAGGAGCTAAGCAACTTATTCCTGCTCCTAATCTGTCTGCTTGTGTCATAAAATCATGGGTGATCTGCTCACAACCTCAACTCTATATTTCTACCCGGTCCCCATGACATCTTATGGTACAGGAACATTCTCTCTTAACTGGGAATATATTCCATGTCTCAGCCTCTTCAGCTCCCTGTCATAAATAATTCCAAAGGTTCATGACCCTTGGAGGGAGAAAATTTCTCTTCGCCACCACCTGAAATTCTGGAAGTGTGTTACCTGCTCAGCCCCTCCACTCCACCTCAAGCTCGAGATTCCTCCATGAAGACAAAACCTCTTTCAGCATCTACCCTGTCTCACCCATTCAGGACCCTATGCTTCACTAAGATTCCCACTCATTGTTCTAAAGTTCATAGTACTCAATCTTTTGTCATAAAATAAAAACTTTAACCCTGTGATACTTTTGTGAAACTCAGTGCGGAGAGAGGGCATTTGACTCATCAAGCCTGCACTGATGCTCCAGACAGCATCCTACTCAGAACCTCACAACTTCACATTAACAATGGCTAACCCACCTAGCATACACCAACCTGGACACTATAGGGCATTTTTTAAACATAGCTAATCCACCTAACCTGCACATCTTTGGACTGTATGAGGAAGCCTAAGCACTCACAGGAAATTCTCACAGACAGGAGGGGGAGAATGTGCAAACTCCACACAGACAGTCGTCTGAGACGGAATCAAACCCAGGTCCCTCGTGCTGTGAGGCAGCTGTGCTAACCACTCCTCCAATACAATTATACCTCTTCGTAAATAAGAGACCAAAGCTCTTATTAGTACAATTATAATAGAACTCGGTACTTTACATAATCTGGAAACATAAGTTCAATTTACATGTGTACAAATAATTTGAATTTAATTAAAGTACAGGAAACTCCCCAATATCTAGTACTGATTCAGAATTCACGTGCAACAGCAAAAATTTCAACAAAATGTTACCATTTTTGTAAAGTTTCTTCAGATATGTCCATTTGAACTTGGCATGTCAAGTTCTGATGTGTATACGTTCACTCAGATTTCTCATGAAACCAGCTGATTTGAGTGACTGGCAACGCTATTCTCTACGTATGCTAGACAAAGGGGAGCTTACGGTACAATGAAATATACTGGTGATATAAAAACAGTGGCTACAACAGCAGACTAGAAGCAAGGAATTCTGCAGCAGTTAATTCACTTATGACTCGCTACAGCCTGTCCAGCATCGACACTGCAAAGTCAGAAATGAGATGGAATGCTCTCCAAGATAACAAAGTGGAGCTGGATGAACACAACAGGCCAAGCAGCATCTCAGGAGCACAAAAGCTGACGTTTCAGGCCTATACCCTTCATCAGGGTCTAGGCCCGAAACAGCAGCTTTTGTGCTCCTGAGATGCTGCTTGGCCTGCCGTGTCATTCCAGCTCCACACTTTGTTATCTTGGATTCTCCAGCATCTGCAGTTCCCATTATCACTGATGGAATACTCCCCAATTGCCTGGATCAGTGCAACTCCAACAACACTCAAGAAGCTGAACACAATGCAAGACAAAGCTTGATTAGCACCATATTTGTTCCCCCTACCAGCAACACAGAGTAGCAGCAGTGTATACAATCTACATCACGCACTGCAAAAGCTCACCAAACGTCCATAGACAGCACCTTCCGAGCTCAATGGCGGGACAATAAGATGCTCCAGCTGGAGCTCCTCTGCTCTACCCCTTATTTTTCTTTTATTTCTCTTTTTTATTCCCTCCTTTTTTGCTTCTTTTTTTGAAACAACGAATGACTTGGACTTGCCTGGAGTGGAAGGGAGGAGCTAGCGATACCTGGAAGCAAATTCTGCAGCAGAGGCCAGTATGGGGAAGCAGTCCTGGATCGGGGAATGGAGTCCCAGAGCAGAGGCTGGTGTGGGGAAGCGGTCCTGGAGTGGAGGCCAACATGGTGAAATAGCCCCAGAGATGACGCCAGTCTGGGAAAGCAGTCTGGGAGCAGAGGATGGTGCAGAAAAGCAGGCCAGGAGTGGGGGGGCAGCGCAAGGAAGCAGTCCCAGAGCAGACGTCAGCGAAGGGAAGTAGACCTGGAGCAGGGAAGCAGCCCTGGAGTGGAGACCAATGAGGGGAAGTAGTCCTGGAGCAGGGAAACAGCCCTGGAGCGGAGGATGGCAAGGGGAAGTAGTCCCAGAGCAGAGGCCTGAGAAAGCTTACCTTGGAGTAGCTGACAGCCGGGGCAGAGTGGACTGGAGGCTTGGAGCAGAGTCAGGATGGCTGCGGGACTGGGGTCTGGCACAAGCAGTCAGACCGTGTGTGAAAACCCCAGCTCTGACCTACTACAATGTAATGTTTGTAATTTGTTTATTTATGTCTTATTTCTAAATTATTCAATGAAGTAAAGTAATGCAACTACGTTCTTTTCTTATTCCTCTTTTTGTATCTAAGAGCTGTACATAGGTATTGTACCTGAGACGGTGCCATAAGAGATGACATTGTAAAACTTTTAACTGCACTCCTGTACTTGAGTACACCCGGCAATAAAGGTTATTATATTCTATTCACATGACCACTTCCTTCTAGCAGAACAAGTGCAGCAAATACATGGGAACACCAGCATGCACAAGCTCCCCTCCAAACTCAATATCCTGATTTGGAAATATATCGCCATTCCTTCACTGACATTGGGTCAAATTCTTGGAATTCTCTCCCAAAGAGCATTGTGGGTCTACCTAAAGCACATGGACTGCAGCAGTTCAAGAGGCAGCTCACTACAATCTTCTCAAGGGCAACTTAGGATGAGCAATAAATGCTTGCCTTGCCAGCAACGTCCATATCCCAAGAATGCATCAAATAAATTCAACTCCCCAGGCAACCTCTTCGATTGTTTCAAAGGCTACTGTTACTGTCACCAACTTCTTGCATGCAATTAAAACCTAGATGATAATGAAGTTTATCTGATTACATTTTGGCACAGACATAGCCTCCTTTGTCTCATAAAATGCCTCCAAGACCATGTAAAGCTAAAGACTGAGGATATTTGGGGTACTGCTCAATTCTATGTCCAATTACTTCCCCAATCAATGTATCCCTGGAACCACACTCATTTGCCTCTGAAACATCCTCTTGCCCTTCACTCTCAGATGATGTTGGAGATTCCCTAATTCACGCATTTACTACACTGAAAATTGATTTCTCATACACTTTCATTGCCAGGCTGCATGAACTGCAACTCACAAATAAAAAAATCACTGTAGCCCACCTCCCCTACCTTTGTTAGTGTCTGCTTCACTTTCAACCTTCTCATGATCACCTGGCGTATCCTGGTAAATTAACCGCTAATGCGCACAAAACAAGCTTTAGATGCCTTTACAACTTCAGTTCACCAAATTCTTTCAGAAAGCCTCTGCTTCGGTCACGTGGCTCCCTCATTTTCTGCAGTATTGTAGACTGCTGCTTTGGTCAATATGGCACTGCGCTCTCCAACTGTTCTCCTCTTCTTAGCCTTGGAGCCTCCGTCCTGCCATTCAAATCTTGCTTCAGAATCTTCCTCTCTGATGAAGGGTCTAGGCCCGAAACGTCAGCTTTTGTGCTCCTGAGATGCTGCTTGGCCTGCTGTGTTCATCCAGCCTCACATTTTATTATCTTGGAATCTCCAGCATCTGCAGTTCCCATTATCTCAGAATCTTCCTTATGTCTTTGTTTTTGCCCCTGCAAACAATCTTTTGCCCCTGCAAACAATCTTTTGCCCTTTCACCTTCCTGCTTGATATCCATTATTTGTCCACTGCCCTCGAAGACACACATATTTTCTCTTTCAAAAAGGAACACACGTGGATTTTGTTTAACTCTACACTGCAATTTCAATACAATGTGTAATGCAATGTCCCTTTAAGCAAACCTGCCTATGAACTAGTCTCAAGACTTATCTGCCTGGTACTGCATCAGAAATGCAAACAACTCGCTTAATTATCTGAAGTAATTCTGTTGTTTAAGTAATCGGGAGACTCAATTAAAAGGCTTAGAGGTAAACAGCTGCTTAGGAACAAGAGAGTGCAGAATTTTTTCTCAATTAGGAATGCCTTCAGACTGAATAAAGCTTTAAAAGGAACAACTTTCATACACAACACAGTATTCATTATGGAATAAGCGTGCGAGCTCAGCCAAAAGCATGACCATCGTCTTTATAAACAAAGTCCAACTTGCAAACGACTCAATCCGTAATTAGGCTCCTAAAACTTTCATTTGAATTGTCGTGGCCCAAATCTCACAAATCTTTCAGAGCTGAATGATAGATCGGAATTTGTTTCTTGGTTCAGCCTCAAGATTCACCAGTGCACTTTGCAATTGACAGAAAATTGATAGAGCTCTCACTACTTTCTCCAATACAAGTTTCAGCTCTGCACCTCCAACTTCGTATAACACTCGAGAGTTTTCGAACAGAGTTTCATCCCTACTGTGCCCCCATTGGATCTGCAACAGGGATGGTAAAACACAAGCTAGAATGGGAGAAGTAACATTAGTGAGTTGAAATATCTTGCTTAAATACCATTCTCCCAATGAGCCACCCCATGGCAACATAAACAATAGCATCAGTGCTGTACCAGAATATAAGGAAAAGATCTTAGCATCCAGTCTCAATTATATGCACAATGCTCTCAAATTCATGATTTCTTGAATTTGAATGTATGATCAAGCCTTTGCTATTGACACTAACCTAATTAGGATGATAGCATCAAATCTTTATCTGTGGCAAATCTAATGTTTCAGTCTCTCAGAATTGAAACTGAATAACCATCAATTTAAAAATTAACTAAGCTTGGTTTTGCTATTTACATGTAGTCTTGAGGATGTTTTGTTTTAAAAAGGCTTTACTCCCCCACCATCGACATCAACCAGAAATAAACACTGTTGCCTTCTTGTTTACTGAAGGTATCAGAGATCCAAACTGGTCCCAAAAATTGCAGTCTAATCTCCTTAAAACATCAAGATTTTTCTCAAGCCTGGCCATTCGGCAACTTGAACAGGGGACAGCAGCACGCTGAAATCTACAGTCTCCATTTGAGCACCCCTGACTTGAAATCCCATATTTAATATAAAGCCATGTGCAAATCCACACAGAAAAAGTCACAATGAAAAAAACAGTCTCAACATGCTTCTATTACCCATTAGCACTGCCATGGTGACCAAAAGAAATACTGAATGAGAAAATCAGTGACGGGATGCAATCTCATTCACACAGCTCCAAGTATTTGGAACCATTGGAACACGGAGGTGTGTCACTCAACTGCTGCCAGTCGCAAAACAAGCCTGTTTACATTGCAAGCTTCATTCCAGTTTCCTAGCAATAGCCATCCAACATTGGGATTGCACTTGAACTGAAGATGATGGGGAACAACATGGTTTTCCTTTAACTGCTTTAAAAACTATATAAGTCACACAATGATAACCTGGAACCAAATAATAAATAATAAGATTAAATGAAAGTAGAGTCTAAACACAGAAGAGTAAAAGTATATTGTTTACACTTTTAGTTTCAAGTAAAACTGAAATGAAGTAGAGGTCTATTGCATTGTTTGTTTTTAAATGAACAAACAATTGTCAGTCCGATTAGTTTTCACAAAATAAACAAAGGTTTAATAACAGACTATAATAGTAGCAAAAGGTCATGCAAGTCTATGTATTAAAATCAGAATTTGGTTTACTTAGTCATCTTCTCTGTACATAAATTAGTGCATACACCAATCAACTTATTGATTTAACAGGCATGACTGCATCAGTGTGACTGCTGAATTAAGACACAAATAATTCTGCAGACTTTTGTGCTCAGGACATTTTTGATATTCCTTAACAAAATAATGAGGCTGTGGCTATCTTTGGTACCTTCTTTGAATTCTCAAAGGTTATAGGTTCAAGTCTCACTCCAGGACATGATCACAAAATGTCTAGGTATTATTCCAGTGAAATATTGAGCGAGTGCCATCTCTCACATAAGATAGTTTGTGTGTCACCTTGGCTTACATAAAATGCACTGTATCAGAACATCTCGATTAACAGTGGAGGTATTATTGCCAATGTCCAATATTTAGACTTCAATCAACTTTACACACAAAAAAATGATCTGGCCATGATCACATTGCTGTTCATAGCACCTTGCTGTAAATAAATTGATCAGTTTGTTTCCTACCACAGCAACTCCATTTTAAAGAGTATTTCGCTGACTGTGAGGAGCTTTCGGAGTCCCTGTGGATTATGAGAGGTGCTACATCACTAAATCTTCCTTTGATCCACATAAAGGAGGCCATCCACCCCATTATACCTATACTGGTTCTTAGAAACAGCTAATATAACCCAGTTCCTCTGCCTCCCATAGCCCTGACATTTTTCTTTTCACATGTATTCAATCCTCTTTTGAAAGTTACAAGTGAATTTGCTTCTAGCATGCTTTCAGGCAGAGCATTCCAAATCATAACAACTGGCTGCAAGACATTTTCTCATCTCCATGGGTTCTTTTCACTACCATCTTACAAAATAATAAATACAATGCCATTAAAATAAATATGCATCAGAGCACCACCACTGGTACGGTGCTAAATCCATCTACTTCAGTGTGATTACAGTTGTGTAATCCTGCTACCTAAAGCCCGACTTTCTTTCATTGACAATGGATAACAGGTGCAATGCTTCTGTATTTTACCTGCTACTCTAATATGTATTAACAGCTTTGTAAGAATCCCACAACCCACATGAAAAACACTTTTTTAAAAAGTACCCTCTGACTGCACCTTTCTGATCCGGTTGACAATAGCTTCAATTCATTTTCCATGAACTGTAAGACATACTTCCACTGACACTCCACACGCTGTTGCTTATCGAAGTATTTTGTTCAGTTTATTTACTGCTGAATCCTCTTCTTTGCCTTTATTACCACAGGATTACTATTATTATTACCTTTATTCCAGTGTTGTCATGGCTAGCTCTCCATTTTGCATTCTCCATTAAACTTGAGCTCATCCTAGCTCACACTAGGCCCCAATCACCCACCATCCTCTGTGTTCCTGCACTTTTGGTCTAGCAACACTTCAGTGTTAAACTTCTCATCCTTGTTCTAGGCCTTACTTCTTGCTATTTTTGTCATCGGTTCTGGCACCAATACCCTCAGAGATCATCCAATTTTGACATCTTGCATGTCTCTGGCTTCTACTGCTCCAGCATCGGTGCCTGTGCCTTCAGTTGTCTACATGGTGAACTGCTGACAGCTCTCCTTAAACCTTCCTCCCTCTCTTCTTTCCTTTAAAATACTCAGTAAAAGTGGCCACTTCGACCTGTCCTAATATCTCCTTCTGATACTTAGCATCAAGTTGTGAACATCCTCAGGATTTTTTGCTGTGCTAAAACACCATTTAAATACAGTTGTTGTTGCTGTTGTCACTGGGCTAAGAATACCAGATTCCAGCCACTCTCTGTGAAATGGGAAAGCCAAAGGACACTCCAACTGAATTGCTTTTTCCTGCTTCAATGTCTCCCGATGATTGTCGAACAGCAGTGTTCATCTCAACAGAACTCTCGACAATGTGTACTGGATTTGGCCATGCAATTGCTGGAAGTGGCTCACAAAAACTGATCCCTGGAGTCCACACAACAACAAAGATGGCATAAAATGCAGTTTATAATCCAACAATTATCAGCACAATTTGTAACAGTTTTTGGGATTTTTCTGCTGCCTTTTAAAGGTTGAGTTTCACCTTCCCCAAGCACTGAAAATAGATGCCTCACTCTGGCACTATATGGCTCAGCTCCACAATTTATATCACATTTACTCACTGACCCATCAGCACAAAAGCACAATTCAGATTGAAAACGATCTTCATGAACAAAGTGAATCCCAGTAAGCAGCATCTATCTCAAAGTTAAGCAATGAGAACTCAATAGATCAATTTGTCAGATGACCTTTGCAAAAAGGGAGTAAACTAGACACAGAAATGGCCAACCACGTAGAGTACAATTGGCTCAAAAACCTTCAGAAATTCTGAATTTACAACTTGGTGACCAAGGAGCAACAAGTCTATATGCCAGAGAAATCTAGCTTCAGAACACATCAGACTGAAACCCAAAGAAAAATTTCCATTTGTAAATTTAAATGAAAATAAAACACTGCAGATACTGGAGATCTGAACTAAAAAGACAAAGTACTGGAGAAACTCAGCTGGTCTGGCAGCATCTGAGGAGACAGAAACAGAGTTAACATTTTGAGTGCAATAGTACTTTTGTCAGGCTGCCATACCTGATGAGTTTCACCAGCATTTTTTGTGTTTCTTCCAATTACACAGTATATATCACAGTTTCAAGATGTTCCGAAATCATTCACAATCACCAAAGTATACTTGAAGTGCTACAATGTTGCACTGTTGCAATGCAGGAAAAATGGTGGCCAACGTGGGCATAGCAAGACCTCACACCAATGCAATAACAACCTTAAGACCATAAGAAACAGGAACAGGAGTAGGCCATTTGGCCCATCAAATCTGCTTCATCTTTCAATAAGATCACAGCTGATCTGACATTCCTCATATCCACTGTCCTACCTTTTCCCCGTAACCCTGCTGATCAAGAATCTATCTACCTCAGCCACACATATACACAATGACTTTGCCCCCAGAGCTCACTGTGGCAAGAAGTTCCAAAGACTCATAATCCTCTGGGAGATGAAATTCCTCTGCATCTCAGTCTTAAATTGGCACATATTTATTCTGAGACAATTCCCTCTGGTCCTAGACTCTCCAATGAGGGGAAACATTGTCTCATCATTTACCATGCTAAGCCACTTAAGCCTGTTTAGCGACTTTGGCAGTGTTGACTTAGACATCAAGACAATGCTCCCTACTCTGCAAAACCGTGCTATGGATGACCTATGCCAAGGGTGGTAGCTCCAACTGTGTGACACCACTGTCAATGTTGTGCTCAAGTCTCTGGAAGTGGGGCACAGACTCGAAAACTTTCTTATGCAGAAGCAAACAACTGGTCCCATTGACTTTCCCTCTCCAACCACGAAATGGAGCATTCACGTTCAGCAATAACAAAACAACTGGAAATCTCAACTCCACTACCCACAAACTTTGAAATACCACACTGCTGTGCTTGCACCGAGCTTTGACGACAGTGGGGACACCTGGAAGTGTTGTATTTTCCAAGAGCAATGAACAGCCTTTGAAAGTTTCAAAGTGCAAAGTGGCACTCTGGGAGTCCAGGGTGGGAGCCAGAAGTGGCTGCCTATCCACAGGGCCATTTAAAAACAACTGTTTTCTAATCAAGAGCTAGTAGGAACTGCCGATGCTTGAGAATCTGAGAGAACAAGGTATAGAGCTGGATGGACACAGCAGATCCTTTGTCAGAAAGGGTCCAGACCCAAAACGTCAGCTTTCCTGCTCCTCTGATGCTGCTTGGCCCGCTGCGTTTATCCAGCTCGACACCTTATTGTCTCTGTTTTCTAATCAACCTGTTCAGCAATGTTATTAAACACCTCTTGAACCAGTGGGTCTTAAAGCCAGGGCTCCAGCTCAGTGTAGGGACATATCACTGTGCCACAACTGACCTTGTAAACTGACTGTTCAGAGAATGCCAATTGCAACATTCTAATGAAAGTCTCAAAAGCAACAATTTGCATGAAACCAGCAGCACTTCGCGAGGCCCAAGTATTCATACATGTAAATAAAAAGGAACTCACATCATCACAGTAACAACCAACTATCAATCCGAGATAGAAATCTGCAAACAAAGTGACGAGTGATCCATTTCATTCAACTCAAACTGCAGGGAATTAAAATTTCAAACCAATTATTTATCAGATATGCTCATCTCCATTTGCATCAAAGTTTTGGTTCTGTAAATGAAACTTTCTTAATGCTAGGAATACCATACCCTCACACTCAGGGAAAGCAGGTCTGGCAGCTCAGCAATATTAGCCTCTCACTTTCAGCTTGTGTTCCAGCAGGCCCGAAATGTCAACTTTCCTGCTCCTCTGATGCTACCTGACCTGCTGTGTTCCTCCAGCTCCACACTGTGTTGACTCTGACTCCAGCTTCGGCAGTTCTTACTATCTCCCATCAACTCTGTCCCATTCCGCCACAACATCTTCCTTGATAACAAAGTGTGAAACTGGATGAACACAGCAGGCCAAGCAGCATCTCAGGAGCACTGAAGGGTCTAGGCCCGATACGTCAGCTTTTGTGTTCCTGAGATGCTGCTTGGCCTGCTGTGTTCATCCAGTTTCACACTTTGTTATCTTGGATTCTCCAGCATCTGCAGTTCCCATTATCTCTGAAAACGTCTTCCTTGACTGTTTTACTCCCCCACCGCCCAGCAGCTCTGACTTCCTACCCGTATTCAGTCCAGCAGTGCATGATGGCAGGGCCCAGAGGCCAGGAAAGTAACTTGGTCCCATTGTGGGGAAGGATGGACAGGAGGCGGGAAGAAGGGTTGGGGGGATGGAAAAAGGAGTTTGTGGGGGTGGACGGAGAGGGGGCAGAGAAGAGTGTGGGGATTGAGGATGGAGAGGGGGAGGAGGGTTGATGACTGAGAAGGATGGTGAGGAGGGGTTAAGAGGTCTGGAGGTGGCAGGAAAGAGGAGACATAGTGGGATAGAAGAGAGGCAAAGGGTTAGGAAGAGGGAGAGATTGTTAAGGGGCCGAGGAGTGACAGGAGAAGGAGGGGTAAAGTGGAAAGTCAGGGGAATAAAGTGGAAGGGTAGTAAGACAGAGATGGAAAAGAATGAGGGAGAAGAGGTGGAGGAAGAGAGGAGGGAGGAGGGAGGGGAGCAATGCAGGACCAGAGGGATGGTATGAGACGTGAGGCAGAGTATATGGAGCAAGGAAGGAGAGTAGAGACAGGGAGATGAAGGTGGGGGTGAGGTGGGTGGGGGGGCAGGTGGTAATGGGGATGTGAGGGAGGAAGGGAAAGATTGCTGGAGGCTGCAAAATGGAGTGGGGAGAGAGGAAAAGGAGGCAGGTTGGTGAGGAAATTGGAGAGAAAGGAGGCTGAGGGCAGGGTTCTGAGGGATGAGCGAGGAAGAAAGTGAAGGAAATGGAGTAGGAGGGGAGGGAGTCGTTGGACAGAAGAAGAATGAATGGGGAGAGGGGAATGGGGCCCAAAGGTTCCAGAACCCAGTGAAAACGGAGAGAAAGCTCCCAGCCAGCACAAAAGTAGGAGGAAAGGAGGTTGGGATCCGTTATCAATGGGGGCTATCCAACTGCTAACGTATTTACAAATGTCCTTTCCCCAGACATCGCCCTGTCCCTCATCAGCGAATTGTTCGGTTTTCCCTGGGATCTGGGTGACCTGTGAACTACCAGACCCAGCTCCTCCTCGGCCATGTCCCAACAACCACGACAACAACAAAAACCCTTCATCACAACATCCTCGCACTGCCGGCACTTTCAAATCCCTTTGGAATCTTTATCTCCAACCAAGGGAAAAAAAAGTTGTGAAAGATTGCTGCAAACTTCCCCTTCACATCGCTGCACAGAAAGCGGCGATCCACCTCAACAGGATACCTGGACAAACACTGCACCGGGATGGGGAGGGGGGGTGTACATACAGCAATATTGGGGAGGAAGGGAATAGATATAATAAATTGATTTGAACGAGGAAATCTCCTCCCACTCCAAAACAAAAAAAAAATTCCAAAGCATTCCAGTGAAATCTGCACTGCAGGAGTTTAAACATTCTGGTATTTCGCGTGTGCTCCCCGGTGTATTAAAGTTGGTGGGAGCACTCAGGGAGTCGGGTAAACTATTGGGGGGATGAGAAGGGTGTATAAGACAAGCTCCCGTTGTCCGGAGCAGGCTGCTCTGGTCCGGACTCACAGCCAAATGCCTCGCTGCTGTTAGCAAGCGCTGGAACCCGTTCCCTTCTCCTCCCGTGTTGCAAACTGTCCTCCTACCTGTCGCGGGGATCGATCCAGCTGGTCTGCTTGGTGTTGTGGTCAATGTAGAAGACTTTACCGTCGTAATCTCTCGCTTCTTCCCAACCATCCGGCAAAGGGAGCTCTCCATTGCCTTTCCTATGCATGTTGTAGTGTTGTAACACCCTCCATAAGTCCGGGCAGGAGGAAGGAAGGAAGGGAGGGAGGTGGGGGGCTGCGGGAATGTTTTCTTTAATATGCCCCCCCCAGAAAAAAGAAGCCTCTCTGCGATCATTTACATCCTTATAACGATCTGGTCCTCCATCTTAACTCCATCCAGGAATCCCCCCCCAACACACACCCACGAGAGAGAGAGAGAGAGAGACAGAAAACAGCTTCGGCTGTCGCTTGGATTAGCGTCTATTTCATTTGCATACAAATTCCTCCCCTCAAGATCTTATCAAATATTAATACTGCCGGCGCACAGCCGCCAAATACAACTTCCTCCGACAAGACACATTTCAGATGTGCCAGCCCATTTGATTATGTTCAGCCCTTGCCTGTTTTTTTTTCCTAAATCTGTGCCTGCGAGAGAACTATTTTATTTCTCTTTTGTTTTTGCTTGAGTTCTGTAAATGAAGCTGAAGGGAGGGAATGCACCTTTGTATTCCACCATCCCCCCTCCACCTCCAACCACTGGTCTGAGGCAATCCTAAAACTGAACCGCTTTGCCGATATGTATAGCCATTACTAATGTATTTCCCCCTCCCTTTAAAGCATCCAGCATGAAGCAGCGTGAGTTCAGAAACACAACTAGAGGCCAGGGTCCGAGGCCAACTACTCCAGACTTATCTGACCTGGGTATTTTGTCAATATGTCAGAAGGTTACAGGACCATAAGAGAGACCGGGAAAGGAGGAGTTAGCAATATTGTTAAAATTCACATTTATAGTCAAGGTGAGTCAATAGCAGCATCTGTAAGAACATAAAATAAACAGTTGGAGTTCTGCTTACTTGCTGCTGGTTGTATTACTCCGATTCTGCTGGAATTGGCTGAATCGGCCCAAATGCTGAGGTAATATTATACATTGGGTGAACCAGCAAGAATGTGGAAAGCGACAGAATGGATGGATTTGGTCCATGAATCCCAAAATGTTAACATCAATGTTCAGCACGCAGTAGGGAAGTCACATGCCTTTACCTCAAAGGGGATGGAGAATAAACAAAAGGGAGGTCTTGCCAAAACTACAGAAGTTCGACCACAGTTGAAGTACTGTGAACAATTTTAGGCCCCTTCTCTCAGGCATTGGAAGCAGTTCAACAAAGGTTCACTAGGCGAATGCAAGGAGGGCCTCAAGGCCCTCCGCTGCTTCCCGTCCCGCAGGCCCGACCAGTTCCCCTCCACCGACACTCTCATCCACCTAGCTGAACTCGTCCTCACACTCAACAACTTCTCTTTTGACTCCTCCCACTTCCTACAGACTAAGGGGGTGGCCATGGGCACCCGCATGGGCCCCAGCTATGCCTGCCTCTTTGTAGGTTACGTGGAACAGTCCCTCTTCCGCACCTACACAGGCCCCAAACCCCACCTCTTCCTCCGGTACATTGATGACTGTATCGGCGCCACATCTTGCTCCCCAGAGGAGCTCGAACAGTTCATCCACTTCACCAACACCTTCCACCCTAACCTTCAGTTCACCTGGGCCATCTCCAGCACATCCCTCACCTTCCTGGACCTCTCAGTCTCCATCTCAGGCAACCAGCTTGTAACTGATGTCCATTTCAAGCCCACCGACTCCCACAGCTACCTAGAATACACCTCCTCCCACCCACCCTCCTGCAAAAATTCCATGCCCTATTCCCAATTCCTCCGCCTCCGCCACATCTGCTCCCACGATAAGACATTCCACTCCCACACATCCCAGATGTCCAAGTTCTTTAAGGACCGCAACTTTCCCCCCACAGTGATCGAGAATGCCCTTGACCGCGTCTCCCGTATTTCCCGCAACACATCCCTCACACCCCGCCGCCGCCACAACCGCCCAAAGAGGATCCCCCTCGTTCTCACACACCACCCTACCAACCTCCGGATACAACGCATCATCCTCCGACACTTCCGCCATTTACAATCCGACCCCACCACCCAAGATATTTTTCCATCTCCTCCCCTGTCTGCTTTCCAGAGAGACCACTCTCTCCGTGACTCCCTTGTTCGCTCCACACTGCCCTCCAACCCCACCACACCCGGCACCTTCCCCTGCAACCGCAGGAAATGCTACACTTGTCCCCACACCTCCTCCCTCACCCCTATCACAGGCCCCAAGATGACATTCCACATTAAGCAGAGGTTCACCTGCACATCTGCCAATGTGGTAGACTGCATCCACTGTACCCGGTGCGGCCTCCTCTACATTGGGGAAACCAAGCGGAGGCTTGGGGACCGCTTTGCAGAACACCTCCGCTCAGTTCGCAACAAACAACTGCACCTCCCAGTCGCAAACCATTTCCACTCCCCCTCCCATTCTCTAGATGACATGTCCATCATGGGCCTCCTGCACTGCCACAATGATGCCACCCGAAGGTTGCAGGAACAGCAACTCATATTCCGCCTGGGAACCCTGCAGCCATATGGTATCAATGTGGACTTCACCAGTTTCAAAATCTCCCCTTCCCCTACTGCATCCCTAAACCAGCCTAGTTCGTCCCCTCCCCCCACTGCACCACACAACCAGCCCAACTCTTCCCCCCCACCCACTGCATCCCAAAACCAGTCCAACCTGTCTCTGCCTCCCTAACCGGTTCTTCCTCTCACCCATCCCTTCCTCCCACCCCAAGCCGCACCCCCAGCTACCTACTAACCTCATCCCACCTCCTTGACCTGTCCGTCTTCCCTGGACTGACCTATCCCCTCCTTACCTCCCCACCTATACTCTCTCCACCTATCTTCTTTAGTCTCCATCTTCGGTCCGCCTCCCCCTCTCTCCCTATTTATTCCACCTCCTCTCCCCATCCCCCTCTCTGATGAAGGGTCTAGGCCCGAAACGTCAGCTTTTGTGCTCCTGAGATGCTGCTTGGCCTGCTGTGTTCATCCAGCCTCACATTTTATTATCTTGGAATTCTCCAGCATCTGCAGTTCCCATTATCTCGAATGCAAGGAGGGACTGTCTTATGATGAGAGGTTGTGTAGATTGGGCCTGGACTTGTTGGAATATAAAAGAATGGGAGGTGAGCTTATTGAAACATACAATATTTTTATAGGACTTGACAGAGAAGATGCAGAAAGGTTGTAAAATGTGAGGCTGGATGAACACAGCAGGCCAAGCAGCATCTCAGAAGCACAGCTTTTGTGCTCCTGAGATGCTGCTTGGCCTGCTGTGTTCATCCAGCCTCACATTTTATTATCTTGGATCCTCCAGCATCTGCAGTTCCCATTATCTCTATCGCAGAAAGGTGTTTCCACTTGTGGGAGAGTCTTCCACTATAGGGCGTAATCTCAGAATAAGGGTTCACATATTTAAGGTAGAGATGAGGAAGAATTTCTTCCCTCAGAAAGTGGGGAATCTGTAGATTTATTTATCACAAAAGGCTAGTGAGGCTGGTTCATTCAGTGTATTTTTAATCAGTAAGAGAATCAACGGTTATGGGAAAAAGACAGGAGAATAGAGGAGATTTATCAGACCATGAACATGTTGAGTTGCAGCGCAGATTGGATGGGCTGAATGGCCTACTTCTGTTCTGATGTCTTATGCGTTTCTGGTCAAAACTATCTACATTAATGCTTTGATAACAAACTGTGGAGCTGGATGAACACAGCAGGCTAAGCAATATCTTAGGAGCACAGAAGCTGATGTTTCGGGTCTCGCCCCTTCATCAGAAAAGGGGGATCGGGAAAGGGTTCTGAAATAAATAGGGAGAGAGGGGGAGGCGGATCGAAGGTGAATAGAGGAGAAGATAGGTAGAGAGAACACAGACAAGTTAAAGGGGCGGGGATGGAGCCAGTAGAGGTGGGTGTAGGTGGGGAGGTAGGGAGGGGATAGGTCAGTCTGAGGAGGACAGACTGGCCAAGGGGGTGGGATGAGGTTAGTAGGGAGGAAATGGAGGTGTGACTTGAGATAGGAGGAGGGGATAGGAGAGAGGAAGAACAAGTTAGGGAGGCGGGGACGAGCTGGGCTGGTCTTGGGATGCATTGTGGGGAGGGGAAATTTTGAAGCTTATGAAATCCACATTGATACCATTGGGCTGCAGGGTTCCCAAGCGGAATATGAGTTGCTATTCCTGCAACCTTCGGATGGCATCATTGTGGCACTGCAGGAGGCCCAGGATGGACATGTCATCAAAAGAATGGGAGGGGGAGTTGAAATGGTTCGCGACTGGGAGGTGCAGTTGTTTATTGCGAACTGAGTGGAGGTGTTCTGCAAAGCGGTCCCCAAGCCTCTGCTTGGTTTCCCCGATGTAGAGGTGGCCACACCGGGTACAGTGGATGCAGTATATCACATTGGCAGATGTGCAGGTGAACATCTGCTTAATGTGGAAAGTCATCTTGGGGCCTGGGATGTGGGTGAGGGAGGAGGTGTGGGGGCAAGTGTAGCACTTCCTGTCCCGAGACATCAAGGGGTGGAGAGGTTGAGGCAGTTGATGTCTCGGGACACCACCCCCAGGCCTCCTACCCTCCCTCAACCTCTTCATCTCCAACTGCCATCGAGACATCAACCGCCTGAACGTCTCCACCCCTCTCACCCACTCCAACCTCTTCCCTGCAGAACGTGCAGCCCTCCGCTCCAATCCCAACCTCACCATCAAACCCGCAGACAAGGGAGGCGCAGCTGTAGTATGGCGCACTGACCTTTACATCGCTGAGGCCAGACGCCAACTCTCCGATAGCTCCTCCTACCACCCCTGGATCATGACCCCATACCCGAGCGCCTAACCATCATCTCCCAAACCATCCACAACCTCATCACCTCAGGTGACCTCCCGCCCACAGCTTCCAACCTCATTGTTCTCCAACGCCGCATGGCCCGTTTCTATCTCCTTCCCAAAATCCACAGACCTGCCTGCCCTGGTCGACCCATTGTCTCAGCCTGTTCCTGCCCCACCGAACTCATCTCCACCTATCTGGACTCCATTTTCTCCCCCGTGGTCCAGGTACTCCAACCTACGTCTGTGACACCACCCACGACTTCCACCTCCTCCAGAACTTCCAATTCCCTGGTCCTCAACACCTCATTTTCACCATGGACATCCACTCCCTACACACCTGCATTTCCCATGCAGATGGCCAAAAGGCCCTCTGCTTCTTCGTATCCTGCAGTCCTGACCAGTCCCCCTCCACCGACACCATCATCCACCTAGCCGAACTCGTCCTTACCCTCAACAACTTCTCTTTTGATTCCTCCCACTTCCTACACTTCCCGCATGGGCCCAAGCTATACCTGTCTCTTTGTATGTTACGTGGAACAGTCCCTTTTTCGCACCTACACTGGCCCTAAACCCCACCTCGTCCTCCGTTACATTGATGACTGTATCGGTGCTGCCTCATGCTCCCAAGAGGAGCTCAAACAGTTCATCCACTTCACCAACACCTTCCATCCCAACCTCAAGTTCACCTGGACCATCTCCAAAACATCCTTTCCCTTCCTGGACCTCTCTGTCTCCATCTCAGGCCACCACCTAGAAATCGATGATAATAAAATGTCAGGCTGGATGAACACAGCAGGCCCAGCAGCATCTCAGGAGCACAAAAGCTGATGTTTCGGGCCTAGACCCTTCATCAGAGAGGGGGATGGGGAGAGGGAACTGGAATAAATAGGGAGAGAGGGAGAGGCGGACCAAAGATGGAGAGAAAAGAAGATAGGTGGAGAGGAGAGTATAGGTGGGGAGGTAGGGAGGGGATAGGTCAGTCCAGGGAAGACGGACAGGTCAAGGAGGTGTGATGAGGTTAGTAGGTAGGAGATGGAGGTGCGGTTTGGGGTGGGAGGAAGGGATGGGTGAGAGGAAGAACAGGTTAGGGAGGCAGAGACAGGTTGGACTGGTTTTGGGATGCAGTGGGTGGAGGGGAATTGCTGGGCTGGTTTTGGGATGCGGTGCAGGAAGGGGAGATTTTGAAGCTGGTGAAGTCCACATTGATACCATTGGGCTGCAGGGTTCCCAAGCGGAATATGAGTTGCTGTTCCTGGAACCTTTGGGTGGCATCATTGTGGCACTGCAGGAGGCCCATGATGGACATGTCATCTAAAGAAGGGGAGGGGGAGTGGAAATGGTTTGCGACTGGGAGGTGCAGTTGTTCATTGCGAACCGAGCGGAGCTGTTCTGCAAAGCGGTCCCCAAGCCTCCGCTTGGTTTCCCCAATGTAGAGTTCACCTGCACATCTGCCAATGTGGCATACTGCATCCGCTGTACCCGTTGTGGCTTCCTCTACATTGGGGAAACCAAGCGGAGGCTTGGGGACTGCTTTGCAGAACACCTACGCTTGGTTCGCAATAAACTCCCCCTCGCATTCTTTAGATGACATATCCATCCTGGGCCTCCTGCAGAACCACGGCGATGCCACCTGCAGGTTGCAGGAACAGCATCTCATATTCCGCTTGGTAACCCTGCAGCCCAATGGTATTAATGTGGATTTCACAAGCTTCAAAGTCTCCCCTCCCCCCACTGCATCCCAAAACCAGCCCAGCTCGTCCCTGCCCCCCTAACCTGTTCTTCCTCTCACCTATCCCCTCCTCCCACCTCAAGCCACACCTCCATTTCCTACCTACTAACCTCATCCTGCCCCCTTGACCGGTCCGTCCTCCCCAGACTGACCTATCCCCTCCCTACCTCCCCACCTACACTCATCTCGACAGGCTCCATTTCCACCCCTTTAACTTGCCTGTCTCCTCTCTAACTATCTTCTCCCCTGTCCACGTTTGATTTTCCTCCCCCTCTGTCCCTCTCCCCATCCACCTTTTCTGATGAAGGGGCAAGGCCCGAAACACCAGCTTTTGTGATCTTAAGATGCTGCTTGGCCTGCTGTGTTCATCCAGCTCCACACTTTGTTATCTCGGATTCTCCAGCATCTGCATTCCTATTATCTCTGATACATTCATGCTTTCCTTACTTCTCCTTGATTCAAGCTTCAGTTAGCCCAAATCAAGCCCTATCCAGTTCACTGCCAGCAAATTTTCTCCACATAGAAAAATAGTTTATAGAAGAAGAGGAAAACTGTTCAGCCAATGTCATTTTCAGTCAAAAACCCAAATTAACTCCATCTTAAGTCACTGACAGTTCCAGAATGCAGATCACTCCCATCTGGGAAACTATGATGTGTAAGAATTTGTGCCTTCCATTAAACATTTGGAAAATTCAGGACCAACCAACTTCCACATCTCAACTCCCCATATCAATTAAGATCAATGGCAAGATTGTCAAAAAATGTGGACCATTTAACACCTCTTGGAAACCTCCACTTGATGAAGTCAGACATAGATGATGAATTTCAGCATTACCTCTCCAATGTACCAGCTAAGTGATGAAGAAGTATCCCGACCCAAAATGTTAACTTTCCTGCTCCTCTGATACTGCCTGACCTGCTGTGTTCTTCTAGCTTCACACTGTGTTGTCTCTGACTCCAGCATCTGCAGTATTTGCTGCCTCTGAACTTTCTGCTAACTAAAAACTAGGATCTCAAACCCAAGACGAAGGTCATTATTTGCACAGCAGTCATTTCCATGCTCTAATGTTCTTCACTGACTTGGGAAAATCTACAACAGAAACTTCAAACCAATGGGGACATATCAGCGGTGCCTTCTCAAAATCTTAGAAATCCAGTAACAAGTAGGGCAGTTCAACAGCAGTGCTCTCTTCCAAGATAACATGCTTAGCGTCAAGGTGTTAATCATTCAAAACCAGTTTCAACTGGCAGGGCATGCCATTCATATGCCTGGCATCATTTTCCCAAACCAACTATTCTACTTGGAGCTCAGTTACATTTGAAGACTGTCAGGAGATTGCCAGAATCCTTTTAGGGGTGCGATTTACCTAACCTGGGAGATGTCAAAACATCCCTACTGACACATAGCAGACCATGTGATCAACCACAATGAAGATAATTCATTTAGAAAGCGTTTTAAAATTTCAACTATGAGGAAATATTGGATAGGCATTTTGTGGAGACTTGAAGCCAAACTTAACCAACACAGTTTCAAACATGTTGTGGATGTGATTTCCTAATTACATCTAAGTGGTAACTCAACCCCAGTAAAGAATGCATGACAAATTGTTGATTTCAACATCTGTGATGTGGTGGATGACATGTATAAATACAGAGATCAGGGAGATATACGAGAAACAATGTGATTATAATGACGTTAATCTTCAAATGAACAGAGAAGAGTGGAATGGATTTATAGAACAATTACAGCACTGAAAGAGTTTTACAGGGCAGACTGTTAGGTCCATTCTGGTTCCTCAGAAGAATAAACCCTCTAGTCCCAATGCGTTGCATTTTCCACATAACCCGACAAATATTTGTTTCATACAATTATCTAATTCTCTTTGAAAGCCTTGCTTTATCTATTTCCGTCATATGTTCAGATAGGGCTTTTCAGATCCCAGTTACGTGCTGAGTAAAGAAGTCTCTCCTAACATGTCTCTCCTCTCTGATGAAGGGTCTAGGCCCGAAACATCAGCTTTTGTGCTCCTGAGATGCTGCTGGGCCTGCTGTGTTCATCCAGCTCCACACTTTGTTATCTTGTATTCTCCAGCATCTGCAGTTCCCATTATCACTCTCCTACTATCACTGTTGCTTCTTTTGCCAATCATGTTAGATTCGTATCTTCTGGTTCTCAGCCATTGCACCAATAGGAGCCGCATCTCTCTATCTACCAGGTCTCACATGATGTTGGAAACCTCTATCAAATCTCCTGTTTATCTTCCTTACCCCAAAGGAACAACGCCAGCTTCCCGGGGCAGGTGGGTATTGATAGTGATAGAGTGGCTGGAGCAGTTCCATCAGAGCTGGGGGATTGATGGTGATTGGGTGGGGTGGATTGGGGTTATTTCCAGTGATTGGTGGAGATTCACAGCAATCAGGTGGAAGATTGATGTGTTATGGTAGCATTTTCGCCAAAAGAGGTCTGTATTCTCGGAATGTGGTGATGGGAAAACTGACCTATATCTATCTTAATTGAAAGGGGAGGCAATAGCCGTATGTTGTATCCAAAACACAAAGCCAAGGCATTTGCAACTAGTTTCAGCCAGAAGTGCCAAGTGGATAATTCATCTGGGCTGCTTCCTGAAGTCTCCACCACCATCGACACCAGTCCTCAGGCAATTCAATTCACCTTTAGGGACATAAAGAAATGACAGAAGGCACTGGATTATAGCAGATGCATTGAGTCCTGACAATATCTTGTCTGTAGTAGTGAAGACATGATCTTCAAAACTAGCTATACCCTTAGCGAAGCTGTTGCCATAGAGCTACAAGACTGGCCTGAACATTTTCTACTCCCAATCATCAGTAAAATGTTGGAACAGTTCAGCAGCACTTAGTCAGTAACAACATACTCACTAATGTTCAGGTTAGATTCCAGCAGTGCAACTCACCCCCAGACCACATTACAGTCTTGGCCCAAATGTAAACAATAGGTGTATTTTTTTTTCACCCATTGGATATGGGCATCACAGTCTGCCATCTGCATTGGCTAGCATTTATTGCTAATCCCTACTGGATTGCTAATGTCATCAAGAGGGCAGTGAAGAGTTAATCACATCATTGTGGGTTTGGAATCACATGGAGCCAAGTAAGGAAAACATATTTCCTTCCCCGAATGACATTAGTGAGCCACATGGATTTTTTTTATGATCACCATTTGCTAAGTTCTTAACTCCAGACTTCTGGCCAATCAAACTTTGCCATTTACTATTGTGGGATTTGAATTTATGTCTTCAGGGTATTAGACTGGGCTACTGAATTACCAGGCTAGTGACAATACCACAACACCAGCACCTCCCCATTTAAGAAACAAGATAAGTATGACACCTCTTGAAGGCAGCTTTTGATCAAGTGGAGGACCTGGGATACGGAGAAAAATTTGTGGCAATTCTCCATGGAGCTAAATTAAGCAGAAAGGAAAATTGTTGGAAGCCATTTATTTCAGCTGCAGAATATTGTTGCAGGAATTCTGGCCACTGAGGCCTCATGACTGATAATTATTCCGATACTTCATCAATGAGCTTCGCTACTTCATTGGGTCTGTTGTGGGAGTGTCCATTGATAATTGCACATTCTTGACCTCATTGCAGCCTTTGGTCAAACGTGGACTAAAGACCTGAGCAGAACAGGGAAATTGACAGTGATTGCTCTTGATGTCAAAAGCAGCATTTGACAAAGTCTAATGTCAAGGAGCAAGTCTGGAGTGAGTGGGAATCTGCAGGAAGCGCCCCTCTGTTTGACGTCATAACTCGCTCAAAGCAAGATGGTTAGGGTTCTTGAAAGTCAGTCATCTCAGCCACAGGATATGTTTCATTAATTCCTCAGGATAGTGTCTTCATTCCAGTCATTTTCAGCTGCTTCATCAATGCGTTTCCCTCTGTCATAATAGCAGATGTCAGTTGATGATTACAATTTTCAATACCCCTGGTACTGAAGCAGTCCATGTCCAAAGCAACAAGACCTGGACAATATTCAGACTTGAATTGGTAACTGGCAAATAACATTCACCACACACGTGCCAAGCAATAACCCATCTCCAGCAATGTGTGATGAATGTTCATGATATATTTATTAAAATTTGGAAACTTGGGATCTAAAATGGATAAAACCATGTATAACTACCATAACAACAAAGTGTGGAGCTGGATGAACACAGCAGGCCAAGCAGCACCTCAGGAGCACAAAAGCTGACGTTTCGGGCTTAGACCCTTCATCAGAGAGGGTCTAGGCCCGAAACGTCAGCTTTTGTGCTCCTGAGATGCTGCTTGGCCTGCTGTGTTCATCCAGCTCCGCACTTTGTTATCTTGGATTCTCCAGCATCTGCAGTTCCCATTATCACTATAACTACCTTAAATTTGATTTATGTATTATGAGTTAAGGAGGGGTGAAACATAGCTTTTGCTTCATTTTAGGTTTTGAATTCTTTGAGTGCTGCTGCGTTGTCATCCTACACCTCATGGACTGTAGAAGCTCAAGAAGACAGCTTATTACCACCTTTTCCAGGGCAGTCATGGTTGGTTAACAAGGTCTACGACCTCTGACCAACTTTAACGAATAGCCACTAGACACAAATGACCAGTCCCTGACTGGTGGCTTTGCAGCTCCCTGATGGACAATACACAATTCCCTTGTGATTCCACTACAGGATAGATGGTTGCCCATTCCATGAACTATAGATGGACATAGCCAATGACCATGACCAGCCCAAATTGGTGACTGTCTGTGACCAAGCCCGCTGTTAGACAATCAAACAATTAGATTGATATCTTGGTGTGCAATATGGTAAGATCATCCCCTGATCCTCTGAAAGTGTCCCCAACTCTGTAAGTCAGAGTAAGAGACTCATACAACTTTATAGTTAGTCAGAGAAAGCTAGAGGAACTATGGCCTGCTCCAATTCCTAGTTAACCATAAAACTGACACTTCCCAATTCACCGCAAAGCCCCAAATCAGACAAACTGAACCTCAGCCTCTTCTCCATCCAGAAAATTGAATAACGCTTACCCGTACAGACACCCAGTTATCATTTCTCACAGGTCTTTCAAACCATGTCCAGGACACTGCCCCCTCCCCCCTCACTCTGACCCATCACCCTACCCTCTCACACATTCACCTGCCACCCTGCCCTGTCACCTGCCACTTTATCCACTCAGAAACCTCCAATTCTACACCCTCACCCATCTGCCTCTTTCATCCATCTAGTGCCCTTCCTCTGCCCACCTGTGAACTTACCTTTCATTCACCTCCTAGTCTAACCTCTAAAACTAACTTATCTTCCATCCTGTCCCCTTACCCACCTCACAAATTCATGTGCCATCCTACTCCCTCGTCCACTTTCCCAGTACAACAATAGTCATTCTTCACACATACCTTCTATTAGTAGCTGTCAAAGGGGAGCTGATGGCTTAGTGGAGTTGTTGCTAGTCTATTAATCCAGAGTGCCATGTAACATTTTGGAGACCTGGGATCAAATCCTGCTGTGGCATATGGTGGAATTTGAATTCAATAAAACATCTAGAATTAAGGGTCTACTGATGACCATGAAGCTATGGCTGGGGTGAAAGACCCAACTGGTCTACGCATGCACTTCAGAGAGAGAAGCTTCTGGCCTAATGTGACCTCCGACCTGCAATGACTCAGAATTGCCCCCTTGGCAATGATGGATGGGCAATGAATGCCGACCTAATGAGCAAATAAAAATGTGTTTTTTTGAGCCTTTAAACATTTTGCTTACTGGAATGCGGCAGCTATTGTCGATAACAGAAGACATGTCTTAATGTCTAAAGCTGATTCTGAGCCAAATGGAATCCTAGCCAATTTCCCACAATGGAAGCCTTCAGGGCAGTCCAGATTGAATGCTTGGCTGTAAAAATCACTGAGAAGTGAGTGGCCATTCTTCAGTAGGATTGCCGTCAGTCAGATCACAGGACCATAGAATCCCTACAGTGCAGGAAGAGGCCATTCGTCTCATCAAGTCTGCACTGCTCCTCCGAAGACTCAGGCGTCCACCTTATCCCCATAACCCTGCATTTCCCATGGCTAATCCACCTAGCCTACACATCCATAAAACACTACAGGTAATTTAGCATGGCCAGTCCCCGCAACCAGCACAACTTTTGGGAGGACTCTGGAGCACCTGGAGAAAACTCATGCAGACACGGGGAGAATGTGCAAGCTCCACACAGATAGTCACCCAAGGCTGGAATCAAACCCGAGTCTGTGGTGCTCTGAGGCTAATCACCAATCCACCATGCCATCCCAATAGCCAGAAATCACAGATTAAAGATTACAGTCAGTTCAGACCAAAATTGGAAGATCTAACCCATTGATCTGACACCTCTTTTGATTCATGGTGGATACAGTCCCCTGGGTGTCAGCTGTTCTCCAGTGCCACAATATTCTTTCTTCCCACTGGAACCCAAACTGTGACTTCTAGTAAGCTATTTGACTGTGGAGGGCATCATCGTTGCTTCTTATGCCATTCTTTTCTGATACGTGAGCATGTAGTTTCCATCACAGTTGATGGAATGTTGAACCAAGAACTGAAACCACATTGTTAATTGTTACATTTCCCAGCCAGAGCATGGGGCTCTAAAGCCAATTCTAGCATCTCACTGACACCTAAACTGAGACCAGTTCTTGGCCTAGGCCAGACTGAAAAGAGAGCCGTCTGATCTTCATCGCTGAGACCACACTGAATAGTTTCTTAAGCAATAGACCATTCAGAAAACACTTCACAGGTTCTTTTTTATAAAGATTGTATTATGTGCTCTTCATTCTTTTCCTCTGTTTTATTTCAGTCTTGAAGGAATCAAACTGGTCCGCATCCCAAACACAGAGGGTTTTTTGAGTGCTCTTTAAACTCTTCCACTGTCATTTTAACCTCTCCCTTAACAGGTCACTTTTTCTTTTGCATTTTTTGATTGAATGCAACTTTCTGCTTCATTTAACTGCTTGTATAATAATTACCGATCAAAGATCTAATTTCTGGCTATTAATTTAGTTGGAGGTTATTATGAGAAATGTGATTTTATCTGATCGTTTTATTTGCTATGTGATTACTCACTTTTCAGTAATGGAGGAGATGGCATTCTTAAAACGAGCATATCTACTTGTTTTTATTTATCATAAATGCTGTGGCAGTGGAAGAAAAAGACACCATTGAAGAGATTTAATTAAATTTTCATTCCTTTTTTAACAGACTTCACTGAGTAGCCACAATATTTTAATGCTGCAACAACCACATATCAGAAACAATTACATTTTACTTGTTGTCAGTTTGTGGTTACCCAATTCAGTTTAAAAAGTCATCTGGCAACATTGTTCTGTAATTGGTTGATTGACTGAAATGTATAGTCACCCTCATCCGGAAATTCATTCTTCCAATACTCTCCCACTGCCTGTGGAGAAGAAACCTCTCTCCAACCATTGCCTGTCCATCAACTCGAATCAACCACTCAGAACATGGTGCTCTGCTGAGGCTGGGAACACAAGCAAACAGGAACTCAAAGTAGCCCCAATCCCTAAGCTGCCTCCTGGCCTCCAGGCTGTTTTTACAGAGATTTTTTTTGGGGGAAATAGCATGGTGGGTACTGGTGGTGGTCTGACAGTGCTACCTCCTTGCATTCAATGGCTAGGTAACATTGTTAATTAAGAATTACTAAAAGCAAAGCGCCGAAGTCTATCTGAATTTTCCCTGTTAACCTCCAGGTTCCTATTAGCAGTGGAGGCCAGTTTAAGTGTCTGAAGGTGACTCCTGAGGGGGCTTGAGACCTAGCATGCCAGGCAGGTACAGTGACTCTCCCCACCTGCCTGGATGAAGAACCAGCCAGAGCCCTCTCTGCTGAGGTCCCCCCATTTGACCCTTGCCTCCATAGTAATGCCCTTACTACAAGATAGATAAATAGACTAGATTATAACGTTGGTGTGAGGGTGTGTCTTTTCTCGTGTTTACTGGGATACGGACACTGATGGCTAGGTCCATCACAGCGAAGCTTCATGTTATGCCTTCATTGTTATGCCTCCATACAGAGGCTAGAGGTTTTTGTTATTATTCACTGATACATTGCACAACCAAACTTTTCATGTTGCATTGTAACACAATTCTTCCAGTAGGTGATCATGATAACCCCTCCTTATAAAACAGAAATTTGGGTGAACCAATCCCTCTTAGGTAAGGAGACCAAAATTGTACACAGTGCTCCAGATATGGTCCCACAAATGCCATGTACTGCTCCAGTAAGTCATCCTTGCTCCTGTACTCAAACTTTCATGCAGTGAAGGCTAACTCACCATCTGCCTTACCAACTGCTGGCTGTACCTGCATGTTTGCTTTCAGTGACCAGAGTGCAATGACAACCAAAACCCTTTGCCAACCAATATTTCGCCATGTATCACCATTTAAATTACACTCTGCCTTTCAGTTTTTCCAATCAAAAGTTGGAATAGACTGTTTGCAGATAAAAGGGGTCTGACAAGTGGGAGTTGTTCAAGAGTGTGATGACAGGAGCTCAGAGGCATTTTGTTCCTGTTAGAGTGAAGGGTAAGCCTGGTAAGATTAAGGAACAGTGGATGAATAAAGATATTGAGGATCTAGTCAAGAATAAAGGAGAATTTTTTTAGATGTAGACAACTTGGTTCAATTGAATCTTTTGATTAATATAGAGTGTGTAGGGGCATTCTTAAGAGAGAAATCAGGAAAACAGCACAGCAGATAAGTTTAAGGGTAATCCAAAGAAATTCCACAAAGACATGAAGAGAAATAGGGTAACTAGAGAGAGGTAATAAAATGTGAGGCTGGATGAACACAGCAGGCCAAGCAGCATCTCAGGAGCACAAAAGCTGACGTTTCGGGCCTAGACCCTTCATCAGAACTAGAGAAAGGGTTGGGCTGCTTAACAACCAAGCAGGTTGCCTTTGTGTTGAACTCCAGGAGACGGGAGGAATACTGGATGAATATTTCACATCACTTTTTACTGTGGAGAAAGAAATGGAGTCTAGAGAATGCAGAAAAATAAACTTTGATGTTTTAAAGACAGTTCACATTAGAGAAGAGTAAATTTGGGTGGTCTTAGAGAATATAAAGGTGGATAAATCTCCAGGACCTGATCAAATGTATCCTGGAATGTTGTAGGAAGTAAGGGAGGAAAGTACGAGACGCCTTGCAGAAATATTTGCATTATCTATAACTATGGGTGATGTGCCTGATAACTGGAGGGTGGCTAATGTTGTACCTTTGCTAAGAAAGGTGATAAGGAGAAACTCAGAACTATAGACCTGTGAGTCTGACTTAGATTGTGGGTAAATTATTGGAGATGATTATAAAAGATAGGATTTATGGACATATAGAGAGGCAGCATGGCTTTGTCAAAGCAAAATGGTGTCACACAAACTTGATTTACTTTTTTGAGGAAGTTACCAAGAAAGGTTGATGATGGCAGAGCAGTAGACATTGTTTATTTAGATTTTAGTAAAGCCTTTGACAAGCTCCTGTATGGTGGACTAATTTCTAAAGTTAAGTCACATGAAATTCAGAGTGAGCTTGCCAATTGGATACATAATTGGCTTAGTGACAAGGGACAGAGAGTTATGGTGGAGAGTTGCCTTTCAGACTGGATGCCTGTGACCAGTTGTGTTCTACTTGGATCAGTTCTAGGTCCTTTCTTGCTTGTCATTTATATAAATGATTTGGATGAGAATATAGGAGGCAAGGTTAGTAAGTTTGCAGATAACACCAAAATTGGTGGCATAGTAGACAGTGAGGAAAGTTTTCTGAGATTACAAAGGGATCTTGATCAAATGGGTCAATGGGATGAAAAATGGAGATGGAGTTCAATCTGGATAATTGCCAGGTATTGTATTTTGGAACAACAAACAAGGGTAGGGCTTATACAATTAATGATAGGGCCTTGGATAATGTTATAGAACAGAGGGACCTATGGGTGCAGGTACATAATTCTTTACAGTTTATGTCCCATATAGACAGGATGGTTAAAAATGCATTTGACATCCTTACCTTCCTTGCTCAGTCCTTTGACTCTCGGGGCTGTGATATTATGTTGAGATTGTACAGGACATTGGTGCGGCCTCGTCTGGAATACAATGTCCAGTTCTGGTCACCCAGTTATAGGAAAGATATTATCAAGCTGGAGAGAGTTCAGAAGAGATTTACCAGGATGTTGCCGGGTATGGGAGTGTGTGTGTGTGTGTTTGACGGATAGAGAGTGTGTGTGTGTGTGTGTGTGTGTGTGTGTGAGACGGATAGAGAGAGAGAGAGAGACTGTGTGTGTGTGTGTGTGTGTGTGTGTGTGTTTGTATGTGTGTGTGTGTGTGTGTGTGTGTGTGTGTGTGTGTGTGTTTGTGTGTGTGTGTGAGCGAGAAAGGAGGTTGCTAAGCCGTTGGTGAAGATCTTTGCTTCCTCACTCTCCACGGGAGTCATACCGGAAGATTGGAGGGAGGCAAATGTTGTTCCTCTTTTCAAGAAAGGGAATAGGGAAATCCCTGGAAATTACAGACCAGTCAGTCTTACGTCGGTGGTCAGCAAGATTTTGGAAAGAATTCTGAGGGATAGGATTTATGACTATTTGGAAAAGCATAGCATGATTAAAGGGAGTCAGCATGGCTTTGTGAGGGGCAGGTCATGCCTTACAAATCTTATTGAGTTCTTTGAGGAAGTCACGAGACAGGTTGACAAGAGTCGAGCAGTGGGTGTGGTGTACATGGACTTCAGCAAGGCATTTGGTAAGGTTCCCCACATCAGGCTCATTCATAAAGTCAGGAGGTATAGGATACAGTGTGATTTGGCTGTCTGGATTCAGAATTGGCTGGCTGACAGGAGGCAGAGAGTGGTTGTAGATGGTACGTATTCTGCCTGGAGGTCAGTGCTGAGTGGTGTCCCGCAGGACTCTGTTCTTGGGCCTCTGCTCTTTGTACTTGTTATAAATGACTTGGATGAGGAGGTTGAGGGGTGGGTTAGTATGTTTGCTGATGACACAAAGGTTGGAGGTGCCGTTGATAATATCGAGGGCTATTGCAGGCTTCAGCGAGACATTGACAGTATGCAGAGCTGGGCTGAGAAATGGCAGATGGAGCTCAACCTGGATAAATGCGAAGTGATGCATTTTGGAAGGTCGAATTTAAATGCTGAATATAGGATTAAAGGCAGGATTCTCGGCAGTGTGGAGGAACAGCGGGATCTTGGTGTTCAAGTGCATAGCTCCCTCAAAGTTGCCACCCAGGTGGATAAGGTTGTTAAGAAAGCATATGGTGTTTTGGCTTTCATTAACAGGGGGATCGAGTTTAAGAGCCGCGAGGCTATGCTGCAGCTCTACAAAACCCTGGTGAGACCACACATGGAATATTGTGTCCAGTTCAGGTCGCCCTATTATAGGAAAGATGTGGAGGCTTTGGAGAGGGTGCAAAGGAGGTTTACCAGGATGCTGTCTGGACTGGCTGGCTTGTCTTACGAGGAGAGGTTGACTGAGGTCGGTCTTTTCTCTCTGGAGAGAAGAAGGAGGAGAGGTGACCTGATCGAGGTGTACAAGGTAATGAGAGGCATGGATAGAGTCGATAGCCAGAGGCTTTTCCCTAGGGCAGGATTGACTGCCACCAGGGGTCATAGTTTTAAGGTGTTAGGAGGAAGGTATAGAGGAGACGTCAGAGGGAGGTTCTTCACCCAGAGAGTTGTGAGCGCATGGAATAGTTTGCCAGTGGTAGTCGTGGAAGCGGAGTCATTAGTGACATTTAAGCGACTGCTAAATATTCACACGAACAGCAGTGAATTGAGGGGAATGTAGGTTAGGTTATTTTATTTTTGGATTAGGAATATTCCACGGCACAACATCGTGGGCTGAAGGGCCGGTACTGTGCTGTACTTTTCTATGTTCTATGTTCTATAGAAGGTCTCAGTTATAAAGAAAAGCTGGATGGGTTGGCACTTTTTTCACTGGAGTGTAGGAGGCTGAGAGGTGACCTGATGGAAGTTTATAAAATAATGAAAGGTATAGATAGATTTGATGGTACTTGTCTTTTCTGTAAGATGGGGAATTTCAAGATTACGGGGCACATTTTTAAGGTGAGAGGTTTAAAAAAGATGTAAGAAACAAATTTTTTCTGCAAAGGGTGGTTCGCATTTGGAATGAACTCCCTGATAAAGTGGTGAATTTGGGTACAATTACACCATTTAAAAGACATTTAGCTGGATGTATGAACAGGATATGTTTGAAGGGAGGTAGGCCAGGAGCTGGCAGGTGGGACTAGTTTAGTTTTGGATTATGTTTGCCATGGACTGGTTGGACCGAAGGTTTTGTTTCCATGCTGTATGTCTCAATGACTCTGTAGTTCAAACGTATTTTCCTTTAACTGCATCTGTCATGCATTTGCCCACTTATTTAATTGACTAAAATACTTGAAGATTCTTTACTTCATCTTCACCAGTCACTATTCTAGAGACATAGTTATGTAGAGCATGGAAACAGGCCCTTTAGTCTAACTCGTCCATGCTGACCAGATATCGTAAATTAATCTAGTCCCATTTACCAGCTTTTGGTCCATATCCCTCTAAATCTTTCCTACTAATATACTCATCCAGATGCCCTCTAAATGTTGTTAATGTACCAGCCTCCACCACTTCCTCTAGCAGCTCATTCCATACACGCACCACCCTCTGCGTTCAACAGTTGCCCCTTAAGTTCCTTCTAAATTTTTCCCTCTTATTTTAAACCTATGATCTCTAGTTTTTGGCTTCCCCACCCCAGGGAAAAGGCCTTGTCCATACACCCTATCCGTGCCCCTCATGATTAAGGATTGTTCCCCACTAACAGTCAGATACAGCAATTTGACTGAAACACATGCAGTGTGATTTGCACATAAACTGCTGGCATATACTGTGGGTAATGACATCAATGTAGCACAGGGCCACACATCAACATATTTACCAATGACTGTTCAGTCCCGGTTGTGACAAGCTGCCAGCCTGTCTACATTAAGAAAAATGTCAGAAATGCTGTGAGCATATAAGCACAAGGTGAGTAATGCTAAGAAAGCAAGCTAACAGCCAGAAAAGAACTTGCATGTTTACCCTGTCCATGCCCCTCATGAGTTTATAAATCCCTATAATATTAATTACGGAGCAGGAATGTCCACTGAGGGATTGCATTGTAAAGTGACAAATATCAGAAACAAAATCAAAGTTGTTGGCAAAACTCAGCAGGTCTGGCAGCATCTGTGAAGGAGAAAACAGAGTTCTGAGGAAGGGTCACCAGACCCAAAACATTACCTCTGTTTTCTCCTTCACCGATGCTACCAGGCCGGCTGAGCTTTTCCGGCAACTTTGTTTTTGTTTCTGATTTACAGCATCCGCAGTTGTTTTAGTTTTTATTAAATGTCAGAAATGTTTCAGTCAAGTCACCAGGAACACCAAAGGTGTAGAAAGGAACAGTACTGGAGGGAAAAATCAGGGAGATTTAATGCAGGGATCTGTGGTATTGTCAGTTTGCTTAATCTTTGTGGTGTATTAAGCAAAGACCAGGTGAAGGTTAACTCTTTACCCACTTGTCTGAGAATTGACACTCTTAGACAGAAGCTAAGATACTTAAAGTAATAACTAAAACTTGAATAGATGCAAAGAGCATTTCAATTACAGATGACACAAACCATGATGCTAATGTTGTACCTGACCAGATTGTTTATTCACAAAGTAGATTTTGGAAGCACAGCTTGGAGATCAGTGTCTAAGACATGATACGAGGATCAAAGAATTAGTTTAGCCCTGACCTCTTGGTGCTTGATAACAATCATGACAATAGTATCATGCAGTTTGCTGTGTTGTTATTCTGTTGGCTTTTAAGTGTTTCTGGATTGCATTTATGCATTTAAGAACACCCTTCAATTCTTTTCACAAGACTAAACTATCTGGACAATTATTGGTGTTGGTGTGATAAATGGGAATTGCTCACCTCAGGAGAGGTCATAGTTTTTGAACAACTGGGCTGATATCAACAACCAGAAGTTACATCTTTATGAAAGAGATAAAACTAGAATTAACCATTTGGTTTACTATTCCTGCCAAACAACATGAATAATCCTTTGAATTCAACTCAGTTCACATCCAGACAAAAGAGGTATGTAGGGATTTAAGCCATGAGAGCTTTTATTTCTTTACTCATTGACAGGATAAGGATGTCGCTGGCTAGGCAGTATTTATTGTTCATCCCTAATTACCCAGAGGGCAATTCAGAGTCAACCACATTGCCATGGGCCTGGAGTCACATGTAGTCCAGATCAGGTAAGGATGGCAGTTTCCTTCCCTAAAGGACATTAGTGATCCAGGTGGGTTTTTCCTGACAATCAACAATGGATTCCTGGTCATCATTAGATTCTTAACTCCAGGTATTCTACTGAATTCAAATTCTACCATCAGCTGTGACGGGCTTTGAACCCAGGCCCCCAGGATATTATCCAGATTAACAATCCATCAAGACTACCACTAGGCCATTGTCTCCCCATTTTTATCGATGCAATTTCTAACAAAGCTGATGAGAAGTTAGCAAAACCAATCTCGGGGCAACGTGTTGCATCTTTCAAGCATCTGCTGGGCAGTAAGCCAAGTTTCTTGCCAGACAGCAGTGAGTTGTCAATTCTGGGCGGGGGATTATAACTTGCCAGATTCCTTATTAATATCATAAATAATGTCAGTTATATTCAGTTTCTTATCTTACCAAATGCACCAAACAAGCTAAACATCAAGAATTCTCAACATGGACGCCAAAGCAGGTACCTGGTGACTTCAGCTCTCCATTGGCTGCAAACAGGCCCCATGTTTCTCAGCACCAAACAGCAGCTCAGGGCACAATCTATGGACACCAGCCACATGCCACCTTTGTCCATGCAAATTGGCATTTGATATTTGTCAGCCCATCATGACCATCCTTGCAACTCTTAATCTATTTGTGGCTTGCTTACCGGTACAGGCTTGCATTGCAGGATGTACTAGCAACAGCTACTGCACACTGGGGCAGACACCCAGCTCCTGGATTGGATGAGGCTCCATTTTAGGGCTTCTCATCTGCTTCCTTAATGCTGACTAACGTAGCACGTGCCTTCATGCCCATAGCATCTTTGCCCTGCCTTGCCTGTTAGCGTGTCAGTGTCTCAATGGAGACAAAGGCTCTCCGTACCATCGTACTGATGTGTTGTTGCATGCAGACGCGCTAACAGGCTACTTGTCAGGTGGTGGGGATGTAACTTCTACTGGATGGCATACTGAGATTTGGGTGATGTTATTGAGGCACAACATGTCAATAGGACTAGGTTGTGAGCATGCTGATAAATGATTTCAATTTGAGAAGTTGGGAAGAATCAGGGCTCAAGTGTGTTATTAATGCATGGAAAGAAATCGATTTGATCTTAGATAGTTCTTTACCAAGAGAACATTAGACCTAGGAACAGATTGTGCACAGGGTGCTTATTCACACTGTCTCTTCAAGAATAAGTACTGGACCAGTTCAGTCATGAATTGGAGAATGCATCAGGCAAGTGGCAGGTTTTAAACAATACCATCGGGTTCTTGTGGTGGTGTCCCTACCTCTGAGCCAGGAGACCTGAATTCAAGTCTTACCAATGCCAGAGATGTGTAATAACATCTTTGAAAAGGTTGATTGGAAAAATAAAAAACATTTGATATCATCCTCAATTAACCTCAGTTGCTTCGGGATTGCTAAAAGATTTCCAGATTTCTTTCTTTTAACTGACTTTGGAGTTTTGATCTAATTATTTTTGGCTCAGGAGAGTATATGAGAACTGGAGATTAAAGAGGCTCTTGATATAATACATAAAACATCACACATGCATGGGATGGGCCAGATGGAGCAACTGTTCTGTTCCTGCTGGACATTTTTGTATGCCTGAATGTGCTGATTTCTTCATATTCCTGGATAAATGAAAACCTGGAAGCGTCTCTCCCTCTCTCTCTCTCTCTCTCTCTAACAGCATTGTGGATGTATTTGTTATTATGCAGATTGAAGTGATTTAAGAAAGCATTCACCACAGCCTTCTCAAGAGTGATTATGGACGGGCAATAAACGCTGGACTCGCCAATGACATTCACATCGCATGAATAAATAAAAGAAAAATTATCATGGACAACTAAATTCACCCAGATAATATCACAACATGTTAGAGAGATACCAAATTGTAAGTAATGAGAAAACAAACATCAAAAATGATTGCAGGGACTGGAACAAAAACAAAAATTGCTGGAAAAGCTCAATAGGTTTGGCAGCATCCATGAAGCAAAAATGGAGTGAAAATTTTGGGTCCAGTGACCCTTCTCCAGGGGCCTGAAACATTAATTCTGATTTCGCTTCACAGATGCTTCCAGATCTGCTGAAGTATTCCAGCAACTTCTGTTTTTGTTCCTGATTTGCAGAATCGTCAGTTCTTTCTTTTTTTTTGCATGTCCTGGAAGTCTGAAACTAAAATAAATGTTGGGTTATATCTGAAACATTCACTTTTTCTCCTGCATTTGCAATTCCAGACCTGGAGTAATTTTCTAGCAGTTTATACTTTAGTATTCTATGTGATGATTTCCCTGTAATCCATATATTCCTTGCTATATGGGGCAAACTAGATAACTTTAACATACCAATTCGGACAGCATTCATTCTTAGCATCAACAACAAAGATGCTACTTATTCCATTTCTGTTCCCTAACCTCACAGTATTATCCTGTGCTGCTCCAGAGTGACCTTTTCAGTAACTCATATTAATGGCTCTCTTAATCTGTACATAAACTTTCAAATCAAATTGTGATCATATTCTGAATTCCTTAGGATGAGATAAAGCAAATGTGCTTGTTCATGATTTATGGTGAAGACTGTCCCAATTGACTACAGGACGTAAAAATTTACCCATACACTGATTTGGTCTCTTGATTTGAACACCAAACCTCTGCAGTATTTATGCAGAGCATCTGTGTGGTTACAATGTGTGAATCTCCCTGTTTGAAATGTAGGACAAGTGTGCTTAAAGATGAGAATTTCTTCTCTGAAACCTGATCTTGTAAATATCTCCACACCCTTGATGGCTGCCAATTCCTGTGACTGTTTCACAAATTCAGAATAATGTGGTTAGTACCAATTTATAGGAAACTTTAGTGTTGTGGACACAGTTGCCCTGGAATTTAAATTGAGTCAGGCCAAGTGTTTTTCATCAGTTCCCTCCTGATAGATCATTTAAAATAGATTGGAAGCAGTAGGGGTTCAGATAGGTTGTCCTTACACTACCTTTGATGTGTGCTGACCTGTAATAAGGTTGGCTCCCTAACTGGATCATTCCTTGCCTGTCCAGGGGCTTGATTTTAATTAGTACTGAATTATCTTTAAGTTGCCAATGGCCACTGAGCCAAAGGAGATGCCAGCAAAGAACAAGCTATGGCAGGAAATGTCAGCAGGTTAGGTGACATTATGTTGTTGTTTGTAAAAAAAAATAAAGTTTTATGGAATTTGGGTGCAATGATTTAACCTTCAAAGGAAACATGAAATGATGTGAGTGCACACCAGGTCTGCCAAACTCTAAGAGACAGGGTTAATGTCAGGGCAAATCATGGGCTGTTGGGGCTAACCTAGCTGACATTCACTCTGTGCCACGGGCAATGAAGCTGAAAATTCTACACTTGTAATCCACTGACTAAGCAATGAAGAGTGTGAATTCTAGTGGTTTTTATCTACACTTGGATGGCACAGTGGATAGTTCTGATGCTTTACAGTGCTAGGTACCTGGGTTTAGTTCCAGTCTTGGTCAACTGTCTGTGAGGAGTTTGTTTGTTCTCCCTATATCTGTGTGGGTTTTTCCTCCCACAGTCCAAAGATGTGTGAATTAGGTGGATTGGCCATGGAAAATCTGCCCTGTAAAACCCAGGCAAAGGTGGATTAGCCATGGTGAAACAGGGAGGGAGTTCGGTGCTGTTTGGAAGGTTGGCATAGACTAGATGGGCTGAATGGTCTCTTTCTGCACTGTAGGGATTCCGTGACAGCACTTACACTTCTTGTCTAAAATGTAATTGATTCATGTCGTATTTCAGAAAATTGGTTACAAAGTATAGGTTATGACATTGAGAAAGCACTGCACTCAGGGAAGGGCCATCTTTTAAATAAGTCAGTCTCAGGGAGGCATAAATTATTCTTTGGCATCCCACTCATTTGACCATGGATACATGTGGCAGCAGTGTGTTCCAAATACAAGGTGCATGCAGCCCAAATTGTCAAGAAAAAGCAAAAGATTGAGGAAGCTGGAGATTTGAAATAGAAACTAAAAGAGTCAGAGAAACCTAGCTGTATTTGTGAAGAGATAAACATAATTAATGTTTTCAGTCCAATATAATTCTTCTTCACAAACTTTCAAGCCTCTTTCAATAGCACCTATTAAACTGTACTTTTTCTTTCTTTATTCATTAATGAGATGAGGGCATTATTGGCTAGGCAGCATTTATTGCCCATCTCTAATTGTCCAGAGGCAGCTGAGAGTCAACCACATTGCTGTGGGTCTGGAGTCACATGTCAGCCAGACCAGGTAAGAATGGCAGTTTCCCTCCCTAAAGGACATTAGTGAAACAAGATGGGTTTTGCCAGCAATTGACAATGTGTTCACGGTCATCATTAGATTCTTAATTCCAGACATTTATTAAATTCAAACCCAGGTGCCAGCACATTAACTGGGTCTCTGCATTAACAGTCGAGCGAGAATACCACTAGGCCATCATCTCCCTTGTATTTGTGAAGAGATAAACAGAATTAATGTTTTGAGTCCAATATAATTCTTCTTCATAAACTTTCAAGCCTCTTTCAACAGCACTTTGATATCAATCACCCAAGAGGACAATTGCAGCAGGTGCTTGGGAACACCACTACCTGTAAGTTCCCCGTTGACGCACACCCCATCCTGACTTGGAAATATATGGTCGTTCCTTAACTATCACTGGGACAGAAGTCTAGAATGCCTTCTCTGAAAATACTATGAGAGTAGCTAGACTGCAGGACTGCAACTTCAGAGGGTGGCTCATCCCATTGCCTCTCATGGGCAATTAGGAATGGGCAATAAATGCTGCTCTAGCCAAAAATGCTGACATCCCATGAATGAACAAATATTTCAAAAAAAGTGAAGAAGAACAAGGGCATTCTCCTTACTGTCCTGACCATTATTTTCCTCTAATCAGGTTATCCAAATGTTATCTCATTGCTGTTTTAATGTTCATAGCGTTTCCCACATCACGACTTATGACCACACTTCAGAACTACCTCATTGGCTGTAATGGGTTGCCCTGAGTCATGAAAGATACCATATAAATCTATGATGTTCTACTTTTTGAATTTGTAATCAAGAGGGAAATTCAGGCAGGTAGAATCTAGTTTTTTTGTTCCCCTCCTCTCCAGTTTTTCCTCAACTCTGTTTATTTCCTTTAATTCTTTTGGCCACCTCCCTGCCTGTGTTCAGTCCCTTGGTCCTGGATATATTAATGCTATACCAAGAACCACCATCACTTTAAATGACAGCCTGCCTGTACTAGTCACTTGTTGGGTGTGACTACTTCTTTTAGTCTCGCCTGGAGCTGAAATAGTTATAGCCCAGGCAGGATAAAGTCCTTAAGTGGTCTTTATTTGACAACTTCAGGTCCTCAGTAGGCAGTGGGATAGGACGATGGAATTTGAAACTTCTTGCTAAGAACTTAATTCTGATGGAGGTGGAAAGTTGAGAGAGTTCTTATATATCACCACCCTGTCTAATTAAGCCCCCTCCCACTTCTTGGCCTGCAATTCCTCAGACTGAAAGATTGTACTTTTGATGTCCAATGCGTCTTCACTCTCTCTCTCTCTTGAGATATCTGACTTCTACTTCAATATAACTTGCTTAGGGGTAGAGAAGGTAAGTGTAAAGTAAATGAAAGACTGCCTTTCTCTGCTCTTGTAGGAAGTGAAATGAAATGGCTGTAATAACCTGCTCCGTGTCCTTCATACCAAGAACAATTAATAACCAGATGGGGATCTAGGTAGAGTGAAAAAACACATTTTAATCAACCTGTTTAGACATGTTATGACACAAATTCAAGGAAAGTTGGGCTTGATCCCAAGCTCTAACATAAACATGTCCATCATACCACAGTATTCCTTGTTTCTGTGTAGGGAGATGGTGGGCAAAAACCAAAAATTATTTAGTGCACAACTGGATATTCTAACAGATACATTCACTGATAATTCAAGATGAATGAACTCACATGCTCATAATTCATCACAAAAACAGAGAATGATATTAAAGTATGCACAGTGACATGACAGTTATAAACATGAACAATCACAAGCCAATAATCTTGAACATTTTCAGGTTGAAAGTCAATGTTGTCTTAGTGAAGATTACAGAGTTTCCTTGAGAACTAGTAATATAAGGATGAACAATAGGGGTCTTGTGTGGTTTCACAACAAACTTTCAGCTTACTTCTTGCCCAAACAGTATGTAATCAGCTAAGGGAACATTCATCTGCACAGATACTTAAAGAAAGCTTCAGAATATGTATCCACTCCTGTATCTCTACTATTCATCTTAGCTAGTTGCTGTCTACAGAGACAGCACTTACTATTGACCACAATAAGGACTATTGTGTTCTATTTAGTTTCTGATTTCTGCAACCTACCAATCAATTTCTAATTAAATAACACAAACATTCCTTTAAGTCTATGGTTAACATCATTCAAGCAACTAATTTTGTAACTACCTTCCTCTCTTTTCCTGCCCCATCCCTGATTTATTCTACCACCTACCAATTTCCCATTTATTCTACTTTGGATTCACTGGCAGCGTCATTTCTTTCCCTTTGGACATGATCTTTTCAAGTTTTTCACATCCATGATACCCATCCCCGCTATATTGATCCATCAATTTCTGTACCTCCCTGCAGGCTGTTTTCTCCTTCTGCTTCCTCTAGTTCTCCAAACCCATCGATTTAACATTTCCTCCCTCTTCACCCAAAGTCTAATGCTGCCTCTTCGGAACTCTCTTCCTAATCTACTCCATGCCTCTAATGCTGTCTACCTTCAATAATTGCTCCAAGCTGAACATTTCAACCAAGTTTTCATTTAGCTTTCCTACTATGGCTAGTACTTCTTTTTATTAATTCTTTTCCCATTCTGCATTCTGGCTCCAGGCTTTTCATATCAGATATGCAAATAAAAGACAAGTTCATGATGTTTGTGCACTCCGGTCTCAAAGGATTTAGTCCACACATAATTCCCTGTTTTTGCAGAGTCTGTTCCATCAGTTATTATTGCAGTCTTGGCATTTTCAAGGAAAGGGACTCCAAAATCTTGCAATTGGGAATAATGGGCACAATTTTGGTCGTAAACTTTACTCTGCAGACAAGGTAATTTAAGGTGTATCTAAAGAATCAGCAGGTGTCTATGAGTTTATTTTGCTTTCATTTTCTACTTAATTCATGAGCTAATTTGACTTTTGTGATTTTGTGTGATGTGATTAGAAGATGCTTGGTTTGTTGTTCTGATCTGTGCTAACCTTGCAATTAATGAAGGGTGCCAATTATAACCAGACTGCAGCTGTGAATGCCTGTTAATAAGAAAGATTTTCCAGGAAAAGTATTGCTGTTCTCTAATTAGGCAGCTGTCTGGAAACAAAGTATTTTGTAAATGTTGCAAAAAATTGTTGCTTTAAAAACTGAGGCAAGAATAAGGTTTAGCTCTGTTCACAATTCAGAAGGTAGCATATTTGGACTGAATATAGAGGGAAGGGTATTACAGAGCTCAGAAATCAGGTCAGCACAATGTTATCATAAGTTAGTTTATGCCCGTCATCAGGACACTGAGGAAGAGTCCCGACCCAAAACATCAGCTCTTCTGTTCCTCTGATGTTGCTTGACCTGCTGTGTTGCCCCAGCCCCACACTGTGTTGACTCTGACTCCGGCATCTGCAGTTCTTGCTATCTCTGATATTCTGTGCCGAACTTGGTGACCTGGTATTGGAATCTGCAGTACCCCTGAGCATCTTAATGATTGTTGCAGTTGGCTTCATTGATGGGATCTGAAGCTGTTGACTGGTTACATAGATTGACATTCTCTGCATTCTTCTTCGGGTAACCCTGCAAGCAAATTCTCTAACAGCCTGGGATGGGCTGGTAATAGGATATTTGCCAGTGATACAAAACAGCTTTCATTGTTTAAACTGCAGACAGGTATGGCATCAAAAATCCTAAGCCCAGGCAAGGATGATGTGGCCCTATGTAAAGGAGGGTAAAAAAAAATGAGGACAAACTCTAATGGCTTTTTTTCTGACAATTCTTGAACATGATGAAGAGCTTCCATGCGTGTTAGACTGCCAACTGACAAAGGAAAAATCACCAATCTAGTTTTGTTTTAATGGAATTGTAATGATTTCCAGAGAACTCTACTTATTTCATGCATCTGAGAATTGAAGTGTGCACTGAAAATTATGCTTGCAAGTTAAAAAAGCTGTAACTCACTGTTTTCAGTAAGTCAGCACTTAAAACAAAGCATTCAAATCTCTTTTTCCACATCCTACAATTTGAAGATCACTGAGGAATCACGCTAGGGTACGGCTAACATGGGCCAGGCGTGCAATTCTAACATGAAGTGACATTTCTTAATTGTAGCAACTTTGTAAGTTAGCTTGATGTCAATGTAACAGGTTGATTGCAAATGTAGGACACAGAGGTCGAAAGTGGTATTGAAGAGAGGAAAATTGATCATATCTGCTCAGTACTGAAATATGATAAACCCTTGGTGGCCCAGCATTTTCTCTTTTGAAAACTGCATTGAAAGGGAAATATGTTGAGAGGTTGATCCATGACATATTTTTGAGTCTCAAATGGCTTTGTGACATTACAGTCCTTTGCAAGTCTGCTTTAAATTGTCTTGTAGGTATGAAGGTATAGCAACTATATTTCCAACCAAATGAAATTCAATAAAGCATCTTCAAATTTCTTATTGCCTTCTGTTTTTGCTTGTGCTCTCCTACTCTGCAGTAGATTGTGCCATACAACTTGAGAGGCAAATACAAGTCTTGGATAAGTTACTGAAGAGGCCATTCTTCATCTAAAGAGAAGGCAACTTTAACACTGAGATGAAGAGGAATTTCCTTTCTCAGAAGGTTGTTGGTGTTTGGAACTCCATTTCGCAGAGAGCTGTAGAGCAGGTTGTTGTATTTAAGGCTGAGATATATAGGTTCTTGATCAGGAAGGGAATCATGGGTTAAGGCAAAACATAGGAATGTGGATATGAGGAATATTGAGTGGTGAAGTCAGCTTGAGAGGCTGAAAGGCCTACTCCTGTTCCCATGTCTTATGCTCCTATGGATATCCACAAACCTTGAACAAAAATGGTGCCAAAGCTAATTAGGCATACCTCAGTTGAGGTAAACAAAATTAGCATTGACCACAGGTCAAACCTTGGAGTTTCTGGCCTGCTGTTATATCACAGAATTTTCAATTCAATAAATAATTCCAGTACACTCAAACCACTTACTTTATGGTCTCTTTGCCACATTTCAACATTTTCCGATGTTATTGCAGCTCCCAGCATCTTCATGTTGAAGCCAAAAGTCGGCAAACAAAAGATCCTTCCACAATGTTATATTAAACCACACTGGGATAACTCAGCACAGAATGGTTTGGCAAGATTTTTGTGGCAACAAGACAGCATTATATTTTCTAGAACCCACTGTATGTGTGGACTAATTCAGATTCCTGGATCTGTACTGAAAGTTTAATTGTCCTTTGATAATACTTTGCCTTTGACACAGCGTTGGGGAATTCAGAGAAAAAGAATTTCACAACTAACCACAGAGTCAGAGTCTGGCAGGAAAAGTTATCAAATCAATATACAGTCTACATTCTTTTTACCTTTCAACTAATAGAACAGTGCCCCCTTGCAGTTTATGGATAAGATAGCAGGATTGGAACATAAGGAAGAACAGACTTAGAACAGATAAAGTATCTTTTTACCCAGTAAAAATGGTCCATTGATTGGTAAATATTTCAGGTGTAAATGATCTGGGTTTCAAATTGATACGGTAGGTTGTTACTGATTTCAAAGTTTTGGTATTAAAGCTGCACAAATTTTAGATTGCATGTTGTGCAAACTTATGCAGCTTGTTGAAATGATCATACAGTCAACACTAAAATGTTGCAGGAATTAATACAAACTAGAAATGAGTGATTCAATTCTTAAAATCCATTCTAGTGGCAAAACTGTTTGAAGCTCAATACGCACTATGAGTTTGGGAAGCTCAATATAAGTACAAATATAAATCATTGCAGCAATCTCTAGGCTGGGGAAGAACTAAGATCAATGCATTGGATACTCTCAAAAGTCAAACAGTGAGAACTATCTTCATCTTGATGGAGCATCACAAAGGCAACATGCATATTACTTAAGTAAGCAATCACCTAGTCAGAAAGCTCATCATCGAACGTCAAAATATTCTTTCCAAGATGATAATTAACCTCATTTTATTTGAGGATCTGACCCTGACAGCTTTCCACCTTATAGTCCCCCAACCTCGCACAGTCTGCTTTTACCTGCTTCCCAAAATCCACTGCCCAAGACAGGCCCATTATTTCAGCTTGTCCCTGCTCCATAGAACTTATTTCTCCCCCACTTTGACTCAATTTTTTTCTCCCCTTCTCCAGTCCCTTCCCACTTACAGCCATGATTCTTCTGACTCTTTGCATTGGTTTCAAACATTCCAGTTTGTGAGCACCAAGGATGTGCAATCCTTCTCCCATCAGGATGGTCTCAGAGCTCTCCATGTCTTCCTGAAAAGACAACCTAAACCACCCCTGTTCACCACTGCCTTCCTCCAGTTTGTGGAGATTGTCTTCACTCTGAATAACTTCTCCTTTAACTCTTCCCACCTTCTTCAGATCAAAGGGGTGGGCATGGGTACCCACATGGGCCCCAGCTATTCCTGTCTCTTTTTTGGGATCCGTGGAACATTCCGTGTTCCAATTCTGTCAGGTACCTCCCTACAACTCTTTCTCCAGCACATCAATTATACCATCAGTGATGCTTCACTCTCTCATCTGGAATTGGAAAAAATATATTAATTTTGCTTTAAATTTTCATCCTGCTCTCACCTTCACCTGGTCCGTTTTTGACTCCTGCTTTCCCTGCCTCAACATCTCTGTTTCCATTTCTGAGGATAGCCTGGCCACTAATATACACTACAAACTCATTGACACCCACAGTTACCAGGACCATACATCCTCACACCCTGCTTCCGGCAAAGACTCTATTCCATTCTCCCAGTTTTCCTGTCTCCACGGCATATGGCTTGATAGTACCACCTTCCAAGGGGGCTTCAGAGATGTCTCAACCATTTTCCTCAACCAAAGATTTTCTGCCCCCATGGATGACAGGGCCCTTAGCTGCATCCAAACTATTTCCTGCAATTCGTCCCTCAGATCTTCCCTGCCATCCCACAGCAACAATGGTGTTCCCCTGGTCTTTGCCTTCCACCCCAGTAACCTCTGCATCAGAGACTCACAAGTGTCCATTTCCACCACTTCTAGCAGGATGCCACCATCAGACACACATTCCCCTCCCCTCGCTGGTCAGCATTCTGCATGGACCATTTCCTCTGGGAGACCCTGCTCCACTCCTCCCCCAATGCCATTAGTTTGCCACAGCCTCATGGCACCTTCCCCTGTAATTGCAGAAGGTGTAACACCTGCCCTCCTCCTTCCTCATTATCCAAGGTCCCAGGCACAATTCCAGGCCAATCAGTGCTTTACCTGTACTTCGCTTGATCTAGTCACCTGTATTCGCTGTCCACAATATGGTCCCCTCCACACTGGAGAGACAAAATGCAGACTGGGTGAATGCTTTGTGGATTAGCTACGTTCTGTCTGTAAAATCGACCCTGGGCTTCCGGCTGTCTGTCACTTTAACAGACCACCATGTTGCCATGACAACATTTCTTCCTCAGGCCTGCTGCAGTGCTCCAGCAAAACTCATATACAAACTGGAAGAACAACACTTCATCTTCCATTTCGGCACCTTACAGCCTTCAGGACTCAATATTGAGGTTAACAATTTTGCAATATAAACATGCTTCTTCATGTTCACTCCCCAACCCCACACCCCAAATACTGGTTTGTATCGGTTGCTCCCAGCACAGCCAATACATTCTCAACAATTCACACTGCTCATTTGCACTCCACTAAGCATTTATCTCCCTCTTAGCTAATCATCAGCCTTATCTGCCTCTTCTTTTCCTCTCTCTCAACACTGTTTCTGTATATTCAATTCCCTCACCTCACCCCTGTTATCAGCACAAAAACTACCTTCAGTTCTGACATAGGGTCACTGGACTTCAAACATTAACTTTGTTTCTCCCTTGGCAGATGCTATCAGACCTACTGAGTTTCTCCAGCATTCTCTGTTTTTGTTTCTCATTTATGTAGAATCATAGAATCCCTACTGTGTGGAAGAGAGGTCATTTGGCCCATCAAGTCCTCTCTGAAGAGCATCCCACCCAGATCCAGACCCCCAGATACACTTAGCTTCCACTATGCAATTACTACCACCAACAGCAACACCATATACTTATAACATAGTTATACATCCTAAGGTCCTTTACAGGAGCATTTAAAACAAAGTATGACAGTCATAAGTCTTGCAAACCAGGATCATCAACCACATTGCTAACACACACATTTGCGTTCTCCCTGTCCAAGGACTCACACAGGATGAAACTGATATTGTGTTTGGTGTAATCTCAGTATCATCCATTTGTACTGCTGTCAATCTTGGTCAGCAGGTCATATAACACTGAGTTCGAAAATGAGTACAGACTGTCTTAGTCTGTTAAGTCTACATCAACAAAGGTGTAGGATGCATGTCCAACATTGGCATGTCCTGTTCTGACTTTTATTCTAGTTTTATATTTTAAAATTGGATGGAAATAAAATCTGGAAAAGATGGCCACCAAAGATCATCTGAATCTTTGTAAATTGGATCCACCCCTCTGAATCAAGAGGAAAGAAAAGAAACTTCCAGAATTATACGAGCCCCTTCCGGAAACCACCTGACTTAGCTATGTAGGTATCCATTCACTGACATTGAGCCAAGCTCCAGGAGTTTGCTTCCTATTAGCTGTGTGGGTGTACCTAACCAAGGACTGCAATCTTTCAAGGTGATGGTTCACATTAACTTCTGAAGGACATCTAAGGATGGAAAATAAATGCTGGCCTTAGCAATGCCCACATTCCTTCAATTAACAAAAGCACTCGTGGAAATTGTTCCAATGTTCCAGAGAAGTGGAGAATTATCACAGCAAATAACAGAATTGCAATACAACAATGAAGCGGATTTAAATCCCAAGAACCACACTGGAAGGATTCTAAGTCTAAGAAATAATTTGTACTGTTCACCACCAGCCAAGCAATGAAGGGCATGCAGAAGGCTATAGAGTCCAAGCAGAAGTGAACCTAATCAGAAGTGGAAAAGAGATAAAAAGCAGGACAGAAGAAGCTTGCTGAAGAGATTCTTTGAACAACAGGTGAATAAATGAATAGAAGAGAAGGAAATGGTGGATGGTTTGACCCAGCAGTTTGTCAAAGGGTGAGTAAAAAATAATAACTTTCCTTGATTAATCAGTTGTGCAGTCATTTGGAAAAGTGAAGGCAGGGTGATTGCACGCATTCACTTATGTAAAATCCCACTTTCATAGGCCAGCTGAAGTCTTTTTGACTTCGAAGCAGGATCAAGAAGGAATACGACTACATGTGATCAGAATAGTCAGTGTTTTCAATAATCTTCCCAAGCTAAAAATACAAAGCTTTACTGCATTGCTGTTGATTCCTGTGGGGGAGTTATTGAAGGAAATTGTCCTGTCAAACAAGACATCTATTAGCTTCTTGAAGCATTGGTCCAATGCTGCTTGCAGTATTCATAAATATTCTTTGCAGTTACTTGGAATGAGCCTAGGACTTCAGTGTTTAAAGCATTCATCATATTGACTGCTGTGCCATGCTTCTCTTGAAACTGTTCTGTCATACTGCTTCCAAGACAGTGCACAACTATGTCAGAGGTTCCCTTGTGAATTGTAGTCTTCCGAATGGGAACACTGCATTCATATATGAACATCAGTGAACTTTTCAGGCATACGCATGGGGATCTGGAAAAAGGCAGATATGACATGACCAACACTCCATATTACATTCTTCTCTTTCTTTTCCAGAGCCAGAAACTATTGTGGAATCATCAGCAAAAGGTCTGTGGCAACACTGAAAAACACTCACCCAAAGTAGATAGGGTCCTGATTAAAAAAACACCAGCAACTAATGCAATAGGGAAAAGCAAAATAAAAATGCAAAACAGGTAGGGATTCTTTTGTTAAAATTCCATTTAAGAAAGCAAATTCTAAAGTGTTGCAAGGGACTTCTTGACAGTGGCCCTCTCATAGGAAGGATGAATAATAGTTTGTTTCTGGCACTGATTGAGCATGAGACTGGAAAAACATTGTTTATTTTTTTTAATACTTTAATAAGAGGAGTGCAAGCTATGTGTACTTGCCATCTGCTCCTTTTGCTGCTCTCTGCCTACATTTCGGCCTATTCAGCATTTCAGGCAAACAATCAGCTATGACCTGATTACTTTATTATGTAGTCCCCACTTATCACGAAATGACACTGAAATGATAACATAGAAACAGTTTGTGTTGGTGTATATTTCTCATGTGAACAGTAATCCTCACAACTTCTGTCTGAGGCTGATGTGTGTGAGTATGATGGTGGAGGAGGCTGGGGAATGTAAAATTCAGCAGACAGCCACCCCAAAGGCCGTCTGCTAAAATTTTACAGATGGGTTGGCTACAATAGCAGGTAACATCTTTGCCCTCAAGCCTATTAAGGCCCATAAGCAGCCAATTAATGAGATAGCAAGGTGTGGAGCTGAATGAACACAGCAGGCTAAGCAGCATCAGAGGAGCAGGAAGGCTGACGTTTCAGGCCTAGACCCTTCTTCAGAAATGTGTTTTCCATGGAGTGGGGAGTCTGTCACATGCTGTGTAGCCTGGGCTAGTGTCAGAAAAGATTTTGGGAAACAGACCCAGAGGTTGCTGGAGAAATCCAGCAGATTGGAATAAGAATTAGAATTTTAGAATTGGGATTATTGTCACCTGTAGTCAGATTACAAAAGAACAGAAATACAGTGAAAAGTGTGCAATGGCAACAACACTCAGTGCCATGTTAGATACAAATCTTAGGTACGAACAATGAGAGAAAATAAAGAAAAAAACGTTACACTACATTGCAGATATACATAGTATAAGTTAGGAAAATAACAAATCAGGCTGAAAAGGTGGACATTACTGTGTTTCTATAAAGGCATCCAAATGGCCTGACCATGCTCCACTGGTTTCCAACCAGAAGCCATCTTTGCTCCAGGCCCACTGGCCACCCAACCCTTCAGCATCTGGGGAGACAGAACCAGAGTTAACACTTCAAATTGAATATTAGTCTTCTCCAGAATGGAATCATGCCTGACGCAAAATGTTAACACTGTTTCTCTCTCTGTCTCTGTCTCTGAATCCCTCTCTCTCTCCACAGATGCTGCTCGACCTGCTGAGTTTCGCCAGCATGCTTTGCATTTGTTTCAGGTTTCCAGCATTCACAGTATTTTGCTTTAATTGAAAGTTTGGGGACGATCCTGATTTACAAACCCCTAGGCCCATTTTAGATTGACCCTCCTCCTACCTTGCTCATTCAAGGCCATCCTTTCCCTTAAGCGTACACACACACACACACACACACACACACACACACAGACGCACACACAGACATGCATCCATGCACACAGACACATACAGAGACACACACAGACAGACAGACATGCATGCACACAGACACACAAACACAGACACACAGAGACACACACACACACACACACACACACACACACAGACATGCACACAGACAAGCAGAAGACAGAAACACATGCACACACACTCAGACATGCACACAGACAAACAGAAGACAGATGTACACAGATACACTCACAGACGCACACATAGACAGAGACATGCACACAGACACACACATGTGCTCTCTGTCTCACACACACACACACACAAACACACACACACACACACACACACACACACACAGGCACACACAGGCACACACAAAACACACAATCCCCGGATAACATGGGCTCCTTGGTTTGATGGCACTGCCTGTGGTCCCAGTCATGGTCACCATCCCTGGAGGGCACATGTTGCCATATAGAGCTGTCATCATCCAACCTATTGGCAGGTTTTGAAAGTGAGTTTTCTTCCTGAGAAAGGGACGGTTGTCTGGCCTCAAAATAAATAACACTGCTCACAAGCATCAAAGTGCCAGGGTAGTGGACAAGTCCCCCACGTCAAATATATAGCTGGGGTGCAAGGTGCGGGTGCCTCAGGAATCCAGCTTCCAGAGGCCTCCAGTACTTGTGTTATGCGCGATATCAATGCCTTCCTTTATTTATTAACTTTTCTTATCTTCTTGAAGTTTGCCTTCTTCCAGCTCACTCTTCAGTCCTGGATTTCCATGTCTCAGCCGACACTGAGACAACTCCACAAAGCCCTCATAAGCTGGCAGAATTCTGGGTCAGCAAATATTTGATGTGTGCCACAATGGCTTGGGCACCTGGGATCAAAATGTAAAAGTGGTTACATTGGAGCAGACGTCTGCAGTAATTGAAGTCTTGGTATATGTGCAGTGAATGCAGTCCTATCAATTTCTAGGCCTTCTTCATATCTTTACAATCAAAATTTATTGCAGTTATTCTTTCACAATAGTTCTCTTGCTCTGAAATAGTTATTCTGTTTCAATGGCTGAGGGACTTGAGGTTTTCGTTAGAGCGAAGGTTAAGAGTTGACTTAATAGAGATATACAAGATGATCAGATAGGGTGGACAGTGAGAGCCTTTTTCCTTGGATGGAGATGGCTAGCACAAGGGGACATAGCTTTAAATGGAGGAGTGATAGATATGCTTAGATTAGATTCCCTACAGTGTGGAAACAGGCCCTTCGGCCCTACAAGTCCATACTGCACCTTGGAGCATCACCACCCAGACCCATCCCCCATAATTCACACACCCCTGAACACTATGGACAATTTAACATGGCCAATCCACCTAGCCTGCACATCTTTGGACTGTGGGAGGAAACTGGAGCACCCGGAGGAAACCCACGCAGACACAGGGAGAATGTGCAAACTCTGCAAAGACAGTTACCTGAGGCTGGAATCGAACCCGGGTCCCTGGCGCTGTGAGGCTACAGTGCTAACCACTGAGCCACCGTGCCACCCTCTGACAGATGTCAGAGATAGGTTCTTTACTCAGAGAGTAGTAAGGGCGTGGAATCCCCTGTCTGCAACAGTAGTAGACTCGCCAACGTTAAGGGCATTTAAATGGTCATTGGATAAACATATGGATGACAATGGAATAGTGTAGGTTAGATGGGCTTCAGTTGGGTTTCACAGGTCGGCGCAACATCGAGGGCCGAAGGGCCTGTACTGCGCTGTAGTGTTCTATGGTCTATGTTCTATATCATCTGTAAATCTGACTAGTTCTAGAACTTTTCCTGATCTAAGAAAAAGCCTCAGGTGCATTTTAAAAGTCTTCACTGCTCTTACCAAACTTATTCCAATCTGTTGTTGATTAAGTAAAATCACACTATATTGTTCAAAAGTGAAAGGCTTGAGAAATTCCCTTCCTTAACTTCTGTGCCTTTTTACTTCTCTCATTCTTTCTGGAAAACTCTCCTTAAACCACCTACCAAGTGTTTTGTTGATTGCCCTAATATATCCTTCCAAAGTGTGTCTGCTGACAGCCCTACAAAGCACTTTGGGGTAGTTTGCAATGTTAAAGGTGCTAGATAAATGCAGGTTGTTGCTGCAGTTGGACTTAACTTGCTGTATTTTTCAGCTTCTGAGGTTGTTATCTTACTTGTAAATAAAGGGGTAAGCAATCAAGTTCAAAGATGCCGAGATGCATCCTGCATAAAAAAAGTTTGAAGAATAGTGGCCTTGCATTTTTATTGTTGCTTTGAACCAGTATAATTAGATTAGCAGCAAGGACGAAGTGACCTGCTCTATCAGGAGATCAAAGGACCTGCCTGCATTCTTATAAACAGCTGGCACCCGTTTTGTTGGTTAATCAGCAAAAACACAACTTCCATCTAAACTCTGGATATTTCTAAATCAAATTTGTCCTGTTATTTTAGGTTTGGTTTTCTATGTGGTCTCAGAAAACACTTTACTTTTTCAAGTGCAGCATCAATTTCTTCTGCAGTTAGTTTATGCCCACAGGGTTGAACTACATCCTTTCTCAGCATTGCAACTTTCATCAGTTAAATGAAACAGTTTTTAATTTTCAACTATAAAGGTGAATTGATCCATAATTAAGCTTGCGGTCATTTGATCATGTTAGCTTTGTTCACATTACCTGCTTCTTGGCAGCAATTGGAAGGTATGGGCAAACTTGTTTCAAACCATTTGGAATGGTTTGAACACATAACTGGAGTCAATTTTTTGGGGATGATGGAGTTCCCATCCACTGGTCATGCTGGGTACCCCATCTTCTTCTCAATCAATCCCTCAGGATTGCAGATGATTTGCTGATAAATCCCATGCAAAATCTGCAGACTTTGCCACTTGTGGAGCAGGTGACCTTTGAAGGAATGGGTCAGTGAATTGTTTGGTCAGTCCTTCTGATGCCTCAGTTTCATTCTGCGTACTCCTGACAAAATCTTTCAATGTGTCACTGTCTTTTTGAGTGAATGTTACCCTATTTCGTTGATTACAGACCAATGGTCTCCATTGCATTGGTGAGTATGATGGACCTCTTCACGGATGTTTTAAGGACATCCTTAAAGTATTTCTGCTGTCCCCGCAGGATTCTCTGACCAATATTAAGCTCCAGGTGGAGTAAGTGCTTCGGAAAGTCTGGTGTTACGTATATGACTGGAGTGGGTTTTGAATGAGCACTTTCTTTGCAGATGGTTGCGTTGTGTTAATGTCACTGGGAGAACAATGCAGAGGCTCAGTTAATGCTCTGTGGAATATCATTTCACATCACACCAAGGCACCTAGTGGAATTTAAATTCAATTGTTAAATCTGGACTTGAAAGTTAGTCTCAGTAACAGGGACCATGACAACTGTCATAATTTGTTATAAAACTCCATCTGCTGATTAGGGAACTGTTTCTCAGACGGTGGGACCCAAAGAACATAGAACAGAGAACATTACAGCACAGTACAGGCCCTTCGGCCCTCGATGTTGTGCCGACCTGTCATACCGATCTCAAGCCCATCTAACCTACACTATTCTATGTACGTCCATATGCTTATCCAATGACAACTTAAATGTACCTAAAGTTGGCGAATCTACTACCGTTGCAGGCAAAGCGTTCCATTCCATTACTACTCTCTGAGTAAAGAAACCACCTCTGACATCTGTCCTATATCTTTCACCCCTCAATTTAAAGCTATGCCCCATCCTAGGAAAAAGGCTCGCCCTATCCACCCTATCTAACCCTCTGATTATTTTATATGTTTCAATTAAGTCACCTCTCAACCTTCTTCTCTCTAATGAAAACAGCCTCAAGTCCCTCAGCCTTTCCTCATAAGACCTTCCCTCCATACCAGGCAACATCCTAGTAAATCTCCTCTGCACCCTTTCCAAAGCTTCCACATCCTTTTTATAATGAGGTGACCAGAACTGTACACAATACTCCAAGTGCGGTCGCACCAGAGTTTTGTACAGCTTCACCATAACCTCTTGGTTCTGGAACTCGATCCCTCTATTAATAAAAGCTAAAACACTGTATGCCGCCTTAACAGCCCTGTCAACCTGGGTGGCAACTTTCAAGGATCTGTGTACATGGACACCGAGATCTCTCTGCTCATCTACACAACTAAGAATCTTACCATTAGCCCTGTACTTTGCCTTCCGGTTACTCCTACCAAAGTGCATCACCTCACAAAGTTTGGGACCTGGGGAATTGACATGCTTGCCAATGAAAGGCAACCGGGGGGTTCATGCTAAAGATTAAATCATTATCTCACTTTTACGATAAAGCAACATAAAATATTCCCAGCAAAACCATTGTAATTTTTAATGTGTTTAGATGTCTCCATTAATAGTTAAAATACTAAAATGCATGTAAACATAAAAATGCAATGATGCGATAAAAGGTAAGGTTTGTTTTTATCGGTTCTAAGGAAGGGTCACTCGATCCAAAAAGTTAACTCTGATTTCTCTCTGCAGATACTGCCAGGCCTGATGAGCTTTTCCAGCAGTTTCTGTTTTTGTTTCTGATTTACAGCATGCGCAGTTCTTTCAGGTTTTATCATGGTGGGGCCAGGAGTGGGATGCATGGCATTAGGGGTAAAGTATTAGCATGGATAGATGTTGGGTTGACTAACAGGAAGCAAAGAATGGGGATAAATGAGTGCTATTCTGGCTGGCAATCAGTGACTAGTGTTGTGCCTCAGGGATTGGTGTTGGGACCACAATTATTTACAATTTATATAGATGATTTGGAGTTGGGGACCACGCGTAGGATGTTAAAGTTTGCAGATGACACTAAGATGAGTGGCAGAGCAAAGTGTGCAGAGGACTGTGAATCTTTGCAGAGGAACATGGATACATTGAGTGAGTGGGCAAAGGTCTGGCAGATGGAATACAATGTAAATAAATGTGAAGTCATACATTTTGGTAGGACTAATAGTAAAAGGGATTATTATTTGAATGGTAAAATGTTTCAGCATGCTGTTATGCAGAGGGACCTGGGTATCCTTGTGCAGGGATCACAGAAGGTCGGTCTGCAGGTACAATAAGTAATTAGGAAGGCAAATGGAATTTTGTCCTTCATTGCTAAATGGATTAAGTTTAAAAGCAGAGAGGTCATGTTGCAACTGTACAAGGTGTTGGTGAGGCCACACCTGGAGTACTGTGTGCACTTTTGGCACCCTTACTTGAGAAAGGGTATACTGGCACTGGAGACAGTGCAGAGGAGGTTCACTTGGTTGATTCCAGAGTTGAGGGGTTGGCTTATGAGGACAGACTGAGTAGATTGGGATTATATTCATTGGTATTCAGAAGATTGAGGGGGGATCTTATAGAAACATATAAAATTATGAAGGGAATAGATAAGGTAGAAGTAGAGAGGATGTTCCCACTGGCAGGTGAAGCTAGGAAGAGAGGGCATAGCCTCTAGATTAGAGGGACCAGATTTAGGACTGAATTGAGAAGGAACTTCTTCACCCAGAGGGTTGTTAATCTATGGAATTCCTTGCCCAGTGAAGTAATTGATGCTACTTCAGTAAACGTTTTTAAAGCTAAGGTAGATATTTTTTGAACAATAAAGGAATTAAGGGATACGGTGAGAGCGTGGATAAGTGGATCTGAGCCCACAAAAAGATCAGCCATGATCTTATTGAATGGCGGAGCAGGCTCGAAGGGCCAGACAGCCTACTCCTGCTCCTAGTTCTTATGTTCTTGTGTTTATGTTCTTATTTGTTGGCAAATTGGTTGGTGGCGCATAAGATTCAGAAAAGGAAATTTGCCATCTTTTACTATTCTGAACTACAGGTGACTCCAGATCTACATTAATGTGGTCAATTCTTAATTGGCGTCTCTAATGCCTGAGCAAGTAATTTACTTCATGGGCAGTTAGGGATGGGTAACAAATACTGGCCTTGATAGCAATATTTACATGCCATGACAGAATAAAAGAAAACTAATGTCAGTTAATAGAGCTAGTAGGTCAGTTAATAGAGGATTTCTTTCCATTGTGCTTGAAGGATCTTGCAAAGGCACCACTTGTGCCATTTCTCTAGTGCTTTGAGATGCCTGCCTTAGGTTTTCCAAATCTTTGAAGCATGTAAGAGTATGGAGATCACTGTCTCTCTGATGAATCTTGACCTTAGTCTCAGGTTTTAGATCTTGGTTCTCACATACTCAATAGGTGGGTAAGAACTTACGGATTCAGGTGCTCTTCGGTCACTTAAGTAAGCGCTATCAGGATTCACGGTGATTGAGGTCCACAGTGACGGAAGCCCCAAAAACAGCTGCCAGCCAATTGTAGATGATGCTCAAGTTAAGTTTTTTTAATTTCCTCAAATCATAGGAAAAGTAATTTCTTCTCTCTTTTTCAGCTAACTATTCTCCCTGCCCATTTTCTACTGAAAGACAGGCTTGTAGACATGCAAGCCAGCAGGCTGCAAGTTACTCTTTCTATCCTTTGCAATCTAGAATCTTGAGAGTGAGTGTGGCAGCTAGTCAATTTGCAGCAGTTGTATAACTGAACTTGAACCTGTGCATCACACAGCTACCTAATCGTTAGGAGTTCAACCCTTGACTCCACTCTTGCTGTGTAATGCAACGGTGCTGAGGCTAAATCTTGTGAATCTTGTTACTGTGCCAGCTGCCATTAGAAAGCTAAATCTTCCTAGTCAGCTACACACTGACTAAATTCAAGAAGGAGAAAATTTGTGCTGGGCTTCTTCCATGGAAACATTTTGGAAACATGGAGTAAAATTTATAAGTGGCATTTCCCATAGATTTGTCGTGCTCTATTTAACAAATGATTGAGTGAGCCTCCATAGTAACTCACCCTCTGAGTCTCAGCATTGCATAATTCTAATTGCATTGTAATTTATATAAATGACATTGTATCTGAGATATCACTTGGTTGGCAGAAAGGGCCAGAAAACACAATAAATTTGTGTGGTTGTGAATGTAAGATTCTGACATGTATGCCCCAGAAGTAGGATTATATAAGTACTGGTACGTAGTATTATCAGTGGCACACTGCCGAACCATTATATGTAGTTTTGCACAGTATGTAATATCTAACTATTGTATATATGTTGCAGAATGCGCAATGTCAAGCAATTATATCTACTGTTGCAGAATGCACAATGTCGAAGTGTTGTATATACTATTGTAGAATGCATAATGTCAAACCATTGTGTTAAATATGCAAAGTGAAATCATGTAGGGTCACTGCGGAAGTGCACTGTTCAAACATCATGGCCTTGAAATTCAGTCGGCGTTCTTTTGATCCCCTGCTAGAACTTATATGTTGTACCTTGGGAAGTATCAATGATTAAGGTGTACGGGACAACAGATAGCCGGTAAATGAGTTACCACCTATTTAAAAATGGCCACACTGGAATGTAGTAGGAATGCATTCAACATTCATACATGAACTTGCCATTCAAATGTCTACCTCTTGGTTTCCAACAAAATCCAGTTAAAACAGCAAGTTAACTTTACTTACCTTGAAATCTACACTACAAGTTGTTTTAGAATTATTGCCAAAATTATTCCCACACACATTAGGGATGTCAGTGCCAGGAATGGGAGCCTTTTCATTTCACACGACAGATGGACAGTCATGCACTCTCTACCCAGCCCCAACAATGGAGGGAGGCAGTAAGGTTTGTGGCTTCAAGCAAGCTGATCACTGGGATGGTGAGTGCAGTGGCTAGTGATCATAAACAAAAATTGAGTACTGAAAGCAAATTAGCCACAAATAGACGCACCTCCAGCTGAGGCTGGAAGGATTGTGATCATCTCCTTTCAAATGATCCATTGCCTTCCCCGCCATGGAATCAATCACATCATAACCATTTTTGTTCACTTAGTATGGATTATCATATCCTTCAGCCTTTGGTGACACAGCTTAGGGATGATTCCCAACTTTTGGACTCTCTGTGACTTTCTGATCCACCGCCTGCTAGCTGTAAATCTAGGTCAATATTTCTTAGAGCATCCATCACTGAGATAATGTTCATTGTCCAGGCTGGTGACCCTATGATACCACTGAGCGGTATGGACTACTGTTGTATGTTGCCAAATGCATCAGAAATGATAAACAAAAATAGAAATTGCTGGAAAAAACTCAGCAGGTCTGGCAGCGTCTGTGGAGAGAAAGCAGAGTTAATGTTTCCGATCCAGCGACTTGCCTTCAGAACTGATTGTAGCTAGGTAAGGGTCAGTATTGTACAGGATGAGTTAGAATTATTGATGATATTTGACAGCTGCATGACCTTGAATAAGTCCTGTGATGGGCGACTCATATTCCCGTACGTGCTGAAGACAGCACCATCAACTGTTTTTTTTTCTGTACATGCTGTTTGTTACACTGTATAAGAGAGAGAGTTTCATTCTGAGTCATTGGACATCACTTCGGACTGGGATTGTGAACGGCCCCAGGCGCGAACCTAAGCCTTCAGACCAGCTGTCGATCGAGGGAGTCCCTGGCCGGCAGAAGGATGTCAGACTTTTTTTACCCTTTCTTTTTCATTCTTTTTATTTACTCAATAAATGTTCATATTTAAGTAAATTTCTGTTGTCGAGTCTTCTCTTAGCCACATTTAAACAAATCTGAAGCACCGCTTTGATGCACTTTGTGATCCAAGACAGGTATATATGCTGAAAATGGGGCGGGGAGAGGGCAGAGGACTTAATGATAGGTGGAGGTTGAGCCCAGAGACAAAGAATAGCAGTTGGGCTGACAAAATAAAGGGTGAAGGTCATCTGGGGGAATCAATCAGTCAGTAAAAATCCAAAACTGTACATTTTTCATAGGAGTTTTAAAAGCACATTTATAACAGTTCACATATAGCTTTATGTATAGAGCAAAACAAATCAGTTTCTCTCCATACAATGTGTGGTACTCGGAAGTGCAGTTACAGATTATATTTACAATATTCATTTCCTGTTAAAGAAATAGTCCCTATGATTACTATGGCAGGAGGGCCTTTAGACCCAAACTTCACAGCAAAGGGTTCTGATCTTGGAATGTGCCAATCTGTACATAGTGGATGAATTAGAATCCCTGCAGTGTGGAAACAGGCCCTTCAGCCCAACAAGTCCACACTGAACCTCAGTACATCCCACCCAGACTCATTTCCCTATAACCCACATAAGCTACACATCCTGAACACTACAGGCAATTTAGCATGGCCAATCTACATAACCTGCACATCTTTGGACTGTGGGAGGAAACTGGAGCACCCGGAAGAAACCCACGCAGACACAGGGAGAATGTGCAAACTCCACACAGGCAGTCGCCCAAGGCCAGAATTGAACTTGGGTCCCTGGGGCTGTGAGGCAGCAGTGCTAACCACTACACCACTGTGCCACCCCTACAACTTTTTGAAATACCAAAGATCATTCTTCACCAAGTTGAAGGTCCTCAATAAATGGTCCATCATTGACACAGGAATGTCATTTATGTCTAAGCCGTCCTGTCCTGTAACCCAAAGACCTTTTCATCGGTGGTTTGCTGCAGTTATCCCCCTATTATGCTGCACCATCATTTATGATGCATGTGGCAGACAGGATGCTCAGTAAATAATAAAGAATTCCAGTGTTTGCTCATGGGACAGATAAGCTGGGTCATTTAGACTGCTGATCTAGAGGCCACTGGTTTAAAGGATTGTTAAGAAATCAGATCTTGACAGGTGAATGATAAAAGGCTGCTAAAGTGTCCAGATCTTCCCTTATCATTCAGATGGGTGCAGGGCTCAGCTTCTCATTGTTAGCGGCTGGACATGGAAGCAAAAGTGTGCAAGAATTTACATGGTTTGAGGGAAGAATGTCAGGAATTTAAATCACTCCCAGTCGTGTCTTTGAAATTATTGTCCACAGTGGAATAAAGACACTAGATGAATTTCTTGCACAGATATAGTTACAGCAAAAGATCACTTGCTGCTATCTGATCCTATGAAAAAACGTTCACACCTACAATTCTTTGCTGTTATAAAAAACACATTGCATTCAATACTGGCCAAGTGTTCCTGGCAGTATGCCTTGCACAGTTTTCGCTAAATCATTTTCCTTGCCAAACAAATCACAATACATGTAACTGTAAGCTGAATTTAGCTTTACAAAATTAGGTGACGGCCCTGTGGGTAAATATGCAACATCTCCTGTCATGATACAAAAGAAAGAATTTGCATTTAATTCGCTCCTTTCAAGATATCATGACCTACTGAAACCCTTTACAGTCAATGGAGCACTCTTGAAGCATTGTTGTCACTGTCGTATTTTAGGAAACCAATGCCCATGCAATAAATTCCCACAAACATGAATGTGATCCCACAAACATTTGTATAATTGACTCTTAGATGATTACAGCTGAAAAGGAGGCCATACAGCTCATCATGTCCATGCCGGTCAAAGATCTGATAACATTTATCCCATTTTCCATCCAACCAGATCATCTGTTTTTAATGGTGTTGATTGAGGGACTAAGTAGCAGCCAGGCCATCAGGGAGAACTCCCTGCTCCTCTCAGGAACACAAGAGGTCGAAGCAGAAATAGACCATGTGACCCAGAGAAACCACACATTTAAATTATTAATACAAGTATTCATTTAACTCATGGCTGACCTTCAGCTCCAACTGCACATTTCCACTCATTTCCCACATCTCCTGTCTTTCCCAGCCTTAAAAATATTGAATGACAGAGCTTCCACAACCCACTCAGGGACAGAATTCCAAAGATTCATAGCTGAGAAAATTGCACAGCACAGTCCCAAATGATCATTTCTTATCTTAACTCAGCACCTCATGTGCTAGATTCCCCAGACTGGGACCGGGGTTGGCGGGCGGGGGGGAAGAGAGGGGGAGATGCAATCTCTGATCATCTGTCCTGTTAAGATCTTTCAGAATTTCAATGCCTTCTGTAAAATAATTCCTCAAGGTCTTGTACTTCTATGCAATATACCTTTCTGATGTGAAAAGTACCAGGATTGATTCCAGATCCTTGGCGGAAATAAATAAGCGTAGAAATTGAGGGTTTAAAATTGGTTTCAGAGCCTTAAGCCTGAAGAGGGAAAGCTGATGACCAGTGACTCTTGTGTAACCAGCACAGGGTCAGATTTAGTTGTGGCATACCACATGCTAAAATAGCTGATAATAGTCATGATTAACTTTCACATATTTGATGAAGGACCAGAGCAATGTTGGAGCTAAAAATAACAAGACAGTATATGTTGGTAAAATCTGTAGGAAAGTAATCGCACACAAACTGATTGGGCAGCATGGTGGCTCCATGGTTAACACTGCTGCCTCACAGTGCCAGGGACCTGGGTTTGATTCCAGCCTCGGGCAACTGTTTGGAGTTTGTACGCTCTCCCTGTGTCTGTGTGGGGGACCTTCAGATGCTTCAGGTTCCTGCTGCAGTCCAAAGATGGTGGATTAGGCATGCTAAATTGCCCACAGTCTCCAGGAATGTGCAGGCTAGGTGGATTAGTGATATGAAATGCAGGGTCACAGGGATGGGGTGGGTCTGGATGGGAGGCCGTTTGGAAGGTTGATGAGCTGAATGGCCTGCTTCCACACTGTAGAGATTCTATGATTCTAGAAGTAAGAATAGTCCATTCAGTCCGTCATGTCTGCTCCACCATGTAACAAGGTCATGGCAGATCTTATTGTAATGTCAGATTCACATTCCCGCTTAGCTCCGGTAGCCTTTCAATGTCTTGCTTAATAGGAAGCTATCCACCTCTGTCTTAAAAATATTCAAAGGCTCTGCTTCCATCTCCTTTTCAGGAAGAGTTCCTAAAATTCGTGACCTCCTGAGAGGAAGGTTTTTGCCTATCTGCTGTCTTGAATGGGTGACCCTGATTTTTAAACAATGACCCCCCACCCCTAGTTCTAGATTCTGTCATAAAAAAGAACTCTGCTCCATATATACCTTGTCAAGCCCCCTCAGGATATTACGTGTTCCAATCAAGTCAACTCTTAATATTTTAAATCCCAGCAAATATAAGCCTAGCCTGTCCAACCTTTCCTCATAGGACAACACTCTCATTATGGGCATTAGTCTTAAAAACCTTCCCTGACCTGACTGAACACTTTTACAGCTTTTCTTAAATATGCACAGCCAGTTCTGTGCACTGTACTCCAATGTGGCCTCACCAATACCATGCATAACAGAAACATAGCCTCTAACATTTGTATTCAATTTCCCTTGCAATAAATTATAGTTTTCTACCAGCTTTCCTACTTATTTGATTTACCTGCGTACTATTGTTTTGTGATTTATTCATGAGGACATCTAGGTCTACTGCATCTCAGAACTCTGCAATTGCTCATCACTTAATTAACATGCTTCTTCTTTATTCTTCCAACCCAAAAGGACAATTTCAACTTTCAACATTATCCTACCTTTGCCACATCCCTAGCCCTATATATATTTTCCGTAGTCTGTTTATTTTCTCCTCTCAACTTACCTTCCTTAGTGTCATCAGTAACCATATCTTCCATCCCTTTATCTAAGCCATTTATATAAATTGCAAACAGTTGAGGCCCCAGAAACTATTTCTGTGACACAACACTTCTTATATCTTGCCAACCTGGAAAATATGCATTTATATCTACTCTCTGATTCATGTCCGCTAGCCAGTCTACTTTCCATTCTGTTATGCCACCTTTATGCTCTGAGCTTTTACTTTCCACAGCTGGAGGTTGTATTGTTTTTAAATGTCTTCCTGGAATCTGTGGACATTTGTTGTCCCATTTCAGTGGTGGATTTCATGGTGTGTATGCACCACATCTCCAATTGTGTGAGCAGAACTTAAATTCTCGATCTTTCAGTAAATCTGGCTCGAAGTATGTTGAAACTTTTTTTCAACTTGTTCACTAGCTTTCCGTCACCTTCAGTGATTACAGCACTGGAGAAACTAACATAGAGCCATAAAAAGGACAAAAAAAAGGCACAGAAAAAGGTCATTGAACACATCATACCTGCACCTCATAGCTGGATAACTGAGCTGCTCATTCTAAATCACTTTTGAGCATTTACTTCAATAGCTTAAGAGAAAACGCAGTGTGGAGCTGGAGGAGCACAGCAGGCCAGGCAGCATCTGAAGAGCAGGCAAGTTGACGTCTCAGGTTGGGATCCTTCTTCAAAAAGATGCTGATGCTGCCTGGCCTGCTGTACTCCCCCATCTCCACACTATGTTATCTCTGATTCCAGCATCAGCAGTTCTTACTATCTCTGCTGCAATAGCTTTGCAGGTTACAGCACTTCCATTATAGAGCTACAATCCTTTTAAATGAGTTAAGGATTTGTGCCTCATCAATGATTATGGACAATGAATTCCACATACTCATCACCCTCTGAGTGAAAAAGTTTTTTCCTCATGTCCCCTTTACTCTACCAGTCATCTTAATCTATGATCCTCGTAATTGACCTTTCCGCTAAGGGAAGTTGATTTTCTGTGCCCATTATTTCGTACACCTTAAAATAAATCACACCCTCAGCTTTCTCTATTCTCAGGAAAACAGCCCTAGCCCAGCCAATTTTTCTTCATAGCTACAGTTTTCAAGCCTCAGCAAGATTCTTGAAAGTCTCCTCTCAACACATGCAAGAGCAGTTATGATTTTCCTGCAATGTTGTTATCAAAACGGTGCACAAAATTTCAATTTTAAGCAGTGTTTTATACAGTTCTAGAACTACTATGCTTTTGTGTTCAATACCTCAGCCATTGAAGAGAAGAAATCCATTCTGCCCTCTTTATTTCCATTTCTACTCATCTGACCACCTTCAGGGACTGGAAATACACCTCCAGAACTCTTACTTTTCTATATCTCTCCCTTTCTGTTGTGTATTTTTTTCTTTGTCAGCCATGCTGAATCACATAATCACACAATTTTCTGGATTGAATTCCATTTTCCATTTGCCACCCTTTGAAACAAATCATTGTTATCATTCAGGGGATAAGGGCATTGCTGGCTAGCCAGCATTTATTGCCCAGAGGGCAGTTATGACTCAATCACACTTCTATGGGTATGGAGTCACATGCGGGCCCAGCTAGGTGGCACTGGTAAATTTCCTTTCCCGAAGGATTCTAGTGAGCCAGATGGGTTTTTCCCCAAACATTGCTAATGGATTTGTGGTCATCATTAGGCAGCTAATTCCAGAATTTCATTGAATTCAAATTCCACCATCTGCTGTGGCAGGATTTGAACCTGGGACCCCAGGACACTATGTGGGTCTCTGGATTAACAATCTAGCAATAACACCAGTAGGCCATTGCACCCTCCCTTCTGCAGTCAACAGCCATCTTCTTCAACAATTCTTCAATTCAATCAATTGTTATACCAGCTGTAAACTTCCCAATGATGCATCCCACATTTAAATCTAAATCATTGGCGTAAAGTACAAACAGCAAGGAACATAACACTAAGCCTTATGGAACACCACTGGAGACTGCTTTCCATTCACAAAAACATCCATTTATGATCACCCTTTGTTTCCTGTCAGTGAGTCAAGTTTGACTCAACTCACATTTCACTGTATCCCACAGACTTGAATTTGTCTGATCAGTCTGACATGTGGGACCTTGTCAATTGCTTACTTAAATTTACATGGACAGTATCAACTACACTACCCTCATCAACCAGTCTTGTTCCTTCTTCTAAAAAATTTGCATCAGTTAGTTCCCTCAATAAAGCCATGCTGACCGTCCCTGATTAATCCATGTCTTTCTAAGTGATAACTAATCCTATTTGTTTGTACTGATATAGTAATTTTTCCACGAGTGAGGACAGGCAGATGGACTTATTCCTCACACCCTTTTTGAATGTTCACTTCTTCAGTCACATTGATGGATAATTACTTCGGAATCATCATTATCACTGGTACTGTTGAATCTGGAGAGGCACAGGGAGCAGCATGGAGCCAGTTAGTGCAGGTGGCTGGATGGCTGGATGGCTGGATGGCTGGTTGGAGGTACAGAGTGACACCAGTTGGACAAGATCAATTCCCATACTGCTGAGGTCACCATGACAACCCCTTCTGCTCAGCCTCTCATCTTATCTAAGCCATAGTGACCACCAATTCTCTGTGTCTCTCTAATTATGGAGTAGCCTTTGGGGCTAGGGCTTCTTTCTTTCCTGACAAAATAAATATTTTGCTTGAACATGTTTATTTTCAGCATCTGACATTATGCTTAAACTTATTTTCATGATTTGTTTGCCACTTGTGTTGAAGTCTGCATTACTCAAGTTGAAGGTTTGCCAATGAGTTCAAGTGAGGTTTATTGCTTATTAGTTGTTATTATTAGCATTTTTCACAACCTTTGCTGATTCCTTCAGTTTGAACTATGTTCAGTGTTGATAGGATGGGCAACATTTCTTTATAGTTGCAGGTTTCCATCCTGTTAACAGTACCAAACAATTCTCTATGCCAGTACAGCTAATCTCAATAAAATCTCTCTTCTATTTGCATTTGTCATGAGTGTAGGAAGCTCAAGAAAATCTTGCACTTTGTTGTCCATTAATCAAAATTTCTTTGCCTTGCTGTCTAGACATGATAAACACAGGAAGAATGTTCCTGATGACCGGGGAGTCCAGTTCTTTGAATACCTGCTTGTTAACTTTAACTAGTTTAACTCCTGTCATTTGGAAAACATTGAAGTAAGGACAAGTATTCAGGCTCAAGAGCCTTATTCTTTGAAGAATTTTATTTGCCCTAAGCTTAAAGTAGTTGTCAAAAGCCTTCAGAACTTGTTCAGAAATATCTGTTGCCTCTTTTATACTTTGGCAAGCATACTCTCCTCAGCTATACTTGTACACCAAGTTGAATACAAATTTCATTTCTGATCTACTATCTAACTTGGAAGCAAACCTATATCTTAAGATTTGTTTAATCTGAGATGTCAAAGTCTCTCCTGCATTTAATTACCCAAATTAAATCTTCCTGGCAATATTATTTCTACTGCCCTGTCTTCTACATGTGGCGATTTATTTTCACTGCTTTAAAGGCTTTTAATTTTGCAAATCTTTTAATGCTGCTTTTCTCTAAACAGAGATAGAGACACAAAATTAGACATTGCTGGAAAAGTTCACATCTGTGAAAAGAATCAGAGTTAAGATTTCAGGTCCAGTGACCCTTTCTCAGAAATATAGACCACAGGAGCAAGAGTAGGCCATTCAAGCCTGTTCATCCTTCAATATGATCATCTGACTCAGGACTCAATTCCCACTTTCTCCACAAACCCTTTTACCTCTTTAGTCCTGAGAATAATATCTAACTCTTCCTTGAAAATTTTCAATGATTTGATCATGATCACGTTCTGTGGCAGAAAATTCCACAGGCTCACTACTCACTGGGTGAAGATATTTCTCGTCATCCTTAGTCCTAAATGGCCTACCCCGTACACTGTGGCTCTGGACTTCCCTGTCATCAGGAACATTCTTCCTGTGTTTATCCTGTCTAGACCTGTTAGAGGTTGATAGGTTTCCATGAGAGCCCCCCTGCTTCAGTCTTCTAAACTCAAGGGATTAGAGTCCCAATCAGTCCGGCCTCTCTTCATTCATCACTGCTGCCATCCCAGGAATCAACCTGATAAACCTTTGTTGTGTTCCCTCCAGAGCCAGAACATAAAGTATGAAGCTGGACGAACACAACAGGCCAAGCAGCATCTCAGGAGCACAAAAGCTGACGTTTCGGGCCTAGACTGCACCACACAACCAGCCCAGCTCTTCCCCTCCACCCACTGCATCCCAAAACCAGTCCAACCTGTCTCTGCCTCCCTAACCTGTTCTTCTTCTCACCCATCCCTTCCTCCCACCCCAAGCCGCACTTCCATCTCCTACCTACTAACCTCATCCCACCTCCTTGACCCGTCTGTCTTCCCTGGACTGACCTATCCCCTCCCTACCTCCCCACCTATACTCTCCTCTCCACCTATCTTCTTTTCTCTCCATCTTCGGTCCGCCTCCCCCTCTCTCCCTATTTATTCCAGTTCCCTCACCCCATCCCCCTCTCTGATGAAGGGTCTAGGCCCGAAACGTCAGCTTTTGTGCTCCTGAGATGCTGCTGGGCCTGCTGTGTTCATCCAGCCTCACATTTTATTATCTTGGATTCTCCAGCATCTGCAGTCCCCATTATCACAACATAAATAGTAAGTTGGCTTTCATAGTGAGAGGATTTGAGCACAGGAGCAGGGGCATCTTGTTACTTTTGTCTAAAATCTTGGGAGGACCGCACCTCCTAATCAGAAGAAGCATGTTCTGGCTCTGTGATAATGGGAACTGCAGATGCTTGGCCTGCTGTGTTCATCCAGCTTCACATTTTATTATCTACTATTTATCTTCTTCATCAGCTCCTGCTCCTGCATGTTTACTTTCAGAAATTGACATACGAGGACACCCAGCTCTCATTGCACGTCCCCCTTTCCAACCTATCACCATCCAGATAATAATCTGCCTGCCTGTTTTTATACTAAAGTGGTTAACCTCATAATTATCCATGTTACATTTCATTGTCTCCGCATCTGCCCATTCACACAACTGGTGCAAATCACGCTGAAGCATCTCTGCATCCTCCTCACAGTTTACCCTCCCACCCAGTCTTTATCATCTGCAAACTTGAAAATAAAACATTTAGCTCCCGCATTTAAATTATTTATATATATTGTGGATAGTGGGGGTCCTTGCAGCACACACTAGTCATTGCCTGCCACTTGGAAAATGATCTGTTTATTCCTAGTCTTTGTTTCCTATGGGCATGTCAGTACACTATCCCCATTCTCATGTATTTAATCTTACATGCTAATCTCTTACATGGAACCATATCAAAAGCATTCTGAAAGTCAAAGAAAATTACAAGCACTGGCTCCACTTATCAATTCTTCTTTCATCCTCAAAATTCCAGTAGATTTGTCAGGCATGATTTCCCATCAAACAGATGTCACTTTCATAAATCCATTCAGACTCTGCCCATTTCTGCACTGGGAATTTTCCTGCACTTTTAATGGTCAAAAAGGAGGAACCCACTCCTGCAAGCAAAATGCAGATTTCATCCCTTTGTGAGTAGAATTCATGATTCTCACCAGAACATCTTCCCACAGGAAAGGAAGTGGTGATTCTGACCATTTTCGCAACTTTTCTAGATGGATCCCATTATTTGTGATTTTAAAGAATGATTCCTGTTTCCTTAACAGCTAAGTCTTTCTCTTAATACCTGTTCCAAATTATTCCCACTCTTCATAGCTCTGCAAGATGAATTCCGATAATTAAATAGATTTCCCAGGATGGTATTACTAATACCATCTGTATTCGTAAAACTGTATTAGGTCTTTTTCCCCCTGTAATGGTCCCACTATCTCTGATTTATTAAACTTTCCCTGTCTTTATTGAAGCTTTACATCATGGACCACCTGCTTTTTCTATAGGCTCAGTAGTCTCGTAACTTTGTTCTTCTGTTACACTGACTTAGGTTTTTAAATTGTCCCTTTATCATTTTAGTTCTATCTTTGCAATGTCACCAAATCTGCAACCTCATTGTAAATTGGTTCGATAACTCTTGACTTTTCTTACTGCAGCCATGCCTTATGCATGCCTGATCACTATGATGGTGAAACTCCATCAGAACAGTAAGTACTTCACTTAGTTTGAGCCTTCTCAGTCTTTAAAATTTTGATTAGATTAGATTCGATTCCCTACAATGTGGGAACAGGCCCTTCGGCCCAACAAGTCCACACCGCCCTTTGGAGCAACCCACCCAGACCCATCCCCCTATAACCCACACACCCCTGAACACTACAGGCAATTTAACATGGCCAATCCACCTAGTTTTTCCCTTACCTACCAGGGATTTCAACTGTACTCAGGGGGCTGTAACATCAGCTAGTTCTCCAATTGTGTCTTGACTTGGGACTGCTCCTACAAAGACTTCTGTATTCCTGCATTACACATGATGCAATCTTAAACCATAATTTAAATTATAGTATTTATAAAGTAAATACTGTCAAGTGTTCCAGCTTTATTGTATTCCTAGGTCACAATCATTGCTGTGTGTCCCCTACCCTGTCTGAAATGCTTTTTTGAGACTAACAGTAGATTACTCATTTTTTTTTATTGTTCATTCATGGGATGAGGGTGTGCCTGGTAAGACCAGCATTTATTGCCCATACCTAATTACCCAGATGGCATTTAAGAGTCAACTACATTGTTGAAAGTAGAGTGGAATCATAGAATCCCTACAGTGTGGAAACAGTCCATTTGGCCCAACAAGTCCACACTGACCCTCAGGGCAACCCACCCAGACACATCCCCCTATAACCCATCTAATCTGTACATCCCTATATACTAGGAGCCATTTAGCATGACCAATCCACTTAGCCTACACATCTTTTGGACTGTAGGAGGAAATCTACACAGTCACTCCCCGAGGGTGAAATCAAACCCAGGTTCCTAGCACTGTGAGACAGCAGTGCTAACCACTGAGCTACTGTGCTGCCCTAAGAACATGCATTTCCTCACCAGGAATCAAACCCAGGCCATGGCAGTGAGAGCACCGAATCCTAACCACTAGACTACCAGGGAAGTACTTCTAAGGTAAAGTAAGACCAGGTCAGGATGGCAGTTTTCTTCCCAAAAGGACATTAGCAAACCAGGTGATTTACGGTCATCATTATATACTTAATTTCAGATATTTTTTGGATTGAGTTCAAATCCCACTGTCTACCACTGCAGGATTTGAACCCTGGCCCCCATGTCTCTGGATTAATAGTCCAGTGATAATACCACAAGGCTGTCCACTTCCTCAAGCTCTCTTGGTTCTTATTTTCAGGGTTCTTGCAGGTTTAGCTCTTTCCAGCTGCTGATCGTCACATGAGAAGCCTTCTTAAATCTCTGGCTGAAGATTCTTCAGACCTCTGTTGCTTCCTGCCTAATTGTGAGATGAAGCAATACTCACTGTGGGCATCACGTTGCAGGATGAATCCCTACCACAGCTCCTTTTGGTGTAAGATCCAGGCTACCACCATCCACTCCCCTGGTAGGGATCTACAAGGCCTATTTGCTCTAGTGTGAGAGAGGAAAGCCACCTGGTAGCCTAACAAGAAGAGGTTCGTACATTTAAGAAGTTATGGCTAATTGTATGAAAGCGACCAGCAACAAGTTACACTAGAATTATAAGTATTGCGACTGATTTGGTATAAGATCTAACTCCTTCCAGGTCTAATACTGCTCCATTGCCTGATGTCATTAAATTAAAAGGTGCATAATCCCAGTTATAGGAAGGATATTAAGTTGGAGAGGGTTCAGAAGAGATTTACCAAAGATGTTGCCTGGTATGGAAGGTTTGAGTTCTGATGAAAGGTGGGAATGGGCTGGAATTTTTTTCACTGGAGCATAGGAGGTTGAGAGCTGACCTTATAAAAGTTTAAATAACGAGGGCTATAGATAGAGTTAGTGGTAGTTGCCTTTTCCCTAGGATGGGAGATTTTAAGACTAAGTAGCACATTTTTTAAGATGGGAGGAGAAAAATTTTAAAAAGACTTCAGGGGCTTTTTTTTACACAGAGGGTGGTTCCTGTGTGGAATGAACTTCCTGAGGAAGTGCTGGATGTGGGTACAATTGCAACATTTAAAAGACGTTTGGATAAGTACATGAATAAGAAAGGTTTGGAGGAATAGGGGCCTGGAGCTGGCGGGTTGGACTAGTTTGGTTTGAGATTATATTCGGCATGGACTGGTTGGACAGAAGGGTCTGTTTCTGTGCTGTATGACTCTTATGACTCAGGACCAAACCTGGATTAATGTTTTCTCTACTGAAGTCATGAGGCAATAAGTCATACTGACCCTTGAGCCCACTATGTCATTCAGTAAGATTATAGCTATTCACTAACTCAGTACACTTGCCTGGTTTGTACACTATCCCTGCCCTTGACACCATCACAAAGCCCTTCACACAATTAGACACTAAATTTGTGGTATAATGGACAGTGAAGAGGGTTTCCTAAGAGTACAACGGGATCTTGATCAACTGGGAAGTGGGTCAAGGAATGGCAGACGGAAATAGATTCAGATAAATGCAAGGTGATGCTTTTGGTAAGGTAAATAAGGGCAGGACTCACACAGTTAATGGTAGGGGCCTGGGGAGTGTTGTCAAACAGAAAAACCCAGGGGACATGGTTCCTTGAAAGTGATGTCACAGGTGGACAGGTGGTGAAGAAGGTGTTTGGCACTCTTCTTTATTGGTCAGAGCATTGAGCACAGGAGTTGGGGCATTATGTTGCAGCTGCACAAAACATTGGGAAGGCCACATTTGGAGTATTTCATACAATTCTGGTCACCCTGCTATAGGAAGGACATCATTAAACTGGAAAAGGTGCAATAAAGATTTACAAGGATATTCTGAGACATGATGGACATAGATGGGGTGAAAATCCAAGGTCTTTTCCCCAGGGTAGGGAAGTCCAGAACTAGAGGCCATAGGTTTAAGGTGAAAGGGGAAGGATTTGAAAGGGACCTGAGGGGCAACTTTAACACCCAGAAGATGGTGGCATATGGAATGAGCTGCCAGAGGAAGTGGTGAAGACAGGTACAATTATGTACAGGCACATAAATAGGAAAAGTTTTGAAGGACTGGGGCAAAATCCCAGCAAATAGGACTAGCTCCAATTAGGATAGCTGGTCAGCATGGATGACTTGGACCAAAAGGTCTGTTTCCATGTTGTATGACACTGTAACTTTAAATAGAAGATCCTGCTATTCAATTTCTCTAACCCTGGAGTCTTTTAAAATCTCCATTTAAATTGGAAAATTCAGAGGGTTCATATGAAATTAAACAAATAGTTACTTGGGAAAAGTTAGTCTAAAACACAGAATCTAACTTCTGAGTGAATATTAAACTGACCCCACTTTTACCTCATAGACCCCAAACTATTGTCCTCCAGACCTGATACCCTCCCCTCTCATCGCTCATGTTGGACCTGATACATCGTAATTCCAACACTGGACCCAAACAATCTATCGCCTGCAGTTAGACCTGACCTCCCTTCTGCATGTCTGGACTTGATCACCTTCTTTCCACTACTGTGGACCAATCTCTCCTCCTCAGCTGCAGACCCGCTCCCCTCTTCCACTGCCATTGGACCCCAACTCTCCCTACCCATGCCCTGGACCCAACCTCCTTCAACACCCAGGTGCTGAACCAATTCTGGGCTCAGACTGTGTCTTCACTCTCCCTGGGACTGCCCCTGCCCCACTGAGACTAAAACAGACAAGGATGTCTGGGGAGCTTGCCTGGCTCTTTGCTGGCATCAAACATAAACCTATTAATTCTACATAAGTACTTCTCATGGCAAGGTCAAATCTTTGATGTTCTCGACTTTTGGGAACATGGTCCCTGTATGACTCCCAATCCTTAACACCAGGCCCAAAATTTCTTCCCAGTTGTTCTTGCCCCATCACCGTGTTTTCACTATAGTTGAGCTATTATTTTTAACATTTGTGTGACTCCTTACAACATTGAACAAGGTTTCCCAAAAATACCTTGTACTGTACTTTAGTTTGAGTTTTTGCAATCAGATCCATGAATTCCTGCTGGCATTTTTGTAACAATGTCTCTTGTTTTGGTCATGGCATTATAGGAAGGAATGGGTGGAGAAGTGGTTGCTGCCTGGATTATAGAGGGTTGAGCTATAAGGAGAGGCGAGAAAAACTAGGATTGTTTTCCTTGAAGTGGCAGAGGCTGAAGGGAGATTACTTAGAAGTCTATAAGATTGTGAGATGCATAGATAAGGTTGACAGTCAGAATCTTTTTGCCAGAGTTGAAATGTCTAATACTAGGGCATGTATTTAAGCTGAGCGGGAAAAAGTTGAAAAGGAAATACAAGGGGCAAGTTTTTTAAACAGAAAGTGGTAGGAGTCAGAAGCACGCTGCCAGGGATACTGGTGGTGGCAGATATTACAGGGACGTTTAAGGGACTTTTAGATAAATACATGAGTATGCAAGCAATGGAGGGATATGATCTAAGGGCAGTTAGTTTAATTCAATGTCATGTTTGGCACAATGTTGTGGACTGAAGGGCCAGTTCCTGTGCTGCACTGTTCTATGTGGAACAATGTACTCAAGTGATGAAAAACTTCCACAAAATGCACATTTATTTTAAGTGAGTGGGAACACCAGCACCCTAGAATTTGTTGGATGCTTTTTTTTTCAAATAATCTTCTAAACTTGGCACTTTATGCTTCACCTTGTATCAACGACAACTAGTTGACAGTGTGACTTGAATTACATTTTGGCTCAATGAGTTAGCGATGAAAGGAAATTGGGTATTTTATTCCCCAACAACAGTTATATACCTCGATATGACTCTTCAGTTCTGAAAAATAGTCATGGGACTTGAAACATCAGCTCTGTTTCTCTCTCCACATTTACTGACAGGCCTGCTAAGCTTCTCTAGCACTTTCCGTTTTGATTTCAGATCTCCAGCATCCATAATATTCTGCTTCTATTCATGGATTTTTGTACCCAATGGCCCAAATTTATTTAAAAAAGGCAATAATCTGAATTTGTCAGTGATATTCACATATTATTTTTATTTCCTTTTTGATCAGAATGTACAAAGTGTTTCATTTCTGAAGAAAGATTATATTGGTCACAAAATGTTACCTTTCATTTCTCACCAGGAATGCTGCCAGGCCTGCTGAGAGTCTCTAGCACTTTCTGTCTTTATTTATTTAAAATATTTAAAGGTGATGGAAATTAAATGTCTGCCCAGGAAAGGAGGATCTAGTTCAGAATCGTTCAGACAGATAATTTGAGACTGCCCTCTAGTGTTGTGAATGAAGACTTGTTCGGAAGCAGGCTTGGATTCATTTTTGATTCCACCTGAACTGTAAGGGAGTGAAACTGGGGTAGAACCTTTTTTTAAAATTGAATTCACAGTTTAGGCATGTCATTATAAAGGCCAACAGAAGAATGAGTAGAACAGAGATGAATGAAGCGAATAGGAAGAATGAACAGAACGGAATGAATGTTTTTTCTTGTCCCTGCATTCTTGGTTTTCGATGTAAGGCATAGTGCAACTGCTTAGGTGTGGGACAGCGCACTTTTGAGCACGGTAAACAAGCAACCTGGTGGGTGTGGATTGGGGCATGGACAGACTGTGCCCCAAAGGCTGTAAGATGTGCACCAATCAGAGCAAAGAAAATCTCTTTTTATCATTAACATCCTCAGGAAGTGCAAAAGCACTTCACAGCAATGAAACACTTCATTATTTTTAGTCAAACACAGCAATCACACAAACAGTAATAGACTGAAGGATATATGCTAGAAGAAGGACTTGCATTCAGGATATTCTAAAGTACTTAGTAACTCATTAAATGATGTGGAGGGAGATGCAGTGATTTTTATCAAGGTTCATCACGAGCAACTCCATGAGGGCTCTCTGCTATATGGTCTGTTCCCAGGGATGGGCACCAAGACAAACATCAACCGTATCTGGAACACCATCAACTTGGTCAAAGCGACTCTTTGGCCTGCCCGAAATTTGTTGATCTTCCAACGCAAGGAATTGACCTCAACCGAGTCTTGCAGACTGGCACATTCCAAGGTCCAGGACTATATTCTGAGGGAAACACTAAAGCTTGGGGCAGCTACCACCAAGGCGCACTGTGGAAAGACCAGCATTTATGGTTTTTCTGCCAAAGCATAATGGGTGTCCATTCAGTTATCAGCCCCTTTCAGTGCCTCAAATCTATGTAAGCATAATCTTGTATAAGTAAGAAATACCTTGGGTTATTTGCAACCGTAGGGAAAGTCAAATTCCAACATTTGTTTATTCTTCAGGTGCAAAGACTGCACAGAACAGCTTGCGTAACTGTTCAGACATAAAGACTTCTATGAATAAAGTATATTTTTTTGCTTTTAGAGTCATAAAATCATGGAGGTGTACAGCATGGAAACAGACCCCTTGGTCCAACTCATCCATGCCGACCAGACATCCTAAATTAATCTAATCCCATTTGCTAGCATTTGGCCCATATCCCTCTATATCCTTACTTTTCATGTAACCATCCAGATGCTTTTTAAATGTTACAATTGTACCAGCCTCCACCACTTCCTCTGGCAGCTTATTCCATAAACGACCACCTTCTGCATGAAAAGGTTGCTCCTTAGGGCCCTTTTAAATCTTTCCCCTCTCACCTTAAACTTATGCCCTCCAATTTTGGACTCCACTATCTTGGGGAAAAGACCTCGGATATTCACCCTATCTATGCAATTCATGGTTTTAAAAACTTCTATAACGTCATCCCTCAGCCCCTGATGCTCTAGGGAAAATAGCCCCAACCTATTCAGCCTCTCCCATCGGCTCAAACCCTCCAACTCAGTCAACGAGCTTAAAAATCTTTTCTGAACCCTTTCAAGTTTCACAATATCCTTCCTCTAGCAGGGAGATCAAAACTGAATGCAGTATTCCAAAAATGGCCTAACCAATGTCCTGTACAGCCTCAACATGACTTCCCACTTCCTATACTCAATGCACTGTCCAATAAAGTCAAGTATATCAAATGCCTTCTTAACTATCTTATCTATGTTTGACTCCACTTTCAAAGGAACTATGAACATGACTCCAAGGTTCTTTGTTCAACAACACTCCTCAAGACCTTACCATGAAGTGTATAAGTCCTGCCCTGATTTGCCTTTCCCAAATGCAGCACCTCAGATTTATCTAACTTAAACTCCATCTGCCACTCCTCTGCCCTTTGGACTATCTGATCAAGATCCCGTTGTATTCTGGGGTAACTTTCTTCGCTGACCACAACACCTTCAGTTTTGGTGTTATCTGCAAACTTACTCACCGTACTTCCTGTTTTCACATCCAAATCATTTATATCAATGACAAAAAGTGGACACAGCACTGATCCTTGTGGCACACCTTCAGTATGAAAACCAACTCTCCATGACCCTCTGTCTTGCCTACCTTTGAGTCAGTTCTGTATCCAAATGACCAGTTCTCCCTGTATTCCAATGTGCTAACCAGTCTACCAAGCAGAATCGTGTCAACTGCCTTTCTGAAATCCATATAGGTGATGTCCACTGCTCTGCCTTTATCGATCCTCTACATTACTTCTTCAAAAAACTCAATCAAGTTGCTGAGATCACACACAAAGCTGTGTTAACTATCCCTAATCAATCCTTGCCCTTACAAATACATGTAAATCTTGCCACTCAGGATTCCCTCCAACAAGTTGCCCACCATCGAAATCAAGCTCACTAGTCTATAGTTCCCTGGCTTTTCCTTACCACCTTTCACAAATAATTAGCCAAGCATGTTAGCAAGTCTTCCAGCACCTCACCTTCAGCTATCAATAGAACAAACATCTCAGCAATGGACCCAGCAATCTCTTCCCTCTCTTCCCACAGACTTTTAGGGTACACCTAATCAGGACCTGGGGATTTATCCACCATTATGTGTTTTAAGAATCTAGAACCTACTCGTCTTTAATAGGAGGTTTCCAAGTTGTCACTATTTATTTCCCAAATTACTCTAGTGTTCATACCTTTCTCCACAATAAATACCGGTGCAAAATTCTTATTTAGTGTCTCCCCCATCTCCTGCGATTCCATACATAAATGGCTTTGCTGATCGTGAAGGGGTACTATTGTCTCCCCTGTTACCTGTTTGTCCTTACTTCAGCAAGGCATTTGATAAGGTTCCCCCCGGCAGGCTCATTCATAAAGTCAGGAGGTACGGGATACAGGGTGATTTGGCTGTCTGGATTCAGCATTGGTTGGCTGACAGGAGGCAGAGAGTGGTTGTAGATGGTAAATATTCTGCCTGGAGGTCAGTGCTGAATGGTGTCCCGCAGGGCTCTGTTCTTGGGCCTCTGCTCTTTGTACTTGTTATAAATGACTTGGATGAGGAGGTTGGGGGGGTTTAGTATGTTTGCTGATGACACAAATGTTGGAGGTGCTGTTGATAGTATCGAGGGCTATCGCAGGCTTCAGCGAGACATTGACACAATGCAGAGCAGGGCTGAGAAATCGCAGATGGAGTTCAACCTGGATAAATGTGAAGTGATGCATTTTGGAAGGTCGAACTTAAATGCTGAATATAGGATTAAAGGCAGGATTCTCGGTAGTGTGGAGGAACAGCAGGATCTTGGTATTCAAGTGCCACGCAAGTGGATAAGGTTGTTAAGAAAGCATATGGTGTTTTGGCTTTCATTAACAGGGGGATCAAGTTTAAGAGCCGCGAGGTTATGCTGCAGCTCTACAAAACCCTGGTGAGACCACACTTGGAATATTGTGTCCAGTTCCGGTTGCCCTATTATAGGAAAGATGTGGAGGCTTTGGAGAGGATGCAAAGGAGGTTTACCAGGATGCTGCCTGGACTGGAGGGCTTGTCTTACAAGGAGAGGTTGACTGAGGTCGGACTTTTCTCTCTGGAACGAAGGAGGAAGAGAGATGACCTGATCGAGGTGTATAAGGTAATGAGAGGCATGGATAGAGTCAATAGCCAGACACTTTTCCCCAGGGCAGGATTGACTGCCACGAGGGGTCATAGTTTTAAGGTGTTCGGAGGAAGATGTAGAAGGGACATCAGAGGGAGATTCTTCACCCAGAGAGTTGTGAGTGCATGGAATAGTTTGCCAGTGGTAGTCATGGAAGAGGAGTCATTAGTGACATTTAAGCGACTGCTGGACATGCACATGGACAGCAGTGAATTGAGGGGAATGTAGGTTAGGTTATTTTATTTTTGGATTAGGATTATTCCACGGCACAACATTGTGGGCCGAAGGGCCTGTACTGTGCTGTACTTTTCTATGTTCTAGGGGAAACGGCAGGAAATGCTACACTTGCCCCCACACCTCCTCCCTCACCTCTATCCCAGGCCCCAAGCTGACTTTCCATATTAAGCAGAGGTTCACTTGCACATCTGCCAATGTGGTATACTGTATCCATTGTATCCGGTGTGGTTTGGGGACCGCTTTGCAGAACACCTCCGCTCGGTTCGCAACAAACAACTGCACCTCCCAGTCGCGAACCATTTCCACTCCCCCTCCCATTCTTTAGATGACATGTCCATCATGGGCCTCCTGCAGTGCCACAATGATGCCACCCGAAGGTTGCAGGAACGGCAACTCATATTCCGCCTGGGAACCCTGCAGCCTAATGGTATCAATGTGGACTTCACCAGCTTCAAAATCTCTCCTTCCCCCACCGAATCCCAAAACCAGCCCAGTTTGTCCCCTCCCCCCACTGCACCACACAACCAGCCCAGCTCTTCCCCTCCACCCACTGCATCCCAAAACCAGTCCAGCCTGTCTCTGCCTCCCTAACCTGTTCTTCCTCTCACCCATCCCTTCCTCCCACCCCAAGCCGCACCACCATCTCCTACCTACTAACCTCATCCCACCTCCTTGACCTGTCCGTCTTCCCTGGATTGACCCAACCCCTCTCTACCTCCCCACCTATACTCTCCTCTCCACCTATCTTCTTTTCTCTCCATCTTCGGTCCGCCTCCCCCTCTCTCCCTATTTATTCCAGAACCCTCACCCCATCCCCCTCTCTGATGAAGGGTCTAGGCCCGAAACGTCAGCTTTTGTGCTCCTGAGACGCTGCTGGGCCTGCTGTGTTCATCCAGCTTCACATTTTATTATCTTGGACACTCGCTATACTGTTAGGTAAGGTCATCCTTGATATTGACATAGCCATGATGAAGGAGTGAGGATACAGTTTTAAGTAAGATTTGTTGCAACTGAGTGGGCATCTTGGGAGTTGTCAGTTTGTAAATGCTTATTGCTTTTTCCCTTCTAGGTGGAAGAGGTCATTAATTTGAGAGGAGCCGTAGGGAAAACCTTGGTAAGTTTCTGCATGTATCTAGTTGATGGTATACATGGCAGCCACAATGTACTTGTTATGGGGATAGTGAATGTTTAAAGTGGTGGACCGGGTGCCAATCAAGTGGGATCTTGATCTGGATGGCATCAAGCTTCCTGACTGTTAAGGTAGCTAAACTGATCCAGGAAAGTAAGGAGTATTCCATCGCACACCCGCCTTGTGTCTTGGAAAGGCTTTGGGAAATCAAGAACAGAGTCGCTTATAACAGAATTCCTAGCTACTGATCTGCTCTAGAATCTTTGGTACATATTTGTTTCGTCCTGGTTCTCTTCTATATTAATGCTTAAAATGTTGTTAGTGGTGGTATCAACAAACGTTATGTACTGGATCACCAAGAGGACATGGCTGAAGGATTTCTTGTTGCAGCTGGTAATAGTATCATACTTATCTGTCAAAAATGCTACTTGTCGCATATATATCAAAGCCTGGATGTTGCCCAGTTTTACTGCACGTGGTCATTGATGACATCAATATTTCATAATTGTAACTGGAACTGAAGACTGCTTTCTTTATTTGTTCTTGCCATATGTCTGGCAAACCCATCCTTGTATATGGAAAGGTGACATTGAGCTGCCTGCTTGAATTAAGGCAATCTGTGTGATACGGATGCACTCTTCAGAGGTTGGGAAGAATGTTGCGGATTTTAAACCCACTGAAAGAGCAGCAGTATTGTTGTGAATCAGGATGGTGAGCAACCAGATGAGAAACCAGGAGTTAGTGATGTTTTCAAGCATTCATTGCTCTTGCTCTGAGGTGGTGCTGACAAATTGGTGAGTTGCTGCAGCAAATCTTGCCTACTATGCGTACTCACTGTGTGCCAATACTGGAGAGTGGAAATGTTTAGGGTGGTGACCTTTATTGAGTTTCTTGAGTATTGTTGAAACTGACAAGAATATTCCATCACACCCTTGACTCGTGCGTTGTAGATAGTGACAGACTTTGAGGATTTGGAGATGAACTACTCACTGCAGAATTCTATCTCAGACTTGCTGTCCTGGCCATAAAAGTTATAGTTTCTGGTCAATGGTAACACCCAGTATATTGATGATGTGGAGTTCAGCGCTGGTAATGTCCCTTAAAAATGTTTAGGAGAGATAATTAGTTTCTGTCTTGTTGGATATGGTCATTTCCTGTAGGGTGCAGTTGTTGCTTTTTAATAAAAAAAACACCGATGAGGGCATCATTGGCCAGGCCAGCATTCATCACCCATCCCTAATTCCACAGAGGGCAGTTAAGAGCTAACCACATTGCTGTGGGTCTGGACTCATACGTAGGCCAGACATTTTCCTTCCCAAAAGGACATTAGTAAACAAAATGTTTTTCTTTTGGCAATTGACAATGGATTCGTGGCCATCTTTAGAATCATTACAGACTTTTGTTATCGATCTCAAATTCCATCATCTGCCCTGATGGGATTCAAACCTGGGTCTCTGGATTAATTGTGCAGTGATAATATCACTAGGCACTTGCTCCCTGGACCACTTATCAGCCCAAGCCAGGATGTTATCCAGGTCTTGCTGCATGCAGGCCCAGAAAATGCTTTGGTACCAAAGGAGTCACAAATAGTTTTAAACACAAGTTCCTGTAGCAGTGCTCTGAAACTGAGTTAATTGATGTTTACCAGCCATAACCATCTTCCTTTATCACATAATCTGCAATTACAGATGGCCAATTGGTGGCCACAAACAGTCTCCATTAATGGCTATTCACCCTCCCTGTAAGATTGTTATATACTCCTTTGTCCGTCCAATTGTTCTTCTCTCCATTTGGGCTCTCTCCACACCTCTCATTTATCCTCAGTCCCCTCCCCTCATGCTATCTTCCGCATATAAACCGACATTTTCTGAGCTACCATCAGTTCTGGGGAAGGGTCACTAGACCCAAAACATTAACTGTGATTTCTCTTCACAGATGCTGCCAGACCCGCTGAGCTTTTCCTGCAATCTCTATTTTTGGTTCATCTTCCTTTGTGCTTGGTATGACTGATTCTCATTGAATTACATTTCACTAAGGCACCTTGCTGTCATGATCGCTTAAATGTTGCATTGCTGTCAACAGCAGACAGTCTCATCTTATCTCTGAAATTAAATTCTCTGGCCCATGTGGTACTGAGTCTTAAGGGGAAAAGTTAATGTTTTACAGGAAGAAGAAGTGACAACTGGTAACATGATGGGGGCCAAGGGAGGAGGAAACTGGAGTGAAGGCTGTTTGTGGGAGCTGAAAGGAGACAGCATACATTCATAGAACATAGAACATTACAGCACAGTACAGGCGTACAGGCAGTACAGGCCTCGATGTTGTGCCGACCTGTCATACCGATCTCAAGCCCATCTAACCTACACTATTCCATGTACGCCCATATGCTTATCCAATGACAACTTAAATGTACCTAAAGTTTACGAATCTACTACCGTTGCAGGCAAAGCATTCCATTCCCTTACTCCTCTCTGAGTAAAGAAACTACCTCTGACATCTGTCCTATATCTTTCACCCCTCAATTTAAAGCTATGCCCCCTCGTGCTCGCCGTCACCGTCCTAGGAAAAAGGCTCTCCCTATCCACCCTACCTAACCCTCTGATTATTTTATATGTTTCAATTAAGTCACCGCTCAACCTTCTTCTCTCTAATGAAAACAGCCTCAAGTCCCCCAGCCTTTCCTCGTAAGACCTTCCCTCCATACCAGGCAACATCCTAGTAAATCTCCTCTGCACCCTTTCCAAAGCTTCCACATCCTTCTTATAATGCGGTGACCAGAACTGTACACAACACTCCAAGTGCGGCTGCACCAGAGTTTTGTACCATAACCTCTTGGTTCCGGAACTCGATCCATCTATTAATAAAAGCTAAAACACTGTATGCCTTCTTAACAGCCCTGTCAACCTGGGTGGCAACTTTCAATTGCACGAGCATTAATTGAGAGGAGAGGAATAATCTAGTGGGAGAATAGAGAGACAGGGGAGAATAGATTGAACAGGGAGTGAGGAAATCAGAAGTATCTAGTGGTTTTGTAAATTTGTAGGAGATGGTCAGATCAAAAAGTTATGAATTGAAGGAAGATGGTTTGAAACAGGAAGTGTCTCTGGCAAGCAATGACTTTGCGAAGATGAGAGGGTGATTGTTGAGATATCATTTGGTGAGTGGGTCAGTTTGTTAAACGTGAACACATCAAATGTCATATTCTGGGAAATTTCACTTAAACCAGGGAAATGGTAAAGAATATCAGAGATAATGGGAACTGCAGATGCTGGAGAATTCCAAGATAATAAAATGTGAGGCTGGATGAACACAGCAGGTCAAGCAGCATCTCAGGAGCACAAAAGCTGACGTTTCGGGCCTAGACCGTTCATCAGAGAGGGGGATGGGGAGAGGGAACTGGAATAAATAGGGAGAGAGGGGGAGGCGGACCGAAGATGGAGAGTAAAGAAGATAGGTGGAGAGAGTATAGGTGGGGAGGTAGGGAGGGGATAGGTCAGTCCAGGGAAGACGGACAGGTCAAGGAGGTGGGATGAGGTTAGTAGGTAGGAAATGGAGGTGCGGTTTGAGATGGGAGGAGGGGATGGGTGAGAGGAAGAACCGATTAGGGAGGCAGAGACAGGTTGGACTGGTTTTGGGATGCAGTGGGTAGAGGGGAAGAGCTGGGCTGGTTGTGTGGTGCAGTGGGGGGAGGAGACAAACTGGGCTGGTTTAGGGATGCAGTTGGGGAAGGGGATGGTTGGGGAATGGTAAAGAATAGTTGATTTGTTGCTGACTCATTAGCAAAATTGCCACTAACTTTCATAAACTTAAAAGAAAGTTTGACTTTGCAGAGTGCATCAATAATCTCATCATTAAGTGAATTGAAATAGTTTGAGGCAGACATTTTTTTGGCTTTGCATTGACGTTGCACGCTTAAAATTTCAGGCCTGTGAACAAATCTCTCTTGCCCCATCAAAACATACACCAAAGATTCACTAGCTTGTAGAGTTTGTTTTTGTGCTGAGGGCAAAATAAATCCTTCAACAAAAAAAACACAAGCCAGTGGGTCTGAATGATATGTGCTACAGTGAGTAAGGTGGTAGAATCACATGAGAATTCCAGTGAGGTCCATATTGACGTCAGGAATAAGTAACTTTACTGACTATGTTTTGGGTACCTACTCATGGTGCTTTTGCTTGATAAGAGCATCATTAACACCTCATCTCATTTTATGAATACACAACTTCCTATTCAACCACCAACTGTGAGGAAAACAGACACCAAAAATCCACTTTGCCGCTTGTTCTTCTGGGTTGTCATCTTGGATACCTGGCAGCATTTCAGGGCACGCTCCAGAGCACCTGCCACATGGGCTCCCCAATCCGCGGATGCTGGCATTTGAAACCTGCCAGCCTCTCAGAACCCTAACGTCATATCACTGATCCATTTGCAGGGTGCTTTGGCAATTCAATGATGCACTTTGGGGGATACTAGTAACCAGAAATGCAATGCCACTGCGATGACATTGTGTGTGCAGGAACGAGGATTCAACCCACAGGACGGGCTGCATTGCGGGGCTGTTCAGTTGCTTTTCTCACTCTCGCTCGCTTTGAGACTATCTGCATGGTCTCATCATCCCTGTCCTGCCTTGCCTTTTATGTGCTTTGTCCAATCAGCTACCAGGCTTATGTTACATCCACCATGTTTTCAGCAGTCTTCAGTCACATCAAGGGAGACAGCCTTCAGTCAGTCAGCATCAGAACAGCAGGAAAGTTGATGTTTCCGGTCAGGATCTTTCTTCAGAAGGGTTCAGACCCTTTTTTCTAAAGAAGGGCCCGAACCTGAAACGTCAGCTTTCCTGCTCCTCTGATGCTGCCTGGCCTGCTGTGCTCCTCCAGCTCACACTGTTATCTCTGACTACACCATTGGCAGTTCTTAATATCTGAGTGAGTTACAGCCTTCAGTTAGTCAGGAAGTTTCAGACAATAGAGTCAGAGAGTCATACAGCATGGAAACTGACCCTTTGGCCCAACTCATCTATGCCAACCAGGTTCCTAAACTAAACTAGACCCATTTGCCTGTGTTTGGCCCATGTCCTTCTAAACCTTTCATGTACCTACCAAAATGTTTTTTAAATGTTAAATTGTACCCACCTCCGCCACTTCCTCTGGCAGCTCATTCTGCACATACACCACTCTCTGTGTGAAAACATTGCCTCTCAGTTCCCTTTTAAATCTTTCCCCTTAAACTTGTGCCCTCTAGTTTTGGACTCCCCCATTCTCGGAAAAAAACTATGGTTGTTCACCCTATCCATGCTCCTCATGATTTTATAAACCTCTATAAGGTCACCCCTCAGCTTCCAATGCTCCAAGGATTGCCCCAGCCTATTTAGCATCTCCCTATAACTCTAACCTTCCATTCTTGGTAATACTCTTGTAAATCTGTTTTGCACCTTTTCCAATTTAATAGCATCCTTCCTAAAGCAGGGTGACCAGAATTGTACACAGCACTTCAAACCCCAACACTGTCTTGTAAAGCCAAGTCAAAGGCAGCATCTAATACTAGTTCAGTCAGCCATTCGGGTGGTGAGGGTCAGGATCCTCCTCTGGGGAGCAGAATATTGAGCAGCCCACCACTCACCATCTTGACTGATCTACTGTCTTGTGGGGTGTTTCCACCCAGAATGAGGCAAAGTGAGGGATTGAGTGTGACGAAAGCGTCTGGCACAGTGGTTAAAGCTGGTGGGCGAAACAGGTGAGCTGTCTCCAGTGAGTGAGTAAGTGAGTGAGTGAGCAGGTGGCACAGAGTGCCAGCACGGTTGATGCGGTCAGAGTGAGTAACACCAAGTGAGGGAAGATGTTGCAGGCAAGAGTGGGAGTGGTAGAATATGAGCTTTGGTGGGAATGTGTGCAGTTGCAGGGAATGTGTCAGTGGGGTAGAAGAGGCTGTTGGTCTGGTGAAGTGGAAAAGATCATTAACTTCTTCCTTCACTGCTGGGCATTCTATTAGATGTTTGAAACATCTGTTGGCTGTTTGCGAGGTGGTGGTGGCCTAGTGGTATTATCGTTGGACTGTTAACCCAGAGACCCAGACAACATTCTGGGGACCCGGGTTTGAATCCTACCACGGCAGATGGTGGAATTTGAATTCAGTAACATATCTGGAATTAAGAATCTAATGATGACCTGAATCCACTGTTGATGGTCGGGAAAAACCCATCTGGTTCGCTAATGTTCTTTAGTGGAGCAAACTGCCATCTCCACCTGGTCTGGACTACAAGGAACTCAAGACCCACAGCAATGAGGTTGACTCTTAGGGATTGGCAATAAATGCTGCCTGCCAGTGACCCCCTCGTCCCATAAATGAATAAAGAAGAAGAAAAAAACCACACCGACCTGGGTGATCCTGAGGGATGCAGATGGTCCTCCTCCACACACCCCATCCAGCAAGACCTCCAGGCCCCTGTCCAAAACACAATGTACCATTTTCACCTACTCTGCCATGTCTAGGACAAAGGTTAGTCGCTGTACAGCGTGGTTCCAGACTGATACAGCCTGTCTAGATGCGCAGCGTTTGCAAATGTGGCACTGGCACGAGGGCTGACGCTCTATTCCGGGATATCCCAGCAGTGGTGAGTACTTTCGGGTAGAGTGAGTGATAGGATTGGGCGAGCTTTGATTGAGACCATCACCGTAGGAGCGAAGTGTGTAGCTGAGGAGGCAGGTTTGGGACAAAATAGTGAGAAATCTCACTGGGCCTCACAGAGAGAAATCCTCTGTGTCACCTGACAAAACTAACATTCAGCCAAAATATGACAAGATTCAGCCCCAAATGTAAATCATTTTGAGCCAAATTCAAACAAATGATAGGGCACCACCCAGTGGCTTGTAGGAGTCTGACAGGGGTAAATTTTAACATCTGATCATGTGAGTCAGTAAGAAATTCCTGTCTTTGGTTTCTATCATTCAATTTTTACAATCAGATCATTTGAATTTTTGCTCAGGAACAGACTAGTTAATTCAGAAATTTGATCTTCAAATGAAAGGGGTTCACTCCTCTTAAAAATGTCTTCATTATTACATGAATGACACATAGGAAATGGAAGAACTCCCATATAATCAGATTATATCATAATATCTCAAAATACCAAGTTCTTATTGCATTGATTTGTTGGTCTGTGCAGTTTTAACTTAATTCTAGGGATGTTCATGCCCCTGCCAAGGTTGAATTTTATTTTATGCTCTTAATTGCCCTGAAGTAGTTCATGCTGGTGGGAAAATTTCTGCAACTGCTGCAGTCTGTGTGGGTGAGGTGCTCCCAGAGTGTTAGGCGGGGAATTCTTGGATCTTGATCCAGTGGAGTTAAAGGGATTTGATTTGATTTGATTTATTATTGCCAGCAAGAAAATGAAAAAATTTTTTTGCATGCTAACGAGACAAATTAGACATTACATCAGGGTAATAGAACTGAATGCAGACTTTAGTGTAAGATAAAATGTGAGGCTGGATGAACACAGCAGGCCAAGCAGCATCTCAGGAGCACAAAAGCTGACGTTTCGGGCCTAGACCCTTCATCAGAGAGGGGGATGGGGAGAGGGAACTGGAATAAATAGGGAGAGAGGGGGAGGCGGACCGAAGATGGAAAGTAAAGAAGATAGGTGGAGAGAGTATAGGTGGGGAGGTAGGGAGGGGATAGGTCAGTCCAGGGAAGACGGACAGGTCAAGGAGGTGGGATGAGGTTAGTAGGTAGATGGGGGTGCGGCTTGGGGTGGGAGGAAGGGATGGGTGAGAGGAAGAACCGGTTAGGGAGGCAGAGACAGGTTGGACTGGTTTTGGGATGCAGTGGATGGGGGGGGAAGAGCTGGGCTGGTTGTATGGTGCAGTGGGGGGAGGGGACGAACTGGGCTGGTTTAGGGATGCAGTAGGGGAAGGGGAGATTTTGAAACTGGTGAAGTCCACATTGATACCATTAGGCTGCAGGGTTCCCAGGCGGAATATGAGTTGCTGTTCCTGCAACCTTCGGGTGGCATCATTGTGGCAGTGCAGGAGGCCCATGATGGACATGTCATCTAGAGAATGGGAGGGGGAGTGGAAATGGTTTGCGACTGGGAGGTGCAGTTGTTTGTTGCGAACTGAGCGGAGGTGTTCTGCAAAGTGGTCTCCAAGCCTCCGCTTGGTTTCCCCAATGTAGAGGAAGCCACACCGGGTACAGTGGATGCAGTATACCACATTGGCAGATGTGCAGGTGAACCTCTGCTTAATGTGGAATGTCATCTTGGGGCCTGGGATAGGGGTGAGGGAGGAGGTGTGGGGGCAAGTGTAGCATTTCCTGCGGTTGCAGGGGAAGTTGCCAGGTGTGGTGGGGTTGGAGGGCAGTGTGGAGCGAACAAGGGAGTCACGGAGAGACCACCCCCAGGCCTCCTACCCTCCCTCGACCTCTTCATCTCCAACTGCCGTCGAGACCAGTCCAACCTGTCTCTGCCTCCCTAATCGGTTCTTCCTCTCACCCATCCCTTCCTCCCACCCCAAGCTGCACCCCCATCTACCTACTAACCTCATCCCACCTCCTTGACCTGTCCGTCTTCCTTGGACTGACCTATCCCCTCCCTCCCTCCCCACCTATACTGTCTCCACCTTTTTTTTTACTCTCCATCTTCGGTCCGCCTCCCCCTCTCTCCCTATTTATTCCAGTTCCCTCTCCCCATCCCCCTCTCTGATGAAGGGTCTAGGCCCGAAACGTCAGCTTTTGTGCTCCTGAGATGCTGCTTGGCCTGCTGTGTTCATCCAGCCTCACATTTTATTATCTTGGAATTCTCCAGCATCTGCAGTTCCCATTATCAATGGATAGAAGGTTGGTTTTCGTGATGGGCTGGGATGTGTTCGCCACTCTCTGTAATTTCTTGCGGTGTTGGGCAGAGCAGTTGCCATATCAAGCTGTGATGCATTTGGATAGAGCCATACCATGGAGACAGATGCTATGGTTGAACCAGTCTATGCTGAATGTAATCTCAAACTAAACTAGTCCCACCTGCCTGCGCTTGGCATTTATTGTTCCAAACATTTCTTATTTATGTACAACATATGTCTACCTGTCTAACTCATTTAAACATTGTAACTGTACCACCATCTGCCACTTCCTCTGGAAGTTCATTCCATACATGAGCCACTGTCTGCGTAAAAAAAATGCCTCTAATGTCTTTCCTAAATCTTTCTCCCCTCATCTTAAAAATATGCCCCCTAATCTTGAAATGTCCCACCTAGGGAAAAGGGCCTTGCCATTCACCTTATCTGTACTCCTCGTGATTTTATAATCCTCGATGAAGTCACCCCTCTACATCCTAGGTGCCAGTGAAAAAAGTCCCAGCCTATCCAGCCTCTCCTTATAAGTCAAGCCCTCCATTCCACGCAACATCCTGGTAAATCTCTTAGGATCAGAGATAATGGGAACTGCAGATGCTGGAGATTCCAAGATAATAAAATGTGAGGCTGGATGAACACAGCAGGCCAAGCAGCATCTCAGGAGCACAAAAGCTGACGTTTCGGGCCTAGACCCTTCATCAGAGAGGGGGATGGGGGGAGGGAACTGGAATAAATAGGGAGAGAGGGGGAGGCGGACCGAAGATGGAGAGTAAAGAAGATAGGTGGAGAAGGTGTGGGTGGGGAGGTAGGGAGGGGATAGGTCAGTCCAGGGAAGACGGACAGGTCAAGGAGGTGGGATGAGGTTAGTAGGTAGCTGGGGGTGCGGCTTGGGGTGGGAGGAAGGGATGGGTGAGAGGAAGAACCGGTTAGGGAGGCAGAGACAGGTTGGACTGGTTTTGGGATGCAGTGGGTGGGGGGGAAGAGCTGGGCTGGTTGTGTGGTGCAGTGGGGGGAGGGGATGAACTGGGCTGGTTTAGGGATGCAGTGGGGGAGGGGGAGATTTTGAAACTGGTGAAGTCCACATTGATACCATATGGCTGCAGGGTTCTCTTAGGATGTTTTGTATCATGCATCTATAGAAACTGGTAAGAGTTATTGCTGACATGCTGAATTTCCTCAGTTTTCTGAGGAGGTAGAGGCCTTGGTGTGTTTTCTTGACTGTAGTGTCGCTACGGATGGACCAGAATAGATATTTGGTGATATTTACTCCTAGGAACTTGAAGCTCTCGACCATCTCCACCTCAATACCACTGATACAGGCAGCGGTAAGTCAACCACTCTGCTTCCTGATATCAATGACCAGCTCCTTTGATTTGCTGACATGCAGGGAGAGATTGTTGTCTTTGCACCACAGAGATGATGGTAATATATGCCATCTTGGGATGGTATGTGATTTAGAGGGAAACTTGTTTACAATTCCATGCTTACATTGGCCTTATCCTTAGAGTTAGCTGCGGCCATGATTTTCATAACAGATACCAACAAATTAGGCAGTTTTCTGTTATTTGGAGTATATAGAATTATGGAAGAAATGCCCTAAATGAGCTGTTTCACCACATGCACTGATAAAATGGATTTGCACAAGATCAATAAAATTTAATGCAGAGAAGTGTCAATAAAATTTAATGCAGAGAAGTGTGAAACTTTACTAGGAAAATTGAGAAGGAGGAATCTTATTTAAAAGGAGACACAGGAAAAGAAAAGCTACAGTTTGCAAAGCGTCACAGTAAGGCCACTGGCAGGTCCAATTCCCTGACTCTACACTCAACCCTGGAGCATCTGTATTACAAGGGCACATGTGTCAAATCCTTATTAATGGACTTCAGCTCCACTTCGAACACCATAATTCCATCAAAACCCCAAGACCTAGGATTCTGCTTCCCCTCTCCACCTGGATTCTTGACTGGCAACACATCCTCCATAATAATCCTCAACACCAGTGCCCTGCAAGTCTGCACACTCAGCTCCTTATCATATTCCTTATACACTCAACTGTGTGGCCAAATTCAACTCTAACATCATTTACAAATTTGAAAATCACACCATAGTATTTGGTTGGATCTCAAACTGCAACGAGACAGAGTACAGGAAAGAGAAAGACAGCTTAGCAGCATGGTGTACAGAAAACCAGCTCTTCCGCAATGTCAGCAAAATGAAGGAACTGATCATTGCTGTCAGGAAGTCGAGTGGTGGACATGCTCCTGTCTGTATCATTGGCGCTGATATGCAGGTGGTTAAGATCTTCAAGTTCCTAGAAATTCTTATCACCAGCAATCTATCCCGGTCCATCCATGTCAATGCTATGGTCAAGAAAGCACAGTGACGCCTCCACTTCCTCAGTAGGCACAGGAAATTTGCCATGTCCACTAAAAAAATTACTGGTTTCTATAGATGCACTGCAGAAAACATCCTATCTAGATGCATCACAGCTTGGTATGGCAACTGCTGTGTCTAAAACTGCAAGAAATTAGAGAGTTGTGAATGCAGCCCAGTCTATCACGAAAACCAGCTTTCCTTTCATTGACTCTGTATACATTTCCCGTTGCCTCAGGGAAGCAGCCAACATAATCAAAGATCCCTGCCATCACAGTGAAACTCTATTCCACCGTCTTCCATCAGGCAGAAGATACAAGAATTTGATAACATGTACCAACAAATTCAAGCGCAGCTTCTTCCCGGCTGTTATCAGACTTATGAAGAGACCTCATATATTAGAGTTGATCTTTCGCTGCACCTCCACTGTAGCTGTAACACGATATTCTGCATTCTGTTCTATTAGGCAGGTGTACTCATGTAAGGTCTGATATGAACAGAAGACATATGGTTAGTAAGTTTGCAGATGACACAAAATTGGAGGTGTAGTTGGCAGAGAAGAAGGTTACCTCAGAATACAACGTGATCTTGATCAGATGGGCCAATGGACAGAAGAGTCGTAAATAGAATTTAAGTTAAATAAATGAGGTGCTGCACTTTGGAAAGGCAAATCGGGGCAGGACTTATAGACTTAATGGTAAGGTCCTGGGGAGTGTTACTGAACAAAGAGACCTTGGAGTGCAAGTTACTTTGAAAGTGGAGACAAACACAGATAACATAGTGAAGGCGGCATTTGGTTTGCTTGACTCTATCAGACAGTGCACTGAGTATAGGAGTTGGGAGGTCACGCTGTGGCTGTACAGGACATTGGTTTGGAATACTCCATGCAATACTGGTCACCCTGAAACTTGAAAAGGTTCAGAAATGATTTACAAGGATGTTGCCAGAGATGGAAGGTTTAAGCTATAGGGAGAGGCTGAATTGATGGGCTATTTTGCCTGGAGCATTGGAGGCTGAGGGGTACCTTATAGAGGTTTATAAAATTATGTGGGGCATTGATAGGGCAAATAGACAAGGTATTTTTCCTGGGGTAGCGGAGTCAAAAACTAGAGGGCATTGGTTTAAGGTGACAGGGGAATGATTTAAAAGGGGCCAAAGGGGCAACTCTTTCATGCAGAGGGTGGTGTGTGTATAGAATGAGCTACCAGAGGAAATGGTGGAGGTTGGTACAATTACAACATTTAATAGGCATCTGGCTGGGTATACGAATAGGAAGGATTTGGAGGGATATGGGCCAAATGCTGGCAAATCAGATGAGATTTATCTAGGAAGTCTGGTTGTCACAGATGAGCTGGACTGAAGGGTCTGTTTCCCTGCTGTACAATTCTATGGCTCTATGGTTGGCATGCAAAACAATACTCTACATTGTACTTCAGTGTACAATACCTAAAATCAAATAATAAATCAAACCAAATGTGGAACGGGAAAACATGGAGAGAAATGGCTCATCATGGTAGTTCAATGAAATAGGTTGTTACATACCAAATGAAGACCTTGGCTTCAAAACCATTTGCTGCACTCTGCTTCTTCCCCCCATTACACCTGACTAAGGTGAAAGGGCAGGGCAAGCGACCAAAGTCTATTGTCCTGCCATAACAAGGTGTGGAGCTGGATGAACACAGCAGGCCAAGCAGCATCTTAGGAGCAGGAACGCTGACCTTTCAGGCCTGGACCCTTCATTAGAAATGGAGGAGGGGAAGAGGGTACTGAAATAAATAGGGAGAGGGGGAGGCAGATCAAAGATGGACAGAGGAGAGCATAGGTGGAGAGGAGACAGACGGGGATGGAGCCAGTAAAGGCAAGTGTAGGTGGGGAGGTAGGGAGGAGATAGGTCAGTCCAGGGAGGACGGACAGGTTAAGGGGGCGGGATGAGGTTAGTAGCAAGGAAGTGAGGGTATGGCTTGAGGTGGGAGGAGGGGGTAGGTGAGAGGTAAAACAGGTTAGGGAGGCAGGGATGAGCTGGGCTGGTTTTGGGATGCGGATGGGGGTGGGTGGGGAGAACTCCCTTGTCCACTCCACACTCCCCTGCAGCCCCACCACACCTGGCACTTTTCCCTGCAACCGCAGGAAGTGCTACACCTGCCCCCACACCTCCTCCCTCACCCCCATCCCAGGCCCCAAGAAGGCTTTCCACATCAAGCAGATGTTCACCCGCACATCTGCCAATGTGATATACTGCGTCCGCTGTACCCATTGTGGCCTCCTCTACATTGGGGAAACCAAGCGGAGGCTTGGGGACCACTTTGCAGAACACCTACACTCAGTTCACAACAAATAACTGCGCCTCTCAGGCGTGAACCATTTCAACACCCCTCCCATTCCTCAGACGACATGTCCATCCTGGGCCTCCTGCAGTGCCACAACAATGCCACCTGAAGGCTGCAGGAACAGTAACTCATTCCACTTGGGAACCCTGCAGCCCAATGGTATCAATGTGGATTTCACAAGCTTCAAAATCTCCCCTCCCCTCTACCGCATCCCAAAACCTGCCTAGCTCGTCCCCGCCTCCCTAACTTGTTTACAAAGAACAAAGAAATTTATAGCACAGGAACAGGCCCTTCGGCCCTCCAAGCCTGTGCCGATCGAGATCCTCTGTCTAACCTGTCATCTATTTTCTAAGGGTCTGTGTCCATTTGCTCCCCACCCAACGATGTACCTGTCCAGATATATCTTAAAAGACGCTAACGTGTCTGTGTCTACCACCTCTGTTGGCAAAGCTTTCCAGGCACCCACCACCCTCTGCGTACAGAACTTTCCACGCATATCTCCCATAAACTTTCCTCCTCTCACTTTGAACTCATCACCCCTAGTAACTGAGTCCTCCACTCTGGGGAAAAAGCTTCTTGCTATCCACCCTGTCTAGACCCCTCGTGATTCTGCAGACCTCAATCAGGTCCCCCTTCAATCTCCGTCTTTCTAATGAAAATAATCCTAACCTTTTTCTTCCTCTCACTTATCCCCTGCTCCCACCTCAAGCCACACCTCCATTTCCTAGCTCCTGACCTCATCCCGCCCCCTTGACCTGTCCCCTCCCGACCTACACGCTACTGGCTCCATCCTCGCCTCCTTGACTTGTCTGTCCCCTTTCCACCTATCATCTCCTCTTGTCCATCTTCAATCCACCTGCCCCTCCCCTTTCTGATGAAGGGTCTAGGCTCGAACCGTCAGCTTTTGTGCTCCTAAGATGCTGCTTGGCCTGCTGTGTTCATCCAGCTCCACACCTTGTTATCTCAAATTCTCCAGCATCGGTCCAGCCTCCGTGTCCTTTGGCCACGCCCCTTTGGCGGTCCTGGCCGCGCCCTTAGAGTCCCGAGCTCTCCTCTCCGGCGTGGACCTCTGGCCACGCCCATTAGAATTCCGGGCCCCGCCCCCTGAGCGTCCTCGGCCCGTGCGCTCCCGCGTGGGGCTTTGGCCGTGCCCCTGTGTCTCCTCGAGCCACGCCCATGTGTGTGCCGGGCCCCGCCCCTGGAAGTGAAGGGACGGCTGATGAAAATTGCGCGCCAAAAAAACCTGCGCCTCCTGGCACCAGCCTGGGCGTGATGTGTGGTGCGTTAAAATATGTGTCTGCCGTGAGTTTAACCCCATCCCCCACTGCAGACCTTACCGGTCTCTCCCAACCGCGCCTGTACTGGAAGCGCGCGCTCTCTTTGATACGCGTGCGCGGCGCTGGAGTGATGTCACTGTCACAAAAGCATCTGCGTGTGTTGTTGTAGTTAGTTTTAATTAACTCACCTAAATGTGTGTGTGGGGACGGAGTTAAGGGAAATAAAAACAAACATCCTGGAGAAGGCCTAGTCTATTCTCAGCGTGAAACGGAAAATATATTCCCGTTGAGATCTGTGTAAAGTGTGAGAGGGACAGAGAATCATTCATGATGCTCGGCTCTGAGGCCGCAGAGGAGGTAGCGTCCAATGGGGCCCAGATGCAGAAAGTCTGCGGCCTGCGCACGCGTGGCAGGTAAAACTATTTTTTATTAATATATCAAGTCGCTGGCAATTCCAGCCACTGCAGTAGACGTCAGGGGATATATCTGCAAGGAGCTGAATTAGTTGATTCTTGAAATGGCCTTTACCATAACTTCAGGTGTAAGTATTAATCTACGTGTTCGCACTTGGGAAGAAATGAAAACTACAGTTCGCCACCTTAGGTGGGTCCTAGATGCTGGAGGATCTGTTCCTGCTGCGAGTTTGATGGGTGCTGAGGTGGTTGATCAGCTCTCTGTGTGATCTGCAGATGCTGAGGGGTCAGGCAGGTGGTGGGGTTCGGAGGTTTCAGTTCTCCTTCCCAAGACTTTGTTTTGTTTCTTTAAGCTCCCGGTAAAGCCTCCTCACGTGGTTTGCTGCTTTCTCAAACAAACCTCGTCCATTTCGGAGATAGTAGGAACTGCAGATGCTGGAGAATCTAAGATAACAAGGTGTGGATAATAAAATGTGAGGCTGGATGAACACAGCAGGCCAAGCAGCATCTCAGGAGCACAAAAGCTGACGTTTCGGGCCTAGACCCTTCATCAGAGAGGGGGATGGGGTGAGGGTTCTGAAATAAATAGGGAGAGAGGGGGAGGCGGACCGAAGATGGAGAGAAAAGAAGATAGGTGGAGAGTAGAGTATAGGTAGGGAGATAGGGAGGGCAGAGACAGGTTGGACTGGTTTTGGGATGCAGTGGGTAGAGGGGAAGAGCTGGGCTGGTTGTGTGGTGCAGTGGGGGGAGGGGATGAACTGGGCTGGTTTAGGGATGCGGTGGGGGAAGGGGAGATTTTGAAGCTGGTGAAGTCCACATTGATGCCATTAGGCTGCAGCGTTCCCAGGCGGAATATGAGTTGCTGTTCCTGCAACCTTCGGGTGGCATCATTGTGGCACTGCAGGAGGCCCATGATGGACATGTCATCTAAAGAATGGGAGGGGGAGTGGAAATTAACAAGGTGTGGAGCTGGACGCACACAGCAGGCCAAGCAGCATCAGACGAGCAGGAAAGCTGACTTTCGGGCCTCGACCCTCCTTCACTTTAGGTCCGTAACGTCAGCTTTTTTGCTCCTTGGACGCTGGTTGGCCTGCTGTGTTCATCCAGCTCTGCACCTTGTTATCTCGTCCATTTCACTTGGTCACAAGCTCCTGTGACTCATGCAGAGATACTTGACCCTTACCCTGACCCTGAGGTACTCGATTAGTATAAAACCATCCCAAGCTGTAGAGTAGCATAGCAACAGTATGCCTCCACCCCCCCTTCCATTTTGGATGGTGATTTACTTGAGATAGAATTTTCTGTATGGTTGCCTTTGAAAAATTACATTAAAAATCTAATGCTTCTTATTTTAGTGGTGTTTGCAGTCAGACATAGAACAGCCCAGGCAGCATCCTGGTAAACCTCCTTCGCATCCTCTCCAAAGCCTCCACATCTTTCCTATAATAGGGTGACCAGAGAGTTGTGAGAGCATGGAATGCATTGCCAGCAGCAGTTGTGGAAGCCAGGTCATTGGGGACATTTAAGAGACTGCTGGACATGCATATGGTCACAGAAATTTGAGGGTGCATACATGAGGATCAACATCGTGGGCTGAAGGGCCTGTTCTGTGCTGTACTGTTCTATGTTCTAGAACTGGACACAATATTCCAAGTGTGGTCTCACCAGGGTTTTGTAGAGCTGCAGCATAACCTCGCAGCTCTTAAACTCGATCCCCCTGTTAATGAAAGCCAAAACACCATATGCTTTCTTAACAACCTTATCCACTTGCGTGGCAACTTTGAGGGAGCTATGCACTTGAACACCAATATCCTGCTGTTCCTCCACACTGCCGAGAATCCTGCCTTTAATCCTATATTCAGCATTTAAGTTCAACGTTCCAAAATGCATCACTTCGCGTTTATCCAGGTTGAACTCCATCTGCCATTTCTCAGCCCAGCTCTGCATTGTGTTAATGTCTCGCTGAAGCCTGCAATAGCCCTCGATACTATCAACAGCACCTCCAACCTTGATGTCATTAGCAAACATACTAACCCACCCCTCAACCTCCTCATCCAAGTCATTTATAAAAAGTACAAAGAGCAGAGGCACAAGAACAGAGCCCTGCAGGACACTACTCAGCACTGACCTCCAGGCAGATTACTTACCATCTACAACCACTCTCTGCCTCCTGTCAGCCAAACAATTCTGAATCCAGACAGCCAAATCACCCTGTATCCCATACCTCCTGACTTTATGAATGAGCCTGCCGAGGAACAACATTTGCCTCCCTCCAGTCTTCTTGTACGACTCCCGTGGAGAGTAAGGAAGCAAAGATTTTCGCCAGTACCTTAGCGACCTCCTTTCTCGCTTCCTGGAGCAACCTAGGATAAATCTGGTCTGGCCATGGGGACTTATCAATCTTAATGTTTGCCAAAATTTCCAGCACATCAACTTCCTCAATCTTGATCTGTTCAAGCCTGTTTTCCTGCTCCTCAAAGTTCTCATTCACAACGAGGTCCCTTTCCTGAGTGCAAACCGAAGCAAAAAACTCATTTAGGGCTTCCCCTATCTGCTCAGACTCCACGCACAAGTTCCCTACACTATCCCTGATCGGCACTACCTTCTCACTGGTCATTCTGTTATTCCTCACGTATGAGTAAAATGCCTTCGGGTTCTCCCTAATCCTTCCTGCCAAGCCTTTTTCGTGCCCGCTCCTGGCTCTCCTCAGTCCACTTTTGAACTCCTTCCGGGCAAGCCTGTAATCCTCTAAAGCTGTGCTAGACCCTTGTTCCTCCACCTTACATACGCTGCCTTTTTCTTTTTGACGAGAAGCACCTCTGTTCCCGTCATCCAAGGCTCCTTAATCTTACCCCTTCTTACCTGTCTCAGAGGAACAAATTTATGCATCACTCGCAACAACTGCTCCTTAAACAGTCTCCACATGTCTGTTGTGCCCTTTCTGTGGAACACTTGCTCCCAATCTGTACTTCCCAACTCCTGTCTGATAGTGTCATAGTTTCCTTTACCCCAGTTAAATATCTTACCTGGTAACTGCTCCTTTCCCTTTCCATGGCTATGGTCAATGTGAGGCTGTTGTGGTCACTGTTGCCAAAGTGTTCTCCCACCACGAGATCTGACACCTGTCCTGGCGCATTGCCGAGCACCAAACCCAAAATGGCCTCCCCCCTCGTTGGCCTGTCCACATACTGAGTAAGGAAACCCTCCTGAACACACCTGACAAAAACGGCTCCATCCAAACCATCTGCAGTAAGGATGTTCCAATCAATATTGGGAAAGTTGAAGTCACCCATAACAACAACCCTGCTACGTTTGCACTTTTCAACAATCTGCCGGCCTATGAGTTATTCGAACTCCCTACTGCTATTTGGGGGTCTGTAGAAAACCCCCAATGAGGCGACTGCTTCCTTGCTGTTCCTCACATCCATCCATACTGACTCAGTCGATAAACCTTCCTCAGCAACCTCAGCCCATACCACCTCAGTAGACGAGTCCTCATCAAAAGTTCTTTCAGCCACCGTTATACTGTCCTTGACTAACAAAGCCACACCTTCCCCCTGTTTTACCACCTTCCCTGACCTTAATGAAAGATCTAAACCCTGGAACCTGCTCTATCCAAGTCTCCGAAATGGCCACAACATCAAAGCCCCAGGTACCTATCCAAGCTGCAAGCTCGCCTACCTTATTCCGAATACTCCTGGCGTTAAAATAGACACACTTCAACCCAGCTTGCTGTCTCCCAGCATGCTCCTGTGACAGTGAGGTCTTGTCCATGTCCTCCCTATGCTCATCCTCCTGTGTACTGTGTACATGTACAGCTCACAGCATTGAACGAGGCCCATGATGTTTGCAGTAGTTACTAAAGGGAAATGTTTCCTCCTATCTATCTTGCCTGTGCCTCTCTCAATTTTGTACACTTCGATCAAGTGCCCCCTTCCTTAGTATTCCCTGGTCGAAGTCAAGTAACCCCAGTTTACCTAGTCTTACTTTGTAGCTGAAATGTTCCAGTCCAGGTAACATCCTGGTGAACAAAAATAGAAGTTGCTGGAAAAGCTCAGCAGTGTGCCAGCACCTGGAGAGGAACAGAAAAATTCAGAGTTAACGTTTCAGGACCAGCGACCCTTCCTCAGCACAATTGAGTTCTGAGGAAGGGTCACCGGACCCAAACGTTAACTGTGATATTTTTCTTCACAGATGCTTATCAGAGTTAACATTTTGGGTCCGGTAACTCAAACAGATGCTGCCAGACTGCTGAACTTTTCTAGCAATTCCTGTTTTTGTTCCTGATTTACAGCATTCATAGTTCTTTTGGTTTTTATTTATCATCCTGGTGACTCTCTCCTGTGCCCTCTCCATTGCAGTCACATCCTTCCTATAGTTTGCTGTCCAGACTTGCACACAGCACTCCAGCTGTGGCCTAACTAAAATCTTCAACAGCTCTATCATAACCTCACTGCTGCTCTACTCAGTCAGTACCTTTGCTAATGAAGGCAAGTATCCTATATTATCCCACCATATCTACCTTTTGTAATCCTCTTTATATCCAAGGGTCCTACCATTTATACTGTATTTCCTTGCCTTGTTAGCCCTCCCAAAATGCATCACCTCTCGCTTTTCAGCATTAAGTTGCATTTGCCATTGTTCGGCCTGTCAATATCATTCTCTAGTCTAAGGTTTACTTCCTTGCTATTTACTGCACCACCTCATTTCGTACACATGCCAAAGGAGGCTGGTTAGAAGGCCAGCCTTTGTTCTCTGGGATTTCAACTGAATTCTGTCAAATGGCATGATGTCCTGGCATGATGTTCTTTAACCCTCATCCCTCATGCCACTTTCTTGCCTCGCCATACCCCAGTGCTCCCTCATTCCCTGTGTCTGTCCACAATCATATATGCCTCTTCCAAACTCTTGCATATTTTCAATGAACGCATGCCATTTCATTTTACCTCATTGTCCCAAACACTGGCAGGAGTTAGCATCCATAATTATTTCCCCAGTTCCCACTGAGTAGGACTCCGTATCCATGTCTTTGAAGTGGAAGTGAAAGTAAGCAGAACTTTTAACTAAGTAATATCAATGTCACTCAAGCACACTTCTCACTGAGAAAATCTCATTCATAAAAGTTTAACAAAAAATTTAAATCTCATGATCTGTTCAAAGAATAAACAAATGCCTCTTCTTCAGTGGTAATCTCTCACTAATGACTGTGATTGTCCACTTAGGAAATTCTGTATACGTAGGTCATGTGGGTCCTTGCATGGCTGATGATTCCAATCTTAGAGCCATATCTCTGGCCCCACACTTGACTGGTGTTTCCGGGAGTTGGAAGTGTCCCTTCAACTTGAGCTTATTGGCATTGCTTTCCCCGGTTCCTTTTCTATACTTCCCCTTGTTACTGATTGTTCTTAAAGCATTGTGTTCCTTTGTACAGGAGATTCCCCCTTGGTTTCTTCTGAATGAGGGTCTGAAATGTTAGAGTTGCACAGCACAGAAACAGACCTTTCAGTCCAACTTGACCATGCTGACCAGTTATCCTAAATTAATCTAGTTACATCTGCCAGCATTTGGCTCATATCCCTCCAAACCATTCCCATTCAAATGCCTTGTAAATGTTGTAGTTGTACCAGTTTCCGTCACCACCTCCGGCAACTCATTCTGTACCCTCTGTGTGAAAAGGACATTTCACAGGCAACAATCCTGATGAGTACAAATTTTGAAGGAATAAAATTCAGATTAAAGATCTGTGTAAACTGAAACTGTAAATAAGAGCAGAAGCTACCTTGATCTTTTTGTTCTTGAGCTTTAAATAAACCATGAGGCCGATTATTGGTAATGCATTGCTGGCTTGGCTTTTGCACATGAAGCATGGAGTCAGCAATTAGGATCCAGTGCCCAGTGGAATTAAACATCGTGTGTGCACGTAACTAAACATTGACATGCAGACTGACAGCGTTGGGCGACATCTCTGCTCATGACTTAAAGCATTAATTTTACATGTAACATGAAGTCAATGTCACTTGTGGTGATTTGTATAGAACTGCAGACCGCACTTACAATTACATTGAGAATGACTGAAAACAGTGTCCTGTAAGTAAAAGAGGACACAAGAAGGATATTATGTGAACTAGGGATAATGTGTTGTATGAAATTGTCCATCATGAATTAGTGTGTTTTATCTGAATCTCTCAGGTATTCGATTACCATCATGGTGTCCAAAACCTTCCTGTAGCATTTATAAGGAATTGGTCAGAGGTGTTTCATTAAGAGGGTTATACAATCAAGGGGAAAAACAGGAAGTGCAGAAGTTTGATAAAAGATACTACATGCATTTATAGTGCTGGAATTTCTCCAGTTAATGACCTAGCTTTCGAGACAAGATAGTCTAACAGACCTTAATGAGAAGTAGCCATATTAATGGTAACTTGTAGTGATTTATCCACAACAAACTCCACTGGGCCTGCCACACACTTAGGATGCTGGAGTTCCAAATACCAAAGCAAATCTGCTGCTTCACGCATCTCAAGGAAGGCACTTGAACAAGAGGACAAAGGAAACATTTCAAAGACTCCCTGAAGGCTTCCCTCAAGAAATGCAACACTCACATTACCATATTTCCTAAAGCACGTGTTGAAGTTGAAAGGGTTCAATGTTGCAATGGTTCAGAAAAGATTTCGGGATGTTACTGGTATTGGAGAGTTTGAGCTACAGGGAGAGGCCAAATATATTGAGACCTTTTTCACCCTGGAGCATTGGAGGCGGAGGGGGTGACTTCACACAGGTTTATAAAACCATAATGGGCATGGTAGGGGAGCCCAAAACTAGAGGGCATAGATTTAAGGTGAGGCAGGAGAAGATTGTTTGGAGGGATATGAGCCATATGCTGGCAGATGCAATTAGATTAATTTATTACTCCAAAAACGTTTACAGATAAGGCCAGATAAGACTTACTCTTACTTTATCAGACAGACAAAGGACCGCAGTTCAAACTTAATTTTATTCCTTTTGCTTCACACTCTGTTACCTCGCACATGCTTCGGATTATAGTCCAATTAATTTATAAGTCCATGCACCTGAGGAAAGAGCAGCGCTCCGAAAGCTTGAGATTTCAAATAAACTGTTGGTTAATAACCTGGTGTTGTGCGCCTTCTGACTGTGTCCACACCAGTCCAACACCAACACCTCCACGTCATCTCTAGGGTTCATCACAGGGATATGGGTATCAGTTGGGTTTGGGGTCCAGCTTTTGCTAAATTCCTGTTCCAGTCCCCAGATTAAGATGTATCAGAACAGCACATCGCACCTTTTGACACTCCAGGAATTAGGCCTTAACCCTTCTAATGGCTGACTCCAGGGTTTACCCTCATGTTTAGCTAACCTAGCTTCAGATTCTGGCATTTGTTGTCTCACTTTTCCAAACACCTGGTTTAAGGCCCAATTATTCATCAGTTGCTTGCTTTCTCATTTATGTTGTGGGATTTTCATTATATTTTTATCTTAATTAGTCTGGTATAAGAGCAAAGTGTAGAAGGATACAGGGAACCTTTATCTGCCTATGGCAGAAGGGTGCCGGGGTAGGGATCGTAATTCTGTTCCCTGCCCTGAACTGAATAACATGGAGTTTCATCCTCAACCAGTCCCCAGTCAGGATCACTCCTTTTGTTCCCTCATCTCTGTCTGGGTCCCAAAGCACAAAGAAACCATCTCTAGCACAAAAACTGTGTCTTCAAGGCCTCAATCTCTTGTTGGCATTTGGAATGATCAGCATTCTTCACTTGTTGCTCAAGCTGTGTTTGATGCAGCACTTTGAATGATGTCTGGAGATCTTTACATTCCCACTCCAGTTCCTTAATATCTGGCTCCTGAAACTGCCTCCGTGCCTTTCTGGCGTTTCTGCTCACTGTCTCAAATTGATTTTGATCATTTGAGAGATAAACTGTCTTCTCTTCGCAATGTCTAAGGATTTAATCTTGCTGTCTAACTGTGTTTTTTGACTGGAAATCAACCATTCCCTGACTGACAGTTTCTAGGGCATCAAGAGGTAACAAGGTGTAGAGCTGGATGCAGTTCCGATTATCTCTTGGGCATCTAGTTTCTGTTTTAGCTCTATTTTCTAACTTCAACTCAATTATCTCAGCATTTTTGGCCTTTAGCATGTACTTCAAGTACCAAGTTTCTGCAAAAAGACACCAGATTTCCATCAGACCATACTCTTTGGGGGCACACTTGTCCACAAACTTCCTAATGGACTCTAACAAATGATCCATCAGTGAGGCTTGTAACATCACAATCTTCTCACCACTCTGTCTACTTCAGCAATTTCTTATTCAAATTTTCCTTAACCTAGCTCTCCCAATCAGGTTGGTTGTTTTGAAATCATGGCAGACAAAGTTCCAGTGCCAAATGCAATAATACAAAAAGTTAATGTTCTGATTTAATTCTGAAAATTTGTTGCCTCAATCCTCATCCACCCACTTGAATTCCTGGCCATCACATGGGGCAGCTTCCCGTTTGATTCAGGCTTGGGCAGGATGTCTGAGAATATAGGCTGGTAGGTTCAACTTAAGTGAATTTTAGATTTGTTCCAATCAAAGCCCAACCAGGGATATCAGTTGCTGACTGTAAATCGCCATAAATTATCTTTAATTTGGCGACTTTAAAAAACCTCTCAGACAATCAAATACTGAAACAGTGATTAGAACTTCATTGTTTGTAGTAACCAAAGTAAGACCTCTCAAGTAAGCAAGTTAAGCCCCACAACCCAAGTTGGCTATGATCTGATTAATGATGGAATCTAGCCAGGATTTCACCAACAGTGTTTGCCTTTGGAAGTGTCAACAGTTCGAACCTTTTCAAGTGTTTTTCTTTGTTCTGGTGTTGGATTCTTATACAGTTTTCTCTCTTACAAATTTATGTGATTCAATAAATTCTTTCATCCCCAACTTTGATTGATTGCACTTTTGGAGAAGTGTGTATCTTGTCTTCTAATCAGAAATAGCTCCTCTGTTCCTTTTGTGGTTTGCTGTCTATTTAAACTGCAGCTTTTCCTGCAGTTAAGCACTTAAGTTCTTCTGCAGGGTAATCCTTCTCTTTTGTGGCAATAATGCATTCAGTCTATCATGGAGGTGTCATAGCAGTTTTGTTGTGTAATCTGTCCAAGACATGCTCATTGTTTTCAGTCTCTGCGTAAAAACTTGACTTTGTCCCTTTTGTCTTGAGCAACAATTTATTCCAGAAAGCTGATTCTTTCAACCCATGAAGTTATTCAAGTTGTGAAGTTTACATTGCTAGACATTGGTTTTGGGTAATTATGGCTTGTGTTGGTGCTGTTGGTTGCTTCAAGCACACTGATGTTAGTATGTCTGTCCTCCCAATTCATGTGGAGAATGAAAAAAATTGGTACTTCTCAAGGCGGTATCTCTACATATTTCAAGTTTCAGAGCCAAATAGAAGAGTCACAGGATGACTGCCTTATACACAGAGTTCTTGGTTTCAGTGTGGATGTCACAGCCATCAAAGACTGCCCAAAGACTGTCATTCTTAAGTGTCCAAAGGTGGTGCTTATAGATTTGATGTGATGTTGAGTTTTTGATTGAACATCAGCCTAAGTGGTTTGTGTTGTTCCTGCCACTTCCCTTTGAGCTGCCGAGCTGTGACTATAACTTACCCCGACCCAAAGACCTTCCATTACCTCTTAAAGCTGCCAACCCATCTGCTGTTGAGATAACGTGGTTTTGGTCCTTTTTGAAAGACAATTGTCTGGACAATTGAATCTGCTGAAATTGCAAAAAAAAATCTAACTTTTTTTTAACTACACCTGATGGTCTAACAGTCAGTGCACTCAACCCTAAATATCTGCTTTTATCCTTTAAGTGACACTACAGACTGTATTTTCTTTTTTTCAATTTCAAATGTCTGTAGATTCCACTCACTAAAGATTGTGAAATTTGAATAGATATTATATCTGGCCTCAACAATTTACCCAGCCTTGTATTGAAGGATAACACCACATCAACTATGCACGCGCACAAAACCCAAACCAGTGATTCTTCAATGTACAGCGAACTACCTCCAAGCCAGAGAAATGGCAGTCTCAGATGCTTTTTCAGAAGTGTGCAATTGAAGGGTTCAGACCACCTGCATGCATGTTAGGTAGAGTATGTTGAAAATCATGAATTTGCAGAAGGTTTTCAGTTTTGAATTTGGCCCATAGTGATGCCATAGAGGCCAAAAATACTGTTGAGGTCTCACTAATAAATTCAAAAGATTGCAATAGCATACCAGGAAAAAAAAACACTGTTAACTGCTTCCCCTAAAATTTAGGCTTTAATCTTACATTTGTCACTTAGATCACTTATTTCCACCATCAAAATATCCTCTGCCTTTGCCACTGCTTCAGCTCATCTACTGGATCCCTTACCCTTTGTTATCTCTAGATTCTACTGTTCTGGTGTATTTTAGTCTGGTCTCCAATATTCTATCCGATCTTAACTTGAGGCCATCCAATTATCTTGAGGTCATCCAAAATATTACTGCCTGTGTCCGAACCCACAGCTAGCCCTCTGCCCGCTGACTTATATTGGCTCCTTGTGTTGGATTGTCTTGATCTTTGGATTCTCAGTCTTGGTTCCAAATCCCTCTGTGGCCTCTCCTGTCCTTATTTCTGAAATCTCCTCCAGCTCTGCAATGCTGTGAGATATTTACATTGCTCCAGGAGTTACAGTTAGAGTATCCTGATTTTAATTGTTTCACCATTGGTAGCTCCAACTCTCTGGATTCCTGCTATATACCTTTTTATGTCTGTTCCTCGCTTTCTGTCTTAAAACCTACCTCTTTTTCCAAGCTTTTGATCATCAAGTCATAGATCCATCCGCATGAAAACAGACGCTTCGGTCCAACCGGTCCATGCTGAATGTAATTCCAAACTAAACTAGTCCCACCTACCCATTCCTGGCCCATATCCCTCCAAACATTCTGACCTAATGTGTCTTCATGTGGCTGGATGTCATTGTTCCTTATAGGTCTCCTGTGAAGTGCTTTTGTATAATTTTACTTTGTAACAGAAGCTATACTAATTCATTGTTACAGAGATAGTAGGAACTGCCAATGCTGGAGAATCTGAGATAGCATGGTGTGAAGCTGGATAAACACAGCAGGCCAAGCAGCGTCAGTGGAGCAGGAAAGTTTGACGTTTTGGGTCGGGACCCTTCTTCAGAAAAAAATTTATTGTTGCTTTTCCTTGAGCTGCTGTAAATGCATGAAACTTTCAGGTGCAGTTACAGGGCTGTATACCAAGCAACCCAGCTGGTTACAAGGCAGCGATTGATAGATGCCCACAAAAAGATCTTGCGTCATTAGGGAACAAGGAGACTACTTGGCTGATTGAGTCTGTGGAGGAGAAAAACAACCTCAACTCTACTATTTCTGCTTGTGTACCATACTTGCTGTTGCCGTGTCCTTGTATCAGAGGAAATCCCACCCCACGGCATTCCTGTCTACGTATTATCCGTGCAAGAAATTAAGAACTTCCTATGTGGAACAAAAGGGAAAAATCTCCTTTAAAATTCAACCAAAATAGGATAGTTTGACTAAAAGTTATTGTTGACCCTGAACAGGATGAAATTATATAAATAAGTTTAAGACTAGTTTCGTCTAGACTGTTCAGGAGGTGAATCAACTAATGAATGAAGAAGGTAGTTTAATGAATAAATTAACTCGGAAGCTTCTATCGTCAAGTACTGATTAAAGCTCTTCAGCACAAAATCTGCAATCTAAACCAGGTCTTTATTTCCCAAATGCTGAAAAGCCAAGTTTTGTTTTAGTTTTGTTTCTGATTCCATTTAAAATTGGTTTTGCAGAAACTAAGAGTCATTACAAGCTTCTGTTCCAGCGTATTTTCTGGATTTGAGGACTGTGGTATTTGCTACCACAGCATGATCCAGTGTGGTTTTTCTTTCCTATTCCTTCCTTGCCTTTTCTATAAAGTGCAAATTTCTTAAACTCTTGAAGATTCATTGATCTTTATATCAATCTGCTTATTGTGTTTTGTATTTGCAGCTGAACTCATGAATCAAGTCATCTGTGTAATTGAGTAAAACCTCAACATCTGCTGAAGCGTACAGACTGTACCTGTGTTTCTAGATTATGGATTATTTTTGTCTCTGCTGCTATGCTATGAGTTTCAAGCATTTGTTATATTTTCTTGTGTTTTATCTGTGAATCCGGTAACTGAACAGTTGTATTTTCACAACTTTTAAATGGTCTGCTGAACTTTACAGGCTGTTTTACAATTACATGCCTCTTCTCACCTGTGTAGAAGGAATTCTGCTTGACGCTCCCTGTGGTTTATGCCTCTTTGTTACATTGATTGTTGTGATGACTAATGTAAAATGAAATGAGAGGCATGGTGCAGACAGAGCCTGTATGATGAGATTCTGTTTAATTTTATTACAGGGGTGATGCAATACCATGCAGAAAACGAGAAGACTATCTTGAGTGGTCAGAGTATTTTATGGCAGTTGCTTTTCTGTCAGCGCAGAGGAGCAAGGACCCAAATTCGCAGGTAAAAGTCAATGAGTGTAAGGAACCACTGCTCGCAAAACATGTGCTCAACTTGCACACAAAATGGAATTCCGTTGTTTGCTCATCTCATTGTCTTTGGGCAAATTCTGAGCAATGACTATTTGTTTCCTCATGAAGTCAGTTGCCTAGACATTTTCCCTCTCAGCTCTGTCTGCTCCCTTCTTGTTCTCACCACCATCACCCCCAGATCTCTGGTTTATCACTGCTGTTATGGTCCGTGCTCCTCTGGACTTTCTTGTGTAAATAATGTGTTGATGTACTCAATGTTTATCTCTTTGCATTCCTGTTATGTTTTGGGTTTTGCCCTGATACTTTTGTTTATAAAGAAATGTTTGACTCCAGACTGCATGAGGCCATATTTGGTTACCTGCCTTAATGTTTTGTCAGAGCGATGGGGTTTTAAGGTGTGTTTGAAGAGAGAAGGTAATGCTTAGCCATATGGTACATTGCCTCAGTTGAGGTCCTTAAGGGTGCCATTTTGGATTATAGATTTTAGATTATGTACAAATGGAAAATTCTACATACCTTAGGGGACTGGCTAGCTCTGTTGATTGGAAGCAGAATGTTTGTGAAGCAGAATGATGTCAACAAATGGGTTTGATTTCAGCACTGGTTGAGGTCACCATAAAGGACTCTCCTCAACTTCTGCCCTTGTCCGAGATGTGGTGACCCTCCAGTTAAGATACTAACAGTCGTCTCTGTCCAATAAGAGAGCACTCCTAGGGACCAGTAGGACAATAACAACATTACCCAGAGATAGTACGAACTGCAGATGCTGGAGGATCTGAGATAACAAGGTGTAGAGCTGGATGAATACAGCAGGCCAAGCAGTATCGGAGGAGCAGGAACGCTGACGTTTCAGGGTTAGATCCTTCTTCAGAAAATTTTCTGAAGAAGGGGTCTAGGCCTGAAATGTCAGCCTTCCTGCTGCTGTGATGCTGCTTGGCCTGCAGTGTTCATCCAGCTCTACACCTTGTTATCTAATAACATTACCCATACCTTTTCAGCTCCTTCGAAGTTCTTTTGCAACAGGCTTATTAATTAGTCCATTATCAGTGCATAATATAAGATCTAGGTTGATTATATTAGTTGAATGATGAACAATTTGTTTGAGAAATTATCTTGAACACATTTCAGGAATTCTTCCTGTGTAATATTGGTGTTCAGTTCATTTGCCCCGTAATATATGCATTAAAATCACCCATGCTTACAGCATTCTCAGTGGCTTATAAGCCCTCCATTACCATGACTGTTTGATGGCTTACAAACCGCTCCTACCAATATTTGCTGCCCCTCCAAACAGATTCTGTGTCCTATTCTTGTAATCTGGATCCTTTGTTATCAACACTTCCCAGGTCATTTATTTTCTCTTGTCTTACCCAAATGTTGAATGTTCTTTTAATATTCAGTTCCCAATATTGGTGCTGTATAGCCATCTCTTCTCAATGGCAAATAAATTATATCCTGTTCCTCCAACGACCACCATCTATTTTAAGATCTGAAGAAAGGTCACTGGACTCAAAATGTTAATTCTGCTTTCTCTGCACAGGCGCTGTTAGATCTGCTGAATTTCTCTAGATTTTCTGCCTTTGTATCAATGATCTATCTTCTGAATGCTGTGAGCATTCCAAGCACTTTTAATTCCACAGTACTCTCTATCTTGACCCTAGTTGATTCTAAGACTTGTTTTTGATTTCCACTTTTATTTACAGCCTTCCTATTTTACATAAACAGCTATGTTTTCCCTTGTTAAGAGACACACAGCAGCGAGTCTGAGCTAGGAATACTATGAAGTTGGAGCACTATTCACCACTGTTTAAGGATTGGGTTTCCTCTGTCGAGCTATGAAGAGGGGGATTCATTCAGTACAGGCATTAAGAGAACAGGAACCAGTATTTAAAGCTGCAAGTGGTTGGGAATCATTTTGGTTTGGCTGTTAGGGAATCGGGAATCATTATTTAAAACGAGGCCAAGTGTCAGATCTCTCGGTGAGCATTTCGGTGAGAGTAAAGGTCAGGGAGTTGTGATCACTACAACCATGGAGAGGGATATGAATAGACTGTATGGGAAAGTGTTTAATTAGGGTAGGGGGAGTTACAATGCTATTGGGCAGGAACTGCAGACCATAAATGGGGAACAGATGTTCTCAGGGAAATGCACAACAGAAATGTGGAGGTTGTTTAGGGAGCACTTACTATGAGTGCTGGATAGGTTTATCCCAATGAGACAAGAAAAGGATGGTAAGGTAAAGGAACCTTGGATGACGAGACATGTGGAACATCTAGTCAAGAGGAAGAGCAAGCTTACTTCATGTTGAGGAAGCAAAGATCGGACAGAGCTCTGGAGGGTTACAAGGTAGCCAGGAAAGAACTGAAGAATAGACTTAGGAGAGCTTGAAGGGGGCATGAAAAAGCCTTTGTGGGTAGGATTAAGGAAAACCCCAAGGCATTCTATACTTGTGAGGAACAAGAGAATGGCCAGAGTGAGGTTAGGGCTGATCAAAGATAGTGGAGGAAATTTGTGTATGGAGCCGGAGGAGGTAGGGGAGGTCCTTAATGAATACTTCACTTTGGTATTCACTAGTGAGAGCAACGTTGTAGTTGTGAGGACAGTATGAAACAGGCTGATATACTCAAATAGGTTGATGTTTGGAAGTGGGATGTGCTAGAAATTTTGAGAAACATGAGGATAGATAAGTCCCCTGGGCCAGATGGGATATACCCAATGTTACTACGTGAAGCAAGGGAAGAGATTGCTGCGCCTTTGGCGATGATCTTTCCATCCTCACTGACCACTTGAGTAGTGCCAGATTGGAGGGTAGAAAATGTTATTCCTTTGTTCAAGAAAGGGAATAGGGATAGTCCTGGTAATTACAGACCAGTAATGGGCAATGATGGGCAAATTATTGGGGAGGATTCTGAGAGATAGTGTTTATGATTTGGAAAAGCACAGTTTGATTAGAAATAGCCAGCATGGCTTTGTGAGGAGCAGGCCATGCCTCATAAGCCTAATTGAATTCTTTGAGGATGTGACAAAACACATTGAAGGTAGGGCAGTGGATGTAGTGTATATGGATTTTAGCAAGGCATTTGATAAGGTTCGCCATAGTAGGCTCATTCAGAAGTGGCAGATGGAATTCAACCTGGACAAGTGTGAAGTGATTCATTTTGGAAGGTCAAATTTGAATGCAGAATACCGGGTTAATGGCAGGATTCTTGGTAGTGTGGAGGAACAGTGGGATCTTGGGGCCCATGTCCATAGATCCCTCAAAGTTGTCTCTCAAGTTGATAGGGTTTTTAAGAGGCGTATGGTATGTTGGCTTTCATTGGCAGGGGAATTGAGTTAAAGAGCCATGTGGTTGTGCTGCAGCTTAATAAAACCCTGGTTAGACCACACTTGGAATATTGTGTTCAGTTCCCATCTCCTCATTGTAGGAAGGATGTGGAAGCTTTAGAGAGGGTGCAGAGGAGATTTACCAGGATGCTGCCTGGACTGAGGGCATGTCTTATGAGGAAAGGTTGAGGGAATGAGGGCTGTTCTCATCAGAGCCAAGAAGGATGAGAGGTGACTTGATAGAGATGTACAAGATGATGAGAGGCATAGATAGAATGGACAGCCAGAGACTTTTACCCAGGGTGGAAATGATGATTACAAGGGACCATAATTTTAAGCTGATTGGAGGAAGGTGTAAGGGAGATGTCAGAGGTGGGTTCTTTACACAGAGTGTGGTGGGTACATGGCATGCGCTGCCACTGATGGTAGTGGAGTCAGATACATTAGGGACATTTAAGTGAGTCTTGGATGGACACATGGATGACATTAAAATGTAGGGTATGTAGAGTAGTTTTGATCTTAGTAGAATAATAGTTCAACACAACATTCGTGGACTGAAGGGCCTGTGCTGTGCTGATGTTCTCTGTTCTAAAACCACAATTAGTAAGGTCCATCTAGAGAAGTTGTGAAAATAATGGGAATCACCATTTCCTTACCTAGGGAAGAATGTTCTGGTGCGAATCATCCACTTTGCTCAAGAGTCTGGAAGCTGTATTTTATTTGCGGGAGTGGGTTCCTCCATTTTGACCATTAAAAGTACAGGAAAAGTCCCAGTGCAGAAATGGGTAGCATCGGAATGTATTTACGAAAGAGAAATCCTGCTTAATGGGAAATCATGCCTGACTCATTCTTGAAAAATTTCAATAAATTAAAGTTATGTTGATAAGGGGAGCCAATGGTTGTAGTTTTCTTGGACTTTCAGAAGGCTTTTGATTTGGTCCTGTCTAAGAGATTAACGTGTAAAATTAAAATACATGAGATTTGGAACTAATGTCCTGACTTGGAGAGAGATCTGGTTGGCAGGAGGGAAACAAAGAGTAGGAATAAATGTTATTTTTTTGTGGGATCCGTGCTTAGAAACCAGCTATCTACAAATAGATTAATGATTTGGATGAGTGCACTAACTGTCATTTCTCCAAGTTTGCAGTTGGCACAAGTCTGAGTGAGAGGATGAACTGTGAGGAAGATGAAGAGATGTTTTAGTGTGATTCAGACAAATTGAGTGAGTAGGCAAATGCAAAGCAGATGAAGTATAGTCTGGATAAATGAGAGGTCATCCACTTCAGCAAAAACAGGCAGTAGATTATTATCTGAATGGTGATAGATTGGAAAGGGGGAGGTGCGGTGACAGCTGGGTGTTTTTGTATACCAGCTACACTTTATTTTCCACTTCTGTTGGCCAAATAATCAACAATGTAATCAAGCAGCTGTGACTCAGCAATAACTTCCTCACTAAAAAGCTCATTTTGGATTCTGCCAAGTGCCAGCCAGCTCCTCCCTTCAGTATAGCATTTTTCAAACATGGACGAATGTGCTGAACTCCAGAACTGTTTGTCCTTGACAACAAAGGTACATTTGACTGAAAATGGCATCAACAGTATTGTGGTACAGCGAATCATTTGAGTTTTACTGAGCATAAGGAGTTTATTCGGTTCAAAAAATCTGCTCCAGCTCTCCAGAGGTAGAAGTCAGTCATTTCATCTCCAAGATATCAATGTAGGAGTTTGGCAAGGTAGTTCCTCCATGTAGGCTCTACCACCTTTCCCTGCTTCATCAATATTTGTCCTTCCGTTATAAGGTCAGAAATAGAGCTGTTCACTGATTGCATAATGCTTAGCACAATTTGCAGCTCCTTAGATACTGAAGCATTGCATGTTCAAATGTAACAAGACGTGGGCAATATTCAGGTCTGTGCTGATAAATGGCAAGTAACATTGTGTCACGCAAATGCAAGTCAGTAAATATCTTCAAATCTGAGAATCTAAACATTGTCCCTTGATAATGGCATTGCCTTGCTGAATCTTCCAGTATCAACTTGTTGAGGGCTATCATTGACCAGGAACAGAATTGGACTAACCATCTAAATAATGTGGCCACGAGAACAGACCGGAGGCTGGGAAGTAACTCGCCTCCTAACACCTTAAAGCACAACCATTTATAAATCCAGAGCAGAATAATCTGTTTTCACTGGGATGATAGATGAACCAAGCTCGACGGTATCCAGGACAAAATAACCTTGCATCCCCCACTAGTACTGGCAGGTATCCAGCTTGGAGTTTAAAAGGTATTAAGTCAGACTGTCAGTATCAATGGGCCTTCAGTTTAGGGCCTTGGTCTATTACCCTAGTTTTCCCTAAAGTACAAATTCAGTTATTTAATTTCTTGATTCTACATTATAGATAACATGATATTCAAACTGTTGACATTTAAGCTTTGAAAATCTACTGAACATAAAACCAACATTCACAACAAGGGGGTTTGACTGAAGTTCTGTCCAAAACACATTATTAGCTGCTCACAGTGCAAACAGTTACAGCAATGTTATGTGTGGACTTTAAAGATTCTCTAACTTTTTGTTCATCTGTGTGCCCACCTTGTAGATATTTTATTTCCCTGTTTAGCTTTCAATTGTCCCAACCCAAAATTGGTTTTAATATCATTTTTATCTCGTCTCACCAGTACTACTACAGTGATTTATTTATAGGTCAGTTTCACTGGATTATGTGTCAGTACTTTATCATTTAAAATATGTTTTCCTGTCCTTCAGGTAACAATAACCATTTTGTCTAGTAGGCACACATATCTGAGTCTGTTCTTCAGATCATTTTCACAAGCGTTGCCTCAAGTTACTTCAGGTGTAACAGTAACATCTTCGTGTTGCAATGTTATCCAAAGATGAGTCCATGAATTCTTGACTTCCAGGTGATCTTTGAAAGATCAAAAATTCACAGGCATGGGCAAACACGCATCTCCAAGTGAAAGCTGTCAGTGGTTTGTTTCGTTTACACTTTCAGTTGATATTCCATTTGATTAAACTAAAATGAGTTAATCCCATCCAATGTCATGGAATTTTCCTGTCATTATCTTTTATTCTAATTGGGTCATCCATTAATTACTATTCTATCTTATTCAGGGGCTCTGGAATAACTGTACCATCCAGTTTAAAAAGAAAAGTGTTTTAATAGCAGCTTTTAAACAGAGTTGAGTGTGTTTTGTGTGGAGTAAGCTTTGCATGGTTAGGAAGGAGAGATCACATCGGGAGTGCACCACAGACAGAGTGAGTGTATAGTTGGAGGAATTTGGAGGTAGTATGGGAATTTGGTGCGGAACAGAAGACGTGCTTTTTGTTACCTTGCCTTGGCTTATTGTTTGTAAGGTTTTGTTTTTGTTTTACAGGATAAATTTGGGCCCAGCACAAAAGAGGGACATCTTAGATAAGTTCATTGATAGCTACTATTTTGACTATCTATGAGATTACTTTCAGATTGAAGGTAAATAAGGGAATTATTTACAGGCTACAAGCTAAAAGCCTATATAAAATCTTTAAAAATTAAATTAAGAACTAAGCAAATAGAGAGGCTGAACTAGGCAATGCATTGTACCTGCATGATGTGGTAGCTGGAGGGGACTCTATTGTAGTTCATCATGACTACGTCTGCAGTTTTGATTGCTTAAGGATCCCTGGATCAGAGTTTGAACTGGAGTCTGAGCTTCAAACATTGCAACACATCAGGAATTGAAGAGTTATGTGGTTGCTGTATTTGAGGAAGCCATCACACTCCTTAGGTTAAACACCTCAAATTTGGTCAGAGGTCATCAACAGGAGGCTGTGACTAAGAGCGAGGCAGGTAGAGGAATCCAAGGGGTGGTGCTGAAAGAGCCTTGGCCCTTGAGCTTGTCTAAGTTTTGAGATTCTTGTTCTCTGTGTGGATGAGAGTGGGGCCAGAAAGAAAACAGTTGAAATCAGGATAGTGTTGTCCGGGGAACAGATACTGTTCTCTGTAGCCAACATTAAAGGTCCCCAAAGTTGTTTTGCCTACCCAGCGCCCAAGTTCAGGATATCTCATCAGGGCTGCAGCGGAACTTGGAGTGGGAGGGGAAACAATCAATTGTCATAGTTCATGTTCAGGTACCATTGATATAGGTAGAAAGAAGAAAAAGGAGGCTCTGCTGAGGGAATATTAGCGGGTAGAGTGTAATTTAAAAGCAGAACCACAAAGGTATATTAATTTCTGGATTATAACCTAGGCAGAGTTATCACAATTAAAGAAGTAAATATGTGGCTGAAAGATTGGCGTGGGAGAAATGGGTTTGAATTCATGGGACGTTGGCATCAGATGAGATGGGCTTCACCTGAAATATGCTGGAACCAGAGTTCTCTCAAGTCGCATAGCTAGAGCTATGGATTGGGCTTTATACTAAATAGTGAGTAGGGGGTTGGGTTCAGTTATGTGGAAAATTGTGGAAAAAGTTAGAGTGAGGATGGTTCAGACAGAGGTTATTAAAGTTTCCAGAACAAATAATAGGACAGAGTATGGAAAGGATAAGGAATCTAACTTCAGACACAGCAGATAAGAGTACACAAATGAGAAGGAGGCATCAACACAGGACTGAGGGTGCTGTATTTAAAGGCATGCAATATACAAAACAAGGTTGTACTGCAGATTGAGGTTTGCAGATACAAAGTTGTGGGTATCACAGAGACATGGCTGCAAGGGGATTAGGGCTGGGAACTAAATATCCAAGGATACACGTCCTATTGTAAGGGCAGGCAAATGGCTAGAGGGAACAGAGTTGCTTTGTTAGGAAGAAATGAAATGAAAAGTGATTAAACTAAATTATATTAAAATTGATAGCAAGAAGTCATATAGAGTCAGAAGGCATAGAATTTGAGAGAGTAGAGTTGAGGAACCAGAAAGGAAAAAAATACCCTGATGGGATTTGTGACTAGGCCTCCTAGCAACTGTCAAGGTGTGGGGGGAAAAAAATAAATCAGGAGTAGAAAAGGTTGTAAGAAAGGCACTGTTACAATAATCATGTAGCTGGACTGGTCTGTAGCGGATCTTAAGAAAAGGAGTTGGTCGAATGTCTGTGAGATGGATTTTTGGAGCAACTTGTGGTTTTGGTGATGTGTGATGAGGCAGACTTGATTAGGGAGCTTACATAGAAAGGACATAGAACAGTACAGCTAAGTACAGGCCCTACGGCCCACGATGTTGTCCCAAACTTTTACCCTAATCCTCATATCATACTTCATATCAAGTCACCTCTCATCCTTGATCATTCTAAAGAGAAAAGCCCTAGCTTTCTCAACCTTTCCTCGTAAGATCTTCCCTCCATTCCAGGCAACATTCTGGTAAACCTCGTCTGTACTTTTTCCAATGCTCACCCATCTTTCCTGTAATGAGGTGACTAGAACTGGACGCAATACTCCAGATGTGGTCGAACCAGGCTTTTGTGTAGCTGGACCGTAACTTCATGGCTGTTGAACTCAATCCCTCTATTAATGAAAACTAATACACCATACGCCACCTTAACAACTCTGTCCACCTGAGTGGCAGCTGTCAGGGAACTGTGGACACGAACCCCAAGATCCCTGTGCTCTTCCACACTGCCGAGAATCTTTCCATTAACCCTGTATTCTGCTTTCAGGTTTGTCCTTCAAAAATGAATCACCTCACACTTTTCAGGGTTAAACTCCATGTGCCACAGTGCAGGAATAATGAGAATGCAGAGTGACAGAATTCATCCTGCAGTTTGAAAAGGAGAAGCTGGAATCAGATGTAATGGTAACTGCAGAGATAAGAGGGAGGAGCTGGCCCAGAGGGGATTGAAAGGGAACCCTAGCAGGAAGATGGTGGAGCAACAATGGCAGGAGTTACTGAGGGTAATTTGGGAGGCACAGCAGAAATTCATCCCAAGGAAGAAGAAACATACCAAGGCATACGAGGCAACCATGGCTGATGAGGAGTCAGGGACAACATAAAAGAAAAGAGAAGGCTTACAATTTGGTAAAGATTAATGGGAAACCAGAGGATTGGGAAGCCTTTAAAAACCAGCAGAGGATAAGTTTTTTTTAAAAAAAAAGCCATAAAATGAGAACAAGCTATTTAGTGATATAAAAGAGGATTACAAGAGGTTTTTGGATAAAATAAAGATGAGAAAGGTAGGAGTGAACGTTGCACTGCTGGACACTGAAGCTGGAGAGGGATGTTTTGCAGACATTTCGTTACCATGCTTTGTACATCGTCAGTGCAGCGTCCGATGAAGTGTCGGTATATTTTCCTGCCTGGTTTTTAAACTCTGGGGTCCGTTGAGATGGGTTACCTCACTTCCGGGTTTCCTTCGTAGTAGAATGGATATGGGGTCAAGTTCAATGTGTTTATTATTAGCATGCTTCATGGAGTGCCGTGCTTCCAGGAATTCTTGTGCTTGTCTCTGCCTAGCCTGTCCCAGGATCTTGGTGTTGTCCCAGTTGAAGTTGTGGTTCTCCATGACCATGTGAATTGAGATGAGTGAGTATTGGTCATGTCTTTTTGTAGCCAGTTAGTGTTCATGTACTTTTGTTGTTAGTTTCCTTCCTGTTTGTCCGATGTAGTGTTTCTCACAGTCTCTGCAGGGGATTTTATAGAAGACATGGGTCCTGTCCTTGGCAGAGAGTGGGTCTTTAGTTTGGGTGAGCACTTGTCATCGGGTTGACATGGACTTGTGTGCCACTGTGATGCCTAGCAGTAGTTGGAGGCTGCACTGAGGATGTTCCCAAGCATAGTAATGAAACGCCTGCAAAACAACAAACCAGCTCGGCGAGCCAACCAACCTGAGCACCCACAACTCGAGCTACAGATCTACTCCAAAACCTGGAACGGTATTGCTGTGGAAGAAAGAAATAGTGAATGTCCTGAATAGATACTTTGCATCAGTTTTCACAATAGAAGGCACCATCAACTTACCTGAACTTTGAGAGCTGGGGGACAGAGACGAGTGAAGTGGCCATCACGAAGGTGAAGATGCAGGGAAACTGAAAGGTCCGAAGGTGGATAAATAACCTGGACCAGATGGATGTTTCGGAAGGGTACGGACTGATTAGGGATAGTCAACTTGGCTTTGTGTGTGAGAAATCGTGTCCCACTAACTTTGAGGTTTTTGAAGAGGTGTCAAAGAAATTGATGAAGGCGGAATGGTGGACGTCTCTGTGGACCTTGGCCAAGCATTTGACAAGGTTCTGCATGGTAGACTGGGTAGTTACGTTAGATCACATGGAGCCTAGGGGGATCTAGCAAATTGGATACAAAATTGGCTTGAAAGTAGTAGTCAGAAGGTGGTCATGGAGGTTTGCTTTTCAGACTGGAGGCATGTGACCAGTGATGTGTCACAAGGATCAGCGCTGGGTCCACCTCTTAGTCATTTATGTAAATATGATTATCAAGAAGATTATCGCAGAGTGCAATGAGACCTTGATCAGATGGGCCAAGGAATGACAGATGGTGTTTAATTCAGGTAAATGTGGTGTTGGGTTTTGGTGAGGCACACCAGGCCAGGGCTTATACACTTAATGCTAGGGCCCTGGTGGAGTGTTGTGTGAACACAATGATCTAGGGATGTGGGTGCACAGTTCTTTGAAAGTGGAGACACAGGTAGACAGAGTGAGGAAGAAGGCATTTGGCGGGCTTCCCCTCATTGGTCAGAGCACTGAGCCTTGAAGTTCAGATGTCATGTTGAGGCTGTACAGGACATTGGTGAGGCCACTTTTAGAATACTGCATACAATTCTGGTTGCCCTTCTGCTGGAAAGATGCCAAACTTGAGAGGGTGCAGAAAAGATTTACGAGAACATATCTGGGACTGAAGGGTTTATGTTATAGGGAGAGGCTGAATGGGCTGGGGCTGTTTTTCCCTGGTACTTTGGAGGCTGAGGAAGTAACCTTTATAGAGGTTTATAAAACCATAAGTGGCATGGGTGTGAATAGCCAAGGTGTTTTTCCTGTGGTGGAGGACTCCAAAACTAGAGGGCATAGGTTTAAGTTGAGAGGGAGAAAATTAAAAAGGACCTGAGGGGTAACTTTTTCATGTAGAAGGTATTGTGTGTTTGCAACAAACTGCCAGAGGAAGTGGCAGAGGCTGGTACAAGTACATTTAAAAGGCATCTGGATAGGTGTATAAGTAGGAAGGGCTTGGAGGGATGTAGGCAAAACGCTTTAGTGTTTAAAAGACATTTGGATAAGCGCGTGAATGGTAATGGTTTGGAGGGATATGAGCCAAAAGCAAGCAGGTGGGACTAGTTTAGTTTGGGTTTACGTCTGGTATGTACTGGTTGGACCAAAGAGTCTGTTTCAATGCTGTATGACTGTTAACCCGGGCTAGGTCAGATTAGGAGGTCTGGTCCAGGCGGACGAGTTGAACCGAAGGGTCTGCTTCCGTACTTAATGACTGTATGACCGATGCACATCTCAACAGTGTGTAACCATCTACACGATGCACTGCAAGAACACCCCAGACAGCACCTTCAAAGCCTACGATGCCTACCATCTTGCAGGATACTGGGAGCAGATACATTGGAACATCGCTGTCAGGAAGCTTCCCTCCAAGTCACATACTGTCCTGACTTTGAGCTATATTCCTCAGTGCTGGGTCAAAATTGTGCAGTTGTCTCCCTAACAGGACTCTGAAATAGGTAGAACTATTTTATGAGTAAATGATTTATATATTTTTAAAAATTTGTTCCCTCATGGAATGTGCATATTGCTGTTATTTCTCGCCATCCCTAACTGCCCTTGAACTGAGTAGCTTGGGCAATTTCACAATTCAAATAAGAGTTAGTCACATTGTTCTGGGGTGACGTGTAGGCCAGGCATGATCAGGATAGCAGATATCTTTCCCGTGGGTACGCAAATGATCAAGCTGGGTTCATCAGTTTCATGATTACTTTTACTGAGGCCAGTTTCATCGTTCATGTTTATTTAAGTATGTTATTGCCAGGGAAAGAGAAGATTGTTTTACTGAATGCTAATAAATACTGTTCATAATACAGCATTATAAATGTGTGAACAGACTGGTTTATTAAACCACTGGCAAAGCTGTAGTGCACATGAAATGTATATCACATTAAATCCACAAATGCTGTTCTACTGTGAGTGATGATGATCAATATTTGATTTAAATGCAGGTTGGTGCTTGCATCGTGAACCCTGAAAACAAGATAGTCGGTATTGGATACAATGGAATGCCAAATGGTTGCAGCGATGATATTTTACCATGGGCAAGAACTGGCCCAAATAAATTGGATACAAAATATATGTATGGTAAGAATTGTTAAAATTGTGCAGCCAATTATACATAGTAATGTGCCACATAATAATCCAAATACTGATGAGGGTTGAGGAAAGAGGAAAGAATTGGGGTTGACAAAAGATTGCAGGATAGTTAGATGGTAAGCAAAGGTCTGTTGTCAGAATGGCCCAGAAAGCATCTGGGGCCAGATTTCTAGTGTTCCAGTAGGTAGAAATGTCTTGATTTTGCAGATCTGCCTTGGTAAAAAGTGTCCCGTTAAGTGCAGTTTCTGCTTATAGGAGTGCGGTTAAGAAATGCTGAGGCCAGCTGTTTGGAAGGTCCACCTCTGTTTGCTGGGATATTGTCCTCGTTGTTTCAGAAACTGTTAGGTTCTTGAGCCCTAACTTCCAACTCTTACTAATTTTGCTACTTTCTAAACCAATTCAATGCCTCTGCTCATCCCCTATGTCCCTTCATGGTACTTATTGGTCTGTTTTCTCATTTCAACATGCTTCAGAGTTTGGGTTTTGGCACTCAGTGGAGTAAGTATTCATACGTGCGTGTGGTATGTAGGAGGTGAGGTTAACTGAAAGACAATCCTTGATATTTGCTTTATAACTAACAAGTAACAATTTATTTATTTAATTCTGAGAGTAAACAAATTAAAGAACTACTAACAAACCAAACAATTCCCCCCGACTCCTAACTATTCCCTAATTGAACAAAATTCTTCTGGTATGCTATTCTAATAAACACAAATTCAACTGTATAACTCCAGTAATAAGAAAAAAAAAATAAAATTTAGTCTCTCAAAGTCCACATAGAATGTGTCTTCTGGAATGCTCTGCCTTCTCCCCGTCTCTCCAGTCATAAATGCCTTTCTTTTGCTGATTCTGCTATCACGGATGTTTTCTCTGTGAGACCTCGTAGCTAGAAGTGCTGTGGTACCTTCTATGGATAGATGGCACTTCCTTACAGCTTAGAGATTTGTGTGAGAGCCATCCATTTGTTTCTCAGATGGCAGTTTGCTCTTGCACTGATTTTCAAAAACCCTGTCCCAATATACCTCAGATGACAGAGCAACTTACTTACAATAGCTCGGGTCCAAGGTTGTCAAAATCATCAGATTTAAATTCAGTTGGTTTTCAATTGCTAAGTGCTTGGTTTAAATTAATTGGCAGATTCCAGCTAGTTGCCCAAACATCAAAACAAGCCTAGGGTTTCCAAATTGATACATTTCAATTTCAGAACTGTCTGTATGGCTTTAGCTACTTGTCGACCCATGTTTTTCTCCCTACCATTTTACAAACAAATTCTAGCTTCTTGCCTTCCTGTTGAGTACTGTACACAACTTTCTAGCACTTGATAATGAATAAAGAAACTTACTTTATGAAGTCTGTTCGAAGCATTTAAATCACCATTTAATTCACCTGATCTAAATCACCTCCTAAATCTGTTACAAAAGCAAACTTCAAATTCAGATTTCATAACAAAAATACTGAAACCTACAATAGTCTCTGAACTTCAAATCATCCTGTGAACGCAAAGAACTCTTATTATAGCTTTTGAAGCTATGTTGAACATTCATGCAAGTAATTATAGTCCTTGGACAAATGTTAACAAAAAAACAGTTTTTTTCCCCCCCTAATCTACAACAGAAGGGCTGTTGGTCAAAGCAGACAGTTTTTGAAACTCTCTTTGACAGTCTTTGGGGTCTGTTTGAACTTAGCACTGACTTCAGATGGCCCTGCTGAATTTGGGTTCCTATATGTGTGAATCATGCCTTGCCCCTGATGTTGTATCTGGGTCCCAGCTTCGATTATGAAAGCTCCATGAGATCTTCCCAGTTTGGCAAAAATCTAGCCCTTTGTATGGGGTTCAAGGATGAACGAGGTAAGTATAAGAGTGCTGTATATAAACAGTTCCTTGGTTGTACAAAACTTGAGTGTTGCTGAAAGGCAAGGTATATTGCAGAAATTTTTTGTCTTTTACTTATCAAGCATCATTTTGCCACATATCAAATCATCACAACAATTAATTCTGTAGAAGAAAAGGGTCCTAATTTGTTGGAAAGTTGACTCGAGCCCAAGGCATTGCCTTAGTGACAGCATTAGGTTATTATAGGTTTCTCTATGATTTGGTGTTTTATTTTAAAAGGCCCGAACATATTCATTTTGCAGAAAATGGGACCCAGCATATGAACTCTGTTCTCGCAAGTGTAAATAAGCCATGTCATGAACTCAACTGATTATTTTCTACTAATTCTGTGTAGCTAATAGCATAGTCTGGAATCACACCTAACAGTACATATCTTGAATTTTGTAAGCGCAGTCTGATTGCACACACCAATTCTGAATTTACAACTCAGAAGCACATTTTAGTTTGAGTGGAGCAAGCCATTAAGATTTTAAATGTGGTTATGGTCCTGTTGCCTCCTTGGACCCCATTGGCCCAGTATAAACCTGTCTCAAAGGTAAGTTTAGTGTAAAGCCATGGCTAACATAGGAGATCCCCAAATTTGGCATTTTATAGATATCATGCCAATAACCAGAATAATTGAAGCTTAATATATGACATGGTGCCTTACAGAATTAAATAGTATGTAGGCTACCTTCCTGATGTAATAGCATGTGCATGTCTTGGAAAATGACTGTGTGCTTTCAAAGAAAAAGCTTGGAGTATTATTTTTGGATTTGAATTGTGATATTATCCCAAGTGATAGGCTTCTCTCTCAAGAAAATGTAATTTTTAGAATGTAATAGAGTATTAAGAGGAGCTGCTTGTTGTAATTCTAAACTCTGGAATTCCCTCCTTTTTAAACCTTTTCACACTTTGCTCCTTCAGGGCTGTTCTTAAAACTTGCTTTTAGTCAAAGCTTTTAGTCATTTGATCAAATGCCTTTTTGTGTGGCTTGAAGTCAAATTTTAGTTGTTCACCTTCCTATGAAGCATCTCCAAACTTTTTAAAGTAGTAAGCACACTATATTATTACAAGTTATTGTCTATATTTGCGTGCCATCTGTCTCCTGGAATGGATGTCTTACTGTCTATTAAACCCTGCTCCCTTGGTTGGTTTTGTCTTTTTGTTCACTGATTCGTATTTTTTTTTGCAAAGCTAAGGTATCATGCCCTTTCTATTGTGATGCTGTTTCCTGGTATCTTCACGATGTTGGAGTAGCCTCAAATGTAACTGTTAAGACCATACCAAAATAAGTATTTTGTCTGAATTTGTCATTGTTCTTAGCTCTACTTTGCATGCATGCGCTCTACAGTTGCCTTGATTGTGGTCAGCAGTAGAAAATCTTGAGGCCTTCCAATCTAAATAGCTATGGACGTGTGCCTTCAAGAATATTTTTATATCTAAATATTAGGAGCGTTTTATGTGTATTTTGTCTTTGAGTGTTCACATTTAAGAATTCCATGTGAGTATATGTGTATATATGATTTTTTTGTGTATATGATGTTGCAACTTCTACAGGAGAATGATCAGATGAAAAACTAGCATTGAGGCAATGAAGGAAGTGTTAGGACCGATGATCAAAGAGCTCTGTGTTAATATGCTAAAGCAGAAGAGAGAGTGAATAGCTGGAGGGGTTTACAGGAGAGATTCTAGGCTTTTGGGCCTTGACAGCGGAAAGCTGTTAGCAATAGTCTGAAATCTGTCAGGGTCTCAGAAGTCCAACACTTCCATGTAAAAAGGGATTTTGATAAAGAGAAAATCTGGAATTGACTGTGGAAAGCAAAATGTATACTTGACTATAACCTGCAAGTAAATGACTAGACTAAAAACGTGGGATTAAATGTCTTCAAATAACCAAAAACAAAATGAAAGTAAAACTTCTTCAGACCAGAGACATGAACAACCCCTAGCGGCTCACCACCACCACCTCAAGGGCAATATGGATCAGTAATAAACACTGGCATAACCAGTGATACCCACATCCTGGGAATTAGAACGTAGAACAGTACAGCACAGAACTGGTCCTTCAGCCCACGATGTTGTGCCGACCATTGATCCTCATGTATACACCCTCAAATTTCTGTGACCATATGCATGTCCAGCAGACTCTTAAATGTCCCCAGTGACCTGGCTTCCACAACTGCTGCTGGCAATGCATTCCATGTTCTCACAACTCTGTGTCAAGAACCCGCCTCTGACATCCCCTCTATACTTTCCTCCAACCAGCTTAAAACTATGACCCCTCGTGTTAGCCTTTTCTGCCCTGGGAAATAGTCTCTGGCTATCAACTCTATCTATGCCTCTCATTAACTTGTATACCTCAATTAGGTCCCCACTCCTCCTCCTTTTCTCCAATGAAAAAAGTCCGAGCTCAGTCAACCTCTCTTCATAAGATAAGCCCTCCAGTCCAGGCAGCATCCTGGTAAACCTCCTCTGAACCCTCTCCAAAGCATCCACATCTTTCCTATAATAGGGCGACCAGAACTGGACGCAGTATTCCAAGTGCGGTCTAACCAAAGTTTTATAGAGCTGCAACAAGATCTCACGACTCTTAAACTCAATCCCCCTGTTAATGAAAGCCAAAACACCATATGCTTTCTTAACAACCCTGTCCACTTGGGTGGCCATTTTAAGGGATCTATGTATCTGCACACCAAGATCCCTCTGTTCCTCCATACTGCCAAGAATCCTATCCTTAATCCTGTACTCAGCTTTCAAATTCGACCTTCCAAAATGCATCACCTCGCATTTATCCAGGTTGAACTCCATCTGCCACCTCTCAGCCCACCTCTGCATCCTGTCAATGACCCGCTGCAGCCTACAACAGCCCTCCATACTGTCAACGACACCTCCAACCTTTGTGTCGTCTGCAAACTTGCCGACCCATCCTTCAATCCCCTCATCCAAGTCATTAATAAAAATTACAAACAGTAGAGGCCTAAGGACAGAGCCCTGTGGAACACCACTCACCACTGACGTCCAGGCAGAATATTTTCCTTCTACTACCACTCACTGTCTTCTGTTGGCCAGCCAATTCTGTATCCAGACAGCTAAGTTCCCCTGTATCCCATTCCTCCTGACCTTCTGAATGAGCCTACCATACTTTAAAAATATTTCTATGAAATGGCACGGCCAGATTTGGAGAAGGTATTGAATCATTCGGTACAGGAGAGACTTTTCGATTGTGCCTATGTCTATACTTGGAAAGAACAGGTGCACCCCAGCTTGGGGGTGCATTTATGTTAGTCTTTTACGTTTCATCCTATTCAATAGGATAATGTGCCTTGAGATTTTAATTCTCTATTTTTGGTTGCTAGTCAAATAACATAACCACTTCACAGGGCAGGAATTCAGTTGTTTTAAAGTGATATAAGGGAAATGAGAGCCAATAAGATTTAGAGTTAAGGAAATTCAAAGGGCTAAGTTATTTACTCCTTCTCTGCAAAGACTCTTCCAAAAAAAAGTTATTTGAGTTACTGAACAATATGATGGGAACACCCTGGAACTTGATGCAAAATGAATATCTGACATAAACATCATGTGACTGTTAATTTAGCTTTCCCTTCAGCTTGAATGTTTTCTTATTGGCATGATAATTGATTTTTTAAAATTTACTTTGGTGCAATCTAATACAAACAGAACTCATTAGATCAGGCCACGTAAATGCTTGTTTTATATCGAGTGCTGATATTTTTGTTGTACTTCATCTGAATTCTTTGAAGACTTGAACGTGCAATAGCCGTTTGGTCAAAACTAAAAGTAATTGTTATCTTTATTGTCAGAATAGGCCTCAACCCTGACTTTTGAAGAATGCTGCACTTGTCTATTTTCCCTATCAGTCATCTTTTTCGCTGATCCTTCATGAATAATTATTGGTGCCAAATTGAGGATGGTTTGATTTGAGACTGCTGAATTTCTGTCACAGGTGGTATTCGCAGACTACCAGCAAGGATAACTGTGTTCTCATATTTCTAAGCTAGGTTTAAAACTGTATCCCAGAGGGGAAGGCCCAGTGTCTAACCTGTTTTCCCTTAAGCCATGGCTTCCAACAGTGGCTTAGTGAGTAGGAATTTTGGGATCCCTGGTTCTGAGGCAGCCCTGACTCCTGTTGAGCTGAGTAAGGGTTGTGCCCTGTGTCTGACAGCTTCCCCACACTCTGACATACACAGACATAAACACTTTTCACTACAGTGGGAGAGGTAGAGTGACATTTGTCAAATCTTGACATGGAGCTACAGGAGTGGTGGAGGAAGGTCTGGCGTGTTCTTGGAGGTTGTTTGGTATTGCTGCCTCAGTGAAACGCACTAGTGATGTTTCTGCTTCTGCAAGGATATTAAACGTTGCTGTGCTTACCACCTGGCACCTTCACTTGTTTCATAGATTTTGCTTTCTTTTGCCATTTATTCTGCTCACTTGCCTAATTCTGATCACCAGTAGAGGCCACTGTTGCATCAGAATTTGTGGAGAATTGTCTTCTTAACTGCCCACAGCCTGCTGTGTGTTAGGATGGAATTCAGGTCGGTGCTTGGAGCAGGTGCAGGGTGTTTCTCCAGATGTGGCTCATTGGATGGCATTTTATTGTTGGTTGCAAAGTACTGTGCATTATAGCCATTTTTCTCAGGAAAACACCCAGATGAAGTTAATGTGGGTTGCAGGTAACTGAAGTGTGGTTGATTTCCACCCCCCCCCCCCCCGCCCAAAACAAGACACAATACTTAGAATTCAGCATTTCAAGAGCTTTGCAACCAAAACTCTAAGGATGATCAGTTTGTTTATTTATTATTTAATAAGCAAAATTATTGGCATTGAACAAACTCCCCTCAACACATTGGGTCGAAATAATCACAAATAGGCTAGAATTTGCTCGCAAATAAGTAATGAGTTTAAATAAGAGCACCTCCTTTAATGTGGCCAAACAAACACCACCCCCTCCCTCCAACAACAGTTGGCTTCAGGATTTGCTGTATTTGTGCATGAGTTGCCAATTAAAGGCTGCTAATTTGTAGTGCATGCACCTTTTTTAAAGACAAAATTCATGTTCACAATACCAGTGTACTTCTCAAGCCCAGAAAGAAAACAATTAGAACTGTAAAGACACATTCCTGGTGACAGTAAATTTCTCAACTTGCTTAAATTTACAAATTAATATTTTTGATTGCTTTTGTGTTCCTTTAAAGTCTTTTTCTTCCCCTTTTTTCTATTTCTGTTTCTGATTTAATTTTAATCCCTTCACCATTGGCAGTCAGACTTTTAGGCGTATAGACCCTAAATCCTGAAATTTCCTGTGCGTCTAGTTTTTGTGCTTCTTTAAACCTGCTTCTTTGATCAAGCTCTTGCCCATCTACCCTAATGTCCCCTTACATTGCTCAACATCAAATTGTGCTTTTTAGGAAGCGTCTCCAGGATACTTTATTTTATTAAAGGTACTCTTTAAATTACTGACACTAATCCACTCTGTCACCTTCTCCACTGTTCCTCAGCTTTCTTAATCTTTAAATCTCATCAGCTAAAGAGAATTGTCTACATCTACTTTGATACTCTTGCTGCAGTTATCACGTTATATTTCAAACAATTTAAAATTTTGAGGTTAAGAGTGAAAACTAATTAACTGAATGCATTATGAGACTTTTTTTGCCATGCTTTGATATGAGAGCATAGCTGCATTTGGCTGGCATTTGTTGCCCATCCCTAAGTGCCATTGAGAAATTGGTAATGTCCTGTGCATTTGCTGCTGTTGTCCTTTGTAGGTGGTTGTATTTGAGAGTTTGAAAGAAGCTGTAGAAGGACCCTTGCATTGCTGTGGTGCATCTTGTAGATGATGTGCATTGCGACGGAGGGAGACGGGAAGGCAACCTATTATCTAAATGGCGATAGGTTGGGAAGGGTAGCACGTGTGACAAGACATGGGTGTCCTTGTACACCAGTCACTGATAATAAGCCTGCAGGTGCAGCAGGTGTTGAAGAAGGCAAATGACATGTTGGCATTCAAAGTGAGAGGCTTTGAGTAGAGCAGGGATATCTTGCTGCAACTGTACAAGGCGTTGGTAAGAACACACCTGGACTACTGTGGGCAGTTTTGATCTCCTTATCTGAGGAAAGATGTTCTGGCTATTTAAGGAGTGGAAGAAAGAAGGATTCCCAGATAGGTTTCTGCAGTAGTGAACCTGACATACACCGGATGATGAAGATTGTATTCACTGGCGTTTAGAAGAACGCGGAGGACATCATGTAGAAACTTAAAATTCTAACAAGACAACTCAGGGTAAACGTAGAAGGCTGGTCCTGATGCCTGGAGAGTGCCGAACCAGCAATTGCAGTCGAAGGATATGGGATTGGCCATTTAGGATTGAGATGGGGAGAAATTTCTTTACCCAGAGAGTGCTGAGCCTGTGTAGTTCTCTGCTGCACAAAGTGGCTGAGGCCAAAACATTGAATGTTTGTTAGAAGTAGTTAGGTGTAGTTCCTGGGGTCAAAGGAATCAAAGTATATGGGGAGAAAGCGGAAGCAGGTATTGAATTGGATAATTGCCCATGATCATATTGAATTGCATAACAAGCTGGAAGGGGTTGAACAGCCTACTCTTGCTCCTTTTTGCTATATTTGTATGTTCAGATGATAGATTGGGTGCTGACCAAGCAAGTTGCTTCCTCCTGAATGATGTGAAGTTTCTTGGTGGGCAGATTTTGGGGAGACATGAATGTTATATCTTTGATTGTTAAGGAGGGTTGATTTTAGATATTTGCCTTGGAGATGCATTGGCTGAAGCTGTGTAGCATACGTTGTCACTTCTTGTCTGTCCAGGCTCGAATGTTGTCCCAGCCTTGCACACGTGCATACGGACTGTCACAGTATCTGAGGAGTCGTGAATCATTAGTAAACATCCCCACTTTTAACCTAGTAATGGAGATATGGTCATTGATAAAGGAGCTGAAGATTGTTGGGCTTATGACACTTATGCTGAGGAAATCCTGTAGTGATATCTTGGAGCTGAGATAACTGATCTCCAGATAATAAAATGTGAGGCTGGATGAACACAGCAGGCCCAGCAGCATCTCAGGAGCACAAAAGCTGACGTTTCGGGCCTAGACCCTTCATCAGAGAGGGGGATGGGGTGAGGGTTCTTGAATAAATAGGGAGAGAGGGGGAGGCGGACCGAAGATGGAGAGAAAAGAAGATAGGTGGAGAGGAGAGTATAGGTGGGGAGGTAGGGAGGGGTTGGGTCAGTCCAGGGAAGACGGGCAGGTCAAGGAGGTGGGATGAGGTTAGTAGGTAGGAGATGGAGGTGCGGCATGGGGTGGGAGGAAGGGATGGGCGAGAGGAAGAACAAGTTAGGAAGGCAGAGACAGGCTGAACTGGTTTTGGGATGCAGTGGGGGGAGGGGACGAACTGGACTGGTTTTGGGATGCGGTGGGGGAAGGGGAGATTTTGAAGCTGGTGAAGTCCACATTGATACCATTGGGCTGCAGGGTTCTCAAGCGGAATGTGAGTTGCTGTTCCTGCAACCTTCGGGTGGCATCATTGTGGCAGTGCAGGAGGCCCATGATGGACATGTCATCTAGAGAATGGGAGGGGGAGTGGAAATGGTTTGCGACTGGGAGGTGCAGTTGTTTATTGCGAACGGAGCGGAGGTGTTCTGCAAAGCGGTCCCCAAGCCTCCGCTTGGTTTCCCCAATGTAGAGGAAGCCGCACCGGGTACAGTGGATGCAGTATACCACATTGGCAGATGTGCAGGTGATCCTCTGCTTAATATGGAAAGTCATCTTGGGGCCTGGGATAGGTGTGAGGGAGGAGGTGTGGGGGCAAGTGTAGCATTTCCTGCGGTTGCAGGGGAAGGTGCCGGGTGTGGTGGGGTTGGAGGGCAGTGTGGAGCGAACAATGGAGTCACGGAGAGAGTGGTGTCTCTGGAAAGCAGACAAGGGTGGGGATGGAAAAATATCTTGGGTGGTGGGGTCGGATTGTAGATGGTCGAAGTGTCGGAGGATGATGCGTTGTATCCGGAGGTTGGTGGGGTGGTGTGAGAATGAAGGGGATCCTCTTGGGGCGGTTGTGGCGGGGACGGGGTGTGAGGGATGTGTTGCGGGAAATGCGGGAGACGCCGTCAAGGGCGTTCTCGACCACCGTGGGGGGCAACTTGTGGTCCTTGAAGAACTTGGACATCTGGAATGTGCGGGAGTGGAATGCCTCATTGTGGGGGCGGAGGAATTGGGAATAGGGGATGGAATTTTTGCAGGAGGGTGGGTGGGAGGAGGTGTATTCTAGGTAGCTGTGGGAGTCGGTGGGCTTGAAATGGACATCAGTTACAAGCTGGTTGCCTGAGATGGAGACTGAGAGGTCCAGGAAGGTGAGGGATGTGCTGGAGATGGCCCAGGTGAACTGAACGTTGGGGTGGAAGGTGTTGGTGAAGTGGATGAACTGTTCGAGCTCCTCTGGGGAGCAAGATGCGGCGCCAATACAGTCATCAATGTAACTGAGGAAGAGGTGGTGTTTGGGGCCTGTGTAGGTGCGGAAGAGGGACTGTTCCACGTAACCTACAAAGAGGCAGGCATAGCTGGGGCCCATGCGGGTGCCCATGGCCACCCCCTTTGTCTGTAAGAAGTGGGAGGAATCGAAAGAGAAGTTGTTGAGTGTGAGGGCGGATGAGGGTGTCGTTGGAGGCGGACTGGTCGGGCCTGCGGAACAAGAAGAAGTGGAGGGCCTTGAGGCCATCTGCATGAGGAATACAGGTGTATAGGGACTGGACGTCCATGGTGAAAATGAGGTGTTGGGGGCCAGGGAATTTGAAGTCTTGGAGGAGGTGGAGGGCGTGGGTGATGTCACGGATGTAGGTGGGGAGTTCCTGGACCAAAGGGGAGAAAATGGAGTCCAGATAGGTGGAGATGAGTTCGATGGGGCAGGAACAGGCTGAGACAATGGGTCGACCAGGGCAGGCAGATTTGTGGATTTTGGGAAGGAGATAGAAACGGGCCATGCGGGGTTGGGGAACAATGAGGTTGGAGGCTGTGGGTGGGAGGTCCCCTGAGGTGATGAGGTCATGAATGGTGTTGGAGATGATGGTTTGGTGCTCGGGTGTGGGGTCATGATTGAGGGGGCGGTAGGAGGTGGTGTCGGAGAGTTGGCGTTTGGCCTCAGCGATGTAGAAGTCAGTGCGCCATACTACCACTGCACCACCCTTGTCTGCGGGTTTGATGGTCAGGTTGGGGTTGGAGTGGAGGGCTGCCCGTTCTGTGGGGGAGAGGTTGGAGTGGGTGAGAGGGGTGGAGAGGTTGAGGCGGTTAATGCCTCGACGGCAGTTTGAGATGAAGAGGTCAAGGGAAGGTAGGAGGCCTGGGGGTAGTGTCCAGGAGGAGGACTTGTGTTGGAAGTGGGAGAAGGGGTCAGTGGAGGGAGGGTTAGGTTCCCGGTTGAAGAAGTAGGCATGGAGGCAAAGGTGGCAGAAAAACTGTTCTGTGTCCAACCATGACTGGTATTCGTTGATGTGTGGTTGTAGGGGGACAAAGGTGAGCCCCTTACTAAGGACTGACCGTTCGTCCTCAGTCAGTGGGAGGTCTGGGGGGATGGTCAAGATGCGGCAGGCTTCAGTGTGGCTCTCTTCTCTGGGGTTGCTGGCTGTGGAGGTTGTGGGCGGAGCGATGAGGGCGTCGGCCGTGGGCGGGGTTCCGTTGGCCGTGGGCGGGGTTCTGTCGCCAGTTAGAGGAGCGGGGTGGGCGGCAGCAGCTGCAGTGAGGTGTTTTAACTGGAAGTGGAGGCGGTGACTGCAGCAGCAGTCCCGGAAGTGGTGTGGCCGGCGGAGGCGGATGTGACGTCTTCGGTGGGGTCTCCAGCCGTATCCTCGTGGTCAGTGGCGGCGGGTGCATGGTGGGGGAGGGGCAGGGACAGGCTCGGGATTTGGGAGGTGCAGTAATCCTCTTGTGGGTGGCAGGGGCCAGTGAGTTTGTTGTACTTACGATTTTTGGTGTCCAGTAAAGCAGAGTAGAACTGGGTGCTCAGTCTGTGGATCCTGCGGAGGATAAAAAACAGCAGAGGTCCTTTGCAGGTCTGGGAGAGGGAGACTCTGAGCTGGGGACTTTCCATATTAAGCAGAGGTTCACCTGCACACCTGCCAATGTGGTATACTGTATCCGTTGTACCCGGTGTGGCTCCCTCTACATTGGGGAAACCAAGCGGAGGCTTGGGGACCGCTTTGCAGAACACCTCCTCTCGGTTCGCAATAAACAACTGCACCTCCCAGTCGCAAACCATTTCCACTCCCCCTCCCATTCTTTCGATGACATGTCCATCATGGGCCTCCTGCAGTGCCACAATGATGAAATCATAGCTAACCTTTTTAGGTTGGGTGACCCTTCCTCAGAACTCTGAATTCTCTCCACAGATGTTGCCAGACATGCTCAGCTTTTCCAGCATTTTGTTTTTGTTTCTGATTTGCAGCATCCTGGGGGTCAAAGGAATCAAAGTATATGGGGAGAAAACGGAAACAGTTGGTTTTTTTTAAGATTGAGAGAGAGACCCCCGGAAAGATGCTGCTCAGCCTAAGAGCAGAGAAGCCTTCAGAAGTTGACTGTTGTACTTGTAGATTACCTGAATAACGATAAAGAACTGGAGAAAGATAAGAAACCTTCTGCGAAGTCTCCCTGTACAAACAACCTCCCAGTGCTCGATTACAGAGGCCTTAGCAGCTGCTGAAATCTGATTAAGTTTTCTACCCATTCACCTTAGAATAAGAAATCTTCAAGCAAGGCAACTGTGCCACGATGATAGACTAATCTTTCTTTCACCTTTATAAGTATCTTTTATTTGTATCTAATTCTAATCTTTGTATCTATATTCTTAGCTAATAACCTTTCATCACTTTTCCATAACTTATCACAGCAGATGTGCAACACAGTAAGCTTTTAATTTGTTGAAGAATAGTGTTTTGTTGCTGGCTGTTTTTAAATGAGAGCATTCAAAAAACTACAAGGGGGCAACACAAATTCACAATTCACCAATCACTGCAGTCCACAGACGTACCTCGTGGTTGTTACATTTTGTATTGTAAATCTAATCTACAAATGAATTTAAAAAGAAGTGACTTCATTTTTCATTGTCGCTTTATTAATAAGGCGGTAAAATATCTAAACCAGTTGCAGTGTGGAAGCTTGTAATACCTTACTTAGTAATTGTAACATTGTCTCGAGGTTTCCATGCCAGCAACTTTAGAAATGGGGAAACCCTGGTTACTGACATGAAATGCCAGGTAAGGTACTTCCTTCTCCCCAGTTGCATTTTAAACAAGAAATTTGCAGAAAAAGCAATTGGAAACTGTCCAAAAGTGCTCTTAATTTCACAACCTCACTTAGCACTTCACTGGAATAAAATGTCTTTAACTGCAGTTTTTCCATGTTTTTAATTTCCCCCTGCCTCTTCCAGCTGTTTGCCTGGTGCATATTGTGTTCTTGATTATTTTCAAACTGGCAGTCCGTGCAGCCTCACGCAGATCTTTTAGAATCTCTGGTGGAATAAAGCTGCATAGATAGATGGAACTACCATCGCTGCTGGAATCCTCTTGGGATTTTCTCCCCGTGAAGAGATAAAGCTGCATTAATGTTAATGGCTTGGTATAAATGTTGCAAGACATTGAAAAATGATATCTACTTTATCTAGGCTGCCTTAAAATGTCATTAGTAGTTGCTTTTACCAAAAGAGTTGATGTTTCTCTTATTCTGAGGTGGGTGTGTATATTTCTTTTGTGGCCTTCTTTACAGCCACAGTCTTCAGGAGGTTTAGGTGGTTGTAGCATTCAACCGCTGACATCGACTTCCTGAATCTATCGCAGCTGCCACTCAAACATCCCCTGCAGGGTGAGTGTTGCTGGGTAAATGTTTGAGAAGATGGGAAACAAAGATGAAACATTGCGTGTAACAGATAACACGTCAAAAACAAAATATCTTTTTCAAGTTATTCAGTGTGTGTGGGGGGCTGTGTGTGCGGGTGCTAGCTGGACCAGCATTTATTGCCCATTCCCAATTGCTTTGGCGAGGATGATGGTGTGTCACCTTCTTGAACTGCTGCAGTCTGTTTGATGTAGATAGACTTGCAATGTTGTTAGGGAGGGAGTTCCAGAATTTTGGCCCAGTGACACTGCAGGAATGGTGATTTATTTCCAGGTCAGGGTGATGAATGTCTTGGAGGGGAGCCTGGAGATGGTAGTGTTCCCAAGTATCAGATGCCCTCATTCTAGATGATAGTGATTTTGGGTTTGGAAGGTACTATTCAAAGACCCTTGGTGAATTTCTGGAGTGTATTTTGTAGATGGTAAGCACCGCTACTCTTAAGTGCCTGTGACTGAGGGAGTGAACATTTGTGGCTATAGTGCCATCAAGTTGGCTGCTATGCCCCGAATACGTCAAGCTTCATGTGTTGTTGGAGCTGCAGTCATCTGGGGAAGAAGGGGACATATTCTATCCCACTCCTGACTTGTGTCTTCTAAATGCTGGTCAGGCTTTGAGAGTCAGTTGGTCATTCATTAATTGTAGAATTCCTAGCCTTTGACTTGTTTCGTAGCCAGAGTGTTTATGTGATTTGTCCATTTCAGTTATAGTTGAATGTTAGCCCCCCAGAATGTTAGTGGTGGGGGAAATTTAAGTAATGGTAATGCCAGTGGTAACATCTTGTTGGAAATGGTCACTTGCGTGGAGTGAATATTGCTTGCCAGTGTTCAGCCCAAGCCAGTCTGTGGTCTGAGTCTTGCTACATATGGAAACAGACTGCTTCAGTATATGAGAAATCATATTTGGTGTCAAACATTGTGCAATCATCAGTAAACATCTCTACTTCTGACGCTACGATGGTAGGGAGGTCTTTGAAGCAGTTGAAGATGGTTGGTCTTTGCACACTACACTGAAGAACTCTTGCCATGATATCTGGGACCTCAGATGATGATCTCCAGCAACAAACTTTATGTTAAGTATGATTCTAACCAGCAAAGAGTTTTTCCCAATTTCTGTTGACTCCAGTTTTTCTGGTTCTCTGTGGTGCCACACTTGGTCAAATGTAGCCTTGAGGTCAAGGGCTGTAGTGATGTCAGGACTGAGTGTTCTGGAGCATAAGTCTTCAGTACTATTGTCAGAATGTTGTCAGGGCCCATCATGTTCAATATCCAGTGCAGTCAGCAGTTCCTTGATATAGTAGAATGAATCAAATTGACTGAAGATTGGCATTTGTGATGCTGGGTCCTCTGAAGGAGGCTGAAATGGATTTCCAGATGGCAATGCTAATTTAGTAGGTCACTCAGACGCTTGAGTCTGCTTCTCCATTATAACTCATGGCTGGTCAGCTACCTCCATGCCACTTTCCTACAATCTCCCTGTATGTTTTGATGTCAGTAGTATTTGGAAATCTTAGCAGTCTCTGTTTTGAACATGATCAATGAACTTCCGCAACCTCCTGGGATAGAGAATTCCACAGATTCATTACCCTTTTGAGTGAAGAAATCTGTCCTTACCTCAGTCCTGGATGCCTTTACCCTGTATTCTGAAACATTGTCCTGTGGTTTTAGACACCCCAACCACATGACTGAACATTCAATGTCAGTTGTAGGAAGTAGATGGTGCTTTGAGCTGATTGATAAAAGTGAGTGAGTGAATGTTCCTTTTTTCCCAGCCAGCTCTGATTTAAGTGGTTTGCACTTTCGCCTTTGAGTTGTGGGTTCAAGCCTTGCTTCCGAGGCTGACACTCGCTCCACTGCTGCCTTGAGGCAGTGCACCAGGTGTGCATGGGGGGCTTTTCAGTCAAAGAGTGAACCAGAGCATGAATACATTGCTTAGTACTACGCACTGCAGTAGATCAGGATTCTTTGTGTAAACTGTGGCAGCCTCCTCCTGAGGACTGACCATCTGCAGACGAGAGGGTGCTTGACCTGATCTGCTCTTGTCTGCCACCTCGTATCGTATGCAATGGTGATGGCACTTTTAGACTTTGCTCATCTGCCCACATCTTGCAATATCTAAGGCTAACTTCTAGAGACCAGAGGAAAAGAACTCATGGTCTCCAATTGCTTATGCTGGAGATGTTTATTGTTAGTTTTCTATGGAGTAATATGGTTTGAACTCCATAAAGAAGGAATAATAGTGTTCCTAAGACGCTGCTTGGCCTGCTGTGTTCATCCAGCTCCACAGTTTGTTACCTTTTAATAGCCTGCTGAAAGTCTGTTTAAGATGTGGATGAGATGTTAAAGCATTAACATATTAATCTTAAAATCAATAATCTTAATATTTTCAGATAATCTTGTGGTGTCTGCATCAGAATTGCTTCCAAGTGTAAATGACGGAACAAATATTTTGCTTGCCAAAAAGCAGAACAGAAAATGGAAATTTTGTTTTTGCTTTAAGTTGCCTTTTTCTTGCAGTTTAAAGGGTCCTTTGAGCCCCTTGATCTCTATAAGGAACTGGTTATATAATCCTGACACTGACAGAAATCCCTCCTCTTCAGAGGAGGTATGGAAGCACAAGACCAGATGAGGATTAATTGACGTACTGGCTGCTTTGCTTATGCATCTTATTTTTAATTCTCTCATGACTTTTTTTATTCTCTCTAGTTTGTCATGCAGAATTAAATGCGATTCTGAACAAGAACTCTGCTGACGTTAAGGGATGTACGATGTATGTGGCCTTGTTCCCCTGTAATGAATGTGCTAAACTCATCATCCAGTCAGGTAAGGATTTGCAATTGCTCCACTTCCAATTTGCTGCATTTGTGTACCAGCATGTAGTTCAATATCTCATTACAGGTTAAGTTTTTTATTTAACTGGCACTCTTTGGTCCAAATTAATCATACAATCAGTAGCATAAAAATTATCCCTTACTGTTGCTGAGCAATGTCAGGTTCCCAGTGACTAATTGCTGCATATGCGATTCGTAACATGGTTTTAATTTAATCAGTGACTTTCTAAAGCATGGCCTGCCAGAAAGGACTAAAGCTGTATGCATAATTAATGTCCGGTTCTTGCATTTTAAAGATCTTGAACTTGCGTTCATAAGATTTAGTGGAGAAATTAGGTGGAACTAGATTCCATTAGCACATAACCAGTTTCTTTTTTTATTGTTCTTTCATGGGATGTGGGTACTTCTAGTTAGGCTGGCATGTTTTTGCCCATCCCTAAATGCCCAGAGGCAGCCACATGCAGGCTGGACCAGATTTCCTTCCCCACAATTAATGAAGCATTTCTTTTGTCACTGGTTACATGGTCATTGTTAGGCCAGCTCTCATTTCTGAATTTCCTTTTGTCAGTTGAATTCGAGTCTCTCTTCCTTTCATGGTGTGGTTCAGATCCATGTCCCCAGAACATTGGCTTCGGTTCTGGATTGCTACATCAAGGATGTTGATAAAGCCAGGTGAGGCAGGCAGGTTGTGGTCACTCACCATTATCCCACTCATTGTCATCATGCTATTCCTGAAAGTGCTGATTGGTGCTGGCCTAGACCTTCCTTCTGTCCAATTCCCAATTATTGGAACGTACTTTTAGATATATCTAAAAAAGTATATTTTTAGGGGATCAAAACTGACAAAGTGGCCATTCTTAATACATGAGCATTAGCTAGTGATTACCACAGGCTATTAAACTGCAAACAGTGAAACAGCTCATTTTTCGCACTTTGCAGCATGTGGTCACCAGGTGGAGGGGAGCAGGAGTTCTGGGTTACCTCATTTCTTTTAATCTTCCCTTGTTCAAGGGTGTTATGGTTCATTGTGTTGAACTTTGTGTCAGCCTAGCTGAGATCATTTGAGATGTTTGTAGTTCTGGAATCAATGTAGCAGCCTCCCTGGTTTGAAATGGCCTGGTATTTTGCCAGGAGGTGCAGTTTGCCCACTGATTTAAATGCAACCAGTGTGTCTGACCTAACTCGGATTTCACCAAAGGAATACAATGGTAAATTCTGGCCTCCTACTTTCCCATTGAGGAGGCAGATTCAAAGGTTAAATAATGCACTCTTGACGCCATCCCCTGCTTTCTTCAAACATGCCTATCCATTGGGAGACTGCAGCACCAGTAAATCTGATTTTGTGCTGCAGTTCAGAAGCTAATTTATTGAGAAACGCCTTCCCCTGTAATGGTGTTAAAGGTTGAAGAATTCTTGACATTTACAGACAGTCACGAGTTGATGTTGGATAAGGATTTGCCGAGCTAATGATTTGAGGCTATTAATCTACTACCACATTCTCATTGTTCAGCTCTTTGCCCAAGTGTCAGAGCAATTTACATCGAACAAGCAGGCTTCCATAAAATTGAATGGATAATATCTTTGCTTAAATGTTGCAGGCTCTTGCGATGACTCACCTGATTAAGTTACTAAATAGATGAACCATAAAACAAGGAATGACATTGAATCCCTGTCACCTAATGTCTGAATTAGTTGATCTCAGCAGGATTTGTGACTGAGATACTTTAATTGGCATCTGCCCCTGAATTAGGAGACCATTGATCAGTGTTCTCTTTCTTAGTGAACTACACAGTTAATCTGTCTGATAGTGTACATGTGAAGATAGGGCAAAGGTTGCACCAAGGCAGTATGCTTTCACTTCTTAAGAAATTGGTGAGGGCCCTTATGGACATGCCAAATTTTCTGTGCTGTCTGAGGAAGAAGGGGCATTGTTGTGCCTTCATGACCGTCACATCTCTGTGGGAAGTCCAGGACAGGTCATCAGATATCGTCACGCCAAGAAGCTTGACAGTCTCCACCCTCTCACCACAAATTCCTTGGTATAGATGGGGGCATGTTCTTCTTTCTTTCTAAAGTCAAAATTCTGAATGATTGTAGATAGTTCATTGATGAATTGATTTTTGGCTGAAATAGCTGAATTCTGGGTTTCTCAGGGAGATTTGTTTTATTCATTCACGGGATGTGGGCATTGCTGGCGAGGCAGCATTTATTGCCCATTCCTAAACTGAGGGCAGTTAAATGTTAACCACATTGCCATGGGTCTGGAGACATATGTATGGGCAGGCCAGGTAAGGATGGTATTTCCTTCCCAAAAGGAAATTAGTGAACCAGATGGGTTTTTACGACAATCGACTATGGATTCACGGTCATCATTAGATGATTAATTCCAGCTATTTATTGAATTCAAATTCCACCATCTGCCATGGCGGGAATTGAACTGGGTCCCCAAATTGTTATCTGGATCTCTGGATTAACACTCCAGTGACAATTCAATTAGTCATCACCTCCCCTGAAAAATAAGAGATATGGGGAGAGGCAGGTGAAGTGAAACTAAAGCGAATATGATCAGAACAGGGCATGCCTCAGTTCATTGAAAAAAAACACCTCTGCCACTTCAGTGTTGCACTGAAGTATTGTCCTAGACTTTGTGCTCTAGGGTAACGACTCTAGGGCTTAGGAATGAATTCAAAAGTGTGCAGCTGAGACAAGCTTCTCTGACAGTTTCATTCCACAGTACATTTAACAGTCTGAGCTTCGTAACAGAAAGGTTCCAGGTTCAACCCGTAAAGAGTGTTATGTTAACTGAAGTCAGCTAGGTCAATTACAAGGGGACTTTAAATAGCCCAGTGCCCCTGAGCAAGGTGAGGAGAATGTGTTGGGTGGGAAGCAGCCATGGTTCCCAACCCTGAGTAACCATCATTTGCTGGAAAGTGCTTGAGGTGACGTTATTAAAGGAGAAACAAATGCTCACATTTATACAGCCCTTATTACAACATCTGGATCACCATGACCCATTACAGCCAATGAATGTACTTTTGAAGTGAAGTGTAGTCATTGTTCTATTGCAGGAAATGCAACAGCAAGTTCCCACAAACAGCATGTGGTAATATTCAGTAATCTTCTTTTGTGATGTTGTTTAAGTGGTACTGATCAGAACATCTGGGATAACATCTTTGCACTTCTTCAAAATAATGAGATGGATTCTTTGCATGCACCTGAGAGTGTTGATAGATTTTACATTTCATCTGAAAGACAGCCCTGTCACAGTCCAGCATTACTCCTTTAGTATCGTGAAGTATCAGCTTAGATTTAGGCTCAAGTGTTCTGGAGTGGGACTTGACCCAACAACCATCTAATCAGAGGTGAGAGTGCTGCAAATGAGCCAGAGATAACACAGATGGCTATCTATCCATGTGGTCAGTCATCCAGGTTCCCCAAAGGAGTGGCACCCAGCTGTGTCAGCTGTGGATTTGAGGGACCACCGTAGTTTTCTACTCACTATTATTGGTACACGTTTTAAATTAAACCCTCTCTCAGGAGGCCACATAGTTAATAATGGGAAGTGTCTAGTCATGTTGCTCTAATCATTGTAAGTATTGGACATATTTGACAGGCAGTTGGTTTTCTGCTCGCAATCAACATTGAACTATAGCTTCAGGGAAAGGAACAGAACAAGAAGGTGATAGAATGTGTACTAACCAGAATCCTCCTTATCTGATGTATATAAGGCATCCTGTTTGTGGCAATACAATGTTGTACATGAAAGATCCAGTTAAGAAGGGCCATGTTTTTTCAAACAAAAAGTAATAATTTATTTTTGATCCTATAACTGTTCTGCTAGAAAGAAAATATTTAGCTGACAAATAGTTATGCCTTACACAGATAATGTGCAGTACTGTTCTTGGCGTCTCTCCTCAAGAGAGGCTGTGCTGATCACAGGCACAGCGGCAGAGCAGTGAAAATGCTGCTCACTTCACACTCTGCTGAATGCGTAGGGTCACAACAAGCATCTCCACTCCTGTGTTATTTATTGATTCCCACTCTATCTTCCATCTGTCAGCAATGTAGTTGCAATCATATCCGATGGCTCACTTGTGACCTTTCACTGCCCAAAGACAGTTTTCCATCCTCTGTTCCTTTTTTGAAAAAAAAGCGTGCAGAGAAAAATTGCATTACAGAACTCAACCCAAAAGAATATGAGGTATTGAATAAAGAAGCTGCTCAGCTTGAAAGCAGCCTTAGTGAGCAGCAAAGTTGCCAATAGCTTATAACAGAGCATAGGACTTTTCTGGTACAATTGTAGTGTCTCTGCCTCTGAACCAGGAAACCCAGGTTCAAGTCCCACCTGCCCTAAAGGTATGTAATAACATCAATAAGTAGTTTGATTACAAAACATAGAACAGGCCATGCCTGTTATAACCATTTGTTTGTTTCCCAGTTGAAACTTAACCAGCTTGAACAAAGAAAAGGAACACCCCTCTGAGTTTGACTGACACTTGGGTGTAGTAACAATGATGCAGTCACATTCCCAGCTGATTAATCAACTTTTGCAACTAGCAAATTAGAAACTTGCACCAACAAGGCGGTACCAAAAAAGCCCAGTATTCAAAGTATAACAACTTCTGTCCAGCTAACAAACAATCAAGTTGTCAGAGGTTATCGCAGCACACAGACTGTCTATTGAGAAATTATTATAGTGACAGCTAAATCTTTAACTTATCATTTATCTTAAGAATGAAGTGTAAAACAAACTAAGTAGTTTATTTTATCTAAATGGGAGAAATTAGCATTAAAGAAAACCCCATCTGGATTAAATATGTATCTGATTATTTATGCAAGTGAATACTAATACATTTTAAATCATATTAATCTGTAAGTTGGACATAACTATTTGAAACTACTCAAGGGTGGCCTCCCAAGTTCTGCTTTACATGAATGAGGTTATTTCAAAATTCTGCTGCTTATGTCCCAACTTGCAACTAAGATACTTATGCTTCCCTAACTCATGCCTCTTAAGCTTTCCTGATTTCAATGTCTCCACTAAAACTTTCAGCTGCTGAGGCCCTAAACTCTAAATTTCATAGAACATAGAAAAGTACAGCACAGTACAGGTCCTTCGGCCCACGATGTTGTGCTGTAGAATAATCCTAATAATTTCTTTCACAATCTCTCTGCTTTCCTTTAACACCCTTCTTAAACTCTAATTTTGATCAAACGTTTTGTCATCATCGTGACTATCTTCTGATATGGTCTGATTAAACTTGAGACAGAACCTGTATTTGTAACTGTTCACTGCACTTTATATAGGGCTGGTGTGTATTATGAAACCGGTACAGTATAGAGATTGAATAATGTACAAAACAAATTCACAAGCATGGAGAGAAATTACTTTTTCGAAAAAGCAGAATGGTCTGGAACTCTTCACTTGAATTGAAAATGGACCAACCTGATTTAGGTCTTTTAAGTTTATGAAAAAGTTTGGTTAGGGTGGAGACAGAGAAAATATTACCATCTGTGTGAAGTCCAAAAATAGAGCCTGTAAATGTAAGGCAGTCCTCAAAGAAGAATTCAATTGAAATGTCTTTATCTGAAGTACTAAGTATGCAGGACATGTTAACGTCTAGTTGAGTGAAACAGCACAGATGTATTCAAGCAGAATCTAGTTAACTATGAGGGTTGAAGGAATAGAAGGATGGGCTGAGTGGGCTGGATAAACATGAATGGAAGAAGTTTCCATTTCTGCTTCATAAACAGTAGCATAGACCTGCTGAGTGAATGGTCTATTACCATGTTGTAGACTCCACAAGTCTATGTAACTGCAGCAGCCAAAGGAGTACCTGAGGTGAAGGAATGTCTTCCAATATCAGTCCTAAAAACCTGGGTAAAGTGGACATTGGGAAGATGTTTTCATTGGCAGGAGAGACTAGGACCCAAGGGCACAGCCTTACAGTAAAGGGAAGACCCTTTATAACAGGGATAAGGGGAAACATCTTCAGCCAGAGAGTGTTGAATCTGTGGAATTCACTGCCACGGAAGGTTATGGAGACCAGTTCATGGAGTTTACGTAAGACAGAGACAGACAGATTCTTGATTGTCAAGGGATTGAAGGCTCCAGGGAGGAAGCGGGAGAATGGGGTTGAAAAACTTAGGATGATTGAATGGTGGAGCAGACTCAATGGGCCAAATGGCCAAATTTCTGCTCCTGTCTTATGGTTCTCATTATTCAGTAACCGTGCCTTCAAGTCTTGCAGTTACAATTCAATTTGACGTTGTACTCTGGATTAACTGGTTTTATTCCACTTAGTATCCTATAGCAAAGCATTAATGTGTATTTGTGTCCTATGGTGGACTGTCACTTTAAAAGTCTGAGTACATGATGTAACATTAGCCATTCTGGGCGGGAAACAGCTTACTCTAATCTTGCTGCCTATATAATGTACAGCTCTTCGATACAACTCTTGATTGGTCTCCTGGTCCTTCTTGGAAGGCAACAAATACAATTCTTCTACGTTTTTCTGCCATAAAACTGAGAGCTAGGAGCAGAATAAGGTCATTCAGTCGTCAGGTCTGCTTTGCCTTTCAATGATAATTCTCAGCTTCACTTTCCTGCCTTATCCCCATAACCATGAGTTCCCTTATTGATTAAAAAAAATCTGTCCATCTCAGCCTTGAATATACTTAACATCCCAACCTTTACAGCCCTCTGAGGTAAAGAACTTCACCACACTATGCGATTCCTCATCTCTGTTGCAACTGTGCCTCAATGCCTTGTTGTCGTGATTTAATTTGACATAGTTTTCTGGATTCATGTTTTGTTCCATCTAGTATCTTGTATCAAAGTATTACAATCCCCTACTGCAAAGATCAAAAAACCCATAACATTTTCTCTTCTCCCTTGACTACCAGGATGTGACACAAAAAGGGGAAATCTTGCTCAGAACATTATCACTTGCGCACAAGCCTGCACTGTAAATAGCAGTGGACTATTCATCTGTAGATAGCACAGGAAATTTGGCATGTCCATAAGGGCCCTCACCAATTTCTAAAGAATTGAAAGCATACTGTCTTGGTGCGTAACGGCCTGGTGTGGCAACTGCTCCCGCCAGGACCATAAGAAACTACAGAAGGTTGTTTGCACAGCCCAGACCATCACGGAAGCCAACCTTCCTTTTGTGGACTCCATTTACGTGCCTCGCTGCAGCAGAAAGGCAACCAAAGCCATTAAACACCCATCACACCTGAATGACCTACCATCTCTCCCATCACGCAAAAGATACAGAAGCCTGAACACACTGACGAGCAGGTTCAAGAACAGCTTCTTCCCAGCCGTTATTAGACTGGTGAATGGACTTTACGGTCTCAAATACTGCTGACCTTGCTAACGTTGTTCTCACCTAGTGCACGCCATGTGCAGTGTAAACTAAGTCTTTTTGATCTGTACATTCTTGCTTACTATGATCTGCTTGTACTGCTCCTAAACAAAGTTTTTCCCTGTACTTTGGTACACATGACAGTAAATCAAGCAATCAATCAACCCTTCGTGGAAAGCAATTTCTCCTCCTTCAGTTCTAAATGATCAGCACTTTATCTGGAGGCCCATGCCCATGTTCTGAACTCCCTATCCACAGTAACAACCTCTGAAGAGGGCCCCTTCTGAATCTTCTCTTCCAATGAGATTACTGCTCACTCTCTTGAACCTCAGAATATAGGCCCAGTTTAGTTAGTATAAAGAATATGAGGTCATCTGCCTGAAACATGAGATTCTGTGGGGGCCTGATGATATACTGGGTTTGTGTTTTCTAAGTGTGGGAATCTAGAACTAAAGAGTACTTCACAATAATGATTCTCCCATTTAAGACAGAGGGGTGAAGACGAACATAGTCTCTGGTCATTAACCTTTGAAGTATTGTCGCAAAGAAAGCGGTGGAGACTGGATCATTGAAAATATTCAAGGCTGCATTGAACTGATCGTTGATCAACAAGGGAATTGAGAGTTATAGCAGAAAGACAGGAAAGTGGAGTTGAGGCAACAATTCAATAAGCATGATCTTATTGAACAGGGAAGTTGACATTATTGGCCGAATGGCCTGCTCCTTCTGATTTGATAATTTCTTACAATCAATTTTATTCTTTTTAACAAAGGACAGCCCATTCATCCCAGGCAGTCATCAAGTGAACCATTGCCATAATGTCTCCAAAAGAAGTATATCTTTCTTTCAGTATGGAGCTGTTATGTCACACCAGGCAAAGAGTTTTAAAAACAAGGAACTCGTGTTCAGGGCATTGGTGAAGCTGCACCTTAAATAGAATGTTCACAAGAGATTCAAAAGTCTGATTCCTGGGAGGGAAAGGTTAATCTATCAAGAACAACCATAAACAGGTTAGGCCTTTCTTTATTCATTAGACTTTAGAAGAATGAGGGGTAGTCTTGTTGAAGCACACAAGATTGTGATGGGGGGTACATTGCGTGGGAGATGTCGATGATATGTTTCCATTAGTGGGGAGCCTCAAACAAGTGGACATAGACCGGCTTTTTAACTATGTAACTAACAGTGACCATGTAATCATTGTCATTAAAAACTCATCTGGTTCACTGATGTTCTTCAGGGACGGAAATCTAGCTTCTTTCCCTGGTCTGGCCTGCATGTGACCCCAGTCCTGCATCAATTTGGTTGACTTTTACCTGTCTTCTGAGCACTAAGGGACAGGGATATGTGGTAAACAAACAAGAGGCAGGAGGAACACAGCAAGCCAGACAGCATTGGGAGGTGGGGGGGAGCTTGTTGGCCATGTCCCATGAACAAATTAAGAAAAAATCCTACCTCATTTTTATGTTGCTAACAATTCTCCCTCCCTGTCCCAAAAAGGTGAGGTTCTGACAATTCCTGACACAAAGAACAATTACCTGGTGGATGCAGCTCATTGCTCGCTTCTTTGGGCCTCTATTTAAATGTCCCTTTGCTGGCATGTTCCATGAGTATTCCATGGACAAAATCCTCCCCCATCCTTTGTCTCCTGAGATGGCATCTGTAAATGATCGTGGCTGATTTTGGACAACTGGGAATCCACTTCAGAACTTCAGTCCGGGAGCTCAGAGATGACTTTCACGCTCCTGCCAGGTCAGTATGCACAAGGATGCTGCCACCTCATGCACCTATATGGGATGCATGTTCTAGCTTTTAGTTTCATTTCTGAGTGCTTGCTCACTTAGTTCTTTGAGCCTGCCATCCTCTCGGATTGCAGTGCTTTTTGACCAGAGGGCAGGAAGAGTGGTTGTTTTTTTTGTGGTGGCTGAGGTGGTTGAGAGCTATTGAGTGGAGATTTTACATGCGGTAGTGAAGTTGGTTGTCCTCTGTATGCTGTGCAAAAGACCATTGACCTTTCTCCTGTCCTGCTGTGCATTCCTGTCTGACCCTGGAGACAGCACAGCTCTCGGGCTGCTGTCTGTGCTCAGGCTAGCTGTGTTTAGTACCCTAGCCGCCTCTGTGCTTTGCTGTCTTAACAATCCTGTCCACCAGGTCACGACCTGGAGGGTTTCTCTTTTTGAGGTATATTGGTTTCCTGGGAGAACAGTGTGTGAGATGAGTTCCTGGCTTGCAGCGTCCAAAATGCTGTACACCTGGGCTTTCAATATGGCACTAGTGGCTTGTAAGCCAGAAGGGCCTGGCAGCAGGTGGAAGTTCACCTCTACTACTGCATTGTTGCATAATGAATAAAGTGAGCAGCATAAGATAGTGTGAGCAAAGTTGCTGTGAGCCATGATGGACCATGTAACATGAAACACTCAAAATAACAGAGCATAAAAATAGGGAAATCCATTCCTTTGTGGTGCTCAACAGGACACTCCCTAATTTTTTTTTGACCGTTGGGCTTGCCATCCACATATATTTGCACAACAGGCAAACAAGGTGTTTTGGTTTACCAGTTCAATCATACTACCAAAGCAAAAACCTCAAATTTTCCCATGTTGTTCCATCTCCTACCTTGTCTTCTCACCAATATGTTTATATCTCTTTGCATCATTTTTCTGTGCTCCTCACAACTGACATTCGCACCTAGTTTTGAATCATCAGCAAATTTAAATAAATTACTCTCCTCTAAGCTGGTTTAAAAAAAACAATCTGCTGAGGCAGAATTCGTATCCAGGTCCAACAATATTGCCTGGGATCTCTAGATTAATAATCTAATGATAATATCATGACATAATCACCTCTCTGGTTATATTCTCAAAAAAAACTAATAAATTTGTCAAACCGTTTCCCTTCTACAAATTAGGTCGATTTTAATGGACACTTCTTTTTAAAATCAGTGTTAATACTTCCTTAATCATTCCAGCAATTTTCTAATGACTGATGTCAGGCTCATAGGTGTGTAGTTCTGTTTACTTGCAATCTCAGTTGAATAGGGGAGCTACATTTGCTGACTTCCATTCTGCTGCAAAATTTTGGAATCTGGAGAACTTTGGATAAATCCTAAATCAGTGCATACATTGCAGAAGTCACTGACTGTTCCTTTTAGTGTGAAGCATTTGTCTTTGCCTGATTTCATCTATTGCAAGTGGAGCTGGTTTGAGTCTTCAGTTCAATGCAACTTGCCTATTTGATGTAACGTTTCAACAGACACTTCTTATGGAACGGACCAACTCCCTGAAAACATATGAAGAAGATAGCCTCGACCTTGCGTTTCAGTAAAATAGATTTGTCTCAGATGCAAATCCAGCAGCAGGAGGAGAACCCCAGCTTTTAGCTGGAACAGAGAGAGGAATAAGAGCTTTCACGTTCTACTTCAAGATCCCAGCAGCAACTGTTCCTGAGGAACTTGACTCCACCCCTTCAAGTTGCTTTAATGTTTTTTTCCACGAAAGAAAAAACCCAAGGCTTCACAGTCGATTTTCTTTATGGGCTTTGAAGCACACTGCTCTGTACCTCTGTCTGTACCTTCCTTCACAAAAAAAACACCAGGACCAAATGCACCTCTTAAAGTCACAGTATAGTCTTGCAATGAAGCAGGAGGTTTGCAAGCAGCTCATCAGTCTGCAGAATTGTACTTTTACTCTTTATGTTGAAGGCTGCATTCCAGATAAGACATTTAGAGATAGGAGGAACTGCCGATGCTGGAGTTTGAGATAACAAGGTGTAGAGCTAGATGAACACAGCAGGCCCAGCAGCATCAGAGGAGCAGGAAAGCTGACATTTTGGGTCTGGACCCTTCCTCAGAAAATTTAAATCTTCATTCAGTGTGTGGAAAACACAGTACAAATGTGGGAGCTCTTCTTGTTCATTCTTTACATGTAAAACAATGACCAGAGTAATGGCTTTCAACACAAAATGAGCAAATTCTTCTTTTGTACAGTAGTTATTTGCATACTGTGGAAATTGTGATTTGAAGCCTGAGCTTTCTTTACTGGTAATTAATTAAATAAATCTTCTATTGGGCGGCACGGTGCCTCACTGGTTAGCACTGCAGCCTCACAGCTCCAGGGACCCGGGTTCAATTCCAGCCTCGGGCGACTGTCTGTGTGGAGTTTGCACATTCTCCCCATGTCTGCGTGGGTTTTCTTCGAGTGCTCCGGTTTCCTCCCACAGTCCAAAGCTGTGCAGGCTAGGTGGATCGGCCATGCTAAATTGCCCGTAGTGTTCCGGGGTGTGGTTTATAGGGGGATGGGTCTTGGTGGGATGCATCAAGGGGCGGTGTGGACTTTTTGGGCCAAAGGGCCTGTTTCCATACTCGAGGGAATCTAAACTAATCTGAAAAAAGAATGCTTTTCTCGTAGAGGAAGCATACAAGGGCAGCAGATAACATGGGTGCGCCACCACCTGCAAACTTCCCTCCAAGCCGTTCACCATCCTGACTTGGAAATGCATTGTCATTTCTTCACTGCTTGGTCAGAATCCTGGAATTCCCTCCCTAAGGGCATTGTGGGCTAACCTACAGCAGGTGGACTGCAGCAGTTCAAGTAGGCAGCTCATCATCGCCTTCTCAAGGACCACTAGGGATGGGCAAGAAATGCTGGCCCAGCCAGCACCATGCACATCCCATGAATGAATTAAAAAAAAATCACTGCCCTCTGTGAAACTGAAAGCAGCTGGTTTACGCCATCTGTCAAAAAACAATTTTTACTTTGCAGCCCACATCAAAAAGTTAACGTGAATAGATTTATCGCTGAGATGGTGCTGGATGATTTAAAGGAGTTATTTTGCTTGTCTTATGGACCTCATAAATCATTAACACTGCTGTTCAAGTGAGTGACGAGCTTTGGGCAGTATTGACAAATCAACTTTTTAGAAGCTGCTAGCACTTTGATCCTCTAATAATTTCAAATTGAAACTGTGACTGTCGCTCTGGGTTTGGAGGAAGTGGTGGGGGGCCTGGGGACTGGGTGTGAGAGATTATGCTCAGCAACATGTATTGCAATCTAACTGATTAAAATTTATTTATCAGATTATCCTGAGTATCCTCCTCACCCCACCCTCCCCTAAAACTAGACAAATGTTATTTACTCATAGATATTGCACATCTTTTGGAGCTTCTTGATTAAGTGGCTCTGATGTGCTGCTTTACGTAGCTTCTGATCAGATGCTGATCTCGCAATCTCCCATTGTCAAATTGGAATCATTGGCTACAGATGACAGTACTTCCCTTTAAACCTTTTCTTTGTAGCCTTTTTAAGCCCAAGGATGTGTATTAATATTGCACTTGAATAAGCAAGTGAGATGTCATCTGTTGAAAACATCATGTAATAATGTCTAGACCAGGTCTGTTCTGCTGTTTCAGCCATTACTTCTGAGGGAACTGAGCTGCCGTTCGATTTTAAAATGTGCGCTATTAAATTAGCTTGGTTAAGTAAGGAGCGCATTCTGTTTTTTTCAGTTCAGATGACTGACCCAAGATGGTTGCAGGGTAAGCTGCTCCAATCGGATCTCCTCTGCTCGCCAGTTTCTTTTCCTTTACTTTTTATTCTCCTCTTTGACTGCCTTGCAGTATTTCTGTCTTCACCAACCTCCGCCCCCAAAAGGGAATTGAATCATGACCAGAAACCGGGCAGGAGCTGAGCATACAGGCCACGTCCCACAGCAGCAGCAGCAGCAGCAGCAACAAATCGGACTGGGTCATGGACCCAATCCCGGAACGACAACAGCAGAGTGAACGTGGGCCAGGCCGAGTGCCAGAGCAACAGGCGGGCCGATAGCAGTAGGGGAATCCAAACCCAGAGTGGCATGAGGTGAAGCGAATCCCAGCACAGTGCGACTTACTTTGTTGTTGCTGGGTGCCAGTGGGGAGTGGACTGGAGGCTGGAGTGATGTGGGACAGTTGGAGGACTTGAGTCTGGCACCACATGCTGAACTGCTGCTGTTTGAAATTCTTTACTGAACTGTAAACCCTTTGCACAATGTTATAACTACATCATTTCTACCTTATTCTTAGATACTAAGTAATGCTACTACTTTCCTTTTAATTCTCTTTTGTAGAATAACTTTTACTTTGTAGGATTTATACCAAGGCATTTGTACCTAAGATGGCACTTTTAAAGGGCTACCATTGTAAAAACTTCACTGTACTTTGGGACGACACGGTGGCTCAATGGTTAGCACTGCTGCCTCACAGACCCTCACAGGGTTCAGTTCCACCTTTAGGTGACTGTGTGGAGTTTGCCCGTTCTCCCAGTGTCTGTGTGGGTTTCCTCTGGGTGCTCTGGTTTCTTCCCACAGTCCAAGGATGTGCAGTTTAGGTGGATTGGCCATGCTAAATTGCCTGTAGTGTTCAGAAATGTGTAGATTAGGTGGGTCATAGCGGGGGATAGGTCTGAGTGGGATGCTCTGAGTGTCGGCGTGGATATCTTGGGCCGAATGGCCTGTTTCCACACTGTAGGGATTCTTCGATCTATGTCCTCCTGTACTAGAGTACAAGTGACAATAAAGGATATTCAAATTCATATTCATATTCAAATATAGCAGCACAGATTCCACACTGGCATTTCAGTGCAGAACTGAAGGGCAGATTTTTTTATATCAAAAAGCTTGTACTTGCGGTTGAACTGAAGACCTGCCTTCCAGTTTGTGCGATCTTACATGGATGCTACCAACCCACCGTCAATCTTCAGAGTCCGGGGAGTGTCTTGCTGATAGCTACAACAACAAATTGCATTTATTTGGTACCTTTTAAGACAGTAAAATGTCACAGGATCATTGTCAAACTGAATGTGACATTGAACCACACAAGGAGATATTAGGGCATGTCGGTACAGGAGTTAGGTTTTAGGGAACGTCTTAAAGGAGAAGAGAGTACAAGAGGTGTTTAGGGAGGCATTTTCAAAACTTTAGCCTAAGCACCTAAAAGCGTGTTTGGCATTAGCAGAGGAGTAAAATTTGGGCATCCACAAGATGTTAATTCCTTAGCACATGAAGACCTCTGAAGGCTGTAGGCCTGAAGATTATTTGAGATAGGAGAACAGATTAACTACTTCCTTGCTGGATAAGGCAACATTTGCCCTCAGTGTAGAAGTCAACGCACATGTCAATTAATTGTTAACAATTAATTGTCCATTCAGTGCAAAGAGCTACAATAATTTCAAGTCTTTCTGTTGCTTTGGTAACTAAGGTCATCTGATTTCTATCATAGCAATTTTAAGCTTCTTTTTATTTAAAAAAAACTGAATAAGTTGTAAATAGAGAACTAAAGCATTGACTTGAAAGGGACACAATTCTGACTTGATGATGCATGATTTAAAGGGAGCTGTGAATGCCGTAAACCAGTACAAATCTGAGTGTACAGTGTTTCCTCTAAATGGAAGAAACTGAACGCTGAGTATCTGAAATGTTCAGCTGATCAAAGCATTCTGCTTAAATGTTAACCCATTTTTCTCTTCCAAATGCTGACTGAGTATTTCTAGCAGTTTTATTATCTATTTAATTCATTACAGTAGGCTGTGAATGTGGTGCAGTGTTTACTTGGCCAACTCTGTTAAAACAAACGTCACTTCCTGAAATGGCATTGCCATCCCTGTTTTTCCTGGGCTACTCCATGATTGGTACTGTGGGTCCTGATGAATTTTTAAACAGCTTAAGATCACTGAGATATTCAGACCAGATATTGTGACGTGTGGAGCAAATTACTGCCTATGCTGGAATCTGTACTGAAAAGAAAAAATTCTGAAAATCGCAGCAGGTCAGGCAGCATTCGTGGAAAGAATGAGAGAGCAAGCACCAAGATGAAAAGTCACCGAGACTCAACATTAGCTTGCTGTCTCTCTTTCCAAGGATGCTGCCTAACCTGCTGTGATCTCCAGCATTTTTTGGTTTCATTGTAGCAAGTATGTTGTCATTGTTCAGACATATTTTATACAAAAAAGCACGCAGTATGTTTTGGAACATTTAACCCAGTAGTTTACAGCATCATACATGCAGAAAGGGAGATGGATTAATGCATGCTGTCTGTGCTGGCTGTTTAATAGAAGTATCCAGTTAGTCCTGTTCCAATGTTCTTTCCCCATATCCCTGCAGTATTTTTCACTTAAAATAGCTGTCCAATTCCCTTTTGAAACTTATACTGACTATGCCTCTGTCACCATTTCACATCATAAGTTGCAATTGTGAAATAAATTCTTAACTTTCTTCCTCATTTCTTTTGCAAATTATAATACGTTTATCCATCCACCTCCAATTATTATCCCTCCTGTCAGTGGAAACAGTTTCAATAAAGCCCCTCGTTATATTGAACATCTCGGCTAAACATTCCCTAATCTTCTCTGCCTTAGTTCAGGCTTCTGCTCGTTTGAATGTGTTTTTGCTTTCTCTTTTGTCTGTAGGCATAAAGAAAGTTACTTACATGTCAGATAAGTACCGTGACATGCCAGAAATGAAGGCCTCTAAGCTAATGTTGGAGATGGCTGGTGTGGAATGCAGGTATGTAGAGGAGTTAAATTTGCATAGTGTGCCATATTGTAATCTAAATCCTCCAGGTGCTTTTAGAACTAAGTCAAAGGGAAACAGTCTGCAGGAATAATGCTTCACTGTGCTAATGTAATATAGAGCCTTTTCTCAAATTAAGTCATTTGGCAGGTTTAATACAGTCACAAAAACAGAGAATGGGTTGTGGTTAGTGATTTTGATGATGTGATGTATACTTCATGAACGCTGACTCTCAATGTGTAAGGCTGATCACCTGGTTCAGCTACTGTTCAGTGTCCTTATTGTTATACATTCCCCAGCGCCCTCCCCAGTCGCCAACTCCCCATGATGCCAGACCCTCTGAGACCACAAGATAAATCAGTGAATTCACTAACTGGCTTGAGGCACTGCAGTCTAGGCTAAACAGTCATGTCCTTTTGAAATGTCTGTGAGGATTTATCAGATGATCTCTTCGACCTGGTTCCTATTAGCCTCCTAAGTTTATGTCACTGACCTACAATTTCCAAATGCTTGAGATGCTGTAAATTAATTCTTCGTGGAGCTTTCTGCAGCTTCTGTTTTTTTTCCTATATACTTGCAATGACGTGAGTAGTGAGGAATGCCCACATAGATCACAGCTCCCAATGAGGAAGGCGCAGGCTTCAGCGCCCACTGAAGGAGGCTTTAAACTTTCTGTCTTTGGCCCATTTGTGAAAAGATCCCTCTGATCTCTGACACAAAAACAAAGTTGCTGGAAAAGCTCAGCAGGCCTGGCAGCATCTGTGGAAGAGAAAACAGAGTTAACACTTTGGGCCCGGTGACTCTTCCTCAGAACTGATGGCGGCCGGGAAAAGAGGGAGGTGGGTGGGGTAGGGAGTAGATGATAGGACAGAGCCCAAAGAGAGAAAGACAGTTGAGCAGACAAAGGAGTTGCTAACAATCAGGCTGGGAGGGTGAATAGTTGTTAATGGGGACTGTTTGTGACAAGATCCCTCTGATCTCTGTTGTCCCCTTCTTTGACATGTAGTAAAACTATCCTACATGAACTGGATTTAATTTACTCTAAATGCATTCTCCATAAATCTCTCTTGCTGCATCGGTTCAAGTATGATATTGTATTTTTGCTGCTTTTCCTTTGCCTTGGAACTGCAAACAGGTTTCTCATCCTAGTATTGATGTTGCTTTCCTTTTATTCTTCTCTCTACACGATTTTCCTTTTGGCATCCCTATTCGGTTTGAACTAAACATTTGTGGTGCCTACTTTGAATCTGTATTTGTGTTTTCTATTTGCACTTCTGGCTAGAACGCATCTGGGTATACTAGGTAAAGATAAAGTCACTATAGTCTCTAAGAACCAGAGGGCATTGGAGACAGCCAACTGAAGGTAAAGGCAATGATTTTTAAAAAATATACTATTTGAGAAAGGGCTCAGGGTCAGCACACCCTCATGATAACCTCAGCGCAGGAATTGACCCCATGCTCTTGGCTTCACTCCACATCACAAACCAGCCATTGAGCCAACTGAGCTAACTATCTGTTATGCTACATACTACTTACACCACAGAAAGAAACAGTTTTGCTCAAGGTCCTATCCACTGTTCAAGCTCCACATGAACCTTTTTCCACCCCTACTGATCCAGCTCAAGCAACATATCCTTCTTTCCCTTTTATATCTTTGTACATAGCCAGTTTCTCCTGAAATACATCTCTGCTATTCTTCTCACCAATTTCTAGTCGTGGAAATTTCCATATTCTAACCACTTTCTGGGTAAAGAATTTTCTCCCGAATTTGTTATTGATGATTGCTTTTTATTTCTGGGCTGTAATTTCAAACAAAAACAATGTCATTGTATCTTCACCTATAATTTCCTTTAAACCATATGCACTGCTTTCAGCATCAGGAATATCGTGAGCTTGCTAATTGGAAAACTCAACAAGGCTCAGTTAGGGCACTTGAGGGCTACGAGGTAGCCCGGAAAGACCTAAAGAGAGAGCTCAGAAGAGCCAGGAGGAGACATGAGAAGTTGTTGGCGGATAGGATCAGGGTAAACCCTAAGGCTTTCTATAGGTATTTAAGGAATAAAAGAAAGACGAAAGTAAGATTAGGCCCAATCAAGGATAGTAGTGGTAAGTTGTGTGTGGAGTCAGATGAGATAGGGGAAGCGCTAAATGAATATTTTTCAACAGTATTCGCTCAATAAAATGACAATGTTGTCGAGGAGAATACTGAGATACAGGCTACTAGACTAGGTGGGATTGAGGTTCACAAGGAAGAGGTATTAGAAATCCTTCAGAGGGTGAAGATAGATAAGTCCTCTGGGCCGGATGGGATTTATCCTCAGATTCTCTGGGAAGCCAGGGAGGAGATTGCCGAGCCTTTGGCATTGATCCTTAACTCGTCATTGTCTACAGGAATAGTGCCAGGCGACTGGACGAAAGCAAATGTGGTTCCCCTGTTCAAGAACGGGAGTAGAGACAACCCTGGTAATTATAGACCAGTGAGTCTTACCTCAGTTGTTGGTAAAGTGTTGGAAAAGGTTATAAGGGATAGGATTTATAATCATCTAGAAAAGAATAATTTGATTAGGGATAGTCAGCATGGTTTTGTGAAGGGAAGGTCGTGCCTCACAAACCTTATTGAGTTCTTTGAGAAGGTGACCAAACAGGTAGATGAGAGTAAACCGGTTGATGTGGTGTATATGGATTTCAGCAAGGCGTTCGATAAGGTTCCCCACAATAGGCTATTGTACAAAATGCGGAGGAATGGAATTGTGGGAGATATAGCAGTTTGGATCAGAAATTGGCTTGCTGAAGGAAGACAGAGGGTGGTAATTGATGGGAAATGTTCATCCTGGAGACCAGTGACTAGTGGTGTACGGCAAGGGTCGGTGTTGGGTCCGCTGCTGTTTGTCATTTTTATAAATGACCTGGATGAGGGCGTAGAAGGATGGGTTAGTAAATTTGCAGACGACACTAAGGTCAGTGGAGTTGTGGATAGTGACAAAGGATGCTGTAGGTTGCAGAGAGACATAGATAAGCTGCAGAGCTGGGCTGAGAGGTGGCAAATGGAGTTTAATGCAGACAAGTGTGAGGTGATGCACTTTGGTAGGAGTAACCGGAAGGCAAAGTACTGGGCTAATGGTAAGATTCTTAGTAGTGTAGATGAGCAGAGAGATCTCGGTGTCCATGTACACAGATCCTTGAAAGTTGCCACCCAGGTTGACAGGGCTGTTAAGGCATACAGTGTTTTAACTTTTATGAATAGAGGGATCGAGTTCCGTAACCAAGAGGTTACGGTGAAGCTGTACAAAACTCTCGTGTGGCCGCACTTGGAGTATTGTGTACAGTTCTGGTCACCGCATTATAAGAAGGATGTGGAAGCTTTGGAAAGGGTGCAGAGGAGATTTACTAGGATGTTGCCTGGTATGGAGGGAAGGTCTTACGAGGAAAGGCTGAGGGACTTGAGGCTGTTTTCATTAGAGAGAAGAAGGTTGAGAGGTGACTTAATTGAGACATATAAAATAATCAGAGGGTTAGATAGGGTGGATAGGGAGAGCCTTTTTCCTAGGATGGTGACGGCGATCACGAGGGGGCATAGCTTTAAATTGAGAGGTGAAAGATATAGGACAGATGTCAGAGGTAGCTTCTTTACTCAGAGTGGTAAGGGAATGGAACGCTTTGCCTGCAACGGTAGTAGATTCGCCAACTTTAGGTACATTTAAGTCGTCATTGGACAAGCATATGGACGTACATGGAATAGTGTAGGTTAGATGGGCTTGAGATCGGTATGACAGGTCGCCACAACATTGAGGGCCGAAGGGCCTGTACTGTGCTGTAATGTTCTATGTTCTAAGAGTTTGCAACGTAATAAGGTGGATCTATTGTTTCACGTTTGAAGTGCCTCAAACTAGGCAATTCACAATGATCAAGTCTCATTCCAAATGAATGGGAATTCTGGGTTTGTAAATCATGTGAGGAATGTGCTGCTTTAGATAGCTATCACTAATGGTGGAAATATGTAATTCCTTGACACTGCACATTCCTGACAAGGGTTTATGTTTAACATGTAATTTGGTCTCGAGAGAAACAATCTATCCATTGGTGATATATTCATTAGATGGTAACGCAGAACTCTTAATTTAGAAGAATCCTGTGTTTAGTCCAAGAGGCACTTCCTCACGCAATCTTCCTGCCTCCTGCCTCTACCCCCCGTACCATACGAGTCCATTAGTCAGATTAAACAGAAAGCTGAAATGGGCATTTCATTCTTTTTTTACCCATGACTTCTTTCTGAGTATCAGGAGGGAGAGCACAGAAGTGGAAGTCGAGTGGCCAGACATCGGACTGTTCTTTCTTGTTCATGTTGTAAATTTTGAGGGCTGTTATCTGAGCTGCAAAATAATCTGTCTGCACTTCAATTGGCAAACATTCCTTTCCTTAAACCCTGCTCATTGACAGGAATGACGGGACAACAACCGAACATGGATCTTAATTGCAGTTTGTGAGGATGCAGTTCGCTTTATCTTTCAGACAGGAAAGAGCTTGGCTAAATTTTAACTTTCTTTCATAAAGAGCTTGTCTTGCCCTGTTCCCTGGAGACTTTAAAAATAATTTCACAATGTGTTTTTTGTTTGGTTGAGGCATCTATATCAGACTTCAAGTGAGAATTGAACACACCCACATTCCACGTTAGAATAAAGAATGTGAATTGTCCAAGTCAACAGATACAGTGAACAAAGGTCTGATAGTCCATTTACCATGCAGCCAGCTCACAGACTGTTGTGGCCAATTTTTTTTATCAGGGCTGACACTTCATTCTAGCCAGGGGCTGAGTTACTCACCTGCGTGTAAAGGTTTGAAAAGACGCTTTTTTATAAGTCCTACTGCCCCATGAGGTCTTTATATTGTATCTGCAGATTCTAAATTCTCATCAAGCTTTTGACAAATGTTTGAATTGTGTGGAATCCAAATGTAATATTGCTGCAAACTTCATAAACTGGTGACAGTCCACATTGTATTGCTTCTCCCCCTGGAATTAGTCCCATGATGTAAATAACAGACTCCACAAAGGCAATTAAAAGTTGTTTTTTTTCTGATCTGGTACAAATTAGCTCCCCTTAGACTGTAGCAAATCTTTTTCACAAGTGAAGCACCAGTTTAGATTGATTGGCTGCTTTGAGTTAGGCCGGTTAACGAACGGGAAGAAAGAGTGGAATTCTTAATTTTTCATGTTTTTATGTGAGTGTTGACTATATATACAGAAGATGCTGGCAATACTAAGCAGGTCTTGCAGCATCTGTGGAGAAAGAAACCAACCAGCAGCCAAATGCCCCATCACTTTCCGAGCTGCGGGCCAGTGTTTCAAGTCAATGAGCTTTCATCAGAAAATAATGGGCCTTGGCTGAAGCATTGGCAGACAATGAGCCAAGGATCAGCCTTCGGGTAGATCATGTGAATGAATAGTATTTAACACTTGTGCCTGTGTGTTTTACCAATGTGTGGACTAATAGATGTCTTTCTTTTGTTTTGTAGCAAATTTATTCCAAAGAACAAAACAATTACTATTGATTTTGAATCAATAAACAAAGTGGAAGTTGTTTAGAAATCTGTCCAAATGCCTCAACAACATTGGCCTGAAGCTGCATCATGGAAAATCTCGTTTTCTACTTCCATACTATCCAGGACTTTTCTTTGTACTTACCATTCAAACAAATATCCTACAAATAGTTTACAACCTGTTTTCTAAATAGTGGAAGTGAACTAATTAATATTTTTTAAGTGCTGTGCCAGATTTCTTTGCTGTTAGAATTGACAGCTGCTTCAGCTTGCCGTATATGTGCATTTGTTTTATACTCTATGTATACAAAATTAAGTCTTTGGTAAGAAGCCGCTGCCTGCTATGGCAACGAACTTAAGTCATTAACCACTAACAGTCTTACTACTTGTGGAGGTGCAGGATGTGGGACACTGCCGTGGCGCTCCTCAGAGTTCTGTTTTGGACTAACAGATTTACCTGGCCTTCTGAACATAGGCTCACAACGTTTTATTTTTGTGCTCTCCATAAACAGTTGACTGGTTCGAGAGCTGAATTCCTTTCTGATCTGACCATGCTGTGGTTAGCATAGCATGAACTGGCTGTAATTTTAAGGTTACATCCCCATGCCTTAGGTTCTGTCATCAATGAAAGACCTGGTGTTATGTCCTGCTGTCTGTCATGTCCTTTAAACATATTAAGGGTCAAGATTGTATACTCTCCTCAACCTTTGATACCGAAAGGAATACCAGTCCACCTTATCCAATCTGCTGTCATCATTTAACACTTAAAGTCCCAGTGTCATTCTAAATCTAATTGCAGTATCTTCTGTACGTTACTTGTCTGTTTCTTCATTTTCTCTGTCTAGGTCTGATAATGCCTATGCACAAAGTTATGAACCTCTTTCAATTAGTGTGGGCTTGCAGTGATTCTGTGCCCATTGGGCAGAAAAGTTGGCAATAACTAAGCAGTTCATTCATTAATCACTGTCACTTAGGAACATATGACTTATGAGCAGGGGTGAGCAATTTGGACCCTGGAGCCTGCTCTGTCATTCAATAATATTGTCACCGATCCAGTTGTAATTTCAATACCACAGTCCTGCCTACCCCAGTAATTTTTCACCACACCCCCGGCCTTGCTTATTAAGCATCCATCTTTTTCACCACCTTTTGAGGTGAGAAAATATTTCTCCTCTGGCTACGGTCGACAGCCCGTTATTTTTAAATGGTCGCTTGCAGCCTTTTGTACTTCAGATATGTTCTGCAGATTGTCTTTTTAAGCTGTGTCCAGTTTAATATGTGTTTTATTCTTAAGTGTGTATTTTTGGTTTGGAAATCTAAGCTTTGTTGTTTGAAACACAAATCAAAATTATCTGTGCGGTTTAAGAAATGGAAAATTCAGAATCCTTTCCCCATATCTAAAATGTGGACTTTCACTGATACACTCACTGTGAGAACAGAATAAGTGAGCCACAGCCCACCTTGTATTCAATTCAAGATAAAAGGGGGTGAGCACTGGTTTGTACATAATGTACCTCAGTGAGTGCCTCCTGTCCAGTACAAAACAAATGAAATGCTAATCTTTACATTTGCAGTTGTCAGTTTGCTGCTCTGAAAGGCTCCTAACCTGATGATTGGAAGAGCATCAACAGTTAAGGTCATGTTTAAGGATTCCAGTTGTTCACTAGTGCAGCTGTGACCTACTTTAGAGGACTTGTGTATATTCCAAATACAAAATGAGCACTTATTGGAAAGGGATCAATTCCAAATAATTCTATTTCCGATAATGTTTTTAAAAAAATCCTCTTAAAGCTTAATAAAGAAAGTTAATACATTTAAATAGCATGCATCAATCCAGATAGACGTCATAACCTGACACCCATGGAAAGGCTAAATGACATGATAATGATTTTATCTTCACCATCGAGCCAAGCCATTAAGATCCTGAAGAAGGAAATGAGCTCTCAGGGGAAATAAACATGTTTCACTTTTAGCATTTGTTTACCGTTTCATTATAATCTGAGTGATGTGCGACCAGGGCCAAATCTTTGCAACTTCAGCAATCTGTTAACAACACTGGATAATCATCTTTCTTTTTGTTTTCGGCTGCACTCGCTACATTGAAATGGAAGCTCTTGCATATTTTGTTTAATCTACTCAGATTGCCTTGTGGCCTACGGGGGGGCTTTCATTATGCACGGCAATTGGCATATGAACTGTTGATAACAGCTTTCATATTCCATCTAATCTGTGGATTGCAAAACAGCTTTCGATTCATTTTTGATTCTTGGTCTCAAGTGCATTTCTTTTGGACCAATGTCAGCTTATTAATGTGTAACTTTTTTGGTGGCAGAGATAAAACAGAGTTAGGATCGGGCTCTGGCAATCAAAGTGCATTTGCTTTTCAGTGTTTCATTTTACGTTTAAATGTACTTCCTTCAGAATTCTAACAATTACAGTACGATTCTCAAATGCTCAGTGAAGCCCTTTATTCAAGTAGTAATTAGTCTGAATACAACTTGTCAGTATTTCTTCACTTACTATTTTCCTCTGAGACTGACATTTATCTTTTTGTGGTATATGGAAGCTTTTGAAGCATTGGCAATATCTTATGGGCATTCTGTAATCAAAGGTTCTTGCAAACATTGATAAATGGTACTTAATGTGAAGCCTTCACTAGATTCCACTAGAGAGTATTAGTTATGTCAGATTTCTGATCCAGATTGGGTAGCATGTTAGTGTAGGCAACAGATCTTTTCTCAAAGTGTAAATAAAGATTTGCATTTATATTATACCTCTTATCAAGTCCCAAAGTGATTTACACACACTTTTTTTGAGGCAGACACTATTGTAAAGCAAGAAATACAACATCTGATCTGCACACGGCAAACTCTCTGAAATCACAGTGGAATGATTAGTTTTTTTTGAAATAAAGTAAGTACTGGTGAAACTCAACCAGTCTAGCATCATCTGTGGAGAGGGAGAGAGCTAATGTTTCAAGTCCAGTAGGACTCTTGTTCAGGACTGACAGGGGCTGATAAGTGATAGTTTTTTTACACTGTTGGTAGAAGGGGAGGAGATTTAAAAGCAGTGCTAATGGTAGCAAAGGAGAGATTAAGATCTAAAACTAAGACTGAGGAGTCATCGAACTATATAAGCACATAAGAAATAGGAACAGGAGTTGGTCATCTGGCCTGTCAGGTCTGCTCTGCTGTTCAATAGATCATGGTTGATCTTTTTGTGAATTCAGATTCACTTACCTGCCTTCTCACCGTAACCCTTAATTCCTTTACTGTTCAAAAATCTTATCTAACTTTGCCATAAAAATTTTGTGAGATAGTCTCAACTACTTCCATGGGCAGGGAATTCCACAGGTTCACAATCCTTTGAGTGAAGAAGTTCCTCTTCAACTCGGCTAAATCTGCTCCCCCCAAATTTGAGGCTATGCCCCCTAGTTCTAGTAGAAATGTTAATTTATCTCCACCGATTCCGTCAAATCTAAGTTTCTCCACTTATCTGTTTTTATTTCAGATTTCCAGTATCTATAGTACTTTGCTTTCATTTGGCCAAATCTGTTTGATATCTCATCTAAAAGACTGTCTCGCTGATAATGCAGCTCTTCCTCAGTGGTAATCTAAATTTTGTGTTGCATCCCTGGACTGGGCCTTGAGCCCATTGAAGTTTGACCACAAAGTCAATGTGTTTCACTTCCATAGGAGCTATGTCATGAGAACCATGGAACCTGGCCTTGAAACATTAGCTGAAGTGGCCAAATGTTTGCTGAAGTTATACACCAGAAACACACAATCTGGGTCATCTATGTCAATACAATGGACCTGCCTCTACAAAAATTAGTGCATGTACCATTGTTAGGACATGGTTATATTTGAAAATCAATTGCAATGATGAAGAATTTTTGAGTTTGAAAAATCACTTTGCAAACAGAAGTCCTAGCTTTCCCATGTATTTCTTTCTGCGAGTTAGTTCTAGAAACTCACCCTTGAATGTGTCCTTGGGTTTAATTATGGAAGTTATATCTCTTGGTGGAAATGTTTTTGTGTAAAAACTATTATTCCATTAGAATACTGTTTATAAGTATGACTGTTGGATTGTTTTGCTTTTTGTGTTACAGCAATAATGAAATAATTTTAATGACTTTAATTCCTAAAAAGCAATTCTGAATAAAGGAAAATGAATCACTAAATCTGGGATATTATGAAATATTTTGCAAAATTTGGAATATTTAATATCTCTTGTTCCATGTTTTATGAAATAAATATTATTTCTACTTGTCTGCTCTTCCCCTAATTCATATTTTGCTGTCTAGGCAGTCATAAGTATTGAAAAAGAACAAACGTTAGCAATAGCCTAATCCACAGAGACAGCAACTGAATATCCTATTAATGGAAGAATATCTTGGTAAAAAGGCAGAAGCTGAAGCATCTGTCCAGAACCTAGAGGGAAATAATATCTGTCTCCTGTGATGTTTGTGGCAGAAGCACTGAGCACCTTTTGTGAGCTTCAATACCAGTAGTTGTGAGTGGGAAGTTGTTTCTGTGAAAATCGATAGAGAGTAGATGGCATACCTTTGGTCCTAGTCACCCTGGTCGGATTGAATCTGTTTACACACGTGAGAAAGCTGGCTCTGTTACCCTGCCTAAAATCATCTGACATTATTTGCTTTTCCAGATGGTGCTGTCCTCTGATTCAACAATCAAATACATGTTCATAGGGGGAACAAAGTTAGATTGTGATTACATATCCCACTGCTGAGGCAGTATTAAATATCTTTTCCTCTTCAAGCTTGTGGTAAATTTGAATGCAATAATGTGAGAAAAAGAAACTGCAGCCTTATTTATATTTGACTCCATTTATATTTCCATTGATTTCAATCAAGGTCAGTATCAGAATTGGAAAAATGTGGTGCTATCATCTTTAAGAGATTTGCAGAGGAGTGGCAAAAGATGGTAAGAGTAATGACCTTGGTAATAGTTTTATTGGGTGGAATTTTTGCAGTTTGAGTGATGTGAGAAAATACTCTAAGAATAAAAAGTCTGGTTCTCAACATGAAGGGAGGAAACAAGTCTAATTTTGCACTTTGGCATGAGTCATCTCGTTTCATTTGTATGCAGTTTGTAATTCTGTAGCAAAACCCTAGATGCACTAGAAGTTATTGTGGTTGTCTGGAACATACATAGTCTAAGTTGTCAGTGTTGCCACCTTAAGGTTCATTCACTAGTATCTCAGTGCATGTTCCAGAGTCGACAACTGTCCATGTACAGCCCACATAGGTCACCATTGTAAAAACACCATCCTCACCCCATCATACTGATCTTGGACTAAAGTATAGCACTTTGGAATACACCTTGCCTTTCAATAAACCTGCCATATCAGGGCCCAAAATTGGACACAGTAATCTAAATGGGGCCTAACTAGAGCTTTATAAAGCCTCAGAAGCACATCGCTGCTTTTATATTCCAACCCTTTTGAGATAAACGACAACATTACATTCACTTTCTTAATTACAGACTCTACCTCCAAGTTAACCTTTAGAGAATCCTGGATCAACACTCCCAGATCCCTTTGTATTTCTGCTTTGCGAATTTTGTCACCATTTAGAAAATAGTCCATGCCTGTATTCTTTTTTTCAAAGTGCAAAACCTCACATTTACTCACATTGAATTTCTTCAGCCATTTCCTGGACCACTCACCTAAACTGTCTAAATCTTTCTGCAGCTTCTGGCTGTTAGCTTGCTTTCTTAGCATCACTCACGTGTTTATATGCTCACAGCATTTCTGACTTACTTTTTTAAAAATGTGGATAGGCTGTAGCTTGACACAACTGGGACTGAACAGTCATTGGTAAACATGTTGATGTGTGGCCCTCTGCTACAGTGATGTCATTACCCACAGTATATGCCAGCAGCTTATGTGCAACTCACACTGCATGTGTTTCAGTCAAATAGCTGTATCTGACTGTTAGTGGGGAACAATCCTTAATCATGAGGGGCACGGATAGGGTGTATGGACAAGGCCTTTTCCCTGGGGTGGGAAAAGGTGAGAGGGGAAAGATTTAAAAGGGACCGAAGAGGGTGACAGAAGATGGTGCATGTATGGAATGAGCTGTCAGAGGAAGTTGTGGAGGTAGGTATGTTTACAACATTTAAAAGTCATCTGAATCAGTGTATAAATACAAAAGGTTTAGTGGGCAACATGGGAAACGTGAAAGTTGATGGGTTTGACAGGGACAGCAACAGGAAATGGGACATAACAAGTGAGGACCTGAACATCAGGTGGAACCTGAAATTTGCTCAAAGGAGAGTGACCTGGATTACTTATTGTCTTTGACAAAACTTCAGTTGTGCAGTAAGGAGGAAAATGTGGCTGCAACACATTCAGTCCCATGTTGAAGGACCAGTAGTTGGGAACACGTCTCTCTGCAAATTGCTCTCATAGTCACTTACAATCCTGACTTGGAAATATATCACTGTCCCTGAGTCCAAATGCTGGAATGCTCTCCCTAACATCCTTGAAGATCAACCTGCAAGACATGGGCTGCATGTGTTCAAGAAGACAGCACATCACCATATCTTCTCAGGGGCAACTAGAAATAGACAATAAATACTGGTCCAGCCAGTGACATCCAAGTCCCATGAGTGAATAAAAAAAATTGCAGATTCAGATAGGAAACTTTTGGCAATTATTCAACAGTTATTTTACATGTATTAAATGAACAGAGGTATCTTGTATTACAAAAACAAATTGCTGGAAAAGCTCAGCACGTCTGGCAGTATCTGTGGTGTGAAATCAGAGTTTTTTTGGGTCTCGTGGCCCTCCCCGAGAATTCAGACCCAAAACATTAACTCTGATTTCTATTCACAGATGCTGCCAGACCTGCTGAGTGCTACAGCAATTTCAGTTTTTGTTTCTGATTTACAGCACCTGAAATCCTTTTGTTTTTTATTTGGAATTTTAAATAAATTCACTAAATGCTTATGTCTAAAATTGAACAACTTCAATTCCAGTAGCCCGTTTGAAGAGTTTTGCAATAATCGTTTTGATTTGAACTTTGACCCAATGGTTATTTGGAGTCATTCAAATATAAAGTAAGCTCTTGCAGAATGAGTGAAGAAAAATGTGTACAAATTGGTTCTTGCTGTTGAAGAAGCTCTTCTCTATAAGACTGTCTTTGGAGTATATCAGTGATAGTTCATCTCACTGCATGGAACAGTTGTAACAATACCGGAGGTTGTGACAGGTTGGAGAATATGAAGGTGAGATATCCTTCTGCGCAATATTGCTTCACATAAACTATCGTATCACATCATCCTGTTTATCTAGAGTTACAGAGACAGCAGGATGCTGTGTTTCTTAACGCTGCATAATAGAATAGGCCAAACATACACAAAGCACACAGCACTGCCAGCATGGCAGAACACATAGGCTCAAGTATGACAAATGGCTGTTATTGGAGTAAGCCACAAGTTCAGAAGGAGCTATGAAAGGTGATAATAAATATCCTGATTATTACCAGAGCGGAGAACTGAGATGCTTCATGTCCTTTGTGAGCAGTCTTCGTATTTCCGTCTAATGTTTTCAATTTCCCACTTGGCACAATTCCATGAACATCATCCCATTCCGTGCTAAAAAGAAGTATAAATAACGTTGTGCCCTCTTATTCTCCATTAGCCTCTGTTGTCAGATAATTCGCATGCCTGATATTCTGGTCCGTCAGCAGCAAGCTACCCGGCAGAAAGAATGACATAATTGTCTCCGACAACACATCTGTTATTTCCTACTTATGAACAAATATGCTGCAAAAGAAAACACTTCAAATTGTGACAGATACATATGGGGCAATAAAATTCTCTAGCTGTAGCAATGCTAACATCTTTTCAGTTCATAATGGAGTGCACTATTTATATCCATTGCCAACAATGAATGTCAGCTTTAGTGGTTGCCATCTTGAATGCAACAATTTCACACACAATGCAATGACATTACGATTGATATCTAGCCCCCTCATTGTGTGCCCTGCCTATGGGCATTGAACGTTAAATGTCCTGTGTGTGAAATGCAGTAAATAGGTTGCATCCAATTCTTATTTCTCAATCCAGGAGACTTCCCCACCAATCCTGATCACATATACATTTATTTAGTAGAAGCTATGTGTAGTGTTTGTAGTGAGGGAGGCCAGCCAGCCAGACCTCGTAGTTCCCTGATTTAGGCCCTTCTGGTCCAAATCAGGGAGCCTTGGCTGACACATTAAAAAGGGTGAGTTGTCAGAGGTACCGACACTCTGGTACTGATCTTGATATATTCCAGGACCGTTCATGTGTTGATAAAGGGTGATTTGGTGACAGGGTATCAGCCCCTGCAGAGATATTTCAGTGGTGACAAGAGTAAAGCATGCTCCTGAAAAAGCTCTCTTGTACTAGTTGTATTAAAGTTGAAGTAAGCATTTCTTACATGATGCCTTTTATCTCGAAAGCTTGACTTATGGGGCCCAGGATGTGGAAAGAATGCATTACTTTTTTCTAGACAAATGACATTGGGACAGATAAAAACAATGGGTAATGTCCTGACACCTTGTAGACCTGCAGGTTTTCTTCCTGTCATTAGGAGCCTAACTTTCTACTAAATAGAGGCACCAGATACTAAAACCTTTCAAGGCTTGACTGACATAGTTAAGGAATATTATGAACCCAAAGCCTCCTCTAAGTCAGAGATGCTATCGCTTTTACTTGGCAATTCAAGAACCAGGGGAATCCATAATCGGGGTTTTTGACTACGTCAAGATGACTGAATTTGGTTTAACCCTTAATGAGATGCTTGGAGACCACCTGGTGTGGGGGATTAATGATGTAACTATGCAAAAACATCTGCTGGCTGAAGCCCAGCTAGACTTCAAACAGGCACTACAACTGGCTTTATCATTGGAGAATGTGGCAAATGCAGCAAATGAATTGCACAGTACTCCAATAGAAGTGAATATCTTTGTCAGGCTGACTGATCTTGGGGAATACATACTTGAGTGAATGCAGTTGCATCACCTCACTCAGGATATATCTGATCAGAGGAACTCTGGGTCAGCCCAAAGCAAAACTGAAAATAAAGCCAAGCCTCAGCCAAATGGTGAAAATTTCTTCAGAAATCTGGCTGGCAAGCCATTGTAATTGTTGCCTATATGCAGACACAAGACAGTAAAATACTCCTACTTGAACTAAGTAGAGTAGGATAACTCACAGGCTGATATCTAGAAGAGTACATACTCTGGAAAGCCCACCTACAGCTGCTTTGGAATGATTAAATTGCTTGGTAACATCAAATCAGAACCAATCAAGATAAACATCTCGTTGAATGATCATCGATTTCAAATTGAGATTGAAACTGACGCAGCTGTATCAGAGATCGCTGAACCAGTTTCTAATAAAATTCACCCTTAACTTTGCACAAGACCTTAGCGAGGGTGTGAATCTCTGCTGGGGAATATTTACCCCAGATTAAGGGTACTGGTTCCAGTCTTTTACGATAAGCAACAGATTCAGTTACCAGTGATTGTAGTAAAAGGTTTGGGCCCAAATCTAATGGGATGAAATTGGTTGTAAGAGATTCACGTAGATTGGCTCAACTTTTTTCAATTAGAAAATGGTTGCCAGAGTGAAGTCCTAATGAACTACCCTCAGAGTCTTCCTGGAAGTCTAAGCCAACTAAAGCAGCCAAGACCATCTTGCATGTTGACCAGGAAGCAGTTCCATTCTTCTGCGATACCCACCCAGTGTCATTCGCTTTACAGGCAAAAATAGAGGCAGAAATCAGAAGGCTGGAAAGACACCCCCCAACCACCCCACCAGTTTTGCAAATAAATCTTCTTTCCAAGGGATTGGCATTTATCCAGCTCCAAAATGCAGTTTATCATTCGTTTTGAATCCCTACAAAGGCAAACCAACCCGTTAGGCTTCAAAATCGGTACAAATGGTGCTGCCCATAAAGCAAACTAGACTGCTCTGATGATTCCTTCTGTCCTTGACAAAGCTGGCTGTGAGCCATGCTTACTTACAGTTGCTTTTAGACAAGGTTTCCTAAAGGTGTGCCAAAATGAATAATCACAAGGGCTTGGACCAATGCACAAGATTGTCTTTTGGGGCATTTTCAGCCTTTTCAATTTTTCAGCAGATGATAAAGAACATTTTGCAAGGTCTACCTCAGGCCACCATTTGCCTTGATGGCTTCCTGATGACAGGCAAAGCTAATAAGGAATACTTGGAGAACTTGGATATAGTCTTATGACATTTTTCCAAGGCAGGTGTTCTGAGCTCCAAATGATCTACTTGGGTTATAAAGTTAACAAGACCAGGTTAATCCTGTCAGAAGATACAGTGAGGGCAATCAAAGGTGTCCCAGCTCCCACTTCTGTCCAGCAGCTTAGGTCATTTATTGGGCTGATAAATTCTTATGAAAAATTCGTATGTGACCTGACTTCAGAAAGAAAGGAGGAGAATACGGCCCCATCTACAGCAATGGAACTAAGGTTGAGAGGGTGAAGAGCTTCAAGTTTCTCAGAGTGACCACAAATGTCGATCTGTCCAGGATGTCCCACGTAAATGCGACAGTCCAGAGGCACAACAACACCTCTTCTTCCTCAGGCAGCTCAGGAAAGTTGGCGTATCCATAAGGGCCCTCACTGACTCTACAGATGCACCATTGAAAGCATATTGTCCAGGTGCGTGACGGCCTGGTACAGCAACTACTCAGTCCAGGACAGTAAGAAACTACAGAAGGTGGTGTGCACAGCCCAGACCATCATGGAAGCCAACCTTCCATCCATGGACTCCATTTACACGGCTTGCTGCCATGGAAAGATGGCCAACATCATCAAAGACCCACCACACCTCCCACAACCTCTTCCATCAGGCAGAAGATACTGTACCTTGAACAGATACACAAGTAGATTCATGAACTGCTGCTTTCTGGCTGTTATCAGACTGGTGAATGGATTGTAGCCTCAAATAATATAACCAACAAGGTAACCTATTTGCCTCTAAGTCTTTTTGATGTGCACACCTTTTGCTTGCTGTGATCTGCCTGTACAGTTTGTAAACAAAGTTTTTCACTGTATTTTGGTACTGGTGACAATAAAATCAATCAATCAATCAATCCGTCCTGGCACTTTGCATCAACTCCTAAAAAAGGGTCAGTCTTGGAAAAGGTCTCATAGACAAGCCCTAGCTTTCAGTGAAGTAAAGAAACAGCCGTCATCCTTTCAGGTGTTGACACACTATGATGCCAAGATAGATCCGCTATTGATCCACGATGCCTCCCCGAACGGTATTGGAGTGGTATTAGCTCATAGGTGGTCCAGTGAATCACCAATGGCTTATGCACCCAGGATTTTGGCTTATGAAGAGTGTAAATATGCACCGATAGAAAAAGAAGGATTGGTGATCATGTTTGGAGTCAGGAAGTTCCATCAATACCTTTATGGATGGAAATCTGTGATAATCACAGACCACATGCCCCTACTTGCTCTGCCCAATGAGGACATTGCAGTAACACGTATAGCTTTTTTCTGCATTCAGTGGTTGGCTCTAATACTAAGTTCTTAGATTATGAGTTAGGACACTGTCCGAGAGGCTGAGTATTGAATGCGGATACATTGGGCCATCTCCCATTAGTAGGTATATGACCGGTGTACCCCACTGTTGGCTTCTGTAATGATATTGAATTTTTGGACATGCTCCCAAGTCATAGCTACCAATGTAAGACTTTGAATGCAGCAAGAACTGGACTTTTCCAAACAGAAAGAACTGGTAGTGATGGAGGAAAACAGAGGGCCGTCACAACTGGAATTGAAATGTTTTTGGACTCAGAGAGACCAGATCACAGTAGATGATTCCATTTTGTTATGGGGACCAAAAGTGATTGCCTCGAGCAAAGGTCGCTGTCAAATACTAGCCGAACCACACCAGGGTCATCCAGGAGCTTCCAAAATGAAGATGTTCACAAGAGGTTCTATCTGGTGGGCAGGCTTGGACGCAGACGTAGCTACGTTTGTGGGGCAGTGCCTAGAGTGCCAACAGGGACAAAAATTACTGCCAGCAGCACTCCATACATCCATGGGAATGCTGAGTAAACTGTGGACTCAGTCATGTGTCGATCGTGCAGGTCCTTTCATGGGTTCAATGTGCTTTGTCATTGTAGACCTCCACTCAAACTGGTTGGATGTGCATAGGGTCCATTTCTCAAACACAGGGACAACAATAGAAGAACTGTGAACATCTTTGGCAAAACACAGAAGTGTTGGTCACAAATAACATGCCATCATTTACCAGCAGGAAATTTGGCTATTTCTTCAATTGAATGGGATTTGAAATATAAGGACAACTTCTTATCACCCATCACCCAATGGGTTGGCAGAAAAAGTGGCCCAAATTTTGAATGGTGGTTTGAAGAAACAGCCTACAACCTCACTAGATACTAAACTGTCACGGTTTATGTTTGATTATTGGACCACTCTACATGCAATCACTGGGACAGCGCTGGCAGCGTTATTAAATCGGTAAAAGACTCTGTACCAGGTTAAGTCTGATCTTCCTGGAACTTGGAGGGTGAGGGGGTTTAGGAGAGGATGGTGTTGGGTGAAATGGCATCAGGGATGCCAATACCAGACCCAAGAATCTGCTAAGTGAGAGTTCAATGCAGGGAACGAAGTTTGGTGTAAAAGTCACAGAAGTGGTCCCATGTGGGCAGGAAACATGGTCACCACGAGGTCAGAACCAGTGATGTATAAAGTTTAGGGAAGAGCGACAGTCCTGAACGAGCATATGAGACCATATGGGACCATATGAGAGCCACAAATTGACAAATGGTGCAGAGTAAAACATGCCTTGCCCCTCAGAAGATGCGGAAGTGCTGCTGGTACCCATGGATTCATCCACCCTGTCAAGCGTTGTCGAGTACTCAGAATCAGAGATAGACACGAAGGAAGTACCTGCATTGATGCCTCTGCTGCCAGAAGAAGAAAATGAAATTCTACTGAGGCACTTCTGGGGCAAGAGGCAAACTCCCGTGTCCATGTACATCCTGTCCATGTCAAACTTTGGAGCCTGATCTGGTGCTAAAACATCCCAGGAGGCTCTCCAAGACAAAGGACCAGCGTATGTCCTTGGACTCGGGGGGAGGGATATAATGATTGAAATGAGGTTAGCCAAGTGGGCCTTACATAACATGGGTTCCCTGATTGGGTACATTAATTTGATCCAATCAACAAGTCGTGGCTGTCATAGAAAAAGGGTAAGTGTCAGAGATACTGACACCCTGCTAGCTGACTCTCTATGAGGCAGTACTATAGTGAAGGGACTGTTCAGGTGTAAATAAGGGAGGATTTGGTAACAGGCTACCAGCCTCCGTGGAGTTATTTCACTGTGTTTTAAGTTGCAGTTTCCTCTGTGTGACATTTCTTGCACCTTGTAGAATTAATTGCTTATTCACAGAGAGCAACTGCAACACTATTTGTGGACTCTGGAAGTTGTGGATTTAGATTTAGAGATCATCAGTTATTTCAAATAGAAACTGATGGGCACTGAAAGGAAATGAGCTTGATGGGCTGAATAGTCTCTTTCTATGCCATAAATGCTCCATGACATGAACAAGATTAAAAAGAAAATGTAGGAACAAACTTCAGATGATAATTTTGTATCTTGGCTTTGGTGGAATTCTAGTATAACTGTCACGTAGATAAATCAGGAACCAGAGAATGTCAATTAGTGAGGAAAGCTATTGAGGAAAGCTATATTTATGCATCGAGTGGTTAGGATCTAGAAGGTATATCAGAGATAATAGGAATTGCAGATTCTGGAGTATCCAAGATAACAAAGTGTAGAGCTGGATGAACACAGCAGGCCAAGTAGCATCAGAGGAGCAGGAAAGCTGACCTTTTGGGCCTAGACCCTTCATCAGAAATGGGGGATGGAGAGAGGGTTCTGAAATAAATAGGGACAGAGGGGGAGGCGGATGGAAGATGGATAGAGGAGAAGATAGGTGGAGAGGAGACAGACAAGTCAAGGAGGCGGGGATGGAGCCAGTAGAGGTGAGTTTACGTGGGGAGGTAGGGAGGGATAGGTCAGTCCGGGGAGAACGGACAGGGCTGATCCTGTCCCCTTGACCGGTCCGTCCTCCCCGGACAGACCTATCTCCTCCCCACCTCCCCACCTACACTCATCTATCTTCTCCTCTATCCATCTTCGGTCCGCCTCTCCCTCTCTCCCTATTTATTTCAGAACCCTCTCCCCATCCCCCATTTCTGATGAAGGGTCTAGGCCCAAAGCGTCAGCTTTTCTGCTCCTCCGATGCTGCTTGGCCTGCTGTGTTCACCCAGCTCTACAACTTGTTATCTAGGATCTGGAAGGTGCTGCCTGAGACTGCAATAGAAGATTTAATTGAGGCTTTTAAAAGGAATTTAGGGAATAAGATGACAGAGGATGAAGGAAAAAGCAAAGGATTGACATTCAGTGAATTGTTTGTGCAGGGCAGCCAGCCCCTACATAGTGGATCGAATGGAAGCCTTCTGTACTGTAACTATTCTATGGTTCTAATCTGTCAAATTGCCTTCTCGAGGTGGTTCCTGTGTTTAAGTTGCACACGTAAAATTATCTGTAAGAGCAAAAGGGAAACTTGCCAGATGCTGGACGTCTCATAGAGAGACAGAAAATGCTGGAAAACAGACAGCAGATTCACAGTCATCTGTGGAGACAGAAACAGAATTAGTATTCCAAGGTAACGACCTTTCATCAGTAAAGTGAATATATTAAATTACACTATACTCATCAATTTAGTTAATCCTGAAGTGGAGTGAACACTAAACTCTATTTATTATTTGTCAGCAAGATAGTTTTTTTACTGCACCCCAAGTAGTATCCACCTTGTCCCTTAATTTATCATTAGGCTGATGAAATCTTTACCATTTTATCAGGGGCTGGCTTTCTTAGCCTTGCTTCATTAAGGCTTAGCATGTTCATTTTTAAATTTCTACCTGTGTGTAAAATCTGGCATCTCAGATTGGGCAAGATTGTGGAAAATGCCTAGTTCTCCTTTCCTCACGCCAGCCAAGAATGGCAAAGAATCTTGAAAAAATTCCTATGATCTCACTGTGTTCCAACTGATTTATTTCATCATCTTCCTACTGGTCTGTCTCAAGAAAGCTTCTCCAAATTTCACATCCCCACTGTTCTAGATCAGGATTACATCTGTTTCCTATCCATTGCCACTGCTTCCAAAGCCACTTAACCTTATTGTTCCTGTATGAATGGTCTATTGGATTGATTTGGATTTAAATGTAGCGCTCCTGAAATATAGATGATCTAAAATCTTGACTGTCAGGATATTGGATGTCTGAAATAGACAGTTTGCACTCTTCAACCACAAAGGAGACTCAAGCTCCTCAATTATTCTCCTTCAAATCTTAATGAAATAGATTGACGAGACACATATACAGGATTATCATAGGAACAGATGCGTAGCCAGTAGGCCCACTATGTAGATCAGACAGATTAGATGCACACATCAATGGGGAAGTGAAAAAGCAAAAAAAAATTCTCGTGTACTGATCACGAACAGGGAGCTTACAAACACAAAGCCAGAGAAACATTTGTCACAATTGCTGTGCAGTGTCTTTGATGTACAGATGGGGTAACTGGAAAAATGCCACGGCCTGTGTGACAAATTGACTTTTCACAAGGGAAAAAGTAGTGCTTGCACCTACAATTTAATGCCATTGGATCAAATATTTAGGAATAAATCAGAATCACCTGTGCCAGATTTAGATTTGTTTGGAAGTTACTTGAACAGACATTTACAGATATGTTGTCCAGAACAAGATGAATCAGCAGCCCACCTACTGCTCTTCCCTAGCTGATAAATCAGTGCTTGTCCATGTTGAGCACCATTCAGAGGAAGCACTGACAGTAGAAAGAGCTCTGAATGTTGGTGTGCTTGGGATTCTTCAATGACCGTCTAAAAGTGCAGCTAAGTAACAGTTGCCAGACCCACCGTGCAGCAGGCAGTGAGACAACAAGCAATAAGGAAAAACTTACACAATCCTATCTTTGCTAATCTGAATGTAACAGATGCATCTGTTCATGACAGTATTGGTAGGAGTGACCAGCGCATTGTCGTCGTAGTGACAAAGGTCAATGAGGAGGGCTCCGTTGTATCCTGCAGCACTATACTGTACTCAGAGTGGCTGCCCTTTGGATTGCAAATTATGTTTAATCAAATGCAGCATTAAGGAGTCTTATTAAAATTGAAGGAAATGGGAGTTTTGGGGTATTGTATATGGGGTGGTGGAGGGGTAGCAAGGGGTGGACGAAGAGCTTGGGGTGGGGGATTTGGAGGCTTTTATAGGAAAAGAATTCCTATGTCAGAATTACAGACGAGCAGTAAAGACTATATCAGGTGATACTCTTAGCATTCAGAGTCAAGTAAAAGAGTCAGTCAAGTGATGTGCATGAACGCAGCTAGACTTTCTGAAACAGAGTTTGATCAGGAGGCCCGAGGAGTGGCAGAAGGAGTTTAATTTACATGATAAATGACATAAGATAAATGTGAGGTATTGCATTTTGGTAAAGCAAACCAGCGCAGGACTTCTACAGTTAATGATAGGCCCTGGGCAGTGTTACCGAGCAAAGCGACTGAGGGGTGGAGTTGCAGATAGATAGATTGGAGAAGGAGATGTTTGGCACACTTCCATTTGCTGGTAAGAGCATTAACTATAGGAATTGGGATGTCATTTTGCGATTGCACGGGACATTGGTGAGGCCATTTTTAGAATACTGCATACAATTCTGGTTGTCCTTCTATAGGAAAGATGGTGTTAAATTTGAGAGGGTACAGAAAACGTTTACAAGGATGTTGCCAGGATTGGAGGCAGTAAGTTATAGAGAGAGGCCGAATAGGCCGGGGCTTGTTTTCCTGGAGTGTCGAGGGCTGAGAGGTGACCTTATACATGTTTATAAAATTATGAGGGGTGTGGATAGGGTGAATAGCCAAGGTCTTCTTCCCAGGGTGAGGGAGCCCCAAACTAGAGGGCATAGGTTTAAGGTGAGAGGGGAAAGATTGAAAAAGGACCTGAGGGGTAACTTTTTCATGTGGAGGGTGATGAATGATCAGAATTGCCACCCAATGATTAAACGGAAATAAACCCCATGAATTATATGGACAGAACTAAGTTATTTTAAAATATGCAAAAAACTGGTAACAAAAGGAAAAAGCCAGGTTGGCTGCTTTTGTAAAGAAAAGTTGTAAAATGGCTTGTCTGGAGTTTGTTTACAATCAGTTAAGAACACACAGTTGGTGAAATTTTACACCGTGTTTATCTTCTCTGTGTAGATAAATCTTCCCATTGTTAGTTTATCCTCCACGCTGTGAGAGCTTTTACTAAAGATGTGCGACATGCAGTTGAGATAATGGGTACCAAACTGGCAGACTGCTTCACTCTGCGTTTGTAACTGAAGCAAATTCATTTGTTAATAAACACACTTAATTACTTACAGTGATGTAGAACCTTGTGAGGCTACAAGAGTTGTTAATATGAGAAGCAGGATTACTGTTTTGCATTCATTTGTAAGGACTTCCAATTATGCAAAAAAATTCAAAGTAATTTTTGTCATTATTTGCTGATCTTAGTTGTAATGATACTAGCACCACTAACTGGAAAGCTGAATGCTCTTCAAAAGACAATTGAGTTTGGATAGTATTTTATCGAGCTGCTATCTGACCCACTGGATGGAATAAGGGATGATCTTTCAGGAGATTGAAAAAGCCAGCAGAGTGCTGTGTGGCTGAATACCTTAACTGAACAATTGCTGAGACAGCACTGCTACATCAAATTAAAGGGAGAGTGATAGATAAAGGAGGTAAACAACCGTAAGTTGTCTGGTGAAGTAGGAAAGGGATAAACACATCAATCAATAAATGAAAGATAATTGGGCACTGCATGGGAAGGCATTGCAGAAACCCAAAGTCGTAAGTTCGAATTCATAATAACTGCAGAATTCAGATCAAGAAGCTGTGATTAACTAAGCTTGAACTTCAGAGAGCCTGAAGATTTGAAGAAGTAGGAACGATACAGGTAAGTGAGTTGTGAAGAAGTCTACAGTGTTGGTGAACAAAGTAAGTTAAGATGTAGAATATAGGGCAATGAGTTTTGATTTCCACATAGGAGCAATGTAGGAAAGGATAAATGCATAGACAGTGCATGGGTAACCTTGATAAAGGAACATTGTTTACAGATGTAGCAATGGGAAAGAAGCACTTTTTATTTTATTGTCTTAACATACTGGAGCATTCCATGAAGCTTCACATGAACACTAAAATAAAGTACAATCCCAAACCATATAGGGGGACTTTTGAGTAGTTGACCAAGTGATTGGTCAGAGAGGGAGGGTTTAAGGAGCAAAGTAAGATTGAGAGTTTTAGAAGGTTGAATTAGAATCCCTGCAGTGTGGTAACAGGCCCTTCGGCCCAACAAGTCCGCACTGAGCCTCAGATCACCCCACCCAGACCTATCCCCCATAACCCATCAAATCTACACCTCCCCGAAGATTATGGGCAATTTTTTTCATGGCCAATCCACTTAGCCTGTACATTTTTGGACTGTGGGATGAAACCAGAGCATCCCAAGGAAACACACGCAGACACAGGGAGAATGTGCAAACTCCACACAGACAGTCACCCAAGGCTGGAATCGAACCCAGGTCCCTGGTGCTATGAGACAGCAGTGCTAACCACTGTGCCACTGTGACGCCTGTTGCATGGGGAAGAATTCCAGAATGTGGGACAACTGAAAGGATGGCCGCCAATGGCTGAACAATTGACATGAGGGATACTCAAAGAAACCAGAATTAAGGAGCACAGATAGCTCAAATGGTTTTGACTGTAGGGACGCCTGAGTCCACAAAGGGATCTGAAAATAAGGATGAGAATTTTAAAATCAGAATGTGGCTTAGCAGCCCAGTTTAGGTTAGTGAGTGCAGGGCTAATGAAAGAATAGGACTTGAAAGTAGGACACTGACAGCAGAGTTTGTTTATTATTCCAATTTGATGGCAGATAGAATATCGGAGAGCAACTAGAAATGTAGTTGTAATATTGAGTAAAGAGTAACAAAAGCATTATTTAAGCTTTCAACACCAGAAGAGCTGAGACAGAGCTGAAGTCTGGTGATGTTATTAAGTTTGGAATAAGTAGTCTTGATGATGGGACAATTACGAGTGAGTGCTGCAGTTCGAATGTGGGGTGAACTGTGACACCAAGCATTCCCAGCAAGAGTCTGCCTGTCTAGGTGCTAGACTGCTTCTAAATACACAGACTATTACAATTTGATAGGATAGTGAGAACCAAGACCAGATTTGGATTAAATTAGAAAAGCAAAAGACTGCGGATGCTGGAAATCTGAAATATAAAATGCCAAAGAAATCTCAGCAGTCCTGGCAGCATCTGTACAGTGAGAGATACAGAGTTAACATTTCAAGTCCTATAACGCCATTCAAGAGAAGTCATGCTAGACTCAGAATGTTAAGTCAGTTCTCTCTCCACAGATGTTGCCAGACCTGCTGAGTTTCTCCAGCACTTTCCAGGTTAAAAATTTCTTTTCCAGGGGATAAGTGACCGGTCCAGAAAACTGTCAACTCACAAGGTCAGTGTGGATTCATTTTTCGTAAGAACTGAATCAGTTTACAAGGCTGAGGTGGGGATTACAACATACAACTGGAAGATGGATGACTAAATAATTAAATCTCAATCAGTCTGATCTCCAGGTGCAGCTTTGAAAGGACTTTTCTAGATTTTCAAATGCCATTTACTTTCTTACTTTACCCCTCCCAGCTGTCTACATGGCTTGTAATGGTTGGAAATGTTGTAAATCATAATCCTTGAGGCATCTGCACTGGCTATAGCTAGATTTAATGTACTCTTCTCCTGACAGTTTTTAAAAATATTCATATGTCAACATTGAATGAACACAATTTGAGTGCAAGAACACACTGAAACACTAAGGGCATAACAAGAGTTTACAGAGAATCTGTTGCAATTTGTGGCATAAATGTACAAGTCTGAGATACCATCGGAGAAGCACTGATAGATAATATACTATATTTATATGGGAGGAGCATTTTAGGCCTCACAGAAGCTTGAGGCCTTCAAGCAATGTCAGAAACTACTTAATGAAAGTTTGAACATTTTATGATTATAATTTTGGATAGTTTCTCAGACATGTTTATTTTATGTGTATCTCATATACAGTATTTTATTTCTGCATTAGTAAGCTGTCTTCCTTCAGTGTGAATAGAAAAACTTGGCTTTTTCTGTTAACATCATCAACTTTTCTGTATTATCACTTTTCCATTTTTGCCAGATGACAAAAAGAAAGATATTATTGCAAAATGATGCAATTTTTTCACTGTGTCAGGATGTTCATATATCGATAAACATATGGTCATATAGATATAAAAATTGTGCATTAAATTAGAATTAACTGAAATGATCACTTTCAATTTGATTCAAATTTTTGCTGATCCTCTCAGCATATTCCCTTTATCTCACTACTAAATTGAACTGGAGTAGCCATATCGATACTTTGGTTGGAAGAGCAGTCAGATGCATGGAAATCCTGTGGAGAATGAGTCACGTCCTGACTCCCCAGAGTCTGTCCACTTCAAGGCATAACTTAGAAATATGATGGAATGCTCCTGACTTGCCTGGATGAGTGCAGCTCCAACAGCACTCAAGAAGTTTGACCCCATCCAGGACAAAGTAGCCTGGTTGATTGGCACGACGTGATTCCCTCCATCAGTGATGCACAGTGGCAATAATAAGCACCATCTTCAAGATGCACTGCAGAAATTCTGTAAGATTCTTTAGATAGCACCTTCGAAACCCACAGCCACTACAACATTGAAGGTCAAGGGTAGCAGATATATTGGAATATCTACCAGCAAGTTCCCTTCCAAGCCACTCACCATCCTGACTTGGAAATATATTGCTGTTCTTTCAGCATCACTGGGTCAAAATCCTGGAACTCCCTTCCTAAAGTCACACAAGAATTACTCACACCAAATGGGCTACAGGGATTCAAGAAGACAGCTCACCACAACATTCTCAATAGCAATTAGGGATGGGCAATGAACATTGGTTCAGACAGCCATATTCAATGAATGAATTAATTTTAAAAAGTGGCACCTGAGAATTAGGGTTCTATTATGATTCTCTAATGCTATTTTGGTTTAAAAAAAATTTGTGATTTCCACTTGGCAGGTTTGACATTTTCAACTTGGACAACTGAAGACTATGAGTAGAGTGGAGAAGCGTTCTGATTATGAGTTACTAGACTCGAAATGTTAACTTTGCTTTCTTTGCATTGTTGCTGCCAGACCTGTTGAGTTTCACCAGCAATTTCTGTTTGTGTTAAAGATATATAGTGATGGTCTCAATACATTTTTTTCCTGCTTTTTGCACTCTTTGATTCTCCACATCTTCCCAAGTTTAACTCCTGACTCCAACTATCGAGTTTAAAATTCTGTCTGCTTGACTAGGTATGTGGTTCACTAGAACACTGGTCCCACTACAGAACTGGCTCAGAGAACAGGTCCTGAGGATGGGCCACCGGACCCGAAACGTTAACTCTGTTTTCTCCTCCACAGATGCTACTAGACCTGCTGAGCTTTTCCAGCAACTTTGTTTTTGTTCCTCACAAACCAGAACCCACTTCTCCCACACCCATCTTTGAGTCATGCATTTGTTTATCTAATCTTATTTGCCCTATGCCAATTTGTGCATCACTCACTTGATAATCCAAAAGTTACGTTGTTTGTGATTTTTTTCTTACTTTGGTGTCTAGCTCCACATACTGATTAATCAGAATCTGCTTCTTTGTCCTGCCTATGTCTTAGGAACCTATGTGGACCACCGTTAACAGATACTCTCACAACAAGTCCTTCTTTAGCCCTAAGCAGATATCCCGAGTGGAGGCACGGGGCATGCAATGCAACCTTCTGGTTTCTTGCTTTTTACTGCAGAGAACTGTGTCAGTTCCTTTCTCTATACTGCCTCTTATTAACATGGTATTCTTTTTTGATCCCCCATCTGAATGTTTTCTAAAGTTTGGTCAGTTAGCATATTTACACCCTGCCGTCTCCAGTATCATCCAAAGAAACTGCGTGATCTTTAGACTTCTTGGACAATGGCAAAGACCGAGGCTCCCTCATTTCTATCAGTTGTAGCCACACTCTACTACCCTTGACCAATGGTCAAATCATAACATCCTGTTGCAATGGGTGTGACCACCTTGTGGTACAATATAATCACGTAACCTTCCCCTTTGCTGATATGTCACAATGTCTCAACTTGGCCACCAGGTCAATGACTCGGAGCTGAAGCTCCTTGAATCTTGAGGACGTACTGTATTTGTTCTGGACTGCACTGGCCTACAGCCATGTCATGTTCTTTCCTGCCTTCCTTCATGTTTTCAAATTAACTACTTATTTTATTCAAACATTTATTATTCTTTATTATATATGTAATTAACTTCATTAAAAGTCCTTATGACATCTCTACAGATTCTGAAAACACCACCCTATATGGTACCTACATACACCCCAATGTATAGTACTGACTTGAAAAAAAAATCCTTTTTCTCTAGCATCTTGATAAGATAAATTCATTTGTGACTTTAATTTCCAGTTTGGAAAATATAGTGGCACATTCCTGGAGTTTTCAGACACCTGAATTTAAATATTCTCAGTTTCAATAACCTCTTCAGGTTATTTCTGGTCTGGGACTGATATTAAACTCCATACTCTATGGCAATGGTCCATACATTTTCAATAGCCTGGCACAAAAAATTCCACGGCTCACCTACTTTTTTCACAGCTTCTCAATTTTGACCTTTGATAACGTACTTTTAGAATGTTCCCATTTTAGAATTTTAAAAAATGACACTGTGCTTTTAATTTAATGATTAATTTTTGCAAATCTTATGAGGTGTAATTTTGCTTGGACACAGTATTGTTTAAGATGAAACAATGTTTGCTTTACATTGATTATCATTACCTTTCTATAACATTTCATGGCCCACTTGGACAGTTATCATAGCCATGGTACACTGGTTGAAAACCAATGCTGCGAGGCAAGATAACAAAGTGTGAAGCTAGATGAACACAGCAGGCCAAGCAGCATCTCAGGAGCACCTGTGCTCCTGAGACGCTGCTTGGCCTGCTGTGTTCATCCAGCTTCACACTTTGTTATCTTGGATTCTCCAGCATCTGCAGTTCCCATTATCACTGATACACTGCTGTGAGGCAGCCTGTTTTCTATTGTCTGTCTTTCCCAGAAGCACTACATCCATCTTCATCAAAGAATTTCTACAGAACTGTCCCATACCAACTTAAAAAAAAAGTTTTCTTTCAAGCTATGGGAGCTTCCTCTAAGCTTAAAAAGGGCCAGAAATCTCTTACAGAAACCCCAGAACATATTTATTTACCTTGTTTGGTCATAAACTTTCCTTATGTACAGAAATACACATTAAAGCTGAAGTTGCTTCTTTATCAAGTTGTTTGAAAAGAACTCACCATGGCTACAGAAACAGTTGCAAGTTAATCATTGAACCCTTCAGAAATACAGAAAATCCCATATGTTGCAAATTCAAAATTGAAATATCTAAGTTTAAATCTAAATTGTGTTGAAACATCCATAAACCACAGTCTTCATTATAATCCTCAAGTACATATCTAATACCCTATTGAAATGCCAAAGAAACTGATAGAGAAACTCAAGAGATCTCTGCAGGGGTGGGTGGAGTGTGGAAACAGAGTTAACGTTTCAAGTCCGGTAGGACTTTTCTTCAGAACTTCGTCAGATACCACTAGAAAGTCTGGATTACATTGGGTTTCTTAGTTAGAATGGTGTAGAGGGAACAAAAAGAAAGAAAATAGTGAAGTGTTACTGATGATTCAACGTATGCTTGTCTGGATTGTACCTCAATTACCTGACCCAATATAGTGCAAGGGAAGAATCACTAATCTTCCCATATCTTAGCAAACTACCGTCCAGATGGTAATAATGTAAGTCGCTCCATTCGGAGCCCCACTCTGCTCATCAGTTTTCTTTCTCTTTTGTTTTGTCCTTCCTATTTTTTGCTCCCTTCTTCGCTCTCCCTCTATAGTAAGTCTATCGCCCCTCCCCCACCACCCCTTTTAACTACCTACTGAAGGAGTTGGGAAGGAGCTAGGTCGTGACTGGGATCCACATGGTGGGAGCTGAGCATGTGAGTTGTGTCCTGCAGCGATGGAGGATTGAATGCGGGCCAGAACGACGGCAGTGGATCGAGTGTGGGCTGGCGAGGCAGTGGCGACATCAAGAATGGGCTGGTGAACCAGGACAGAGCGGGATGCTGGCAGTGGACAGCCTGGAGTAGGGCACTGGCAGAGACATGGCATGGGTGGGAAAGCCCAGAGCAGGGCTGCCACAGTGAAAGGGAAAGTTGAACTCTCTTAAGATTTTTTTGTCTTATTCTAAGTTAATCTGTGCGTACAGTGAAGGTGCACACTTTTCATTGTATTTTTACATCGAATACACATGAAAATAAATGATTCAATAAATTGAATTTTGTCAAGTTTCCTAGAGGTCTTCTCTCCACGAGGTCGGGAACATTTTCTTGTACAATCATCCCAACTTGCTTCATGAACTACCTACCTACCATGTCCAAAATGAAACCAGAATCATTACAGGGTGGAACAGGGTCATTCGACCAACAATGACCCTGCAAAGGCATCCCACCCAGACCCACGCTGCTATCCTGTCCCTGTAACCCTGCATTTCCCATGGCTAATCCACATGGCCTGCACATCCCCAGACACTACAGGCAATTTAGCATGGCCAATCCACTAACTTGCACATCTTTGGACTGTGAGAGGAAATTGGAGGACCCAAAAGAAATCCATGCAGACATGGGAAGAACATGCAAACTCCATACAGACCGTTGCCCAAGGATGTTATTGAACCACTGAGCCACTGTGCCGACCAGTGAAGTGGTGTGATCGGGCACATATTGCATCAGTCATGGCCTGCTTGCATTTCTGGGTAGACAATTGAGAGATCCCACATAGGTCACATTGACATTCACTGGGATAGGATGGTCACCTGGCCCTTCATGTCGTAGGCTTTGATTCGACAGTTGGCACATTTCTGCGACAGTATCAGGTCTTAGCAATTTCAGAAGTTTCAGCACTGTTACTTCCTCCAGTATTTGCTAGTACTAATTCGTTTTAGTTCCTTATTTTCACTAGACCTTTGAGTCTCCATTATTTCTGGAAGATTTATTGCATCTTCCTCCATGAACGCTGACACAAAATGTAGAATCTCATTAGTCTCTTGAGTGATATGGGCTATGGCGAGTTGAGTGGAAGAATCGGGTGAGATGTTTGATAAGGCCCATCTTGATGTCGAGATCAACCTCCTACATCTTGCCCACTTTTCTCAAACCATGTTTCAAGATTCTTGCTTGCAATAGGCAAGTTCATAATTGACATTCATCATTGATCATTGATCATTAAACGCCTTGAACATTTTTCATTCACTGATAGGACATGGGTGTTGCTGACTGGTTCGTACTTATTGCCTATCTCTTGCTGACCCTGAGAAGGCTAGTCTTTGCTCAAGAAATCCTGGTACAGTAAGTCAAGGAAAGCCTTCAATACTAGTCCAGTCCCTCCTGAGGACAGTCACAGTCAGGATCATCTGCACACAAGGGTGAGGATCCAAATGATAAGCAGCACATCATATGTCTTGACTTGTTTTGCCTTGTAATGGACTATTCTTGGATTGCGTGAGAAGTAGGTATTATAGAAAATGCAGGTGGGTGGCACAGCTATTACTGTTGTACAGTCATCATCACAGACTCATATAGCATATAAACAGAGCTTTCAGTCCATTAGACCATGCCAAACATGTTCCCAAATTAAATTAGTCTCACTTGTCTGTGTTTGGCCTATATCCCTCTGAACCTTTCCTATTCATGTACTAATTCAAATGTCTTTTAAACCATAGAATCCCGACAGTGTGGAAACAGGCCCTTCAGCTCAACAAGTCCACACTGGCCCATCCCCTGGAACCCACCTAATCTCCACATCCCTGAATACTACAGGCAATTTAGCACAGCCAATCAACCTAACCTGCTCATCTTCGGACTGTGAGAGGAAACCGGAGTACCCGGAGGAAACCCATGTGGACATGGGGAGAATGTGCAAACTCCACACAGACCGTCACCCAGCAGTGGAATCGAACCTGCGTCCCTGGCACCATTAAGCAGTAGTGCTAACCACTGAGCCACTCTGCCACCCATGTTGTAACTGTACTGCACCCACCATTTTCTCTGACAGTTCATTCCACGCACCAACCACTCTCGGTGTAAAAAATGTCACCCCCATGTCCTTTTTAAATCTTTCTCCTTTCAGCTTAAAAATATGCCCCCTCATTTTGAACTCTCCCACCCTTAGGGAAAAACCTTGCTCTTCACCTTGCTGACCCCCTCATGATATAATAAACATCTATGAGGTTACCTCTCGACCTCCTATGCTCCAGTGAAAAAAGTACCAGCCTATCCAGCCTGTTTTATAACTGAAACACTTCATTCCTGGCAACATCCTGGTAAGTCTTTTCTGAATCCTCTCCAGTTTAATAATATCCTTCCCATAACAGGGTGACCAAAAGTGCACACTGTGTTCCAGAAGAAGCCTTACCAACATTCTGTACTCAAGGGGAGCTTTCCTGAGTAAGGGCTTGCAGGGCTAGTGCTGTCACAGTTTGGAGAGGGAGCTGGTGAGAGGGAAGGATGATCCTTTCGGTATTAGCTGTTGCCTTTCAACCATCATATCTTTTAATGTACTTTCTCAATTCATCACCGCCATCTTCCCCTTCATAACTCAATTGTTCCCTTTATTTAGTTTTGAGATGTTCATTTCACATTGAACCAAACTCTTTCAAAACTAAAACGAAATTGAAGATTCCTTCCAATTATAGTCACTCTTCCCTAAAGGTTCTGTAAGAAGAAAATCCTTAATTAGTCCTTTCTTATTGTGTAATACTAGATCTAAAAAAAGCCTATTCCCTAGTTGGTTTCCCAATATACTGCTCTAGAAAACTATCTCATATATATTCCAGGAATTCTTCCTTCACTTTATCGGTGTTCGTTAGATGTTCTAATATATGTCAATACAGGCACTGAAGTCATCCATGATCATACTCTTATTACATGTATCTCTCATTTTCTGCGTTGCATCATGCCCTATATTACTGCTATAATTCAGTTGCTTAGATATAAATCAGAGCAAAGATTGTGCTGTTTCTTATCTTTACCCAAGCAAATTCAACATCTTGTTCTTCTAATTGAAAATGCTCTTTGAAATATTTACTGATCCCAACTAATATTCAATATTAGCAGTAACTATCCCAACTCCTTTAGTTTTTTTTGGCAGGTCCTTCCTAAGTGTCAGACATCCTTCAGTATTCAGTTTCCAGCCTTGGTCAACCTTTAGCTATATCTCTATAACGGCAGATAGTAAGAACTGCTGATGCTGGAGTCAGAGATAACACAGTTCAGAGCTGGAGGAACACAGCAAGTCAAGCAGCATCAGAGAAGTAGGAAAGCTGACGTTTTGGGTCGGGACTGTTCTTCACAGCCCTTTTCTGAAAAGGGGTCCTGACCCGAAATGTCAGCTTTCCTGCCCTACTGATGTTGCCTGACCTGCCAGCTCCACACTGTGTTTTCTCTGTAATGGCAACTAGATCAGACCCATTTATATTTATTTATGCTATCAATTTATCTATCTATGCATTCGTGCAAGGAGTCTCTAATTCTATCTTGTAATGATTATTTTGTACTTTGACTTGATTTGATGTTGGCATCTGTTTCTGTTGCCTTCCAATTTTGTTTGCTACTTCTTGCCGTTATCGGTTTTGCTTTTCTCCTAATTGAATATGCTCTTAGGTTCCCATCTCCCTGACAAGGGTAGTTAAAACCCTCCCCAATAGCATTATGGAATCTTCCTGCAAGAATATCAGTACCAGTCCGGTTAAATTATAACTGATTCTTCTTGTAGGCATCTCACATGCCCAGAACCAGTCTGAATGCTCCAGAAATCTAAAACCCTCACTCCTATGCCATTTCTGCAGCCACATATTAATCCACTCTTATTTCTATACACTCACTAGCATAAGTGCATATTCTGCTGAAAGTACCATGGATTTGCCCTTTAAAAAGACTTGTGGGAGGGTCCATTAAAAATCAGCTCCACAAAAAATGCAATTGCACTTCATGACTCATTAACAGCTGCCTTGTCCAGTGGGACAGCAGTAGTTAATACAATTATGCAGGATTGTGTGATACTTTGAACAAGGTGCAAATCGGAAATAAATTTTTTATTGCAGCGCTATATTACATTCTGAGCCTCTCTGCATTTTTTGACCTCTTCAAAAATGATTGTGAAAACAATCTAATGGGTGCAATCAATCTAAAGCGTATGAGAGCTACTTGTGAATTAAAAACAAAATGATCACTGAGAGGTAAGTTTCAACCTCATTTTCTTTAAGCTATGGTGCTGGAAATTTTGCTGGAAGGATTGTGGATGCTATTTTTGTGAGCTATCCCTGGGGTATTTTTTTTAATTGCCTTGATTGTAGCATCATATCTTCAGTGTATAAAAACACTATAAAATCTTCACATAATTACTTCTGTACTATTGGGCTCCTTCACAATTGCCATTAAGCTACTGCTGCATTACCATTTAATTACCTAGTTTTGACTATTCATGCTGTAGAAAATTGTTGTGGAATCTGTACATAATTACTTTTGGTTCATCATTTACCTTATTCATAATTGCTAGAGTCAATGATGAATATCGATTCAGACACCACATTTCCCCCATTCAACCACCTTACTTGATGACCTTAAGTTCTGTTTCGATTCATGATAAATTCCAATGTTTGTAGTATTTAAAGAACTATAGATCATCAAATTTTTTTTTGCTGATGCCTGCATGAAGTTGCTACTTGCTGAACTTAACAATCATGCTGAATTGCCGCCACCATTACATTAGGTAAAATACAGCTCACCAATAGATTCTGTAACAATCCCCAGTTTACAGGCAGAAGGAAACACTTAAGCCTGACATATTTTTTTTTACTTGTGGGACTCATCTAAGCAGTTTCATTGTCGAGAATTCTTCTAACCTCACACTGAAATATAAATATGGCATCAAGCATTATATCATGATACAAACTTTGGGCATTCTTCACTCTAGATTTTAATTTTGACACCCTGGCAGAAATTTGGTTCTGCTGTAATTATTCACTGGAATAAAACACATGCTAAATTTATTTTTAAAAAATGCTTGAACAGGACTGGGGCATCAGCCAGTATTGTTATTCATTCCAAATTGCTCTTGAGGTGGTGGCCATGAGCTGCCTTCTCAAACTGATGTAGTCCATCGGTGTAGGTACACCAACAATGCTGGTGGGAAGGTAGTTCCAAGATTTTAACCCAGCAACAGTGAGAGAATGGTTGTGTAGTGTTAAGTCATGATAGGGTGTGGCTTGGATGGGAACATTCAGGCAATGGTGCTCCCATTCATCTGCTGCTCTTGTCCCTCTAGGTGATAGAGGCTTTGGTTTTGGAAAGCTGCGGAGAAAAAATGATCCTTCCATCATTTATTTTTAACTGCAGCACGTCGCGCTAAATAAAGATGCAGCATAGAGATTACAAACTTTATTCACTCTCCACTGGACATTGATTGGCATGTGAATGTAAATTATAATTACTGCCGTCATTATTCCGAATTTTGTACGTATTTGATTCTTTAGAATCATAGAGACGTAAAGCACGGAATCAGACCCTTTGGCCCAACTCATTCACCCTTACCAGATATCCTAAATGAATCTAGTCCCATTTGCCAGCATTTGGCCCATGCTTTACCTAAGGAAGGATGTACTGTCCTTTAAGACTGTGCACCAAATGCTGACTGGGCTGAATCCTGGGTTGTGAAGGGTGTTCGATGAGGAGAGATTGAGTTAGATTTGTAATTCTACATTGTCTAGAGTTTAGAAGAATGGCAGGTAAATTAGTTGAAATCTGTTAAATTTTTACAGAGCTTAACAGCATAGGAAGGGTCAACAGTCCTGAAACATTAACTCTGTTTTCTCCTTCACAGATGCTGCCAGACCTGCTGAGCTTTTCCAGCAACTTTGTTTTTGTTAACAGCATAGGTGCTGGCAGCCCTGGTTGGAGAGTCTAGAATAGTAGTCTAGGGTTATAGTGTCAGGGTAACAGCTAGTTAGGAGTGAGGGAAAGAGGCACTTCTTTGCTCAAAGCATAGATAGTCTTAGGAATTATTTACTGCAGAGTGTTGTGGATACTTGATATTGGGTATACACATGAATGAGATTTCTTCATATGATGAGAATCAAGGATTATGTGGGTAGAGACAGGAAGTTGGAGTGAGGTAAAAGATCAGCCATGATCTTATTGAGTGATAGATCAGGCTTGAGTTGTGAATAGCCTACACCTACTTCTATTTCTTACGTCAAGAGCTGTGTTTGATAGGTGCCAGTTTCAGAGAAACGTGCTTCAAAACACGAGGCACCAAACGTTGGTTTGCTCCTTGTCGTTTGGAATTCTGGTGTGTTTGTCAAAAAGAATTCCCATTTGGTGCACAAAGACAGGCAACTGATGCCTTATTGGAAAGCAGAGATTTGTTCGTGCAGATGTAGCAGAGTTGCAGCATGGAAGCTTTCAACAGATCACATAAGATCTCAGAAAACAGTCAAGCTCAGTGATATATTTCTGGTGCATCTTAATTCTTTTACTCAGAGTAACATTAAGGTTCATCATGTGTGAACAAATATTTTGTGTGTCAGATGAGCAGATGCTGCAAGATGTTCACACTGGTCCCCACCTTTCCCATTAAAACAATAAGAGACATGAGTGCTGATGCAGAAGTCATTCTGCCTGAGGCAAGATGCGCTCTTTTATTGCTGGGATGTGTCATAAAACATATAATGTCAGGCACAATGTCTGATTTTGCTGCTGCATCATAGAAAATAATGCTTAATGTTTGGGGAAACCAGATCTCTTGAGCATTATGTTGTCCATAACTGTTAAATCAGTGCAGTGTATGTAGTTGAATGAAACTCAACTTGCAAAACCAAGTGCTAACTTTATGTTGGCACTAAAAGTCTTGCAGTAGCAAGTTACTCTGCAGCAGTAACAGTGAGCAGTGAGGCTTGTATCATCCTTTGTTAATGATGCAGCTTAAATGTCAAATGATGCAAGATTCTGGAGCACCTTGGAGTTTACATTAATTTTTGTGTTCTCATTACAGACTAGGAATGACTCTCGGGAGAGATGCTTCTGCAAACTGAGAGAGCTTTCTAGACCGTAAAGTAGTCTAAAGATAAAGCAAGACTTCCCCCGTGATTTAAAGGCATCATGTAACGTTCCAGTTAATGTGCTTTTCTGTTGCCCTGTTAAGGCAATTAAGATCTTGCCCTTTCAGCTTCAAAATGGATTCTTATATACAAGATCACATGCCTGCGTTTATTGTTCCATACTCCCTTTGTATTTTGGTTGGATGACACCTCATGTGGTATGTTTTCAATTATTTGTGTCCAGAGAATATGCTCAGCTTGTTATCAAACTTGAAATGGTTTGTTCTGTTGTCTCACCAAATGTTCAGTGCATTTAATGCAATAGAAGGATTTCTATGCAAAAGCAAATTACTGTGAATTCTGGTATGCTCACATGCTGGAAATCTAAACTAAAAACAGATATCGCTTGGAAATGCTCATCAAGTCTGGCAACATTTGTGGAGAGAAAATCAGAGTTAACAGTTTCAGGACATAACCAGTTGTCATTGACTACCATTACAGCAGTTATAAATTTAAGAGTGCTTCCCTTTACTTAGATATGTTTGTTATCTCTATTTTGAACTGCATCAGTTGTGATAGCATGAAACAGAAGAATGTAAAATGCCCACTGTAAGAAATGACTGTAATATTCTATACTGTCAATCTAAGATTCTGCTGGATTACTGGAATTGACGAGACATTTAAAGCACTGATTTGAAGCAATGATTAGATATTTAAAGTGTGCTTGTTGAGGTGGATCTTGCCGCATATAAACGGTCCCCATTTTCATTACTCTGCAATACTCGATAAATAAATTAAACTGAATGTTTGGAAGAGATATGATACAGTATTATCTGACATATACTCTTTTTAATAGTCATAAATAAAAAATCTAAAATGGTAAACGTCCATATGTCACAGAATTCAATTTTTGTTATCAAGGAACATGATTTCAGTTCACATCAGACTGGGAAGCTGTTTCAATCAGTTGACATTATTTCAATGAAATAATGTGACATAAAGGTAGAATGATCCTGATGTTCTACCCTCCATGTCCAATAAATAGGGCCTCTTGATCACATGGTTTTCCAAGTTAATCTGGGGTCTGGGGCTCAGCATTCCCTGGGCGCTTCTCAATGCCCCTTTTGAGATACAGAGAAAGTACAATCAGAGAACGGCTTTGAGGCTTAATTGATAAGATCTCAACAGAAGCTTCCAATTCATTGTCCTGGCAGAAATCTGAAGACAGGTTTGGTAATACAGCTTGATCTAATTTCCCAAAAGAATGACATCACTGCTGCTTTAAAGGTCCGCGTGGGTCTTGGGGATTAGAAGGTTCAGGACAACTTTTTCTTTAATGACAGCCTTGCTCTAACATGGCAGAGTTGATACATTCATTCAGATGGCCATGTTGAGAGATTAGGGATTGACAAGAGATTGGAAGGGTCTGAAGGGTCTGATTCCATACAGTATGACTCTAGGACTCTCCGTCTCTGCAATAGCAATAGAGTCATATTCATTTGCAGGACGACGGCATCACTATCTACCGTGTCACTAGTGAGGCATCTATTGTCCTCCCTACTTGCCCTGAGGGCAGTTAAGGTGTAGGTTTGGAGTCACATGTAGGCCAGGCCAGGTAAGGATGGTAGGCTTAGTTCCATAAAGGATTTTAGTGAACCGATGGGATTTCACAACAATTGACTATGGTTTATGGCCACAATTAGGCAAGCACACTTTAAAAACAATCTGGGTGTTTTATTGTTTTCAGATTTCACCATCTGCAGGGTTCGAACATGTGACCCCAGGATATCAACCTGCATTCTGCACCAAATCATTGACTACCTAAACTCCTCAAGCTTTTAGCAAATTGTGCGTCAGACAATGTAAATCTTAAGGTTTGCCCTTTTACCATTATTACTTACTCTGGTTCCAATTTCTTCTCCACTCTTCTGCTTATATTTTCTAGCTGCTCATGTCTCACTTTGATTATTGTTCACCTCTTTACTATTCTGCAACGCTGCTCCCTGTTTCTTTTGGATTTTTTAAACATCCTTTCAACTAAACTCCCTCCACTATTAGTTTAAAACTCTATTAACCTCTAAAGGGACACAAGGTATGGTTGCCAAATTGGCTGACAACACAGAGATAGGTAGGAAAGTAATATGAATAGAGGATACAAGGAGGCTATAGAAAGACGTTGATAGATTAATTGAGTAGGCAAATGGAACATAATGTGGGAAAATATGAAATCGTTCATTTTTGACATGAAGAATAAAAACTTAACATATTATCTAATAAGTGAGAGATTGTAGGACTCAGAGAAGTAGAGAGGTCTGGGTGTTCTAGTATATGAATCATAAAAGGTTATATGCAGGTACAGCAAGTAATTAGAAAAACTAACAGTCTGATTATTTACCGCAAGGCCTACGGATGTACTGAATTCCAGTTCCAGAAGATGCTACTGTGCATGAACCACAGACATCCATGCATTTGAAGGAAAAATTAGAGGGAATGTGGACTGTTAAGCACCAAAGGATACAATCTTAAAATAAACAATTTAGGACGGAGATGAGGAGGAATTTCTTCAGTCAATGAATCTTTGGAATTCTTTACGCCAGAGGATTGTGGAGGCTCAGACATTGAGTCTTTTCACAATGGAAGTTAATAGGTCTCTGGATATTAAAGATATTGAGGGATATGAGGATGGCTCAGGAAGAGGCTATTGAAGTAAAAGATCAGAAACAAAAACAGAAATTGCTGGAAAAGCTCAGCACGTCTGACAGCATCTGTGGAAAGAAATCAAAGTTCATGTTTCGGGTCTGATGACCTTTCCTCAGAATGGATTCAGCTGAATAGGAGAGGGCTGACTGGCTCATTCCAGTTCCTAAGCTCCATTCTAACAGTCAAAAATCCTGTTAAATATGCCTTCTGTGAAATCTCAGTCCTGTTCAAAATTTATTCTCTTTCATCAAATACCAGTGAGTCCCCTTAATATTAGATGAACTGAGAGTTGAAGGTAATCACGTATGTGATAGAGTCTGTGAGGTGCTTTGTGACTTATTGTTCTGGAGTAGTTCACTTTGTCAGTCACCTTCTATCTATAGGCTCTAGTTGGTGAGAGTACATTGGATTCCAATTAATTCACCAGTTTGTAAATCCTTGTTCCAAAAAAAAGTTTAATTCAGTAGTGCAAAATAGCAAACTTGCAGTTAACTTACCGTTGTAAGTGTATATTGTAACACATCTCTACCTCACTGTAAAAGCAGCATGAAGTGCCAGAGTAAGACACCTTTGTGCATTTACCAGTGTTCAAATAAGCCACACGGGGCTCATCCTACAAGAAGCGTTGTCAACATTCTTAAACACAGCATGTGCCTGTCTCCCCTGTGTGCTATTTAAGTAATGGTGCAGCAGATATATCTGTTATTCTGATTTACGTAAATAAACTTACACAGCTTTAGGCAACTGATTCTCTGTGGGGGCTCAGCATTGGCAATTGTTCCATCAATAACAACTCGTGTTTATGCCATTTCTTTAATATAACAAAATATCCCAAATCTACTGAAAATAAAAATGACACCAAGCCACATATGGAAACATTTGGACAGATGACCACATGTTTTGTCAGTGAAATTGTTTTCAATGAGGTAATTAAAGGAAGAAACAGAATTAGAGAGATGGCAGTGTTTAGGTAAGTAATTCCAGAGTTAAGGCTATATGAATTTTCTCTTTATTCATGGAACGTGGATATTACTTGCTTTATTACACCTTTCCAGTTGCCCAGAGGGCAGTTAAGACTCATTAATTCACATGTAGGCCAGACCAAGTAAGGATGATAAATTTCTTTCCCTCAAGTACATTAATGAAAGAGATGGGTCTTTACTACTATTGATGATGGTTATGTTGTCACCATTTGGCTGGTATTTGATGCTAATTATTTTAAAATTCAAATTTCAAGGTGGGTATCAAACTCACAAACCCAGATCATTGTATGGGGTTAAAATTATTTCAGAGATAGTAGGAACTGCAGATGCTGGAGAATCTGAGATAACAAGGTGTAGAGCTGGATGAACACAGCAGACCCAGCAGCATCAGAGGAGCAGGAAGGCTGATGTTTTGGGAAGGGTCTAGGCCCGAAACATCAGCCTTCCTGCTCCTCTGACGCTGCTGGGCCTGCTGTGTCCATCCAGCTCTACACCTTGTTATCTCATTATATGGGGTCTCTGGAGCTCTAACGCCGAATCACACAATTGTTATGGCACAGAAAGAGGCTATTCAGCCCATCATGTCTACTACCTACTGCCGCTCTTCTGTTCTCCCCCCTTATCCCTGCATGCCATTTCCACCCAAATAAGTATCCAATGCCCTGCTGAATGCTTCAATTGAACCTGCCTCTACACATTTTCAGACAGTTCATTCCATACCCTAACTACTCACTAAGTAAAAGTCTTTTTCTCACATCAACGGTGCTTTGTTTGTACATTATTTTTAATCTATGCGCTATTATTCTTATTTACTTTTACGAGCAGGAACAACATCTCCCTATCAATTCCACCCAACCCATTCACGATTTTAAAAACCTCCTCTCTGTTTTCTTCTCTGTTTTGTACATGGAACCATTCTTGTGAATCATCTTTGAGCTGTCTCCAATGTATTTGCATCTTTCTTGTAATAGGCACACACTGCTGAAGTTGAAGTCTAACAAGTGTCTTGTCCAAATTCAACATCATCTCCTTCCTCTTGTACTCTTTGTCCTGATTAATAAAGCTGGGGATGCTGTATGCTTTATCGATTACTCTTTCCACCTGTTCTGCCGCCTTCAATGGTCTGTGAATATATGCACCCAGGTTCCTCTGCTCCTGCAGCCCCTTTAGAATTGTGCCTCTTATTTTATGTTGTTTCTCAATGTTTGTGTGATGAAACTGCATCACCTCACCCATCGCTGCATCTCACTCCACCAACTTATCAGTGCCCTTTGGGAGTTCCCCACCATCTTCCTCACAATTTACAAGTTTTCCAAATTGTGTGTTACCTGCAAATATTGAAACTCTCCCATAGGCCAAAGATCCAGATCACCAGGGCCCCAGTACCAATCCATGGGTAACACCTTTACAAACTTTCCCTCCAGCCTGAATTATATCCATTGACCATTACACCGTGATGCCTATTGCTCAATTTTGTGTTCACATTGCTACTCGTAGAATCCCTACAGTGTGGAATCAGGCCATTTGGCTCATTGAGTCCACGTTGACCCTCACATCCCCACCGAAGAGCATCCCACCCAAACCTACATCCATACACTGTCTCCGTAATCCTGCATTTTCTATGGCTAATCTACTTGCACATCCATGGACTCTAAGGGAAATTTTAGCATGGCCAACCTACCTAACCTGCACATCTTTGGATCACCTGGAGGAAACCAACGGAGACACGGGGAGAATGGACAAACTCTACACAGTCACCCAAGGCTGGAATCAAACCTAGATCCCTGGTGCTCTGAGGCAGCAGTTCTAACCACTGGGGCCATCATGCCTCATATTTTCCCTTTTATACCATGACTTATAACTTTCCTCCAGTCTATTGTGTGGCACTGTATCAAACACCTTCTGGTAATCCATGTACGCCTCAATAACAATTTTACTTTCATTGACCCTTACAAAAAGCTCCAGCAAGTTAATTAAACGCATATCCTCTTCAGAAATCCATGCTGATTCTTCCTAATCAACCCACCTTTATCCATGTAATTAGCAATTATACACCAAATAATTGTTTCTAGAAGTTTTCCCACCACCAAAGTGAACTAACTGTCTGATACTAGTCCAACAACATTATCACTGCACCACTGCATTCTCATGATACAAACTGAGAATGATCAAGAGATGAGCACAGATACTGCTGAGGGTTGTAGGGCTGGAAAAGATTATAGAGATATGGACGGAGAGGGTAACGGATGGATTTTAAAGCAAGTACGAGAATTCTAAAAATAAGGGTTTGCTTAACCGTGAAACTATGTAATTCAGTGAATACACAGGTGATTCTGGCAGCATGGTCACATGGACAGGATCTCTTCTCAGGACCATAACCATGGTAATAGGCAACCTGGCTCAATCTCAGGTGAATGCAAAATACTGTGGATGGTGGAAATCTGAAATAACAACAGAAAGTGCGAGACAAACACAGGGCAGGTCTGGCAGGATCTGTGAAAGGAGAAACAGACTGAACATTTCAAGTTCAAAAACTTATCAGAACTGAGTTCAGTTCTGCTCAGTTTTGATGAAGATGCAGATTAGACTTGAAAGCATTCATCACTGCATTGGGTCAGATGAAGAGAAGCTATAATCCTTTCTTACAGGATTAGAGTTGAATTCTGGTAAGCACATAAGTCAGCAATGTACTGAAAACATAGAAGTATAGAAGATTAGAGCAGGAGAAGGCCACTTGGCACTTTGAGCCTGCTCTTCCACTCATCGCCGAACATCGATTTCAATAGCCTAATCCTGGACTTAGAACTTTGAGATTTAGACTTTTTTTTAATGTGTTAGTCAACGCATGTGGGTCATTTAATGAGCAAGCGGATGAATGGCACATGGGGGTGAGGGTTAAAGTGGGCGATGTAAATGGGTTAGGGAATAGGACAGCAAGTGGGTGAGGAGGAAGGGTGCCAAGGTGGCAGAGTAGAGGTAGGTAGGGTCCTGGGACTGGAGGGAGCTCTCCACGCAGATAGCAGATGGATAGGATGTTATGTGGATCGCACTGCTGTGTCTGCAAGGGGCTGTCAGCTCAGGGACTGAGAAAATTTGGGTTTAGAAAGGAGAATCACTGAGGAGGCTGTCAGTGAAGTCTTGTTGAATCATGTTGGGGGCTAGAAGGGCAGTCAGAAGGTGAGGAGGGGTTTGGGTGGTGGAGGATAGTCAGGTCCTGGGATGGGCTTTGGGATCAGTCAGTTATGAAGTTATCGAATGGTTAGTCTGGCAATTTTTTGCCAAACATTTCCTGGGTCACTATCCAGGTAATTACAACAGAACAGTCTGATGACTCCCATTCAACTTTTGAGCTGGATATTTTATAAAATCAGAGGGTCCCAGGGAACTGCAGAACTGCCAACTGGAAGTTCATACTTACGGGGAATTCACATGGAGACAGTGTGTCAGCACATGTGAGTGGTCCCAGTGCACATCACATGACCTACATCCCTTCACTGAGAAGCCAGAGACGGGAACGTGCAGGTCATTATGCTTCTTTGGATATATCACCAAGGGCCATCTTGTAGGAGAGGGCTAAGGAGAGATCTATGGGCAATCCCACATGTCACGGTGTGGAAGCAGGAAAAGGAAATACTGATGGCGATTCTCTGACTGTGATGGGTTAGAGAAGAATGGGTGCAGCCATGTGCTGTCCCACTCAGTTGGGTATTGGCAAAAAGACCTTGGGGGCAGACGGAATGGTCAATCATGTCAAAAGCTGAGCAAGGAGCAAGAGAAGACCACCCAGCCCTTCAAGACTGCTCTGCCATTTGATAAGATCATCACTGATCTATTTTTAATCTTAACTCCACATTTTTGCATATCCCCAATAATCTTTCATCCACTTGGTCATCAAGAATCTATTGAACCATACCTTAAACATTTTTAAAGCTTCTCCATCCATTGCCTGTCAGGGAAGGGAATTCCAAAGACTCTCAATCATATGAGAGAATTCTATTTTCATCTCTGTTTTAAATGCGTGACTCCTTATTTTTAAACTGAGTCCTTGACCTAGATTGTCTCACAAGAGTAATCTCTCAGGATTTTATATGTTTCAGTATATTACAATGTGCTACACAATTTAGACTATGCTGTTTAAGGAGGAGAACATTGCCTTTGTCCCAGACATATGGTATGTAATTTTTGACTTTGGCAAGATTCCTTTCAACACTATGACAAGAAAGGATAAAATTTAAGCATGGAGTTCCTCATCAAATGGGCATAATAAGTGATGGTGGCTGTAAATTGGGAGAGAGGAATGTGTAGCAGGATCTGGGTGCCCTTGTGTGCCAGTTGCTGAAGGTCAACATGCAGGTGCAGCAGACGGTAAAGAAGACAAATGGTATGTTGGCCTTCACTGTGAGAGGTTTTCAGTACAGGAGCAGGGATGTGTTATACAGGGCCTTGGTGAGGCCACATCTAGAATATTGTGTGCTGTTTTGGTGTCCTTTTTTGAGGCAGGTTGCTCATGCTCTCGAGGGAGTGCAGAGAAGCCTTATTAGGATGATTTGGGGATTACAGGAGGAGAATATGATTGATGAGGAGGAGAGATTGACTAGGTTTGGATTGTTTTCACTGGAGTTCAGATGAATGAAGGGGGATCTCAGAGAGACTTATGAAATTCTAACAGGACTGGACAGGATAGATGCAGGGAAGATGTTCCCGATGGTGGTGTATCTCGAAGCAGGGGTCACAGAGTGAGGATTCAGGATAAATCATTTATGACAGAGATGAGGAGACATTTCTTTATCCAAAGAGTGGTAAGCCTGTGGAATTCATTACTGCATGAAGTCATTGATACCAAAACATTGAATGTATTCAAGAGGCAATTGGATGTAGCACTTGAAGTGAATGGGATCAAAGGTTACGGGGAGAAAGCAGGATTAGGCTATTGAGTTGGACGATCAGCCATGAATGGTGAAGCAGGCTCAAAGGGCTGAATGGCCTCTTCCTGCCCCTATCTTCTATGTTTCTATGCTTCAATGACAGCATTTCCACAAACACTGAAGAGCAAAACGATGCTGGAGACAAGGTAGTATGCAAAAATATAAGGTTGGATTTTTGAGGGGAGGGGAAATGATGGCAAATTTGAAGGCAAAAAGGGGTCAGTCACCGTGGACGGTGAACAGCTAGTATTGTAGCTCAAAGAGAAATTGGGTGACCAACAGTTTGATTGGGATAGGGCGGGGGGAGCAAGAGCTGGGTCTCATCGACAAGATACACTTAGAGTGGGTGTGATGTGGGATAGGAGAAAATTTGAAGAATGTTGAGAACTCGGGGTCAGGTCAGGGAGAACCTGGTAGGAAGTCTGGCTCAGTTGACTAGGTGAGGCGGTGGTTCATCAGATATAGCAAAATGTATCAGTTCAATCTTAAGGGCAGAGAAGTATGTGCTCCAAATACTTCTTATTGGAGATGAAGTGAAGGAGACATGAAGAGTGGCTTAAGAATATGGTTCCCAATAGAGAAAATAAGTCAGCGGTTTTCTCTGTATTTCAGGATGATCTTGTAACAGTCAGCAGTTTTAACAGACAAGCAGGGCCTGACATTTTACTTTTACGTTGTACAATCACGCCCATCATTTCAGTTCAAGTCTTGATCCTTGAGGGAATCACTAGCATCTGAATGAAAGTCAAGGTTTCAGTGAGGATTCAATAATGAAGGGGTTGATATGGCTGCAGAGATTTAATGGTGTATGGAAGGTCAAAGGCAAGATAGTTTGGATTTTGAATGTCTAGTTAAACGGGAATCGGTGAGAATTTGCTTTCTGGATTAAGGTGTGGCACAAAACAGATTGGCAGAGGGTAAGTGGAAATGGGTGCAGAGTGTAAAAAGAAGTAAGAGGAAGAGGGAGGCTCGTGTGACGATGAGGCAAGATGGTTCAGATGAGGTGATGGAGAATTACAGATTAGCTAGGAAGGATTTAAAGAGAGAGTTAAGAAGAGCAAGGAGGGGACATGAGCAGACATTAGCAGGTAGAATAAAGGAGAGCCCTAAAGATTTCTATAGGAGATAATGGGAACTGCAGATGCTGGAGAATCCAAGATAATAAAGTTGGAAGCTGGATGAACACAGCAGGCCCAGCAGCATCTCAGGAGCACAAAAGGGTCGAGGCCCGAAACGTCAGCTTTTGTGCTCCTGAGATGCTGCTTGGCCTGCTGTGTTCATCCAGCTTCACACTATTATCTAGCTTTCTATAGGTATGTGAGGAATAAGAGGATGACTAGGGTAGGAATAGGGCCAGTCAAAGACAGAAGTGGGAAGATGTGTGTGGAGCCGGTGGAAATCGGAGAGGTCCTAAACAAATATTTCTCATCTGTTTTCACTCAGGAAAAGGAGAATATTGTAGAGGAGAAGACTGAGTTACAGGCTACTAGAATTGAAAGGATTGAGGTTAGTAAGGAGGAGGTGTTATCAATTCTAGAAGGTGTAAAGGTAGATAAATCCCCTGGGCCGGATGGGATTTTTCCAAGGATTCTCTGGGAAGCTAGGGAGGAGGTGGCGGAGACGTTGGCCTTGATCTTTGAGTCCTCATTGTCTTCAGGTTTAGTACCAGAGGACTGGAGGATTACAAATGTTGTGCCCTTGTTCAAGAAGGGCAGTAGGGATGACCCAGGTAATTATAGACCTGGGAGCCTTACATCTGTTGTAGGAAAAGTTTTGGAAAGGATTATAAGAGATAGGATTCATAATCGTCTAGCAAGCAACAATTTGATTGGAGATAGTCAACATGGATTCGTCAATGGCAGGTCGTGTCTCACAAACCTCACTGAGTTTTTTGAGAAGGTGACCAAGCATGTGGATGAAGGTAGGGCAGTTGACGTGGTGTACATGGACTTCAGTAAAGCCTTTGATAAGGTTCCACATGGTAGGCTATTGGAGAAAATACGGAGGCATGGGATTGAGGGAGATTTAGCAGTTTGGATTAGAAACTGGCTTTCTGTAAGAAGGCAACACGTGGTGGTTGACAGAAAATATTCAGCCTGGAGTCCGGTTACTACTGGTGTGTCTCAAGGATCTGTTTTGGGACCACTGCTGTTTGTCATTTTTATAAATGACTTGGACGCAGACATAGGTGGATGGGATAGTAACTTTGCAGATGACACTAAAGTCAGTGGAGTGGTGGACAGTGTGGAAGAATGTTACAGGTTGCAGGGAGACTTGGATAAAGTGCAAAATTGGGCTGAAAGGTGGCAAATAGGTGGCAATGCGGATAAATGTGAGGTGATTCACTTTGGGAAGAATAATAGGAAGGCTGAATACTGGGTCAATGGAAAGATTCTTGGTAGTGTGGATGTGCAGAGGGATCTTGGTGTCCATGTACATAGATCCCTGAAAATTGCCATCCAGGTTGATAGTGCTGTTAAAAATGCTTACGGTGTGTTAGGTTTTATTGGTAGAGGGATTGAGTTCCGGATCCGTGATGTCATGCTGCAACTGTACAAAATGCTGGTGCGGCCTCATTTGGAATATTACGTGCAGTTCTGGTCGTCCCATTACAGGAAGGATGTGGAAGCATTGGAAAAGGTGCAGAGGAGATTTACCAGGATGTTGCCTGGTCTGGAGTGAAGGACCTATGAAAAAAGGCTGAGGGACCTGGGTCTATTCTCATTGGAGAGAAGAAGGTTAAGAGGGGATTTAATAGAAACATTCAAGATGATCAGAGGATTAGATAGGGTGGACAGTGAGAGTCTTTTTCCGAGGATGATGACATCAGCTTGTACGAGGGGGCATAGCTACAAAATGAGGGGTGATAGATTTAAAACAGATGTCAGAGGCAGGTTCTTTACTCAGCCTGCCTGCCTGCCAATGTAGTGAACTCATCCACATTAGGGGCATTTAAACAGTCCTTGGATAAGCATATGGATGATGATGGGGTAGTGTAGGGGGATGGGCTTAGATTAGTTCTCAGGCCGGCGCAACATCGAGGGTCGAAGGGCCTGTTCTGCGCTGTATTGTTCTATGTAATCAGAGATTTGCAATCGATATGATTGCAGTGAGGTCAAGCATGTGGTCATGATTATGTTTTTGTTTTATTTATTCCTTTTGTGGGATGTGGGTGTCGCTGGCTGGCCAACATTTCTTGCCCATCCCTAGTTGCCCTTGAGAAGATGGTGGTGAGCTGCCTTCTTGAACTGCTGCAGTCTTCCTGCTGTGGATTGATCCACAATGCCATTAGGGAGGAAATTCCAGGAATTTGACCCAGTAACAGTGAAGGAACAGCGATATATTCCAAAATCAGGATGGTGAGTGGCTTAGAGGGGAAGTTGAAGGTGTCATATATCCACTGCCCTCATCCTTGGAGTTGTAAGTGGCGGCGGGTTTGGAAGGTGCTGCCTGAGGATCTTTGGTGAATTTCTGCAGTGCATCTTGCAGATAGTACACACTGCTGCTACTGAGTGTTGGTAGTGGTGGGGGAAGATGCTTGTGGATACAGAACCAATCAAGCAGGCTGCTTTGTCCTGGATGGTGTCAAGCTTCTTGAGTGTTGTTGGAGCTGCAGTCATCCAGGCAAGTGGGGAGTATTCTATCTCACTTCTGGCTTGTTCCTTGTAGATGAAGAACCGGCTTTGAGGAGTCAGGAGGTGAGCTACTCGCTGTAGTGTTCCTAGGTTCTGAGCTGTGCTTATAGCCATGGTGTTAATGTGGTGAGTCCAGGTGAGTTTCTGGTCAATGATAACGCCCTGTGTGTTGATATTGGGGGATTCAGTGATGGTAGCACCAGCTAATGTTAAGGGGCAGTTGTCAGATTGTCTCTTGTTGGTGATGGTCATAGCCGGGCACTTGTGTGGTGCAAATGTTACTTGCCACTTGTCAGCCCAAGTTTGGATATTGTCCAAATCTTGTTGCATTTGAACATGGACTGCTTCAGTATCTGAGGAGTCGCAAATGGTGCTGAACATTGTGCAATCATCAGTGAATATCCCCACTCTGACCTTATGATGGAGGGAAGGTCATTGATGAAGCAGCTGAAGAAGGTTGGGCCAATGACACTACTCTGAGGAACTCCTGCAGAGATGTCCTGGAGCTGAGGTGACTGACCCCCAACAACTACGATCATCTTCTTATGTATCAGGTATGGATCTAACCACTGGAGAGCTTGCCCCCGATACATTGATTCCAATTTTGCTAGGACTCCTTGATGCCACACTCAGTCAAATGCAACCTTCATGTCAAGGGCTGTCACTCTCACCTCACCTCTGGAATTCAGCTTTTTTGCCCATGTTTGAACCAAGACTGTAATGAGGTCAGGAGCTGAGTGGCCCTGGCAGAGCCCAAACTGGGTATCACTGAACAGGTTATTGCTGAGCAGGTGCTGCTTGATGGCACTGTTGATAACACTTTCCGTCACTTTACTCATGGTCGACAGAATAGACTGATGGGGCAGTAATCGGCCGGGTTGGGTTTGTCCTGCTTTGTGTGTACAGGACCATACTTGGGCAGTTTTCACGTTGCTGGGTAGATGCCAGTGTTGTAACTTTAATGGAATAGCTTGGCTTAGGGAATGGCAAGTTCTGGCACACATGTCTTAAGTATTGTTGCTGGAATTTCAGGGCCCGTAGTATTTGCAGTGTCCAGTGCCTCCAACCATTTCTTTTATTATGTTGAGGGAATTGAATTGTCTGAAGCTTGATATCTATAATGCTAGGGTTCACTAGAGGAGGCCAAGATAGATCATCCACTTGGCACATCTGGCTGAAGATTGCTGTGAAAGCTTCAGCCTTATCTTCTGTACGAATGAACTGGGCTCTTCCATCATTGAGGATGGGATACTTGTGGCGCCTCCTCCTTCAGTGAGTTGTTTAATCATTCACCACCAGTCACAACTGGATGTGGCAGGACTGCAGAGTTGAGATCTGACCTGTTGGTTGTGGGGTCACCTAGCTCTGTCTATCACTTGCTGTTTTCGCTGTTTGGAGTGCCAGTAGTCCTGTTTGGTGGCTTACTAAATAAGAACCAAAAGGACTGCAGATGTTGTAAATCAGGAACCAAAACAAAGTTTCTGGAAAAGCTCAGCAGATCTGGCAACATCTGTGGAGGAGAAAACAGAGTTAACATTTTGGGTCCGGAAACCCTTCCTCAGAACTGATGGTGGCTGCGAAAATGTCAGTTCAAATTCAGAAAATAGGCAGGTGGGTGGGGTAGGGAGTAAACGATGGGATAGAGCCCAAAGAGAGGGACAGACAGTTGGGCAGACAAAGGAGTTGCTAACGATCAGGCTAGGAGGGTGAGTAGTTGTTAATGGGGACTGTTAGTGACTAACAACAGGGGGAGTGGAGTGGCAGGCTATGTGGTAACAAGGCCTGGTGTGTGGGGTGGGGGTCTGGGACATGGGGGAGTTTAGGCCCTAAAATTATTGAACTCAATATTGTGTCCGGACGGCTGCAGGGTCCCCAAGTGGAAAATGATGTGCTTTTCCTCCAGCTTGTGTTGGGCTTCACTGGAACACTGTAGCAAGCTGGAGACAGAGATGTTGGTCAGGGAGCAAGGTGGTGCATTGAAGTGGCAGGCAACAGGTAGCTCAGGGTCTTTTTTGCGAGCAGAACATAGATGTTCTGTGAAACAGTTGCCAAGTCTACGCTTCGTTTCCCCAATGTAGAGGAGACCACATTGTGAGCAGTGAATGCAGTAGACTAGATTGTTGGAAATGCAGGTGAAGTGTTGCTTCACCTGGAAGGTATGTTTGGGCCCTTGGGTTGTGGGGAGGGAGGAGGTAAATAGGCAGGTGTTGCACCTTCGCTGGTTACAGGGGACGGTGCTGTAGGGCTATGGGGAGGTGTTGGGGGTGAAGGAGGTGTGGACCAGGGTGTCCCGGAGGGAATGGTCCCTATGGAAGGTGGACAAGGGAGGGGAGGGGAATATGTGTCTCGTGGTGGCATCTTGCTCAAGGTGGTGGAAATGGCATCTGATGATCTTCTGGGTGTGGATGATGGTAGGATGGTAGGTGAGGATAAGGGGGACCCTATTGCTGTTGCAGGAGGGAAGTGAAAGGGTGAGGGCAGAAGTGCGGGAGGTGGGTCGGACCCGATTGAGGGCCCTGTCAACAACGAAGCTGGGGAATCCTCAGTTGAAGAGGAATGTGGGCATTTCAGAGGCTCCCTTGTTGAAGTTGGCCTCATCTGAACATATGCGACATAGACAGGGGAACTGAGAGAATGAGATGGAGTCTTTACAGGAAGTGGGGTGTGAGGATGTATAGTCCAGATAGCTGTGGGAGTCAGTGGGTTTCTAATGGATATTAATGGCCAGTCTATCCTCAGAAATGGAAACAGAAATGTCGAGGAAGGGAAGGGAGGAGTCAGAGAAAGACCACGTGAAAGTGAGGGCTGGGTGCAAATTGGAAGCAAAATCGATGAAGTTTTCCAATTCTTGACGAGAGAGGGAAGCAGCGCTGATGATATCATTGATGTATTGGGGAAAGAGTTGTGGGTGGGGGCCAGAATAGGACTGGAACAAGGAATGTTCCACGTATCCCACGAAGAGGCAGGAATAACTTGGGCCCATGCGTGTACCCATGGCAACCCCTCTTACCTGAAGAAAATGAGAGGATTTGAAAGAGAAGTTGTTGAGGGCGAGGACAAGCTTGGCCAGGCGGAGGAGGGTGGTGGTGGGTGGGGACGGTTCAGGTCTTTGCTCCAGGAAGAAACGGAGAGCCCTAAGACCCTCCTGGTGGGGAATGGATTTGTAAAGGGATTGCACATCCGTGGTAAAGAGCCAGTAAACTGGGAACTTTGAAACTGGCATAAGGCGTCAGATGAATCATGGATGTATGTGGGTAGGGATTGAACCGGGGGCAGAGAAGACTGAGTCAAGGTAGGAAGAGCTGAGTTCTCTGGGGCATCAGAAGGCTGAAACAATGGGTCCTGTTTGTGAATTTTTGGCAGGATGTAGAAAAGATCTGTGCGGCTTTGGGGGACTATTAGCTTGGAAGCGGATGGGGTAGATCACCGGATGAAATGAGATCCATAACCATAGTGGATGCAATGGCCTGATGTGCCATGGTGGCGTCATGGTCCAGGGGAAGGTAGGAGGAGGTATGTGAGAGCTGGCACTCAACCTCTGCAAGGTAGAGGTCAGTACACCAGATAAGGCTTGATGACAAAGTTAGGGTTAGATCTGAGTGCACGGAGTGCAATCAGTTCGGATGGCAATCAGTTGGATTTGTTGAGGGGACAGTGAAATTGAGGCGACTGATGTCACGCCAACAGTTCTCAATGAAAAGATTGAGTGCAGGTAAAAGGCTGGAGGGAGGGATCCAGGTGGAGGGAGAGTGTTGGAATTGAGCAAAGGGGTCTGTGGAGCAGGGAGAGGATTCTTGTCCAAAGAAATGAGCACAGACGCTAAGGTGGCAGAAGAACAGTTCGGTATCATGTCATGCCCAAAGTTCTTTAAGGCGGGGATGCAGAGGGATAAAGCTGAGGCCTTTGCTGAGTACAGAGCGTTCAGCATCGGAGAGTGGAACGTTAGGAGGGATGGTGAATACCTGACAGGAGGTGGGGGGGTTGGGGGAGGGGATAGAGTCAGAGGGAAGGGAAGGAGAGGAAAGCTCCAGAGAGCCCTGGGTATTTTTGAGTTGGTGCATCTTGTGGGCCTTGATGCCTGAAAGAAAAAGAAAAAAAGTTCCTTGTTAGCACGGTGAATGAGCCAGAGGATGAAGTGGAACTGCGGAGTGGTGCAGCCTTGAGCCAGTGTGTTACGATGCTGTTGGAGAGAAAGGTTGAGAGTGTGCATGTGATGCCACATGGCACTGATCATGAGCAACTCCTTTGTCTGTCCAACTGTCTTTCTCTCTCTTTGGACTCTATCCTATCGTTTACTCCCTATCCCACCCACCTCCCTATTTTCTGCATATAAACTGACGTTTTCCCACGTACCATCAGTTCTGAGGAAGGGTCACCAGACCCGAAACAATAATTCTGTTTTCTCCTCCACAGATGTTGCCAGACCTGCTGAGCTTTTCGAGCAACTTTATTTTTGTTCCTGTTTGATGGCTTCACCAGGTTAACACCTCATCTTCAGGTATACCTGCTGCTGATCCTGGCATGCCCTCCTGCAATCTCCGTTAAACCAGAGTTGATCCCCGGCTTGATGGTAATGGTTCAGCGGGGGTTATCCCAAGCCATGAAGTTACAGATTGTGCTGGAGTACCGTTCTGCTGCTGTTGATGGCCCGCAGCGCCTCATGGATGCCCAGTCTTGAGTTGCGAGATCTGTGCGAAGTTTTATCCTCATAACAGTGCCACACAACACGATGGATGTTATTCCAAATGTGAAGGCAGGACTTCATCTCCACAAGGACTGTGTAATGGCCACTCTTACTGTTACTGTCATGGACAGATGCATCTGCAGCTGGCAGGTTGGTAAGGATGAGGTTCAAGTATGTTTTTCCCTCTCGTTGGTTCCTTCGCCACCTGCCACAGACCCAGTCTAGCAGCTGTGCCCTTTAGGACCCAACCAGCTTGATCAGTAGTACTGCTGCTGAGCCACTCTTGGTGGTGGACATTGAAATCCCCCACCCAGAGTACATTTTATGCCCTTCCCATCCTCACTGCTTCCTCCAAGTGTAATTCAACATGGAGGATTACCGATTCATCAGGCAAGGGAGAACGGTAGAAGGTAATCAGTAGGAGGTTTCCTTACCTGTATTTAACATGAAGCGATGAGACCTCATTGCTTTCAGAGTCAATGTTGAGGACTCCCAGAGTAACTCCCTCCTGACTATATACCACTGTGCTACCACCTCTGCTGGGTCTGTTCTGTCATTGGGACAGGATATATCCAAGAATGGTGATGGCAGTGTCTGGGGCTTTATCTGTAAAGTATGATTCTGTGAGCATGACTATTTCAGGCTGTTGCTTGTCTAATCTGTGAGACAGCTCTCCTAATTTTGGCACTAATCACCAGATGCTAGTAAGGAAGACTTTGCAGGGTCGCTAGGGCTGTTACTGTCATTGTCTTTTCCGGTGTCTAGATCGATCGTCCGGTTTCATTTCTTTGGGGCTTTGTAGTGATTGGTACAACTGAGTGGTTTGCTTGGCAATTTCAGAGGCCGATTGAGAGTCAACCACATTGCTGTGGGTCTGGAGTTACATGTGGGCCAGACTGGGTAAGGATGGCAGTTTCCTTCCCTAAAGGACATTAGTGAACCAGATGGGTTTTTCCAAAAATTGACAATGATTTCATGGCCATCATTAGATTCTTAATTCCAGATTTTAATAAAAAATTAAATTCAATTTCTACCATCTGCTGTGGCAGATTCAGCCCTGCATCCCCAGAAAATTATCTGGGTCTCTGGATTAATAGTCTAATGATGATACCACTAGGTCATTGCCTTCCCTGTTTGCACAATTTACATTGAAGGAGATTTGTCCAGGAGATTTAGGAGACTGAAGCAATGATGAATTTATAGAGCTGCAGATCACCCAGTATAAATACCACAGAGTAGGCAGGGTTCGAACACTCAGGAAGAATAAGACAACAGACTACGTCAGAGCTTTCCACTCTCAGGAAGACATGCCGAGAGCTCTCACAAATCTGAGGACAATAAAGCAGGAGAGATCAGGAGGGAAGAGGAGGGGGTGGGATGAATCCACAGGAAAGGAAGCACAATGGATTGAGATGAAATTTGAAGTCACAATGATGAGAAATCTTTTGATGCAGAAGAAGCTTGGTAAGAACATAGTTGTTCTTCGAGACTGAGGATTTAAGTGAGAGATGAGTTGGTGCCGAACAAGATGGGGTGCTCAAAGAAGGGAAATGTTCCAGTCGAGTAAGGAGACAGGCCAAGGGTTAATTGTGGTGATTGCCATGCAGGGTAAGTGAAGGAAGTATTGCCAAGCGAAAAGGTTTTGTTCTACCAATGGACAAAATATTTTAAGATTATAAGATGCATCACAGTTTGGTATGGCAATTGCTCTTCCAAGCACTGCTAGAAAGAACAGAGAGTTGTGAACACAGCCCAGTCACTCACACAAGCCAGCCTTCCATCCATTGACACCATCTACACTCCCTGCTGCCTTGGGAAAGCAACCAGCATAATCAAAGACCCCTCCCACTCCAGTTATACTCTCTTCCACCTTCTTCCATTGGGCACGACATAGAAAAGTTTCAATATATGCACAAACAGATCCAGAACAGTTTGTTCCCTGCTGTAATCAGACTTTTGAATGGATCCCTCTGATGTCAATTCTGATCTCTCTCTCTGTACCTTCACTGTGGCTGTAATACTGTATTCTGCACTCTGTTCTGCTACACTGATGCACTTTCTATAGCATGATCTGCCTGCAAATCATGCAAAACAACGCTTTTCACTATATCTCAGTACTTGTGACAACACTAAATCAGTCAAAGGAAAACAGAAATTTCTTTCTGTAAGTTCCATTGAATTGAAGCATTGCAAGAGAGTGTCGTACCCATATCTTTGTAATTCATCCCACAACACATCCAATGTTCAGGGTTTGGCAAGAAGTTCCTCAAAATGGTTCCAGGGCCTAAGTGGTGATGTAGAATTCAGATCTGGCAGTTTTTCAATTCCAACACTGAGCCTCCTAAAATCTGCAATATCTGGTACGTATGTGTGGTGCGTATGTGTGGATAATCTGTGTGTGGAGTATGTGTGTGTGGTACGCATGTATGTATTAGGAATGCATGTGTGGTGTGTGTCTAATGTGTCTGTATGTCTGCATGTTTTTTTTTGGGTGAGTAGTGTGTGTGTGTGTGTGTGTGTCTGGTGTGTATGTGTTGTGCATGTGAGGTGCATCTGTGTGTGTGTGTGTGGTCCATGCATGTAATATGCATTTAGTGTGTTTTTGCTTTGTGTGTGTAGCGTGTGTGGGTGTGTGTGTGGATGTGGTATGTGCGTGTAGTGTCTGTGCAATACACATGGCAAGGGGTTAAAATTGAGTTGCAGCCTGAATGAACTCATTGGATCTCAGCTCTTACGTTGCAGTATGCTTCCAATTAGAATCATGGATGAACTAAAATTTGCTTTGTGCCTTAAGGAGAATGAAGGTTCAGGACACTCACTGATGTTACTCCCCTGTATGTTTTGAATCACAGAATTGTCGTGGTGCAAGAGATGACCATTCAGCCCATTGTGTCTGCTCCTGTTCTCCTAACAAGCTATTTACTTCCTGCTGTTCGATGACATTCACTCATACCATGAAACAGGAAATAGTCCAATGTGGTGGGATCTGAATATGTTCCAGGTTTTCATCCTTGTTTTACAATTGAAATTGTAAATTGATTAAAATTCTTGCATTTTTTTTCAAGTTTTGTTAGCCGAAAAGAAATGACACAATAAGTTGGAAAAAGTATTTTATAACAATTAAGGGGTGGATCCAGATACTTTCTGTTGAACCAGGAGTCCAGACTATCGAGGTAAATGTAAAATTCAATCCCGAGAGGTTAAGGAGAGAGAGCAGTAGTGTTATCATTCAGAGGGTTTTAAGGCTGCGTAATAAACTACCATTATGGGTGTTCAAAGCAGAAACCAGGTCAAAACTAGATCAGATAAGATGGGGAAAGGGAAAAGGGTGAATTTTCCACAGTCCTCCCAGAGCCTATGGCTGCTCTCTCACTGGAGAGAGGTAACTGGTGGTAGTTGAACTGGTGGTAGTATAAGAAGGAGAGTCCTTCATGACTACCACAGCTAGTGCAAAAATTGAACCCACGCTGTCAACATCACTCTCCAAAACAAACCTGCTGTCCAGCCAAGTGAGCTAACTAACTCCTGAGAGGGATAGGGGAATTGAACCACTTCACAGGATTAAGCCCACTGCCTATGGAATATAAACAACAACACAGACAGTTTGGATTGAAGACGTCATTCCATTTAGCGCTTTCTTGGCAATTCTAAATATTATGCCATAATTTGCTTTCTAGCAAAGCTGCGATTCACATCGAGCAATATATTTTCATCTGCTATTACCTCATCCATTTTTCATGGATCAGACCCATGCAGTGTGTATTGAAAAGCCACCTAATTACATGGGGCCATGTAGTGAAATAGATAAAGACTCTTACACCATATTTATAAACATACACTTTCTAATTGGAGTCATAGAACAGTATGAACAATGGCTAATATTCTTGCTGCAAAATGAAGGTCAATTTTTAGATCTCTATTGTTAGTGTGATTTCAACTGACTCCTCAGAGGTGAGTGATACGAAACAAATTCAGGCAGTAAATAGGAATGGTTCAGCTTTAAGAGTGAATGCTTTCTGTTGCCACAATTTGAGTCCAGCTGCCAGCCTGCTCGCTCGGTGGGCAAGTTCCCAACGGCCTCCAGCTGAAATCCAAATGCGACCAATTTTGCAGCACCAGAAGAGGAGCAAGTCATCAAAGGTGTAGCAGTGGTATTTTAAAGGCCTTTATTGGTCATCTTTCCAGCAGTGGAAATAGCCCAAGCATTTCTTTTTCTCTTGACTATCATTTCCCAACACAGATATCATCCTGATGAAAGGTTACACCCTTTCCATATCAAACAATTGGAACGGGACAGATTACTCTACCCACGGGCTAATCAAAGCATTTTAAATAAATTCATCTTTACTTTGTGACTCAATTTCTTTTGTATTCAATTATACTGTCTGTCAAAATCAAAATCCTATTATTTCCAAAGGCTTTACCTAAATATGCTCACACTTCCAATGAATTATGTATTTATCTGTCTTTTATCCACTTGGTCATTGATTTTTCATGAAGCATGCATTCCAATTTATTTCTTTCTGTAGTTCATTAGTTCACAGTTATTCAGAATTAAATTGTACTTGCCATTAGTATGTCCATTCTCCTCAGCATCTCTCCATAACTTATGCAGTCTTCCTCACTGCTAAATTTCTAACCTGTATATCATTGACACATTTCCAGGATTTGCTGAAGTCGGGGATTCTATATTTGGGTGGGCTGATCTTCAAAGGGTTGGTAAATACTCAATAGGGATTTTTTGAGGAGAGAAGAATGTTGAGGGACTTCAGAGGCTGGAATGTTTTTATTTGCAATTTTTAAAAATGGGGACAGTGACATTGATGGGCTCACTGTGCGCCTTGCAGTCATGACAAAAAAGCTTAGACACCTCAAAACACAGTGGAAAAGTCACTTCCTGGTCAGGACGCAATGAATCTGGGTCCAAGTATATTCAGACCTTTTCCAATCTTAAAGATTTGTCAAGGTGGCAGTGGAGTTGGGAATCTGTGCTGGGCCTCGTTCTATCGTACTTTTCTTTTACTTTACACTTACTTCCCTTTATTACCATAGATAGTGGTGAAGATTCTCAGCACAGACTCGAGTGGGCCCAGCATGGACTCAAGTGGGCCCAGCATGGACTCGAGAAGGCCCAGCATGGACTACAGGGGCCCAGCACGGACTACAGGGGCCCAGCACAGATTCGAGCCAGCTCAGCGTAGACTCAAGTAGGCCCAGGACAGACTCAACTGGGCTCAGCGTGGACATGAGTGGGCCCAGCTGGGACTGGAGTGGACCCAGCTGGGACTGGAGTGGAGCCAGCACAGACTCGAGTGGGCCCAGCATGATCTCTAGGGGCGCAGCACAGACTCTAGCGGGTCCAGCATGGACTCAGGAGAGCCCAGTATGGGCTCGTGTGGTCGCAACATGGACATGAGTGGGCCCAGCACAGACTCGAGTGGCCCCAGCATGGTCTCCAGGTGCCCAGCACAGACTCGAGTGGCCCCAACATGGTCTCCGGGGCGCAACATGGACTCGAGTGGGTCCAGCACGGTCTCTAGGGGCCCAGCACGGACTCGAGTGGGCCCAGCACAAACTCGAGTGAGCCTAGCAGGGACTTGAGTGGGCCCAGGACAGACTTGATTGGGCCCAGCACAGACTTGAGTGGACCCAACACGGACTCATGTGGGCCCAGCACAGACTCGACTGGGCCCAGCACGGACCTCGTGGTGGCAGTGAGTCGGCCCCTATTGACTTTGCCAGGAGAGCACAGGACCTGGTATTGGAATGGGTGGCTGCGACATTGGCAGACACGATGTTGATGAGGTTGGGCCAGCAGTGAAAGATTGTATGAGTTTTGGTGACTTTGTTGTTGGTTGGGTCTGGTGCTGGTGGCAGCGAAGCTGTGGTGAAAGAGCATCACAGCCATATCGATGACGTGGGCCCAGTGGTGAGTGATGTGACCCTGACATTGGAGGGTCTTGCGCAGGCGACAGTGAGGTGGCTGTGGAGATATCGGCCTAGCCGCACAGGATGGCGCCAGAAGTGTATTTTACTGTTTTCCTCACTGTAAAATACACATGACAATAAAAAATTCCAATTGCTACATAAATACAAGTTGCTGTTTTGCAGTCACTCTGGCTACTGTAGAGATTCTGTGTTTCTGTGGACACTTGTCAGGGGATGGTGGAACTGCATTGCAAAACCCTTATTGTCTACAAACCAAGGATGTCCAATTTGAAAGCAGCTGCCACATGGCATAGTTTGTCATGCCATTAGATTTTGTCTTTGGTGGCACTAACTCTGCTTTAATGTCAGCTAAATACATCCTTCTCTCTATTTTAAACAGAGAGCAATGATGAACCTTCTTGTGTGGCAGTCACTGTGGTCAATTATACAATACTAATTAAGCTTTTAGGTAATGGTTGTGAGGAAAAAGTAGCATTTGGGATCATTTATCCCTCAGATATTCAAGCTTTCGGAAAACAAATCTTTTTTCATTTGCCGTGTCCTGTATTGGCCATTGAAGTATTTTTAATGATTGCAAATTATTTGGGCTGAATGGAGACTCTATGCAGTAAAATATCTTGAGAGGTGCAAGTCTACAGCTCACTAAAACTGGCAACAAGTGGATAAGATGACTAAGAAGGCATACGGCATGTTTGTCTTCATCGGTCAGGGCACTAAGAAGTCGGAAAAGTCATTTGCAACTGAATAAAACTTTAGTGCGGGCATGTTTTGACTAATGTGTGCAGTGCTGGTCGCCACACTATAGGATGGATGTGGAGGCTTTAGAAAGGGTGCAAAAGAGGTTTCTCAGAATGTTGAGACAACAAAGTGTGGAGCTGGATGAACACAGCAGGCCAAGCAGCATCTCAGGAGCACAGAAGCTGACGGTTCGGGCCTAGACCCTTCATCAGAGAGCTCAGGATGTTGCCTGGATTGGAATGTATTAGCTATAAGGACAGTTTGGACAAACTTGAACTGTTTTTGCTAAAACATCGGAGGCTGAGAGGTGACTTGAAAGAAGTATAGAAGATTATGAGAGTCATTGATAGAGTGGATAGTCAGAGTATGTATTGCAGGGTGGAAATGTGAAATACTGTGGAGTATAAGTGTAAGGTGGGAGAAGAAGGTAAAGGAGATGTGCAAGGCAAGTTTTTTACACAGAGGGTGGTTAGGTGCCTGGCACTGGCAGAGGAGGTGGTAGAAGAAGAAACAACTGCAATGTTTAAAAGGCATTGAGACAAACACATGAGCAGGCAGGAAATGGATGAATATGAACTATGTGCAGGCAGATGGAGTCAGCTTAGAAGGGCAGCATGGTCGGCACAGACATAGCGAGCCAAAGTATCGGTTCCTGTGCTGTTTATGTTTGAAATAAAATATCGTACTTCTCACAACCTCAGGGTTTCCAAAAGTGCTTTGCAACCAAGGTTTTAATGTAGTCAACCCTGCAAATTTGTGCACAGCAAGGTCCCAAATACAGAAGATCAAAGGCCCTTCAGCCCATTGCATCCATGCCAGGCAAAAGCATCCATCTAATTATGCTATTCCCATTTTTCAGCCAGTATCTTGTGTGTCTTGGCATCACAAATGCACAACAAAATACAACACACTTATTAACTGGCACCTATGGGACCAGGAGTGAGCCAGTTGATCAAGAGGTCCATATAATGAATGTAAAAACAATGTAAGTAATAGAAACATAATTCAAGGGCTATACATATCACAGTTATACTTTAATTCCAGCATAAATCACTTAAATAACAATCCACTTCACCTTAAATAAAACTTACCAGCAAAGAGACTTCTCACTCGCACCTTCAGTTGCCTACTTGGACATCACGGAGACCGCAAAGATATGTAAACTTGCAGTATTTCAGGTTCTGATGATTGGAACAAGGGCCCGGTGAATCTCATTGACTATGAGATCCTTGATTGGGGTTGTTAACCTGGGCCAGAGTGCCCTGGCTGACAGATACAAACAGGAGATTCATTCTGGGGACTGGTTCTGAGCTGGTTGGTCAGAGCTCACACGTTCTGTGTACATGTAAATAAACGGTGACTTGGTGACGAAATAACAAGCCCCTCTGTGCAGTTATTTCACAGGTATGTAATTTTTGCCAATTTATTGAGCGTGCTGGTTCATAATGTGCCAGATAAAACAAACTTTCGTGCAATTTTAAAACAGTGTGAGAGTTTCTGCCTGTGCCACCCTGACAACCAGGGAGTTCCCCATTCCCGCCATCCTTTGAATGGAAAAGCTTTTCCTGCTCAAAACCACCTGCCCCAAATATTTACCAACAGAAAAAGGGAGGACTCCCTGCTCTTTCTCTATTAAGACTGACCATGGAATATTTGATATGTAAGTGAGGGGACAAACTGGGCCTCGGTTTGAGGTCTCAATAAAACTGCACCACCACCAAAAGAAAAGCACACTCACCCAGGTGACTTGACATGAAATAATAGCTGAATCACATGGTCAGTGATTTATCTCTTATATAAAGACTTGCAGTTTCCTTGCATATGTTGAGGACAATTTTCTGCAACCATTTTGCTCCAGTCTCTTGTGAGTCAGAAGTACTGCATTAAATCTAGTTCCCTTTTGTAGTTCAAAATTCAAGTCAACTTAACCTCAAGAATGGATGAAAGTATTCCTCAGGGCAGGTTTACAAGCGAGTGATGGATTTTCCTCATTTTTTTTTCTCAATAAATGAAAGTATATAATTAAGCGTGCTGAAAAAGTTGATCTTGGAAAATCACATTTCCCCCTTTCATCTGATTAAAAATCAGTTGCACAACAGCCAATGTATTTTAAAGATTTTATTTTCAAGTATAAACTTCTTTGAAACACTTTACATAAATTAACATCTTTTGAGACTAGTATCTGATGAACAGTAAATTGGAATTCATATAAAAACTCCATAAGGTACTGGTCTCACACACTTTACAAAAAAGAAGAAAAAGTTTTCCTTTGCTTTGCTGTGAGGGTGATCTTGTACGTTTGTGTAACCTCCCAAGGCAAATTCCATGGCATTGCAAAATCGAGAAGAGCAACCGTCTGTTGTTGCCAGAGTCGACACTACTTTGCACAAACTGTCATTGTATAAAGCAGCACAGTTGAAAACAGGAGGAGGCCCCCATTCCACAAGATAGTGATGAAATTATTGAGTTTGTTCTGTGCCACAAATCCAATGTGTTTACAGCATTTACTGTGAGGAAAAAAGTAAGACTATTTCTGGTAAGCAAAGATTACTCATGTCATAATACACAGTTTCTGTATCCGGACACTGATTCTAATGCTTATTACAGTGTTTCTTAAACAACAGAAAACAGTCAACAGATTTGGCCAAGTACAAAACAGTTAAACTTTTCTTTTTACATGTTAGTCCAACCTTGGGTCTGAGTGTAGTATCATTCAACTGTAAACAATTATTTTACGAAGCAGTTGACAATCCTGTTTATCAAGGGTGATTTGAAGTTTCTGTTTGTAGGAACCACGTTGCTTCACCTTTGTAGGCTCCAGCCGAGTAGAAAAAAACAGAGTTCCACCGAGTTCAACAGCTCTAGGAAAGAACATGTGCTACAAATAGATCTGAACAGAGGTCTAGCGCAAGCTTCAGTTACACTTCAGTTTCCTCAGTTAACCATGTGATAACTAAGGGCAGCAAAACTAATATTCTGTTCTCCGAGAAAGAGAAGACAGTGTTAAGTTTATCTCTTTGGCAGCCACCAACTAGCCTGTGTGTTACCTCTTTCCTATTTCGTTCTGTCTTAAGAACTGAATATTGTTTGCACTGTCTGCTAGCTCTGGGTATTGCTCCACAGAGAGTACATAGTACCCATCATATCCTTGCACCTTGGCAGCACTCAGCAGCTGTCGCTTCTCTCCTTCTGTCCATAACCTGATTCCTTCCTCGCCGTCTCTCACTCTCTGCTGTTCTCTGGTCCAAGCACTCACCAGCGCTCTCTGTCTGGCCTGTTCCAGTATCCGAACCTTCTCCTCATCCAGGGTTGTCCCATAGCGAATGTGGAGGGACAAAGCGCTGTACTGTATTTCGATGTCGGCAAACCTTCGAGTCCTGCCACTCACCACAGCCGTGGACTGGGAAACAGTGACGTTGATGCCATTCTCTAATGCCTTGCGTCCGCTGGTCAGCCGCAGAGTGCCAAGGTCATTTTCAGGCGAAGCAGTTTTGATGAAGTAGTGAGTGTCCTTGCCCTCAATCGTATAATGTAAGTTGTCCAGGTAATATGCTCCGTTCAGAACAGCTGCAACTTTAATGCAGTCTTCGTTTGCAATGTTGAGCACGTTGGTTGTCACTTTTCCTTGATTGACTGCAAGCATGACCCCCTTGCCAACCAGAGACTTGACTGTTCCAAACCAGAGCCATGGCTTCTGTCCACTGGCATGGTGTTTGCCAGTCTGAATTTCTGGCATTTTCCCCAGGCCCATGAAAGCCTTTGCTTGCCGTGCTATGGTTTGTTGTACTCCAGAAAAAACCTAGAAACAAGTACAAAAGAAAAATTGAGCATTACTTCTGACTACATATAAATTCCTTTTGCTTTCCGAAACGAAATACAATAGATAAACTACCCTTTTGTTGTAAAATGCAGTTTTTTCTTTTTAATGCATTAGGAAAGTAAAATGCCAAGATGTATTTCCAAACACATAAACAGATCTAAAGAAACAAGTTGTAAATGTACATTAATGGGAAGAGCTGAGGTCATCCCATTTGGACCTAAGAAAGAGAGAGGATTCATGTTCGACATGACGAAGAACTGAAAGACAGATACAGAGGTAACGTAAAAAGCTAGGGGATGGATGGCCTTTGTTCAAAGCGGGAGGGAATACAAAGGTGTGCTGCTCTTGTCTGAAGCCCTGCTCAGGCCATGTGTAGAGTACTGTGCTCAGTTACAAGAAATGCTGAGGAAGGACACATTGGCTTTGCAGGGGCTGCACTGCAGACTGACCAAAATGTTACTGGGACTAAAGATTTAAATTGAGAGGATTGGTTGCAGTAGATGCAATGTGTACAATTTCCGAAATGCGATCAGTGAGGGTATTGCACATAAGGCTACTTAATAAAGTAACATACCACAGTCGTGTGGGTAATCGGTTAGCACGGACAGAGGACTGGCCAACTCGTAGGAGACAGATAAGTGGAGCATTTTCAGTTTAGCAATGTGTAATGAGGGGCATGCCAAGGGGTTCAGTGCTGGAGTCACAATTATTTACAAAAATATTAATGACTTGGTTAAGGGAAGTCACTGTACTGTAGCCCAGTTTGCAGCTGACACAAAATAGTTGGGGAGGTGCGTGGTGATCATGACTCAAACAGTCTGCAGGGGGACAAGTTAAACAAGTGGACAAAAACTTGGCAGATAGAATTTGATGTGGGGATATGAGAGATTATGCACTTTGGCAGAAACATAGCACAGCTGAATATTGTTTAAAGCAGAAATGCTGCAGTACAGAGAGATTTAGGGGATCCTCATGCAAGGATCATGAATGATAGCATCCAAGTTCAGCACATAATGTTGGGCTTTATTTCAAAGGCAATGGAATAAAACAAAAAGGGAGGTTTTGCTAAAGCTATACAAGGCTTTAGTTGGATCACCACTGGATTACTGTGGACAATTTTGGGCCCCTTTTTAAAGGAAAGATATACTGATATTGGAAGCACCCCAGAGAAGCTTCACCAGGTTGACCCTGTGTCTGGAGGGGATTTTCGTATGAGGAGAGATTAATAGGATGGGCCTGTACACTTTGGTGTTTAGGAAAATATAAGATTCTTAGCGGGTTTGCCAGAGTGTACACAGAGATGTTATTCACCCACTACTGGGAGCATCTAGGACCAGAGGGCATAAACTCAGAGCAAAGGGTCACCCAGTTAGGACGGATATGAGGAAGAACTTCTTCTCCCAGAGGGTATGGGTCTGTGGAATTCTTTACTGCAGAGGGCAGTACAGGCTGGGTCATTAAGTACACTTAAAATTGACATAGACAGATTAGTAATCAGTTGGGGAATCAAGGGTCATGGGGAAAGGCAGAACAATAAAGCTGAGAATGATCAGATCAGCCACAACCTCATTGGAAGGCAGAGCAGACTCAATGGGCCAAAGGGCCTGCTTCTATGTCTTACAGTCAGATTGAGTCGACTATGTTACCATGGGCATAAAGGTTTGAGGGACTTTTAATTGTGCATTTAAAATGATTCAATAATTTGATAGGGCAGATAGAGAGTGTATTCCTACTGGTGACAACAGTACAGTACGTCTCTAATAATTCACAAGCTTATGGTTAGAGTTGGGCTATCCTGGGGTAGATTCAGGGAACATGTGTTCAGAGAGGGTAATGGCAGCAGGGGTGTGAGCTAGAGGGCCAACTCCTGTTCTGTATCAAGCAAGGTGGATGTGTTAAAGGGTTAGGCTGAGATTTGATGCCTCCTACATGGCCAAATGGCTGATTGGTACTTGCACTGTGTATATCCACACATGAAGAGCCGCTGTTTGACAAGGTGACGGAGGGAATGCCACTTCCACTACACATTCCATTTTAAGAGGAATAAGAAATGGGACAGCCACGGCAAAGGGTCCTAGCGCTCATCTTCAAACAATATTACAATCAATAAATCAATCAACCCGTGGAAAATAACGACACACAAAATCCTTTCTAAATAGGTGGCATCTCTTATAAGAGATCAATTAAAACAGTCTAACATCTGTTTTGTCAGCTGCAGTGCTGTATTATTTAATTAAATGAAAGACAAATTATGGTAGTTTCAAACTATTAAATAATGTGCCTGCAACTAATTTATTTTTGCTCACAAGAGATAAATCTTTCTCAACATGAAGTATCAGCAGTTTACCTCTGGCCATCAAGGACAATAATCTGCAACGTTAAGGAAACAATTCCTCAATGACTACAATTCCTCAATGACTACTGCAAAGATCCACTGGCTTAAAGCAGTGCATCAATTATTTGTGTGTGTGTGTATGCATGAGTTCAGCTCTCATCTGGACAAACGGCACAGATGGATGGGAGGCAAGTCCACCATGAATGCACAGCCGAACGTGAAACTCTGGGATTAGAGCAGGTAAATCTAGGTCAATGGTGATTTCATTGCTCAAACATTCTCTCATTGTGGGGACCAAGAAATGATAAAAATCCAGCCCCTAACCTCACAGGCAAATCAAAACTGGTTTGTCATGTCTAATTGTTTTTCCACAAAGCCTTATACCAGTACTTGAAGCTGCTTCTTCCTGACAGCCAATAAATTGCACCATTTCACAATAGGATGATGTAATTTTTCAATAATTAATGACTAAGCAAGTGAGGAATTAAAATACATTCTATTTAGTGCAGTTAGTTGCAAACAATTTCTGGAAGGAAGAAAGGCAAATTAGCCGTTCCAAAAATGGTCATGGGTTAATGGTTTTAGGTTTCAAGCTAATATAAACTTAGGCTCACACGTGGGAATGCTTTGAGGTGACAGGTTTTCACAAGATACACACCTATGCTTTAAAATGGTTTAGTTTTCGTAACTTGAAGCACATTAAAGTTTTAGAGAAAAGAAGGCCGTATGGCCTTTGGAAAATATCATCAGTAAATGTATTTCAGATAACAACTGGAAACCTTTTAATTAAAGGATATTCATTGGTTTTGGAAGAAATTGTGACATTTGGAATGATTGTTAATGACTGGGAGGTTAACTGCTGGTTATTCACTGGTGTCATCTTGACTTGTGAAAGATCTCGGGAGTTGGGAAGCTAAGAGGCAATGACAAAATTATTGGCGTATCAAAGAATGAACAGGAGAGTCCAGGAACTGATGTCATTAGGATGACAATTACTTTCAAAGAGAACAGTCAGGAATTGGGCAGACATTATCTAGCCAATCCAAGATTGACCATGATCTGTTCATGTACTAATGTGTGGAGATGGAGGAACATAGAAGGTCAAGCAGCATCAGAGGAGCAGGAAAGTCAATGGTTCAGATCAGGACCCTTCATTTGATGTTGCCTGAGCTGTTGTGTTCCTCCAGCTCCACACTGCATTGACTCGTATTAGAGCATCTGCAGTTCTTGCTATCTCCATGTACTAATGACCTAGGGAGCCTCATGAGTGCTCTTCTAGAACAGTGGTGGTGTGCTTATCTCTGCTAGGTGACCTGTGTTCAAGTTCAACCTGCTCCAGGGATGTGCAATAACATCTTTGAACAGGTTGATTAAAAATGTCTTCAAGGAGTAGAGTGACTAGGGTTAATAAGTGGTGATTCTTGGTAGTTTGATGGACAATGAAGAAAGAATGAATACAGGAGAACTTTTGTCAAACAGAATACGATAAGAGACAAGTGCTTTGTCAAACACTGGTAATGAACTGGCATGTTGAATTAGAGTGGATGAAAGCAGCAACCCTTATTATGAACATTTTTTGCACTTGTTCTGATAAATTTAATAAGTTCTGTAAGTCTTTTGAAAACATGTTTATCCATGGGATTGGTCTTGTAACCAATCAGAACTAGTAAACACAGATTTACTCATGCTAACTCATTTCTAACTGTAATTGATTTAGGTCTTACAATTAAATTTAAAGTGAACTTCAAAATCTTAGATGGGGGAGGTGCTGATGACTGCTTCCCTCCTTAAGGATCTGGGTTATCACCGCATCAACACCATGACATTAACTCTGCCGTCAGCTATCAAGGGCTTTGTTTGCTTTGCATCATTTTCTCACTGGGTGATAGTGTCGACGAAGCTTACCGGTTCATCGTCCCATTCTTGACTCTTTATCAGTTCATATGAAGATTCTTCCAGGCCCTGCTTCGGCACAGGAAAACCAGGAATAACATTGTGGAGCTGGAACCCAAACATCAGCAGCCAACTGTTGACATCTGTGGAGGCAAGATGATATTGAGAACGAGAATACATCAAAGGTATCAGTCACTTTCAGAACAGATGGACCCCACAGTAAAAAACAAAATGTTGTGTTTTATTGTGCTATATACTTGACACACCAGCATTTTTGAAGTGTGTAAACTCTTCTGTCATGTAAAAGTGGAATACATCCCAAAAAGAAGATATTTTCTCAATCGCCTTTCCTGTCTCGCAATGGTGTGGGGCATTAGGAAGTTTACCAGGGAAGATGTCAGGGTGATTCTTTGGATCTGATTCAGCACCAAAACACAATACTTTCAGTTAGCATTTCCTTTCCTCTCCATTTTTCTGCTCATCTGCAGGAGATGCAGGATCAGTCCTTGATTTTAAATCTGAGATGGATAAATTTTTGTTCAGCATTAGTAAGGCAGGTACATGACTTCGGCCACAGATCAGCCATTATCTCATTGAATTGTGGAACAGGCTCAAAGAGCTGAATGGCCTGCTCCCATTTCCTGTATAGCCTTTACTGACATTATCCTCCCAGACTTGGTCTTCAAGTTGAGGAACCATTGTAGAACCTCAGTAGACACAGAACACAGACATGATGACCTCAATTAACTAGAATACAAGTGGCTCGCACATCCTGGGAATCGTGGGATGGCTGTGCTCACTTTACGGATAAGTGGTGTTCTGCTCCCAACACCATTCATCTAACCCAACTAAAGATGTTGCCAAGTGCATTACGTGGTTGAAGAAAAAGATGTTAAAATAACTGTGAATATCCAGTCTTGGGCCTCCAGTTTGGAGTTTCCCCTATGATTTGGAGGACTACATAGATACTATGAAGGTAAAAATCCAGTGTTTGCCAGGTGCTCGCTGAATTCACAACTCTTGATTGTTCTTACACCTTGAAAATGCTGTTGGGTGTTTGATGTTATCAGGAGGGGGAAGGGTTGTGACATACAGGAAGAAGTACAGGAAGGAAAGGAGGTCAGCATGCTGTACGAACAGGCTGGCCATTGTATGGGCTGACAGGGCAAATTGTAAACCCATTTTAAATATACAGACCCACTCTTAATATTTTAAAATTAGGTTCCATCTGTACAAAAATCCAGGAAACATAGTGTTAATTGTAAAGACACTGCCCTCATCAACCTGTTCAAAGATGTTATTGCACATTTCTGGAGCAGGTGAGACTTGAACCTGGATCAGCAGCAGGAACATTATTACTGCACCACCAGAGCCCTTCTAATATTGGCTCGTCTGCTGAGATGGTCTTATTCCAGTCACTTAAACAAGCTGCTCAGATTTGGGACATTTTTGGGGCACTTGGGATTTAAACTTTGACCTTCTGGCCAAAAGGCGGGGTGCTTTCACTGTGCCATGAGGGCCCTATTAATTGGATGTTAATTGTGTTCCTGTGATGGATTGAAAGCAACAGGGGAAGACTGAAATGAGGCCTCACTCATTGGAAGTGCACGATATGTAATATGGTGTCTGTAAACAGCAGTTTCTCAGTGTATATAGATGAGGTTCCAGTTCAATTCTGCACTGACTGGCTAAACAAGTTGTCACAGCTAATCCCACTAAATTGACAGTCAGCAAACAAATAGAATGAAGTGGGGCTTGTGTTGGATTGGCTGTGTCAATGGGCCAGAAGATCCTGGTTTAAGTCCCATTGCCCTGGAGGTGTGTTGTAATATGTTTAAACAGGATGATTCAGTTTGAAAAAAAAACAAATTAAATAACACCAATACTGCCTTCAAACAGAACACGCTCAGCAAACTATACAGTCTTTTCAGGGAGAAAGGTGCAGGAATTTGATATAACTAAGCAGAAACAGTACTTTTTTTAAAACTCAGGTTGAATTACAAACAATAGATAATTTTATTTCCTCCAAGAATTCTTGCATAAACTTGTTTTAAGGATTGAATAGCTAGTAAATCATAATTGATCCTACGTATGACAAAATGTACAATAGCCAAACAGGAGACAGTGATGTGGTAGTGTTGTCACTGGACTAATAGTCTAGAGCCCATGGTAATAATCTGGGGGTATGGGTTCACATGACACATGGTGAATTCTGAATTCAATACATATCTGGAATTAAAACTATACCTGGTCTAATGGCATCCATGGAACCACTGTCAGCTGTTTTAAAAACCCATCTGGTTTGGTAATGTCCTTTAGGGAAGGAAATCTGCCATCTTATCCAGTCGAGCCTACATGTAACTCCTAGATCCACAGCAATGTTGTTGACTCTTAGCCACCCTCTGGTCAATTAGGGATGGGTAATAAATTCGGTCCTAGTCACTGCTACTCAATTATGGATTAAAAAAGTCACCATCTCATCAGCATCAGCTGTCAAACCCCAGATAGTACTTGTTACTTCCCTACATTTCTGAAAACAACTTTTGTTTAGGTGTTAAGAGGTATGGGTCAAAGGCTCAGGGATACAAAGTTGGATCACAAATCAGCTATAATCTCAGGAGGAACAGCCTTGAGGGGCTGAATGGCCTACTCCTGCTCCTGTGTTTTACAGTGTGCTACAATAATCTTCATGACATTTATTTCTATTCAATTTGAACTTTGTTGTCCATTTAGAAGTTCATCATGGGAACAAAAAAATCTCCTGCTACCACAGTGCTGTGCAATTTCAGGTCTTACAGACCGAAATGTAACAGTTCACTTGATGGGCAATAATTCTCTTTTACTCACTCAAGTTATTTTTAGCTTATCTCTTTGCCAAACTGAACAATCGGTTCGGAGAGATTTGCACAGTTCCTTGCTGAGCAAGCTGGTGTGAACATGGCAGATTTCCCTGACAAGGATTTGGCTTGGTTGAATTTCTCTTTTACCTGTGACATAGTCCTTGATATTCTCGACTTTGCCCACTGGGTTATTGTTTCTGAACATGTAAAGGTTGAACGGTGCTGGGTCACAGGCGACTTTTGTCCAAACGGTGATGTCAGGGGCTGTCCATCGCCCGGCCAGGATATCGTAGTCCCTCTCCCCAAAGTGGATCAGCTTTGTTAAAGGATCATACAGGCCACCGTGGAAGCCAATCACCAGCTGAAAGTCAGGGTTTGAGTCCAGGTAGATTTCGCCATAGGCAGTATATTGAATCTGCTTAATCATCAGACCATTGCTGCTGAACACAGCCAGTGGCGTGCCGGTATTGTCGGAAGCAATGTAAAACTCCTCCCCACTGCTGATCTCCATCGCAAAGACATGACCCTGCAGGTCATAGTAGAGGGAGGTGATCTCTGAGCTGGAGTGGTTGTAAACATGAGTTATACGGTTTGGGTAGTTCAGATCGGCGTAGAAGAACTGAAGGTGCTGACCGATGCTGGTCTTGCTGGAGACGCGTCGCCCCAGGCCATCGTAACGGTACTGAATGTTCCAGCCACCCGCTTTGCTGTAAACTCTGGTAAGGAGGCCCTTGGAGTTGTATTCAAAAACGTCACCCCCACGCTGGTGCAGGAAGCCATCTTCATCCAGCTTGTACTGGACGTCACCCAAGCGGGTGATCCGGTCTCGCAGGTCGTAGCGGAGCGGCGTCAGGCGGGCACTACTGCCAGGGTTCAGCAAGTGCAAGTTCCCATTCAAGTCGTAGTTATACCTCCACATGATTTTATCGTTCAAGTAGACGGTCTGAAGCTGTCCATCAACATCGTACTCGTAGCCATACTTGGTGGTGTTGGCAAAGGGGCCAATCTTCATCTCTCGCTTGGTCACCCGTCCCATGTTGTCGTACTGAATGGTGATCCAGTACATGAGGGAGCGAAATATCTCGTACTGGATCTCCTTGATCCGTCCGTGCGCATCGAAGTGCTTGGTGTATGTCATCACAGCCGTTGAAATGATCTGGTTGATGTCGTAGTAGATCACGCCGAACTTGCCAAACTGCTCAAACTTGCCAGAGATGTCATCGAACTGGTACAGGTCAATGGGCAGGGGTGTCTCGTTGATGACAGCTTGCATGCTGGTCACCCGGAAATTGTTGTCGTAGCTGTAGTCGAAGCGAGCGTTCACCATGCCGTCTTCGCTGAAACGGAAGATCTGTCGGTCAACCAGGGGGCCAATTTGCCGGTATCTGATGGTGCAGATGAAGCCCTCGCTCTGTAGGTTGACCGTCTTGAGCACACCGGCAGTCTCGTCGTAGGTGAAGCTGACCCGCGTGCTGTCGTACAGGAGCTCGGACAGCTTCGACATCCGCCTGTACTTGTACAGCACACGCCGGCCTGTTCCCAGGTAAGCTGTCTGCAGGAGCAGCCCTTCCTCACTGTAGTCCACAATCATGGAGGCGTTACTCTCTGGGGGGTTGTAAATATTACGGTAATAGCCAATGGAGCGAATGGTCTGCATGGTGTGACGGGCGACACTGGGCATTGTGACTGCAGACAGACGATCCAATAAATCATACTCGAAGATGTACTGGCGCTGGCTGTGCAGAAGTAGCACCATGGACTGTAAAACAAAACAGAATATAAATGCAAATTACATGACAAAGGAAATTACCATTCTGAATGATAATACAGTTACTTAATTAAGTCAAACTTGACCTAAATGTCTTTAGCAAAGCTTGGCAATAATCTACTTGGACATGTAAATTTGCAGTTTAAGATTATTAGCTTTAACATGTAATGTGTAACTACACTGTGCCAGACTACGTTTAATTATTTTTTTCTGCCGAATGTGCTTTAGAGAAAATGAAGCACTCTCAAACGCTTCGAGAAAGGGTACGTGCTTCCTTGTTGTTACACATACCTTGTCGAGGTATGTGTAACTCCAGGTTTTTCCGTCAGTCAGCATGCGGGACATAATTCTCCCCTTGTTGTCATATTCCAACTTCTCGCCCAGTGGGCCCCTTTGAATACTGGAGATCTGGCCAGTGGAGGAATAGGTGATGTTGACGGCTGTGAGTCGGCTGCTTGGCAGCCAGAGCGTTGGGTGGCCTGACTGATCGTAGATGATCCTCAGCTGAAACTTGCGGTGATCATCATAGATCCTCTCTGTCCGAGTTGTTCGATCGAAGTCAATGGAGAGGAGGTTCCTGCCGTTCACCTTATAGAAAACACCCAGAAGAAATCAATTAGGAGTGCTCATGTCCCACCCCACTATTGCTTTTCAGACAATCTGGCTGTTTTCTGAAGTGTTCACAGTGATTGATTTTGTTCCTCAGTGCAAATTACTTTTGACGTATTTCCTGATGTAAATGAACAATAAATTTAACTGCCTTTTCACTGAATTAAAAGACAGTTTGGCTTCTGTTCAAAGCCTTTTCCACATTGATCTGCAGCACGTTTGCAGCCGCCTTTTGGAAAACATTTGAGATTGTCTTCCCAAGGCCTGAGCTTCATAAATAGGGACAAAGTTTGTTCATTTTTTCAAAAAGTGAAGAAGCAGCGATGTCCATTACCTATTACAATTCCAAAAGAATAAGGATGTGCTCACGCACAGAGTAAAGTCAGTTAGTGACAAACTGAACAAATCGGTGGTGGTTGAAGAGTGAGTGTGGATGAAACCGATCACTGGCAATTTCATGATTGTGAATGAAACACCAATAAACTGGGGGATAATGTTGAACAATCACAATCTCACCACAATGACATTCAGACACTCTTCATTTGTTTCAGTAATCAAAACCATAAGCCTCAGAATCGCCTAAAACCCTCATTCTCTCTTGCCACCGTTAGATTGCTCCTTAATAATGTTAGTTGGGTTTTTGGCCTTTGGCTACACTATCTCCACATGTGACTTTGTGCCAAGCTTTTAACATTGCAAAAAGGAGACGTGAAGTGAAGCTTTTACATTGTGCACTCTTCAAGACGAAGACACAAGAAAGACACTTGAGAAAGAAGGTCAACAATTGATACAGCATGAGATGAGGGTCATCATTGGGACATTATCATTGAAAAAATAGTGAACGTGGTTTAAGGTTGCTAGTTAACTGCTGTTGCTGCTCTACATGCCAATGACTGCCTCCTCAGTCAGCACTCTCATCTCACGCTATCTCTTTTTTTAAGTCTGTTTCTTGCATCGCAGTCCTGAAGAGTACAAAATGTTTAGGCTTCTGTATCCGTTTAGCAATTTATGACCTGTACGGTCAAGTTTTCCTGTCATAATACTTACCCGAAGCACCTCATGACCGTTTGCCACATTAAGTGCGCTATGTGATTACCAGTAGTTACAATGTTGATCAGTGATATGATATGAAGGGTTTGGAGTGGTTAAGGTTAGCCAAATGCAATACATTGAAGAGCTGACAATATTCATAGACACCCCCTTGTTCTCTTGAGGCTGACGCTTCCAGAATATTACTAGCATCAAAATGTACTGCACCCTTTATTACAACTGGTACGGGGTTTGCATGATAATGTATTTTTTATTGTCAATAAGAGCTTTGAACTTTAAACAAAGCTTTTGAATATAGAAGGTTTCATTCATTAAAATTCAACTTCTATGGATTCATAAAAATGTATCCAATTATACATAAGCAGGATTTGTGAATCTTATTTTTAATATTCATGGAAAGAAAATTTTGTTCCATTGACTCATTGCCTCCTGAAAGAATTGAATGCGTGTTGAGGTATGGTCTTGCTCACTCATGTTACCATTGTTATTGCATGATCTGAGACAATCAGTGTTACAGCTCAGATTGATTCCTTTCTTAGCCAAAAATCACATGTATGCTTTAAAATCTCCCCACCCCCAGCCACATTCCATGTTTAACCCTCCCTTTTTGTCCCCACCTCCTTAACCTGACACAACCTATCCTTCTTCTCTCCCACCTGTTTGTCCCACCGATCCCACTGGCCATTCCTCACCAGGACTCACCTATCACCATCCCACCTACCAACTCCAGCCCCATCCCTCCTCTCTATTTATTTCACAGAATCATAGAACCCCTACAGAGTGGAAACAGGCCCTTTGGCCCAACAAGTCCACACTGACCCTCAGAGCATCCCACCCAGAACCATCCCCTTGTATTCACCTAATCTACATATCCCTGAGCACTATGGACAATTTAGCGTGGCCAATCCACCTAACCTGCACATCTTTGGACTGTGGGAGGAAACTGGAGCATCCGGAGGAAACCCACGCAGACAAGGGGAGAAGGTGCAAACTCCACAAAAACAGTCACGCGAGGCTGGAATCGAACCCGGGTCCCTGGTGCTGTCAGACAGAGTGTGAACCACAGAGCCACCGTGCCGCTCCTGAGCACCCTTCCCCCTCCCCATTTCTGAAGTAGGGTGCTGACCTGAAACCTCTGTTCTGATGCTGCCTGGCCTGCTGTGTTCCCCAGCTCCACACTTTGTTATTTCTTGCATTTATATGTTGCCTTCCATGATCTCAGGGCACCTTAAAGTGCTTTTACAACTAACAAAGTAATTTTGACATACAATCATTGTTATGAGAGAGAAAATCCAGGAACCCAACAATTAGCAATATCATAACACTTGGATAGTCTACTATTGCGATGTTCATTGTCAGGGATTGAAGGCAGACAAATATAATATTTCCAATCCTTCTTTAAATTAACATCACATTTTTTCCAGCCACTTGAAAGGGCAGGCAAGGCTCTCATTCATCTTCTAGAAGACAGCACTTTCAACACTGCATTACATCATAAGATTCAGGAACAGAATGAAGCCATTCAGTCCATTGAGTCTGCTCTGCGATGGCTGCCATGTTTTTCTCATCCACATTCTCGTGCCTACTCCCTGAAGCCCCAATCCCTGTACTAATCATGAGCCGATCTATCTCTGTCTTAAACATACTCAGTGACGTGGCCTCCATAGCCCTCTGCAGCAATGAATTCCACAGATTAGCCAACCTCTGGCTGAAGAAGTTCTCCTTATCTCGGTTCTAAAGGGTTATCCCTTCACTCTGAGGCTGTACCCTTGGGTACTAGTTCCTCTTCCTAGTGGAAACAACCTCTCCATTCTATCCAAGATGCTCAGTATTAGATTAGATTCCCTACGGTGTGGAAACAGGCCCTTCAGCCCAACAAGTCCACACTGCCCCTTGATACAGCCCACCCAGATCCATCCCCCTATAACCCACACAGCACTGAATACTACAGGCAATTTAGCATGGCTGATCCACCTAGGCTGCACATCTTTGGACTGTGGGAGGAAACCGGAGCACCCAGAGGAAACCCACGCTGACATGGGGCGAATGTGCAAACTCCACACAGATAGTCGCCCGAGGCTGGAACTGAACCTGGGTCCCTGGTGCTGTGAGGCTGCAGTGCTAACCACAGAGCCACCGTGCCGCCCTATTCTATAAGCTTCAATGTAATCCACTCCTTACCAATACTTCTAAACTCCATTGAGTACAGATCCAGAACCCTCAACTGCTCCACATATGACAAGACTTTCATCCCCGGGATCATTCCTGTAATCCCCCCGAGCGCCCACATCCTTCCTCATATACGGGGCCCAAAACTGCTCACAATATTCCAAATGCAATCTGACCAGATCCTTTTACAGCCTTAGTAGTGTCACTCTACTCTTGTACTCTAGCACTTCTAAAATGAATGCTAACGTTACATTTGCGTTCCTAACTGCCACAAGTCAATCTTAAAGAAATCCTGAGCTAGGAATCCCAAGTCCCCTTTGTACCTCAGAAATTCTCTAGCCTTTCGCCACTTAGAAAATAATCTGTGCCTCTATTCTTCCTACCAAAGTACAGCATACCCTCAGCATTGAAATGGAATGCAAGGTTAGTTTCCAACACGAAGGTCCTGAAGTAGGATTTGAGAGTAGATTCTTTTGATTTAGAGCCATGATTACTGCAGTCTGAGCCATGGTGGACATGAAAAGCATCCCACATCAATCTGGACAAACTTTTTTGTTAAGAGACATGGCTATGGATTACATCTTTGTTCTTTAGTCATTTAAATGAATGGGTGGAACATCAGATGTGTTTTGAAGGGGGTTATGTGGTTCCTCCTTGCCTAACATCTTCATCTTTCCTCAGTGCGGGAGATCCAATAGCTCTGAGCATAGATACAGGCAGAGTCTGAGCAGTACGGCATGGAAACAGACCCTTCGGTCCATCTTGTCCACACGGATCAGATATTCTGCATTAATCTCATCCCATTTGCCAGCATTTGGCTCATATCCCTCTAAGCCCTTCCTGTTCATATACACATCCAGATGACTTTTACATTTGTAAATGTACCTGCCTCAACCGCTTCCTCTGGCAGCTCACTCCATACAGGCACCACCCTCTGTGTTAAAAAGTCACCAACTTTGGTACCTTTTAAATCTTTCCCCTCCCACTTTAAACCTATGACCACTAGTTTTTGACTTGCCCATCCCAGGGAAAAGACCTTGTCTACACACCCTATCCACGCCCCTCGTGATTAAGGATTGCTCCCCATTGACTGTCAGGTACAGCTATTTGACTGAAGCACATGCAGTGTGGTTGTCACATAAGCTGCTGGCATATGCACCACCCTCTGCATGAAAATGCCACCCCTTCAGTCCCTTTTAAATCTCCCCTCTCACCTTAAACCTGTGCCCTCTAGTTTTGGACTCCCTTACCCTGGGGAAAAAGCCTTTGGTATTCACCATATCCACGCCCTTCATGATTTTGTAAACTTCTATAATGTCACCCCTCGGTCTCCGGTGCTCCATGGAAAATAGCCCTGGCTGATTCAGCCTCTCCCTACAGCTCCAAACCTCGAAACATTCCTGTAAATCCTTTCTGAACCCTTTCAAGCTTCACAAAATCTTTCCTATAGCAGGGAGGCCAGAACTGTAATATTCCAAAAGTGGGCTAACCAGTGTCCTGTGCGGCTGCAATATGACCTCCCAAACTCTTCCACTCAATGCATTTATCACGCAATGTGATTCAGTGAGCTAACAACTAGATGACTTTTGATGCTCGTGTCCAACTGTTGTAAAAACAAATGAACACAGCAACTAATAAATAACAGGAAATTATTTACCCTCAGTTTGCGCCCGAAGATACTGATTTTTCCTCTAGTTTGTTCCTTTCTGAATCGCCACTCCACCAGGTTCAGACTGTTTTCCACAGGCAGTGTGATGTTACGTTTGGCTATGATTGGATTCACTGTGCCAGCCAGGATATGGGGCTCTGTCTGGAAACTGGTATCCATGCCATTGGCATACATCACCCGGAGGGAGCTATCATAACCAACCTGGTAGCTGTTTCTCAACTGATCTAGAATACAATGGAAAATTAATATTAATTAAAATGTAAATGCACATCTGAATATTAATATTCATATCACAATAACACTTCAGTTCTAAATGTTAGTCCTGTCACAATCCAAAATTTTCATTTCTAAACCATCACAGTTGTTAAAGAATACAGTTGAAAAATGATTTTTGGGGACGTAATGATTTAATACCTCACTTGGAGGAACTGGACAGAGGCAAATTAAATATTTATGTAATTCCCATTCTCATATTCTTTTGCCTCAAAGTAAAATGACACTGCACCATGTTCAGCTCAAGACTGGCTCCTACTCTATCAAATCCATCACATCAATCCATTGTAATTCCTTTAGAAATGCAATGCTATTTTCTTACCGATACACATTTGCAAGTTTAACTGGGGATCTCAATGGTTATTTAATATCTGTCATGTTTCACAACAATGAAGACCCAATCTTCAGAAACAAAATCACTGGCAGAAAAGATTTAAATGATGATGTTACAATACCCACAAAAACCTGGTTTAGAAACACATTTTAGGGCCAATGATTTTCAAGTGTCTCGTACTGCACCTGTAGTTGTTGGACGCTCCATCATTAAACTAATCTGAAAGCTGAAAGACAGTCAAAAGATATGTTGATACATGTTGTGACCTCTTTTTACCCCCAAATCCTTCCAACAATGTAGACGTTTCTTCCCATTCCTACATTACCAGTGACAACATAACTGGAGCCAGAAAGAGAAAGAGAGAGAGAGAGACAGAGAGCTATATCACAACTTCTTGTAATTGCCTTGTTTCTAAAGCATTCCCTCTATGATTGGGATGCAATGTATGATGCAGACTTTTACAGCTGTTTTAGTATTGCAACAATTGCCTAATCACAAAGCTCTTGTTTGACTGACAGTAAAAAGAGTGCTGAGGTGTCAGGAGGTTAGTATCAAGCTGCTTACGGTATGAACTTCCCTGTAACCTGAACTGCTGGGGGTTGAAATCCTGCAGGGTTCCATTAACAACGGTTAGGATATTAGCATTATATTCCTGAGTGGGTACTTCAACAAAGTTGCTGCTTCATTTTTGACAGGTTAATGACTTTGTTAAAATAGTGTTCACAAGGATTTCAGTTTTAACCCCTAAATGTCAGGGTTTGTCCTTTATTTGTTTAGAATATGCTTTGCAGTTTCTTTATTCTCCTCGACCTCCCTTTTGCCTCTCTGCGAATTATTCCTCAATGCTCTGCTGGTAAGAGAAAAGAGACACCTGGAAAGTCCGGAGAACTCAATGAATTTCCAAAGATGCGTGTGAAGATGCTGGTTGACTTCTGACTCGATATCATGGATAACGAGGAGCTGATCTCAGACCTTCAGTGACTCGCTTGACGATGTGGGATTCGGCCTGCATTTTCAGCAACCTATGCGAATCCCTGGATTGATATGCAATTCACTCTGGCTAACTTTATACATGGCATTGTCCACTTTGGTCTCCTGCCTGCCATCTGCAGCCATCCTTGGAAGGCGATGAATTGCATCTTGCATGCGACCAATACAATGCAATTATTAACACTGCTGCAGCATGATTTGACATAACTCAAGGGCGTTAACACATCAGATATAGCAACAATACTACCAGCAACCCAGACGTATTAATAATCTATGGAATAACTCAGTTTCTCTGAGTAATTCGCAACCTCATCCGGGAATGTAATGATTAAAAAAATCAGTTCTTTTGACATCAATTCTTCTGACATGCAAGTTTGACCTCCTCATTTTTTGAATTGATTTTGGTTTATTATTGTCTTGTACCTAGGAACAGTGAAAAGCTTTGTTTAGTGTGCTGTACAGGCAGATCATACCATACAAAGGGCATTAACGCAGTAGAACAGAGCGAGGAATACAATGGTACTGCTGCAGAGAAGGTGCACAAAAAGCAAGATCAACATTAAGTTTAAAATTAGAATAGTCCATTCACCCAGGTGGATAAGGTTGTTAAGAAAGCATATGGTGTTTTGGCTTTCATTAACAGGGGGATCGTGTTTAAGAGCCGCGAGGTTATGCTGCGGGTCTACAAAACCCTGGTGAGACCACACGTGGAATATTGTGTCCGGTTCTGGTCGCCCTATTATAGGAAAGATGTGGAGGCTTTGGAGAGGGTGCAAAGGAGGTTTACCAGGATGCTGCCTGGACTGGAGGGCTTGTCTTATGAGGAGAGGTTGACTGAGCTCGGACTTTTCTCTCTGGAGAGAAGGAGGAAGAGAGGTGACCTGATCGAGGTGTACAAGGTAATGAGAGGCATGGATAGAGTCGATAGCCAGAGACTTTTCCCCAGGGCAGGATTGACTGCCACGAGGCGCGATAGTTTTAAGGTGTTAGGAGGAAGGTATAGAGGAGATGTCAGAGGGATGTTCTTCACCGAGAGAGTTGTGAGCGCATGGAATAGTTTGCCAGTGGTAGTCATGGAAGCGGAGTCATTAGTGACATTTAACCGACTGCTGGGCATGCACATGGACAGCAGTGAATTGAGGGGAATGTAGGTTAGGTTATTTTATTTTTGGATTAGGATTATTCCATGGCACAACATCGTGGGCCGAAGGGCCTGTACTGTGCTGTACTTTTCTATGTTCTATGTTCTATTCAGAAGTCTAATAATAATGGGGGAAGAAGCTGTTCTCGAATCTGTTGATATTGTGTTTAAGCTTTTGTATCTTCTGACAGAACAGGAAGAAATTATAACTGGGGTGGGAATGGTCTTCGAGGAAGGATATTCTGGCTCTGGATGGAGTGCAAGAAGGTTTATCAGTTTGATTGTTAGGATGGGAGGACTGATGCATGAGATCAGATTGGATCAGGTAGGTCTATATATTACTGGAGTTTTGAAGCATGGGGGTGGGGGTGTCTCAGATCAACCTACAACGTTCCAACAGGTAGGATCTTTCTGATGACAGGAGAATTTAGAGCCATGAGTCAGAGTTGTTGTAGGGTGTTTAGGATTGAGATGAGGAGAAATTTATTTGCAAAGAGAGTGGTGAACTTGTAGAATTCCCTGACACAGAAAGCAGTCAAGGCCAAAACACTGACTGTTTTCAAGAAAGAGTTAAATATAAATCTTAGGGATAAATGGATCAAAAGGGCACAGGGAAAAACAGGAAGAGGAGACTGAGTTGGATGAATGGTGCAGCAGGCTTGAAGGGCTGAATGGTTTAGTCCTGCTCCAAATTTCTCTGTTTCTAGGTAATTAAAGATGAGTATTTCTTATACTTTATTTGGCATGAATGTTCAGCTCTAACCTTTCCCTTCAAGTGTGGGGCTGGACATCATTATGAGCAGCTCACACCCCATCACAACCGATGGCCCTACGTGTCTATCAGGCACTTCAGTGGTCACCCACTGGGGTCTTCAGAGGATCACTTCCTCAGACAGCAATGTCCCGTGCCGACTTGAAACTACCGGCCAATCACAGACTAGAGGCAACTGTGAGGAGCAGCACAATTACTTCAGAGGCCAAAGCTGCTTACAGCAAAGGAATCTATCTCAGTCTCTTCCACCTTCCTATTCCTGTTCACATTGGATAAGGTTTTGAATCCATCAGACAGGAAAGTGGAGTTGAGGCTGAGATGAGCTATGACTATATCAGATGGTGAAGTAGACTTGAAGAGCTGAATTTTCTACTCTTGGTTTTAGTTCTTCTGGAGCTTCATTCCTTAAATCAAACAATTTTAGTACATTTCCATCCCCCTTCAAAATCCTTTGCAGATCCCTCAACAGTATCTAATTCTCCCGGTCACACTGGTGTCCAGTTAAGGGTCTTGTTAAAGAGCAGGAGTTATGGTTATCTGATTTGGTCACAAAACGCAAGAGGAACATTCAAGCCCTCAAGGGAGGAACACTCGAGTCAGGCTGCCACATTTAAAAGGCTGAGATGCGGAAAAAGACTGGAGCAGTTTGACATTTTCATCCTTGACGGAAACAGATCTTAATGGCAAATTTGTTCAAAGTCAAAGTTAAATTTGTGCACCTGGATGAATTAGAATGGTATACAAAAGCAAAACTGGCCTTCTACACATAAGAACTGGGCTCAAAGCTAACCCAGGTTGAAGAAACGAAAATATCCTGTTTCCTGGCTGTTAAACATCCTCTAGGACACAATTTTGAGTGGCCTCAACCTTGTCAGGATACATTTGCTATAGAGGGAGTACAACAACTGGTAATTGCTTGGTCAGCGAGTTAGGAACTGGGGTCATGTTCTCAGGTTCAGGACTGAGATGAAGAAACATTTCTTCATTTATAGGGTGGTCCACCTATGGAATTTGCTACCACAGAAGGCTGTGGAGGCTGGGTTATCAAGTATATTCAAAAAAAGAGATTGATAAAGTTTTAGATATGCGAGGTATCACTGGATAGGGAGAGAAAGCGAGGGTATGGTGATGAGATAAAGGATCAGCCGTGATCATGCTGAATGGCTTAAAGGGCTGAATGACTTGTTCCTGCATCTAGTTTCTACATTAGTTCCCTGTGGGATGGGGTTGCTGCACAAACCTGTGCCTCAACCAACTCGGTAACAATCTCACTCAATGAAGAATATTATGATCTCAATTGGCGCTAATCCTGGACAAGTCAAATTCTCAGAGTGAAAATTCTCAGAGTGAAATAGCAGAAGTTTATCACTCAGAGGAGAATCAAAAATGGAACCATATATAATGTCAATTCAGAAGGTCTTCAGGAAGGTATATAAACAGCAAAAACAAAGATTCGACATCTTTCGTAGCAACATCCATTATGGATTCTCAATCCCAGTGACATCGCTTGCTTCTTAAATATAAGATTCCTCACTGAAGTGACTTTTTCTTAGTATTGATTGCTACAGGCATCTTTACAGCTGTGAGATCGAGAGATTTATTTCCAGTCCTAACTGCCTGGGTATTTTTACAGTTCTCACAATCCAGAAATGATGTTAGGGCTATGCATGGGGGAGGTGGTGACCCAGTGCTTATGTCATGGGACTAGCAATCCACAGGTTTGGGGGACATGGGTTCAAATCGCAACAACAGCATATGGGATCTAAAGCTAGTTTCAATAATGTTGACTATGGGAGCATTGTTGGTCAGGTTCTTAAATGTGCTGCCAGGAAAGAAATCTATTTTCTTTACCCAGTTTGGTCTTTGTGTGACTCTAGCCCCATATCAATGTCAAATGAAAAATATACAATACCTTGAACAATGGTGTAGAAGGCATCCACTGAAGAGAGGTTGGTGGTAATGGTAACATCATCCTCCCTGTTGGATGACTCAATATTCACTGTTATTGCCTTCTCCATCTCCCCATGGAGATTTGAGACCACACCGGTAGGAAATGTAACATTAGTCAATCGTCCCTCACTGTCATAGCTGAAGGAAACAATTTGAAGAGTGGGTCTTTAAAGAGGATTCTTTGAAGAGTTTATGATCTAAAGCAGTTTATTTCAAGCTCCCCTGAAAAATAGCAACTATTTTGGGTTTCAACATCAAAACGCAAGCCCTGAATTTATTTTTCAAAGACTGGAATCCCTTTTAAAATCACCTTCAATGGAAAGTTCACATATAACAGTCCATGCGCAGAGCATTTCCACTGACTGAGCTAGAATTTTAGTTAAGATCATACCAACAGAGCGTGCATAATCTATACTGTCATGGAACGTTCCCGATTTCTTTAACCTCCTGAGGGAGGTGAATAACTACAGGCAACATATCCAAGAAAATCAAACCAAAAATTCTCACTGACCTTGAATGTGACGGAGTGAAAAACTCATGCCGATGCTGCTCAGTCTACTCCACTGTGGTACACTGGGGGAATGTGATCAGTCAAGGTGTACAAACCAATGCTGTTTGCTCAACCTGGCTGCAGCTTCACCAACAATATCGCTGCAGTTTGAACGGGGACATGAGGGCTGGGCAGAGTTCTGGAAACCTGCCAGAGGTGGAACCGGAGGCTAGCAAGCCCAAAATTCCACGCAGAAATAGGCAGTTTGCTGTCGTCTCCCTGTGGTGGTTGAACAATGGCCAGTTTTATGAAGACAATCTCCTGGCAGACTCCCCCACTGCCAATGCAGGTAAAGGAGCACAGCCACAGACATGTGGCAGCACCATGGTTACCTTCCCCATTGCTTTGTTTGTCAATGAGCCATATTAAGTGGGAGGAACTCTCCTTCAGTCTCTGCATTAGATAGTCTCAGGTAAGAGGCAAGAGTTTCCAGTGTTGTGACTGATCTTGGTTTCACAGGAATAGGGGAGGAGAACCATTTGGTCCTCGAAGGTCTTGCTGAAAGGAGGCAAAAGTTGTCATGGAGAGAATGAAACGGAGCTCTGCTTCCTATGGGTGAAGTGTGCTGATACACGAACCAGGACATTGTGGCTGCCAGTTTGGCATTCTCCACCTATTGAATGTGGAAATTTGGGATCAGATAGGAGTTTGGAACATAGGAACAGGAAAAGGCCACTTAACCATTAAATGTGTGCTACCATGCAATTGAATATGGCTGACCATCTATCTCAATGTCTTTTGATATCATTAGTCTCCATCAATGTCTCAAACTTGCTCAATGATTGCGTATCCACAACCCTCCAGGGGAGAGAATTTCTTCAAAGATTCACTGCCTTCTTCATGAAGACATTCTTCCCTTTCTCACTCTTAAATATCCTACACCTTACTCTGAACATGTTACGAGTGTAGAAATGGAAAACTGCCTACACAATTTTTTCTGTGCATCTGGACGAAATAGACTGGCAGACAAAAGCAAAACTGGCATTCAACACATAAGAAATGAGCTCAAAACTAGCCCAGGTTGAAGATGTGAAAAATATCTTATTTCCTGGCTGTTAAACATCCTCTAGTGTTGCAAAGTTGGTATTGTACTTGTGGATTAGAAAGAAGACATTAGAATTTGTTCCTAAAATGATAGAAGGGAAGAGTGCATGGTCCCTTTACAAGATATATTTTTTAGTTTTGGAGATTAGAAAAGAAGGCAGCAGCAGATGCACAGAGAGTCTTTGAAATTAAAACATTGCATCAAAGGTATACTGTTAGAGGGTAAAACAGCATTTTTACCAATACAACAGGGTGTTGAATTTCACAAATTAATTTAAATTAGGATCTCAATACCAAAGCAAAATTAAATTTAAATCTGATGGCTCTGACAACCTCAAACCAATCCTAGTGTGAGAATTTAATAGGTCATCAAGGGTGTAAAAGAACAGGGCATTTGAAATTGGTGAGAGCAAACTGCCATCTGTTAAGAGAACAGCTCTCAACAGCCATCAGCTCTAAAGAAAGAGGAAATCACTGGCTCTCACAGAAATCTCTGAGATCTCAGAGTAAGCACCATCTCAATAAAGATGCTGAGACATTCTTAGCTTATATTCCTGACATAAGAATTTGATGAAGGAAGGCATTCCTGACTGGAGGATAGCAGAGAAGGCAAAAAACATTCCAGAAGACTTATCCTGGCTGCAATTTTCAAGAGATTAGCTTTTGTAAATTAATTTGGGGGGCAGCACAGTGGCTCTGTGGTTAGCACTGCAGCCTCACAGCACCAGGGACCCAGGTTCGATTTCAGCCTCAGGCGACTGTCTGTGTGGAGTTTGCACATTCTCCCAGTGTCTGCGTGGGTTTCCTCCGGGTGCCCCGGTTTGCTCCCACAGTCCAAAGATGTGCAGATTAGGTGGATTGGCCATGGTAAATTGCCCGTAGTGTTCAGGGGTGTGTGGGTTATAGGGGGTGGGATGCTTCAAGGGGCGGTGTGGACCTGTTGGGCCGAAGGGCCTGTTTCCACACTGCAGGGAATCTAATCTAATGTAAAATAAATGAGTCTTGTATCAATTGGAACATATCACCATTAGAATTATGTTTTATTTGGAAATAGTTAGTAGTTAAGGGGGAATTGTCCAGTTTGTTAGTAGTTCTGTTAATTCGTTAACTGTTAGAGTTAGATAAGTAAATTGTTACTTGTTGATTATAAAATGATTATCAGCGATTTCTTTCATTTAGCCACTCCTTTAATAGAATATGAGGTGAGGCAAGCTTCTCTGGGTGTTTCGGTTTAAGTAATCTGGGGTGGGGGTGTCGACCACTAGCAATCATTAACAAAGGGCAAGAAATTGGATACTGACCTATTCATCTGGAACTATATTCCAGTAACATTCTTCACTTTCCGGAGTGGAGGAGTTTGAATGGATAAGAGCAGCAGCGTGGGTATATCTATATCCCAGAGGCTGCAGTGCTTCACAAAAGTGGTTTATCATCACCTTCTCAAGGGATGGACAACAAATACTGGCCCACCTATGGATGCCCTCATCTCATGTGTGAATAGAATAAAAAGGGATCAATTTCTCAAATAGAAGTGAACATCAAAATACATTCATAAATTGGTAAGTCTAAAAATTCATGCCGAGCTAATCAGGGCAAGTATCTTTCATTCTGTACATCTTGGGAAAAGACATAGTTTCAGGAATCAAAATTATGAAACAAAAACAATTCACCGTTCAGCCCGTCTACAAGTTAAAGAGATCCTTACTCGAAGAAAGTTGTCCATCCAGTCTTGTCACTTTTTGTTGCCAATAGGCCACTGTAGCTGTGGTAGGTGAGTAAAACCAGCTCTTGACCTTGGGCTGTCATGCCTTTCAATCCTCCGTTGGTTCCAATAGTCAACCAGATCACTTGGTTGTCTGGAGACACGATTCGCACTGGCATGCGATTGGGATCCCTTCGGATCCGCACGGTGTTACCATTGTTGTCCGTCACAGACGTGATGTCGTTTTCATTGCTGTAGCTGAAGTTGTAGAGGTAGTCGTTTGTTATCAGGCTCTTGGTATACTGGTGTGTGCCATTGATGTCGAAGATGTACAGCTCCTGCTCTGATGGGCACGCTACCTTGTACAAATTCATGGATGTCAATACTGGCTTGTTCTTGGAGGCTGCTCGAATCCGAATATTACCCATGTCAGCAATGTAAAGCGTGCCATCAGGGGAGACGGTGAGCGAGGATGGAGAATTGAGCTTGGCATCTTTGGCGTAGCCGTCACCGGTCTGGTAGCAGTCACAGTTGACATCATTCTTGCAGTCACAGTCTGAAGGTGCACCAGCGAGCAGTGAGATCTCCCCATCCATAGTCACCTGCCTCACACGGTTTATTTTCTTTTCATCTGTTTCTGCGATGTAGAGGACACCACTGTAGGACACCGAGATGGCGGTGGCTGATTCGAGAGCCGTGTGGACTGCCTGTTTCCCCAGCATGTACTCAATGCCCGGCACTTGGCAGTGCACGGGTCGACCGGCAGCAATCCGCACTTGATGATTCTCCGTGATCTGCAGCACAATGTTGTTGTCCAGAACATAGAGGGAGTTATCCATTGGGTTGATGGTGAGATCTGTTGGCCATTCCAAGCGAACCTGACATCGGAAACACATATGTCGTTAAGACTGCAAACTTCACAGAAAATATCAGGATTCCTCTGGTTGTACTTAGCAACATCATAAATATATACCAGTGATGATCCCTTTGTTCCTTATGAAACAATGATATAATTCCTTCGGTAAGTCTACCACTTAGTCATAGACAAGAGTCAGAGACAAAGAGTTGGGCAGCACAAAAACAGACTCTTTAGTCCAACTCATCCATGTCGACCACGTGTCCTAAATTAATCTAGTTCTATTCGCCAGCATTTGGCCCATATCAGTTGAAAGACTTTCCATTCTAAGCACCCATCTGGATATCTTTTAAATGTTGTAAATGTACCAGCCTCTACCACTTCCTCTGGCAGCTCATTCCATACACGCACCACCGTCTGAGTGAAATCGTTGCCCTTAGGTCACTTTTAAATCTTTCTCTTTCACCTTAAACCTATGCCCTCGAGTTTTTGCCTCCCCTACCGTGGGAAAAAGACATTGGATATTCACCCTATCCACACCCCTCATGATTTCATAAATGTCTGTAAGGTCACCTCTCAATCTCCGATGTTTCAGGGAAAATAGCCCCAGCCTAATTTTCAAGCGTATGCTGCACATAGTCACTCCAAGCAATGCTATTCAAGGAGCCATATTTTCTGATGCCTCTCAATGTATTCTCCCAGCCAAGCCACAGACGTACAGTTTTACAGAGTGATGCTGCTAGACCTGCTGAGCTTTTCCAGCAACTTTGTTTATGTCCAGTTTTACAGACCTCACCAGCACTCTGCCACTTTGCCTGGGAGAATATTTTGGGTCACAGGCTGAGGAAGTGAATATGAAGAAGAATCAATCGGAGTTGTGAACAACAGTGCTGTGGTACTGCACTGACAATTCAATGTACGTGATTTGTGAGATGGGAAGATGGGGTAGAAAAAAGAAAGAAAAATCTTCTTGCTTTCTCCTTTCCAATTTGGAAAATCAAGCAGAAACAATGCACATTTCTAACATGAATGATAGTTATGGGACAGACACTGCATCTTTAGATAATCCTCTCCTATTTAACATTACGATATGCATGATGTGCAACTGAGGTCAATAGATAATGTAGATTTGCTTTAAATGCAGTTGAATCACTAAGTTTTATTTTATTAATCTTGATCTACAGATTATAGTTCTGCATGAATCTGAACTTATACTGGTAAACCCACTGCTTTTTATTGATCCTGATAATAAATTTTCTTTCAATACTCTAGTGTACAAGATAGTAAGTGCACCTTAAACTGTAAAAGCAACTCAATTCACTTCTGTAATTTATGATGTACAGTAACCTGAAGCATCGTATTGCTCTCTAAGGAAAGGTATAAACTTGAATCTATGGCAGGATCTGAGTGATGCATTTGGAAGAACTGGTTATAGTCTTGCACAAAATGACTTAAAAAGAATAAACAAGTCCTAATGTGGTGTGCCATGAAGTAAGTGATGGAGAGAAACAAAAGGCAACATTAGAAAATAATGCACCCATATATTTGTTGCAAGCCCCTCTGTCTACTAGCTCACTGAATGCCACCTGATGCCACTGTTATGACAATGACTAAGAATACTTAACATGGGTCTTATTGAGAATCTAATGGATATCAATACAACGTAACTGCAACCAGAAAGGAGGATGGATAGGAAATTCCCAAGTGAGTAATATGACTACAAATGCAAAATGAAATCAGTTTCTCTTGAGGTTGCAGTAGCAAGCTTTGGGCAATCAGCATGGAATGGGCAGTGCCATTGAGACTGGGGTTATTGAACGTTTTCTCCAATCCTGAAAGTGCCCTGTCCTAAGGTGAATACAGAGGTAAAATCTACAACCACCAATGGGGTGGTCACACAAATCTCTGTGAATGGCATGCAGGCTTTTTGATTGATTGAGTGCTTTATAAAGACTTATTACTTTGGTAGGTAAGGTTATAAAAAAGGCCTAAGCCTGCTTGCCTTCATTGGAGGGGGTGTTGAGTACAAGAATAGACGTTATGCTGCAGCTTCACAGAACTTTAGTAAGGCCACATGGGAATACTGCGTACTGTTCTGGTCACTACACTACCAGAAGGATATGGAGGCTTTGGAGAGGGTACAGAAAAGGTTTACCAGGATGTTAAGGCCATAAGACCATAAGACACAGGAGCAGAAATTAGGCCATTTGGCCCACTGCGTCTGCCCCGCCCTTCAATGGTGGGCGACAAGTCCCCATTCTCCTGCTTTCTCCCCATTACCCTTGATCCCTTTGATAATCAAGAAACTATGTTGCCTTGTTTGGGGGGATTTTAGCTAAAAGGAAAGGTTGGATAGACTGGGTTTGTTTACATTGGAACACAGGACGTTGACATGCAACTTGATGGAAGTTTATAACGGCATGGATAGAGAGGAAAGTATGAGGCTTCTTCCCAGGCTGGAGGGGTCAATTACTTGGTGTGAGTGGAGGGGATAGCAGAGTTTACAAGAAATGTGCGAGGCAAATTTTTCACACAAAGGGTGGTGAGTGCCTGGATTACACTGCCAGAGGAAATGGTGGAAGCTGACACAATAGCAGCTTTCAAGAATCACCTGGATGAATGCATGAATAGGAAGGGAATAGAGGGTTATGGATCCTGTCAGTGAAGACAGTTTTCATATGGAAGGGCAAAATGTGTCAGTGTAGGCTTGGAGGGTCGAAGGGCCGGTTCCTGTGCTGTACTGTTCTTTATTCTAACTCTTACACTTAGAAAGAGAGAGTGCTGGGTTGGTTGTTGGGGCTGGTGCTTATACATAGGATGCAGCTACGTAGAAACATAGACGATAGGAACTAGAGGAGGCCATTCGGCCCTTTGAGTCTGCTCTACTATTCTTCGTGATCATGGCTGATTGTCCAACACAATAGCCTAATCCTACTTTCTCCCCATTACCTTTGATCCCATTTGCCCCAAGTGCTATATCTAGTGGCCTCTTGAATACATTCAATGTTTTGACATCAACTACGTCCTGTGGTAATACATTCCTCAGGCTCACCACTCTTTGGATGAAGAAATGTCTCTTCATCTCCCTCACTGAATCTTCATACTGTGACTTCTGGTTCAGGAACGTCTTCCCTGCATTTACCCTGCCCAGTCCTGTTCGAATTTTATTAGTCTCTATGGGATCCCACCCTTATTCGTCTGAACTCAAGCGAAAACAATCCCAACCTTGTTAATCTCTCCACATATGTGAGATCCACCATCTCTGGAATCAGCCTGGTAAATTTTCGCTGCACTCTCTTGGGAGCAAGGGAATCCTTCCTCAGAAAAGGATATCAAAATTGCACACCATATTCAAGAGTGGTCTCACCAAGGCCCTGTATAACTGCAACAACACATCCCTGCTCCTGTATTCAAAACCTCTCACAGTGAAGGCCAAAAAACTCGCTAGCCTTCTTTACTGTCTGCTGCACCTGCATGTTTACCTTCAGCAACTGGCACACAAGGACACCCAAGTCCCACTGCACACTCCCCTCTCCGAATTTACAGCCACTCAGGCAGTAATGTGCCTTCTTCTTTTTGCTTCCCAAGTGAATAGCCTCACACTTATCCAAATTATACTGCATCTGCTATTGATTTGCCTACTCACCCAATTGTTGAGATCATACTGAAGGATCTCTGCATTGTCATCACAGTTCACCTACCCACCCAACTTGGTATCATCTGCAAACCTGGAGATGTTACAATTGTTCCCTCATCCAAATTATCAATATATATTGTGAATAGTTGGAGTCCTAGCTGCAGTTGATTATTTTAATGTTTGCTATTCCTTTTAATTTCTAATTATTGCATCATCTGACACTTTTCCCCAGGTGACAGCTCCTATGCTGTAAGAATCCGAGGCAAAAACACAGGGAATGAACAGATGAAACATGGAAGGTTGGGGAAAAGTATAAAATAAAGAAGGAAGGGAAACAAGGAGAGAGATGAAGGATTGGGAAAATAAAAACAAAACTGGAGCAGTTAGAAATAAACGTGAGGTAAGACAGAGGTAAATTTGTGAGAAAGGAGATGAAGGAAATGAGACAGAATTGAGAGGAAGCATGAAACAAAAGTTATTGAGAGGAAGATTTTTGTTTTGGTTTACAGGATGTATCCTTGGTAAAAGGACAGTGATTTTTTTTTCCTGATGAGGCCAGTCCAAAAATCTTGAGAACAGGTTTGTTCAAATGTATTCTCATGCATAACAATTGGTTTGAAGGATTTATGAGTGAAAGCAAAGAAGTAAAATATTTTTGGGACTGGGTTTCGAACATCTTTGGAGTGGAGAGTTCTGAAAAACCTGAGAATCAGACACAGGCAACCACATTCAGCTTTCAGTTTCACCTTTTTTTTACTTAAGAGGGCAAAACATCCTCTTCTCGCACAAGTCGAAGAAAAATTGTCGAGCAAACTTCTGTCTGACACAAGTTGCACCGATTTACCAAAAGGTGGGGCTGTAGGTATATAATTGAAAATGAAACGAAAGTAGAAAATGCGCAGCATGAGCCAGTGAGATTTAAGGTTATATGCATCAGCGAATAGGGTGACTCAAAAAAATGGCTAAAATATTAATTAAACCCTTTCTGCATAACGCATTCACATTAAGGTGGACAATCTAGCAAATCATTTACGGAGGTAAATGATTTTGATTTAATCATCATTACAGGGAAATGGAAAGTGGGGGAAAACATAAGGGAGTGGAACAAACAAAGGAGAGAGAAAAATAAAGGGACAACAGAAACAAAACTGGAGAGACGGGAGATGTGAGCGAGGGAAAGGAGTGGGAAAAGTGAGCAAAGAGGCAAGAGACAGCAAAACAGAAATAGAGCCGCTGAAATGAACAGCGGAAGATGAGGAAAATCAAAAGTGGAGGAGAAACAAAATGTGAAGAATATGAAAGAGAAACAGAAAGTAACTAAATAAGGAAAGCGGGTGAATACATACTCGAGGCTACAGAACATTTTGAAAAGACAGGCTGAACGAAAAAGATTGAGCAGTAAAGGATGATATACGGAGAGCAAGAAAAGGGCATCTTTACTCAGAAAATCAAGAAATAAAAGTACGTGCAGAGATTATGGATAACACGAGTCAGACAACATTAATGGGCGTAGTTTACAAGTGTATTCAGAGTTACGTTGGACAAACAATTAAGTGAGAAAAATTTGGAACTTGTAACAAAGGGTAATATAATAATCTGAACTCCAGAAGTGACTACTTTTAATAGAATGCCACATTTAATTGAGTGTGGGATCTGACAGGTCCAGCAAAACTGGAGTCAATGGGAATTGGGCTTGATACTCTATTGATTACAGTCATTGCTGGCACATAGGAAGATGGGCATGGTTGTTGGAGGATAGTTATCTCATCCCAGCACATCTCTGCAGGTGTTCCTCAGGGTAGTGTCCTAGGCGCAACTATCTTCAGCTGTTTCATCAATAATTTTCCTTCCAGCATAAGGTCAGAAATGGGGATGTTCACCAATGATTGCACAATATTTAGCATCATTCGCGACTCCTCAAGTACTGAAGCAGTCCACATTCAAATGCAGCAAGATCTGGACAATATCCAGGCTTGAGCTGACAAATGACAAGTAAAATTCACACTACACAAATGCCAGCCAATGATAATCTCCAAGAAGAGGGAAACTAACTATTGCTGCTTGACAATTCATGGCATAACCACTGCTGGATCCCGTCTATCAACATCCTGGGTTTACAACTGACCAGAAACTGAATTGGACTAGTCATTAAATACTGTGGTTTAAAAAGCAGGTCAGAGGCTAGGGATTCTACAACAAGTAACTCATCCCCTGACTCTGCAAAGCTTGTCCATCATTTGTAAGGCACCAGTCTGGAGTTTGATTGAATGTACCCTACTTGCCTGGATGAGTGCAGTTCCAACAACAGTCAAGAAGCTTGACACCATCCAGGACAAAGCAGCCTGCTTGATCAGCCCTTCATCCACAAGCATTCACTTCCATCACCATCAATGCACAGTAACAGCAATGTGTAACAGCTGTGAGACGCAGTGCAAACATTCTCCAAGCTCTTTAGATAGCATTCCAAGCCCCAAACCACAATGAGCTAGTGGTGAAGCACAGCAGACACATGGAAATGCCAACCACCTGCTAGGTCCATGTTAAGTGATTCAACATTCAAATTTTTAAAAAAATCATTACTCCTTCAGAATTGCTGGGTCAAAATCCTGGAACTCTCTCTCTAACTGCATTATGGGGGGAGGGCTTCTACACCAAATGGACTGCAGAAGGTCATATGGTGTTGGAGTTGTATATGAGAATGGATAGATGATTGGCTAACTAACAGATGACAGACAGTTGGGATAAGGGGGTCTTTGTCTGGATGGCAACCTGCTACAAGTAGAGTGTTACAGGGTAAAGGTAAAGTCCCCATAGTCCAACTGAAGCATAGGGGAGCTCTCTCATTAGAGAGATGCCTGGTGGTGCTTTAACTTGAGGGTCACCATGCCTCGAGTGAGGGGAGAGATGAAGAAGGAGAGTCCTTCACAGTACCCTCATGTGGTGCAGGAATTGAGGGTGTGATGTTGGCTTTAATCTGCATCATAAGCCAGCTGCTCAGTCAACTGAATAAACTGACTGCTCTCATGCCAATATCACAGGGAACTGGAAACACAATTGTTTATAACACATTTGTAATGACTTAGATGGCAAAAGTGTATGTACTATCACCACCTTTAAAAATAGAACAAAACTAGATGGGAAGGTAAGTGGTGTGGATGACACAAAGAATCCATAGAGGGATACAGTCAGGTCGATTGAGTGGCCAAAGACTTGGCAGATGGAATATAGGGTGAGAGAATGTGAATCCACTTTGACTGGAAGATTAGAAGAATATCCTACATTTGGTCAGAGACTGCACAATGCAGCACTGAGGGCTTTGGGGGTCCTCATGCTTGAATCACTAAAATCTAGCATACACATTTAGCAGGAAGTAAGGAGTGCAAATGGAATGTTGGCCTTTATTTCAAAGGGAATGGTGCATAAGCATAGGGAAGTCTTGTTAAATCTATACAAGGCACTAATTAAATCATAGAGATAATGGGAACTGCAGATGCTGGAGAATCCAAGATAACAAAGTGTGGAGCTGGATGAACACAGCAGGCCAAGCAGCATCTCAGGAGCACAAAAGCTGACGTTTCGGGCCTAGGCCCTTCATCAGAAAATCATGCCTGGAATACAGTGAACAGTTTTCATCCAATTATCTAAGGAAAGATAAGGAATATACCACATACTGGTATATGAGGCAGTCTAGAAAATGTTCACTACATTCAGTCACGGTATGGAGGGATTTTCACATGCAGTGTGGTTCAGTACGTTGGCCTTGTATTCAGTAGAATTCAGAAGAATGAGAGGAATTTGGGGCGACACGGTGGCTCAGTGGTTAGCACTGCTGCCTCACAGCACCAGGGACTCAAATTCAATTCTACCCTTGGGTGACGGTCTGCGTGGAGTGTGCACGTTCTCCCCATGTCTGTGCGGGTTTCCTTCGGGTGATACTGTTTCCTTCCACAGTCCAAAGATATGCAGGTTAGGTGGAGTGGCCATGCTAAATTGCCCACAGTGTTTAGGGGTGTGTAGACAAGGTGGATTATAGGGGGATGGGTCTGGGTGGGATGCTGTGAGGGTCGGTGTGGATTTGTGGGGCCAAGCGGCCTGTTTCCACTCTGTAGAGGTTCTATGATTGAGATCTTATTAAAGAAGAACAATGAATAGCCCAGCTCAGGAACAGGTCCTTTGGCCTACTAAGACTGTGCTGACACATGATGCCTTTCTAAACTAAAACCCTTTTGACTCTATACAAAGAACGAAGTAAATTACAGCACAGAAACAGGTCCTTCAGCCCTCCAAGCCCGCGCCATGCAGTCCATATCATTCTGTTCCCTGTCTATTCATTGATCTGTCAAGGTCCCTTTTAAATATTGCGATTATGTTCATCCTCATCATGTTCTCTGGTCACATATTTCAGGCTCTTACAACCCTCCATGTAAAAAAAAAACGCGCCCCTCACATCTTCTTTAAACTCATCTCCTTTAACCTTAAACCTATGTTCCCTTGACCCTGGGAAAAAGACTTTGACTGTCTATCAGGTTTCACTTCATCCTTTGATGTTCAACTGAAAGCAAACCAAATTTGTCCAATCTCTCTTCATAGTTAATACTGTCCAAACCAGGCAACATCCTAGTAAACTAGGAATAAAAACAGAAGTTGCCGGAAAAGCTCAGCAGGTCTGAGAGCATCTGTGAAGAAAAAGAATCAGAGTTCTGAGGTTCAGTTCCAGGGAACTGGACCCAAAGCATTAACTCTGATTTCTCTTCAGAGATGCTGTCAGACCTGCTGAGCTTTTCCAGCTACTTCTGTTTTTGTTCCTGATTCACAGCATCCGCAGTTCTTTTGGTTTTTATCCCTGCAAACCATTTTGGTACCTTCTCCAAAGCCTCGCCATCTTTCTGGGAGTGCAGTGACCAGACAGTGCGCAAAGTTCCAAATGTGGTCTAACTAATTTTGTATACAGCTGCAACATAATTTGTCATTTTCTATACTCTATGTGCTGATCAATGTAGACAAACATGCTCTCTGCCTTTTGAGTACTTTATCCACTTGTGTTGCCACTTGTGGACCTGTATGCCTTGATCCCTCTGTGTGTTAATGCTTTTCAGTGCTCTGCCATTCACCGGTACTTCCCTCCTGCACTAGATCTTCCAAAATGCTTTACCTCATATTTGTTTGGACTAAACTCCATCTGCCATTTCTCTACTCATGTCTCCAGTGTCTCTACAGCCTGATGTATCCTCTGGCAATTGTCCTTACTGCTCACAGCTTGCCCAATCATTTTGTCATCCACAAACATACTCGTCAGACCACCTACATTCTCCTCCAAAACATTTATATGTATTGTAAACAACAAAGTTGTCTCTTGTGGAACACCACTGGTCACAGGTCTCCAGTCAGAAAAACACCATTCCACCGTTACTCTCTGTCTTCTGTGACCAAGCCAATTCTGTATCTACCTTGCTAGCTCACCATGGATCTCATATGACATCACCTTCTGTATCAGCCTGCCTTGAGGGACTTTGTCAAAGGCTATGCTGAAGCCCATATAGATGACATCCACCACTCTGCCTTCATCAATCATCTTTGTCACTTCCTCAAAAAACGTAATCATGTTTGAGAGACAAAATCTTCCCTGCCGAAAGCCATGCTGGTTATTACTAATCAGTCCATGTTTTTCCAAACTTGATTAAATCCTGTCCCTAAGAATCTTTTCCAATACTTTCTGCATCATGGACATAAGGCTCACCAGCTTTCAACTTCCTGGATTATAATGATACGTATATGATTGTTAAGGGGCTTAACAGCGTAGCTGTGGAAATGTTGTTTCCCAATGTGGAACAATCTAGAAATAATCCCATTTCAGTTAAGACATGCATGAGGAAAAATTTTTTTTTTCTCAGATGGTATTAAATCTATGCAATTCTTAATCACAGAGGGCTGTCAAGTCTGGTCCATTCCGTAAATTCGAGGCTGAGGCAGACAGACTTTTAATCAGGATGTGAATCAAGAGTGATGGGGCTAAGGGAGGAAAGTGGAGTTGAGGATTATGAGATCATAATCTCATTGAATGGTCGAGAAGACTCAAAGGTTATCATTGCTTAGACATCTTATGGTCCTGAATCAAACTATCAAAGGTAACCTGTCAGACAGGTTTGCCAAATGTTTTACTGGAATCTACACTTTGCTGGGATAACATACTGTGAAACAAACTATGAATAAAGCTATTTTAGATCTAAAATTGTCAAGTGAGAGTCATTAAATTAGTAATACCTGGGTAAAAGATTGTCTGGGAGAAAGTGATAGAATTGTATTGTAAGGTTCATAGTCACATATCTGAGCCCAAACCAAAAACAGGAACATCAAAAACTAACAATTCCTAAGGCACGAAGGTGCAGCTGGCTCAAACTGATTGTACAAACAGACAAGAATTTGCTGAAAGAACTGCAGAGTAAATCAGAGACAAGGATAGAAATTGCTGGAAAAGCTCTGGATACTATTTTTGTCTTTCAGACTGGAATTCACAGTGGTTCAAAAAAGACGGAAAATATTTAAATACATAGTTTTTGAGAACAAAAATTTCTATTTTTCTATTAAATTCCCCTTTCACTAAACTATACCATTCTATTAGCTTTCCTGATTACACATGGTTCCCTGTACACTAAACTGATGTGATTCATGCACCCAGATCTCTCTGCATCTCAGAGCTCTGCAACTTCCTGCCACTAAGAAAATATGCTTCCTTTCTATTCTTCCTGTTAAAATGGGCAATTGCACACTTTTCCATGTTAAGCTCTTTTTGCCAGCTCTTTACCCACCCACTTAACCCATCCATATTGCTCTGTAATGTCTTTATGTCCACTTCCCTACTTAGTCTCCTACTTATTATTGTGCCATCAGCCAATTTAACCACCACACCTTCAGCTCCTTCATCCAGGACATTTATATAAATTGTAGAAACCTGTGACATGCCGTGATAGATAATGTCTTAATGTGAATGTTTTAAAAATGAGGCAGAGCAGTGCCTGAGATGGAAAGGAAAGGATGCAAATTCTGCACTCTGGGTCCCACCCCAACACCTTCTTGTGGAACATTTCTTCCTCGGCATCCAAAGATTTGCAGGTTGAAATTGGCTGTTCAGTCACGTGAGAACCCATGGCATAAACTCATGAAAATGAGTAGACTTCATTGAGGGACTGCAGACAACAATGTTGAATTAACGTTTTATCATGTAATCCTCAAGTTGCTGTGTTATTAAAAATATATGATGTGGAATTTGGACTGGGGTGAACGAGGTCAGAAGTCACACAACATGAGGTTTATAGTTCAATGGGTTTATTTGAAATTATAAGCTTTTGGAGTGCTGTCATGCGTGATTTTAGACCTTACTTGAAATATAAACAGTGAAGGGTCGGAAATACTTAACAGATGAGGAACATCTGCAGTGAGAGAAACAGTTAATATTTTAGGTTGATGACCTTTCAATGGTTCTGAAACAACATAAAATGTTAGTTCTGTTCCAGTTGCTGCCAGAGCTGCTGAATATTTATAGTATTTTCCATTTTTAATTTAATTTTCACAGCATTTAGCTTTTATTTTATGTGCTGTGTTCTTTCCACCAATTAATTCAAATAATTCAATAAGTGAATTTCATTTCACACCAAAGAGGCAGCTGGTACAGAAATGTAGAAACAAGGAACAGGAGTAGGCTGTTCAGCCCTTCAAGCCTGACATTCAATATGACCATGGTTGATCCTTTATCTCAGTGCCATATTTTTACTTTCTTCCCTTTAAAATCTCAAAATGCATCTGTCTCTTTCTTGAATATATTCAGTGATTCGGACTCCACAACCTTCTAAGTTTAAGAATTTTTTAGGTTGGCTACCCTTTGAGTCGAGAAATACTTCCTCATCTCAACCCTAATTGATCTACCCTGTATCCTGAGACTATGTCCTCTGATTCCGGACTCCCCACCAGGGAAAACTTGTTCTCTGCATCTAGTCTGTGGTCCTGTGTTAGAATTTAGTACATTTCAATCAGATCTCCTCTCATTCTTCTGAGCACAACTGGATATAGGCCCGACATTAAAAATCTTGAAAGGATTAAGTTCCGTAGCATGCTAATTTCAGGGATTCTTTCATAATTCTCTTACAATCATTTCTTTCCAACCAGGCCAATTTTACAACTCATTCCAATTCTGTTTGTGCTTTTCAATATCTCTGAATATCAGAAGATACCGACATCTTTTCAGGGGTATGTAATGATTTCCTTACAGTTTGCAAGACACAAGAAGTGCACGTTGTGGAAACTCTCTGGAAGTCAACTTCAGCAGTTGCTGCAGGGGGAGATAATAGTATGGTGATATTGCTGTTGGACTAGCAATCCAGACAATGTGTTATAATTGTATGACATGGGAGCTGGTGGTTCGCAGTGACTGCTACTGTTGCAACTGTTAGTTGCCTGAGGAACTCCAGCTCAGTGTTGATGAGCAGGAAATTGAGCTTCAAATGCGTGACACATCAGGGAGAGGGGAGAGTTGCCTGGATGCTGCATTTCAGCCACACTTCTTAGATTAACTACCTCGAATTTGGTCAGTGGTCAGGAACCAGGAGGGTGTGATTCTCAACTCTGGGTTGTATGTTTAACCAACATTTCAATTTGGGATGAGGGATTTCATTTTAATCTTTGGGCTGATGGTTTGGTGGAAGCACTGATGAGAAAATGGCACTCATTTAGCATTCTGACACAGCTTGCTTCAGTCAGATGCTGTAATATTGCGTGAATAGTGGTTCAGATTTGGGACACAGCACAGGTGTCAAAGCTGAGTAATTTTTTGGAAACTAAAACACTATTTGGCTTTTTCTTGACCCCATAAAATAACCAAGGACTAATATTTTACCTAGGGTTTGTTCACGTGACTGGGCTCAAACTGTGGCATCAAACTGATCAAATGTACGTTGAGATCATTAATGATAATATTACCAAATTAAAATGGACTTTTATGAAAGAACATTATGATCGAACATAACATTCGAGTTTGGGACTTAGGGACTCGAGTATTGAGTGATGAAAGGCTAAGCAAAGACTTACTCTGGTTGGATGTTAAAATAAAAACCTAATGCACAATAGGCCTGGGGGGCCTTCTCATATTTTAGTCAAAAATGTCTCAACCAACAGTGTCACAAATGGATTAACTGCTCTTTGAACATACTGGTTATTTGTAGAACCTTGGTGTTACAACTGCTTTTAAAGAATCACACAATCCCTACAGTGTGGAAAGAGGCCAATTGGCCATCGAATCTGCACCAATCCTTTGAGAAGCATCCCATGCAAAGCTAGTTCCCCACCCTGTTCCTGTAACCTCAAACCTACCATGACTTCTCCCCAACCTGCACATCCCTGGTCACTACGGGGCAACTCAGTATGGTCAATCTACCGAACCTGCACATCTTTGGGCTGTGGGAGGAAACTGGAGCACCCGGTGGAAACCCACTCAGGCACAGGGAGCATGTGTAAACTCCACACAGTCTCCCAAGGCTGGAATCAAACCTGGGTCCCTGATACTGTGAAGCAGCAATGCTAACTGCTGAGCTGCTGTGTCACAAGATCCAAGCTATTTTTTCATTCCTGCAAGACTGTTATTTGGGAAAAGCCTCTAATATCCTGTCAATATTTATGGAACGCTGTTTTCTCCTGTTTAAATGTTGTCCTTTTGTACAGAACCATACCTGGCTTATATGCATAGTGGTATCACAGGTCAATGGTCGAGCTGATGTGAGGTCATTGGAACCTAGCAGTGTGGAGATTATCCCATTCTGGTCCACTTTTCTGATCATGGTTCCATCCACAAAATAGATCAAACCATTCTTGTCGATAGCAATTCCTGTTTAAAGAAATAAATATTGCTGTGACTTTGACGTACCTCAAAACAGGGGCAGGTAATATAGGGTTTTATAGGCTAAGCCAAGTACTGTTGCTGCCCAATCAGATGAGTGTCTATCTGCTACAGATCCACTGAATCAAATCAGAAGAAACAGAACACAAAGGTTTTAGGTATAGTCTACTCATTGCTCTTATTGGGTTCTGTGTTTTTAAAAGAAATCTTCAGCTATTCCTCCATTCAAAATATCTGAATTATAGTCATACAGGCAAGCAAAGGCTTTGTGATGTACTGAGTTTTTGTTTGAATCTCCCATTTTTATACAGACTTCTTGTGTGCCCTTTCTTTGAGTTTGCTAGTATCAAACTGCTCTCATGAAAATTTTGTACAATTATAAGACTCACTTGTAACACATGGTCTCAGAGTGCTAACATGGAATACACAGTACGCTTGTTATAAAGCTCTCATTTATTGCACTGTCTTTGTTCTAAGTCTACTCCAACTGTGGCTTTTGACTCTTCATTTTCCAGGATATTCACCACAGCACAGGTCTCATTATGGCAGAGCAACAAGACTGCTTTGATTGCTTCAGATTTCTTCTGTGGAAATGCAGGCAAATGTATTTGCAGCGGCATTCCTCACTTTTAGAAACTGATGCCTCAGATCCTGCCTCTGTTAACAACTTCTGCCAAAATCTATCACGCTCTTGAATCTCCAAATTGTAGTAACTCTGCCTGCATAACAAGTGATGCTGACTCTGTTACCTGGGTATACTTCAATCTGAAACAAAAGTGAGCCTGAGTTTGGTTTTAGAGTTCAGAACTTTGTTATGAAGGGAAGGTTTCCAACGCGTGTGCACGATCACGTATATAGATGTGTCTGTGTGAGTCTGTATGTCTGTGTGCACATGTGTGTGCTTTGTACCTTTAGGACTCATCAGTGAAGCTTCCACAGCTTTGCCTCCATCACCACAGCGAGCTTCATCAAATGGCAGACATTGTTCTCCAGTCCCTGCTACCACTTCAGAGTTCGCAGTCAGATCTTTAGCACCAACTAGGGACTTTGGATGATAGATCCTCCGTGTGTTGGTATCTGAGATGTACAGATCTCCTGTCACTGGGTCAGTTGCCAGGAAATATCTGTGTGCTGGGTTATTACTTGGGAAAGAAGCACATTTTGTTTTTAATGAAGAGTATTTTACAAAGTTCTGAATTCAAACTGAGCAATGGCCCAAGGGTATTTACAATGGCTGCCAAAAGCTGTTGGACCTCCTCTGTGCCAGAGAACAGATGGTACGGAGTATCCCTTACCATGATTCTGTCAAACATTTTAACATCTTTTTACTGTAATAGAGGAAAGGAAACTATTTAAAGAACAAGAGAAAGCCAGACTTAACCCATTCCAACGCCCAACCTGCTCGCCTAATGCAGATTGAGCGTTCATTATCTTCTCACTACACAGGACTTCAACAAAAACCCGTTAATAATAGCAGTTTAAGAACTCCACTACTGATACTCCCACTGAGTTAATTTATTCAACAAATCATTATTTGTCTCCAAACTATTCCAATACTGTTATCCTGCCCACTAATAGCTTGGTCGGTGGCATATTCAGTGAAACACAGCAGGATACTTAATGCCTCCTTCGGCAAAATCTTCAATCAGGTGAAGAGCAAGATTAAGCATTTTATGCTGAGGTTAAAGTTTAAGATAGCTGCAGATTGGACCAAAGATGTAGGAACAGAAGTAGACCATTCGGCCCATTGAGTCAGCTCCATCATTCAATGAGGTCACAGCTTATCTGATCATCCTCACTGCACTTTCTTGCCTTTTCCCCCATAAACCTTGATCCCTTACTGATTAAAAATCTATCTCAGCCTTGAATATACTTAATGGCCCAGCCTTGGCAGCCCTCTGCAGTAAAGAATTCTACAGGTTAACTACCTTCTAAGAGAGGAAATAAAAAATCCTCATCTTGATTAAATGGGGAAGCTGCATTTTTTATTTCCAGTCACTGTTTCTGATTTGCTTAACAGTAAAGTTTACCCCTCGATCTGGATGCATAGATTTTTGGGAAGAGGTGCTGTTTTTCACTAACATAAAGGAAAAAGATAGTAAAGTACTGGTTTACCACATTACCAATCAGAACTCCCAGCATTTCAGTTACTCACGATCAGGAATTTTGCTGCTGCAGGAATTCAGCACAAGATGGGCTATTGAATTTAGTTCAGCTGTGTTGAGGCCTCGTTCCTGCAAACAAGGGAAAATCCCTTCCGATGTAATAGTAGTCCCTAACATTTTAATTGAGTGTTTTCACTTGCCCTTTGGAAGCTAGTAAAGGCAAAGATTTTCAGAGGTTTCTGGTCCAGGCTCGCACACACCAAAAGGCACAAGAGAAAATTCAGTTCCAGTTACATTTCACGAGAGGTTGAATCAAGAAAGGAAATCTGGAGACACAAGATCCTGAAGGGCTCCAGGTCAATGGGCCATCCAGTGAACCCAGACATTAATCGCAGAAACACTGATTCTTACTAATCTCCAGCTACATCAAAACTGATGTAGAACTGAGGCATTGAAGCACAGTGCAGCAGTCAGACGTCAAGACTAGTTGAGGCTCAAAAGAAAGTGGACAAGACAGCACAACAATTCACATAACATCCAGACAAATAAACGACATCAATACACAGTGACAGAGTTTTGCACGTTTTCAAGTTGAAACTACCACAACCTTCAATGCAACACCTATATTTAGCATATCTAATATAGGCAGATTTTTGCTTTTCATGACTACTAGATGCTTCAAAAGAAGTATTTCTGACACGTAGTCACTGTTATAATGTAGGAAATGTGGAAACCAATTTGCAAACAGCAAATTCCCTTAGAAAGCAATGCAATACTGACTGTTTCATCTGGTAACTATTGGTAGAACACTGGAGACAACTCTCTATTGCTTCAAAAAATCACCACAGATTTGTTTCAAACCAGCTGAAACTAACTTAATGCTTGGGGAAGACGATGGCCCAGTGGTATTATCACTGGACTGTTAATCCAGAGACCCAATAATATTTTGGGGACATGGGCTTGAGTCCTACTACGATACCTGATGGAATTTGAATACAATTCTTAAAAAAATCTGAAATTAAGTGTCTAATGATGACCGTGAAACCACTGTCGATTATTGGAAAAATCCATCTGGTTCACTAATGTTGTTTAGGGAAGGAAGCTGCCATTCTTACTTGGTCTGGAGTCACATGTAGGCCTACACATGTGATCTGGTCTGCATGCTACTCCAGATCCACAGCAATGTGACTAACATTTAACTGCCCTCTGGGCAATTAGGGATGGTAATAAGTACTGGCCTAGTGATGTCCTCATCCGATGAATGAATTCTAAAAAAATGTCTCAAAGACAGCACCTCCAAACTGTGTAGCACTTCTTCAGTATTGCACTGGAGTGGCAGTCTTGATTTTTGTGTTAAGGCCCAACAGGGGAACTTGGACTGAGAGCTTGTGACCCTTAAGCAAGAATAGCCAATCGAGCCACAGCCACCATTCTTAACTATAGCATTTCAAATGAATTGAGAAGTTCCCGCAACACTTCCCTCACACTCCGCCCCCGCCACAACCGCCCTAAGAGGATCCCCCTCGTTCTCACACACCACCCTACCAACCTCCGGATACAACGTATCATCCTCCGACACTTTCGCCATTTACAATCCGACCCCACCACCCAAGACGTTTTTCCATCCCCACCCCTGTCTGCTTTCCGGAGAGACCACTCTCTCCGTGACTCCCTTGTTCGCTCCACACTGCCCTCCAACCCCACCACACCCGGCACCTTCCCCTGCAACCGCAGGAAATGCTACACTTGCCCCCACACCTCCTCCCTCACCCCTATCCCAGGCCCCAAGATGACATTCCACATTAAGCAGAGGTTCCTGCCAATGTGGTATACTGCATCCGTTGTACCCGGTGCGGCTTCCTCTACATTGGGGAAACCAAGCGGAGGCTTGGAGACCGCTTTGCAGAACACCTCCGCTCAGCTCGCAACAAACAACTGCACCTCCCAGTCGCAAACCATTTCCACTCCCCCTCCCATTCTCTAGATGACATGTCCATCATGGGCCTCCTGCACTGCCACAATGATGCCACCTGAAGATTGCAGGAACAGCAACTCATATTCCGCCTGGGAACCCTGCAGCCTAATGGTATCAATGTGGACTTCACCAGTTTCAAAATCTCCCCTTCCCCTACTGCATCCCTAAACCAGCCCAGTTTGTCCCCTCCCCCCACTGCACCACACAACCAGCCCAGCTCCTCCCCCCCACCCGCTGCATCCCAAAACCAGTCCAACCTGTCTCTGCCTCCCTAACTGGTTCTTCCTCTCACCCCAAGCCGCACCCCCATCTACCTACTAACCTCATCCCACCTCCTTGACCTGTCTGTCTTCCCTGGACTGACCTATCCCCTCCCTACCTCCCCACCTATACTCTCTCCACCTATCTTCTTTACTCTCCATCTTCGGTCCGCCTCCCCCTCTCTCCCTATTTATTCCAGTTCCCTCTCCCCATCCCCCTCTCTGATGAAGGGTCTAGGCCCGAAACGTCAGCTTTTGTGCTCCTGAGATGCTGCTTGGCCTGCTGTGTTCATCCAGCCTCACATTTTATTATCTTGGAATTGAGAAGTTGAGTCACTTATAGAAATATATACCAAAGCAGAGAAGTAGTCTTGAGGAAATAGCAGAATCTATTACTTACACACAATGTCCTGGTAAAAGAGACACCTTTTTTTAGAAGGCTGGCAGGAAACAGTTTGGTGGCAAATAGGATGTAATAAGAAATTACTGAAATGTAATTAAATGTGATTGCACATTGATGATAGATTCAAATTTATTGAATCTCATTTACCGCTATCATTTATCTTTTAGATTGCTTTAATATCTCATGTTGACAACCAAGTGTAATGTACTGTTTAATGGCCTATACAAATCACTGGATCTAGCTGACCCTTCGACTGTGAAGCATCAAGGTCTCCAAGTTTTTATCTCTGCTTTTTATCTAAGCAGATTCAGACACTTTGCAGCATCCAGCAAATGATCTGTAGATTAAAAATTAGTTATTTGACCAGGATGCAGATCAGGACAATGAGACAGGAAAACAATATCCTGAAAATGGAGATGCCACCAAGTACAAATCATTTACTGGTAAGTAATAATCAATAATACGACAGGAACAAAACAAGTTGCTGGAAAACTTCAGCAGGTTTGGCAGCATCTGTGAAGGAAAAAACAGTGTTAACGTTTCGGGTCCGGTGACCCTTCCTCAGAATAATATGATAGGTCTCCTAGGATACAGAGAAGGCAGGCAAGCAGAGGATAATGGTTTGGTAGTGATCAAGAGAATACATTTTGTACATCAGTTCATCACTTGCAGAACCACCTCTGGATCTGTAGATTCTGTAGCCAGCTGCCATAGTCTGGCCAGAGATAAAATGGAGACAGTAGATCAGGACAGACGGTCCCTTGGGTGCGAACAGTTTCTGTTCTTGAGGCCATCTGTAATTTGATTGGTGCACAAGTCAGGTCAGAATGAACATTGGACAGTATAGAATAGCCATGCACTAAATAGAAGGGATATGTCACATTTTTAAATTGAATATGAATACATCCCTGTATGAGATTGCATCTGTAAGTTCATGCATTCATAAGTCAGAGGTTGGGGACTTCTGTATCTCATAGACGGTTCATGAAATTCGATATTGGAACTATTTCGCCATCTGATTTCAGAATTTACATGCAGAACATGATCCAGAGGTGCTGAGAGTAGATAATTTGTGTTAATGGTTTATAATTGATCATTTCTTCTTCTGTTGCAATAACGATAAACTACGACAGCTGTGGCCATCAGAAACCATCAAATGGAAAGGTGCCTGAGACCAATGTCACATGTTTGTAACTGGGCAAACAGAGCTTGTAAAACAATGGGTTTTATTGAATTTTCAATGATGCTGATATTGCCAGTTCTGTCCAAATGTTAAACTGATCTGATATACTAAGCAACTTCCAATCACCCTGGCTGAAAAGATCTGTCAATCCAAAGAGAATGGGATGGAAAAAAAATCCATCCACTGATTAATATTTATTCAGTGATGAGTGTTTGACTCTTAAATCAATCTACTTATTCATTTCAGTGTGAGACAGCAGCAAGTTTGATCAGAGGGAACAAACTTTAAAATTGGGACAAATTGAATGTTACTGATTTTAACAAAATTAATTCATTTTATCATTAAAGGAATTGTGAGCAAGCGCTGATAACCACATTCAAGATAGAAGACTTCTACTTTCATTTGTATAGACTAAATTATAAAGATTAATTCAATCAGGATCAGAAGGTAGCCAGTTTTGTTATTTTCTCAACACTTCAACACTTTTATTAAAACTATCATCTTACTGGTCTTCAAAGTCCAGGCAGGTAGGCCGCAGGTCACTGAAAGCAGGCAAGAGAATTTGACCCACACATATGTGTCCCTATTTCCAGCCTGTGCGCTCTTCATCCACCTCCACTGGGTTTATGGGATCATACGACTCATTCCCAGCTGTTTCATCATCTAGTTATTTGAAAGGCTGGGGAAGGGGTAAAGATACATACAGGCACTGGATAGCCACCGAGCTAGTGTATCATCACATGTACCATTATTTTCAATAGTGCATGCATGAGGGGAGGTGATGGCCTAGTAGTGTCATCACTGGACTGTAAATCCAGAAACCAGCTAATGTTCTGGGGAACCAAGTTTGAATCCTGCTACGGCAGACGATGGAATTTAAATTCAATAAAATGTCTGGAATTAAGAATCTAATGATGATCATGACACCATTGCTGATTATCAGAAAAACCCATCTGGTTCACTAATTTCCTTTAGGGAAGGAAACTGGTCTGGCCTACATGTGACTCCAGACCCACAGCAATGTGGTTGACTCTGAACTGCCCTCTGGGTAATTAGGGATGGGTAATAAATGCTGCCTGGCCATTGATGCCCTCATCCCATGAATGAATAAAGGAAAATAAAATTGGCACTTTGTTTCATTCATTCATGTGAGTACTTGCCAGAATTTATTACCTATCTCTAACTGCCCTTGAGAAGGCGAAGTTGAGCCATCATCTTTACAACTGAGGGGCTTGCAAGGCCACTCGAAAAGGGAATTAAGAGTTACTATGTCAGTCTGGAAATTCATTTAGGTTGGGCAATCGTGGGTGTCATGGTGGCTCAGTGATTAGCACTGCTGCCTCACAGCACCAGGGTCACAGGTTCAATTCCACCTGCCAGCAACTGTCTGTGTGGAGTTTGCACATTCTCCCTGTGCCTGCGTGGGGTTTCCTCTGGGTACTCCGGTTTCCTCCCATGGTTTGAAGACGTGCAGGTTAAGTGGAATGGCCATGCTAAATTACCCATAATAGCCAGCTTCGTGCGGGCTCGGTGGATTAGTTGTGGGAAATCCAGGATTACAGGGATCGGGTAGGCAGATGAATCTGAATGGGAGGCTGGGTGTTCGCAGGGTAGTGTGGACTCGATGGGCCGAGAGGCCTGCTTCCACAAGGTCAGCAGATTTCTGTTCCAAAAGGGCATAATGTACATATTTACAATTTTCCTGATATTCAGTAAGGGAATTGAGGGATTAAGAGGAAAGTGCAGGTGGGTAGAATTTAGATTAGAGATCAGCCATGATGTTGTTGAATGATAGGGTGCACATTACAGGCGCAGTGGCCTACTCAAGCTCTTATTTCTTATGCTGTCACTGTTACTGATTCTTGTTTTTGTTTTCATGAACCACATTTAAATCCCAGTTGTTATAATTGGATAGGAACCCTTGTCTTCAAATTATTAGTTCTGACATCAAAATTTCTGATCCAGTAACAGAGCCTCTCCGCTACCATTCTGAGAAATCCTTTAACAAAGGTGTAAAGGATAAAATGAACAGGAATATTAGAGGTTGTTTCCAATACATTCAATGTATTCAAAATTGAAGTAATTAATTGCTTAAGATAGGGATAATAGATGTAGGTCAAACTATGATTTATGTTCAGTTCAACAAGTTCTATTTCTGGCTCTCAATTTTAACAAATGTTTGGAATTGCCTGTCATATAATACTAGTTTCCATTTATTTCCATTGATTCCAGTTCTACACTTTCCAATTTCCCCGCTGGAACTGCAGCATTGTCACTTTCCATTTCCCAGCTTAAAATGTTACTGCAATGTGCTATTTTTTCCCCCACAGTTCTAACTCTAGGTATCACCTGTCCATCTTCCCTGCACCAATTCTAACCTAAATCTTGTTCCAAACACTTTTCCCCTTCAGTCAGGTGATTCTTGTATTTTAATTATTCACACCTTCATTCAGCTCTTCCTGAGCCCTTCAGTAAGGTTCAGGAATCTAAATTGTCTGATAGTACAGTGTTCCTTATTGCAGTCGCGCAACTTGCGCTGATGCTTTTGATACAAAAATTAGTCTGGCCAATGTACATGACAATGCCATCAATGCATCTGCGACAAATTGTTCTAGAGGAATCATAACTGCCTCTTTTAGAACAGTGATTTATCTTTTTAATATAAATAACACATGAAATTTAGCAACTGTTTCCAACTGTTACTGCATGGTGACAATCCTTATTGCCAAATGGAGTTATTCAGTAAAGACGTCCTGTGTTTACCGAACAGATTTGTACTTTTATTTTGTTGAGTAGGATGGAGGGGTGATGTCTTGGATAGCCGAGAAATAACATACTTAATCTGTGTGCTTTAAATCAGTTTTAGACTTCAATTCTTTGTCCTAACTTTGTCTCAATTTTTTTTTATAACTTCTGTAATTAAAATGGAGCCGAATTGTGGCAACTTATACGCATCCCACTGTATTTTCATAAAAACAAATGGCAATAAATTGCTGCTCTGTTGTACTGAGAGTAGATAAGTGGTGTGCTCCAAAGAAGGTGCTATTCTCTTGATTGTCAACAGATGGCACATGAGAGCAACTCTGGATAATTACCTCGAAAGCACTTTCTTTCATTCAATCTCTGCTCAGAAATTCCCTGAAACTTTGTGGCGCTTTGTACCTGACCCCAGAAACTGAGAATTCATAACTCCTGGCAGTACCCAGTGCATAATAAGCTGAGTGCATCAGAAGTCAAAGGATATTTGTTCTATCAACAAATAATTTTTAAATCACCATGACATTTTCTGTGAAGTCAGCTCTTTAAATCTATTTGCATTCTGTCAACATTTATTCTGCAAGTTCTAAAACAGTGCCTATTTAAAACATACTCGATATTTGGAATTATTCCCAGTTATTTATTCACCATGGGTGCACAATTATATCTGCCAGTAAAGCAAATTAACTCACGCTGCTGATATAAAATGATGCTATATGGAGATATTAGGAACTGCCGATGCTGGAGTCAGAGATAACACAGCCTGGAGCTGGAGGAGCGCAGCAGGCCAGGGCAACATCAGAGGAGCAGGAGAGTTGAGGTTTCGGGTCAGGACCCGCTCCACACTGTGATTCTGTATGGATGTGTTTGTCGAGGTCTGAAAATTGATGGACTGCACAAAATGTTGGAATATTGCATACCCACCTAATATTCCTTAGGCCAATATCTCCACCTACCTAGTACTCTCTCAATAATGTATTGAAATATCAGATCAGGCTATGTGTTCAAGGTGATATAGTGAGGGTTTAGGAAAACTGATTGGGAATATTAAGCCAGCCTGACATTTAGAGATGAGGGAAAATGAAAGCAAGAAACAAAAAATGATGCAAAAACCATGCACTATGCCTCTGTAACATCTGTTACTTTGAGGAAATGAAAGGAATTAGCTGAGTGCAACAGGTCTGGAGCCAATTTCAATTTTCTTGATACCAAAGGTTGTGGGAATGATTTAATGGTTAAGTCCAAATGTTACAGTATTTTTTCTTCAATTCAGCAATAACCATTCAGTAAGTGATGCCATTTGACTGAGCAGATGTGACTCAAAGCTTAGGGAGGTGCAGAAGGCAAAAAAGGGTAGGAGCTGAACTGGCACAAGGGAAACAAACTAAACAGGGTCAAGTGTTGATGTACAAACTGGAAAAGTGAAGCACCATGAAACAATCAGCTTGCAGAAACACAAATTCTCAAAAAGCTGTATGCAAAAACTGGAAATTTTACATCATTCATGAGGGACTGCTGCTACGTGAGAAGACAAAAGCTTCTTGGAGCAGAGAAGATTAACAGCGAGAACAGTGATGTTTAACATCAAGGAGGGGTTTATTTACAGAATTAAGGAAAAACCATTTCCAGTGGCTATATGGTCAGCAACCAGGAGGATACAAATTTTGCATGATCAGCAAAAAAAGGAAAGAAAAAGAACTCATTTTAACATAACGAGTTGTCATGATTAACAAGGCACGACTTTAAAAGACCAAGGGAGTAGATTCAAACTACATTTCAAAAGGGAATTACACATACATTAGGAAGACAAATTTCACAGAGAAAACCATGTTGAAATCTTCATCTTATACGGACTGGAATGATTGACTGCTTTCGTTTTTTGTGTCAATCCAAACTAAATCAATTTGAAAGATGACTTTCTGTTAATAATCAGGGGAAGGAGTAATGAACTGGCACAGATAAGATGGGACAAATGGTCTGCTTCTGTGCTGTAAAATCCTCAAATAAAAGAAGCTCAAGTTTAATTCTTTAATATCCCTTGTAAGCAGTATGGTTTTTGTTTCTATCTTTTAGGTCTTTTAACATTGGTGACATTAATTTACATAAATTGCACCTATGATCGTTTAAAAATATCAGAGATAACGGGAACTGCAGATGCTGGAGAATCCAAGATAACAAAGTGTGGAGCTGGATGAACACAGCAGGCCAAGCAGCATCTCAGGAGCACAAAAGCTGACGTTTCGGGCCTAGACCCTTCATCAGAGATATTAAAAATATCACTTGTGTTCTCTCAATTCCTTGATCCACCCCCATCAAGCCCATAACAAAGCACTGAAAGCAAAAGCAGATCCAATAACCCTGTCAGAAAAAGGTAAATTTTGAACTCAGTCATGATAATGAAAGGACAGCTTATGTAGGAGGACGAAGTTAGTTAAAACATACTAGCTGATGGAAATGTAGTAGAGACACAACAACAGTTCTCAAACTTACCTATGTCTAAAATCTTTATTTCTTAATATGTAGCAAGAAAGGAAGAGAAGAAAAGTCTGAATTAGGTACGGAACACAAACAAAGAGGTCCAGTTTGAATAAACAGCATTTAATCACCATGCAAAATGGTTCAAACTGTTTATACTATATTAGAAGAGGAGCTATCACATCATTTTAATGTCATACAACCAGAACATAGTTTCCAGACAAATCAGCTTTGCTTCAGTACAACTGCACACTAATAACAATCTACAACACGCATTGACTTTGATGTGTTCGCTAGTGCACTGACCAGACACTTATTCATTTTACCTTTCATAACAAAGCAGATAAAAGTTTTGAGTACATAACCCTGTCATAGCAACAGTTCAGTGTTAATGATTGCTAGCAGTAACCCAAATCCAGGCAACAAACGTTCCGATCAAATTTCGTACCATTTGACTCTTTATGATTGAAAATAGAAATACAACTAAACAACAGATCTAAGCTGCATGTTAATTAGTGCATAGAATATTCAAGTTTGACAAATGAAAATAACTGGTCTATTTGTAACTGGTCAATTTTGGAAATGGAAAATTAATGACTCCCCACCTAATTCCAGGTTAATGAATGCAATTGAGGAACTGCATGTTTTTCACTCGAAACTTGAAGCTAATTAATGCATTTGGCAATGACATTGCACTTTAAATCAACTGTCTTCCTCTCTGTAGCAGTGAAACATTGTGTTCAAATATTCCTCTCAAATTAACAGAGACAGGCCACACACAGCTGCAACTTAAATGCAATTTTGAATGAATAGCTACTTTGCTGCCTTATTGACTGACAGAGGGGTAGTTAGTTTCTCTCGTGATTTCTTTCGTCACTGAACCTCGAGTATCATTCATTAATGGACTGGAATGATAGACTGACTGGTCGTATTTTAAGAGTCTATTCAATCCAAATCAATCTGTGAATTGTACCAAGATAGAATGTTAGCTTGTTCCAATGGTGGGAAGATGGGTCTTGCACAGGTTAAAAAAAATGACCATTTAATTTGTACAGCCTTTTAGATTCTCTGCCTGCTGAGAAAGTAGGGGACAACTGGAAGGAACAACCTGTCCCACCATGCAAAGGCTGGAGCAGCACAGGAGAGGTTTTGCAGCTCTAGACCTACCTTAGCTCTAGAATGCTCGTCACATTTCCTGAAGGAAAGATACGGCGGATGTAGTTGAAATCGCCAATATACAAGCTGCCATCAATGCCACACGCCAAAGCTACGGGTGCCAGGAGCTTGTTACCATCTGATTGGCCATTGCAACTCGGGCACGAGATGCTGCGTCTTCGTCCGTTGCCCATGATGCTGTTGATGACAGCTGGCTGCTGAGAGATGAATTGATTTTCCCCGTTTCCCTTGTAGAGGATGCCTAATGGGAGGATGATAAGACTAGCTTTGTCACTGTCACAAGCAATAAGGCATTTTCCTTGATTGCAGAATCATCATCATAAATCATAAAGCACTATTCAAATTTAACATTAGACCACACCAATCAAAACAATTGATTAAGACAGCTTGTGCCTTCAGCAATTCTAGATAGAGAATACAGATTAAATCAGTGGTGAATGTCAAGCCTGCATCAATCTCTAAAGATTAGAATCATTTGACATTCACCTGTTGTTTGATCAGCTGAAGTATAAACACAGCGATTAAATCTCAGTCAAACCTGTTACTCGGGGGGGAAGAGGTTAGATGAAAATAATTTTTAAATGATGGCTGCTGCTAATGAGCATTTATTCAGTTAATACCATGTGGAGTTTAAAAGCTACTTATAAACTGTTTATTGGTCTCTCCCTGCCTCTTTCTGGGCATTGGATATTTACCCACTTTATCTTTAAAAGATTTTGCCTCAACTTAATTATTTGAAGTGAAATGTTACGCTCCGGTATCGTAGAACGGATTTCACTCAAGTGAACATGACAGCTAGCAAACAACAGAGCTCCCTTCTCCGTGTTCTACAAGCCCAGTTTGGCAGGTTTAAAAAAGGCATTTTCTTTTGTCCCAATTTTTCACTGCTCTGCCAGAGAGCTAGACTGCATCGCCATGGATACTGGCAGTCCTTTTGTCCCTAACTTGCTTATCCTGTTCCTCATCCTTCATGTATGGGTATGTGAGTGTTGACATTGTTATGATTGCAAGGGCATAATTTTTGTTTACCCCCAAGTGCCACTTATTAAATTTTGGGTCTGCTTTTTGACAGGCTAGAATGACTTCTTCCCATTCCCACAAGCTCCTTTGTTACATGATGCAGTCACGTAGCAGCATTATTTTCTGGACTTCAATTTGACATATGAGGCTTTCTGCACTCATATAGAAGCTGAATTAGAAGGGTGAATCAATATCCTCAATAATTATTACCTGTCCAATAAATTTAAAGCGACAATATGTAAGCAAAGCATTAAGTACCTGAAACCACAATATTTAATTTGGCATGAGGCGGAAGTGTAAGTTAGCCGCAAGAAGTGTTTATTTTTGCAAAATAACTATCACAGACTGCACAACAGCTGCATGGAAACCTTTACCCCAACCATGTGTTTGAAATTAATGAGGTTGCTGCTACTGCTTTGTAATTCACAAAGCTGAAACATTCCAATCAGGCAGTTATGAAAATTTTACTGCATCTCTCTTTTATTGCATAACTCTCAGAGTCAGAGAGCATGGAAAGAGACCCTTCGGTCTAACTTGTCCATGCTGACCATGTGCCCAAATTAAACTAGTCCCACCTGCCTTCGCTTGGTCCATATCCCCCAAAGCTTTCTTATTCATAACCTTATCCAAATGGACCTTGTGGCAGTACCTGCATCCACCACTTTCTCTGGCAGTTCCTTCCAAACAAGAACCACTCTTTGTGTCAAAAAGTTGCCCTTCATATCCTTTTTAAAACGTTTTCCTCTTGCCTTGAAAATATGCCCCCTAGTTTTGAACTCTTCCACCATATAGAAAAGACCTTTGTCATTTAAATTATCTATGCCCTTCTCAATTTTATAAACTTTAATAATGTCACCCCTTATATTCCAGTGAAAAAAGTCCCAGCCTTTCCAGTTTATTTTTATATCTCAAACCCTCCATTCCCAGCAAAATTCTGGTAAGTCTTTTCTGAATGCTCTCCAGTTTAATAATATCCTTCCTATCAAAGGGTGGCCAGAGTTGTGTGCAGTACTCCGGAAGGGGTCTCACCAACTCAATCTTGTTGCTAAATTTAACAATGGATGCAATGCTAATTACAATTGCAACTATTACATTTTTCCAAAGAGTAGCTCCTGACCATGTACAGCATCAAGCTTTTCTGATATTGCTCCAACTCAGATCTGCACTCAGCACAGACTGAGGACGAACCCCTGATGACCTACCACCGCCACCTTCTCAGAGGAGCATGGGATGGGTAGCAAACTCACCAAGTGAAGAGAGATGAACTGGTAAGGTTACTGGATTAATAGGCCCAAGCGAATGCTGTGGAGTGAGGAGCTGAAATCCCATCTTAGCAGAGGATGAAATTTGAATCCAATCAATAAGTATGAAATTTAAACAAAGGTTGTAGGAGGGCATGCCAGGAGCAGCACCAGCACAAATCTTGACCTGGAAAGCTGTATTACAGGACAATTTGCCAAACTCCATAATCAAGAAGCAACAGACAGAGTAAACAATCCCAAAGCGAATGAATTAGATCTAATGTCTACCGTCGTTCCACGTTCAGTTGATGATGGTGGTGGGCCATTCAACAACTAACAGGAAAGTCTGCAAATATCCCCATCCTCAACTGTGCAACAGACAAGTCTGAAGCATCTGCTTCTAACTTCAGCCAGATGTGCCAACTGGGTAATCCATCTTGGCCTCCATCTGAGATCCCCAGCATCACTGTTGCCACCTTCAGCCAATTTCGTTCATTCCAGTGATATCAAGAAATCGCTGAATATCCTGCATACTGCCAAGACTAAGGGCCCTGACTACATTCCAGCAACAATGCTGAGTACTAGTGCTCCAGAAACAGGTCAAACTGTTCCAGTACAACGACAATACTGGCATCGATTTGACAATGTGAAAAATCACCCAGGTATGTCGTGTCCTCAAAGTTCAGGACAAATTCTGCAAAGTCAGTTAAAGCCTGTCAGTCTACTCTTGAACATATGGAAAACAATGGAAGGGGTCATTGACAGTGCTGTCATAAGGTACTTGCTCTGCAATAACTTGCTCAAGAACAATAACATGACATGCAGCTTCGATTCAGCTCCAGACCTCATTAATAGCTTTGGTCTGAACATAGATAAAAGGGCTCACCCCCAGTAGTGAGGTGAGAATGACTGTGCTGGATATCAAGGCAGAATTTAAATGAGAAGGGCATCAAACAGCTCTAGCAAAACTGGATTTAATTGGAAGCAGATGAAAAACTCTCTGCTGGTTGGTGTAGTACAAAGGAATAAAGTTGCAATTATTGAGATTAATCATCTCAGCTCCAGGACATCTCTGCAAAAGGTCCTCAGAACAATGTCCTAGACGCAACCATCTTTAGTTGCTTCAACAATGAGCTTCTCTCCATCATAAATTCAGAAATTGGGGTGTTCACTAATGATTCCACAATGGTCAACACCATCTATGACTCCTCAGATACTGAATCTCTTCATGTCCAAACTTAGCAATGACCAAATGATTTGCAAGGAATATTTGCACCACATAAATTCTGGGCAGTAACCATTTAAAACAAGAGACAATCTAACCATTTCCAACGGCATCACCACCATCATCATCATCAGAGAATCCCCTGCTATCAACATGCTGGGGGCCACCTTTCATCTGAAACCTAACTCGACCAATCGTATAAATACACATTGGTTAGAAGGGTAGGCCAGAGGCTGGGAATTCTGCAGCAAGCACTTCATTTCTTGTTTCCCTATTTGGGCCTACAATCAACAAGGCACAAATCAGGAATGTGATGGAACACTCCCCACTTGTCTGGATGTGCGCAGCTCCGAGGTCAGTTAAGAATTTCAACACCATCAGAACAGGGCAGCCTGTTTGATCGGCACCCATCCACAATCTTCTGCATTCATTTCCCCAGTCAACAAAGCACAGTGACAGCAGTGTTGTATCATCAATAAAATGCCTCTGCTCGCCTGGGATCTTATGACAGCACCTTAGAAACCAACAATGCCTCGCACCTGGAATGATTAGGGCAGCAGTGCCATTGTGTCCACCATGGTATCATGCAAGGTCCCTTTCAACCCACACACCATCCAGCCATGCAACTATATTGTCCTTTCTTCATTGTCCCTGGGCCAAAATCCTGGAACTCCCTCATAATGGCAGTTTGGGTGTAACTATTCCCCTAGGAATGCAGTGGTTCAGGAAAGCAGCTCACTACCATGTTTTCCTGGGTCATTAAAGACAGGCGTTAAATGCTGGTCCAGCCAGTGATATTGAAATCCATGAATGAAGTAAAAAGAATAAATGACATTTTAAAAGAGATTGCTCTACACCATCTGGCATTCACACGTCATGTCTCATTTGTCTGTATTTTCAATGTAACATTGTAGCATAACCTGAAGAGCTGTCTTAATATAACAGTGTGCTTGGAATTATTAATAAACTATTTCAAAATGGAATTCATGAACTATTGCAAAATGGCACTGATCTTTAATTTCATTTGATCTCTTATCAACCCACTTAATATAAATACAACAGGTTGCTTTTCATATTAAGGACTTTGAAAAGGTCTGTTGAATAACTTTTCTGTTGATAATTAATGAATTATGTCTTGTTTGGTCCAGTGATTGTCAGTGTTCATTTCAGTTCCTAATGTTTGCTCGCATGTAGACTTTGACATTTCAGTAACAATTACAAAGCTCACGCTTTATTACACACCCAAAATCAGTTCATGGCTTTGAACAGAAATGAATAATTCATAATAACCAGGTTCCACTTCCTGCCGTGAATGACTTCATGTCTATGACTGTGGGTTGTAGGTATGCAGAGGTGTAAGGCTCCATGTGTGGCATACGCAAGCTATTGGCATCACACTGCTTTGAAAGCCAACCGTCCAGCAAACAACATTGCAGGATTCAAATCAATTTGAGTTTTGAATGCAAACATATAAGTTAGCAGGGCAGATGGGAATGGTCACAAGCCAGTAAGCAGCAGTGCTGAATGTGGGAACTTTTAACTAAAACAAGTACTGAAATATAAATAGTAATCTAAGGAAATAGTTACCTGGAAATTCTAATGACAAAGCTTCACTGTTTCTGAGTGCAAATGCATTTTGATATATTTCTCTATGAGTTTATATATAAATCAGTAAACATTCTCCAGCATCTAGAAGGTTGGCTTATTCCCAGTACATGCTGGTGGCCTGTATCAATAAACAGGGTGGAATAATTAGAGGCGATGAGGGTCTCAGCTGCCAGCTGGTTGGTCAGTGCCTTGCCTCCTTACAGGACAGGCTGCTACTTTTTGTTACACTCAGGTACTTGGCAGACAAGTGCTGGTACTTTTCATTGCATGAAGGACTCAACCAATAAGGTGGCGCTCCGCTCTGCAGAAAGCTGTTGGCCGATCAGAAGGTCATTGTTGGAATCCAGGCCAGAGACAAGAGATAGCAAGAGACAAGACAAGGTCACAAGGGCTAACTGCTGGCTCTGAATGGGCTTTCCCTCTTCCTAGTGCTGGGTACCTTAATCAGCCCCTGAGTTCCTTGGAGTGAGAGACCTCCCCACGTATCAGCCTTTCCATGTAGAGAGCACTCTGTCTGCGGTAATGGTTACTTACTCCATTAACATTCTCAACTGTTATCAGAGTTGGCAGTCTGTCTGTGGATCTGTCTGTCCAGACATTAATCGGGGCACAGGCAGAATGGTGATGGGGTCCTCATCCACCTGCCTTAACAAATACATATCCTTAGCCAAAAGCCCTCCATGAGGGGGCACAACATTCTGCCTGTGGTCTCCTTAAGCAGGTTGGAATTGTTGTGCCCATTAGGCATAGGTATGTTGGGACCACCTCAGAGAAAATACTGAAAGAGGAAGCTGCATGCCTGACAAGAAGCAACCCTAAAATGTTACAAAAGAGCCAAGAGGCTTGACAGTTCAATACGTTCACATCTATCAACTCCCCGGGTGCGATCCAGCTGAGTATCTGTCTCTTTCTTTCACGGGTTTGGAGGAGGATAGGTGAATGGGGCAGGAATAGGTTTTCTAGCAACAGGGGTGTGAACTTGAAGAGGTGCAGCTGACTGCACTAACAGGCGAATGTGGGAAGTAGAATGTGAACTGTTGTGGGCGTTGGGGCAAGAAATCTGAAGATTGCACCTTGTTCTCATCTTAAAAAGGAGAACTTCAAAGTGAGAAATGCTCTCCTCACATCGTTAAATAATTCATACCGAACACCATGTTTGAGCCTCCAACCAGCTTGATATCGGCACTGTTTGTCTTCCTTCTCTGAACAAGGGCTGCATATAGAGTGTGACTGGTCAGTTTTAAATTTAGCCTGATTTCCACATCGATGGACCAACTTTCTTGCGAGGAAAGCAGCATTTGTACATTCTAGAATCTGTACTCTCATAAAATAAAGTGTATTGTAGCTCTGAAGAAACAGTTTTTCTGTGCTACCTCCAAACATTGAGAATATTACAGCCAACATAAAACTCTTCAGCTTGTCTCATGTCACAGCTTTCCTTGTAGATTTAGACTATTGTTCAGAACAAAAATGACAGAGGTGACCCCCTCATGTCCTTATCACTGACCGTAGACGTTTCTCCACTTCTAATGACACATGATGAAAAGCACTTGCTTTTATCCATTCACATCGCTATTGTCTTTCCCCTGGAACAGGTGGGCAGTCTGCTGCCAGCAGCTGTATCTCGAGAGGCACTAATTAACTATTGCTGACCGGAAGACTCTCAGACTTTTGTTGCATTATCATGGACACACTTGAGGGATTTTCAGGTTTTATCGTTACATTCTGAACTCTATACCTGAGCTTCTGGCTCAGAGGCAGAGGCACTAACCATTGCACCACAACAGCTCCCTTACCACTGACCAGGTGCCTAAAATTAACACGCACCTGCCATCCTGCAACTACTACTGTAATGGACTTCATTTTCCATCTATAGAAAAATAATTAACATACTGTGGCACAATATGACACAATGCAGATTATATGGATTGAAACAAACTTCATAAATCATTGGATTTACCCAGTGCAAAGCTGGGCAAGGCCATTGGATACTTACAAATGAAAATATTCACATCTCTTTGTCTAATTAATCAACTTCTACAAGGTTTCTTCCAATATGGTGTTGTAACTTTAGCAGCAATTCTGTTCAAAGGGTCAATGTCAGTTTTAGGACTCCTTGCCATGTTGTTCATAGGCAGGAGAACTGCTGTAACACATGGGGATCTGAGCCAGTGGCTTCAGCAAAGGCCATCAAAAGGAAAGTGATTCATGGGGGTTTTAAGTGTTTTACAAAATCATAATTCAACCGAATATGAAATTTCCACACCTTACTCAAATCAGGCCTTCATAGATTAATTTATCCCACAGAACAGCTATAAAAAAAGGCATAATAGCTTTAGTGTACATTTACAACACCCAACTGTGACAATTACTTTCCCCAAATAGCTGAGTTCTGTAATTTTCATTAAAGAACTCTTCTGTGTCAGCATACTTTGTTATTATACCTGATACATTCAGCCATTACAATGAAAAATTACAACTTTACAATTTCCCTTCTCAAAACACAAAGGGAATGATAAACAATATTTTACCTTCATTAGAATATTTATCACCATTTTTCTGGGTGTCCGCACAAACACCTGCTGCTGTCTGTACTCTGCTCCAAAATGAATCTCTTTGGCTTATGTAGCTTGTCATTACAACTAATCACTGTGTTTATTCAATTAGACACAATTCACGTCAGAAAAGTTATTGCCTGTCACTGCACATACCAGAATAATTTAAACCATCGATTCACCGACACAACACATTTTTAAGAATTGACTTGTCCAAATCTTTTTCTTTAATTGCTCCATTTTGTATGTTCACTCAATCACGATTCAATTAGCCCTTTGTTCCCACAGAACTACCTCTGATGTTACACAGTAAAAACTTCAATTAGGGAAATTGGTACACTTGTAAAACAAATGGACGTACTACAGATTTTATCCACAAGAGAATGCGAAGAAATGGATGAATTTTCGATGTGTTGTTCAATTCAGGCCATATTTGAGCCATCTAACCCACTGAACAGTTTTAGCGGAAGCTGCAATTTACTTCGGTGCACAGTGGTAGAATCCAGTGTTGACAACTGCTTTCCCCAAATACTTATACTTTTAACTCTTTGTCATAAACTATTCAGGAGATTGTATTATTAAGTCCAAGAATACACACTGAGGGGTGCTATTAGCCTTGGGGCAATGACTGCAATGGAGGAAAGCTGTTGTTTAAAAGGGAAAGGTCACTGCTATGGTATACCAAGGGACTGGACACAATGTAAAGCCCATCAGGCTGACAGCAAATAAACAGTGCAAGTATATGCTGCAATTTTAAGTGTATGATGATGCTGTGGATTTTTGGGCATAAAATTAATTCAAGAGAAATTGGTAAGTCAGAGTTCAGAGACCACACATTTAGACTATGTATCAAATTTTAGCGAAAGATTAAACAGAGCCGGTGAGCTGGCTAGACAGCATTTGAAAATAGCATACCATGTGATGAAACGGGAAGATGACAAGAAATCAAAAATTCACAATTTTGCTAAGGGAGATAAAGTGTTAGCATAACTTCCAGTGGGAGGTTAACCTTTAAAGGTAAAGTTTAGTTGGCCTTAGCAAACTGAAAGGAAATTGAGTGAGGTAAATCATTTGATAAGAATGCCAGATAGAATGAAATCTCACAGAGTATGTCGTGTGATTATGCTCAAAGGGCATTTTGATAGGTTATGACAAAGTGTGAAGAGCCAAGTTCAGAGGATTCTGAATTGGACTTTTGTCAAGTTAAACCGGACAATGAGGAAGATCTCAAAAATTGGAATACATTATTGAGTTACCTTTCAGAGAAAAATCAAAATGATCTAGAAGAGTTATTATAATCGCATCCGGAGATATGCGTGGGAATATGCTATGAAGTACTAATCTGATTATGCATGATACAGAGGTAGAAAATGGTGTTCCAATTAAGTTTTTAGACTTCATCCTCTAAAGCTAGCAAAAGTTTAAAAAGAGACTGAACACATGCTCAAAGACAACATAATCGAAGTGAGTTGCAGTGAATGGAGCCAAAACCAGGCGGTACTCAATGATTATGTATGGGCAATCACAAATCCAGTGCAGTTAGGAGATTTGATTCATATCCTATTCCATGTTTGGAAGCCTGTATTGAGGAGGCAGGACAAGCAACTTAATATTTCAAAGTTGGACTTACTCAGAGGATACAGTCAAATCCTTCTTTCTGAAAAAGTGAAGGAAATTGTGACTTTCGTGATGCTGAATGGACACTCCCAGTTTAAAGTTATGTCATTTGGAATGAAAAATGCGCCAGCCATATTTCAATGCCTAACCAATTAAGTCATTTCTGGATTATTCAATTATGTGGTGACTTTTAGTTATACATGGCAGGCACATTTGCAGCATTTATTGGAATTATTTGATCAACTTCAGGAGGTGGGCTTGGTGATAAACCTGGCTAAGAGTGAGTTTGCAAAAGCCCAAGTCATGGCCTTGGGCCGTGTTATTGGACTTGGACAAATGTTCCCACGGGCTATGAAAACAAAGGTTATTGGGGAGTTTACCATACCATCGACAAAGAGGCTAGTACTACCATTTCTGGGACTGGGTGGTTTTTATCTGAAGATTGTACCATATTTTAGCAGCGTGGTTGCTTCACTGACTGACTTGTCAAAGACGGGCAGGAAATTTCAGTGGATAGTGGAGTATTGGAAAGCATTTGACAGCCTGAAAGTCGTGTTAACTACTGCCCTCGTGCTAAGGCACACCATTCAACGTGGATATCGTTGCAAGTGATGTGGGTGGCAGTGCCATACTCTTGCAAGAAGACAATGAGAAGATAAAAAGGCCTGTTGGGTATTTTTCCTGAAAACTGAATAGTCGTCAACAGAAATATTCCACAATTAAGAAGGACATTTTGAGCTTGGTGTTGGCCTTACAACATTTCAACATTTATGTTGCTAGTAATGTACCTGAGATATTTGTATAAACTGATCATAACCCTTTAACATTTGTGGAAAAATTTAAGGATTAAAAATTCCCTGTTTAGATGGAGCTTATTATTGCAGCCATTCAATTTGAAAATTATACATACGCAGGATGAGAGAATGTAATTGCTGACATTTTGTCACAACTTTGATAAAGGAGGATGGAGGTGTTCAGTAGCAGGAAAAAATGGAATGAAGTTGAATGTAGTAGTGAATTTTTGCATACTTAGATTTAATGTAATGTATTTGTATTGTTGTGTACTAGTAGAGTAAGACTAAAGGTTTTAAAAATGAAGCCATCTTTGTGTGTTCATGGTTCTTATTTTTAGCGGGGAACAATACTGTGGCTTTAAAAGGTGTATTTTGTCCTGGTTTTTCATAAGAAAAAAAGATTGAGACAGAGGTTATGAGCGGTTTGCTCAAAGCCAATAAAGTAAACAGTTTGTGAGGCTTTGAGGTTTTCTTATAAACAATAGAAGCCCGAATGGTGGGGTCAAGCTCCCACAGAACCAGAAGTTTCAGTTTCAGCTTTCAATAGCTGCTGAGATCTTGAAGCTGGATGTGAAAGCTCTTATTCCTCTCTCTGTTATAGCTAAAAGCTGGGGGTTCTCTTCCTGCTGCTAGGATTGCTGTGACATAATCTAATTTACTGAATTTGCCATTACCAACGGTGTGTTTATGGTATGTCACTATATTGAAACAGTTAATTAATATGGCTAATTATCTATTATTTTGTTAAGCATTTCAATAGCATTACAGTTAAGCCAATTCTTTTATTTTTATTCTGTCTGCATTTTAAGTGTAGTGTAAAATACAGTACGTTTTACTCAAAGTCGACCCATCGTATTGCATCTGGAATACAATGCCTTACTTTTAAAATTACCTTTAAAATAAGAAAAAATTAGGGTCTGGGCTATCTTAATATATTTTGAGGGGATGTGGTCTGGTCCACAGCAGTACAGTACGGCCTTTCAGAGTGTCACATACCTTATTGATGGAAATTGACGCGTTTCGCATTATCGAGGACAACTATGAGCTTTTATGTAACATACTTGAATAAATTTTATGAACAAAGTATAGATTTTGGAAAAGAATTTTTGTTCAGAAATACCTATGTGAATTTTCTCTTTAGCTTTCACTCCTCCCCTTTTGGAGACTTTTGTGGTCGGTTTCCTCCCTCCACACACCCTCTGGTGGTTCATGGCTTGAAGACCCTGAAGTTGCGTTCTGAACTGTGTTTCCAGATTCAGCAAATGGAAAGGTGCTTTGTGAAAGCTGAACGGAAATCACAGCTCATATTTTGGCCATAATGCGGGCTTCATTGATGAGAAGGAATTTAAACGCAGCTTATGTCATTTAAATAAATGAGTGTTTTTTAGTGTGAAGAATGTAATATACACTAGACTGAATAAAACTTGATTTTTTGCCTCAGGGCCTGCTCACGGTGAGTTGACGTGGTTGGTAGAAAGGGAAAGGGTGGGTATCATGGGTTAGCACAAGTTGGTTTGGATCTAAGATTACTTGAGTTTTAGGTATAGGACCATAGATTAGCTTGGTGGCTATGAAGGTGGTGAGCAAAGGGACATGGAGTGGCATAGAGGGTACAAAAGGCATGGGTTGGCACAGAAGGGGAAAGGGGATTGTATGGGTGGTGGTGAGGAGTCAGAGGAAGTTGTGTGGGCTAAGGGCTGGAGAGATGTCTTCAGTTTATTTCTATTTTTGTTACAATGGAGTAGAGTGCCTGGTCAGCAAGGCAGAGTGTCTGTGGCTTGCAAACTATGCTCTTGCTCCGGGGTTGCCTGTCCCAACTCTGAAGGGGCCACACCATCTTAGAGCAAAGAACTAACATTCCGGACTGCTTCCTCCTTGATTGGGTTTGCTCAACCGGGAAAGTGTCCATTCTCTGTGCCCCTGACCAAACCCTATGGGCTACGATTTCGTTTTCTACCTGGGGATAGCATCTTCAAGGATTTTAGTCCATTTGGCTCAGTAGGAGTCAGAATTTATAGTAAGATGTTGGAATGAAACTAAATGCAGTGCACAGAAATGGGGTGAAAAGCTATTACAAGGGGCACGGTGACCAGGAGCGTAGGGACATAGGAAACAGTAGGCCATTCAGCCCATCAAGCTTATTCCAGCATTCAATTAGATCAGGCTGACCTTCTACTTCAATTGCATTGACTCACACTCTCTCTTAGTGTGTTTACTATCTAAAAATACATCACTGTCTGTCCTGAATATGCACAGCGACTGAGCCTCCATAATCGTCTGAGGTACAGAATTCCAAGTTTTGACACCCTATGAGTAAAGAAAGTTGTTCTTCTCTCACAGCCTAAATAGCCTACTCCTGCTGAGACTCGTTCTCCCTGGTCCGAGATTGCACACAACTCTAGGTGTGGTCTCACTGAGGATCTATACAATTGCTCCGAGGCATTTTCACTCCTGGACACAAAATCTTCCTGCGACAAAGGCCAACATGCCATTTGCCTTCCTAATTGGTTGCTGTACCTCCACATTAACTCTCAGTGTCTCACAAACAAATTCCATCAGAAAGATTCGGAATCTCAATTAAAGGAGAGATTTGAATACAAATATCGAGCAAAGGCCCATCAGCCAACTTAAAAATGCCATTTCTCAAGTGTAGCCTACTGTCTTTCAGAGAATTACTTCCTTTTTCATTGGCTTCACAGCAGCCTATCTGCTCTATTCAGTGTCTGATCACCTCCATCGATATCTGTGGCTATAGTTGCAAACTCTATTTCATTCAGATCGCTTGATCCAATTGCCTTTTAAAGTTAATCACCTCAGCTTCAGGTCTTCATTGGGATTTTCCCACATACTGAACACTGTTGGGGAATGAAAAGTTTCTTTTGACTTCGAGTTTCACTTGAGAGATGTGAATTTTAAACATGACCTTGAGGTTTTTCAAGTTTACTGAGTAATTCAATTCGTTATTTAATTCAATGCATCTATTAAATGCAGTAACTTCATATTATTAAACACAGTCAGTAGGCTATTAATTAATAAATGTAATTTTAAATGAATTAATTATGCTGAAATAAAAATGAAGATTTTAAAATGAAGCTTTGCTTTTCTTTAGAATGCCATGAAATTTATGTAGTCACAGTTTCCAGGATATACAATGAAATATCACTGAGTCTGAGGGGAATCTAATCAACTTGCTTCGAAAAAGAAAGAATGTTTGCTACTTGATGTAGAATCTGAATTTCAGTTAAACCTGTACTGCGCTCTGCCTGAACAAAGTCAACAATGGGTTGAATTGTTGGGGAAGTGCCATAAAAGCCTTCTGACAGGAAATACAGCAAGGAAGCTTGTGCTGACTCTCACACTGTGGTCACACGCTGTTAAAATGTCCCTAGTCCACTGACAGAACTCTCCAACATTACCTATAGGCACACCCACTGCACAGTTTCTTTTACCATACATGTCAGAAATAGCTCATTTTGAGACCTGGTGTAGTATTAGTGGGCCAAATGGCCTCCTCTGCTCTCTGACACCTCCGTGATTTTGAAGCTCCACTGTGAGGAATGGGGTCCATTCTGTAACATTAAGGCACCCATTTTCAGATCAATATTTGGAAGAATTAGGCGGGGAACAGAGACCACCGGGCTTTCCTATGAAGATGGACACTGGGGTTTCAAGGGACACAAGGTGATGAGAAATTCCACCCACTCATGGCAAGACTAGTTGGAAACCTCCAAATTGAACTAATTTCTGCAGGTTTCTCCTCTGTAGGGCACAGCAATTTGGATGTCTGACCAAACCAGAATTTAGATCGAGTCATACAGCATGGAAACAAAACCTACAGTTCAACTTGTCTGCACTGACCAGACGTCCCAATTTGACCTAGTCCCATTTTCCATTATTTGGCTCATATCCCCCTAAACCATTCCTATTGATAGACCCATTCAAATGCCTTTTATATGCTGTACTTGGACTGGCCTCCAACACTTCCTCTGGCAGCTCATTCCGTTCACGCACCATCCTCTGGGTGGAAAGTTACCCTTTAGTTCCTTTTTAGATCCTTCCCTTCTTATATCCTGGACAAAGCAGTCCAAATGGACCTCTCTCCATGGTGCATTTTACAAGCATTGGTGGCTGCTGAAAATATTCAAATTAGACGTCACTGGGAAAACCAGAGTTTGAAGGGACAGAAGTCAAAGTCAGAGTTATAGCAGGATAATCACATCAGTTCCTTAACATCATAGGAACGAGTTCTGTGTTCTTTGAGACTCTTTCAAATTATTAATGGATCGCCTGTCACTCTGGTCAAGCCTGGGTGGATTTCTCAGATGTCAGCCCTTATAAAATTCCACCTTGTGGTAAAAGTCTGGACCTGCAGTGTTATCTCTCATCGAAGCCTCAAACTCAGATAAGGTCATATACAGCCACAGGTAGGTCAATAATCACTGCGTGCTTTTCATATTCTTACCATTTTGAACATCCAGGACGTGGTGTATATTCAGTGACCAGCCACCCATGTTTGAAGAGTCTAATTCATAGCCCTGCAAAACAGCCGTTCTCTTCTCCCAGAGGATGAGATCCAGACACGACTCGTATTCATAACCAACAGAAACTGGACAGGGAGAAAACATCATTAGGTGACTTGCGAGTAAGAACATTTCTTTCACACAAAATGGAGAAGAAATTCATAACGGTCACCTCCAAAAGGCTGTGAACGTTAAGTCAACTGAAATTTTCTGAACTCTGAATGTGTTTTTGTTGTCGAGGAATTGCTGATCAAAGACACCGTTGAAGCACAAATCAATGATGATCTAGAGATAGCAGGAACTGCAGATGCTGGAGAATCTGAGATAACAAGATGTAGAGCTGGATGAACACAGGAGGCCAAGCAGCATCAGAGGAGCAGGAAAGCAGACGTTTCGGAGGGGATAGGGGTTCTGAAATAAATGGGGAGAGGGGGGAGGCGGATAGAAGCTAGGCCTGAAACTTCAGCCTTCCTGCTCCTCTGATGCTACTTGGCCTGCTGTGTTCATCCAGCTCTACACCTTGTTATCAATGATGATCTAACTGAGTGGCAGAGAGGTTTGAAGAACGGATGGCTAATTCCTGTTCTTGTTATCCAATGAGGAAAACTGACTTAAGTTTTTCTTAAACCGGCAGCAGGACATTTTTTCTCCAGCAAGACAGATTTTCCTCAGCCTTTTGTCTGCCACTGTGAAGGCTCGGTTACATAGATTATAATGATTCAAAATAACCTGCAACTCTTTGAGCAGTACTGTTAGTGTTGGATTCGACCCAAGTACATTTTCCCCCTTTTCAAAACTGAACTGTTCTTTCTTTCCACTGGGCTGTAGAAATCTGAGAGATTAGGCCTGTGTCAAGACTTTCTCCTTAGATTACGTGAGGATTTAATAAAGGTATGAAGGGTTTTCATTAGGTAAATAAACAGAAACTGTGTCCAGTGGTGGAAGGGTCAATAACCAGATGACACAGATATAAGATAGTTGTCAAAAGAATCTGAGCAGGCCTAAGGATTTTGTTTTAATGCACAGTTGTGATCCAGAATATGCTGCCTGAAACAATGTTGGAAGCAGATTCAGTCATTACTTTCAAACAGAATTTGGATAACAGTCAAAACAAAGATTTGCCAAGCCTTGGGGATGAATTGGATCACTCCACAAAAGAAGTGATATTGGAATGATGCTTGGAACAACTTCTGTGTGTACTTTAGCATTCTATGATTCTAAAAACACTGAAAGAACATCAAACTCTTTAGGACACTTTTCACTCAATGGTTCCTTCACATTGACCCAATAAGGACCCACAGATGCAGATTGCAAGCTGAAGTGTTGAAATGATTTCTCCGCATTGGTCTTCACAAAGGAAGCCGATCATATAAAGGCTACACTTAAAGATGAGACAGAAGCTATGTTCAGGAGGGTAAATTCCTCCAAGAGTTTATTGCTGAATGCTGGGAAATCTGCTGTTTCAGACGAAATGCACGCCAGGGTGTAGCAGAAGCATTCATCACAATCTGTCAATTCTGGCTGCACACTGGAGCATCACTGCAGGTGTTCGAATACTATATCACCACATAGCAAAGAGCAGGACATACCAAGAAGATACAGGTCAGCTGGCCCAGTATAACTACTGAGTATGTGAATGGAAATGAGAGTCTGACCTATCATTCAGAATGACATTGGTTAATCAAGAAAGGCATGGATTTCTCTTGGTTTCAATCAACCTTTTAGACCTTTCTGAGGTCATCCTAAGGGCAGACTTGAACTTAATCCTGCTGGACCAGAGGTAGGGACACTACAAAAACAGCATGGATTTGTTAAAGGCAAATCAAGCCTTGACCGATTTGATTGAATTCTCTGATTGGAAAACACAGCAGGTTGATCAAGGTTCACCATAGATGGTGCTAAACAAAGACATTCAATGGGGAAGTGCCGCATAGGAGGCTTCAGGAAAGCCTGGAAGCCCATGAAATTAAAGGGAAAGTGTTGCCCTGGATACAATTAGCTTTGCGCCAGTAAACAAGCGGCAGTACGGAAGAATAGTTTGCGGACTGGGTAGTGTTCCAGTGGAGCACTTCAACAGTGTAGCCTCTGTGCTCTAATTTTCAACGTTCAGAAAATACCTAGGCTCGGGATAGGGTTTAAGCAGACACTTGCTGTGTCTAGTTGTTCTAAAGTGGCAGCAAGCACAAACTATCAGGGAAAGTTAGGTGTTCTTACACCGAATATAGCTGGAGCTTGTGCTTGTCTATGGAATATCAATGTATTCTTGGGCTCTAGAGTCTCAAGTCACTTAATTTGAAAAGGCTTCCTCCGCTTAAAATTATAAAGATTTCCTCAGAGATCATGTGCACTCAATTCTTCTAGTTCATGCCATTAATTAACATGCATGATAAAAAACAACCTTTTTACTTAGATTGAGGTATTGCTGCAGGGATTTGGGGACCCTGCCAAAAAATAGTCTAGTCTGGTGTCCCGTGATTGAGCTGAGTGGGAGTCAGTACAAACCAGTTTGTGCTGACTTTCTTCTTTTCTTTAATTGCAATGTGGGCATTTTTGTCAAGGCCAGCATTTGTTGCCCACCCCTAAATGCCCTTGGGATAAATGGTGTGCTGGCTCATCACAGGGCAGTTCAGAGTCAACCACATGGCTGTAGGTCTGCAGCCATATGCAGGCCAGATTAGATAAGGTCAGCAGATTTCCTTTCCTTAAAGAAAACTTGTGATAGATGGGTTTAGATCAACAACTGAAGATAGTTGCCATGATTAGCATTACAGAGTCCAGCTTCAATATTCTGGATTAATAGAATTTAAATTCCACCAGCTACTGCGGTGGGATTTGAACTCAAGACCTCAGCGCATCGGTCTCAGGGTGACGGTTGCAGTAACATTACCATCGCCCATTCTGCACTTTAAGCAATCCTGAAACTGCTAGTGACTGAGAGTGCGCTATAAAGAGTTATAATGCTGTGTCCAGTACAAGATGCCTTGTAGACAGCATGACTGACATTCACCAAGATCACATCAGTGGCTGAAAGTCTTTGATGATATGGAGAGAGTAGAAAAAATGGAGAGGGGCTCATTTCATTAGTGAAGGCTAAGACGAGATCTGATTGAAGTTTTCAAAATTACACGACACTTTGGTGAAATGAAGAGGAAAACATTGGCCAGTGAGTCAGTAACAAAGAGGTATAAAATTAAGATCATCCCGAAAGGAGCAATGGAAATGGTTGAGAGAATTTCAAAACCATGTGTTGCGAGCCAATGGAACACCACAGAATTGATGGCAGCTTTTGAAGGAGATAAACACAGAGTGCAATGGCCCACTGGTCATAGTTCATAGAATCCCTACAATGTGGAAACAGGCCATTAGGCCCAACAAGTCAACATCAATCCTCCAAAGATCATTCCCACCCAGATGCATTCCCCTCCCCTATATTTCCCAGGGCTAACACACCTAACCTATACATCCCTAGTCACTATGGGGCAATCCCGCATTGTGTTAATCCCGTTAATATTCTGGGGACCTGTGCTCAAATCCCATCACAGCAGATGGTGCAATTGGAATTCAATAAATATCTGGAGTTAAGACTCTAATGATGACCATGAATGCATTGTTGATTATCAGGAAATATACATCTGGTTCAGCAATATCCTTTCAGAGAAAGAAATTGCCATCCTTACCTGGTCTGGCCTACGTGTGACTCCAGACCCGGAACTCATATTCCGCTTGGGAACCCTGCAGCTCTATGGAATCAATGTGGATTTCACAAGCTTCAAAATCTCTCCTCCCCCTACCGTATCCCAAAACCAGCCCAGCTTGTCCCTGCCTCCCTAATCTGTCCTTCCTCCCATCTATCACCTCCTCCCACCTCAAGCCCCACCCCCATCTCCCACTTCCTAACCTCATTCTGCCCCCTTGGGCTGTCCATCCTCCCTGGACTGACCTATCTCCTCCCTACCACCCCACCTACACTCACCTTTACTGGCTCCATCCCCGCCCCTTTGACATGTCTGTCTCCTCTCCACCTATCTTCTGCTCTATCCATCTTTGATCCGTCTCCCCCTCTCTCCCTATTTATTTCAGAAACCCCTCTCCCTCCCCCATTTCTGATGAAGGGTCTAGGCCTGAAATGTCAGCCTTCCTGCTCCTCTGATGCTGCTTGGCCTGCTGTGTTCATCCAGCTCTACACCAGGCTCACAGCAATTTGGTTGACTCTAAAATACCCTCTGGGCAATAAGTGCAGCCTAGTCACTGATGCCCTCATTCCATCTACGAACGAAAAGAAATTCAGATCAACGGGATGGTTGTTTCAGTCACAATGGACAAAATGGCCTCTTTGGGTGCTGTTTGATTTGATAAGAGTAGGCTCTTAGCTCCCCATTGTTCTGTCAGTATTCTCTCCTGAAAGATGACATGATTGAATTGTAGGTGAGGGAAGTATTTGGAGTATAACAATAAATTCTGGGAATAATCCACAGGTCCAGCATCAGAGTTTTTGTTGCAGGTCCATAACCTTTAATCATCTCTTCCAATAAAAGATTACAGACCCAAAAAGTTAACGCTGCTACTCTTTTCAAATGATGTTCCTCACATTTTCTGTTTATCATTTCAGATTGCCAGTGATTTGCTTTTGGATAGTGTGAGAGCAGTTATTGGATTTGCTTGTGATGTTATAGCAGCTAATAATTCACCAGTAATCCGGGTCATTGGGTTAAGGACTGCAACTTTGGTCATGTTGTGTAGCTGGGTCTAGTACTCATGTGATCGTGGCTTCAGATGCGGAGAGGAGAAAAAGCTGGAGATGTACGACAAGCCAATACACCTAGACAAGCGTTTCCACTGAACTTACCGACCGCCTCAGATAGGCCATAGACCTTTTGATTGTAGGCGTCAGTTTTGTCCCATATGAAGGTGTACGACAGATTAGGTGACGCCGGGAACCACTTCTGGAACAGTCGGCCCACCACAGCCACCATCAGGTGAACCTTCATCAAATTGAATGGCACTGTGCTCTGGGTCATTGTGATTTTCAGGACTGGCTTATAGCCAGCAGCACGTGAGCTGAGGTAGATTAGCTTCAGCTCGGTGCCAGGAATCTCTGTTTCTTCATGAAGCACCTGAAGGATAGATCAGAACGTGAGACAGAGACGTCATTCGGAGAGAGAGTGAAAATTAGTTAGAGAGACAGAGAGACTTTGCTTACAGCTGAAGTACAGCCAAGACAACACAGACAAATACTAGAGTAATACTAAGCCCGAAACAAAAACAAAAGAAAATTACTTATTTAACTTCAACTGTGATTTCTCTTGGGCAGGTATTACCAACACTACATCAGACAGGGCAGACAGGGCCATCAATATAGAACGGGAGAATCCGATTGAAGAATGTGATTACGCCTATACACAGTGCCACAAAGTCTATATTACCACTGACCACAGGTGTGTGAACACGGACCTTGCAATCAAGATAAATATGATGCTGAGGTGGTGGGTGGTGTCACGTGTTGGAAAATTAATGTGTGCCTTTCCACGATTGCCACCATTTTGGTTAACGCTGGCAATGAGAGCAGAAGTAGAACCACCTCCCTTGAGTGGAATTAGTGAGACAAAGGAAGGATATTACCAACACAGGTTAAAAAAGAAACAGATCGGAAGGTTACATATGAAGGCCACGATGAATTAGCTGTCTTACCTGGACTGATTAAGACTATAAGAGGCAGGAATAGGAATGGGCCATTCAGGTCCCTTGAATCTGTTCCACCATTCAATAGAGTCATAGCTAATCCCACATTCCTCACATCGACTTGTTTTGACTTGTTTAGTGAATCCAAAAGTAAGAAACATAAATACTAAAAATTAAATCTAATCTGTAATTGAGGGTGAATTCTACATACTTGCCTTGAGGAAACATAGAACTCTGTATCTTAAGATGCATCACTGAAACCTTTTTAAGAGAAAGCCAGAAATGCAGGAGAAAGGTAAAGAAGAATATGCTGAGTGAAGTAGGTGGGAGGAGACCAGTGGACAGCACAAATACTGCCACAGAGCAGTCAGGCTGAATGGCATGTAACACAATTCAATCGAAATAATTGCTTGGTTGTACAGAACCAATTTAAGACCATTAGCCAGACTCTCAGTCTAGCATTTATATGTGCTAGAAGCTACATATATCAAAATTCTTGATCCTATTTTATGTAGGAGAAAGGGATTTGTTCACAGGTTGCACTTCTGACATTAAAAAAAGGGGTCACGGAGACAGCCAATCTGGGCCGTGCCTCCCAAATGGCACACTGACATAATGCTTACTACTGACAGTTAACTGTTCTTACTGCACCTTCCATGCCAATCTGCTGTCATGCTGTGTACAATGGTGTCCCTTCTTGTAAATCTGTTTCTTGTGCCCTAGTTCTGACAATGGCAAGAATGAGAAGCTTAAACTTATTGGCTCTTTTTAGCAAAGTTAAAATCTGATGTGACCAATTGAGTATGAAATTAATTTTATTCCCTTTTGTTTAACCCATGTCTGTACTGCTTGTGGTGGGGAACAGAATACAAGGACATCCTCCTGAATGAGATGGAAGCTCAGTCTGTTTCTATCTAAAGCACAGACTGACAATTTGTAATGGTGTGAAGGGGTATTGGAATGTTGTGCAAAAAAGGCAGTGAAGTGAATGATCAGCAATGATTGTACTGAATGGCAGAGCAGACTTGATGGCCTCAACGGCCTACTCCAGCTCCTTTGTTCATAATAGTGCACTGTTGCGAGCAGGAGCATGGGTTTCAATGGCTTTTCCCCACCAGTCATTTCACATACTTGTAAATCCAATGAACAATGGGCATCTGCTGGGGGAAGACAGTGCTGGAGGCAGCTACGGTGACACATGAGTTGTGTGTGTGTGTGTGTCTGTGTGTGTGTTTGTGGGTGTGTGTTTGTGTGTGTGTGTGGCAAGTGCTGGTTGCTGGAAAGCACACACTCTATATTTTAGTTGGATTTGTGGCTCCATCTGTCGCTGTGAGTGAGAGGACTGTACCAGAAGGGTCTGTTTACCTGTGTCTCAGGAATAATGGGGCTCTCCGAAGGAGACGACCGGAAAAAGGTGGACAGTGGAGAGGCAAGGATGATGGGATTTGGCCTCACAAATCCGCTCAGATCGCAACTGGGAATCTCGTTCTCTTCCTTCTTCATGACCATAGTGTCCATTACGTGAAAAACATTCCAGGGGATCCACACAGTGTGGTGCTGAGTGATGAACGGGACACGTTCGAAGCACAGAGTGAGAGATGCCCCACCGTTCGCCATCAGGTCAAACCTTGGGATTGAAAGAAGAGCCAGAGAAGGAAAATCAGTATCACTGAGGGCTCAAATCTACATTATTAAGCTGGGCTTTCTCTTTAGCATTCCTGAGCACAACACCGTCCCTGTGCCACTCAATCACATTAAAGGCATCTGCAATTGTTACTGTGGCTTCAACAAGATTACAACCAAATCGAAAAGCGGGTTTCTTTATGGGAGAATCATTTCTGGCCTGGAAGCCGGGAAATGTAATTTCCACAAACTAGTCATATGATCACAGGACTGATAACAACAGGGTAGCAACAAAGAAATTCAGTCTAACGTAATGACTGCAGCACTGTTTAGTCTGCAAATGTACTGCTGGGTAGACAGCTGGACTGGGGAGATCAGAAAGATTCAAGGTTCCCCTCCTGGCTCCCACTGAGCTAGGCTGCCACAGTAGCATGGTAATCAAGTAGCTACAATTGCTCCCAGCACCTGTCTGTATGTGGGCAGTAGAGGTTTGGGTTGGGGCTGGGGGTTTGGGAGTTGGGTAGAACGGTCCAGGAAATCCGTCAAGGCTCGGAGCTACATCTAGATTAAAATGAGTGTCCAGAGAGGCCGGTATTGATTTCAAGCAGAGATTCTGTCTGGGTCAGCCATCCCTGCCTCAGCTCTCACCCGCCCCGTGGTATTCCCATGGGCCAGTGTGCAGATGGGAAAACATTGGAAATGAGGAGAATCTGGAAGGGCAGACTGTCTTGCTCTGGGTGAAGAGTTAAAATGTTTTGTTGTTCTTCACTCCCCTCTTGAAATTAAATATCCCACAAAGATATGAACGTGAAAATTTTATAAAAATTAATAATTCTTCCCCGATAATTTATGGTACCTAATGACAAGAACCATCCTGACTTTTCATCCATATACCTCAGAAGGGCAGTACAACAATAACTGATATAGCACCCTGAAAGTTGTAAAATACCCCATTGGGCATTACTGAACAAGAAATGGCATGGGTGTTTATAGAGACACGCTGAGGGAGATAGCTTAATGCTTGGTTAAAGAGATAGATGTTCAGGAGCTTCTGAAAGACAGCAAGAAACATCAAGAGGAGTACAGCTGGCTCAGAGTCTTTGAAAGGCTGAGGAGGGTTACGAAGATAGGGAGGAACAAGGCTATGGAGGGATTTGAAAACAAAGATGAGGTTTTTTGAATGAACATGTTGCTTAACAGGGAGCCAATGTAGGTCAGCCCACAGAAGTGATTGCTAAATGGAGCTTGGCATGAGTTGGATAACCTCATTAACAGATGGTAGAACACAGGAGACTGGCTAGCACTGCTTTAGGAAAATCAAATATAGAACAAAGGTGTGAACGAACGTTTTCGCAACAGGTAATTCATCACCTTCCTGTTCTCTTCTGCTACCTTTGCCTCTAGTGTGTCAATTAGCCACCTGAAGTCCTACAAGCCAAACATTCACAATAAAACCTGAGGGGCTGTCAGCAATTCACTGCCTGAGGCAGGGAGGTACATTAACATGACCTCAGAGTCTGTACCTCATGTCAGCACAGTTCTCATAAAGGTACATGGGATCACAGAATGACCCTTACAATCCTAACAAGTTAAACACAATGGAACATCTTACATTTTAAATGCATAGCACTAAACCACTTCTTTTTCATTCTTAGCTTTGAGTTCCAAGATTCCCAGCCGTACCTCTCAGCTCAGTTACACTTGCAAATAGAGAGGGCAAAATCTTGAAAGCATCATCATTTCTGTGCTCTCTTTGAATTCATACAGCTTGGATATTTATGACAAGAGGTTTGAATGCCAGGAACACAGGAGTAGGTTCCACCTTCTTGGAATAATGAACTTAGCTCTGTGAGCTTTGTTCAACCAATTAACTCACTGGGCAACCAGGAGAAGATCTTCAGTCTGATTTTCTCCCTTCATCAGGTGGCTACAAATGTGGTCCAATTGGATCTCTCTCTGAGCCCCCTGGGGACTGAGAACTCTGTCCATTGCGAAGTCTGACTGAGCGCATCAGTGACTGATGTGCATGTGAACCTGAATCGCTGGGAGAGTTGTGTCTGATTCCTTATCCTAATTTTTACTCCATTTCCATAAGGCACAAATGAACAGGATCGGGATGAAAAGGGGTCACTGCGAATGCTGCAATCAGAAATTAAAAGTGAAACACCTTGGCAAAATTACATTTCAGGCACAGATTCTGTCTGAATCCAGAACAGTTCTCCACATGAAGCCTTAACTATTGTTTGGCCATTTAGACGTAGACAGACAGTTCACTATGAGTTTGGTAGACTGAAGCACTCTCTCTACTGATGAATGATACAGCTAACTTGATAAAATAATTGCACTGGAAGATGGTTCAAACCTTTGATGGGCAAGGCGTATTAAAATATTCCTTTGGTGACAGGTTCAGGAAACGGAGACCAAATTGAAAATTGTTGTGAGACCATCTGGGGTAACATCAGGAAGAATTTTCACACACAAAAAAAATAGAAAATCCAGAACATGCTCTCTCAAATAGGTGTTGCGACTAATATTCTTGCAGAGCTGAGGTTGGGGATTGGTTGTATTTCTCGCTTATGTGCTTCACACAAAATCCACTTGTTTTATTCTGTTGGTTTAGGTGTGAAAACAATATGTGTCCAGATCCTATCTGGTAGGAGCAGGCATAATCTTTGCAGGGGTGGGGTACCCTTTTGGAGAGGTAAGGCGCTTCCTTGGATATGGTACTGGACCACCAATGGCAGAGGTATCATGTTGAGGTTAGGCTAATTGAAAAGTTTACAGCAGAGATAGATTTCCTTTCCAGAAGGGTATTAAAAGATAGGAAGCAAAGCCAGGTAAATAATGTTTACGTATTGATCAGCTACAATCAAACCACCTCTAGGGATGGAAATGGTCTGTGCCTACTGGTATGCTGCATTGCTTAGTTACTGAACATTATATCGATGGACCATAGGTAGCCATGTTTTGATTACAGCAGGGATGAATGATTGCAAACAACACAGAAAAATTAAATGTTTGTTTTAGTTGCAGGAACACAAAGCGAATGATCCAGATAGTGGTTTCCATGCTCTCCATCACATGATTACCTCATCAGATCTATCAGTCCACCCTTTTCTGACCAATGCTGACCGGCTGATTATCTTAAGACCAAAAGAACTGCAGATGCTGTAAGTCAGAGGCAAAAATATATATTGCTGGAAAAACTCAGCAGGTCTGGCAGCATCTGTGGCAGTATCTCAAGAAGGGTCACTCGATCCAGAACGTTAATTCTGATTTCTCTCCTCAGATGCTGCCAGACCTGCTGAGATCTTTCAGCAATTTCTGTTTTTGACTTGACTATTTTATGACATTTCTTCATACCGTGGAATTTAGAGGCTTGAGTTAAAACAATAAAGCACAGTTCCTGATTTGACTCAAAGGTCAGCATCCTCATAACTGGTGGAAGAAACTAAAATCCTGTCCCCACAAATGTTGCGACTAATATTCTTGCATAGCTGGGGTTGGGGACTGGTTGTAATTTTTGCTTATGTGCTTCACGCAAAATCCACTTGTTTTATTCTGTTGGTTTATGTGTGAAAACAATATGTGTCCAGATCCTATCTGGTAGGAGCAGGCATAATCTTTGCAGGGGTGGGGTACCCTTTTGGAGAGGTAAGGCGCTTCCTTGGATATGGTACTGGGCCACCATTGGCAGAGGTATCATGTTCTTTGGGAGAAGTAAGGATCCCTCTGGGATCACTAACAGTAGACATCAGTAAGTATATAAGGCACATAATGACTGTCAAATTCAAAAGAACTATCAACAGAGTTGTCAAAATAAACTGTGACAAGCACTAAGAGGGACTGTCAAACTTTAAGGTTACTAGATTTGTGCTGCATTACTGATTGCACAACCTTCCAGTATCACAGTGAGATGCCTTCCATTTCACAGCTTCACAGCTGGTTTGACAGTCCCAAGTGGTTCCAGGCTCTTTGGAAGTATCAATTCCAATATTTTTTTGAAAAATTCATTCAAGGGGCGAGGGCATCACTGGCTAGGACAGTATTATTGCCCGCCCCTAATTATCCAGAGGGCAGTTAAGAGTCGACCACATTGCTGTGGGTCTGGAGTCACAAGTAGGCCAGGCCAGGTAAGGATGGCTTCCCTAAAGGACATTAGTGAATCAGATGGGTTTTTCCTGACAATCAACAATGGTTTCACGGTCCTCATTAGATTCTGAATTCTAGTTTTGTTTTAAAATTTTTATTTAATTCAAATTCCACCATTTGGCATTATAGGATTTGAATCAGGGTCCTCAGAACATTACCTGGGTTTCTGGACTAACAGCCCAATGATAATACTGGTGACCATGACCTCCCTCCATTTAAGGGAGTAAGCAATTTTATGAAATATTTGTTCTTATAAGTGATTACATAGGTTAAGGAATTTAACAAATGGGCAGTCAATGAATTAGAGCTGTTTCTAGGTTAGGCAGCAGACCACATAGACATTTATATTATTTAATCTCAGAATGGGAAAGGAGTTCTGCCAGAATGGACATTGAGTGGGTTGGTACAGTAGGCATAATGGAAAATGTATCAGAGATAATGGGAACTGCAGATGCTGGAGATTCCAGGATAATAAAATGTGAGGCTGGATGAACACAGCAGGCCAAGCAGCATCTCAGGAGCACAAAAGCTGACGTTTCGGGCCTAGACCCTTCATCAGAATGGAACAGTATTATTCTATGAGTGGAATGTAGACTAGAAATTGCCACCAACAATGTTCCCACCTCCTTGACCTGTCTGTCTTCCCTGGACCGACCTATCCCCTCCCTACCTCCCCACCTACACTCTCTCCACCTATCTTCTTTACTCTCCATCTTCGGTCCACCTCCCCCTCTCTCCCTATTTATTCCAGTTCCCTCCCCCCATCCCCCTCTCTGATGAAGGGTCTAGGCCCGAAACGTCAGCTTTTGTGCTCCTGAGATGCTGCTTGGCCTGCTGTGTTCATCCAGCCTCACATTTTATTATCCATTATAATGGAAAATGTGTCTGGGTGTGCAGCATTGGTTACCATAAGTTAGCACAGAAGCTATGAAGGGCCTTGGTGGTCGATGGAGAGAATGGGATGGCATGGAGGCTACGTGAGGTTTGGGCGGGTGGACATCTTAAAATTCATTCACTCGGTGTGTCAATTATACCAATGAGAAGGTAGCAGTGAGCTGACTCCTTGAACCACTACAATTCTTGGGGTGCAGTTACACATATAGTGCAGTTAGAGTGGGAGCCAAGATGTAACTGATCCGGTTTCTCAGGATGTGGCCGACGAAGTGTACCTGGGCAATGGAATAACTGTCAAGAGGTGTTTAAACAGAAAGCACATTGTGCTAATCTATTCAGGTTTGGTTCCCTCCTGCCACTTCAAGGGTTTGGAACACAAGCTACATTTTATCACTATCAGCAAAGAACTCACATTCCGTCCTGCCGGGTGATGGTGTAGCCATACTGTGGGTAGTGCAGAAAGGACACGTTTACACCAATGAGAGGTGTTCCGTCTGCAGTAAGCACTTGTCCTCTGATAACGGAGCTCAGGCTGCGAGAAGTGTATCACGGCAAAGAAAAAGAGAAAAGGAATTAAGCATCCTTTGATAGAACCATTCCCGCACAGACTTCACTTAGAATCAAATGCTCCAGGAAAAAATAACATCAAAACAAATGTGATCAAATAACTCTGCAAAGACATTCCAAAATAATTCATCTTCATAAAACTCTAATATTATTTCACATATTCTGATTTAACATGAGCATTCCCCTGGCAACTTATCAAGATCAACATGATCCATGTTTTATAGTTTGAATATATACAATTCCATTTCCCCGTGTTCTTTAATTTCATCCACGATATTTCAACGCAGCAGTTAAATATGTAATGAATTGATTTTTGAAAGTTCCAGGAAACTGCAAATGGGGCTGATGAGAGAGATTGGCCAGTCGTTATGAAATCCGAAACAGTAATTCTACAAGCTTCAATTAAATTCAGAGACTAAAATGCATCTGGATAATCTGGACAGCTGGAGGCACTCTGCTTCTGTTGTTCATCAGGAGCCAATGCTCTGCAAAGGCACCTGTTCATTTTGTTCGCACTGAAGTTCCATATCATTACAAATTCATAAAAAGCACATTAAATAATTTGTGGCCCATTACTGTACTTGTTACAGGCCTTTACTACTTTCATTACTCTGCTTCGAAATTTTTAATAGACTTTTTAAAGACATTTGTTTGTGTATAGTTCAGAAGAGGCCCTTTGGCCCATCGAGTCTGCACTGACTACCTACACCAATCCCACTTTCTAGCGCTTGGCCCATAGCCCAGTTATGATATTTCAAATGCTCGCTCACGTACTTTTTAAAAGGCTGTGAGGTTTCCTGCCTCTCCTGGGCAGTGCATTCAAGATTCTCACCACCTTCTGAGAGAAAACATTTTTCCTCTAATTCCTTCTAAACGTCCTGTTCGAAACCTTAAAATCATGCTCCCTCATTATCAATCCCTTCAGTAATCGAAGCTGCTACCTATCCGCCTGTCCATGCCCCTGACAATCTGATACACCTCAGTCTGCTTGGCCTGAAGCAAAAGAGTCTACAGGAGAACTTGTCGGGGGACATTGACAAAGGATATGCTCCCATCAGCAACATGCTGTGGTTGCCAGTTCCTCACACAAGGTACTTGTGCAGCTTGCAAATCTCTGCTTTAGGCACTGTAAACATACATATACTATGCACTTCAATAGATGAATCTTAGGAAGCTTAATACATTTGTTTCTATTCTCCCTCGTTCTTCATGCAACACATTCTATTCTCTGCAATCTGTTTTCAGGTTTCTCTCATTCTAACTAAAGGCTGTGTTCCAGTTATCTTGCATCCTTACTTTTGTTCTCACTGTTCCTCAGTAGGGAAGCGTCTGACCTCTGCACGGCTCCTATCCTTCTGCATGACATTTTAATGCAAGTGAAAAAATAATACCTTCTCTCAAAATGGCACAGTTGTGAATAAGCCCTTGTCATCTCAATCTCCTGCGCTGTAATCATGTGTGTTCAATTTACATGTTTCTCTTGTAGCCAGTGTGCGGCAAGAGAAATACATGGCTCTCTCATCTCTCTCTCTAATTCCAGCTGAGAGAGAACTATATCTAAATGTCTGCTGTCACCGTGAGTTGTCTGGCCTGATCATCACATTCTAACAGCAGGTAACATAACCAGGGTATATGAGTGAAGAATAACTAACTCCATTGGTGCCCACGTGAGATGCACGATCTGCAAATCACACTGAAATATCAACTCTCACAGAACAGAGATGACACGTCATCTTTTACAAATTTGAGATATAAATAAATAATTCATTTTCCCTCAGAGTACCTGAAAGCACACTATAAGATGCCTTAACAAAGCTAACATAATGAAACCTACAGTATACCGAATGGCCTGGACACAGTGGATATTGGGAAGATGCTTCCATTGGTCGGAGAGACTAGGACCCGAGGGCACAGCCTTAGAGTAAAGGGAAGATGTTTCAGAACGGAGATAAAGAGAAACTTCTTCAGCCAGACAGCGTTGAGTCTATGGAATTCACTGGCACAGAAGGCTGTAGAGGTTAGGTCATTAAGTACATTTAAGGCAGAGATAGATATGTTCTTGATTGTCAAAGGTATCAAGGGTTATGGGAAGAATGGGGCTGAGAAACTTATCGACCATGATTGAATGGCGGAGCAAACTCAATGGGCTGAATGGCCTGATTTTCGCTCCTTTGTCTTATGGTCTTAAGGTTTTATGATTTTACAGTGGATCCCAATTTGATTAACTCTAACAATTTTATGTACAGCGCTGTATTTTTCCTGAATGATCTTTCATTCAATCTGCAAAGTTATTTTGAGTCATTTGTAGATCATTCAACTGACTTCAAATGTCACAATGATCTCTACTTACTGTGGAGCATTCCTCCTCTTACATCTTGTGCATTATTTTATCTGAATGCTGCTTTTCCTAACAATCAACTTTCAGCCTTGCAGACTGATGATAGGCACTGAATAGTCTATTTTCTTCGCGGCCGCTTTCAGAATTTCCTCTATTGATATCTGCAGTTTTGTTTTAAACTGATTCCATGTTTGCCTCTATTAGCCAATGATTAACCCCTAAGATAAATCGCTAGTGAATCCGATGGTATCCTTTGTGATCAGCTGACTTGATAGCGTGTGCCCAGTTTGACACAAACTGAGGCAGACGAGAGAACCAGAGTTTGGGATGTATAGTCACCATCAGGCACTTCTTCCGTTTTGGATATTTCGTCAAATTTTGAGTCTAACATTTATCTTGCGGGAAGCTTGCACTCTCCCAGTGGATTCCACTGCAATTGATTACATCTGAATCCAGGCCAATTGGATGCTAACAGCCTGTTCAGTCTTTATGAGTTCACCATCAGCTTTATAACATGTTTGTTTTTCCTTTCTGCCTTCTCTTTGCACAGATTTCTCCTCAGCACAGTCAAATATTTGAAAATAGATCAAATCAATGCTTTTTTTTTCTGTTCACACTTACCTCGGAAACTAAATGTCATTTGTTATTACTAAGAACGTGCATGCAATCAGTGAGGGGCTACAAGCTATTTAAAGATAGCATGTGCGAATACAAGTCCTAACATCAAATAAAATGAATGAAATATTATCTGAATGTTATAGCTACTAATTGCTTATACTCTGAAAAATAATCAAGTGAGTGCTTCTAAATTTGACTTGGGAAACCTAAATTCAAAGCTATACTTGTAACCTCACTTTAGTCGAACATTAAAATCATTTGCTTTAATTTTATTTAAATAATCGTTTTCGTTGCCCTGAAATCATTATTTGCACTGAGCTAACCCCAAACAGACTCATGTCAAAACAGAACAAAATGCTTTGGAAATGATTAAGAAGGAATTCCAGAGTTTTGAAAGCAGGCTTTTCACAGATCTGATCTGTGATAAATTTACCTATGTTTTTGTTGCCACATTTACCTAGCTACTGAACACGACTGCATTGTAAAACAATCCACTGGCTGGGGGAAAGCTTCTGAGATGTCCTGAGAGTGTCCAGTCACTGATATAAGTGCAATTGGTTTTACAGATTACTCTGGTTGTACCTTTGTGAGGTGCATTCTGCTGACAGCATTCTCTCAATGTTTTGGTGCAAGAATAACCAACCTTTTACAGGAGTGGTCAGATCTGAGTGGCACGGTCGCTCAGTGGTTAACAATGCTGCCTCACAGCACCAGGGAATTGGGTTTTATTCCACCCCTTTGGGGAGTTTGCACGTCTGCCCCATATCTGTGTGGGCAATGTCAGGTTACAGGGGTCTGGGTGGGATGCTCTTTGACATGTTGGTGTGAATTTGATGGGCTGAATAGCCTGCTTCCATGCAGTAGAGATTCTATCTATATGACGAAGCCACTGGGTGAGTCACAGACAATTAAAACATTTTGTGTCCAAAGAGAACAAAAGTAAACAGCCTGGCTAATGTAAGAACTTTTACTTCAATGTGATATTACCAAGTCAAAATAAGAACATGAGAAATAGCAGCTCAAGTGGGCTGTGACGTCCCCCAAACTTCTACGACATCAGTCCTTCTTTTCTGAAAGATCCGAATATCCCTTAATTCTCTTAGTATCCCACAAGCTATTCATAATCTTCAATGTATTTGACATCTGCAAATTTGAAGCTGTTACAATTAAAATGTGATTTTTTTCCCCCAAGTACTAAAATCCCAACCCTCCAAGCTAAAATTCAATTTCTCTCACACCCCCTCCACATACATCAAAACTTCACCAATCTCCTACATTGTGCTTCTTTAGAGAACCAATTAGCCTATTCAGCTCATCCTACATGTACTAGCAATTTTAAAGAGCAATTCAATTAGTCTTGCACTGCTGCTCTTCCCCGTAGCCCTGTGATTTAAGTTTATTTCTAGTGATTTACAATTCCTTTCCAAATCTCAGGTCATCTCATAATGTTCTGCAGCAGGTGGAGGGTCCCCATTTAGGATCAGCAACATCATAGAAACAACAATGGGGCAAGCAACATATCTTTCAGTTGGAGCAGCTGATTTATCACCAACTTCAGCCTTCCATTCTAGCTGTCACGTTGTTCTAGCCGTTTCCAGCTTCAGCACCCAGATTTGGAGCATTCTACTTTATTATAGCTGCGGTAACCTCTTGAGCACTCTGAATGTTGTACCATAGTATTTTGCTTGCACAAAGACAGGACATCAACATACTGTCCTGTCTGAAAGACAGTATCTCTTAATTTCTTTTACACTACCCTGTACACTTTTAAAGTGACAGCCGGCATTATAGGTGTTCTGGGTCTGGAATGGGTATTGAATCCACAACCATCTGATTCTCAGACAAGACTGACAGCCTTGATGTGGGAGTCAGGGATGCTTTTACAGCATAAAGAATGGATTCAAATCACACTCGAGGAATAAAACAAATAGTGTGGACAAACACTATTAAGGCACTTCAATAAAATAGACAACATGGCACCTCACGTGACTGGATTTATCAGAGTCCATTTTGGCACTAACAGACTAACCTCCTGTTGAAAGGGTTTTCCCCAGGCAGGACATGACTGCTGTCCGGTCCAATAAGAAACTTGATTCGATCATGGAAAGACCTGGCAGCTTGTTGAGAAGGGGGCTGCTGGCTTTGACCAATGATGTCCAGTGGATCAGGTGAGCCCTGGCAATAGGGCTGGTTCTGGCAGGAGCTGTGCAAGCAGCAGTCTGGATCCATACAGTCAATCAGACCATCTGCAGGATGGAAAAGCAGTCAAGTAAAAAATATGTTCTTGTCATTCTTCAACTACCTCTGAAGAGTGTGAACTGCCGACTTGCTGTCTTAACTGAAATCCAAAAACAGCAGTGCAGGCAGCAACGGCAGTTATATAAATATCCATTTATAGACAGCATGGTAGCATATGCACATTTAACAGTTCACAAGGAATTTTGACTGCTATTTAAACCCACTTTGTTTTAATGCTTTGGTTGAAGGAATAGAAAGGGGATATCACTGCTGACACCGATGTTTGCAAAGTATAACTTGAAGGCTGCCTTTGTAAAAGTCCCAACTGGGGGTTTTGCAAAGGGAGCAGGCTTATCATTAACATTGCTGTGGGATGTAGTCAAATGCACAGCAGAACATGGAGTCCTCCTGAAACATTAATGTGTCTTTTGCTCTCAGTTACTGATCAACGTCGGCTTGATGCATTCCTGCAGCCAGCGGAGGTGGAGGGGTGTAGGGGGTGGGGGCAGTTGTTGGTGGGCAGCATAGACTCCTCCTGTTTTTAATTCTGACACAGAAACAGGCAGTGTGGTTACAAAAGAGGAAGTTACACTTGTATTCACTTCAACTCTTCTGCCAGATTTATCACCAACTTCAGCCTTCCATTCTCGTTGTTCTGCCCGTTTCCTGCTTCAGTTCCCAGATTTGGAGCATTTCATTTTACCTTCAATTTGAGGAGTGAATTATTCAGCTCAAGAGAGGTACATGTTATCTTTCCATTTTCCTCCAAAAACATTCAAGGGTCTTTGTACATCATGAAAAAAATCATTGACTGTAGTGTGTGCAATTACAATGCACTGCCAATAAAATGTCCTAATCTAGTTGATTGCAACCATTTAAGTAACTTTGATACAGTGTTTGAAGAGCTGTGGTGCTTCAAGATCGAGTGCTTTGTGATGTTGCAATTGGAAGCTGATATTTGCTTTCTTTGCCCAGATCCAGAATTACTAACATCCATATGTCTTTTTCCCAGGATATGTATATGTGTGTCACTGTGGAGGATTTTTTGCTTGCCTGGGAAATAACAATAGGTGAAGGAAGGAAAAATGGAAAAAAAAATACTGTCAAGATGACCACAGGTCTCCTCTGTAATGACTTGGAGCTGCAGTGGAAAATTTTATCCCTCCCCTAGTAGTTCCCGATCAATTCACTCTTTCATTACTGAAGGTAACTATTGGGGCCATGTTCCTCGAAGCACATCCTCAAGTGCAAATTCAGAAACATAGCCCCTGATTGACTTCAGGGAGTATTCTGCAAAGTAAATCTTCAATATCATCTTTAATATTGTTGTGGTTATTAAGAAAATGCCTCTCCTTATTGCATCTACTCTTTCTTCCCAAAGGGAGAAAATGTGAAGTGCTTTTATATGGCTGCAATTGCAGGACAGAAAGTGTTAACAATCTTTCACAGCATTACTGCTGCACAGTCCTTTCCCTCAGGAAATATAGAAAAGAAGGAGAGAATTACGCATACTCAAATTTAGTCATTCATCTTTGTTAGTTTATGTAAAGCAAATGTACATCTGGCACGTAGTCTGCAGGTCATAAAACAGCAAGAGATTGACACCCACAGAACTAATCAGCTGGAAATGCATTTTTACAAGTTCCTGCAAAAACATCAATCAGAAAAAAGAATCTCATTTTCAGCAGCTGGAAGGTTCCTGAAGTGCTTGGTTATTTTTCAATGGAGGTTATCAACTACGTGCCTGAGTGAGTGACGGATGACTGTGGAATTCTTTTCTCATGACTTGAGAAGTTATTCTTCATTATTTGATGCATACAGCCCTCATACCACCACCATTATTTACTGTCACTTACTTGATTACACCACTGTTTATTGTGAGGAGTGGCCTCTACTGCATAACACGGCAATGGAAGACTTAGGATCTCCTGCTTATTGAAGAAATGTAGCATTTATTGGATCTGTTTTGATGATTGGGGTTGCTCCTGGCTCACTGCCCACAAGCAAATAAAAAACATCCCCTGCTCTGAAGCATGTCACCCTATGAGATGTACAACACACATTGCATACTGTGTCACTCAGGACCCCACAAATGGTATTATTTTGCAACATTTTTTGCTGCGCACTCATGGGATTTGAGGGTTGCTGGCAAGGCCACCTTCATTATTACCCATCCTTAACTGCCCTTGAGAAGATGGTGCTGAATGCCTTCTTCAATCACTGCAGTTCATGTGGTGCTGGTACACTCACAATGCAGTTAGGACGAGGGTTCCAGGCTATTTGATCCAGTGATAATGAAGGGAATACTATCTACTCCAAATCAGGATGAGGGGAGGCACAGAAGGCAATACGCACATAGTGCTATTTCCAAACGAAAAAATAGAAGTTGCTAGAAATCTCAGCAGGTCTTGCAGTATCTATTGAGAATAATCAGAGTTAATGGTTCGGTTTCAGTGGCCCTTTTTCAGAACTGTTCTGATTCCTCTCCACAGATGTTGCGGGATCTGCAGAAATTTTCCAGCAATTTCTGTTTTTGTTTCAGATATCCACCAACAGCTTTTCTCCTGAATTTTTTTTATCTAGTGGGATTTACAAAGACTGCTGCTTTTATCCTTCTTGATGGTCCAGGTTGTGTGTTTTGCAAATACTTTTGTCATGCAGATGGTACACAATGCTCCCACTGTGCACTGGTGATGATGGGAGTGAATGTTTAAGGTAGGGTAAGGTGCCAATCAAGTAGGCTGCTTGTTACTGGAACTACATTCCTCCTGCCAATTGTAGAGTGTTTGATCACACAGGCTAATTGTTTTTCCAAAGATGCCTCTTGAGATTCCTTGATTTTTGGAGGCAATGTTTTGGTGTTCAGGGCATTTCTTTTTAGTCATTCTCACTCCTTCATTGGGTGATGTAGTAAAAGAGTAACCTTACTTTCTGTACTTGTATGGAAATGTGGGGATTTGGAATCATCCAAAAGCAGAATTAGAAGAATTCATCAGTATTGCTAATAATCATCACCCTTCAGTAAATGTAAAGCCACAACATACAATGAAAGCATTAATTTCCTAGACACCACAGTAGAAGACAACATGCATTAGTTAGCAACATTAAAAAAAACTGACACAGTTTTATTCACAAAATGTTTTCACTCTCAACAAGCTTCCCACTGATTGATGCAGTTACCACTAATGGTTGAGTGTTGGTCTCTAACACACCATTGTACCGCTGACAATTAAGGAGGCTGGTTAGCTCAGTTGGGTGAACAATTAGTTTGTAATGCAGAATGATGACAACGGCATGGGCTTGATTCCCACGCCAGCTGAAGGACTCTCCCTCTCCTCTTACCTGGGGTATGGTGACCTTCAGGTTAAGCCCATAGCAGTCATCTCTCTCTAATAGTCTGGCAGGACTAATTTACACCATGTAAGATAGTTTGAGATGTGATGACACATAATTGCAGATCTTTATGAAATAAAACCATCTCTATTAAATTATGCTATTGACATTAGAGTGACATACAGTACGTTTTCCCTGCACAGCAGTCCTGAACTCCCTCAGTTTTAATCTCAAGACTTCACATTAATTTGTAAAGAGTTCATAACTAGAGCTTTCCTGTTCTCAGTTTGGCAAGTATCCTTGCTGAGAAGTTAATAACTGTTACTACTCCCCTTTCCAGTGCCTCCCTCAGTTTCCAGCCCCACTGTTCAACTTGCAACCCTTGTGTAAATCCTCCCCAGTTTCTTCCCACAGCTCTTCTCTCTCTCTCTCCATTTTTAATGTCTCATTTAGCCTCCAGGCCAACTATCGTTCTCTCCAGTTGTGTTCCCAGGCCCTGGCCTCGCTCCCAAAGGTCAATGCCTTGCTTCCCAGCTTCAGCCCCTGGGCCTTGCTTCCTGCTCCCAGGCCCACTACCTGAGGCTTTGCTGACTGCTGCCACTCACATTGCTGCTTCAAACACAGGCTGCTTCCTTCCCACTTTGCCTGCTGACAGTGAGCTTAGCAGCAGCAATCATGGAAAAGAACTGGTCTGACATTGGCAGAGCAGTTCTTCATCCTTTCATTCCATTTCAAACACAGGGACAACTTTTCTCAAATCATTACCTCTGTGAGTGGACTTTCCTGGGTGATTAGGGATTTTGAAGGTGGATCTGTCCACGCCGCCTGTCCATTTTGAGTGTTGCATCACGCAGTGCAGTCATGTCTGGACATGATTTGGGAAGTCAGGACGGGAGTTCATCTTGAGTGGTATGAATATTACCTGGTACATATTACATCAGAGTGAATGTTATCCAGCTCTTGCCACATGCAAACGTGGGTCACATTATCTAAGGAATTGGAAGTACCATTCAGCATTGTTCACCGATGACTGCACATCCCATTTTGACCTTGTAATGGAAGGGAGATCATTGTTGAACCCTGATGTTGTCTCTGACATGTCCTCCTGCATGCTTCAGTTAATCAAGATTTGTCTTTTGATTTGATATTAATGGTAGAGTGAGGCATATAAGAACATAAGAGCTTGGAGCAGGAGTAGGCTGTTCAGCCCTTCGAGTCTGCTTCGCCATTCAATAAGATCATGGCTGATCTTTTCATGGACTCAGATCCACTTACCGCGCTCTCACCATATCCCTTAATTCCTTTATTGTTCAAAAAATATCTACCTTAGCTTTAAAAATGTTTACTGAAGTAACATCAACTACTTCACTGGGCAAGGAATTCCATAGATTAACAACCCTCTGGGTGAAGAAGTTCCTTCTCAATTCAGTCCTAAATCTGGTCCTTCTAATCTTGAGGCTATGCCCTCTTGTCCTAGCTTCACCTGCCAGTGGGAACATCCTCGCTATTTCTACCTTATCTATTCCCTTCATAATTTTATATGTTTCTATAAGATTCCCCCTCAATCTTCTGATTACCAATGAATATAATCCCAATCTACTCAGTCTCTTCTCATAAGCCAACCCCCTCAACTCTGGAATCAACCTAATGAACCGCCTCTGCGCCATCTCCAGTGCCAGTACATCCTTCCACAAGTAATGGGACAAAAACTGCACACAGTACTCCAGGTGTGACCTCAAAAGCACCTTGTACAGCTGCAAACTAACCTCTCTGCTTTTAAACTCAATCCCTTTAGCAATGAAGGACAAAATTCCATTTGCCTTCCTAATTACTTGTTGTACCTGCAGACCAACCTTCTGTGATTCATGGACAAGGACACCCAGGTCCATTTGGATAGCAGCATGCTGCAACATTTTATCATTCAAGTAATAATCCCTTTTACTATTAGTCCTACCAAAATGTATGACTTCACATTTATTTACATTGTATTCCATCTGCCAGACCTTTGCCCACTCACTCAATGTATCTATGTTCCTCCGCAAAGTTTTACGGTCCTCTGCACACTTTGCTCTGCCACTCATCTTAGTGTCATCTGCAAACTTTGACACCCTGCAAGTGGTCCCCAACTCCAAATCATCTATATAAATTGTACATAATTGCGGTCCCAACACCGATCCCTGAGGCACACGACTAGTCACTGATTGCCAGCCAGAATAGCACTCACTTACCCCCACTCTTTGCTTCCTGTTAGTCAACCCAACATCTATCCATGCTAATACTTCACCCCAATGCCATGCATCCTTATCTTATGCAGCAGCCTCTTGTGCGGCACCTTGTCGAAGGCCTTTTGGAAATCTAGGTACACCATATCCACAGGGTCCCCATTGTCTACCTTGCTCGTAATGTCTTCATAGAATTCCAAAAGATTTGTCAAGCATGACCTGCCCTTCATGAATTCATGCTGTGTTTGCCTAACAGGATAATTTCTATCGGGATGCCTTGCTATTTCTTCCTTGATTACAGACTCAAGCATCTTCCCCACTACAGAGGTTAAGCTAACTGATCTATAATTCTCCATCTTTTGTCTACCTCCCTTTTTAAACAGTGGTGTCACATTTGCCGTTTTCCAATCTACTGGGACTATCTAAGAGTCCACCGAATTTTGGAAAATTACCGCCAGTGCACCTGCTATTTCTCCCGCCATCTCTTTCAGCACCCTGGGATGCATTCCATCACAGTCAGGAGACTTATCAATCCTTAGCTCCATTAGCTTGCCCAACACTACCTCTTTCATAATAATGATTGTTTCCAGGTCCTCACCTACCTTCGTCTCTTTGTCAATTACTGGCATCTTATTAGTGTCCTCCACGGTGAAGACTGATACAAACTACCTGTTCAATGCCTCAGCCATTTCATCGTATCTCATAACTAAATTCCCCTTCTCATCCCGTTTACTTTAGCCACTGTTTTTCATTTTATATATTTATAGAAACTTTTGCTATCTGTCTTTATATTCTGTGCTAGTTTTTCTCTTTATAGCTCTTTTTGTGGCTTTCTGTTGACCTTTAAAGTTTTCCCAATCATCTAGTTTCATGCTGTTTTTGGCCACTTTGTATGCCTTCTCTTTCAATTTGATAGACTCCCTTATTTTCTTAGATGCCCATGGCAGATTACCCCTTTTCTTACAGTGCTTCTTTTTCATTGGAATATACTTCTGCTGAGCACTTTGAAAAACTGCTTTGAAAGTCCTCTGCTGCTCATCAATTGTCTCTCCATAAAATCTTTGTTTACAGTCTACTTTAGCCAAGCCATGAGATTACAATTTGTGGTTGAATACAATAATGCTGCTTTTGATGGTTTACAATCGCTCATAGGTGCCCAATGTTAAGTTGCTAGATTATTGAAAATCTATTTGGTTCAGCCCAGTTGTAGCACCGCACATCACTATGGAAGGAATCTTCATTACAGGGTTTGGATTTCACATCCACAAGGATTGTTAGGTGGTCACTCTGAACGTGACACAGATGGGGAGACATATCTCCCGACAGGTCTGTCACTGAGGAAAAGACCAAGTTGTTTTTATTCCCCTCTTGTTGATTCTCTTCCCACCCGTTACAGATATAGTCTAGCACCAATGTCTTTCAGAATGAGACCAGTTCAGTCAGTAATGGCACCACTGAGCCAGCCATAATGATGAGCATTGAAGTGATCCAACCAGAGTGCATTCAATACCCTTGCAAAATTCAATGCTTAATGCAGTTGGCATCAAACATGGAGGAGTACTGAAGGGCTATCAGTCAAAATTGGCAGGTGGTTTCTTTGGTTGCTCTGATGCCAAGTGACTTCATGCAGCCCAGAGTCAAAGTGTCACTCAATCCTGACTTCTCTGCCATTATTTTTGCTCGATCTAGCCTGTTGGCGGATGAGGGTATCCCCAGGAATGGTGGTGGAGCTACAGGATATGGTTTGGGGCAGAATTTGCCTTTGTTGTTTGCAGTGTCAAGGTTGTCAGTGCCTGATGGTTCACCTGGTTTCATCCGTATTCAACATGTTCTGTAGCAGCTTTGTAGAACTGAGTGGCTTGATAGGGCAGTGTGATTAAGAGTTAACCATGTTGCTCAGACTCAGCACTTGGACCACAACAGGTAAGGGTGGCAGATTTCTGTCTCTGAATGGAGCTAAGTGAATTTTTATGACCATTCTGTGATCATTATGAACAAGAGTAAGATTTCATTCCAAATGTATTGCTTCATTGAATTTTAAAACCTACTAGCTGTCAAGGCTGGACATCCACTTGTATCTCTGGATCATTAGTATACCAAGAACCAAAGGCTTTTGGACCTCAGCAGAGATGCCCACATCATAGACAACATTACATGGCAGTAATATGTATAAAACCCACGGATTTCAATAACAGGTTGAAGTAAAATTCATTTTCAAGCAGGGTTTCACATTCCTGGCATCAGTTTCATTGGCCAGACTGGTCAGAGATTGCTGCTAAGTAATGAAGTGTCTGCTGAGAGTGAAGCCCTGCTCCTAGTGATGTAGTAGTCAAGCTGCAGTGGATAAATGGGGACAGAATGCAGCTCTGAACTCCATGAATGTCATCCAGTCGGGGCGTGAGCCAAGACAGCTGCTTGGGAACTGCTTGTAATGCCAGGGCCTGTAGAAGGGTCACTGGAACTGAAATGTTAAGTGTTTCTCCCCACAGATGCTACCAGAGCTTCTCCAGCAATTTTTGTTTTTGCTTCAGATTTCCAGCGTCCTCACATCTTTGTTTTATATGACTGGAATAAAACTTGACTTGTGGTAGTATGCAGGATCTTTGCAGAGCCCAAGAACAGAAGCTTTTTACTCTCAGCTCCACACTAAAATCAAATGTCAATTTTTAAAATCTTTTAAGATTTGGACATTTCCTGTTGCCCAGAACACACGTGGTGGTCTTGTGCTACAGTGGATAATGTTCTGCCTCTGACCTTTCAGTTGGAAGTGCTCATGGGTTTGGAAGGTATTGTCTGAGGATCGTTGGTGGATTTTTGCAGACCATCTTGTAGATAGCACATGCTGCTGCTACTAAGTGTTGGTGGTGCTTGTGGATTTGGTGCGTATTAAGTGGGTTGGAGTTCCCTTCCAGAACTTGAAGGCCAAACAAGCTGTATTCAAATGTGGCCAATATTTATTCTTTTCGACCGAGCAGGTGATTATCAATTTATAACTCATTTCCAATGCAGCCCCGTCGGCAGTAGGAACGGGAGAATCTCCCGGTCATTTATGCTATCTGGAAAGTTGTGTCTCACAAACAACAGCTTCTGTCAACAAGCCAGGAGCCTATTCCAGGGTTAAGGTGCCATAGTCCTAGTCGATCATAGAGTTGCTCTCTCATTAGAGAGTTTTAGTCATTCAACCTGAAGTTCAGCACAGCTCAGGTGAAGGCAGAGAATCATAGAACTCCTACAATATGGAAGCAGGTCATTCGGCCCATTGTGTCCACACATACCCTCTGAAGAGCACCCCAACCAGACCCATTCTCTATTCTATCTCTATAGTCCTGCATTTCCCATGGCTAATCTATTCAATTGCATGTCCCTGGATACTATGAGCAAGTTAGCATGGCCAATCCACCTACCCTGCACATCTTTGAAGTGTGGGAGGAAACCAGAGCACACAGAGGAAACCCACACGGATACGGGGAGAAAGTGCAAACTCCACACAGACAGTCGCCCGAGGGTGGAATTGAACCCAGGCCCCTGGCTCTGAGAGGCAAAGTAGAATGTTTATGTTAATCTCAGCTGATACGGGATTTGAAGCAGTGTTGTTGGTGTCACTCTGCATTGTTCCAAGAAAGACAAGCCATGAAAACAGGCATAAGCATGCACTTTGTCCACGTCTAGGCGCAAGAAAGAACCCGGTAATGCAGTGCTTTAGTTTTATAGGTATACAAAATATTGATTCATTTGGGAAGCAACAATGAGACTGTTGAAGAGAGATTCCCTGTCTCATTGATTCAGGAGGTCACAGTGTCAAATACACATGGAAAGTAAGTGAATGATTATATGAAAGAAAGTTATCTCTGCATATGAACAGCTTCCACTGAGGATCTGTCTGTTTTGGTATAATTGAAAGAAACATGATAACATTGTCACTAGCCTGGAAGTACTTTGATGATGTAGACATTGTTGAATTGCACTGAAAAAATTTCATGAGGAGAAAGAATTGTCTTTCAAGACCTATACAATCTCATTTAATACGTTTGAGGAGAAGTCATCAATTTAGTGTTGGAAGCGTTTCAGTGAATTTGAATACAACAAAATCCCACACAAAGGATTGAAATCCACCAGCAGGTAATTTGTTTCAGTGGCAGTGATTGAGGGAGACATATTGGCCAGATCGCTGGGGTGGATCTGCAACTCTTCAAAATAGTTGGCAGAGAAGCCTCATGTAGCCAGTTGAATGAAACTCCATGTAACATATCATTGAAACTTCGGGGTGTAGTACCCCAGAGTTTCGTCTCAGGTCTCTGGAATGGTGGTTAAACTTTCCATCTTTTAACTGAGAAGCAATACTGCTGTCACTGCGCCACAGTAAACAACAAGATGTCAGAAATAATAAGAGGCCAACACAAATCTAATGCATGAAGAGTGGATATTGCAACCTTGAAATGCTCTGGCATATTCTAAAGAGACTAAAAATAAGAGATAACTGTTGAATGTCATTGGCAAGCCCAGAAGTGGTTGAGAAGCTGAGCTGAGTTAGAATTGACTGGAGGGGGAAAATGCATCTGCTGTCACTCTGCTGTCATATTGTAGGACAACTGACATGATGTTACTTGACTCACACTGGGTTAGGATGCATTTTTACTGAATATTGTATTTGTGTACTATTTAAATATAAATAGTTCCTTAATTTCGCAAGTTTTCCTTTGGTTTTCCCTCCATGGCCCTTTTCTCCTCATTACAAGGAGGTTGATTCCATTGAGGGGCACCGAATTGGGAGTCCCATTCACTATCCAGCACTTTGTTAACTTCGCCACGATTCATATCCAGGTCTTGACAGTGATCTTCAACAGTGAGTGATGGCAGGTTATTTGTCTGTGAGATGCATTGGAGAAAAACTTAGCCGTGTCCTTCCCCAAATTTCACACATTTCCTGCAGAGGTCATTCAGTAATGATTATAAGATGGCAAAGACTGTTTTCTGCTTTGAAAGCAAGAGATGACAAAACACCTTGCTTGCCTGCAGACTGTGAAAAGTACGAACATCCCTCTTCTATGACATTTAGGTGCTCATTGTAGCAACCCATTAATTCATCAGCAGAGCTTTTAGCTTTCAATTAAAATATTTGGATTGAGAAGCTAACAGCAAAACATATAATATTTGTGAAAGAAACGAAATCCTCTTCAATTTTTTTTCAAGTAAAAACTGAAAATTCTAGAAACAGCGTGTCAGGACAGCAAGTGTTGAGGGAAAATCATTTTAGCGTGTAGCTTCCCAAAGCAGGGGTCAGGACCCCACAGTGAGCCAAAATTTTAGGTCATGTGATCTGAGGCAATGATAGCTGCCACTGAGTTTAGACCAAGTGATGTTAGTCTCGATTCCACATTGAGAGACGCTTGTTCTCAGTTCCTACCGAACGGCTGCAAGAGTCTCATAGTCCGCAACTTAACATCCCATTGAAAATATGAAGTCTCAGAGTGTAGATTTTAGGCTCGGGTCTGTGGAGTGGGGGTTACGCCTTCTGTCTTCTGACTGAGAAGCAAGGAGTGTGACCACTCCCCCACAGTAAAACTTGAGATGGCATCACAGTTGAAAATAGGTTGAGTTAGTCTTCCAGGCTAATGACATTTCTTAAGATATTTCCAGCACTTGTTTGTCTTTAATCTCAAATTTTCAGCATCCACAGTAGTTTTCTTTTATTTCTCTAGTTTTTTGTTTAACAAATTTTGCTTTCCTTAAGATTTCAGGGCACTGGTGCTGAGCGGTGACATAGTCAGGTTCGAAGGCCATGGTAGAATTTATTTCGCATGTCAAAAACTGCAAATGATTCGTCCAGAAATAACATGCAAACTAACAATTAGAACTGCTGTGCAATGCTCACTGTACTCTGATTTTACCTAGAGATTCTGGTTTTAAATCAAAGCAATCTTACTCTGACAACTGACAGTATTCAAGGGGACATGAATCTCAAACAGGGAATTCAGAAGGATAGTTGATATAGAACATTCTTATGTTACACTGCACAATACAGGATACTCCTCTAACACTGACATATAAAGGCACATTGTTAGGTAATGTACAAGCAATCTTACTCTACACAACTAATCTGGCATCAATCTACACTTGATCTTGACGTGCCTGAATGGAACAGTTTGTAACAAAAGCATAGACATATTCTATTCAAAGGACATTGCTGTCTCTTCATTTAGAGAAGTAACAATGCAGAACAAGTAGAGGCAGGTCTTGACTAAAGATGGTGACTAAAATTAATGATATGGTTTCCAGCATATTCAACTGATTAAGTTATGAGATGCATAGGGGCAAACAGATTCAACTTAAGAACTTACACACTCTGGAAAGACTACACAGTAGCACAGAACCAGTGAGCAACAATAATACACAAAATGCTCTGAATGTACTCGTGCTTAAGTGCAACATCAATAATCATAATCTGTTTGGAAACATTCCCACCATTAATGCATAGGGCAAAGGAGAAAGAGCAAGGATGGCGACAGGGAATGGACGAACTGGATATTACCATAAATTCACTGCAAGTATGAAAGGCAAACAACCTCCCACTGTGCTGTAGAATTCTATCCTCTTCGTTCTACATCACAGGTAGGAACTTCAGAGTTTACTCTGAGCAGAAAGCATTCTTAAATGTTTGGCATCGGTGGATATTTGCAGCCCAAAGCAAGTCTAAAGGATAAATAATTGATGTTTACTTTCCAGGTGAAAAGTTAGAAGTGGAGCAAGTAGCCTTTCTTGAGGGTAAACACCAAGTTATAGCCTAGCACCTTATTTTGAGTCCTGTTTTACATTGAATTTTAGAGATTATTTCTCTTCTTGAATCAGGAGGAATGATGTTTTGTTTAAAACAGCCATCTTACTATATTTCTAAAACTATTTAAATGGCTACGAGGCCGCTGAGGGCATGAAAGATTCCGTACAAATGTCAGTCTTTTTCTATCTGATGTTTCCTTCTGTTACTGTGTAAGTTAGGGTCAATATAGTTTGCTTGGTGACCCTGTGAAGTCAGCGAGATCACATGTGGGCACATGCCAAGGAAACACTATTGTGACAAAAGTGTCTCAGTTGATGCTGAGCTAATCTGAAATATTTAGAAACATGGAAAATTTCATGAACGTGAAAAAATAGGAGCAGGCATAGGCTACTCAGCCCTTTGAACCTAGTCCTCATTCAACATGATCTAACTCAACACCCTGTCCCTGCTTTCTCCCCACCAGCATGGCAACAGCTTACCCAATGAAACTTGTGTTTGAAGACTTGAACAAAGATGGAAACTTGGAAATTGATTACAATACTGTAGGAAGATATGTGTTGCTTAATCTGAGTGAATGGAGAGGCAGAAATACAGCAAGCTGACACTGATTCAGTGGCAGTGAATCACCATCTACTCAAAAGCCTTACTCTTCCAAAGTTGGCAGTTACTTTGATTATTTCCGCTCAAGCAAAATGCTGACCGTATACCAATGGTGGACAGGGTTTGAAATGGTAAACAAACCATACACATTTTCTTTCAAAACCTAGTTAGTCTCATATTAATACCCAATAACATTACAAATGGACAGCAGTGATTAATGGTAATTGCATACGCTGGCAGGGAAGAGCTCGATTAACATACCGAACATTTATCATTGCCAAGATCACTATTGTAGTCAATGGATTAGAAAGTCTAGATTACCATCCCAACGGACAAACTGTTCACCTGTTTCTAATGAGCAAATGACTATTCACCTACTTCTTGAGGTCTTGGATTTGAATGTTTGGTGTCAGATTGTGATTCTAAATAATCTAGAATCAAATGGTTTCCTACAACTATAATAGTCACCTAACTCATTCATTTGAAACTCTACGAGGACGGGCAGCTGTAAAAGGAGGAGGAAAACATACGTGACTGAGTTATAAGGAGTAAATTCAGTGCGAACCGCCCCCTCACCTCCCCACAACTTACAATGAGTTAATGTCATGTCAACTCGTAGACACATTCCGCATAGAATTGCTATGATTGGGAAATGTGGAGAGCACGGGTGTATCATTTAAACACAGGTCTTTGCCTTCTAAAGATTCAGGAAAAATCACAGTCGTGACTTTACAGCACCTTGGCTATTTCAATAAGATCTCACAAGTGCTATCATTCTTTCAAGTATCACATTTCTCAATCAAAAAGGATGGTTTAAGGAAAAATTCATACAGGCCAACACCACCTTCCTTCCACTCCAGTTTTTTTTTGAAGTCCACATTTACAAAAATGTTTACAGTAAAATTGGTCCAGTTATGTTCCTTCACTAAAATCTTTCTGTCTTTAATCAATGGATTGGCAACTGGTTGGCTCAAAACTTCAACCAATTTTCTGGGAGTGGGATGGGGAGCAAGGGGAGAGATTTTCCCAGTTGTGGGCCCACACTTGGGCATCGAAACCCCTCATTTATGAAAAGCCATGGACTACAAACTTCTGGTTTGCTGCAGAACACTGTAGCTCTAGTAACATCAAGAAGCACTCCTCGCAGGGTGGAACATCATCTCTCACATGGCAATTCTCAAGGTGAGGTGCGACCTCTGTACAGAAGCTTCAATTGCCTTGACACCCATACTGGGAAAAGCACTGATTGCTGTTTCAAAGGACTTTCTCCAGGTGAGCTTTTCAATCTCTGCTGGAGCTTCAAGATAAACACCAGAACAGATGGCTGTTCCATTGAAGAATGTACTACTTTCAATTCCATTTTCCCCTATCCTGTATCTTTATAGAATCATCAAGTTATAGAAATCTAAAGCACAGAAAACAGGTCCTTTCGCCCATCATTTCCATGTCGGTTGAAAACAACCACCTAATTATTCTAATCCCATTTTGAAGCAATTCAGCAATCTTGCTCTGTTTGTTTGCATACGATGTGCATGTATATGTCACAGAATTCAAGACGGAATTTAGCTTGTTCATAACATTTATACTTTTTATTGAGTGAGTTCATAATAAAACTCCTTAATTTCAATCACCTTAAGGTCTCTGATTTGCTTGTTTCTGTACTTTTAGAATGGTTGAGTACATTTTGAATTAAAAAAACACTCCCTTTATAAGAATTCAAACTCTGTATACCAACAATGTAAGGAAGAGGAATTTGTTCACCTCCCACTCCCTGAGCTTGCTTGCAACACCCTCAGAACACAACGTGGTTTTCATAGTTTGGACAGAATAGTGGAATATTTAAATAATGAAATATTGTAAACTTAACTGCATTTTTAAAATTTAATTATCTTTTAACTCTCACATCTTTATTCCACTATATTTTGTTTATATCCATGCATTAAATTGCATTTGCTGTATTTTCAGATTATCTAGTATTTCTATTTTTCTTCATGTTTCCCATCACAATGCTGAATGCTTTAATATATCAACCCATTTAATCACTTCACCAGCACATTGTGTTTAATGAAGAACTCTCAGCATGGTACTAAGTTCTGACTGATGTGGATTTGTGTTTGAAGTTTGCTTTTCCTTATTCATTTTTAAAGGCTTCATTCATTGAGTCTGTTTCATGTGTGCTCTATTCCCAGTTTGCCACACAGATTTGAAGATTTATTGATTGCAAAAAGAAGGAGACTAGTACTGCAATCCTAAATATACAGTAACACTATCTTGGAGTAAATTTATTAGACTCAGTGTACCTGCTCTATTCATAATGCTGGAAGAGGAAGTTGGAATAATCTTGGAAGCTCTGTGCTAACGGAATGCTAAGAACATCATGAATAATACAATTTGCTACACTGTTCATGATATGACTAATATTCCTTTATCTCGTACAGTCCAAAGCTATTCTAACCTTTAGTTAAGACATTGCATCTGGGAGCGTAAAATAAATTGGCTGAAAGGCAGGAAACAACACCAATTGTTACAGGAGTAATATTAGGATGAAGGGATGCACTGAGTGGAGCATCTCAGGGATTATTTTGAGACCACTGCAGTTGTTAATTTACATCAATGGCTTGTATTCAGTAACTCAGTCAAAAGTGGTCAGATTTGCAGACTATACAATGCTTGGAGACTCTGAAGTGGCGACAGTGGATATACAAAATGAATTGGACAAAGCTGGACACAATGGCAGATGGAATTCTATCTGGACAAGGGCAAAATACTTCAGGCTGAGAGGGCAATGAATTGACCTCATGAATGAGGTGGCATAACTCAGTCCATAAGTTGAATAAGATCATTGCATATTTGTTGATCTAATCTTTAAGCAGTACTTTAGAGCCGCAATCAATGAAAAACATGACACATGGAAATGTACAGCTCAAGGAGTACAGAATTTGTTGGGCAAGGTTGTCATTTTGCAGTGGTGTTGGAGGTTTCACATGTTTGATTTGATTTATTATTGTCACATGTACCTAGGCAAAGTAAAAAGTTTTGTTGTACATGCTCAGTACAGGTGGATCAAGCCATACAAAGGGCATTAGGGTAATAGCACACAGCGAAGAATATAATGTTGCAGAATTCAGTTTTAAAAGAGTAGAACGGTGACAAGATGTATAAGAATAAGATCTGCTGCAGAGAACTCGTAACGAGTCAACATGCTTCAGCACTATCTTAGTGAGATGCATCAGGGAGTCAATTTTAACCTTTGTGACTTAAGGGAAGCATTCAACAAAGTTAACGGCCAGGACAGGTAAAGTTAAATCTTCAATCACAATGAATTGAACTGTGAAAAAGTCTGGTGAAATTGGAAAAAAGGCAATAGGGAAGACAGCAGAGAATAGCTGAAAGGTATATGAGGAGTAGTAGTAAAAAGGAAGCCATGGTATCGGGACAAAATATAGGTGAAAGGTCCATGCAGTTCTCCTTCACACAAGGGCCATCAAAGAACTGAAATATTTCTTGGGAGCAATGCGAATTTGGTGGGGCAATTTTAGCCCCATTAAAATGCATGCATTTGGGATGGGTGCAAAGATTAAAGACATTAGACCCGCCGTAACGTGGGCAAATCTGGCTTTGTGGAAATGGGATGAGGAGTGGTCAAACAACTCCCTCCAAGGAGGCAGGTTCTGCAGTCAGGTAGAATGATACAGCTGGAAGACTGACATTTAACCTGCTTTATAAGTTTTCCACGAGTGATGTAGGAATCTTAGTCCTTGTGACAGACATCAGTGCAGAGTTGACAGTATGACTCTGGGGGAAATTTAAGTGCCTCTTAAACACTGCTTGTAAGCTGGAAGGAATAGAAAGGTTTCCCCTGGCCTTGCAAGCATACCTCTTTCACTGGAGCCCTGATGACCTGATGTGTTCTTCCCATGGCAGGTCAAGCATTGACCTCCCTTCTTTAGGTTCCTTACCTTTGATTATCACCAATGCTGCAATGTTCCTGCCAATTTCTTCATTTGCTTCACCATTCTTGATTGTGCCCTCAACCAGGCTCCACTCTCTGGAGTTTGCTTCATAAATTCCTCCACCTCTCCCTTTTCCCTTTTCAGATCTCCTTCTGCGATCATGCTTTGCATTACCTTTCCTCACCTCACTTCCTCTAGCCTGACAGCTAGGATGCTTACCTGTACGAAAAATGCTGTTTAGTTAAACTAGTTTGGCAGGGGGTGGAGAACCGGATTTATAATTCAGAGGATGAGGTATTCGGCCTTCAAACAGACACAACAGGGAGTGAGATAAGACAGCACAGAGCTGGGTGAACACAGCAGGCCAAGCAGCATCAGAGGAGCAGAAAAGCTGATGTTTCAGGCCTAGACCCTTCTTCAGAAATGGGTGACACAACAGGGAGTGAGCTGGTTAATAAAGAAATGCGGCCGATGGAGCAGAATTGTGGACACCAAGATGGTTTGAGGTGTGTATACCTCAATGCTCGAAGTATCAGAAATAAAGAGGATGAACTTAGGGCACGGGTCGGTACTTGGAACTGCGATGCCATTACAGAAACTTGGGTAACTCAGGGAGAGGAATGGTTATTGGAAGTTCTGGGATTTAGATGCATTAAAAGAAATAGGGGGGGTGGAAATAGAGGTGGGAGAGTGGCATTGCTAGTCAGGGTGAGTACAGCAGCTACTGAAAGGCAGTTCGAGAACGATACGTCTATAGAGTCAGTTTGGGTTGAGGTCAGGAACAAGAAAGGAGCAGTCACTTTGTTGGGGGATTTTTACAGACCCCCTAGTAGTTGCAGAGAAGTAGAGGAGCCGATTGGGAGGCAGATACTGGGAAGGTGCAGAAGTCAAAGGGTTGTAGTCATGGGTGACTTCAACTTTCCAAATATTGATTGGAAACATTTTAATTGTAATAGTTTAGATGGGGCAGATTTTGTCCAGTGCGCTCAGGAAGGATTCCTGACACAGTATATAGATAGACCAACACAAGGAGAGGCCACTTTGGATTTGGTGCTAGGCAATTGTTAGACCTGTTGGTAGGACAGCATTTTGGAGGTAGCGATCATAACGCTGTCTCTTTCATGATAGTCATGGATAAGGAAAGGTACATACGGCAGGGTAAAGTTTACAACTGGGGGAAGGGTAATTACAATTCAGCGAGGCAAGAACTGGGCAACACAAATTGGGAACAGATGCTGTTAGTGAAGAGCACCACAGAAATGTGGAGATTGTTTAAGGAATGCATCCTGCAGGTGCACGATATGTTTGTCCCTAGCAGGCAGGGATGATGTGGTCGAGTGAAGGAGATTTGGTTCTTGAGAGAGGTTGAACGACTGGTTAAGAGGAAGAAGGATGCTTATGTAAGGTTTAGGAAAAGAGAAACAGAAAAGGCTCTAGAGGGATACGAGTTATCCAGGAAGGAGCTGAAGAAAGGGCTTTGGAGAGCTATAAGGGGGCATGAGAAAACCTCATAGGATTGATAGGATCAAGGAAAACTCCAAGTCTTTTTACACATATGTGCAGAACAAGAAAATGACCGGAGAAAGATCAAGGATTGGAAAGGGAATTTATGTATGGAGCCTGAAGGGATAGGAGAGGTCCTTAATGAATACTTTTCTTCAGTATTCACAACTGAGAGGGGCCTAGTTGTAGAAGAGGATGTTGTGAAACAGGTAGGTATGCTGGAGGAGGTTGATGTTAGTAAAGAAGATGTGCTAGGAATTATGAGGAAGTTGAAGATAGATAAGTCCCCCGGGCCTGATGGGATTTATCCAAGGATTCTATGGGAAGCGAGGGGCCAGATCACACGGCCTTTGGCGATGATCTTTTCATCCTCACTTTCCACAGGTATAGTGCCAGAAGATTGGAAAGAAGCAAACATTATTCCCTTGTTCATAAAGGGGAACCGGGCTAACACCGGAAATTACAGGCCAGTTAGTCTAACGTCAGTGGTGGGCAAATTATTGGAAAGGACTCTGAGAGACAGGATTTATGATCACTTGGAAAGGAGCAATTTGATCCGTGATAATCAGCATGGATTTGTGAGGGGTAGATGCCTCACAAACCATATTGATTTCTTTGAAGAGGTGACCAAACATGTGGATGAAGGTAGAGCAGTGGATGGGGTAAACATGAATTTAAGTAAGGCATTTGATAAGGTTCCCCATGGTAGGCTCATGCAGAAGGTAAGGAGGCACCGGGTAGGGGGAAATGTGGCAGATTGGATTCAGAATTGGCTGACCCTTAGAAGACAAAGGGTGGTAGCAGATGGAAAGTATTCAGTATGGTGCTCAGTTACGAGTGGTGTACCACGAGGATCTGTTCTGGGTCCTCTTTTATTTGTGATTTACGTAAATAATTTGGATGTACGAGTGGAAGGGTGGATTAGCAAGTTTGCGGACGATACGAAGGTGGGTCATGTTGTGCGCAGTGCAGAGGGCTGTTCTAGGTTACAAACGGACATTGATAGAATGCAGAGCTGGGCTGAGAAGTGGCAGATGGAGTTTAACCTTGAAAAGTGTGAGGTGATTCATTTTGGAAGGACAAACTTGAAAGCAGAATACAGGGTTAACAGAAAGATTCTTGGCAGTGTGGAGGAGCAAAGGGATCTTGGGGTTCATGTTCACAGTTCCCTTACAGCTGCCACCCAGGTGGATAGAGTTGTTAAGAAGGCGTACGGTGTGCTAGCTTTCATTAATGGAGGGATTGAGTTCAAGAGCTGTGAAGTTATGCTCCAGCTGTACAAAAGCCTGGTTCGGCCACATCTGGAGTATTGTGTCCCAGTTCTGATCACCTCATCACAGGAAAGATGTGGAAGCAAAAATTAGAAAAAGTGCACAGGAGATTTACCAGGATGTTGCCTGGAATGGAGGGAAGGTCTTACAAGCAAAGTTTGAGAGAGCTAGGGCTTTTCTCTTTAGAACAACGAAGGACGAGAGCTGACTTGATAGAGGTGTACAAAATGATCAGAGGTATCTAGAATGGGCAGCCAGAGACTTATTCCTAGGGTGGAGGTAGCTTTTACGAGGGCACATAGTTTTAAGTTCATGGAGGTAGATGCAGGGGAGATGTTCGAGATAGGTTCTTTATTCAGGGAGTGGTCAGGGCGTGGAATGCATTGCCAGTGAGGATAGTGGAGTTGGCCTCATTAGGGGCATTTAAGCGGCTATTAGATTGGCAAATGGATGACAGTAAAAGGTAGCGGTGAACATTAGATAGACTTTAGGTTTAGGGTAAAAGTTTGGCATATCATCATGGGCTGAAGGGCCTGTACTGTGCTGTGGAGTTCTCTGTTCTATCAGTTGTTCCTTTCCTTCCTTATGGGTGGATGATAGGGATACAGGAACAGGGGTGGGTCATTCAGCCCCTACAGCCTGTTCCACCATTTAATGAGATTATGGCTGATCTGTGGCCTACTTACATTGAACTGCCTTTTGCCCACATCACTTAATACATTTGCTTAACAAAAAATATCGATCTCAGATTTAAAATTAACAACTGATCCATACTCACTGCCATTTGTGGAATGGAATTCCAGACAACTGCCACCCTTTGTGTGTGGATCAGTTTCCTAGTATCTCTCCTGTACGGTCTGGCTCTAAGTCTCAGACCATGAATCTCCAACCAGTGGAAATAGTTCATGTACCCTGCCTTTTCCTGTTAATATCTGGAAACTTTAATCAGAACACCACTTAACCTTTCAAATTCTGGGGAACACAGGCCTAATTTGTATGATATCTCCTCATAGTCATATAATCCCTGGAAGCAGGCCATATGGCCCATCGAGTTCACACCAACCTTCCAAAAAGCATTCCTTATCTCTGTAACCATGCATTTTTCTAGCCTGCAAATCAGTGGACACAGTGGAGCAATTTAGCATGGCAAATCTATCCAACCTGCACATCTTTGTATTATGGGAGGCAACCAAAGCACCTGGAGGAAACCCATGGAAACACGGGGAGAACATGCAAAGTCCACACAGACAGTTGCCCGAAGTTGGAATCAAACCCAGGTCACCGGCACTGTTAGGCAGTGCTAACTACTGAGCCGCTGTGCTGGCCCTGAGGTCCGGTTATCATTCTTGTAAACCTATGTTGCACTACTCCCAAGCTCAATATATCTTGCCTAGAGTGTGGTGCCCAGGTCAGCTCACAGCACTCTAAGTGGGGTCTAACCAAGGTTTTGTCGACCTGCAGCATAACCTCAGCATCCTTACTCACTGATCCTCGAGATGTAAAAACTAGGGTTAGTTTGTAAGCTGTATGGCTTTCCTTATTTGCGTAAATCTTGTGAACTAGGGCTTGATACAACTATGGATATGCATCAAATTAGGAGTATCAATATGTTTCAGACATGTAACAACTAACATTTGGAATGTAGCTAATTCAAAATAGAAACTGGAACTCTCAACTGCCGGAGATAAAAACCTACAATTTCTTCAAGGGTTCTCTCGATCAGTCATTATTTACCCAGTGGACTTCTAGTGTGATCACAGTAGCTGATCAGAAGAGCCTGTCAGGAAAACCCAAGCAGTTTTTTTTCTCCTCATCGGTCTGGGTTTAACACAAAGAAAACAGGCAGAAGCTGTATGCTAAATATTTGCCGCATTACAATAGTGACTGCACAATAAAAGTACTGCATCAGCTGTGAAGCATTTTAGGATGTCTAAAGGTGCTAAGTAAAAAATAGGTCCTTTCTTTCATCTTTTATCCTTTGAAACACAGATCAGGCTTTCAAAAATTGTTTAAATAGTTTAGAATAAATTAGTTCAAATGATAAAGGAAAGGAAAGTTGGTTAGCAGCCAACTCAAATCAGTTACTTTGGAATTTGTATTATTACTTGAAGTTGGCTATTGCTGCATGTGATTCTATGACTGCAGATTGTATTTGCACTGCAATAGCTTCCAAGTACGTGAGATAGTAGGAACTGCAGATGCTGGAGAATCCGAGATAACACGGTGTAGAGCCGGATGAACACAGCAGGCCAAGCAGCATCAGAGGAGCAGGAAGGCTGATGTTTCCGGCATTTCTGAAGAAGGGTCTAGGCCCGAAACGTCAGCCTTCCTGCTCCTCCGATGCTGCTTGGCCTGCTGTGTTCATCCAGCTCTACACCGTGTTATCTCAGCTTCCAAGTAAGTGTGGCAGTGAATTGTTTTACTTCAAACAAGGCGTACTACCTGATATCCTGCATGCTGGGAAATGTGTCTGCAACCAAAAAGGTGATGCAACTCCGAATTTCTAGTCATCCTAAATGTCATAATTATTTTCCAGAGATTTGAGTTTGTTAGAACTCAGTTTGAACATTTTTAAAGAGATGGAGGTCTTCTTCAAAAATATCTCACAAGGACAACAATTTAGCATTCCACTACATCAAACAGTTGATGTTACTAAAAGCTTGCTTTCTGTGAAAAGTTAATCCTTGGGAGTATTTCAATGCTCCTGATTTAATTTGTCCAATCTCTTCCAATGCGAGTACAAGTATCAGATTGCCCTGTTCATTAAAACGTATATTTTAGAATTGTCTAAAGGCTCAAAAGATTTCCCAGTAACTGAGCAATGTGCGTGCGTGTGTGTGTGTCTCGCTGTGGTGGGGGGAAGGGGGCGAGAGAATGGAGACGGTGCAAGGCTCCAGCTTTGATCCCTCTTTCGAGTTAATTTAGCTGATTTTAACTGGATATGTGGAACAGATATAACATTGGGCTTCACTATACAGGAATGCTATTGCCATTGTGCCAGAGTGCTGGAAACGCTGATGTAGATATTGCTTGAGAGCAGTTTGTGTCTTAAATGGGATGTCAATGTTAATTAAGAGAATAATATTGGCCATTTAGTTTGAGTATAAGTTAGCGCCCAGTGTCTATGAGAAATGAGACCACTGAAGGATTTTTGTTGGAATTAAGAAGGCTCTTTTTAAAATTTATATTATCACATGAAATAATTCACCGATATGCTGTTACTGACAGAAATTTGATTCCTACCTCCTGACATTAACACAGCAACATGTTGAAATGGTTTCGTTGCGATTCTCCAACACCATTTATTCACCTTTGCTGTACAATTGTGTTTGAGCTGTACATGGCTCAACTCAATGATTTATTTTAATTGCATCTGTTTAGCATGCATGAAGGGTCCAAAGAGTATCAAAACATTCCTTCAAAGAAACCAGCAGTTTGCAGAAAAGTTGTATAAATGTTTCATTTCATTGGTGCCAACTTGCATTTCAGGCACGACCAGTTGCAAGGGTTGAAAATCTGTGTTCTTACCTCCTTCGTTGTCCTTGCTATCAGAGCATGCAGTCTCCATGGCAACATCACACCCGGCACCTCTCCACCCCATCTGGCAAACACAATGCCAACCATTTTGGTCAAGGGTACACCTTCCATTACTATTGCAAAGGCCAGGGCAACCCTCTGAGAAAAGAATGCAGAGGATAAATACTAAACACAATGCTCTAATGCTTTGGCATGCAAATAAATGCTAATGGAAGTTCACTAGCTACAAGCCTTTTATTGAAGCACAGAGACCATAATTTCACATGGATAAACTGTACCCTTCTGCAATACGAATGTATGTCACTCTTTGAAAGACACAAATACTCTGTAGCTCTACAGAGCAGCAAAGTCATTGACTGAGTGGTAGATGCTGTATTGATCCAAATGTGTAATCTATGCATCTCCCAATTGGATGGTGGAGTACGGTGAAGTTACATTTCAATTATGCCGCAAATGGGGATCTTATAAGGAATTTCAAGTTTATCTTGTAATTCTTTTGAATAATATGGTCACCAAGGAAACCAAATATATGAATCTGGTGTGCTCTATTAAGAGTGACAATAGAATAAAGAAAATAATGGAAAGAAGTGTGAATTGTACAACCAAAGATCTTTTACAACGATGGCAATAAAGTGAAATTTTATTCTAGTCCTAGGAAAATTCAGTCGAAGTGATCCCCTGAATGCAAAGTCTTTGGGATTTCCTCATAACAGTGACTGCAACTTGGCTGATGCAGTTTTCTGCTGTTCTTCCAGTAAAATGATTGTGATGGAATGGGAGCAGATCCAAGCAAACTGTGCACGTGGGTTTCTCGTGGCTAAACTCTGTGTCGCTACATAAAATGGTATCTTTCTATGTTTTAGAATTGGATTCAAGTTCAGTTAAGGCAGGGAGTTAAAGATTCCATTACTGTTATTTCTGAAGGAAGATAATGAATTTCCGTTCTATTCACTACAAAGTCACGGTGAAGAGATAGCCAACATTCACCATAAATCGATAGCTCTGAGGCACTCATAGTGTCGGCAAACTGACTACTGGACTGAGTCGAGGTTCCCTGAAATACATAGGAATCTTGGCTGCTGATGAGGACTGGGAAGGCTCTCTGTACTTTTACTATTCCAAACATGGAATTTCTGACTGTCCACTGAACATGAGAGTATTTTTTGCATTCTAAAACTCCAAATTTAGCCATCAAGTTTTGAAAAGGCCAAAAATCCCTTACAACGCAACCAATTACAAATATTACAACAGAAATCGAAGAATTGAACACTGGCTCCAGCAGAGGGGTTCCCTTCTGAGTGAGGGAATCTGGGAAGGTCAAAAAAGCGGGATACATGAAGGAAATTTCGTGCATCTACCAATTCTCCATCCCGTTCTGAGGAAGGGTCAGTGAACCCTAAACATTAACTCTGACTTCTCTCCACAGATGCGGCCAGATCTGCTGAGCCTTTCCAACAATTTCTGTTTCACAGTGGGTCTGGGAAGAGTTCCTCAGGGTCAGCGACCTTCAACTGGGCAAGGGGTAGATGGTGGGGCAGTGGGGAGTTTGGTTATTCAGTACAAAGAAAATAACACCAAAAGCAACAAATGGTTAGTCAGCGGATTCTTTAGTGTATTTAGTCACCTCCCTGAAGCTAGGCATGTGTGAGGAAAACATGGCCCAATCTGTTTGCAGCCATGGGGGTTGTATCTGATGTATGTCTATCATACCTGACCTGAATGTACCTATTTACAATGGGTAAAGGACCAGAGTGGAAACATGCAGCTTCAAAATGCTGGAATTTTAGCATTTTCCACTTCTGTTGAATGTCTGGCTTTCCTCATGAACCATTCTGATCTTGGATGAACAACTGTGCCATTGCATGTTTCTACAGCAGCGATATGGAATGCTGAACATTATTTTCTTTCACTTCACCAATGTTCACCTCTTCTTTTCCAAAAACCCTTCCCTCAAGCTGGCATAAGGTTCCACAGATGCCAGCTGACCCATCCTCCAAGATCCTCATTCTGGAGATTCTTCATGGGTGATGCTAGATAGTTAACTCTGAAGGACCTCTCAATGCAGCCCTAGTCTAATCAAAATCCTCACAGATATGCTTGATCCAGCAACAGTCACTGGACAGATCCACCATTCCTTGCTTATAAATCATTATGTGATGATCTAATGAAAATTGAGACATTTAAGATAATCATTTAATTTGATGGGATAGATAAACAGAAACTATCTCCAGCGGTGGAGAGATTCCAGTAAAAATTGAAAAAAGCCTTAAGTCCAGAAGCAGGAAATATAAAAACGACTCCTGGAAGTATTTCTTCACTCGAAGGATTGTAGAAATCTGTAACTCTTTCCAATCAATGCGAGGTCACGTGAAAATTTCAAAACAGTGACGGGGTAAATTTTTGTTTGGTCAAGATATTCAAGGTGGGTGGATGGAGTTAAAATACTGAGCAGCCATCATTTGTATGAATGGCAGGAATGGTTCCAGTGTTGAATCACTTAACTGTTCCTCCAACAATCAGGGGTGAGAACTGGCACTGATGTTCCTTTTCCTCGCTGACAGAAAAGAAACAGAAGCCAAGCACAGCCCATAATTGGCATTTGTGCAGAGATAGGGGCATAAAGAACGGATTAGGAATTCAATCTGGCTCTATGTGCTTCAGATCTGTGTCAGGTGGGAGTCTATATGCCCCGAGTTTCAGCAAATCTAAACTTATAACTTTGAGATTTGTTTCTGAAAAATTACTGAACCTTATGTGCATTTTCTGAAATGGCATCCTTTGTCTCCATTTTCATCTGTGTTTATTCTCTTGGAGACAGCTTCTCAACACAAGAGGGTAGGACGGTTTGCTTGACACACATTACCTCCCAGCACCACCCCCAGCCCCCCACCTTGACTCTGCCCTTTCAACACACCAATTCAGCTTCAGCCATTTGGGGCGGCGGGGTGGGGGGGGAAGAACCAGATTTATTTCTGTCTCCTGCCATTATCCTCTCAAAGTGCAGAGAGTAACCCTCTTTATTGTGGGGCTTTCATGTTTCTTCTTATTCATGTGAAATTATGGCAACTGAAACAGATGAACAAAGCATAGGTAAGGTATTTACAGTTATACTTTATTGATTATAAAAAGAAAAAAAATCTTTCAGCTTTGAAAATTCACATTCCTTTCAAAGGAGTAAGCAAAGGCTAGGAAACAGTGAGAGCGCCGAACACCTAATTAAGACTGCGGATGGACTGAATGGGACTGGCAAGGTTTTCAAAAGAAACAGCAGCTTGGCATGTTGAACAACTTAAGACAGACAGAATGTAATAAACATAAGAACCACAATAAACATAGACTAAAAGCCTGAACAGAAGAAAATAAATTAAAACAACTTAAAATTTAAAAAAAAAATTCACGCTAAATGACGTGCTTGAAGACAGATAGCGGAGAGGGATTGTTCGTAACAATCTCCCTAGGGCTTTTGTCTTTACCTTTGTATCCTATCTTGTCTGCTATTATGGACAAGGAGGAAAATTGTGGAAACATAATTAAAAATAATGGCATATTCAGAATCTATATTTATACAAACAGAAGAAAAAGGATGCTCGCAGTTACAAAGATGAGTGAGTCGAACAAAACTCCTCCTGCTGCTCTTAATAATGAAGTCAGGTTTTACTGTCATGGCTAACAGCTTAAGTAAGAGATGCCTGGAAATGCAGCTGTAGGAACATTTCTGGAAACTAAGTAACATATTTCAGAAACTCTGTTAACAAACACATAAATATTATCCATGAATGATGAGGCAGCATGATCATTAAACCTCTATTCAATTTACCCCAAACCACTTAACAGTTTCACACATAGCTGCAAACAATGCTTGACGTTGTTACGAATGATTTCTTCTTCCATGATGAAATTATTCCTCCAAAATTTTGCATTCTGTGATCCATTTTTGTTCTCACTTGCATTAACTAACATGTAACAGGGATGAACCGTTCTCAATTGCTTTTGAGCAATTTTGCAGTGCTACAGTACATGAGTTAGCATGTGTACCACCAACAACAATGAGACAGCAAATGAATCTGAAGCCTATTTATTTCCAGCTAATTGACTTGCAAAATTTTCAGGTACTAATTGCTGTAAAAATACTGCAGACATAACTCAGTATAAATGCCTCATTAATATATTAGCTGTCAAAAGTCTGAATGATGAAACCATGCTAGAAATACGTAAAAAATTTGGTTACATATTTCCTGTATACACAGGAACAGCATAACAAAATCAGAGGGAAAGAAAACATGCAGTACCTTTAACTATCTTATCCAAAAAGTGTGCTTTGGAAATAAAACATACAGAGATTTAAAAATAACGTCACACAGAACTGCTCTATATAACTCTTAAAACTGCAACTGTTCCTTAAGTATAACCTTGACACCTTATTGCATACAACATACAAGATTCTCAGGACTTGAATCCCGTTGTAGCCGAACCTTACAACGAGAGCTACAATGTTCAGGGATTACGATTTTCACACAAAAGACAGTGTGGTAGATGGTGTTAAGATGCAGGTCAGCACAGGGCTTCCCAAAGAGGAGCTCAGGACCCCAAGTGTGGTCAAGAGTTGGAATTCTGGGGTCTTGAGCTCGGAGGCAGCCATGGTTGCCCTGGGACTTTGATTGAGTTAGAATGGTGGAGCTCCTGCACGAAAAGTTCCCCTTACTTCACGCTCACAGCTTTCACTGAGGGGTCATGACAGTTTTCAAGTGGCAATACAGGGTCACACTGGGAAAGAGGTTTAGGAAACATTGAGCCAAGTGAATGGTGCAATAATTTGTGAGAATGGCCTACTTCAGTTCTGGTGTTAGGATAGCCATCAGGAGTGAGAAGCGTAGCTGGTCTGTACTCCCCTCGCTGAGGGCTGCTGAAGCTAACTGGAGCCTCCAATCGGTTAACTGCCAAGATCAGAGAATGGGGGAACAGGTTGTTCATCGATCTCAAAATTTTCAAAGCAATCCTTATGTTTTCTTCTGGGGTTGACAGTAATATGGCTGCTCTGTTCAACAACGACCAAATGATGGAGAAAGGTTTACAAGTTTAGCTTAGGCACTTACGTTTTCACAAGTCAGAAAGGAGTAAATGACATGATGGCTGTAAAAGGCTTGGCGGGCGCATCAAATGATTGCTTTGAAAAGAACTTGGGAGTTGAGAAGAGCCTGTGGAAGATTTTCCCTGTCTAGTGTTGGTTCAATCTTTAAAATAGTGCAAGGGTGGCCTCCTATCAGTAATTCTGGCTAAACACTCACAATGTATTAAAAAGTAGCCGGGGGGGGGGGGGGGGGGGGGGGGCGGGGGGGAACTGCCCTGGTATTATCATTGTAATTACATTTTTAATATAATTTTTGATATAATATGTTGAAATAACAACACTAATTATCCCTCAATAAGAATTTAATATACATGCAGCTGTTTGGGATCTGCTGTTGAATGCCATATAACAAGAAGTTCTGGATGTGAGTTTGCTCGGGGATATCGGAGATCCCATGGGTGTTCCGTTGGTTTGTCTGTAGGTTTTGTAATTGAAAGTGAAGTGGGTGGTAAGGCCACTCAGGGTTCTCAGCAGAGGCAGTAATGCAGAGACTCGAACAAACAGCTCTGCCAATCATCCAACCCAAACGTTGGGTACGCTACGTGGATGACACCTTTGTCATCACAAAACAAAACAAATTAGAGGAAACCTTCAAGACCATCAATAATACCCTTTACTGGCATAACATTCACAAAAGAGGAGGAAAACAACAACAAACTGCCATTCCTAGATGTCACAGTAGAGCGAACAGTCAATGGGGAACTTCAAACCAGCGTCTACAGGAAAACAACACATATGGACCAAATACTGAACTACAGGAGCAACTATCCCAACACCCACAAACGAAGCTGCATTAGAACATTATTCCAACGAGCCACCACACACTGCAGCACAGAGGAACTACGCAGAGCAGAGGAAAATCACCTATACAGCGTATTCAAAAAGAATGGGTACCCTATGAACACAGTCCGCCGATTCCTCAGCAACAAACCCAAACAAACAGACAAAACGGGCCCAGAAACCATAACCACTCTCCCCGACATCAAAGACATTTCCGAAATGACTGCCAGACTACTCGGACCTCTTGGCATCAGCTTAGCCCACAACCCCACCAACACACTAAAACAGCAGCTAATGAACTTAAAAGGCCCTATACAGACAACAAGTAAAACGAATGTCATCTACAAAATACCTTGCAAGAACTGTGACAAATACTACATTGGACAAACTGGCAGAAAGCTAGCCACCAGGATACATGAACATCAACTAGCCACAAAACGACATGACCCACTATCACTAGTATCCTTACATACAGATAAGGAAGGACACCACTTTGATTGGGACAACACATCCATCCTAGGACAAGCCAAACAGAGACACGCACGAGAATTCCTAGAAGCATGGCATTCCAACAGGAACTCCATCAACAAACACAGTGATTTGGAGCCCATCTACCATCCTCTGAGAAAAAGAACAGGAAATTACATCACCAACACAGGAAATGACATCACCAACCCAAGGAAACCTAAACACACAAATAGAAAGCGAGACATAACACCAGCGCTTCACCGGAGGCTCAATGATGATGTTACGTAGAATGGTGATGAAACGTCTGAAAACTAACCTTCCAGCTCACATCCAGAAACTCAACCTGAGCTACAATTCTTCTCAAAACTTGCTAAATAGAAGTTCTATTTTGTACAGTATTGCTATACATCATTTTGAATTCAGCACACGCTATGTTATGACTAAGCAATCAGAGAAAGTACTATCCCTATTTCTTGGTTCAACTCATCACCAATAATTAGTCTTAAATATTTTGATTTAAAAATACATGTTAAACCTTATTGTGACATTGTAACAAAAAAAGTGGTAGTGGTGGGGTGTGTGATTTCTTTCATTCATTCATGGGATGAGGGTGTCACTGGCTAGGCCAGGATTTATTGCTGATCCCTAATTTCCCATAGGACAGTTAAGAGTCAACCACATTGCTGGGTGTCACATGTAGGCCAGACCAGGTAAGGATGGCAATTTCCCTTTCCAAAAGGCACTAGTGAACCAGTTGTTTTCTTCTGACAATTGACAGTGGTTTTATGGCCACTGTCAGATTCTTAATTCCAGATTTTAGAAAAAAAAGATTGAATTCAAACTCCACCATTTGCCAAGGCAGGATTTGAACCCAGGGCCCCAGAACATTCTTAGGTCTCTGAATTAACAGTGCAGCAATAATACCGCTAGGGTTTCGCCTCCATCAGATTTAATAGGGAGCAAGAGGATCCTGGATAAGTCCAGGGAGAAGGCCTATGAAAGTCAAATCCCTGCCTTTGTCATCAACTCCTTGATTGGCCTTAACTGAATGGGTCAGAGATAATGGGAACTGCAGATGCTGGAGAATCCGAGATAAAGTGTGGAGCTGGATGAACACAGCAGGCCAAGCAGCATCTTAGGAGCACAAAAGCTGATGTAGGGTCTAGGCCCGAAACGTCAGCTTTTGTGCTCCTAAGATGCTGTTTGGCCTGCTGTGTTCATCCAGCTCCACACTTTCTTAACTGAACGGGTGATGGCCTCTGACTGTCTGGTAGCTCTGGGTGATTTGGATTTCAGCCTCCACAGATCCTTGTTATCAGGGAAAGACATGTTGCTGGCCAGTTAAGTACTGAAGTGGTACAAGCTGTGGCAGGCCTGCCTGAAAAGAGGTGATGCAGGGCTTTTGCAAGCTCTCCAGGTGAGACTCCCCACATCGTCTGCAGAAAATACTGCCCAAAGATTCAGGGGGATGTGAAGTCTGAAACACATTTTATCCAGTCTGCTTTCTTCAACTGCATGCCCAGAAACGAAGGAGAACTTAATGTGCTGAATTTAACTGGATTTGCTCCATTTCGGAGAGAATCCTGAACCAGGGCTTATGAATATGAATGATTTCAGAGCCCCTTTTCACAGAGAATTGTTAGACTATGGAACTTGTAGGAATTAGATGCAACTGAGGTTACCAGCTTTGATACAGTGAAGGAGAAGCTTGATAAACGAAAAAGGGAAAATGAAATGGAAGAATATCTTCACAAGGTAAGAGGAAGAGGCTGGGAATGGACTTATGTGGAGTATGGATACAATCTGGGTGAAATGGATTCTTTCAGTGTGGTCAATGCTCTGTCATACTGTGCATTGCTACGTAACAGGAAGCCTAAAAGAATTTTCTGCTTCGTTCAATTCCTCTGCTCTTTCCCAACAATGAAAGTACGTCGAGCTAAAAATTGGAGGGGCTAAAACCACAGATTTTGGGCTCTGCCGAAATAATTTATAGTTACCAACTTCAGCCCTCTTCTGAGCAAGTGTCTTAGACTGAACCAGAATGTTTGCTACCTTGGTGCTATACCTGGCCATGAGATGAGATTCTGACCAGACAAATCTGCAACATCACCAATGCTGCACACTTCAATCTCAGACCAATATCCAATTCCAGCTCCCATCTTAAACAACCTAAGGGTGAAACTCTTATTCTTGCCTTTGTTACCACTAGACTATGTCCATGAACTCTTAGATAGTCTCCCATCTTTTACACTCCATAAACCTGAAATCATTGAAAATAAGCTCCAACCCCACAGTGTCCAAACTCAGATCAAGTCCTCTTCAACCCATTATCTTTGTGCTCAATGATCTGCAGTGACTCTGGCCAAAGAATGCCTCTAACATTCTCATCCTTATCTCTAAATCTTCTAAAATCTCATCTTTTTACCTCTGTGCTTCACTTCCTCTCTTTTGTCCTTAATATAGTCCTGAAAATCTAACTGTTTGGTCTACCTTTGTTGCCGACTGCCCTCTAATTTTATTCCCTTTAATGCCTATAACTAGTTATGTATCCAGTTGTGTTTCTTTAATGCGTTTGTGTCCTCGTGAAACCAATTTTAAAAACAATAACAACAGAATTTCCCTTTCAAGTTGGTGTTGGTAGCATGACAACTGGTCTGTAGCTCATATCGTGTTTGCATTAAAAAGTGAAGCATGGTTATATTCTGCTCAAACTTCGTAAAAGATCTGAAGTGGCTTGTCATTTTAATTGTCTTTTGCCCCTGCTACAAGTGGACTGAGTTCTTGCTAACAGCTCCTTTTTACCAATAGACCACTGCTTCAGTGCACGAAGGCTTAGCATCCGACTCAATGCCAAACTCAGCTTTTGTCTTCACATCGCCATCCATTGAGAAGGCTACCTATTTCCATGAATAAAACATAGAGCTGAACATTGCCCTTGTGGCTAAAGTGATCATGGATATGGAGAGAAAGTGGGAGTGGGATACTGAAATTGCATGACAGCCATGATCATATTGAATGGTGGTGCAGGCTCTAAGGGCCGAATGGCCTATTCCTGCACCTACTTCTATGTTTATGTCGAACTGAAGATGTTGGAAATCTGAGACAAAAACAGAAACTGCTGGAGAAACTCAGCAGTTCCGCCAGCACCTACAGAGAGAAAACAAGAGTTAATGTTGCGAGTAACTTCTGAAGAAGGCTCACTGGATGTGAAATGTTAGCCCTGTTTTCTCTCTACAGATGCGACCAGACCTGTTGAGTTTCTCCATCAATGTTCCTGCCTAGTTTTCTACCTTCTGTAACATCGCCTTTCTGCAGCACCACCTTGACTCATCTACCACTGAACCCCTCCCCTCAGCACCATCTTTGATGTTTCTGTATGCATGGAACCGTTTGTCTCTTTGCCAGAATCAGTTCTCACCAGATTCAGGCTTTCTGGCCCCATGTCGGAGGAAGCAGCTGCTGGATCAGAGAGGGGACCATGTGAACTAAATGTGAGACGGATTAACGCTACAATCAGATAGCAAGTGATTTCCTTACCCTTTGCGGTAAGCTTAGACCCCTCACAACCAAAATAATTGTTTCTTTTTATATCCCAGATAATGCCTTTGCTCCTTTTAATCCTGATCTTTGATGACCTTTACCTTAATCTTCTGGCAATATTTCACAGAAAAATAGCACTGAAGCCCTCAGCAGATACAAACTCCAGGTAGACGTGACAACCTTTTCAGTTAATTGCTTTTTGACCTCGATCTCTAATAGCTACGCCATCTATTATGATCAGTGGGTATAACATCCAGCTGATGCCACAGTGTTGGACACTGAGACCAAGCCTTAAGTGCCAACTCAAATGGTGAGGTAAAACAACATGTTAAGAATACATTTCCCTTCAGCAGGTGACTTCCTTCACAAGGTTAGTATATCATTATAATAACATTTTGTTTCAGTTCAGCTCAGGAGTTGAGGGAACTCAGCATCGATCACTCCATTGTCAATCTATGAGCACTGTAACCACTGCTGTAAAAATAAGAAACAAAACTGCATTATGTCTTGAATTCAGTTCTTATTATGGAAATGAAGATTTACTGGGCTATGCCAGCTGAACAGAATTTTAATTCAACCTCATGAACAGATTTTTAATTCCCTTATTATTCAACTGATTTTGGCAGTTTGCACTCAGAAGTTAGTCTTAATAAATGCATTGAGTAACCCACTGGACTGAATTACACATTGAGTGCTTTCCCTGGAGTATTCCATTATCATTTCAAGGGATTTTTTTTGCAGCACTGCAGTTTTAGATATACATACAGATAAGGGCACAGCAGATCTAAATTTAAAATCTTGCTGTGCTATTTTCACCATTGTGAACTGCGCAGGACACACAACAGGGAAAACTGTTTGGCCCAATCAGTCTGTTGCTTTTTATCTGTCACACAATAAATTGTTGCCAGCTCATGCATCTGCCCTTGTCTTTTTGTTGCCCTTTATTTCAACAGTGGCCTTCCCTTAAATGTTTTTATTCGATCTTAGGATACAGCCAGCGCCGACACAAGGTTAGTAAACATAACTCATTGTAAATTGCCCTGGAGAAGTGGGTGGTGAGCTGTCTTCTTGAACTACCACAGTCCATGTTATGTAGGTGCACCCACAGCGTTGTCATGAAAGGAGTCCCAGCATTTTGACCCAACAACAGTGAAGTATTAGAAATGTACTTCCAAGTCAGAGTGAAGTGCAGCTCAGAGAAGAACTTGCTGGTATCACTGTTCCTGTGTATTTGCTGCGCTTTTCCTTTCAAATTAGAGAGATTGCAAGTTTGGAAGGTGCTTCTAAAGAAGTCTTGGCAGATTGCCACAGAACATTTTACAGATGGTACACAATGTTACTGTGATGGAGGCAGTGAATGCTTGAAGGACTGGAGAGAATGCCTCTTAAACAGGCTGCTTTGTCCTGGATGGTGTTTAGCATCTCACATATTTTTGAAACTGCACCAATCCAGGGATTGAAGGATATGTTATCACACTCCTGACTTATGCCTCAGAAATGGTTAATTAGTTTTGAAGGTCAGTAAGTGAATTGGATGCTGCAGAACCCTCAGTTTCTGACTTGCTTTTGTTGCCACAGTGTTTATATGGCCGCTGAAGAATTACTTGCAAAAAATCATTGGTGCAAATTTCAAAAAGGGGCAATATTCTTGAATGTCAAGAGACATGGTTAGATTTTCTCTTGTTGATGGTCATTGTCTGGTACCTGAGTGATGTGAGCGTCACTTGCCACTTGTCAGCCCAAATCTGCAAAATGTCTTTACCTGGCTTTATCTGGGTAAAGACTGAGTCAGTAGCTGAGGATTCACGCAAAGTACTGAGCAACACAGCCCACTTCTGGTCTTACACTGAAATGAAACTCAATTTTGCAGCAGCTGAAGGTGGCTGGGCCTGGGTCATTATACTGAAGAACACTGCATTAATGTACTTGGGGATGTAGGGAGAGAAAGGTGATTGGTGTCCAACAACCATAATCGTCTTCCTTTGTGAAAGGGCTGAATCCAATCAGTGTCCAGTCATTTCAATTTTGCCAGAGAGTTGCTTGGGACCACATTTGGCCAAATGCAGCCTTGATGTCTAGGCCAGTCACTCTCCTTCCAGATTTCGTGCGTGAACCATGCGTGGGACAAGGCTGAAATGAGGTCAGGACCTGCGTGCCCCTGCAAGAGCCCAAACTGAGTATCGCATTGTGAGAATTACTGAGTGGATGGAGCTAGATAGCACAGACAATGACACTGATCATTGAGAGTGGACACCGTGGTGCTCACTGGTTAGATGTGTTCTGCTTTCTGTGGACAGTATACATCAGGCAACATTCTATAGTATTTGATGTCTAGCAGCTTGATTAAGAATGCTGCACTGGTTGCCACATTGACATGATTTCTATCAGCAACTCCAGAGGAAAATTCACGTTAAGCCTATGTCTCTTCGTTGTATCCCATTCCTTCAGAATTTTAAATTCTTCTTCTTGAAGTCATCCTGTTATTGCTGAGATAATAACAGTCCTAATTTTTCAAGTCTGTCTTGGTATTACCTTATTACAGGCAGCATTCCCAAGAATCCCTACTGTGCAGTTCTCATTGTTTCAACATTCACCCGAAAGTTTGACGTTACAAATTGCATGTGTTACTTCAATGGTTGTTTCAACAAGGTTTTAGACACATTCCCCCTTGCAACTTAACTTTCATGTTCTGTCTCTTTTGTGAAAAAAAACAAATTTTAGTAACTTAAGATGTTGTTCATTTGAGTTATCTTGTGAATCTGAAAGCTTAAATCCCTTGTTATTCCACATTACAACTTTCATCTGTTCAACACAAAATCATTACACTTCCTTAACTAAAAGTACCACTGCACATTGAGAGATGAAAATTCACTGGAGACTTTTTGGTTATTTTTTGGCCATTTAGCCACCTTATTAATAATATGCTGTTTCACTTTTCCTGCAGAATTATTGGCAAAACCTCCAGGTTTTAGTATTGCCTGCAAATGCAGGAACCAGTCTCTCGAGCAATATATCCAAAGCTTTCCTGAGTACAGAGAATAGAAGTAGTCTCAGAAAAAAAATCCTTTCAGCACCCAGCCATTCCGAGGAACTGCACTTAACTCTTCATTACTTTTCCCTTTCTTGCCACCATTTGTAAGTCCAATTTTCCCTCTTACATCTAACTCGATGCTCGTTAATATACACTAATGTTCTTTGTGCAATTGCCAAACCTTGTTGAAAGTTTATACACAACACATCATGTATGTCCTTTGTTTTCATTTATACATGAAATGTGGGTGTCGCTGGATGGCCAGCATTATTGCGCATCCCTACTAGTCCATCGGAAGATTATGGTGAGGTACCTTCTTCAACTGCTGCAGTCTACTTGTTGTGTGGACACCAAAAATGCTGATAGGGAGCTAGTTCCAGGGTTTTGACCAATTCTTGTATTCACCATATCTGTCATCACCCTCACATTTGTCAAGCATTAACATCCTTTCTGAAATCATTCATGGATAATCATCTTTTGGTTTCCGAACTGTGCCTTTAAAGATTCCAGGAATTCCCTGATCACAGACGTTAAAGAAAGTAGCCAAGAATTCTGGGATTTTGTCACTTTCTCTTTTTAAAGAATGATTTTCCATTAGCTGCTCTCCAAGCCTTTGCTATACCTGTGAAAGAATGATGGAAGCAAACACTTATTTACATTCACTACTCATGTGTAAAACGTGAAGAATGGCTGCCTACTGCAGAAACCACCAGTTGTCTTTCGTAAAAGCAGGCAATAGAGGAGGAATTCAGCAATCTTGCCACTATCTGTGGAGATCCAAACAGAGATAACGTTTCAAGTCCAGTATGGCTCCTTTTCAGGGCTAGAAAGTGTTCATCTGAATGCTGCTGACTAAGGAGGAGGAGGAGCAAGTGCTACTGAAGGTAATAAAATGTGAGGCTGGATGAACACAGCAGGCCCAGCAGCATCTCAGGAGCACAAAAGCTGACGTTTCGGGCCTAGACCCTTCATCAGAGAGGGGGATGGGGTGAGGGTTCTGGAATAAATAGGGAGAGAGGGGGAGGCGGACCGAAGATGGAGAGAAAAGAAGATAGGTGGAGAGGAGAGTATAGGTGCGGAGGTAGGGAGGGGATAGGTCAGTCCAGGGAAGAAGGAGGTGGGATGAGGTTAGTAGGTAAGAGATGGAGGTGCGGCTTGGGGTGGGAGGAGGGGATGGGTGAGAGGAAGAACAGGTTAGGGAAGCAGAGACAGGTTGGACTGGTTTTGGGATGCAGTGGGTGGAGGGGAAGAGCTGGGCTGGTTGTGTGGTGCAGTGGGGGGAGGGGACGAACTGGGCGGGTTTTGGCATGCGGTGGGGGAAGGGGAGATTTTGAAACTGGTGAAGTCCACATTGATACTATTGGGCTGCAGGGTTCCCAAGCAGAAGATGAGTTGCTGTTCCTGCAACCTTCGGGTGGCATCATTGTGGCACTACAGGAGGCCCATGGTGGACATGCCATCTAAAGAATGGGAGGGGGAGTGGAAATGGTTTGTGACTGGGAGGTGCAGTTGTTTATTGCGAACCGAGCGGAGGTGTTCTGCAAAGCGGTCCCCAAGCCTCCGCTTGGTTTCCCCAATGTAGAGGGAGCCACACCGGGTACAATGGACGCAGTATACCACATTGGCAGATGTGCAGGTGAACCTCTGCTTAATGGGGAATGTCATCTTGGGGCTTGGGAGAGGGGTGAGGGAGGAGGTGTGCGGGCAAGTGTAGCATTTCCTGCGGTTGCAGGGGAAGGTGCCGGGTGTGGTGGGGTTGGAGGGCAGTGTGGAGTGAACAAGGGAGTCATGGAAAGAGTGGTCTCTCCGGAAAGCAGACAAAGGTGGGGGTGGAAAAATGTCTTGGGTGGTGGGGTTGGATTGTAGGTGGCGGAGGATGATGCGTTGTATCCGAAGGTTGGTGGGGTGGTGTGTGAGAACGAGGGGGATCCTCTTTGGGCGGTTGTGGCGGGGGCGGGGTGTGAGGGATGTGTTGCGGGAAATGTGGGAGATGCGGTCAAGGGCGTTCTCGATCACTGTGGGGGGAAAGTTGCGGTCCTTGAAGAACTTGGACATCTGGGATGTGCGAGAGTGGAATGCCTCATCGTGGGAGCAGATGCGGCGGAGGCGGAGGAATTGGGAATAGGGGATGGAATTTTTGCAGGAGGGTGGGTGGGAGGAGGTGTATTCTAGGTAGCTGCGGGAGTCGGTGTGCTTGAAATGGACATCAGTTACAAGCTGGTTGCCTGAGATGGAGACTGAGAGGTCCAGGAAGGTGAGGGATGTGCTGGAGATGGCCCAGGTGAACTGAAGGTTGGGGTGGAAGATGTTGGTGAAGTGGATGAACTCTTCGAGCTCCTCTGGGGAGCAAGAGGCGGCGCCGATACAGTCATCAACGTAACGGAGGAAGAGGTGGGGTTAGGGGCCTGTGTAGGTGTGGAAGAGGGACTGTTCCATGTAACCTACAAAGAGGCAGGCATAGCTGGGGCCCATGCGGGTGCCCATGGCCACCCACTTTGTCTGTAGGAAGTGGGAGGAATCGAAAGAGAAGTTGTTGAGGGTGAGGACGAGTTCGGCTAGGCGGATGAAGGTGTTGGCCTCCCCCTCTCTCCCTATTTATTCCAGGACCCTCACCCCATCGCCCTCTCTGATGAAGGGTCTAACCCCAAAACGTCAGCTTTTGTGCTCCTGAGATGCTGCTGGGCCTGCTGTGTTCATCCAGCCTCACATTTTATTATCTTGGATTCTCCAGCATCTGCAGTTGCCATTATCACTGGAAAATAAGGAGCTGCTCCTTTAACTTTCCTTAGGTATTGAAACACTGCAGCAGGCCTGGGCCAGAAATATTACCCTTAGGGCAAGGTGGTGCACTGAAGGAGCAAGCAAATGGAGGCCATGATTGTTCTGACAGTCAGAGCAGAGGAGTTCCACAAAACAGTCAATCAGTTTGCATGTGGCCTCACACAGGGTGGCATGGTGGCTCAGAGGTAGCACTTCTGCCTCACAGCACCAGGAGACCCAGGTTTGATTACAGCCTGGGGCAACTGTCTACGTGAGGTTTGCACATTCTCCCTGTGTCTGTGGGCAATGTCCAAAGATGTGCATGTGAGGTGGATTGGCCATGTTAAAAAGCCTATTGTGCCCAGGGATTTGCAGGCTAGGTGGGTTAGTCATGGGAAATGGAAGGTGAGGGGGAGGGATGCTCTTCAGAGGGTTGGTGTCAATTCAATGGGTTGACTGGCCTGCTTCCACACTGTAGGGATTCTTTGAGATATAGAGGAGCCTGCATTGTGTGCAGTAAGCATACCAGACAAAATTGTACCTTTAATAAATTGATGCTTTAGCATGGACAGGAAGGAGGTCAAAGGGCATGTGTTACAACTTCTATGGTCGCAGTAGGAGGTGCCTGTTTTGTTGGGGAATAGGGAGACAGGTACTAAGAGTGACAAAGATCTTTGTTTAATTTTTCTGGCTACAGGCTGCCTACCTATATCCACTGTTACACTCTCACTTGATTACATATCTTCATACTCTGTTTGCTATAAGGGCTCTCCTAGTTTCTCTGCTTCCACCTTCCACAGTAGTGCTTTCTGCAAGTTTTCCTCATCTCGATGGAAACTCCCCTGCATTCCCCGTTACTTTCCCTGTGATCGACAGTCTCCTGGGCGTTGTTTCTGATCCAATTTCTGTGTTAATGCTCTCACACTTTGCTCTCCCTCCAAGGACAACAACAGGGTTTCCCTTGTCCTCATTTTTCACCCTGCCATCCTTTGCATACAACGGATCATCCCCTGCTGTTTCAACCATCTCCTCCAGCAGGATGCCACAACAAAACCTACCTTCCCTTCCCCACCCTTGTCAGCATCCTTCAAGTACCATTCTCTTCATGATACCCTTTCATCAATTGCCTTTCGCTTCCTCTCTCCTTGCTGTCCAAGGCCCCTTTGCACACACTTTTCATTTTATCATTTGTCTTTTCTTCTGGGCAACCTCGCCATTTGTTCCACTTGCTCCTCCTCCTGCTTGGTCAACAACATAAAAAAAATTATTTTCCAGCCTAAAGCAAATTGAGGTTGGTTGGTTCCCCAAATGGCTACAAAAAGACATGACCAATACTCACTCATCTCAATCCACATGGACAAGGAGAACCAAGAATTTGACTGGGACAACACCAAGATCCTGGGCCAGGCTTGGCAGAGGCAAGCGCGAGAATTCCTGGGAGAATGGCACTGCACAAGGTAGGCTATTAATAAACACACTGAACTCGACCCCATGTACATTCCACTGTGGTGGAACCCCGGAAGTGAGGCAATCCATCACAACCGAGCCCAGAGTTTAAAAACCAGGCAGAAAAACACAGCGACGCTTCATCAGAGGCTGCACTGAGGATGTTACCAAGAATGGTAACGAAACGTCTGCAGGACAACAAACCAGCTCGGCGAGCCAACCAACCCCAACATCCACAACCTGAGCTACAGATCTACTCCAAAATTCTAAAGCCAGTTCCTAGGAAGAGTCATTCTATACTCAAAATGTTAACTCTGTTTTTCTCTCCACAGATGCTGTAAGGCCTGTTCATATTCTTCAGCAATTTTGTTTTTTTTTAATTTTAGATTTCCAGCATCCACAGGATTTTATTTTTACTTCAATTTTCTTTTCATTGATTTTAATGGAGTTGCCAGGCAACATATCATGTTCAAAAAGCAGACAGCACGACAAAAGGAAACTGAGGTTATTAGAATGATTCATTTGAAAGGGTGGACTGGTCCAGTACTATTCATGATATTTTAAATCTTCTTGGTAAAGTTGATACTTCCCCAGCAATTTCTACTTTGGCTCTACTTTTCCAACTTACTTCAAAGTAATAATAAATAGTGCATCTATGTATACCATTTGTTACATATTAGATGCACTGCTTTGACACCGTTATATCTGCCATTTTTCCTGACTGCGTTCTGTATGAAGGTAATCTCACAAAGTCCAACTTTCTCATCAGAAAGAGACAACTGGTCGTGGTTTAACCTGAGGGTCGCCAAAATACAAATGAGGAAAGAGGTTGGGAAAGACAGTCTGACGTAGCAACCTCAGCCAGTGTGTGAGTTGAACCCACCACTGTCAGTTGGCAGCCTGTGCTGCAAACTAGCCCCCCCAGCCAAAAGAGCTAACCAAAGCCCAGCATGTCAGTTAACCACATTTCAGTTCCTGTTAGTTTTCAACTGGAAACTGCCTTGTGGGGTTTTTTCCCTTCCCGTACTCTTTCTATTGCACATACCTTTTTCGTGATGTGAAGACTGGTAATGAATAAAGTATAAATGATATTCCTTTTCTGAATTTTTCCTCTCGTGATTTATCAAAGATTGTTTCTCCTTTAAATATGCACAGGATCTGAAAGCCACCCTCTAGTTAATTATCCTCCTGAATGACCAGTAAAGACTCTTCATTAACAATTAACCTCACTTTTACAGCAATCTTTGCAATGAATAGTAACTACTATCATTAATGCTCCATTAAGGAAATAAATAGACAGAGCTCATCATTGGGCTCAGATTATTCACTGTCAGATATTAATAGGAATGATGAAACGGTAATAATGTACAAGTGGGTATACATTAACTGTGTTCAGTTCAATCATTGAGCCCTGAATCTGACTAAATTGCTCATGCACCATTTCTCCATCACTTAATTGTTGTCTTGCACATAGCATAAGCAGATACATTTCTAATAAATGATTTTTTAAAAAGAGCTTGAACATTGAGGAATTTTACTACTTATAAATTATCAGATAATCTTATTAGGCTCCTTTTGAAGTTCACCTCTGCATTTGTGGTTATCTTCTGTATTATACTTATGCTCATGGGCCAGACCAAACCCCCTGAAAACACATTAAGAAGATAGTCTAGACGCCAACTTTTCCTTATATTTTGTATTTTACCCTTACAGGTAAATATCAGGAATTGTATTCTAAATGAAATTCATTTGATCAAACGACAATAGACATCACTCCAGATTTATTTATAAGCATCATCTCATCTGAATATTTTCATTACTGTCTCAGCATCTGTTTTGACTTGCTGCTTGAAGCTTACAAGATTGTTTTCCTTCAGTTAACAGTGACACTAAAAGATGATTGCTGAACTAGTGCTGTATATGACAGATGCTGCAAAACTGCAAAATGGAACAGATTTTGCAATGAAAAATACTGTAATGTGTGTAGGAAGTGTGGACACTGAATAATGTTGTAATGCATAATAGAAAATGTAATATGACAAACACTGGAAGACCCTGCATAACATGTACTGTGTAATGAAAAGCACTGAAATCTGTAGCATATTTTACATGGTGAGAAATATTTCATTGAGAAATATACTGGGTTGAAAACACCCAACCTCATCTGATCTTAGAGGCTAAGCAGACTCAGGCCAGGTTATTGAGTTGGATATAGCACTCGTGGCTAAAGGGACCAAGGATAAGGGGGAAATGTAAGAAGAGGTTATTAAATTGGATGATAAGCCATGGTTGTAACGAATGGTGGAGCAGACCCAAAGGGTTGAATGGCCTACTGCTGCCTTCTATTATAGTAAATAATATGAGCATAATGGCATATTTGGGAATATTGTAATAGATACCGTCCTGATAGATACCATTTGGCAGAAGAATGATGCTTTATCGTGTCTCACCATCACAGTTTGATAATTCAAATTCAGCTCCTAAAAACTCAATATAAATGCTTGTGTCACTGAGGAGTGATTGTGTAGTTGCTGTGTAAAAGAAAATGCTGGCTTACTGACAAGACAACAGTGTGGAGCTAGAGGAATACAGCAGGTCAGGCAGCATCAGAAGAGCAGGACATCCTCTAGGGAAAGAATCCTGCCTGGTCTGTACTTACTTGGCTTTTAGTGGTTTCTGACCAGCCCTAGCAAGCAAGGATGCTCAATAAATACTGACCTTGCCAAACTCTCCACCTCCTCAGAAATAACAAATTCTTTAGATCTAGACATTGCTGGCTGGCAATTGAGAAGCTGCTGGGGAGTGGCTTTTCCAACTACGACAATCTATGTGGTGTAGGTACTACTACGATGCTGTTAGGTTCACAATTCCAAGGTTTTAACCCTTGGGTCAGTGAAGGAATGGTGGTTTACTGCCAAGTCAGGATGATATATGACTTGGAGATAATAAGTACTGCATATTTTTTGTTTGACACTTCCACTGGATGGGAGCGTGACTGATAATGAGACAGTGGACATCCAAAATAAAGAAGTAACATGGTAATGTGTAAAAGCAGATATATGAAGGATAATGCAAGGTAAAAACTGATATTGACAGATGACTATTTTATTTCATTATGCAAAATATCTTCCTCAAAAACTGTACAATAGGCTCACAAACGATGGAGGTTAGGTATTGAAAATCTAAATGAAAAAAAAAGGAGCTTGTGGAAAACAATCAGAACAACATTTTGTTTGAAAGTTCTTCAGGAAATAATCATCAATATCTTCATATTTGAGACATTGGTTGGGACTTTTTGAGCATCATAAATAATTGATATATCAAAGCTTTTAGGGAATGCAGCTCAGTTCAACTGTTTTGAATAACTTGTGTGCAGTATTCCAGAGGGGTATAGAGACAACACATTCACCCATAGAGCATGTTGTCAGTTATATGAACACTGCAGCTCGACCTACAATGGTGGAGTGTCGAGGAGCAGCTCTGCTTGCTTCAATGAAAGCTCATCTTGTCCATGGGCTCCAAGATCTCCTCTGGCTTTCAAGATGCAATTGTAAAACCAACATTCCAAACAACTTGAAAGATAATAGAGTTTAGTTAGAGGGAGGCCTTTGGGCACAACACTATCCCAATATTGACATGGCTACTCTCAAATTTGATTTAATCACTTTTTCTATTTCCTTTTTGTGACCTCCTTTGTTTGATAATTATCCAACTCTCTTTTGAATGATTGTACAGTCCATGTAAGGCACCGCACATTACTTGTGAGAAAGAATATACCTCTGACATTCTCCAATTCTCAATGTAACAATCCAGTCTCTCCTACTTGGCTACCAACTCACCAACTGATGAAAATAATCTTTGACCAAGTAGTCTCTCAATACCTTCCACAATTTTCAAAACATTCATCAGATCATTTTCTGCAGTGAAATATATTCAATATTATATGACTGTTATCCATTTGTGATGTCCTAAAATCCTAAATAATGACGTATCTAGAACTGCAATAGTACGTCAACTGTGACTGGGACATGCTACGTACAAATTAAAAATCCTTAGCTTTTAGTTATTCAATGCTTCTTTCTACTTAACTGCAAATACCTTTCATAAGATCATTTTTACATGTGGGGAAGGCTATTTAGACCTCTTTATTTCATTCATCATGAATAACAAGGCTGCATTTGATCAAGTGTAGCATCAAGGAGCCCTGGAAAAATGGGAATCAATGAGTATCGGGGGCAAATGCTCCAGTGGTTGGAGTTATACCTGACACATAAGAAGATGGTTGTGGTTGTGGGAGGTCAATCATCTCAGCTCCAGGACATCTCTGCAGGAGTTCCTCAGGGTAGTATCCTAGGCCCAACCATCTTTAGCTGCTTCAGCAATGACCTTCCCTCCTTCATAAGGTCAGAAGTGGGGATGTTCGTCGATGACTGTACAATGTTCAGCACGATTCGTGACTACTCAGATACTGAAGCAGTCCATGTTCACATGCAACAAGATTTGGACAATATCCAGGTTTGGGCTGACAAGTAGCAAGTAACATTTGCACCACACAAATGCCCGGCTATGACCATCGCCAACAAGAGGCAATCTGACCACCGCCCTTTAACATTCAATGGTGTTACCATCATGAATCCTGCACTATCAACATGCTGGGAGTTATCATTGACCAGAAACTCAACTGGACCCACCATATAAACACAGTGGCTACGAGCGCAGGTCAGAAGCTGGGAATACTGCAGTGAGTAATTGACCTCCTGACTCCTCAGAACCTGTCCACCATCCACAAGGCACAAGTCAGGAGTGTGATGGAATACTCCCCACTTGCCTGGATGAGTACATGCTTAATGACACTCGAAGCTGGATACCATCCAGGACAAAGCAGCCTGCTTGATTGGCACCACACCTACAAATATTCACTCCTTCCACAACTGACATTCAGTAGCAGCAGTGTGTACTATCTACAAGATGCACTGTAGAAATTCACCAAAGATCCTCAGACAGCACCTTCCAAACCCACAACCACTTCCATCTAAAAGGACAAGGGCAGCAGATAAATAGGAACACCGACACCTGCAAGTTCTCCTCCGAGCGACTCACCATCCTGACTTGGAAATATTTCGCTGTTCCTTCACTGTCGTTGGGTCAAAATCCTGGAATTCCCTCCCTAACAGCATTGTGGGTCAACCCATTGCTGGAGGACTGTAGCGGTTCAAGAAGACAGCTCACCATCACCTTCTCTAGGGCAACTAGGGATGGGCAAGAAATGCTGGCCAGCCAGCAATGCCCATATCCCACAAATGAAATTAAAAAATTAAAATTAAAAATTAAAAAAAAACTACATTGTTCCTGTCCCCTTGACTGTTGATGCATCTAATTGTTCTTGAATAATTTCAGGGCTTTCACTCTATCATGACCTTCCCTTAGGGGATGTGCTGCTGAAAACTTTATCTATTCCACTGTCACCACTGATTGCTCTAATACTCCCTTGATTGGCCTCTCATTTTCTACCACCTATAATCTGCTCCTCATCCAAAGCTCTGTTCATTGTAGTTAATCCTGCTCATCCATCATCCTCTGCTTGTTGACCTACATCCTAGATCTCCAACATTTCCAATTTCAAATTCTTATCCTTATGCTCTTGTGAATGTCCACTCCGTTCATTCTATCACTGGAGGTTACATGTTCAAGTGTCTAAACACATGGCTCATCACGCCTTCTTCAAAAGCAGCTTCTAAACTCACAAACCCTGCCATTTAGAAGGACGGAAGGCAGCAGATGCATGGAAGGACCATGATCTGCAGGTTCATCGCCAAGTCATATACCATCCTGACTTGGAAATTTACCATCATTTCTTCAGTGTCCCTGGGTAAAAACGCTGATGTTCACCTCCTAACAGCACTGTGAGAGAATCCCAAAGGACTACACAAGTTGAAGAAGGAAGCTCACCTTCTCAATAAATGCAGGTTTAACCACTGATATCTGTATCGTATAATCCCACTATCTCTCCACATTTCTCTTTCAAGACCTACCATAAACCTGGACTTTTATGTATAACATTTTTGTCAATCTTCTTTTGGCCTCCAGATTGTGCTTCTGAAGCATGCAAGATTTTTGTTTGGACATCACCTGCCACAAAAATTTAAATTGCTGTCAAAAATGAGACAGGGAAGTGCACACAGTCAATTTTTCAACTGAAATTTACATGTCCTTGTCCAGTGTGAACTTTTCTCTTGTCTCTGATCATCAACTTGACCTAACATGGTGGCAAATAAAGCAGAAAATCGACCCCCACAAACTTACAGTCTTCAACACTTTGACAAGTTCATTGGGAAAACAAAAGGATATTGAAAGTACATCTAACAGGATGAGAGTGATGTAAAATTTTACAAGTATCTGAGCTGAGACTGCCACTCTCAATTTTGATGCCCCCTACAGTGAAAAGGTTTTCCTTTCAGTTAGTAGGCTTGGCTCAGCTTGGCTCTGCCACATATATGACCAATTTATGTGGACTGACATCAGCAGTGCTTCCATTCTCATTTGTGGCTACCCTGAAGGCAATTTCTGAGGATTTTTTTCTAAATTGTTCATTCGATGATACTCCAAGGATGGCCATTGTCTTCCTTAGAAGGTTCCTACAAAGATATTCAAACTTGTGCTGATTTACAGGACCCTCCCTGATGGTCATAAAAATCCACATGGACACATGGTTTAGAAAGAGATATACAGGGTAGTTACATCAAGTAATTACTTTGTAGTTGTTTTTGTATTATGTAACTATTTATTATTATGTTATGTAAGTAACTATTTTGTATCAAGTAACTATTTTGTTCAAACCAAACTGCTTTGTGGAGGAACAAGTGTAATGAAGCAGCTAGAAGCTTGAACTATTAAGTGCATCCAGGGGGGCAGGCTGTGGACAAGGCATAAATTGCAGCAAGTTCTGCCACCTTGTTTAGTATTCAGAGTACAGACGGATATGAGAAGTCTAAACACTGTTAAACTCTTGCCTCCATGAGCCACAGGGGAATTAAATTAAAAAAAACTGACAAGATTGACATTTTGCGACAGTTATGAGATTGGTACTTAACCATCACTTTTACATGCACGTCTCCAAATAGGGGTCTAAATATTAATTCTCGTCATGACCGCATCTATCTGAAGACTTAACAATTAATTTTAAGTTGTATCTCACGGTGCGACTAAAAAGCTCCAGGCAGACAATACAAACAGATGGTATCATCGCTCTTGTTTGATGCTTAAAATCTTCCTTTTAAAGCAACATTAGCAGGCCAGAACTTTAATGCAAAAAATTAATGTAAGTTGACCGACACGCATGGAAAAAACAGCCTAAGGTTAAGTCGACACTCAGTCAAGAATGTTATGCCGTAACTGCAGAATGGTTTTATTTCAGAGCAATTAATTAGGTCAACTTATTGAAATATCATGATTACCATTAAAAAGCATCCACCCTTCCCTCACACCCTATCACTGAAATTCACAGTCTATTCAAAATCAGCAAAGAAAAAAAATAAACAGTAGCAGCAACATCTGCAACCACTACTAACGTCTGCTTCCCACATGATTTCAAGAACATGTCCCCTATATTTACATGTGAGAAAAACATGCTCTGTTACCCCAGAAAAATTACAAGCCAGCTCCTTTGCATCTCCATTTGGAGACGTACTTTGCACAAAGGCCGGGATTTCACAACTGTTTACACAAAACATTGACATGGGGGTCATGATTTGCATCAGAGGATTTGAGGTTCATACTCAGAAGGAGAAACCAGCACAATGTTCTGGTCTGACTGGGCTTGGAGAGTTCAGCAGGGAGTTCAGGTACAGCCTCTGCACTCATTTCCAAGTAATACTGTTTTGTTCCCTGTAGACAGTAACAAAGTGTAATTCCTTTCAGCCTCTGTCACAAGTTAGATTGAGAAGAGACTGACAATTTGGGGCAAACTAATTCACAATTACATCAGCGTCCCCACCTTCCCATGGTAGCTGTGTATAAGTACTATCAGCTCTCTTCTCAATGCTCTCAGTGGGCCATGACCATTCCCCAGCAGTGATTTTGTTGTACATCTTCCAGTGGTCTGGAATCTTCGGAATTGGGCAGACCAAATGGTGATTGCTTTGCGGAACAAGTCATTCCATATTCCCACGTTTCTTACAAAGAACACTTCAGACATTTTTGAGAACAGGATATTCATTATTAACGATCACTTCATTATTAATATATACATTCTAAAATTCTCCGTGTGGTCATGGAGCAAGCTTGCCAATATTTTATATTATTCTAATTGCTTAACTGCTCCTCCTGCTCTAAGGTCATCTGTTACTATAATGCTTCATTCCAGTCCTCTCTGCACTCAGCCTTTTTTGCTGCACTTCTGAAGCTCAACAAAAGCAGAGGAACACCTCATCTTTTGAATAGGCGCTGTGCATCTTTCAGGACTCAACACTGAGCCCAGCAGTTTTAGATCATCTCCTCCTGCTTTTCCAGACAGCAGGTACTAATAAGGAATCTGCTGGTTATTAGATCTCGCTATCACAGACCACTGCCTTCCATTCTTTCCTTTCCCTGCACTTGCTTAAAAACCGCTTCATCTTTAATGCTTCCCAGCTCTGAGAATAGGTCAGAGAGCTGCAGTGTTGGCCTGGCCTGTGAAATATTTCTGACATTTTGTTTGTATTATTGGGCAATGTAAAGTTCTGCAAATGTAGAAAGTCCAAAGGCAAAATTGTACTGCAGCTGACTTCCAGTGTTTCGGTAAAGGAGTGGATTCACCAGAATGTGGGTGAGCTGAGGACAATGGTGCCATCATGCCAAGTGCCAATTTAACTTCCAAGCCAAAATGGCTCTCATCGGCTTATTCAAAAAAGGAATTAAAATTGTTTTGGAGGCGGGCCATTTCTGTGGGTTGCTAGTTAGATTCAGATGAAGTGTACTCAGAATATAATTACATTTTTTTACCGTTATTATTCAAGCAAACACCAGAGAACTGTCAATTCTGACAAGCACTGTTTTGAGAACAGAATATTCATTATTGGGGATCAGCTCCATGTTTTAAATCTCCTTCTGTGAATACTGCGGCCATGAAACTATTTTGTATCATTTATAACTGCTAAATCGTTACTCCTGTATCATCTGTGTTAACTTAATGAAACAAAACTGTTGCATCTCTACTGGCACAGTAAGCCTATCCAATGAGTTAGACAGGTACTTGGTCTGGTGGCCTCAGCTGATCATTGATACAGGAGCTACAACTGACTTCAGCATCTTTGACTTCCCCAGTGTTGAGAATTGTGGAGTGTCCCCTGCAAGAATTTAAAACAAAATTAAACCTTTTTTTTTAAAACAAGCTATTCAGAGATGTTATTAAATACCCCTGGAGCAGGAGACCTTAATCCAGCCCTCCTAGTCTATGGGTAGGAACATGACCGCTGCACCACTAACGGACCCCTAAACCATGATTGGGAATATGCATGGGTGGAATTGAGCCACTGTTTGCTGAATAGCCTTTGAACAAATTAATAACAACCTCTCAACTGGATTATCTGTAGTCAACGGATTAATCACAAACCTGTACAGAAGGCAGTCAATGCATTCAGAAGGCAAGGGAAGAACAAGGGAGAAAATGCCAATGAAAATTGCCTTCTTTTCCATCACATCACAATATGCATAGCAGATAGCCCAAAATCAGGATGAACTTAACAACTATCCTGTGGGAAATAAACCAGCCAGGTAAGAGACCTCTATTAACATTTGAATAAATACTGTGAACCCTGGAAATCTGAAATAAACACAGAATACTGGAGCAAGTCAGCAGGTCTGGCTGCATCTGTGGAGAGAAAAATAATTCATGTTTTGAATCTGATATCTGAAGAAGGCTCTTTAGATTTTGAGAAGATACATATCAGATTTGCAAAGATTGATCAGTTTTCTCTCCACGGATATGGTTGGCCCTGCTGAAGCTTTCCAACTTTATCCGTTTTTGCTCTAAAAATGTTCATTTGGCACCTTGTGATTTATGTAGCTAATGTGTCAAATCATTCAGTCGACATCCGGTTATTCAAAGCTCATTCAAGAAAAAAACAAAGAACACAAGCCATAACTTCCACTTAACTGACTATGCAGAACATTAATGTCACAAATTGAGCCCTAATTGGGAGCAAAAGAGTAATGATGACTGCTTCACAGGAGACTTTTTTTATTGACCAACTGGCTCAAACCCATTTCCACTCATGTGGAGGGGGCCTGCTTAATGAAATGATCTGTTAAATGATGAATTTCATCCTGACAAGGATATCCCAATTAATCATTCCACTAATTTGACCAGTCTTCCAGAGTTCTCTTTGCCTACTTGTTAAATTCTCAGGTAACCAAAGACTAGGTGCAACTGAAGACAAGAAATGACACAATGCAACAATTAAAAAAATAAGTACAGGTCCAGCATATCATTCTGAAACATGCACGATACAACATTTCCCTGAAGGCTTTGTGTGCTAATGCATGCCGGATGGATCAGTTAGCACTACCGCCTATAATTTTATAAAAGAAACCAGATCAGCTCCTAGCATTTGTTAATGATCCAGCTCCACACTACATTGAAGCATTAGAATGAAAACAGATTGCTAGCTGCATGCTTCCCCTGCCCCCAAACCCCCATCACCTTTGCAAAGGAAGAAATTAGAACTAAAAGAATTAGTATTTCCCTGAGGCATGGGCTGTTTGAATGCCTAACTGCACATACATGAAAATCAATGCAGTTCAATAAACATGAAAGTGTGGAAAGGCACTTACAGGAAGTTAGTACCAGATCAAGATTATCACTAAATCAAAACAATTTTTTTTAATAAAGCACCATAAGAATGCTGGTTGGTTTTTCCAGATATAAACTGAGTTAAGAATAGAAAGTGCAGAGAAGTTGACAGGTGTGGAAATGCCCATACGAATTCAGAGATCGTTCAGATATACCTGTGCATTTAGTGACACAATGGAATATTGTTTTCTGAAATTGGTGGTGTCTTCAGAAAACTTAAACTGAAATTTTAGTCTCTGTTCATTCTTAAAGCAACATTTTTGTGTTTTAGGCAGGAGAAGCACATCTGGTCTATTCACCTAAATCCCTCCATACCATGATTCGTAAACTATTACTTCATTTCCTAACTTTTTTCCCTAACCCAATTGCTCTGTTTTGATCATCCATCTCCAACTGCTCCAGGAATTTCAGTTAAGTGCAGCCCCAAAATAATATGCTGAAACAAAAACATAAATTGCTGGAGAAACCCAGCAGGTCTGTCAGTACCTGTGGAGAGAAAGCAACGTGAACACCCTCTGATGAAGGGTCTCGGCCCGAAACGTCAGCTTTTGTGCTCCTGAGATGCTGCTGGGCCTGCTGTGTTCATCCAGCCTCACATTTTATTACCCAAAATGTTAATAGTGCTTTCCCTCCACAGATATTGCCAGACCTGCTTAGTTTCTCTGGTGAACTTTTGCTTTTGTTTCAGATTTCCAGCATCCAGTGTTTGTTATTTTATATTAATATTCTCCTCATTTCATCTCAATATAGGAATTTCCAGGAATTTGAAGCGATCATTTCCATTCTCACAAGTCAACACCAGCGAAGAGGCCTTCTGCAAATATTATATATTACTGACCAGCAGCACAATAGGGCCCTAAGTCCAAAGATGTGGAGGCTAGGTGCATTGGCCATGCTAAATTGCCCAGAGTGTTCAGGGGTGTGTGGGTTGTGTGGGGATGGGTCTGGGTGGGATGCTTTGGTGGACGGTGTGGACTTGTTGTGCCGGGGGGCCTGTTTCCACACTGTAGGTAATCTAATTTAATCTAACTGTGACCCCAGTTCTATTCAATTCATTAGCTGATGCTAGTACAATTGATGTGCATACTATTGGTTGAGGAAGAGGGAATTTGTTTCTGGTATCTCTGCATAACTATCTTAACCAGATCAGTGTACGGGCAATGTGCATGTGGGGAGGCCAACTGAAGACAAGACCCAGCTCTGATGTGCGTCTTTCCTAACCTGAATTTAACAAGTTGCTGTCACTTACCATCACAGCTCACATTTTAACAAGATCTAGTTATAAAATATCAAAGAACACTAGCGGCCAATACCAACAACAACCTGTGTTTGTATAGTATCGTTGACATAGCAAAATGTACCAAAGTGCTTTGCACGAATGTGATCAGAAATTTCTCTTTGAATTAAATTTGACAAAACATCAAAATTTCGGCCACAAAGATAGGCTGAAAATCAGGGGATTGGTGGAGTGCTGAAATCTTGGACAAGTGGTCTGGCTGGAGAAGGCCTCAAAGATGGGGACGGTGCTGGAGGACTTCTGAAAGGATTCAAAAGCACTGAACAGAATTTGAACATCAAGCCATTGCTTAATTGGGAGGTAATCAATTTTAAGGGCAAGTAATGGTGAGAAATAAATGTTGGCCTAACCAGTGACTCTCACAACCCTTGAATAAGCAAAAAATAAAAAAAAGCATGTTCACCAGAGTGATGTGCGATTTGGACTTGGTACTAGGGCATGGCAGCAGAGGTTTGGATCAATTGAAATTTACACAGGCTGAAAGACATGGAGTTGCCCAAACATGGAATGAACACTTGTAGTAAAAACAGGGTGGTAAGGATAAAAATAAAATGTTCCTCTGCAATGTGAAGACATTATCAACAGACTGTAGATGAAAATGTTACGTCATGCACTCAACTTGTTACATGTTATGCTGAGGTTGCAGTTAGCTGAAAGTCATTGGGCACAAGGACACAGATGGTTGGAGCACAGCAAGTAGAATAGAGAATATTATTTCCAAGCCCGTGAAGACTGACTCAAAATGTAAAAATAGGGAATGCAAAAAGGGATGTTGAATGCTATTTGTCTTTACCCCACTATAATTAAATGTACTGGGCGGTTGTGAGAGATAGAAGTGCTTAAAGACCTTATCTTTTCATTTACTTTAGTTTTGATTGCAGACTGATAGGAAAAAGGACTGTGATAATGGGAACTGCAGATGCTGGAGAATCCAAGATAATAAAATGTGAGGCTGGATGAACACAGCAGGCCCAGCAGCATCTCAGGAGCACAAAAGCTGACATTTCGGGCCTAGACCCTTCATCAGAGAGGGGGATGGGGTGAGGGTTCTGGAATAAATAGGGAGAGAGGGGGAGGCGGACTGAAGATGGAGAGAAAAGAAGATAGGTGGAGAGGAGAGTATAGGTGGGGAGGTAGGGAGGGGATAGGTCAGGGGTGGGAGGAAGGGACGGGTGAGAGGAAGAACAGGTTAGGGAAGCAGAGACAGGTTGGTCTGGTTTTGGGATGCAGTGGGTGGAGGGGAAGACCTGGGCTGGTTGTGTGGTGTAATGGGGGGAGGGGACGAACTGGGCGGGTTTTGGCATGCGGTGGGGGAAGGGCAGATTCTGAAGCTAGTGAAGTCCACATTGATACCATTGGGCTGCAGGGTTCCCAAGTGGAATATGAGTTGCTGTTCCTGCAACCTTTGGGTGGCATCATTGTGGCACTGCAGGAGGCCCATGGTGGACATGTCATCTAAAGAATGGGAGAGGGAGTGGAAATGGTTAGCGACTGGGAGGTGCAGTTGTTTATTGCGAACCGAGCGGAGGTGTTCTCCCAAGCGGTCCCCAAGCCTCCGCTTGGTTTCCCCAATGTAGAGGAATCCACACCGGGTACAGTGGATGCAGTATACCACATTGGCAGATGTGCAGGTGAACCTCTGCTTAATATGGAAAGTCATCTTCGGGCCTGGGATAGGGGTGAGGGAGGAGGTGTGGGGGCAAGTGTAGCATTTCCTGCGGTTGCAGGGGAAGGCGCCAGGTGTGGTGGGGTTGGAGGGCAGTGTGGAGCGAACAAGGGAGTCACGGAGAGAGTGGTCTCTCCGGAAAGCAGACAAGGGTGGGGATGGAAAAATGTCTTGGGTGGTGGGGTCGGATGTGTCGGAGGATGATGCGTTGTATCCAGAGGTTGGTGGGGTGGTGTGTGAGAACGAGGGGGATCCTCTTTGGGCGGCTGTGGCAGGGGCAGGGTGTGTTGGATGTGTTTCGGGAAATGCGGGAGACGCGGTCAAGGGCGTTCTCGACCACTGTGGTGCACAGTATGGCGCACTGACTTCTACATCGCCGAGGCCAAACGCCAACTCTCCGACACCACCTCCTACCACCCCCTCGATCATGAACCCACCCCCGAGCACCAAACCATCAACTCCAACACCATTCATGACCTCATCACCTCAGGAGACCTCCCACCCACTGCCTCCAACCTCATTTCTCCCCAACCCCGCACGGCCCGTTTCTGTCTCCTTCCCAAAATCCACACACCTGCTTGCCCTGGTCGACCCATTGTCTCAGCCTGTTCCTGCCCTACCAAACTCATCTCCACCTATCTGGACTCCATTTTCTCCCCTTTGGTCCAGGAACTCCCCACCTACATCCGTGACATCACCCACGCCCTCCACCTCCTCCAGGACTTCCAATTCACTGGCCCCCAACACCTCATTTTCACCATAGACGTCCATTCCCTATACACCTGTATTCTGCATGCAGATGGCCTCAAGGCCCTCTGCTTCTTCCTGTCCTGCAGGCCCGACCAGTCCCCCTCCACCGACACCCTCATCCACCTAGCCGAACTCGTCCTCACCCTCAACAACTTCTCTTTCGATTCCTCCCACTTCCTACAGACAAAGGGTGTGGCCATGGGCACCCGCATGGGCCCCAGCTATGCCTGCCTCTTTGTAGGTTACGTGTAACAGTCCCTCTTCTGCACCTACACAGGCCCCAAACCCCACCTCTTCCTCCGTTACATTGATGACTGTATCGGCGCCACCTCTTGGTCCCCAGAGGAGCTCGAACAGTTCATCCACTTCACCAACACCTTCCACCCCAACCTTCAGTTCACCTGGGCCATCTCCAGCACATCCCTCACCTTCCTGGACCTCTCAGTCTCCATCTCAGGCAACCAGCTTGTAACTGATGTCCATTTCAAGCACACCGACTCCCACAGCTACCTAGAATACACCTCCTCCCACACACCCTCCTGCACAAATTCCATCCCCTATTCCCAATTCCTCCGCCTCCGCCGCATCTGCTCTCACGATGAGGCATTCCACTCCCGCACATCCCAGATGTCGAAGTTCTTCAAGGACCGCAACTTTCCCCCCACAGTGGTCGAGAATGCCCTTGACCGTGTCTCCCGCATTTCCCGAAACACATCCCCCACACCCCGCCCCTGCCACAACCGCCCAAAGAGGATCCCCCTCGTTCTCACACACCACCCCACCAACCTTCGGATACAACGCATCATCCTCCGACACTTCCGCCATCTACAATCCGACCCCACCACCCAAGACATTTTTCCATCCCCACCCTTGTCTGCTTTCCGGAGAGACCACTCTCTCCGTGACTCCCTTGTTCGCTCCACACTGCCCTCTAACCCCACCACACCTGGCACCTTCCCCTGCAACCGCAGGAAACGCTACACTTGCCCCCACACCTCCTCCCTCACCCCTATCCCAGGCCCGAAGATGACTTTCCATATTAAGCAGAGGTTCACCTGCACATCTGCCAATGTGGTATACTGCATCCACTGTACTCGGTGTGGCTCCCTCTACATTGGGGAAACCAAGCGGAGGCTTGGGGACCGCTTTGCAGAACACCTCCGCTCGGTTCGCAATAAACAACTGCACCTCCCAGTCGCGAACCATTTCCACTCCCCCTCCCATTCTTTAGATGACATGTCCACCATGGGCCTCCTGCAGTGCCACAATGATGCCACCCGAAGGTTGCAGGAACAGCAACTCATCTTCCGCTTGGGAACCCTGCAGCCCAATGGTATCAACGTGGACTTCACCAGCTTCAAAATCTCCTCTTCCTCCACCGCATCCCAAAACCCGCCCAGTTTGTCCCCTCCCCCCACTGCACCACACAACCAGCCCAGCTCTTCCCCCCCACCCACTGCATCCCAAAACCAGTCCAACCTGTCTCTGCTTCCCTAACTTGTTCTTCCTCTCACCCATCCCTTCCTCCCACCCCAAGCCGCACCTCCATCTCCTACCTACTAACCTCATCCCACCTCCTTGACCTGTCCGTCTTCCCTGGACTGACCCAACCCCTCCCTAGCTCCCCACCTATACTCTCCTCTCCACCTATCTTCTTTTCTGTTCATCTTCGGTCCGCCTCCCCTTCTCTCCCTATTTATTCCAGAACCCTCACCCCATCCCCCTCTCTGATGAAGTGTCGAGGCCCGAAACGTCAGCTTTTGTGCTCCTGAGATGCTGCTGGGCCTGCTGTGTTCATCCAGCCTCACATTTTATTATCTAGGAAAAAGGACTGTTTTGCAACAAAGGACTGAAAAAGGAACTGCTGGACTATTAAAAGGCAAGTTACTGAAATTCATTGCAAGCTGTGGTTCCATTGTTGCTTTGCAATCAATAGGTAAAGGTGTGACTAGACAAAATGCATTGGGCACAAAATGAATTTCAGCTGGCAACAAGTAACTGATTCATTTGTGAAATTTGGTCCAGTCATGGATGCCAGACCTGCGTGATGATAATTTTATTATTGGTTCCTGGGTGGCTCAGCATCTTGTGGGTGTGAATGATACAGACAGAAGCCCTTGGTCCTTGGGAAGGGGAAGTGATATGTGTTTTCCAGTAAAATACTGCATGTTAAAGAAAGCCCGTTGTCTTCTTCTATAAGTTTCTGTGCCAATAATGGCAGACTTTATAACTTGAGAACTGGTTGCTCTATGGCTTCTGTGAAGAAGTGAGAGAACCCAAAGGAATAGCTCAGAGAACTAAAGGACTTGGAAAATAAAAGGAAACCTTCCATTAAAAATTGAGGACTGGTGCCACTGAACGGTTTTCCCGATTCACTCCCCGCTACATTCATACCACCAATTTTTTTTTTCCTGTCTCTGCTTGGATGTGTGTGCGCGTGGGGCTTTTTGAATGGGTTTAGAGTTTTGTCCAGGGTTGCATTTGCTGATACCAATGCCTGTGTACAATACACCACTTAAGTTTGTGCATTTAAACTGGTTCAGGCACAGGTCTAAACAGTTCATGTTTGTGAATGGGTCCATGTGGGGAATGCCCCTTCCCACGTCCTCATTCCCTCTGCACGCTCTCTCTCTCTCTCTCTCCCCCTCTTGTACTCCTTAGGCCTCAATATCTGTGCTCTCTCTTTCCCACATCCTCGCTCTCTGTTTTGCCATGTTGTCTCTCTCCTCCTCATGCCTCCCTCTCACTGCGTCCCCTCTCTTTCTGTTTCGCCACCCACATGTCCTCTCCCCCACCTCCGTCCGCTACCTCTCTCTCTCACAGCGTTCTCTCTCTGTGCACTTAAGTCCTCTTCCCCCATATCTGCCACTACCGCACTGAAATGTCTTTCAGTATTATGCATCATTCCTGTGCAGGTGCAGAGCAGTGTTATCGAAATTCTACGTGTGAACGTTGCGGGTCTGGAATTGTGAAAATGTATCATCGCCTGTGGTTGTGGCTGTTGGTAGACAGTGTCTTTTTATTGACTAATTGAGTTAGATATCAACAGATCATAGTTGTTTTGCTTTGGTTAGAATCCATTTATTTGTTAAGCACAGAAACAAATAAATAGCACAGAAAGCTGATCTGTGCTTTCTTCTAACCTGTGTGTATCAAACAGGGAAATTCAGCACTTTGATATAAATTTTTAGCTTTTGTGACTACTCCAGGAATAGTGGGCCTTGATTTCCTGTATACATCCCCAGCGAGGAGTACCAAGGTGAAGATTTAATCATTTTGATTGAAGGGTCCAATAACAATTTTCTACTTTATGTTGGATCTTTCACTTTATTCAGACTCAGAACGGCTGACTTTTGAAGGAGAAAGAAAACTGCAGTGCAAGTTTCTCTGAATGAAACCTTTTCAAAGGTCATGGTGAAAGCTAATCCAATTCAATGTACTTCCACAAAATTATTAAGACTGATTTTTTTTTGAAATCACTCTGACAACATCTGAGTGCCCACCTGTTTTGGGCACATTTTTAAATTTTGCTAGTTACCTCATTACTTTATTAAAAGAAGGCTTGCCTGCCTAAAAGTCATCATAAACATAGTTGTGTCAATTGGAGCAAACATTAAGACGCTGAGACAGAAAATATACAAGATAATAGAGTCTTGATTTAGTGAGTTTCAAGATAGGGTGATTACAGGCTTGATGTGCCAAGACTTCAACACGTGAAGATTTCTGCCTCCAGCTCAGCGCTACACTCCTGGCAGAGCTGGCCTTCTGCTCCCTCAGGCTGTCTTTACTGACTTAAGGCACACTACAATACTTGCGCTGGCATCAATGTTGTGTCTCCTACAATACTAAATTTCCCTGCTTCTTTCTGTATTCTGGCTAACAAGTGGAACAGAAAGCTTGCTACTGCGTTTGTCTGAATTTGAATGTGGCACGGAAACATTTGTTTGCAGCTTATTCCCAACATTCAGCACTCCTTGAAGAAAGTATCTTTACTGAAATATTGGTTTCACATGCTCAAAACACTAATTTGTACTTATTTCCCACGATTTTACTTTCTGGACATCCTTTGAGGAGTTACGTAGCTGTGCCTTCTCAGTGGTTTCCACTCGTTATTGAGTAAGAAAGAAACAATGACAATCTATCACGTTGAAAACTAAACGCAGGCTGCCATCTAAATACCTGATTTTACAAGAACACATGAGTAGACAACCCACTGTTATAGTCCAACTTTGTAATTTGTTGAAGTTTTTCATGAAAATGAGAAACAAGAATAATGTTACTTCCACCCAGTTCTCTTAAAAACCGATCAAATTAGGCACAGATACCAGAAACAGTATGAGCATTACCATTCAATGTTTCAGTTAGCGCCCGACAGCCAATTCTGCATTCTGAGATGATTTCATTCCCTATGCTGTAAACAAGAACCTACCAATGGTGCAGTGTTCACCGTTCCAGCCTTGATTGCACTCGCATTTGCCATTGTTGCAGGTTCCGTGCTCCAAGCAGCGAGGGTGGCACGCTCTCTGGTCACAAGCTGCACCTGTCCAGCCTTCCTCACATCGGCAGGCACCCGCCAGGCAAACACCATGAGTTCCACACTCTACGGCACAGATTTCTGTGGAGCACAAACACACCCAGCACAGTCAATTTCACCAGCAGTGTAAAACTGTGGAAGTGTGGTCAAGGTACTGAATTCATCTCCTGTCGGACTCCCTAAATTAGGCCTGTAATTAACATACCATTCAAGTCTGCATAGGGCCCAACAGAGTAAAGGAATACGGGATAACAAGGTGTGGAGCTGGATGAACAGAGCAGGCCAGGCAGTGTCACAGGAGCAGGAAAGCTGACGTTTCAGGTCTGGAAGAAGGGTCCAGACCCAAAACCTCAGCTTTCCTGCTCCTCTGATGCTCCAGCGTTGGCAGTTCCTACCATCTCTGAGTAAAGGAAGACAATGCATTCAATGTTCTTCCACAAACAACACCCAAAGATTTTACTGTAAATTAAAACTCGTTTTGCAATACACTTTTTTTTAAAAAAAAAGCAATTATGTGCTTATATTTGGAGTTTTTGTAAAGACCTGACACAAACACACAACAGATTCTTTGGTTGTATTCTAAATATCAGCGACTGTTTGAGGTTCTGGACAAATTACCTAGCAGCTGCTGCACCTTATCTGAGAGTGAGGATGAATCTCTAAGTTTTCTTTTACCCCATTTGTTCAGGGAATGTTGGTGTTGCTGATAAGGCCAGCATTTATTGCCCATACCTAATTGCCCAGGTGAGCTTCCCCCGTTGAATCGTTGCTGTAGGGTGGAGGGCCATGGACAGTGTTCTGAGGGAAAAAGCATCAAGCTTTCAGTCTGAGGAACAAAGCTAAAGCACCATGTATGAATGGGGTGTCACTTGGGGAGGGGAAAATGTGGGTGGGCCGTGTTGGCGTGTTTCTGTTATCCTTTGTCTTTTGAGATGGTCGAGGTTGTGTGCTCGGTAGGTGTTGTCAGAACAGCCTTGTTGAGTTGCTGCAGTGAATTTTGCAGATTGCACACATTGCTGCCACAGTTTTGCAGGATTGAACTGCTGCCTCACATCGCCAAGGACCCAGGTTCAAGTCCAGCCTCGGGTGACTTTCTGTGTGGAGTTTGCACATTCTCCCCGTCTCTGCATGGGTTTCCTCAGGGTGCTCCGGTTTCCTCCCACCCTCCGAAGATGTACAGGCTAGGTGGATTGGCCATGCTGAATTGTCTGTCGTGTTCAGGGGTGTGTAGATTAGGTTAGTTACAAGGGAGCAGGGTGTGGGTGGGATGCTCCGAGGTTCGGTGTGGACTTGTCGGGCCGAGGAGCCTGTTTCCATTCTGTAGGGATTCTATGACTTCTGTAAATGTTTTCAATGGGGATCCAATCAAGTGGGGCTGCTTTGTCTTGGATGGAGTCAAGCTTCTTCTGTGTTGTCAGAGCTGCAATCATCCAGCCAAGTGGGGAATATTCTGTAACACTTCAGTCAAGGCTTATTTCCAATGTGTAGAAGAGAGAGAGTTTGACTGAAGTTTATAAAATCCTGAATGATCTTCACAAAAGTAGCCATTTGAAGAATGTTTCCTCTTGCAATTGGGTCCAGAACAAAAGGGCACATTTTTGAAATAGCTAATGCGTTTTGCAGACAGTTATGACTTCGTGTGAAGGTTCCCATGGAGAGACGATGACCTTGTGGTATTATCACTGGACGATTAATCCAGAGATCCAGGTAATGTTCTGGGGAAAGGGATAATAAGGTGTAGAGCTGGATGAACACAGTGGACCAAGTAGCATCAGAGGAGCAGGAAGGCTGACGTTTTGGGCTTAGACCCTTCGGTTTGAATACTGCCACATCAGATGGTGGGATTTGAATTTAGTTTTTAAAAAAGATAATGATGACTGTGAATCTATTGTTGATTGTCAGAAAAACCCACCTGGTTCACTCATATCTCCCTTACCTGGTCTGGCCTACATGTGACTCCAGACTCACAGAAATGTGGTTGACTCTTAACTGGGCAATCAATGCTGGACTAGTTACTGATGCTCTCATTCCATGAAAGAATTTTTTAAAAAACGGTAACGCGCAGCAATTTGACAGGCAGATGAGGAACCTCTGAGTGGCCATGCATCTCACAGCAGAAATTCAAGATGAGGATTGTTTACTTCTCTAAGAAGGCTGTCCAATTGAAACTCTGCTCCAAACGCTGGAGGCAGGATGATTAAATAGGAGGTAAATAGGCTCCTGTTGCATTAGAGAATCAAAGGTCATTGGGGATAGATGGAGATGTGGAGTTTGGAACAGAAACAGGTCAGCCATAATCTTACCGAATGGTGGAGCAGGCGTGAAAGAGCTGAATGGCCTACTTTTGCTTCTATTTTGAGTGTTCATATGTTATTTCTGGAGGAGCTGCAGAAAGCTGCGATGTCAGGTTCTGTACCTATCAGTGTTAGTAGCCGGGAGTACTTAATAAGGCAAAGGATTACAGGAAGGAGACGGTAATCAGAACTATAACTGTTGGCAGTTTGGGATGAAGGGCTAATTTAGATGAAATAATTGTTCATAAAGAGATAACAAGGTGTAGAGCTGGATGAACACAGCAGGCCAAGCAGCATCAGAGGAGCAGGAAGGCTGATATTTTGGGCCGAGACCCTTCATCTATCAGCCTTCCTGCTCCTCTGATGTTGCATGGCCTGCTGTGTTCATCCAGCTCTACACCTTGTTATCTCAGATTCTCCAGCATCTGCAGTTCCTACTATCTCTGTTCCCAAAGAGATTTGGGCCCAGTCTGGTGATGCCGAATACCTGCGCCAACTGCACCGTTGCTTGGGGCACAACTCATCAAATGGGGAAAGTCTTCTTCAATTGCTTTCCAGTTGTGTTGTAAAGTTGTTTGTGTGGAACGCAGGAGATGACCACTCCAAGTGACACTGCTGGCTGAACTGTCAAAAGCTCCCAGCCCTGTCCAAGCACAGACAGCATTTTCTTGCAGCTCAGAGGCCTGCTCAATGACAGCTCACTAGATCCAATGGCTCCCGCACCATTTCCATGCGCCGATCCAGGCTGCTGTTTCGCAGAAGTGTCCATGAGCCAAGGTTCTTTAGTAGATTTGTAGCTTAGGTTGTGGATCCTGTGGTTGGTTGGCTCGCCAAGCTGATTTGCCAGTTTGCAGACTTTTCATTACCCTGCTGGATAACATCATCAGTGCTGCCTCCAATGAAGCGCTGTTGTGTTTTCCCACCTGGCATTTAAAGTCTGGGGTCCATTGAGTTGGATTACCTCACTTCCAGTTTTTCTCTGCAGTGGATTATATATAGGGTCTAGTTCTATGTGTTTGTTGATGGTCTTCTTGGTGGAGAACCAGGCCTCTAGGAATTCCCCTGCTTGTCTCTGTTTGGCCTGTCCTAGGATCCTGATGTTGTCCCAATCAAACTGATGGTTCTTCTTATCCATGTGAATGGTGACGAGTCAGTACTGGTCAGATCGTTATGTTGCTGGTTGATATTCATGTCTTCTTGGGGCCAGTTTCCCTCCTGTCTGTCCAATGTAATGTTTGTCACAGTCTTTGCATGGGATCGTGTCCATCACATTGGCTCTGTCCATAGAAGACCATCAATAAACACGTCAAATTTGACCCTCAATATACAATGCTGTGAAGAAAAACTGGAAATGAGGTGACCACTTCCAACGGACCCCAAAGTTTAAATACCAGATGGGAAAACACAACAGCGCTTCATCAGAGGCTGCACTGATGATGTTACCCGGGAGGGTAATGAAACGTCTGTGAACTTACGAGCCAACTCAGCGAGTGAACCAACCAACTACGCCAAGAGGAGGAGGAATACCTCTTCTAAGTGTTCAAGGATAATGGATATCCAAAGAACTGGGTCAAGAGATGCCTACAGGAACAGCATCGTAAAGATTCTACACGCCCCGACACACTCCCCTACATCAGGAACATGTCAGAACTCACCACAAGACTTCTACGACTGCTGGGCATCAGAGTGGCACACAAACTCACACCAACCCACGACAAGTGCTCACCCGAACTAAAGACCCATTCCCTGCCATGGACAGGACCAATGTCATCTACAAGATTCCCAACAGAGACTGCGAGAAACACTACATCGGACAAACAGGAAGGAAACTACTAACAACAAGAATACATGAACGCCACCGGCTACAAAAAGGCACGAACAATATTAACTCATCTCAATCCACATGGGCAAGGAGAACTATGACTTTGACTGGGACAACACCAAGATCCTGGGACAGGCAAGGCTGAGACAGGCGTGAGAACTCCTGGAAGTATGACACTCCACGAAGCAGGCTATTAATAAACACATTGAACTTGACCCCAGAAACATTCCACTACGGAAGAGACCTGGAAGTGGGGCAATCCATTGCAACAGACCCCAGAGTTTAAAATCCAGGTGGGAAAACACACTGACGTTTCATCAGAGGCTGCACTGAGAATGTTACCAAGCACGGTAACAAAACGTCTGTGGAACAACAAACCAGCTCGGCGAGCCAACCAACCACAGCATCCTTGAGCCAGGAAGAAAGATTTCACCGCACCATCTGAATGCCTTCCTGCCATCACATCCCTGTGGCCGGAATCCACACGTCAGCCTTGGCTTCAGGAGGGTGTTGTACAGACAGCAGCCCTTTTGGCATCTAACTGGCCAACAGCTCTCCTCGGATGAGCTGAGCTAGATCTTAGAAGATGACGTCAGAGGACAGGTGTAGCAAGTAGGCATGCACCAGGAAGACAGGCAGTGCCCTGTATGTTTCGCTGCTGGTGGTTCAACACCAGTTGAACACCAGTTTAAAAAGTGGAATTATTTGCATTTCATTAGTCAACTGTCCAAGTAAAGAAAGCGTGAGGAACCTGAAGTGTGGACATTGTAATCCTTGTAGCCTTCAGGATCACACATGCAAATTCCAGGGACAAACAGGTGAAGCGGAGGAATGATGAGACACCAAGTTGTAGTTTACCGGCTCTGAATTGCTCAGTAGATGGGTCAGCGTTCACCTTGGTGCAGCCATAGGAACCAGCAATGTTGGTCCTGGGCCCATAAATAACATACACCTCCCAATCAGTAAGTTCAGGCCCCTCGCCCCATCACTTTCTGAATCAGACCATCAACATGCACCCCCCACACCGCACTGGACCTGGCAACTACTGAGAGTGTGAGTGAATGAGAGGGATGTCAAATTTCTGAGCAACTGTTCACGTACACAGCTTTCTGAAAAAACATACGTTTTCAAACAACCCATACTGTGTGCAAATGCCTCCTGATCCTTTCCCTGTCTGAAGAACTTGAAGTCAAAGCTTATAATCTGTTCAGTTGTTATCTGAGGGTAAGAAACATGTAGTGGCCTGTTGCCAAGAATTTACCGCTGGGTGGGCCCAAAGGGCCCTGCAGATTCCCTCGAATACTGATGTGAAGTGTGCAGTGAGGCTTCTTTCTGCAGTTGGCAGGCACCTGAAAGCCCCACAAAGATGGGGGCAGGGACATTGCAGCATGAGTGTCTGCTTGGTCCCTGGCTGTGGAGAGTGTGGAACCCAATCCTGGTGGGTCTACCATCGCAATCTTTATATGTGATGGGAGGGGGGTTGGACACCACATTTGTGATGAGAAGTGCAACGGATTTTCAACTTGTGAAAGAACTTATATCCTTGAGCAACAGCCCCTCATTGCTAGGCAGGTCCCTCAACCCCATATGGCTCTTGAAACCAGCAGACTTGGGGTTCTACTGCAATGGACACTCAAGTAAACCAATCAGAAGTGGCCAGTCATTTTAAACTTGCTGGTTGGTATTATCAGTTTAGCATACGAACCAAATCATCTAACAATGCCATCTCCAGCCCACTGCCACCCTGGCCCCCTGCCTTACGCTGGAAAAACTGTATTACAATATGGAGCTGGCAGGGAGCAATAAAGGTAGACACAAAGTCTAAGTGAATGGTTTAAAAGAACACCTTCAACAAAAACCAGCTGCAGTCCTTCATTATTTCAAACAATGATCAGAAAAATCTATCCATTACATAGAACATAGAACAGTACAGCACAGAACAGGCCCTTCAGCCCACAATGTTGTGCCGACCATTGATCCTCATGTATGCACCCTCAAATTTCTGTGACCATATACATGTCCAGCAGTCTCTTAAATGACCCCAATGACCTTGCTTCCACAACTGCTGCTGGCAACGCATTCCATGCTCTCACAACTCTCTGCGTAAAGAACCTGCCTCTGACATCCCCTCTATACTTTCCACCAACCAGCTTAAAACTATGACCCCTCGTGCTAGCCATTTCTGCCCTGGGAAATAGTCTCTGGCTATCAACTCTATCTATGCCTCTCATTATCTTGTATACCTCAATTAGGTCCCCTCTCCTCCTCCTTTTCTCCAATGAAAAGAGACCGAGCTCAGTCAACCTCTCTTCATAAGATAAGCCCTCCAGTCCAGGCAGCATCCTGGTAAACCTCCTCTGAACCCTCTCCAAAGCATCCACATCTTTCCTATAATAGGCCACCCAGAACTGGACGCAGTATTCCAAGTGCGGTCTAACCAAAGTTTTATAGAGCTGCAACAAGATCTCACGACTCTTAAACTCAATCCCCCTGTTAATGAAAGCCAAAACACCATATGCTTTCTTAACAACCCTGTCCACTTGGGTGGCCATTTTAAGGGATCTATGTATCTGCACACCAAGATCCCTCTGTTCCTCCAAGCTGCCAAGAATCCTATCCTTAATCCTGTACTCAGCTTTCAAATTCGACCTTCCAAAATGCATCACCTCGCATTTATCCAGGTTGAACTCCATCTGCCACCTCTCAGCCCATCTCTGCATCCTGTCAATGTTCCGCTGCAGCCTACAACAGCCCTCTACACTGTCAACGACACCTCCGACCTTTGTGTCATCTGCAAACTTGCTGACCCATCCTTCAATCCCCTCATCCAAGTCATTAATAAAAATTACAAACAGTAGAGGCCCAAGGACAGAGCCCTGTGGAGCCCCATTCACCACTGACTTCCAGGCAGAATATTTTCCTTCTACTACCACTTGCTGTCTTCTGTTGGCCAGCCAATTCTGTATCCAACTGGGATTTGTCACAGTTTCATCATTGCTACCTGTTTCAATGCTGGGGACCATCTTGTCTATTCATTGCCCTCATTTCAAGGAACTCTTTATCAATGTTCAGCTCTCTTCTGAATCAAGCTTTCAATTAAAAGATCCTGGATGGGCCGATTAACCTCGATGCAACAAAATATTAACTCAGCTTTGTGAGGAAAAGTTTGTTTTTAACTGCGAGTCTTGTTTCTCCTGTGAATCAATCTAATCAATTTTTCATTAGCACCAAGGTGTTTATCAGCCTTTAACACACCACCTTCAAGCACAGCTGTGTCAATCTTCACTATCAACTTATTAATTGAAGTTCATTTAATTGAAGTGAAATTGTGCAACTAATTAATAGCCAGTCGTCTGTGCAAAGATCAAATCATGTTTTGGCAGCATCTATTTCATCATGGAAGACTGGTGCATCTTACAAGTGCCATGATGGAGAGGTAGAGGACTGATCATTGCTAAAGGGCGCACTTATATATACTTTCATTTGGCATGTACAGAATCAACAAGCCTTTTAAAACTGCTCCCACCCTTCTAGCAGAGGCCAGGACCCCTCCCATGGCAACAGCAGATTCTCTTTCAAATCTTAATGTGAAAAATGAGATTCAGGACAAAATTGATGGCTAGATTGGTTCAGTGTAACACATTCATTACCTTGTTCCCATCATTGCTTTCCTGATGCATTCAAAGGGAGCCTTATAATGAAGATATTACTACACAAAATGACTGGCAATTAGTCATTGGCTGCAATTGTTCACATCTGATTGGTAGTGAAATCTACAGAGATGCATTTGTTCTCTTATGTTACCACTGTTACTGTTGCATTGTGACTAAATATTGCGTATGCTTCTATTGTACCATTTGCTGCATTTATCTTGTGGTAAGCAGATTGTGCCTAATGATTCCTTCCTTCAAATTTAATCCAGTCAGCGCCCATCCAGCTTCCAGGTTCAACTCAGCTGTTTTCTTACAATTCCTCTGACTCAACCCTGATTATACCGTGTGGACTCAGGATTGCATTCTTTGATTCCTAATACAAGGTGCACTGCAGAAATTCAGCAAAGACCCTCAGGCTACTTCTATCTAGAAGGACAAGGGCAGCAGATACATGAGAACACCACCATCTGCAAGTTCCCCTCCAGGCCACTTGCCATCCTGACTTGGAAATATGTTGCCGTTCCTTCATTGTCAGTCGGTCAAAATCCTGGAATTCCCATCTTAAGGGGTATTGTGGGTCAACCTACAGCACATGGACTGCAGTGGTTCAAAAAGGCAACTTACCACCACCTTCTCAAGGGCAACCACCGACAGGCAATAAATGCTGGCCTGACAGTGACACCCACGCGCCGTGAGTGAATTGAAAAAAAGTCAACAGCCTCATTTATAAAATCAGTAATAAGCTACTCTACAGTCTCAACATCCACAGATAAAGGGGAACCAGGGGATGTAATGTATTTTAATTTCTGAAAGGTGATCGATTAACCTGATGTGTGGACTTATGTGGATTTAAGGTTACTCATTTACTACTTACTAATGCTAGTCACCTTACTAAGTTAAGGGCCCATGGTTTTGAGGGGTAGATTTTAGCACGGGTGGAGGGTCTGTTCACTAATAGCAGACAGAGAGTTGGAATAAGGGGCCATTTTCAGGATTGCAACTTGTAACTAATGCAATTCCACAGGAATCAGTGCTGCGGTTACAATTATTTATAATTATTATTAAAGACACACATGAATGTATCATCACCAAGTCTTCAGGATGACATAAAAACAGGTGGGAAGGCAAGTTGTGAGGTTGATACAGGGTCTGCATAGCGACATAAACACATTAAGTGAGTGGCCAAAATCTTTGTAAATGGAATATAATGTGGCACAATATGATTTTATTAATTTTGGGAGGAGCTGAATAGTATTTAAATGGAAAAGACTGCAAAAAGACGCAGCACAGAAGGATTTGAGGGCCTGCACGCATGAACAAGTTTAGTGGGAAATAGGGAAGGCAAATGAACTGCTAGCCTGTATTTTAAAGGGAATAGAATGCAAAAGTTGGGAGGGCCTGCTAAAACTATAGATGGCGCTAACCAGGAATATTTTAGATAACAAAACGCAGAGATGGATGAACACAGCAGGCCCAGCAGCATCTGTGGAGCAGGAAAGCTGACGTTTCGGGTCTAGACCCTTCCTCAGAATTGGGAATATTGTTAACATTTCTGGTCCCTTTAATCAAAGTAATTACTGATTGTCATTGCAGGCAGTCCAGAGAATGTTAACTTGATTGATCCATGGTTTGTGAGGTTGAGAAGGTTGGGCACGTACTCATTGAAGTTGAGGAGAATGAGAGGAAACTTTATTGATACATACTTGATTCTTCGAGGACTTGACAGGATCAATGCAGAGACGTTATTTCTCTTTGTGGGACAGTCTAAGACCAGAGGGTATAATTTCAGAGTAAGGGGTCGCATTTAAAACAGAGAAGCTTGTGTGTAACATTTTTTTAAAAGTCATCACACCCTATCATGGGGATAAATTTTTAAAGCGTGTAATTTTACAATTCAGCGGATTTCAAAGCTGCTTTTTCTTCCTCTATTGCTTCTACTGACCAGTAGTAGGTAGTGAATCTGTGGAGTTCTCTATCACAGAGGGCTGTGAAGGCTGTATTGTTAAGTATATGTAAGGCTGAGAGTTAGATTTTTAATCAGTAAGGGAATCAATGGTTATAGGGAAAAGGCAGGAAAGTGGGAGTTGAGGATTAACAGATCAGCCAATCCCATTGAATGGTGAAGCAGACTCAACAGGCTGAATGGCCTGCTTCTACGTCTTTTGATCTGACTCCTTAAAACAATCCCTACCTCATTGTTTACCACTCAAGTTATCTTACGTGAGAAAGCTCAACATAGAAATCTAACAAACACTGTCAAAATTCAAGCATGAGAACTCAACAGGCTCCTTAGTGCAAAGTCTCCAGTCCGAGTCGGATTGCTTTTGGCTGATGTAGCAAATTCAACGCTTTGCCTTACGTTAAATTATCACCTAATTTACTGACTATGCGCGTAACTTATTTTCTGCCAGTGCAAATCAGTGACACAAAAACACTGTAAAATTTACTAATAAAACCTGGAATGATGTAACAAACAACTCAACACAGAAAGAAACAATGAGTGTCAAGTGAAGAAAACCAATGTCAACACCCGGCACTCTTCCCAGCAACCGCAGGAAGTGCTCCACCCGCCCCCGGACCTCCTCCCTCACCCACATCCCAGGCCTCAAGAAGACTTTCCACATCAAGCAGAGGTTCACCTGCACATCCGCCAATCTGGTATACTACATCCGCTGTATCCTCCTCTACATCAAGCAAACCAAGCAGAGGCTTGGGGACCACTTTGCAGAACACTTGCGCTTGGTTTGCAATAAACAACTGCACCTCCCAGTCGCGAACCATTTCAACTCCCCCTCCCATTCCTTAGATGACACGTCCATCCTGGGCCTCCTGCAGTGCCACAAAATGATGCCACCCGCAGGTTGCAAGAACAGCAACTCATATTCTGCTTGGGAACCCTGCAGCCCAATGGTATCAATGTGGATTTCACCAGCTTCAAAATCTCCCCTCCCCCCACTGCTTCCCAAAACCAGCCCAGTTCGTCCCCTCCCCCCACTGCATCCCAAAACCAGCCCAGCTTGTCCCCAGAGATAATGGGAACTGCAGATGCTGGAGATTCCAAGATAATAAAATGTGAGGCTGGATGAACACAGCAGGCCAAGCAGCATCTCAGGAGCACAAAAGCTGACGTTTCGGGCCTAGACCCTTCATCAGAGAGGGGGATGGGGGGAGGGAACTGGAATAAATAGGGAGAGAGGGGGAGGCGGACCGAAGATGGAGAGTAAAGAAGATAGGTGGAGAGAGTGTCGAGCAGTTTCAAGGCCGAAGAGATTACAAGAGAGTTGCAATGGGAGAGAGATTCCCTGAGGTTGGTCCGGAGGGAGGAGGGTAACTTCTTCAGGTTAGGCATCCCTGGAAGAGGCTTCGCAGTGAGGTTAAAATAGTATCAGAGATGATGGGAACTGCAGATGCTGGAGATTCCAAGATAATAAAATGTGAGGCTGGATGACCCGCCTGCCTAACCTGTTCTTCCTCTCTCCTATCCCCTCCTCCCACCTCAGGCCGCACCTCCATTCCCTACCTACTAACCTCATCCCGCCCCCTTGACCTGTCCGTCTTCCCCAGACTGACCTATCCCTTCCCTACCTCCCCCACTCACCTCTGCTGGCTCCATCCTGCCCCTTTAACTTGTCTATCTCCTCTCCACTATCTTCACCTCTATCCATTTTTGATCCGCTTCCCTTCTCTCCCTATTTATTTCAGAACCCTCTCCCGCTCCCTCTTTTCTGATGAAGGGTCTAGGCCCGAAATGTCAGCTTTTATGCTCCTCTGATGCTGCTTGGCCTGCTGTGTTCATCCAGCTCCACACTTTATTATCTGCAGTTCCTATTATCTCATCTCAATATAAAGCATGCACCAATCATAATCCAAGTTTTTTGGTGCTTCTTCCTAAAAGGAGCATGTGCAAAATAATATTTTAACTGACAATCCCCCGTGGTTAGCTTAAAAATTTACACTGTACGTATTCAGTTTCTGTCTTTCATTCAAATTACCAATTAATTTTTTTCACTGCCAAAACCTTATCGTGCTGACACCTGAACAAGCAGCATTATGATTAATTGACATTTTTTGCATTAATTAAGGGTGTTGGGATCTGCTAAACATTTTTGGGCTCAGTAATGTGTTTTTTTCTGTTGCAGTTATTTCCCTTCACCAACTTCCTTTATCTTTGTGTGTAACATTTTTTAAAAGCCATCACACCTTATCATGGAGATAAATTTTTAAAGTGTGTAATTTTACAATTCAGTAGATTTCAAAGCTGTGTTTTCTTCCCCTATTGCTTCGACTGACCAGTCAAGACTTCAACAGCCAACATGACCTGAAAGCAGATTCTTCCCAATGATACCATTGCCAACAGCTTAGAGAGAGGTCAGGTTACTCTGCTTCATCCTGCAAATTACTGGGAGGAACTTGACACAGTGTCCTCCTCTTCAAAGTAGAATGTGTTGAGCATGTTAAGGAAATACACAAATAATTGGTCAGAACACATTTGGAATATTGTGTTCAGTTCTGGGACATTATTTGCGGAAGGATATTAAAGGCCAGATGTGAGTGAAAAGGTGACTTACTAGAATGATGCCAGGAATAAGGGATTTTAGATCCAAGATTAGTGAAATTGTGGTCTATTCTCCTTGGAGCACTGAAGATTAAGAACCTTACTGAAATGTTCAAAATTATGAACAATTTTGACAGGGTAAAGAACTTTCTGTTTCCACTAACTGGCACATCCATAACTAGGGGCCACAATTGTAAGATTGTCAGCATGACAGCCAAGAGTGAGATGAGGAAACATGTTTTTACTCAGAGAGTTGTTAGGATTTGTAATGCACTGGCTGGGAGAGTGCTGGAGGCAGATTTCAAAGGAAGTTTCAGAGAAGAGCTGGATAGATATTTGAAAGTGATGAATTTGGAGGGCTATGGAGATAGGGCTGGAGAATGGGGCCAGCTAGGTGAGAGTAAGAACAGGCATGATGTGTTGAATGGCCTGCTGTATTGTAAAGTTCTATGATTCTACATGCCATGAACTGCAGGCTAAGGCCTTGTGAAGTAAAGAGAGGTTCAGGTTATCCCAAACTATTTTATCCCTGCTTTGGAAGTGTAGTCACTGCTGTAATATAAAAAATGTAGCAGTCAAATTTAACCACAAGTACAATTACTAGTATGAAAATGACCCTCAAAAATGGCAATGTGATAGTGATCAGGAAATCTATTTTAATGATATTGACTGGGGATGTAATGTTGGACAGGGATAACTCCCCTGGTTTTCTTCAGAAATTTTTCAGGACAGAGACTCGGTTTAACATTTCACCCCAACAACAGCACGTGTGTAGTTCTAAACCACAGCTTCAAGACAACGGTGAAGTCGCTAAAACGAGGCTTAAACTAACAACACAGTGACTCAGATGTATATGTGCCACCAACTGAGCCACAGCTAACAACTAACAAGAATGGGCACCTTTGATGACTTCATCTTGATGGAAACTTTATTAAGCATGCAGGAGAAAGGAAAAAGGACTGAAGCTGGAAATAAATACTCCGGTTGTCCACTTCCTGGATATTGCCGTCACCCGCTGAAATTTAATGAGAGAAAGCTGCTTTGAAAGTATGCAGAATTGGAGATAGCATTCAGATTTTTCTCCATGTTGGAATTTTGATAGATTCAGCAGCATGTAGAGAATTGAAAACAGTGAGTACAAAGTGTGCATACTTAAGGTGACATTGTCAGAAACACCTAGCTGACAAGCTAGCAATGTTTACAGGCACAAAATTGTCAGATTGCAGTATTAATGTTAACAATGAGAAAGGAAAATCTGTGTTATTTTTACTCTTCCTTTGCCCAAAAAATGTTCTGTTGGTGGACAGTATTATAGGCAGGAGGTGTCTTTAAGCATCCTGGCGAAACAGTGAGCTGCAATGCGGGCAGACTTTTGACTACAGGCAATCCACAGAACCCTGGTGGTACAGTGGTTAGCACTGCTGCCTCACAACAACATTGATCCACGTTCGAATCCAGCCTCGGGTGGTCTGTCTGTGTGGAGTTTGCACGTTCTCTGTGCGGGTTTCCTCCAGGTGCTCTGGTTTTCTCCCACAGTCCAAAGATGTGCAGTCTCAGTGGATTGGCCGTGCTAAATTGCCCACAGTGTTCAGGGATGTGTAGACTAGGTAGATTGGGGGGGATGGGTCTGGGTGGGATGCACTGAGGTTCAGTGTGGACTTGTTGGGATGAAGGGCCTGTTTCCACACTGTAGGGATTCTACAATTCAAGAGGAAAACATGCAACCACTGTATCTGAGTCCTGCTCCTGACTCTCTCCATTTTCAGCAAGGCTCTCTGGACAGTGGTCAAGAAGTCAAGTTGAATACTTTTTCCTCCCTGATGAGGTGCCAAATTCATCCACTTTCTCATGAGCAAAAAGGGATGGGCAATAAATATGTGAGATGCTCAAGTCCCAAAAGCCACTTAAAATAGTCATTGGAGAAATTCCTTGAGACCTTTGTTCAAATCAAATTGAATGCCCTACTGAGGGGAAAACAAAAAATGCTGGCGCACTGATAAAGCTTCAGCTAGACTCCAAATGTTTGCTTGCTCTCCCTCCATAGTTACTGCCTGACCCACTGTGAGTTCCAACATTTTTTTATTTTCAGCACAGGCTCCTGCATCTATAGTAATTTGGAGCTACTGAGGGCAACTCATAGGGATATCTGTATTCTGAAGCTCACACAGTGAAAGGACATTAATTGTGCTGCTAGCTGGCTGCTATTTCTGTGAGGGAGTTTCTTGCTTGTGCACCAAAAAAAGAAACAGCCTCCAAAAAGACAGAATTCTTTAATCAGGTCAGGCCATTAAAATTAAAGTTAGATTTTGCTGTGGCAATCTATCTATTGATGTCAAAAGAAATCATCAGGTTGCAGTGGAGATCGCTAAGTGTGCTGCTGCATTAGAGCCTTGGGGAATGAAGGCTCTCGACATTTCGCCACTTAGGGAATGATTTGTAAGGTATCTTCTGTCTACTCACCCACTGAGCAGTCTGTGCCTGTCCAATTGGGATCACAAGTGCAGGAGCCACTCTCCTGAAGGTAGGTCCCATGACCAGAGCACTGATCGGGACACTTAGTTTTCGAGTTTTCACAGTTTGCACCGCTCCATCCCGGACTACAGTGGCATTCGCCATGGATACAGACACCGTGGCTCGAACAGGCTGGATCGAAGCAGTCCGCTGCAAGAGAAAAAGAAATCATCCTTTGGACTACGAAGATGAGCAACAGCAAAGACTTGCAAGGCCGGCCCTCCAATTCACTATAATGTACTTCAGATGATGAGATATAATTTAACAATTTGACTCAATAAAATTTTACACTTGTAGGGTCAACGACCTGAAAATTTAATCTCTTCAGGACTAATTGCTTTACTGTATGAGCAAAGATCAATAAAATCAATATTTCTGAGATTCAGAAATTGGATTTTACAGTTGAAAAATGAACTGATCTTTCACAGCTTCCTCCTCGATACTATGATTATGACAGAAAGAAAAAAAAAGTGACCATTTGTCATCGTAATTTACCAGCCTCAGCTATCTTGTCAGTTATTCCTACCCACTGAAGGACTACAGTCCATGATAGCACAGTATCAATACACTTGATTGAAGCAATTCTGTATTATGCGATGTGGAAAAGCATCAATAAGTTTCTCATTGTTTTATCATCTCAAAGTGAAGAACATTACTCAAAGAGTGCTGACTTCCTTCACTTGCTTTCATTTCAAGGGCAGTAAGGGAAACCCTTCCTATTATTTGCAAGCCCTGCCTTTTGAAAGAAATAAGCACGATGACACAATAGCAGGACGCCTTGCAATCCCACGTGTTGAGTTCAGGCACGTGAGTTTGGAGTTTGAATCGAAGTCTCACTCCCGCTTTTCAACTCTTTGATGCAAAGTGTTGCTCTTACAGAAGAAATTTTCCACTTATTGACAAGGCTGAAAATTGGTATTGTGGATTGGCAATGGTTTGTAGAGGGCGTTCAATTTAAATTTCCAGATCAAAAATGTCTCTTCATTTCAATGTATCCAGAACTGTCTGTAAATATCCATTCCTTCCACTTACTCGCCAAGCATCTTTTCCACCCTGATCAACACAGGTATTTCTGAGGAAGGGTCACCGGTCCCAAAATGTTAACTGATTTTTTATTTACAGATGCTGTCAGACCTCCTGAGTGTTTCCAGCAACTTCTGTTTTTGTTACAGGTATCTCCAACCCTCTCAATGACTGACCTGCAAATAACTGGAAGCTAATAAACTGCCACAAGCTCTGAACTTGGCCTTTTTTTTTAAATTGTAAGCCAATTCTTATCGTGGCACATATCCAGGGGACAAAATTTAAATCGGTGAAAAGAAGGGAGCTTGGAAAAAGGGACTGATCAGTGGTATTTTAGGGATGGGTGCTTCAATTAACTTTGGCCTTATTGAAAAAGCCTCAGTGTTTATCATGATAAAGGTTTGAACAATGCTTAACTGCTACCCCTTACAACGACACATTTTGGCTCTAAAACTGTTTTGGTTGATTTCATGAATAAAAGCTGACAGTCCGTGGGTCCTGCCATATCTGTGACTGTTAAGACATCTTGCTATTCTTGACATGGCCACGAGAGCAAAACAATAGTTCCATTCTATTCTGCTGAAGTTCCTTTAGACAAGCAGTAAGCATGTGTATATGACAGGTGTGCTTCTTTCATGTATGGTTGCAAGATGCTTGTGATATGAACAGCATTATCTTTTGTATGGGTACTGGAACTCTCCATGGATGAACTTTCTACTCGGGGCAAAAGGGAGGAAGCACCACTTGACTTGCTGAATATAAAAGATGAGGTCTGTCTGTATTTATAAAAAGAAATGTTTGACCTTTAGGTATAAACCATTTTATTGATGCCAATGGATCTAATGCTAACTGCCACAATTTCACATTTCCAACATTTCTAGCCAGCTCTTCCTGTTCATTGTAGCTGCTGTTATTTACAAAGAGCTGAACAGTTTCCAAACACACCCAATTGCAGACTCAGGTTGGAACCTCTAGCCATCAGGAAGTCCAATGCCTTATCTTGAAATTTCTACAGACATAAAAGCAGAAATTCTTTCTTTTTGCATTTTTATTTCAGTTATTAACATTGCTGCTACAAAAAGATATAAAGAGATAAGTTTAGATAGAGATCATCAGATGGTTTACTTTGAACTATCAAAATGACAAGCTGCAAAGATAAAAATAGCTGGCATTTAGTGACTGATGCTGTATTTTAAACATGAGCCAATCTCATTTTTAGGTCTGCAGTGCCTTAATATCTAAATATATTTGCAAAACTGAAGCCGTTATATGTTTTTGTGACCTCAGAGAAAGGTTTGTGGGGCCAGACTTAGAAAGAGAGAAAATTTACCGCAGCCTTAAACATATTATTCAATACTATTAACTTGAGACTTCAAGTCCATTGATGATTACATTGTGGACACCAGTCAGAGAATTACTTAGTAATTCAGCGACAGGTTATTCTGCAATAAGCCAAAAGCAATAGTATTCCATTGGTTAATCATGCTTTTGGAACTTCATCAACGAAACAGTATGCAGCTTTGTGGATGATTATGGCTTTACAATAGTGGATACTCCAATAAAAAGTGTTATTCCATAAAATTTACGGTATCTTGCATAAGAAAAGAGCAGATAACTCCATGGTTGTCACTGTGTGGAACCACAGGAGATGAGTGCGCTTTTAAATAAATATTTTGTGTCAGGATTTATTGGAAGCCAGGGGACTTGAGGAAATAAATTGTGATATCTTGAAAAGGGTCCATTTTACAGAGAAGGAGGTGCTAGAGATCTTAAAGCTCACAAAGACAGATAAATTCCAGGACTTGATCGGATGTTTTCCAGAACGTTGTGCGAAATTAGGGAAGAGACTGCTGGGCCCCTTGCTGAGATAGCTGTATCATCAACAACTACAGCTGAAGTATTGGAAGACTGGAGATTGGCTAATGTGGTGCCATTATTTAAGAAAAGCTGTAAAGAAAAGCCAGGGAACTACAGACTGGTGAGCTTGACACCAGTGGTGGGGAAGTTGTTGGAGGGGATTGTGAGTGGAAGGATTTAAATGCATTTGCAAAGGTGAGGCCTGATTAGAGACAGTCAACATGGCCTTGTGAATGGGAAATCATGTCTAATGAACTTCATTGAGTTTTTGAAGAGCAGACTGATGAAGACAGAATGAAAGACATTGTCTATATGGACTTCAGCAAACTGTTTGTCAAAGTTCTGTATGGTAGACTGGTCTGTAAGGTTAGATCACATGGGATCCGGGGGAGCTAGCCAACTGAATTGGCTTGAAGGTAGGAAACGAAGGGTAGAGTTGGAGGGCTGCTTTTCAGATTGGACGCCTGTGACCAGCAGTGTGCCACAAGAATCAGTGCTGGGTCCATTGCTTTTTGTCATTTATATGAATGATTTGGATTTGAATGTAGGAGGCATGGTTAGTATGTTTGTAGATGACACCAAAATACCTGATGTATAGACAGTAAAGAACATGACCTCAGAGTACAACGGGTTCCTTGATCAGATTGAGGAGTGGCAGATGGAGTTTAATTTTGATAAACGTGTTTCATTTTGGTAAGACAAACTAGGGCAGGATTTACAGTTAATAGTAAGGGTCGGGGAGTGTGGTCGAACAAAAGGACCTGGGAGTGCAGATGCACAGTAACTTGAAAATGGCAGCACAGGTAGTCAGGGTGGTAAAGAAGGTGTTTGGCACGCTTGCCTTCATTTGTCAGAACATTAGTATAAGAGTTGGGACATCATGTTGCAGCTGTGGAGGACATTGGTTCGGCCACTTTTAGAATATTTTGCACAGTTCTATAGGAGTGATGCTATTAAACTTGAGAGGGTGTGAAAAAAAGATTTACTGGAGGGTTTGAGTTAAAAGTGGAGGCTGAATAGACCTGGACTATTTTCCCTAAAGCATCAGAGTTGAGGGATGACCTTATAGAGGTTTATAAAATCATTAGGGGAATGGAAAGGGTGAATTTTTCTTGGGTGAAAGAGTCCAAAACAAGACAACACAGGTTTAAAGTGATAGGGGAAAGATTTAAAAAGGACCTGTGGGCTAACTTTTTCATGCAGAGGGTGCTGTATGGAAAGAGCTGCCAGAGGAAGAGGTCGATGCAAGTATATTTACAACATTTAAAAGACAAAAGGTAAATGAAAAGGAAGGGTTTACGAGGGAATTGGCGAAATGCTAGCAAATGAAACAAGGTCAGATTGAGATGTCTGGTTGGCATGGGCGAGTTGGACCGAAGGTCTGTTTTCGTGCTGTACAACTCCATGATTCTAATTACCAGGAGCAACATTATGTTGACAAGACAATTAAACCCAACACGCCGTTTAGTTTATGGCAACATCTGAACTCTGATTACATTACTGCATTGTAATTACTCTCAGCTACCCATTAATCTTTCTATAATGTTTGTCCCAAAATAGACCAACAACTGGACTAAAAATATGAGCTTTGGAATGAAAAGACACATGCTTTTAGATATGGGTTTGAAGGTTTCCATTTGGAAAACAGTCTGGGGAAGTTACTTTTCAACATTTGGCACAATGAGCACTCCAGGAAAACAGCTAGAAGCTTACAGCATGTCAAAATTATCCAGATGACGCCTAGGGCTCAATTGTGGCTAAGTGTTGGGCTTCTACTTAATAATGAGCTGTTAATAGCATCCTAACGTTTGACATAAATTGATCCTGACAGAGATGAACATCTTTAATAAATGTCACACAATTGACAGCCATTCCGTCAGCAAAACAGGCCTTACTGGCTTATAGAGATAATGGGAACTGCAGATGCTGGAGAATCCAAGATAACAAAGTGTGGAGCTGGACGAACACAGCAGGCCAAGCAGCATCTCAGGAGCACAAAAGCTGACGTTTTGGGCCTAGACCCTCTGATGAAGGGTCTAGGCCTGAAACGTCAGCTTTTGTGCTCCTGAGATGCTGCTTGGCCTGCTGTGTTCATCCAGCTCCACACTTTGTTATCTTACTGGCTTATACATGGTCAATGTAGCAGTTCTTTAGCAAACAGTTCTTAAGAAGCTGTGAGTGTCATAAACAAAATCAATTGACTCAGAGAAAGTTTAAGGGATTAAGATTATAGAAGGAGCTTGCCTCAGAAAGAATAGTATAATGATTAAGTCTGGGCAACAGCTTTGTACATCCCTGCTACGCACCAATGGGCACACAGGGAACAGAGTGACAATGCCAAGTTTCTGGGAAGGTGCCCATTATTATTTAAATAATGTCTCAATGCTCCTTCAATGTACATTAATTCAGTCTAACATTTTATGATCTGGGTTTCAGATCAGAATAATTTAAACAAAAAGCTTTAGCTATCAGACAAAGATATCATAATTGCTACTTGATATTTCAGATTCCCTCAAGGTATGCGTCTTTACAGCCTCACTGTTAAGGCCGAGCAGAATCCTTTGTCAATGCAGTGACTATCCTAGTCCAAAGAGTACATTAAGACTCATTTTCTTGGCTGCTTAGACAAAGGGGTTGGAGGTGCATGGGGCAGGAAAATACTGGGGAGTTGCACCAGTTCAATTCTCTGATGCATTTCTACCTTCAGGGAAGATTCCCCATAGTGAGTAGGAAGGTGGCGACTGTTGCCATTCCTGATGCAGTCGCAATGATTCCCCTCTATTCTAATGGACCTGGCCACCCTGACCTTATTTATTAGCAAGTGGCAGAGGTTTGCTGAACCGATACCAACCCTGCGAAGCGTAGTAGCTCTCAACATCAGAGCACCGAAGCACAATGAAACGTTTAGACCCTCACCTCGGGATAACTGAGTGTAGAGCACTTTCCTCTGACAAGCTTCAAGACTCACCATTTTGAACAGACATTGTGTCTGACTGCCATAACATGACACAAAACACTACGTGAGACTCTTTCTGCCTGGCACTGACTTTGTTTGAATTGGACTTGGACAAGAAGGGTGGAGAACCCCAATGCTGTTCAACAACACTTTATAACACTATGCAAGGGGTGAAGGGATATGGACCAAGGACAGGCAGAAGGGATGAGTTTTATTTGGTGTCATGTTCAGCACAACATTGTGGGCCGAAGGGTCCACTCCTGTGCTGTACTTTTCTATCTACAGTGTTTCAATTCTGTTTGGAAACAAAGAGTCAGCAGCACTCGAGAAGAAGTTAAGACATCAGGTAAGGTAATACAATCAAGTTGGCTGGGCATTGGTTTCTGGAGAGGCCTGATTATAGGCTGCATCCAACCACCTTCTTTTCTTGGTCCAACCAAAGTCAAATCAGTGATTGACATTTTCACCAAAGGTTGCCTATTAGTCCAAGCTTAAATGCTCTTTGTAATTGATTAATCAACCCCACTCTCCTGATCTTCCCCCCATAGCTTTGCAATATTTTCCGCCTTCAAGTTGACAGTCAATTCTCCTTTGAATGTTCCAAATGAATCACACTTTCAGGTGGGGCACTCCAGACCGATCATAATTCATTATACAAAAGAATATTTCCTTGTGTTGTTTCTGCTTTTCTCACCAATTACAGAAATCCTGGTCCGTTGATTATTGATCTTGTGCTCACAGGAAACAGCTTGTCCATATCTCTTTTATTAATTTTGAACATTTCTCATAAATGTCCTCTTAACCGTCTCTGTTCCATGGAGAACAATGCCAGCACCAGGAGATCTTTTAAACACCCACTCAAATGCTTCGAAATTGGGGCTGTTAATCTGATCCAGTCAGGGAGCCTTGGCTGACTGGTGTAAACAGGGGTGTCAGCAGTTCTGTTCACTCAGAGCTGGCTCTAAGGAAGCCAGACCGGTGTCAAGGACTCTCCACATGTTAGTAAAGGGTGACATGGTGATGGGATGCTGGCCTCTATGGAATTATTTAACTGTCCTAATTACTTGCTGTACCTGGATACTTTCTGGATACTCAAGAGTCCTGGTACCATTCTCCACTAAAATAGTATACTGTTATTTTTTACTTTTACTGCCAAAGGGGACAAGTTTATATTTACATTTCTTCTCAGTATGATTCATCTGTTCCAACTTTGTGTCACTCATTTAACCCATCTATATCCTTTTGCAGACTCTCTATCTCTTCTTGACTGCTTACTTTCATAGTGATCTTTGTATGGTCAACAAATTCAGCTACCATATATTTAGTTCCCTCATCCAAATCGGTGCTATAGATTGTAGAGCAAAGAGGACTTCGCTCAGGTCCCTCTGGCACTCCACTAGTTACAACTTGTCCACCTGAAAAGGACCTGTTTATCTCTGTTCTCTGCTTCCCATAAGCTGTCAATCCATCATCCAGGTTCATGTGCTACTTCCTAAACTTGTTGTGTGCAGCATCTTGTCAAACGGCTGTGGGTAATCCAAGTCCTTCCATCACTTGATTGCACTATAACCATCTTTCAGGGAAACCTTTTACAAAATTAGCTCATGTCTTCTTATTTGTTGTAAGGTGAGGAGAGCAGCAATAAATGCTTTTGAGGGACAACTCATGTCCTTGTGGAGAAATAAAGAAACACATTTTTTTAAGCCAAGCTCAACTCTGTTATCACTGACAAAAATCACAGGCTAATTATAAAATGGCTGCATCTATAATTCAACCAAGTTAACAGCTTCTGACAACTAAAAATGATGATGTTTCCATTAAAATATATCAATGTATTTGCACATTACTCTTAGAAATACTGGCAAATTTAAGTGAATTTTCAGGGAGTTGATTTATGCAGTGTTCTTTCTGAATATAAAAAAAACTCTTCGTACCAAGTCTCAATGCATTCTCATGATCGAGTGAATATTTGAGTGACAATATCTAACAGTCTTCTGCGGTAGATAGACAATAACAGACATCACGTTGGTTAGGCAGCTATTGGTGAGAATCTACTTCATCAAATAAGTGACTTAAATACAGTAGGGTGGAACGTGCAAATCCGCAAAGTCTGTATCCAACGACGGTACACTAATAATACTGCATAATTTGCTGCATTGTTAGAAAAAAGCATTCAAGCTTAATAAGTTAACACCTGCACACAAAATATAATAGAAGCGCATTAAGATGTCATTGATGAATAACACAGATCAGAAGCTCCATCTTAATGTCTCAGCATGTCAAGCCACTTTGAATTGATTCCTAACAAAACAGTGCTCTGCCTTTTGCTGCCATTCTATTGTGCTGTACCTTGCTCACACATTTCTCCTTTGTAACCCGAGTTACAAACACAGGAACCCATGATGCACACGCCGTGTGCTCCACACAAAGGGTCTATGCACTGGGTTGAGGGGACATCACACTCCGTTCCTTTCCAGCCACTGTAACAAAGGCAACGTCCCTTGGAATACTGGCCATTACCGCTACATAATATTGGACATGTTGCTGCACAAAAGAAATGAGAGCATATTAGAACCAGGTTGGGAATAAAACAGCAATAAAGTGTGCAAATCTTAAATTTTCTTTTCATCGAAGAATCCCACGATGTTTTCTGTAATGTGTTGCAGCAGTTCTCAATGATACTGAATTGGTTCGATCTTCGATAAATATATTTACCAACTATAAGCACCAAGAAAACAAGTTCTGAGGAAGGGTTACTAGATGCAAAGTGTTAACTGATTTAACTCCACAGATGCTGCCAGAGCTGCTGAGCTTCTCCAGCAATTTCTGTTTATGTTACTGATTTATAGCATCATTAGTTCCTGCAGATTTTTATTAAGTAAAATATGTTATTGAGGCTTCTGGGCTGCATTCCCTGAGGTGGGCAGCTGGATTGGGAAATTTTGGGAGACCGCTCCAATTTAAAACACCCTGTCACTACATAATTGTCACTCTAGGGCTGGGTGCAAGATACAGAGGGGCCAACGGATGTGAGTCAATGTCAAGGCAGGCTACTTAATAAATGCAGTCTGGTCCTCTAGAACTCAACCCTCAATCTGATCCCTTTGGCTCCACATGTTTTCCATGCCAACTTAGTGCTAATGCATGTCCCTTCCAAGCCATTTGTCTAGTACACACTATGTACAGGATGAATAATCCAGATAACTGCAATATTTTTGAAATTTTCGAAAATACCCGTCCAAAAATGGTTTTTGAGAAATTTTCTGAAAAAAGGGTCCTGATTTGAAAGGTCAACTTTCTTGCTACTCTGATGCTGCCTGGCCTGCTGTATTCCTCCAGCCGCACACTGCGTAATCTTTGAAAAAAATAGTGGCTGTTTCTACAGCACAATGAAAGTGTCAATCAAACAGGCCATTCAATTGTCAATCACAGTGGACTGAGATGAGGAACTTCTTCATTCAGATGCTGGTCGACCTGTGGAATCTGTCATGAGAGAGAGCTGTGAAGACTGAGCCACAGAGAGTATTTGAGAAAGACAGCGATGATATTTTAGATTTTAGAAACATCAAGGGGTATGGCAAGAGAGCAGGAGTATGGCATTGAAGTACAGGATCGGCCATGATCATAGCGAATGGCAGAACAGGCTCGAAGTGCCAAATGATAAATATTGGGACATTGACAGTAAAAGATCACAGAAAGAGCAATTAACTATAAGCACAAAAAGATGTCACTCAAGCAAACAATCCACCTCACTTGTCGAAACAGATTGCTTGTGAGCTCATAGGTTTATCAGTCTGGGTTCTCAGTCAAATGTGCATCATGCAGATAGGTAGAAACCTACTCAAGGCGTCCATGTTTATGAGGACATAATTATAAACTTTTTCAACACTGGTGCTTCACGACAAAAGGTCATGAAGCACCAGTGTTGAAAAAGTTGACCTGACTCCAATAAAATTACCAGAGGTTAGGAATCACCTATGCCCATAATGCAGCCAGGCAGGCAGGGAGTGCATAGTTCCTCATTACCTGTGCCCTCATCCTAAGCTGGGGAAAGCTGCCAGAATTGGGTCCCACCTACTATTTTTAAGCAGCTTCTGAGTTGGCCCAACTCTGAGAAAATCTTGCCATCAGAATTTGTTGTAATGCCAGGTACCACTGTAACCGGTGGCAAAACCTCAGACTGTTTCGCATCAATCTCAAAATGGCTCCACTTCCTGTGTGTGCACCATCTCCTGTCCTTGTCAATGACTAACAAAACATTTGGAATTCTAAGCAAACATCATGACTCACCTCTTGCACAATCAGGTCCAAAGAATCCCGGGAAACAGTGACAAGCTCCAGAAATGCATTCCCCATTTCCATGACAGTTTCGTGGACACTCCACTACAGACTCTGTAAATAATCCAAACTTCAGAATTACACGAGATTTGCATTCTGAGAAAACACATTGTTAGGTGAAACAAACCTTACTCCCATAGGAACTTCAAAGCCTTCAACATGAAAGGGATTCCACTTCAGGGCTAATGACAATTGGCATGATGGGACACCAAGTATTGTCCTTATGTAGTCTCTATACTGCCCCTATGGCAACATAGAACCAACCGACAAGAGCAATATAAATAATAAAAAAAATTCAATCTTTAAAGAAAGAAAGAATTAGCTTTTACACAGAGTCCTCATGGCTTCATGAAGTTCTAAAGTACTTTTACAGCCAAAAGAGTATTTTTGAAGTATCGTCACTTTTATTTTATTCACTGTGGGTGTGAGTTTCTTGGCTTGGGCTGGCATTTATTGCCCATGCCTAAGTGCCCTTTAAAGGAGTGTTTTATCAGCTAGTTTAGAAACAGTTTTTGGGAAACCACATTGGATCTGGAGTCACATGTAGACCAGACCAGTAAAATACAGCAGGTTTCCTTCCTGGTATAAGAGTAGGATAGATAGTCACATGGGTGCCATTAGACCAGATATCAGAAACAGAACAGCCAATATATGCAAACGAAGTTCCCAGAAACAACACATGAACATGACCAGATCATCTGTTCTGGGGACCCGGGTTCAAATCCCGCTACAACAGATGGTTGAATTTGAATTCGATAAATGTCTGGCATGAAGAGTCTAATGATGAGCAGGAATCCATTGTCAATTGTTGGAAAGATCCATCTGGTTCACAAATGTCCTTTCGGGAAGGAAACTGCCAGCCTTACCTGGTCTGGCCTACATGTGGCTCCAGATCCACAGCAATGTGATTCATTCTTAAATGCCCTCTGGGCAATTCGGGATGCACAATAAATGCGGCCCAGCCAGTGATGCCCTCATCCCATGAACGAATAAAAATTATACTGATTGCTGCCATTAGTCGATTTCATTGGGTACGAGATTGGAACTTGTCAACAAGTGTGAGAAGAAATAACTGTAACCATTGTGACATTTGTCAAATATCAAAGCAAGATTAACTAGAAGGACAAAGGCCGCAAATACATGGTGACACATCACTTCTAGTTCTCCTCCAAGCTACTCAGCATTCCAACTTGGATATATATTGCTGTTCCTTCAGTGTCACTGAGACAAAATCAAAAACAGGCTTGTGAATGTGCCTTCACCAAATGGTCAGTTCAGGAAATCAGCTTGTCACCTTCTCAAGGGCAACTAGGGGTGGGCAATAAATGCTGGCCCACCCAGTAACACCCATATCCCATGAATTAATTTTTTAGAATGATCAAATGCTTAGTAGTCCATTTCACGTTTAGTGATTGGAATCCTCAGGTAGATTCTGCCAGTAGAAAAGTAATTTGTCACTGGAGGAAGAAATTGTATATTAGTCAGTAACAGCGAGGGCCAATGCTTTCTTCAACAAATCCACACACAAGAGTATCAATGCCTACCTATGACAATGGTATTAAAGGACACGTGCTCAGGAGTTTTCCCATCATTGTAAAAAGCCAGGTGCCAGACTCCTGAGTCAAGGTACTGGACGAAGCCGGCCTCTTGGATGCTCACTGCTCTGATGTGCCGTCTTCTGTGCTCGGAATCAGTCAGGCTACGCTTTTCCCTGGTGATCAATCTGCTGCCGTCAAGGAGCTCGACAAAGTCATACTGAGAAGCAGAGGCACAAGTCGTGAATCAGACATGAATGTAGAAGCAAAGCAGTGGACACTTTTTGGGTACAAAGTTACTAACAATATCCATTAATCCATTGTCAGTTGTCGGGAAAGCCCATCTGGTTCACTCACGCCCTTTAGGGAAGAAAACTGCCATCCTTACCTGGCCTGGCATGTGACTCCAGACCCACAGCAAGGTGGATTTGTTTGGGATTGTCAGAAATTCATTTAAAGCCTCTTTATATATAAAAAAACATTTTATGTACACACCATTTGGTGTAAAATTATTGCAAAGCCAGATTGCGACTTTTATTTTCAACAGTTGGCTTTACATTTTGTTTTCAGAAATGAGCCACAAAGTTAGATTAAGAAAATACATTCATTGCTCTGGAAAATATAAATAGGTTGCACAGACTTCTCCTGCTGCTTCCTGTATTTGAGTGGACATGAATACAATGGATACAGGTGGAAGCTGTGAAGATTAAAGTTTTCACAAATACACCCACAGACCAAAGTTCCAGAATTTGACCAGGCCTCTGGATACAGAGTGGCACTATTTGACCAGTATTATAAGGTATGAAAGATATGCATCATAATGTCCTGGATTTCATAATTAGAGACATTGATTACAAAAACAATAATACCCTTACAAAATACAAATTATGTGAAGACTTTGATGAGGATTCCAAAGAGACTTATGAGCATGGTTCTGGGCTGAGGGATGACAGTTATGTGGGCACAGTATAGGGAGGACAGAGACTCAGCGGGATTGAATAAAGCCAGGAAAGGCTGAGAAAGAGGAAATAATGTGACACCGTTACCATTGGCTACATAGTTAGTAACTGTATTGCAAAAGGAGACTGGCACAATAATGAGAGGTATCATAAAGGAAAATATTGTTCTTGAGTGGTTGGAATATTAAACACACTGCCAAAAACACTGACAAATACAAATTCAAAACAGAATTTCATAACTGAATTGGAAAAATAGCTTGAGAGGGGGACAATTTTCAGGAAATGGTACAAGAGTGGAAGGATGGGACAAAAAATGTTGCTTTTCAATCAATTTCATATGCTCAAGAGGCTGACTGGCCCCCTTTCTTTCCCATGATCATATAATAGAGAATTATATTTTTGTGATCAAGGACTAATAATTTCAAAAGCTACTAAAGTAAAGGCTGTTTTATTTCTTCTAATTTCAAATGTATTCACTTAAGATATCAATTTTTAATTAGAATTTGTCTTTCATGGGAAACCTCAGACCTTCAATATACTTAGTGGCTGTTGAAAATGAAAGACTCGATTAAACGCACATAGGGGCTCTTAAGCTGTGAAGCTAGGGCAAAAACTGGCAAACATTTTACACTGAGTTTTGATTAGCCACACCTCAGAAACTGAAAAATTGAGCAGCAGGTCTAATGTACAGAAAGTAGGCCAGATGTGACTGAAGGAAAGACTTGCCATGAAGCATGTTGAGAAGTGTATGTTGACAAAGTTCAAAAAGAGATTGGTCAATCTGAAGTATAAACACGCTGGTGTCCAGCTGATTCCACAGGTCTCTGATTATTTTTATTCCCAACTTTCTCCCTTTATGCACTGAAATGCCCGACGTTTGCTGAATTACAGCTCCAGTGGTACTGATGTACTCTCGGTGGTACTGGCTGCCCTCTAGTACTCATTCTGTGAATGGCCTATGATCCTGACAGTCAACAGGGGGCACTGCAGCAGGATGGGTGGGTGGTTGGGTTGGAGGGTTTCAGCTATTTGGATCATTGAGATCTCTTCTGGGTCAAGTGGGACCTGCACAAGTAGGATGGGTTGCATCTAAACTAGAGGGGCACAAATATTCTGGCTGGGAGGTTTGCAGGTGTTATTTGGGAGGATTTAAATGCATTCAGCAGGGGTGGGAGGCAAAGCAAAGGACTTAAAGGGAGCTAGAGAATAGGATTGGTGAGACTCAGAGGAAGAGCAGGCAGGGTGTGGTTGCCGATTAAAGTGGATCTGGTGGGCTGAAGTGCATTTGTTTCATTGCGAGTTGTGTAACAGGTAAGGCAGATGTACTTAGAGCTTGGATTAGTACTTGGAATGGAGGCCTCCATTTCCTACCTACTAACCTCATCTCACCTCCTTGACCTGTCCGTCTTCCCTGGACTGACCTATCCCCTCCCTACCTCCCCACCTATACTCTCCTCTCCACCTATCTTTTCTCTCCATCTTCGGACGGCCTCCCCCTCTCTCCCTATTTATTCCAGAACCCTCACCCCATCCCCCTCTCTGATGAAGGGTCTAGGCCTGAAACGTCAGCTTTTGTGCTCCTGAGATGCTGCTTGGCCTGCTGTGTTCATCCAGCTTCACACTTTATTATCTTGGATTCTCCAGCATCTGCAGTTCCCATTATCACTTAGCAAGAGGCAACATGGTTTTGTTAAGGGGAGGTTGTGTCTCACTAACTTGGTTTGAGTTTTTTGAGGAAGTGATGAAGACAATTGATAAGAGTAGGGCAGTGGATGTTGTCTACATGGACTTCAGTAAGGACTTTGAAAAGGTTCCTCATGACAGGCTGTTACGGAAGGTAAAGTCACATTGAGTTAGAGGTGAGCTTGCAAGATGGATAAAAAACTGGCTCAGCCATAGAAGGCAGAGGGTAGCAGTGGAAGGGTGTGTTTCTGATTGGAGGGCTGTGCTAGAGGTGCTCCTTAGGGATCAGTGTTGGGACCTTTGCTATTTGTAATATATATATAAACGATTTGGAGGAAAATGTAACTGGTCTGATTAGTAAGTTTGACGATGACACAAACGGTGGAATTGCGGATAGCGATGAGGACTGTCAGAGGATACAGCTGGGTGTATATTGGTTGGTGACTTGGGCAGAGAGATGGCAGATGGATTGTAATCTGGAAAAATGTGAGATAATGCATTTCAGAAGATCTAATCCAGATGGAAAATATACGGTAAAAAGCAGAACTCTTAAGACTACTGATAGGCGGAAGGATCCGGGTGTACAGGTTCACAGGTAACTGAAAATAGCAACACAGTTGGAGAATGTAGTCAATAAGCCAAATGGCATGCTTGCCTTCATTGGCCGGGGCAGTGCGTTTAAAAATTGGCAGGTAACATTGCAGCTTTATAGAACCTTAGTTAGGCCGCATTTGGAATATTGTGTTCAATTCTGGTTGCCACACTACTGGAAGGATGAGGTGGATTTGATGAGGGTACAGGTAAGATTTACCAGGAGGTTGCCTGGTATGGAGGGCATTAGCTATGAGAGCAGGTTGGAGAAACTGGGGTAGTTCTCACTGGAACGACAGAGGTTGAAGGGTAACCTGATAGAGGTCTACAAGATTACGAAGGGCATGGACAGAGTGGACCGTCAGAAGCCTTTTCCCAGGGTGGAAGAGTCAGTTAGCAGGTGCCATGGGTTTAAGGCGCAAGGGGAAAGGTTTAAAGGTGATGTACAAAGCATGTTTTTTTACACAGAGGGTAGTGTGTGCATGGAACTCACTGCCAGGAGAGGTAATGGAAGCAGATACTATTGTGACTTTTAAAGGGCGTCTTGACAAATATATGAATAGGATGGGAATAGAAGGATTTGGTACCGGGAAAGGTGCGGGTTTTAGTTGTGACAGACAACATGTCAGTGCAGGCTTGGACTGTAATTTTCTTTATTCTTTGTTATTTGAATCAAAAGCTATTTTGAAACTTGGACACTGCATATACCCTGGACTCTTAAGGTATCAGCACAAGTGGATAGAGTGGTTAAAAAAGCTTAAGGTATACTCGCCTTTGGTAGTCAAGGTGCAGAGTTCAAGAGCAGGGAGGTTATGCTGGAATTGTACAAAGCCTTGGTTAAGCCATAGCTGAGATTTGCCACAATGTTGTCTGGGCTGGAGAGTTTTAGTTATGAAGAGAGATTCAGATAGATTGGGCTTGTTTTCCTTAGAGCAGACGAAATTGAGAAAGGGCATGGCTGAGCTGCATAAGATTATGAGGAGCATAAACAGGAAGAAACTTTCCCCTGGATGGAGGGATCAATGGCCAGAAGCATAGATTTAAGGTAAGGGGCAGGAGGTTTAGCGGAGATATGAGCAAAATCCTTTTCTCACCCACAGGATAGTGGGAATCTACAACTCGGACTGGAAGGGTGTAGAGGCAGAAACACTCATACCAACTAAGAAGTATTTGGATGTACACTTGCAAAGCCAAGACATACAAGGCTATGGGTTAAGTGCTCAAAAACGAGGTTAGCATTGTTAGGTAGTTGTCTTTGATCAGCATGTTATGCAATGGGCTGAAGGGCAGTAGACCTTTGTCACTCTATGACACTATTACCATGCAGCCGACTAGCTGCAGGCTCCTGGTACCCTTTTGGGAGGCCTTTTCATCTCCATCAGTTGACATTAGAAGTGGACAAGCCAGCTGGGCCTTCAAAGAGGTGAGTAGTTTGCAAGAAATAAAAACAGAGAAGTGCTGCAGAACTTCTCTGCAGCGTGTTTAGTAGTAGCTGAGGACAAAGAAACAGAGTTAACGTTTCAGTCCAATGTGACTCTTCTTCAGGACTGAAAGGGGCAGCTAGAAAATGCTGGTTTTTATACTGTTAACAGGGGTGGCGGAGGAGTGGGTGGAACTTGCTGTGGAAGTGTCTAGAGCAAAAGACAATGGGGAGTGATAAAGATGATGAAGTGTCAATGAAGGTGTGAACGGAGAAAATGGGCCCACTCTGCTGAACCCAAAATCAACAAGATACAAATGAGACACAGATATTGTAAGCAGTCATACATTGTGATGCCAAGGCACACAGGCTGTGGGCCAAGTGCTGGAAAATGGGATTTAAATAGTTCCATGCTTGTTTTTGACTGGGGTAGACCCGATGAGCTGAAGGGTCTTCTTCTGTACACCTCTCCGATGAAGTGATAATTTTGCTGTGGCAAACATGTGTGAAACAATGTGCTTTTGGGATGAAGACCTCAAAGTTTTACATTTGTGGATAAGATTCAATTTTTGTCCTCATTTCAGTTTAAGACCCTTTAAATTTTAATTGCCATCATGAACCGTCAGTCAGTGCACATTGAACCATGCAAAGTATTGTTCAGAAAGTAAGACCAGTAAAAACTACAAAAACAAAAATAAATCAAAATTTGAGCAACCCAGCTTTCCTCCTCTAATATATAATTGGAACCCAAGTCTTGCACAGTGTTTAATGTAACAGGATATTAAAAATACATGAAGGACACAGAACACTACATGACTATCAGTGACACAGCACAGCCAGCATCAGATGGGTTCTAAGCAAAATATTCTAATTGTTCCTTCCCTCCAGCTATGCCAAGCTGATCAGTGCAGCCTGCAGTACATTTTCGATAAATAAATTGCTTCTTTTTCCCTTACACTCATTGAGGATCTTTCATCCGAAGACAAAATTAAATATTCTTCTACAAACTAAATCTTGCAAAGCACCATATTTATGTGCTTTTAATTTAATGCTTTTAGTGTAAAAATATTACTTCGATCTCCTTTCCAAACTGGGAAAACTGAATTTATTCTGAACTCTTCTCAGCTATCCATCAATTTGGCTTCCCTATTGTTTGTCTTCGAATACCACAGATCTGAATTTTTCTCAGAGGTCTTATGAGTCATTTTTCTGAAAAGCTCACAAAAAATACTTACAACACCAACTGCATTCTTTTTAGTCTATCCAATCAGTAGGCTTTTCAAAAGCTGAAACAAATTTGTCAAACATTGTCAGTAACAAATGCGTACTGTGGTTGCCCTTGAGTTTGTGGATAACATAGCTTGCTTCCCATACTATAAATGTTGTATGGGACAAATTATCTATGCAAATGTATTTGTTCCATTTAAGCTTAATCCAAACAGCTCAGCATCTTTTAATCACTCCTTCCTAATCTAACCTTATTTATTATCTATCATTCTTGAGAACACATCAATATCTATTTCTCTCAACTGCTCCATGTCGTAAAATGAACCAGTTACACCTAATTCCCTACTGGATTTATTAATGACTACATTTTCAGCATGATCCCAAGCTTCTGTAACTGCCTATAAGTAGAAACTGCTTCGCAACATCAACCCTTTCAAATCTCTTCCTAATTATAAAAACCTCTCATAGTCACGTCTCAATCTACTCATTGCTTGAGAAATGAGCTTGAGTTTGTTTTATCTGAACCAATACATTTCCAAATGTTCATGACATGCCCAATCGTCTAATTTTAGGGCCTGAGGTTTTCCTATCTCCACAAACCATATCTAGGTCAATGTGCCTGGGTACAATGCGTTGTCCTTCTCAGAGGGCAGGTGAAAATGGGAGGTGTAGTTTGAGATCCTGGAATGTCAAGTCAGACACAGGAGCTGTGGTTGTGAAGTGAACTGTACGAAAGCCGAGGCTTGATGCACTGGCATTTTGGCAAAACCACAGAAATAAATGTTAAATGGTGAACAGTCATAAAGACACAAATGAGACACAGCTATTGTAAACAGACACACACTGTGATGCCAAGGCACACAAGGCAGTGGGCCAAGTGCTGGAAAATGGGATTTGAATAGTTACATGCTTGTTTTTGACTGGGGCAGACTTGGTGTGCTGAAGTGAACAGCCGTTGAGTCCTCAACCACCCTATCCTTGCCAACTCAAGTCTCCAGCAAACACCAGCATATTCTTCATGCCAACCTGCGCTTCTCGACGAACCCATGGCTCTTTAAAGCTCCATGCCAATTTAGTGCAAATTCATGACAACCCATTCTTCTCATACACATCTCTTTGTCCTTATAACCTTCATGCCAACCCTTCCATCATGTGCACAGCTCAGGATTGATCCTGACATTAAATACAGTTTTTAAACGTCTATTGATGAATTCACATTATAAAATGTAACACTCTTGAGAAAAGACATCTACTACATTTAACTTACTTTAATCATTTACAGCATTTGTGTTGGTTGTAATACTCCCAAAGACCTTATTAGTACTGGCAGCTGACATGTAATCTCTTGTGATGACACATTTGGCAAATCAGTCATGCCGTACTAATCCTGCAACAACTGTGGGGCTTATGTCCACAGACAGAGTGAAACAGCAAAAACTGCAGTCCATTTTTCCAAATGTATAAAGGATAGGAGATTTAAATGCCTTGACATGTCTGTTGATAATTTATTTGCTAGCTCTGTAAACAATTTTTCAATGAATGTCATGGTTCCAATGAGTCTATGAATTTGATAACACACCTTCATGTCTGCTTTTAACAATTCCAAAGTATAACTGACTTGTTCCAAAGGTTCCCAGGAATGTATAAAAATAGGGTTTCTTCTCTCTCCAAAAGCCTATCCTGACTCTCTTAAGAACTCCAGTCACTTTAGACTCGTACCTGATGTTAAGTCGAAAGTCTTGTTTTGGACATCCCACCAGCAATAATCAGATCAGCTTGAAGGTTAAAAGTGCACTTTAATATAAGCAGTTGCCTCATCCTCATGTAACTTAGAAAATGAACTCTTCGCACCCTGTGAAAATGGCAGGGACTAGCTTCAGGGACAGGCTATCCAGCTTCATGCCTCCACTACCACTTTCAGTAAGGATTTCAGGTCCAAATGAATGATAACACTGATATTTGACTGTCTGATCTGCAGAGTCACAGTTAATCTACTGGTCACCCAGTTTAAAGTTTTCTCCCTGTTACAAATTTGAGACAATGGCCACTCTCCTGTCACACACAGAAAATAGGAACAGGGGTAGGTCATTCAACCCTTTGTGCTTGCTTCACCATTCAGTATCTTACGGCTGATCATTCCATTCAGTACTCTGTTCCCACTTGATCCCTTTACCCTTCTATCTCTTTCACCCTAAGTATATATCCAACTCCTTCTTGAACTCATTCAATGTTTTGGCCTCAACCACTTTCTGTGGTAGAGAATTCAACAGGCTCACCACTCTCTGGGTGAAGAAATTTCTCCTCATCTCAGTCTTGGAATTTTATAGCTTTCTATGGATCTCTATGTCACTTCTAAACTCCAGTGAGTACAGTAATAACCAATCCAGTCTTTGTTCATATCTCAGTCCTGCCATCCAGGAATCGGTCCGGTAAGCCTTCACTGCACTCCCTCCATAGCCAGAACATTCTTCTTCAGACTGTGAGACCAAACTGCACACAATACTCCAGGTGAAGTCTCACCAGGTACCCAGTACAACTGCAGAAGACATTCCTGCTCCTGTAGTAATATCCTTTCGATTTTGAAGGCCAGCATACCATTTGATGCACCCATGTGCTCACTTCCAGCATAAGATATATGAGGTCCTGTTACACAGCTCCCTTTCCTAATCAATTGCGATTCAGATACTAATCTGCCTTCCTGTTTGCCTGTGGAACTGGATAATGTGACATTTATTCACATTATACTTCACCTGCCATGAATTTGCCCACTGACTTAACTAGTCCAAATCACAGTGGCATGGCAAATAACTGGCATGAGACAATGTACACCTTTACAATTCATCCTGTTAGCTCACACACAAAGAACAGACTCCTGGGCATGCTTGTGGTCTCTCCCTGAACATCCACAACCCTAAAGGAGTCAGCACTTTCAGGAAAGAAATGGAAAACACCGAAGAGGAAAACAGTTTGCAAAGCTTATTTGTCAATTTTCCCGAGAAACTCCTCTAAATCCTTCTGCACTGTGGCTCCCATTTACATTTGATGTTTGAGGCAAAATGGCAAGTTGATGTATTGGAAAATGTAACTGTTTTGTTATTAGGTGATTGTGATGGACAAGCAAGTTAGTCAAATTAACTGCACGATGGTTCATGTGGAAAGTGTGTCCTTCGTATAATTGAAGAATGTATTGAGCTCGTTCCAATAAAAGCTGAAAACATCATAACACATGGTACTAACGGTCAGCATGGATTCTCATTAACAATTTAAGTTTTCAATAGTTTATATTGTTCCTTTTACTCAGAACAAAGAGAGATATTGATCTGCTGGTTAAATTAAAATGAACATTTTCAGAAAGTGGTGTGTAGTGGTTTCAGGCATCCATTGATCCTTCTTATATCAGACTTCATTACCATCTACATTGATCTATCTTATTTAACAAAGCTTAAAGTGATCTCAGATGGCAAAACAGTGGCATTTTTCTTCAATGTGCGAATCATATATTCTCATTTTCTGAAAGAAACAAGTGAGACAACTGAAAGTCGTAGGGGCACACGCTTAGCATTCAGGTCGGGGGTAGGCATCTGGTTCAGCTACCGTATGGAGTGCTGATGCACATTGGGTGTAACATTGGAGATATTCAGTAATGCGGGCTTGGAGTTCTGATGTTGGAAGGGATTGGTCAAGGGTAGAATCTTGGGGTTGTATTGACTTGAAGCTGTAACCTACACTGTCTTGTACAGTCTTGACAGTACTTGGAGGAGATTCCCAGGACTGGGAGGAATAAGGTTTGTCACTGAGATATCTGGTTATCTCTGAGATAGTAGGAACTGCAGATACTGGAGAATCTGAGATAACTAGGTGTAGAGCTGGATGAACACAGCAGGCCAAGCTGCATCAGAGGAGCAGGAAGGCTGACGTTTCGGGCCTAGATCCTTCTTCAGAAATGGGGGATGGAGAGCGGGTTCTGAAATAAATAGGGAGAGAGGGGGAGGTGGATTGAAGATGGATCGAGGACAAGATAGGTGGACAGGAGACAGACAAGTTGGAGTGGCGGGGATGGAGCTAGTAGAGGGGAGTGTAGGTGGGGAGGTAGGGAGGGGATAGGTCAGTCCGGGAAGGACGGACAGATCAAGGGGGTGGGAGGAGATTAGTCAGTAGGAAACGGGGGTGCAGCTTGATGAAGGTCGCCGGGTCCAGTAAAAATGGAGGATACTCCGAAGACCAACGGTCCTGACTGGATGCCCTGACATTTGACGGAAAGGAAAGGGAAGCAAAGCAATCCACACAAAGTTGCAATTCTCATCTTTATATGAATGAGAAAGACAATTTATATTCGACTACTGACCCAACGTTCCTTCTCAGTTCCAAACTATCTCTTGGTTGTTAATCAAGATGTATCTCTAAACAGATATGGTGTTGTGTTTTCTTTTTAAAATAACGATATTCTGTTCTATAAAATCCTAATGCAAGAATGAAAATTTATCAAATCATTATGTATTGTCAAGATTCCATTGCAATGCCGATTAATAAAGTGTGAATAAACTCAAGCAATTTCTTGTTACATAGATCCAAGGAATCAAGAAAATGATCTTTTATTTCGAGGTCAAGGTGACGCAGATGCTCGCAATCTTTAGAGGTTTATATTGTGTGAAATGAATACTTAACAGGATCCAAAGCAGGTTCTGAAAGACAACGTACAATAAGATACTGTGTAATGCGGAGAATTTCAAATCAGTTTGTTATGGTCAAGTTTTTGAGAGTAGGATATGAATCTATAAAAAAGAAAATGAACAGATCTGTTCCGAAAAAGAAGTGTGGATACAAACGGGCAAATAATAAAACACAGGCTCCTGTTTCTTTTTAATAGCAGCCACAAGCGTAAATTGATCAGTTGTCTTCTGAGAAAGTTACATGTGTTATCATTTCACTGAACATTAAAGAACAAAGTGGAACAACAGATTTTCCACAACTCACAAATATCACACTGTAGTTAAACTGTGTCGCTACCTAAAGCAGTCACAGGCTGAGGGAGATTTTAATGGGTTTGATAGCTTAAAGGGCACCACCCCATATCACAAATGGGGCAGGTAAAAGGCACCTTCCAAAAGTCTACCTCAACCAGGGCAGAACCTAAACCCATGGCTGTTTGTGATGTACCAGACCACACATGGGCCAGTGTATTTAACTGGTCCCTCGTTCTTGAGTGAATAGGGAAAGAATATTTCCTCTATTTGAGGAGTCAGTAGTTGGGTAAGGCTCATCGTTTTTTAAGGGTAAGTTAGGCAAGTATTTGGAGGGATTGGAGCGAACAGCTCAGTTTTCAGTTCTTACAACATCAGCACAAGTTGATGGATCAAATGGCATTCACATGTGTCCTAAATTTGCAGAGTTCATAAACAATGGAAAATGCAGATATTACAAAGAGTTACCACAACAGTACCAAGAGTTAATATCGAGGCAGAGGCAAAAGGTTGTAGCATTGATTGGGTAATATTGAAATGAGAAAGGCAACTAATGGAAACATAATCACATAGTGTAAAGCTATGATATGCACAGGCACAAACGGCGTCAGAAATTGGTAAAATTGAGCATAATGTGAAGGCACAACTGGGTAAAGGATCAATCAAAGAAACGAATGTGTCAAATGTTTGATCCAATCCGTGCAAACTCCAGGAGTTTAACTCTTCATTTGATAGGGAACATAAGAGCCAGAAGTCACATGCAAGACAGGAGGAGTCTGTTACATGCAGGATACCTTCGTTATGAGCCATACCTGAGTGTGAGAAGGAGGTAGCCCTTTCCTGCCATATACTCCAATCAATGCATCCTTCGGAAGAGATATGTTGAACTTCAGGAACTGGGGCTGATCAATAAAAAGTTGAGCTCTCCAAAAGACACCAGGAGGCACCTCCTGTATCCTCCACCGACCCAAGTCAACCTCACCTGAATCTATGGTGTTGTTTTCTTGATAGGTAATGCCAAGTTTACCTTGAAATAAAGAAAATACTTTCAGAATGCAAGATTCCAAGTTATGGCATCAACGTCAATCTTTGAATTGAGACTCTGGAGGTATTGTTTTATCCATGATTATCCCCCTCCTGGCTCCTTCAGTACTGACATGTACTTAAGTCCTTGCATGGGAAGCGAATCCTGAGTTGTGAGTTCAAATCCCATCATGAAATTAAATTCACTTAAGACAGGCAACATGTGAATTAACACCAGGCGATGTTAATCTGAAATCTGTCACTGTTGTAAATCCCCACAGCACCTCAAGAATGATTCAGCAAAGGCAAATCTATTTGGATTCTAGACTCTCGCTCTAATTTGGAGTCTTTGTGTCCTGTGAAACGGCCTAACAAATAATGAAATTTCTCTGGGCAAAGAGGAAATACAATAAACCAAGGCCTTATCACCATCTTATCACAGGAACAAATTACAACCAAACATGAACAGGACAGCCAGCTCTCTGTGGGAATGAATCTCAGCTTTATGTCTTTATATTGGACTTGACATATTAACTCTGTTTCTCTTTCCATAGATGCTATTAAACCTGCTGAGTTTCTCCAACATTTTCGGTATTTATTTTATACGGCACTTCCTGACCTTGTCAGGTTTGTAATTTCAATCATGCTACAAAGAAACATCAAGCAGAGGTGGATTTTCCATTCCTGACTAAGTCATTGGAAGTCGGTTAGATATCATGAATGACTGGTTTTCCCAGAGGAAATGAAGAGCTAATTTGGCTCTTCCTATTTAATCCATTCGTTGACTATATTCAGTCTTATCAATCATGGGCTGTAGCTCATATAATCTCTCAAGGACTAGTTCTGCATCAGTAATTGTTCAATCGCACAGACAGTGAAGGAGAATATTCATTCATCCTCACAATTCAAGCCTTCTATCCTCATGTCAAATGTTCCAACCTTTCCATTGTCAATGGGAATCAAGTGGGAATCAGGAGCCAATTGTCAGGTCTCACAATACAATTCAGAACTGATACCAGATTGTATGTCATTTCTGTAACTTACAAGTCGCAGATAACCTAAAACACTTGCCCTTGAACATAGTCGGTTTACATACTAATGACATGGCGTCTGTTGCTAGGTCTCTTGAGGATGTTGTATTTGCTTTGAATATAACTGTATGATTAGCACAAAATAGCAGGCATTACCAAACAGCGTGTGTGATTTGTTACGCAGTAGCGATAGAATTTGATTTTAATTCCAGTGATTATTCATCGTGCCAATCATCAGTCAACCATCAGGACCCAAGCAGCAGAACATTAGAAGTGGAATTTTAGGGTAAACATGGCAAGAAATTTGTTTAGTTTAAAGCCAATTGACTGAAACTCTTGTTTAAACTGTTGTAGAATGAAATAAGAACTTTTTACCAGGTTTCACTGGCATGGCTTTAAAACAAGCAAACATGGAATGATCATATAATGTGATATCTTTGTGAAAATGAGCGTGGAGTTAATTCTTATGATCCCTGTTCCAGACACTGTTGCTATTATAGAAAATTGGTAAAAAAAACACTTGTATAAATCCTCCAATATCGAGGTCACTTTAATTTCAGCAGCTTTATTTTCTTATGTTAGTTTCAGGTACTTTCCAAACATCAAACATATACCCTGGGACCACTGTGTGTGGCATTGATAATGCACACAATCAGTTCTCATTCAAGCATGTATCCGTCACCTCTGACTCAACAAATGTTGTAAATTATATTCCACAGAATGGGACAAATCAGCAACATGTGGGACATCCTGGTTACGTGAAAAGTAATATTACTTCTAGGCCAAGAATGGTATGTCAACAGTATGGAAAACATGAGTTCCACAATGCCCTTGGCTACATTTCTTTTGTGTTTCTTTCCCTAAATGCCAAAGGAGAATTTCTTTTCCGAGGCATCATTGTACTGTTGTCTGGCACAGTGTATAAAATTTTCTCCTAGGCTCATTTGCTGTTGCTCAATGTAAGAATCTGCAGGAAGATCCAAATCAACTGATATAAGTTTGTCCATGTGACAAGGGCTGTAGTGGGCCAGGAGGCAGGACTGCATTTGGGAGTGGCTTGTGCAAGAAACACCACATCATCTTGAATTACAGTTAGATTTTATTGTCACGTGTACTCAACTACAGGAATTCATGAGTACGGTGAAAAGTGTCCGGAGTCACTATTCTCTGGCGCCTTCTTGGTTTCAGAACCTGAATCTCAAAAAAAACAGCAGCAGAAATAAAAGGAAACCAAAAGATAAGAAATGCGTCCAGATCTCAAAGTCTAAGTCTTGTGTCCATAAAGGTTGTTGGCACCACCCATGCAGGTAACCTGGACTTAGCCATGGTCTGAATTCTCAGTCAGCCTCCGAGTCTCACATTGACCGCTGTCACTGCCATCTCCAATCACCAGGAGGAGCTGCTTCCACCTCCGCTGCCTCAGACCACTGGGAGGCTGCTGCCATTCTGCGCACGGCCTGCTCTTGTTGCTGAGCCGATGCCGCCCACCGACAAAAAGCTTTCAAGAAATACGGGAGACAGACGAAAGGAAAAAAGAAAAAGAGAAGTTAAAAGAAAAAAGAAGAAAGAAAGAAAGCAGACAGGAGTGGAGCAGCCCCGGGCTTGGACACAGAACTTCTGCTCTGTCGTCTGCGTACTTGCCTCAATATTCTGCCACTTCTGTCCTCCTGGGTTTGAGAATTTTGTCTAGTTTATTATTGCAGTCAGAGTTAGAGGGAATTGATTTGGAGAGGCCCAGGAGAACATGGCCATACGTAGGAGTACCATCACCCAAAAGTTACCCTCCAAACCACATGCCACCCTCACTTGGAACAATAAACTATTCCTTCATTTTCCTCCTAACTGAATTGTGGATCTGTCTGCTCCCCATGGGTTACAGTGATTTGAGAAGGTAGCTCACACCAGCTTCTCAAGTATAATTAGGGTGGACAATAATTACACATCTTAAGGAAAAAGTACTTTACTGCACCTCAACAATTAAAGAGCCCCAGATTCGGGAACATGGAAATTCTAATCTCTGTGCCTTCAGGATGCCAAGCAAGGAAAACGTTGCCTCTCACAGAATTACAAAACATGGACAATAGAAGTGCCAAAACTTACCCAATGTGCAAAATACAATCACAATACACCAATTAATGTTTTCTTTTGGTGTTACTATTAAAACTTTCAGAGTAATGTTTCCCTGTATTGAGAAGATGTTTTTTAAATGAGTGAGGCTGAAGGGCTTTTCATCCACTCCAAGTGATTTAAGTATTTTCATTGTTAATGTAGTAATTGACAATAATTAACATGTCTGGAAGTTGAATAAGCATTATTCTATTAATCAATATAAATGGACCTTCACATCCAATGAGGCTGGAGTGCTTTTGACCTGCCCACTGTGAGTTGACAGCAGAAATTGTTACCTATAGCAAGAAATGCCATCCAGGGGAATTATACAACCTCATTGATCCACTATTCTCAACTTCACCTTCTCTAGTTTCACCCAGTTGACTTTTAATAGGACCATATTTGACCACTTCAGCCCCAGCTCTGATGAAGGTTTCAGAATGAGCTTCCAAAGAAAAGGGCAAAGTTAATTGCACTAATTATGAACATTCGCAGGATGTCCATAAAACTCAGCAATTTTGCTGATTTGCAATAGATTTAGAATGAAATGTAGATTCTTTTCTGGACTTCTGATCATAATCAAATTGGGTATTACTTTCAACGTAAGTTCAAATTAGGCTTTTTTTAAAAAAAAGCTGATTTGCATTTGTTTTTTCTGGAATAAAGCCGCAAAATTTGCTGTAAAGTTTAAGAGCAACTATAGTGTAATATGAACTTTATGTTCTTATTTTCCTGAGATAATTTGTGTGTGTGACTAATTTATGCTGGTTAGATTCCAAATTATTGTTAAATGCAAAGTACTTCTGCATCATAATTTGATTAAACCCTCTGCCCACTCCTGATTAGCCCCTATAGGTGGATTAACATTTTCAGTTGTGTTATCCTCATTTTTTTTAAAGGTTGACAAGAAATCTGAGTGTACATTTCTACAAGCAACACTGGTACACAGACCCATGTGGATTCTGCTGTAACCCCTGCAGTGATTTGATCCAGGGACTTTTGGTTCAAAGTATTTACCCCTTAAATGAACTACCGTGAGAAACAGTTACAAAATCATAAATTATTGGATAAACTCAGCAGGTCAGGCAGTATTTGTGGACAGAAAGCAGAGTTAAACTGAATGGTACAGTGACTCTCCTTCAGAACATGTTTCTGCAGTGATAGTGTCATACAGCATGGAAACAAGCCCTTTGGTCAAAAGTGTCTATGCTGACAAAGTTTCCCGAACTAAACCAGTCCCATTTGTCTGTATTTAGCCAATATCCCTCAACATCTTCCCTGTTCATCGACCTGCCCAAATGTCTTTTATATGTTGGAATTGTGCCAATATCGACCATTTCCTCTGGCAGTTCATTCCACATTCGAAACCACCCTCTGTGTGAAAAGGTTGCTCCTCAGGTCCCTTTAAATCTTTCTCCTCTCACTTTAAACCTATGCCCTTTAGTTTTGGACTCTCCAAACCTTGGGAAAAGACCTTGCTATTCAACCTATCAATACTCCTCATGATTTTATAAACCTCGGTAAGGTCACCCCTCAATCTCCTACACTCCAGTGAATATTCTTTGCTATTTTGTATTGGAAACAGTTATGTACACAAAATAACAATTAAGCAGGATACTGCAACAATAGGGCAAGAATAACAGAGCATTAGATGATTATGCGAATAGAAACAATGAGTAGAGTTATGGTCAAGAGAAAGGAGATTGGCATGAAACTATAATACTTGTTTGGAGAGTTGATAATGGGCATGATGGGCTGAAAGGTCTCCTTTTACATTGTAACAGTTCTGTGATTCTGCACACACTACTCTTCATGTCTTCATAATCTTGAAGAATAGGAGGCATTTGTAAGATAGTATTTACCCCACATTGCATAGTTGCTTGTCATTGCTGACCTGAGAATCAACCACATAGTGCTGAGCTAATAACATGCATTTCAAATCAGACAACAATCCTTGCTCTTAAGGGCTTCATTAAAGTGTTTGTATCATAAGAGTCACCCAGCAGTTTTTATGGTTGTTTCTTTGCAGTCAGTCCACAGTTTACAGATTTGTTAAATTTAGTTTTCCACCTTGGCATTTTTACAGGTGGCGCACAGGTCTTAAATGGATCATGCCTTATTTTGAAACAGTGACGTCTAGATGTACATTCTCTACAAAAGGAAACAGCCTCTCCTCACCCACAACTTGTCAAAGCCTTCAAAATCTTGGATGTTTCAAGCAAGTCACTTCTTACTCTTCTGAACACCAGCAGATACCAGGCTGTCCCAACCATTCTTCATTCGGGAGGACATTTTTTAACTTTCCTAACTTCTTTCCACACGAAGAGCCTCAGGTTGATCTCCCTTTCGGATGATAGGCAAGTCTGAGCTGCCTGACTCCAAAAACAAACCACATCCTGCACTGAGACATGGTTTCCTCACGGCTGGGGCTACTCCAGAACAGCCAACCTCAGAGTAATCTGAAGCCATGAATTTTGTTGTTTCCCATGGCGTTCTTCCAATTTCACTGTTCTTGGCATAAACGGGGAGGGAGATGTAACATGAGGCACCATAAAAATTCCTACTAATTGGCTGCAGATTGCTTCTGGAGTAGTCTGTAATGGTGGTCATCATTCATTTAAAGTTAATAACATCCTTAAATGGTCAAGAGCATTCCAGGCATGAGAATTAATACAAACAGCGTTTTAAGCAATCTCAATGAATTAGCCTTTTCTTTACAGAAGTTGGAAGCATCAGGTCTGGGTGGCTACAAACTCAGGATTGAAATCAAACACTTTTATCATATATTCCCAGCTCTGGATAATGGATCACTGCAGCATTCCATACTGCAATGGCTCAGAGTTTAAAGTTTTTGCTGTGGCTGGAACTCTGAAAGTTCTGAGCTCACACGTTACTCAAAATTGATCCCAATAACTGTGCGAGCACTCTGATGGCGTATTCTCAGAGGTGCCGTCCTCTCGATGAGGCGCTAAACCAAGACCTCATCTGCCTACCTAAGACGGATGTCCAAGATTGAACAGTGTAAACAAAAAGAACTGTCCCCTTCCATCTATGATTATCTTCTACCCTCCTCAGGGAATGACGATGGCAGTCACTCAGTCTCACAGACAAAAGTTACCGCAAAGCTGGATTGACGTGCTTAATACAGAGACTGAACAGGAATGTGAGGATGCCTATTGGGTACTGTGGAGGGATAAAATATCCTAAATACCTCACGAGTCAGTGCTGCAAATAGCTGCATAAAAGTCCTACTCTAAACCTGCATCACTTTCCTGCTAACTTCTGTATCATCAGGAACTTGGAGATACTTACATCAGTTGATACAGCAGTTGAGATAACAAGGTGTAGAGCTGGATGAACACAGCAGGTGAAGCAGCATCAGAGGAGCAGGAAAGCTGACTTTTCAGGCCTAGACCCTTCTTCAGAAATGGGGGAGGGGAAAGGGATTCTGAAATAAATAGGGAGAAATGGGGAGGTGGACAGAAGATGGATAAAGGAGAAGTTAGATGGAAAGGAGACAGACAGGTCAAGGAGGTGGGGTTGCAGCCCGTAAAGGCAAGTGTAGGCGGGGAGGTAGGGAGGGGATAGGTCGGTCCAGGGAGGACGGACAGGTCAAGGGGGTGGGGTGAGGCCAGTAGGTAGGAGATGGGGGTGGGGCTTGAGGTGGGAGAGGGGATAGGTGGGAGGAAGGACAGGTTAGGGAGACAGGAACAAGCTGGGCTGGTTTTGAGATGCGGTCGGGGGAGGGAAGATTTTGAAGCTTGTGAAGTCCACATTGATACCACTGGGCTGCAGGGTTCCCAAGCGAAATATGAGATGCCGTTCCTGCAACCTTTGAATCGCACTGCAGGAGGCCCAGGATGGGCATATCATCCAAGGATTGGGAGGGGGAGTTGAAACGGTTTGCGACTCCAACCCCATCTCCTTGACCTGTCTTCTCCTTTATCCATCTTCTATCTGCCACCCCCTCTCTCCCTATTTGTTTCAGAATCCCCTTCCCCTCCTCCATTTCTGAAGAAGGGTCTAGATCCGAAATGTCAGCTTTCCTGCTCCTCTGATTCTGCTTGGCCTGGTGTGTTCATCCAGCTCTACATCTTGTTATCTCAGATTCTCCAGCATCTGCAGTTCCTGATATCTTCGATACAGAAGTTATTGTCTTTGACTAAAAAGTATTTGATTTCAGCCATGATGCTCAGGTTAAGTGAGGGTGAATTTCCTTCCATTGATAATTTAAAATGCTTTTTTTGTAATCTGGTTCATGAGTTTTGGTAATATTGTTGAAAGACATTTCCTCTTTCCTGGTTACGCTTTAGAATCAGTAAAATAGAGAATTTTCAATATTACCGACACGGCTCTTGTGGTTTCATGCCAATTCAAACACTGTGCTACTGTAAATGTACTTTTAGTCAACCTATTTAGACATGGTATGACACACCTCTGAGAAAGGGGGACTTGAACGTGGACTTTCTGGCCCAGAGGCAGGGACACCACTGTTTCATCATATGGTTTGAAGCTGCTCTGTGAATTTGAATTTGACACAGAGTGGAGAAGACAAGGTCAAGTACTGTTTTCAGGCTTAGACTTCAAAGTCATACTATCAATTACATATTAATACTAAATACTGTCATACATAATAAACCTGGATATATTACTTACACATTAGGTAAGGACAAAGCTATCTTCTTCATGTGTTTGTGTTCTCGTTTGGTCTGGTGTAGAATTCCAGTGTGAATCACAGAATCCCTGCAGCATGGAGGCAGACCATTCGGCCCATTGGGTCCACACTGCTTCCCACCCTTCCTCTTCCCTGCATTTCCCATTGCTAACCTACACATCCCGAGACATTATGGTCAATTTAGCATGGGCAATCTGCCTAATGTGTACCTCTTTGCACTGTGGGAGGGGGAAATCAATGCACACAGACACGGGGAGAACGTAAAAACTCCACTCAGACAGTCGTAGAATTGCCTGAGGCTGGAATTGAACCTAGGTCCCTAGTGCTGTGAGGCAGCACTGCTAACTACTGAGCCACCATGCAGCCCCAACTAGCTCCACGCACACTGAAATGTAAATGTCCAGTGATGAGCATTTCTGTGACATCACTGCAATGCTACTCCAGGGGCCAGAAACACTTACGCAATAATTATCACTGTAACATAAAACATTTACTTTTAATCAAACCATTGGGACAGGTTATGGCACAGCTTACAGAGTTATACAACTCTACAATGTCATACAACAGCCCTTGAAATGGCTTATTTAAAACATGAATATTGTCTCATGCAATATCTAATCAACTGTTCTGATGCTGAGGTGGGGCTGCCTTTAATGGTCACATGATTGAGGCTAACTGATGTGGTAGATTTGCAGATTGAAATGTGCTTGTAAAAGAAATAACTGTCTTTCATTCTTTCCCTTTTATATTTTCTCTCGTTTGATGAACAGCATCGGATTTCCTTTTTGTCATCCCTCAACAATTAAAATGGGCACATTTCCTGGGTTACTTGGTCATGGGAGGCAACATCAGATGGGATTCCAAATCTGCAAACCAGGAATTTTGGGATGGAATGAAGATGACTGCTCATTTACTGAACTGCTGCAGGCACAATGGGCTAAATGGCCCCCTTCTTTGCCATAATATTTCTGTGATTCTGTGAGTGTAGCTTCTGCAGTCCTCGGTCAAAATTGAACTCCACAAAATGTAAGATTCTAGGCTGTGGGCAGTGCTTTCAATTAAACAGTTGTGGGGGCGAGTGGGTTCAGTTGCATGGAAAATTATGGACAAAGTTCAAGGTGGGGAGGAGTCAGTGGGGGTGGTAGGGGCAAAGTATTGGCATGGGTAGAGGTCTGTCTGACTGGCAAAAGGCAGAGAGTGAGTATAAAGGGGTCTGTTGCAGTGACTAATGGGGTTCTGCAGGGGTCCAAGTTCGGACCACAACTAATCATGTTATACATTAACCACCTGTATGAAGGAACCGAGAGTATTGTTGCCAAGTTTGTAGGTAACGTAAAGATAGGTGGAGAGACAGTTCGTGCTGAAGAAGCGAGGAGGCGCAGAAGGACTTGGACAGATCGGGAGAGAGGTCAAAGAAGTGGCTGATGGAATACAATGTGGGTAAGCGTGAGGATATGCACTTTGGTAAGAAGAATAGAGATAAAGATTATTTTCTAACTGGGGAAAGGCTTCAGAAATCTGAAGCAAAATGGGACTTAGTTCTAGTTCTAGTTCAGGTTTCTCTTAAGGTTAACATGCAGGTTAAGTTGGCAGTTGGAAGGTAAATGCAGTGACAGCATTTATTTCAAGACGGTTTGAATACAACAGCAGAGGTGTACTGCTGAGGCTGTATAAGGCTCTAGGCAGACTGCTTTTGGAATATTTTCAGCTGTTCTGTGTCCTCAGCACCACCTGTTTCTCTGCCGATATTTGTGTTCTCTACAAGAATACCCTCCTACAGATGGTTAACATGTAAGGAATTGGAGAAGGTCCAGAGGAGATTTACAAGAAATATCTCAGCAATGAATGGCTTGTCATGTGAGAAGCAACTGAGGATTCTGGGTCTGTACTTGATGGAGTTTCGAAAGGTGAGGAGCAATCTCACTGAAACTTACAGTATCCTGACAGGGCTTGATAGAATGAAAGTGGAGAAGGTGTTTCCACTAGTAGGAGAGACTAGGAACAAGGGTACAGCCTCAGAGTGAAGGGCCAACCCTTTAGAACTGAGATGAGGTGGAAAGTCTTCAGACAGAGGATGGTGAATCTGTGGAACTCACTGTCACTGAAGGTTGTGGAGGCCATGTCACTAAGTGTACTTAAGACAGAGATAGATAGGTTCTTGATTGGTTCAGGGGATCGGGGTAAGGGGAGAAGGCAGAAGAATGGTGTTGAGAAACATATCAGCCATGACAGAATGGCAGAACAGACTCAGTGGGCTGAATGGCCCAAATGTGATCCTATATCTTATGGTCTTAAGCTCAGCAGAAGAGTCATTTTGGATTCAAAATGTTAATTCCTGTTTCTCTGTCCCTGGAAGCTGCTAGATCAGCTGAATTTCTCCAGCACTTTCTGTTTTTATTTGTGAATGGAGGTGGAAGGTCCTACTGCTACATTCAATTGACAATCGCATTGCTATCCAACCTAATGTAAGCAACGGAACAATCTAGCCTCTGATATATGAATTACATGGTTGCATATTAGAACACGACGTGGACGGTGTGTGTGTGAGTGAGAGGGAGAGAGAGGGAGACAGTGCACACACATCTGAGTGCCTGTTTGTCTGACATCTTTTTAGTGTAAAATTATTTTATTATTTTACGTAGAAAACACCCAACCGAGTATTGAATTTACATTGCTATAATTGCAAATAACATGCCATTACACAGTAGGCTTTTAGCACCATAAAATGCAAACAGTGTGAAGACTTCAGGTTTCTAAGTAAAAGATCATTGATGCCAGAATGTTCAACTGAACAGCATTTTGCTTAAAGACACAAAGATTGTTTTGACTGAAATGCACAGTTTGTTTTGGGCAAGTTTGGCGAATTTGAAATGAAACATGATGGATTCAACTAATTGACAAATGTAAAAATGTAATAATTGACACAGCTCATAAATTTAACAGATGGAGAAAAATTATTCAGGTCGAACTATGATCACAGATTTGTTTTATGGTGACAGATCAAGGCAGAATTTCAAATTTGCTCTTTCAGTGTTTCCAAACAGATGACACAATGATGATATGCTCTGCCATCAAACACGGTTTTAAGTTCATAGCTTTAATTCTTCTATTTAAAAGGCATTCAAACAATGTATACTACAACAGATAAAGCATCGGCTCTCATTGAACAGACTCAATAGGTCGAATGGGCTACTTCTGCTCCTACCTCTTGTGGTCTATTTAAAACTACCTGGGTCTCTGAAATGGTGGTGCCGCTGCACAGATTATGCAATTGATAAGTTCAAAATTATCCAGTGCAGAAGGGGGCCATTTCGCACCATGCTATGATTTTCAACTTAACAGTATTCCGCTTAAAGACACAACCGTAGTTTGGATCGAGATGCACTGTTTCTTTTGTGCATGTTTGCTGGGTTTGAAAGGGGAATGACAGATTCAACCAATTTATGCATGGAAAAAATAATAGCACTCATGCGAGAGCTATCCAATTGGTCCTAATTCCAAGTACTTTGCCCATCCACTGAAACTTGAGCACCTGATGACCCTAGAAGTACTTGGTTGGATTAGCTCAGCAGATGGCATCAAGTTGCAGGTTCAAACCTCGAATCAGGCCTTGAATGTGCTGTGAATGCTGGCACTCCAGTGCAGCATTAAGGGAGTCCCGCACAAACAGTGACGCCAGAATGTTCAACTTCACAGCATTTTATTTAAAGACAATAAGATTGCTTTGACTGACGTTAAAAGTTAAAAGATGCTAACTGGGATTGAGATCAGATGCGTTGTATGCTTTCTGTTTACAGCCAGTGTGTTGGCCTGAATAATCTACTCCTGTTACCATACACTGAGCTCCACATCACTGTGATCGGCTATTTCAGTATAGTCCAGAACCAACAATGGGACATTCCGGATGCCCGTGACAGACCAGCACAATGAACACTGCTATTATCCAATGAATCAGCAAGACATCTGATGTATTCTCTGAGAGACGTGCACTCCCTTGTATCCAGTTCAGTTTCAAAGTAACATTACACTATTAACTGTGGGTCAGCTGGTCACACTCTTGCCTGAAACACAGGGATATGTTTAAGTCCTTTTCTTGGACTTGAACAACAAGGAGTAGGCTCTTACTCCAGGGAACAGTACAGCAATGTGATGTGAATGTTGTCCTGCTTGCTCTCTCCAGTGAATGTAAAAGATTCCGTGAGACTACTTTGAAGAACAGAAGTGAAGTTAACAGAATCCCTACAGTGTGAAAGCAGACCATACGGTTCATGGAGTCCACACCGACACACTGAACAGCACTGCACACAGACCCACCCTTTCCATGTAACCTTGAATTTCTTGTGATGAATCCAACAAGCCTGTATACCTTCGGAGTGTCAGGAAACCAGAGCACACCCACTCAGACTCAGAATGTGCAAACGCCACATAATGATTTGCCTGAGGGTGGGATTGAAACCAGGTCCATGGCACTGTGAGGCACCAGTGCTAACCACTGAGCCGCAGCTTATCTCTGTTACCCCATGGCCAATTCATCTCTCAATCAAATAACATTTGTTTTCCTTGACGTTCCAGTCATTACGATGTTGTTGTTTGTGGGAGCTTGCTGTGTGCAAACTGACTGTGACAACTCCTGCACTATAACACTTCAACCAGCTGCATTGGCCCGAAAGAGCTTGGAGGCATCCTTTCATTTGTGCAATACATGTCATATCCCCATGAGCCACTTCCTCCCGTGCTGATGTGTTAACTTCGAAAGAAACGAAACTTAAATTGTAGGAAAAGAATGCTGAGGTGCTACATTTTGTCATCAAAAGTTATATACCTCAGAGACATGGACAACAGATAGAGAGATGATTGATAAACTGAAGGCATTTGTGATGTGGAGATATCAGAGGGTGTTCTACACAGACAGAAAGACTAATGAGTGAGTGCTGGAAATTTTAAAAAAAGTGAAGAAAATCAAAGAAATAAAGATACAATGCCTTAGGTACATCATTATAAAAGATGGTAGACACACAGTTCATGAAAAGGAAGACTAATGGAAACTGTAGGGGAGTGAAACAGAGCTAAATGTGGATAGCAGACATAATAAATAAATATATAGAACAATAATACTGGAGTGCATACTGATAGATACGTACGTATGTAGCAGACACAGAGAAAGCTGGAGCAACTCAGCAGCACAAAAATTGTCATACTGGACTTTAAATGTTAATTCTGTTTCATTCTCCACAGATGCTGCCAGGCCTGCTGAGTTGCTCTGGCACTTTCTGTGTTTGTTTCAGATCGGGAGGTCAGGTTGCGGTTGTACAGAACACTTTTGGAGTACTGCGTGCAGTTTTGGTCTCTTTACTATAGAAGATGTTGTGAAATTTGAAAGGGGTCAGAAAAGATTCATGAGGATGCTGCCAGAACTGGAGGGTTTAAGCTGTAGGGAGAGACTGAATTGGCTGGGACTATTTTCCCTGCAGCATTGGAGGTTGAGAGGTGACCTTAACGAGATTTATAAAATGATGAGGGGCATGGCTAGGGTGAATTGACAAGGTATTTTCCCTGGGGTGGGAGAGTCCAAAACTAGAGGGCATAGGTTTGAGGTGAGAGGGGAAAGATATAAAAGGTACCTAAGGGGCAACTTTTTCATGCAAAGGGTGATGGGATTTGGAATGAGCTATCTGAGGAGATGATGGAGACTGGTACGATGACAAAATTTAAAAGACCTCTGGATGGGTATATGAATAGGAAGAGTTAGAGGGATAGGGGCCAAATGTGACTAGATTTATTTCGATGTCTCGTTGAGTTGGACCGAAGGGTCTGTTTCCTTACTGTACGTCTCTATGACTGTAACTCCAGTATCTGTAGTACTTTGCATTGATTAAACGTACACGTGGTCAACCTCAATGGAATGTCAACCACAACACACAGCAGACCAAGTGGTGAACTATGGCAGTCACCTTTCTCGTAAGAAGGTGAGACAAAATGAAGCAGACGAAAAGTCGCTCCCCTGTCAAAACGTCTGAAATATCAATTTTTACTTCCATTGCATTTTGCTTACACAAGGTCCATGTCATTGCTTACCACTATCGGCTGAAGTTGACGTCACTGCATTAGTTGGTGAGCTCTCCGTCTTCACTTTTCCATTTTCAAACATGTAATTCTCGACCTGCTGCAATTGCCAGTTCAGGCCGAGTAGATGCATTGCTGATTAAAGAGAAAGTGCATATCAAAATCAGAAAGGTCAAGGCTCCAGGGAAATTTCAAACCTAAAGAATTGTTTGATGAAATCAACATTGCATGACATCGTTGTGGAATTTTCTGCTAAGGATGTAAAGCTCAGAGATCAAGTTCCCCAAATGGATAACAAACCAACATCTGAGGTGGAGCTCTCAAGGCAATCATTTAAAAGATACTTTACATTCAGTACTCCCAACATTTCAAGAATAATTTCTTTAAATTGGTGTTCTTTTAAAATAATGTACACCATGAAGAAATTGAAACAATTTTAACATAATTCTCTTGAAGCCAAAATGGTAAATACTAAATTAGGTTCACTTGAGACAATTTTATTCCTGTGACAACACCCTAATGACTCCCCCCCCAGTCGTCTTCCCTGAGTGGGAAGCTGTAAATTGCTGGGGTCAGATTTTCAAAATTAGGTTGACCACGTAACTTGCAGATGAATTTCAACCCACAGCACCGAGCCCCTCCAAAACCCTGGAGCTGCCCGCTCAGTTCCATTGACAAAGGCAGGTGGCGGCTATGTTGGAGGCTGCCATTGACTTGTGAAGAGAGCCAGCACCTCCTGCAGTGTCAGGGAAGCTGAAAGGGCCCTTGCAAGATAAATAAAGCTCCTGAGCTAGCACTGCTGCTTGTAGATCAATGAAAATACACATTCAGCATGATGACAAATAAACTTTACTTGGCCCTCCAGCGATCTTGACAGCTGTGAATTAAGGCAATACAGGCTTTCCAGAATCAAAGTTTTAAGAGTTCAATTTTGTACTGGACAGCCTTTTGGTAATCTCCTTATGGGCCATTACTTGGCTGTGTGCAGGTTTTCTGTTATCTCTCCTATCAAACCTAAGAAAATTACAAACTGTTCCAAAAGTGACAGGATCCCAAACAAGATTTCATCATTTCCACCTTGTGTCATAGTGCCCTTATGGATAGAGGTTTGTATTGAACTTGTTTGAACACACTGGCCAATAGAAGTAGAATCTGAAGTGATCTAATTTGCAGCAAGCACTGAAATTTCATCCTCTTTCTTTTTAAGTATGGCTTTTTCGAACCAGCACTGAAGCAATAAAGAGTAATTGACTGTGCTGGAATGCGAAGAAGTGTACTTGGCATACAGCCATACTGGGTTGAACAAAAATGAAAAAGGTCTGGATTTCAATGGTGGATATGTTCATTGCTTTATTATTAAAACGTTCGTAAAATCATAAGACTACTTTGCATGAAGCAAGTCTTGGGGCTCATTTGATTTGATTCTAGCAGATATCAGATCTTCCCCATGACAAGTGACAATGCTGCTTCTGCACTGAGTCCTGGCCTCAAACACTACCGACTGCAGCCCACTCCAGGTGCTGACCTGCACATGTGTAAAGGCTATGATGCCCAAGGTCCCTTTGAGGATGGAGTTTTCCCTCTTGTTGTTTCAAAGGCAAATCTCAGCCACCAATTTTTCCCAACCACAAAAATCCCAATTATAGACATGTCTGTGCTACAGAAAAGACAAAAAAAATCTCTCATTATACTTCAGTCTAGATAAAACAAAACACCATCGGGAGGGTGAAAAGGAAGAAATGAATCAATCACATCCTACTGCCTGCAAAAGACGGACAATGCTCAGACAGAGTAAAAACACCAAATGGCTCGTCGCCAAGTGATCTTCAGCCAAGTCATTTGCATGCTGATGGCAGATAAACGCTGCACCTGATGAAAAGACTTAATATCAAGCACAAAAGGGTCAAATTAATTTAATGCTAAATGACACACTAGGCTGCTGATTTCTTTTTTCTGTTGTTGTGCAATAGTCTGTATGCATATTTGGAACTCATGAATAACTAACATACGGTTACAGGTTTACTTTCATGTCCCATATTAAATCTGACAGGATTTCACACAAAGCGCAACGTGTGGCTTATAAAGCTTTGAGCAAAGCAGGAAGCAAGCCTTTCAAAATACTCGGAATACTATAATCAAAACAAGAGATGAAGATGAAGCACACAGAAGGGAAGATGCATAGTCATGTTCACCCCTTCTGGGGTTTCTGTTTGATTATGTACGCATAATTCTCCATAAATTAGCCTTTATCTCAAGCCTCCTGTTGAGTTCATATGCTTCCTGACTGATAGCAAGTGAATTGCAGAGTAAGTTTTCAGACTATTATTGCATGTTGTGCTGCTTCCAATAACAGGGCCCTTGTGCTAACCAAATAAGTTTGTGCTCCAAGTCTAAGGGATTTAAAAAAAATTGCAGTGCATTGTGCATCTGCCTTGACTACACTGTCCTCACAAAACGTAGCTCAAGAGATTTTAAGTTTTCTTTAAAAGTATAAGTCTTTACCATCCCCTTATTGCACCCTGAGGAAATTCAAATTCAGAGAGACAAGGGAAATCTTGAAGTGAGTCCAGAGAATAAGAGGTAAAAGATGGAGATTAAGCGCTGCCAGCTCAATCTTGATGATTGTTATTAATGCTGCATGATCAGTTAGCGTAGTCAGGAGTAAAAGAGAGAAACAAAAATTGCTCAGTTGCAAGGGGAAGAAAACCTTCTTAACCCAAGGCCTGCACATTTACCAACCTTCTGGTGCCCCAGGAGTACCATGCGTACTCAGTTACCCGATTCAGTTAATCAACATCATTCTCAAGCTTTACTGTAACAAGTGGCAATGCTTCAAAAATTTCATTCTGTACAAGAAGCAGCCAAAAGGCTTCACAAAGGAGCAACGTAGTATATTCAGCTGTTTAACTTTTTTTTCCATTATCGTTCCACTCCATCTTCCTCCCCCTACCCCCATGACTCTCCCTCCCCATTTAGGGCTTGCTTTTTCATTCCAGGCAGACAGGGGATACTTTCTTGTAAAGCATCCGCACATCCTTTCTATTGCATGACTTGTGCTAGGGGGCAGTACAAGAAAATGTCGCTCGTCTTAACAGCTGGGAGGAGAGAGGCCTCTTAACAGCTGGCACATGCTGAGATTTTGAACCCTCAACCTTTCGACCGGGAGGTGGCTTGAACATACAGATGTACTAACTTGCTACTCGAGAGCTTATCACGCCTTGACTGACATTAGACCACAGCAACAAACGTCTGCAGCTTTCTCTCTGAGCTGTCAGACTAAACACTCACGTCATGGAGGTGATATTAGTAAAAAAGATTTGGTTAAAAAAGAAAGGACACAGATCAACCGATGGAAAGCACTGCAAAAGAGCCTCCGCTCCATTTTTTACTATGCAGCTATCATGAGTTTTTCTAGAGATAATGGGAACTGCAGATGCTGGAGAATTCCAAGATAATAAAATGTGAGGCTGGATGAACACAGCAGGCCAAGCAGCATCTCAGGAGCACAAAAGCTGACGTTTCGGGCCTAGACCGTTCATCAGAGAGGGGGATGGGGGGAGGGAACTGGAATAAATAGGGAGAGAGGGGGAGGCGGACCGAAGATGGAGAGTAAAGAAGATAGGTGGAGAAGGTGTGGGTGGGGAGGTAGGGAGGGGACAGGTCAGTCCAGGGAAGACGGACAGGTCAAGGAGGTGGGATGAGGTTAGTAGGTAGCTGGGGGTGCGGCTTGGGGTGGGAGGAAGGGATGGGTGAGAGGAAGAACCGGTTAGGGAGGCAGAGACAGGTTGGACTGGTTTTGGGATGCAGTGGGTGGGGGGGAAGAGCTGGGCTGGTTGTGTGGTGCAGTGGAGGGAGGGGACGAACTGGGCTGGTGAGTTTTTCTATATGTTTTAGACTGGGCAGCTAAGTATAGTGTTAATTATATAGCTGATGGTTGTAGTGCACAATTAGTAGACTACAGCAATGCTGTGCAGATCAGACTCCAACAGGCATTTAAATGCAATGATGCACACCAATGATGCTGTGTCCTATCAGTTCACTGGAAAAAATTAAAAAGGAAACAAAAAATTTATAATTTATATAGTGTCATTCAATCTGGGTGCCCCAAAGAACTTCCAATATTTTAAAATTGGAAGGTCAGAATTGATAAGCAGTGGAATGTGGGAGAGCGGGAAAGCATTGTGTACTTTGCCCAACTTTTAAAATATTTCCAAGCTCCTGGGAAGGTAGGCCCAAAATTTGAAGTGCGGGCTTTCACTGGACTAAGTTTGTACCACATTCCATGCAAATTACAAAGGATATATTGCAGGACCATGCTCAACAGAGCTTCTGCTTACTTTACTGGGATATTTTAAAGATAGGGCCTGAAAAAAATAAAGAATTCTTATGGTGCAGAAGGAAACCACTCAGCTTAATGGGTCTCCAAATGAGTAATTGAACTAAATGCCCTTCTTCTTCTGATAACACTGCATGTCATTTCTATTCAAATAATCACTTAATACTCTCTTGAATGCCTGGATTAAATTTGACTCCATCACAATTCAAGACTAAGCTGTGAACCATTCATTGTGTGGAAAAGTCTTTTCTCACTTCCACTTTGATTCATTTGCAATTAGTTGAAATTTGTACCCTACTGTTCTTGTTCCTTTTAAGACTTTGTCCTCTCTTCTCTGACCAGACCCTTCTTGATTTTTAAAATCTCCATCAAATTTCCTCTTAGTCGTCTCTTTTCCAAGTCTCAACTTTTGCAATCCATTTTCATAAGTGAAGTTTCTCATCTCTGGAACTATTGTGGTAAACCTCTTCTTACTCATTGTAATATATGAGCATCCTTTCTGAAGTATGTCCCCTGAACCGTACACAATATTCGAGCTGAGGCTCCAACGAGTATTAGTTCAGTATAATGTTCTTGAGATTGTATTTTATGCCCCTATTAATGAAGTCTTGAGTACTGTATGCTTTGCTTGATGTTTGTCCATGAATCCTACTTCTGTTCATGACTAATGTACATAGACAGTCAAGATTCCCTGCTTCTGCATACCTTTTAGCACAGTACCCTTCATTTTGTATTTTCTCCCCATGTTCTTTCCACTGAAACATATCACCTCACACTTCTATGAACTCATTTTCATCTGACACATGTCTGCTCGTTCCACCAACTTGTCAACGTCCTTTCGAAGCGCTACACGAACCTCCCCACAGTTTACAATGCTACTGATGAAACTGTCAACAATGCTGCTAACTGGGGGAAATTGTTACTCTCTGTATCAAAGGATAGCTGAGATTGTTTCCCACTGAATTAATGATAATGCCGTATTCCTGACTTTTGGAATGATCAAAATGGAAATCCAACAACAGCTAGCGCATAGTTTCCCATTAATTTGGAATCTTTCTCATCCAGAGGTCTCTAGGATGATCTGCTAAATGCCAAGATAATTGGACCTGGATCTCTGCTTCTCAACTGTCTGTTTCTGATGACATCTGCCCAGGTGTGAAGGTTCACTCTCGGGTCTGACAGCATTGTAAGTTTCTTTCTCTATTGATTCACTTCCCACTAAGTGGTCACTGCCTTTGGCTCCCTTTCTCCTTTTTAAAAGTGCTGTTCTTTTGATTTATTTTCCCTCCGAAGTTCTAAAACAATGCAACAGCTTATGAAGCAGTCATTACTGATCCTAGAATTCGAGGAAATCAGAAAAGGATAGACCGGATCTAAGAGTTAAAGTTCTACATTGGAGGATGGTACTAGGCAAGGAATTTCAAAAGTTGACTGGGCAGGGGGGGGGGGGGGGGGGGGGGGGGGGGGGCAATGTTCGCAGGCAAAGGGATGGTTGGAAAATGGGAAGCCTTCAAAAATGAGATAACCGGAGTCTAGAGACAGTATGTTCCTGTCAGGGGTGAAGGGCAAGTCTGGTAGGTGTAGGGAATGCTGAGTTACTACAGAAATTGAGGTTTTCCTTAAGAAAAAGAAGAAAGCGTATGTCAGCTTACAGACAGCAGGGATCAAGTGATTCTGCAGAAGATGATAAAAGGTAGCAGGAGTATACTTCAGAGGGAAATCAGGAGGCCAAAAGGGGACATGCGATAACTTTGGCAAATAGGGCAATGGAGAATCCAAAGGGATTTTACAAATGCATTAAGAACAAAAGAGTAACTCGGGAGAGAATAGGAGCCCTGAAAGATCAGCAAGGCCATCTATGTGTGGAATCACAGGAGATGGGGGAGATACAAAATGAGTATTTTGCATCAGTGTTTAACTGTGGAGAAAAATATGGAAGATAGAGAACACGAAGAAATAAGTAACAACATCTTAAAAAATGCCTACAGTATAGAGGAGAGGTGCTGAACATCCTAAAACGCATAAAGGTGGATAAATCTCCAGGACCTGATCAGGAGTACCCTAGAACTCTGTGGGAAGTGATTGCGGGGCCCCATTGCTGTGATATTTGTGTCACTGACAGCCACAGCGAGGTGCCAGAAGGCTGCAGGTTGGTTGACATCATGCCACTATTTAAGAAAGGTAGGAAGGAAAAGCCAGGGAACAATAGACCGGGGGAGCCTGACATCAGTGGTGGGCAAACTGTTGGAGGGATTCGATTTATATGTATTTGGAAAGGAAAGGACTGATGAGAGTTCGTCAACATGGTTTTGTGTGTGGGAAATGGTGTCTCACGAATTTGAAAAAGTAACAAAGTGGATTGATACAGGCAGAGCGATCAATGTAATCCACATGGATTTCAGTAAGACGTTCAACAAGGTTCCACATGGTCAACTGGTTAGTGAGGTTAGATCACATGCACTACAGGGAGAACTAGTAATGTGGGTACAGAACTGGCTCGAAGGTAGAAGACAGAGGGTGTTGGTGGAGGGTTGCTTTTTCAGACTGGAAGCCTATAACCAGTGGTGTGGCTCGAACATAGGTGCTGGGTCCACCACTTTTTGTCATTTATCTAAATGATTTGGATGTGAACATAGGAGCTATGGATAGTAAGTTTGCAGATAACACTAAAATCGGAGGTGTAGCGGGCAGCGAAGAAGGTTATCTCAGAGTACGATGGGATCTTGATCACGTGGGCCAATGGGCCACAAACTGGCAGATGGGGTTTAATTTAGATAAATGTGAGGTGCGGCACTTTGGAAAGGCAATTCAGGGTAGGATTTATACACTTATGAAGAGGTCCTGGGGAGCACTGCTGAACAAACAGACCTTGGAGCGCAGGTTTGTTGTTCTGTGAAAGTGGAATCGCAGGTATACAGGATAGCGAAGAAAGCACTTGCTTTACTTGCCTTTATTGGTCATTACATTGAACATAGGAGTTGGGAGGCCATGTTGTGGCTGTGTAGGACAATGGTTAGGCCACCTTTGGATGACTGCATGCAATTCTGCTTTCCCTCCTTTTGGAAAAATGTTATGAAACTAGAAAGGGTTCAGAAAAGATTCATGAGGAGGTTTCCACGGTTGGAGGCCTTGAGCTACAGGAAGAGTCTGAATAGGCTAGGGCTAATTCCCCTGGAGCGTTGGCGGTTGAGGGATGACTTTACAGAAGTTTATGAAACCATGAAGGGCATGGGTAGGACAAATAGGCAAGGTCTTTTTCTCGGGGTGGGGGAGTCTAAAACTCGAGCGTATATGTTGAAGGTGAGAAGGGAAAAATTTAGAAGGGACCTGAGGGGCAACTTTTTCACACAGAGGACAGTGTGTATACACAGTCAGAAGAAGTGGTGGAGGCTGGTAGAACAACAACATTTAAAAGCCATCTGGATGCGTATTTGAAAAGGAAGCGTTTAGGGAGGTATGGACCAAATTCTGACAAATGAGACTAGGTTAATTTAGGATATGTGGTTGGCATGGACGAGTTGGACTGAAGAGTCTGTTTCTGTGCTGTACCTCTCTATGACTCTAAGTGTCCAAGCTGTCAATGTGTATCAAAACCTATCAAATGTGTTTTAATGAATGAGAGAGCACTTCCCATTATTGTATCATCTCCAGCTAGAATGTAAAGTAATACACAAAGCTGGAATGGGTGATGGGAAAAATGAGGATTGAAATGAGTTGACACTAAGTTGGAATGATGGATCATGAGATGGGTAAGGGCAAAAGTAGGCATTCAGAGCTTAAGATGACATGAAGAATTGTTAAGGACATGAGGTGGCATGTGCGGACATGGATGCTGTATGGGGCAACAAGGGAAGGCTGGAGCATTTGTCACAGTGGACTTGACAGGCCGAATGGCCTGCTTTCGCACTGTTAGGATTCTGTGTGAGGGCTGAGAACTGGGGAAATGATTTACATTTTCATCTTTTATTTTAATTTTTGGGTACAGTGCTGGAGCCTCAGAATCACACAGGTGTTATCGTGCAGGAGGCCTAACAGCCCATTGGGTCTGCAAGAGCTCTCATGTACATTATGGCTTTAGTGTCACTCTCCTGCCTGTTTCCCATAACCCCAAATACTGTTTCCATATAAATCATCATCCACTGTCACCCTGAATTCCTCAGTTTATTCTGCCACCACCACATTTGCACAGAGTACGCTACGGGACGGAGCCATCATTGTGTGAAAATGTCTTCTCTCACATCATGTTTGCTTTTTTTACAAATTGCTTTAAATTTATGTCCTTTTGCTTTGATTTCTTTTACACGCAGGAACAGTTCCTCCATATCTGTTCATGAGTTTGAAAGCTTCTATCAGACATCCTCATAATCTTCTCTCCAATGAAACAGTCCTGAACTGTTCTATCTTTGTAACTAAAGTTTCTGATTCCTGGAACCATTCTTGCAAATCTCTTCTGCACTCTCTCCAATGCATTCAAATCCCTTTGACAGTGTGGCACCCAGAAATGTGTACAGAACTCCAGCAGTAGTCTGTCGTAGAAATTATAGAGACGTAGAGTCATACAGCATGGAAAGAGGCCCTTAGGTCCAACTAGTCCACGCCCACAATGGTTCCCAAACCAAACCAGTCCCACTTGCCTGCATTTACTCTTGTAGTCTATGGGCCTAATGAAGCCTGGGTTACTGTATGCTTTATTAACTTCTCTTTCTACGTCCTACCACCCTCAATGATTTGTGCAGAGTTGAGGTTAAAATCAGATCAGCCATGATCTTACTGAATGGCAGAGCAGGCTTGAGGAAACACATGCGCTTCTTCTTTGTTCATATTCTCTCCGTGATGCTCCTACCAAAATGGACCAGCTCACATTTCTCAGTGTGGAACTTCATCTATCACTTATCTGCCACACTCCACCAACGTTTTACAACCACTTGAGGGTCTATGCAGTCACCTTCACAGATTACAATACTTCCAACTTTTGTATAATTTGCAAACTTTGAAATTGTCCCTGCACAACAAAGCCTTGAGCATAAATATATATATTAGGAAAAGCAAGGGCCTCAGACCCCTAGGGAACTCCATGACAAACCTTCCTCCAGCCTGAAAAATATCCAGGAACCACTGTGCCTGCTTCCTGTCAGTCAGTCAGTCAGTCAATTCTGCATCCTTGATGCTGGTCATGTTTCTGGGCAACAAAATTATGTTCCCGTGCAGAGTCAAACTATCCAGCAAATGTCAAAAAATTGTTACGTATTCTCAATGAATATAGTGTAAGGCTTATATCTCGTCAATTACAGTGCCAACTGAGATACAAGTGTACCTAGTTACAAGGCTTTAGACAAGAGAGAAATAAGATGTCCAGCATTACAGGAATAAAAGTTCATCACAACAGACCAACCTGGCACCCAGCTTCCAGTCAGCACTGGGCCCTGGCTCCACACAGCACCAGCGTCATGTCACACCAGGAGGCCTCTGTGGGAGCAGACCGCTGTGCCAAGCTGAGAGATCACCATGCCAGACTGGGAGGCCCAAAATAGCATTTATGAAGATGAGATACTGGAGTACTGCTGTGCAAATGCTGGTTATGCTTGATGGAACTGATCCATTTCAAGGGGTGAAAAAGTGGTCAACTGAGTACACTATTGAAGAGATAATGAATTGCAGATCGCAAATTACTGGCATGCTGTCACAGCCAAACTTTAAACTGCACCCTTGTTCCACTCTCAAAACTGTAGCTTGCAAATGGAAGATTTAATGTTGTGTTCCGATGGCCAATTTGTATCCCGGTTCTTTTGGGGATTGAGCTGGACCACCTCAGTTGCAAACTTGCAAAAGAATCTTCACACTGAAGCAGCAAGTTGGTGCAAAGCAGCATGTTGAAAGAAAAAAGCTCCCTCATGTGAGCCTGACTAAACAGCTGTGTCATGGTCCCTCTGGCAGCTTGCTGCTTTCCTAGCTAGTGGGGCTGGATTTCATCAATCTAGGCTCAGTGAGGGTGGAATGCAGATTAGGGGCAGCTGATTTGAATTAGAAGTTAAAGAAGCTACAAAAAGTTTTAATTGCATTGGTCCATGTTGTATTTTGATAGGCAAAGGAATCAACAAGCTTTCTGTTAAAATTACAAGGTTTGCATGGTTATTGTACTTTGAGATTATGTCTTTAAATTCAGAGTAAAAGAAAGGGGGTTGTGTAACTTCAGCTGAAGTCTACCGACGCTAAGCCTAGATAGTTTGACTGTTGAGAGGTAAAAGGAAAGTTTGGATTGCTTTACTGGGAAGATGGTGAAAGTTTTTATGATTGGAGACAATGACAGCATCCTTTTATTAACAGTAGAAACTGTGAGACTCCAAAGTCTCATAAAAATGTTGAGAATATCATGTTGTTAATTGCAATCAACCATTTTGTTCCAGGATGAAGGAGAATTGGGGTTTTGAGGATGGCTAATTAACATTTCTACCATGATACAAGACCCATGTGATTTGAGTTGCTAAGGTGGAAGAGGTAGACAAGGTGTAAAGATAAGGGTACAGGCTTTTGTAAAGTACCTCTGAATATCAAGGCTGAAAGTATTGCTTCATTTGGATTAAAGCAAGTGTCTTAATGGAAGAGAAATCTCTGTGTGAAAACAGTTTTAAGTCTACAAGTTATTAGTCTCAGAAAATAAAACAATCAGAATAAATCCTGAGTACCTAAGAATTGGGTTCAGCCTGAAAAAAAATGAATGTCTGCCTAAAGTAGAAAAGAGTGCAATGTACCTGTAAAGTGTGTTTTTCATTTGGGCTAAAAATAAGGAAGGGCAGTATTCTGTTCTGTCATTTAACGTATAAGTTGTCCACAAATACAACATACTTTTAGTTGGTTGTTTTTGTAAACATCTTAAAACGTGGAATTTTGAAATCGTCTTTCAACTATCAATTCAGAGTTCAGATTTCTTCTTTAGTTCTGAGTCTGTAATGGGGATTGTTAACAGCTTCTACTTCAATGAGGTGCTTAATGGTAGCAGTTTTGCCCCTGATTAGGAAGACTGGATATTTCAGGCCCTATAGTCTTCAGCACACGACTTTGGCTCATGTTTCGGGACTGAGGGACTGATGCATGGTTTGAGATGTTGATTTTTGGATGAAACTTAACTCAAGACGGTTCTGTGCTCTCAGGTGAAGGTGAAAAAAAAAGTTAAGAGCATTCTTTATCAAGGCCTGGTCAATATTTATGCCTTACATACCATGACTGAAACAGGAACAGGTCATCTGCTGTAAGTAATTTACTTGATGTGGGAATTTGCTGTGTGCAAACTGGCTGCAACATTTCCTACATTACAACAGGGACTACACCTCCAAAGTATTCTGGAAGCCCATAACACCATTGTTCAATGATAAATTCACTTCTATTGAAGGGGTCTTATGGGTCTGAAATGAAGGTCTCCATTTTGCTAGTTTAAAAAATAGGAGTTTTCTTATTAACATACTCCAGGTATGATAACTAAGTTCACTGCATATCTTGGTTGTAAGGCAGAAGGTTAAAAAGCCCATCCCTGCATCTGAGGATTGCAAAAGGAGTTATACAAATGTATGTTTTTTTTAAATTACTGAACACACTGGAAGCTATGAATCTGAAGGTAAAGATAACAGGAATACTGTGACTGATGTTGTCTTTTGCCAAGTCTATGTGTGGATCTGAGGAGCTGCACATAAAGAGAGGTGGGCTTTGTGACTTGAGCTTGCTATTTGTTACTGGTTGGAAAAACACATCAAAAAGTGAAAGTCATAACATAGCCAATAATAATTAATGCCATCATATCCTGAGAGACAAAGACCATCCAAAAGAGTAAAGCTTTTGTTTGCATAACTTCCTGGAAATTTTCCAAACTTCTGTTTTAAGTCAATGTGAGTGGGAATCTTAGACACTGCTCACCCCACCACATTCAACCAGACCCCTTTAACATACAGCCTCTGGGCTTTGTACATTGCTACTTTGGTATTGTACGGCACATACTGATTTAGGAAGTGTTTGAAACGATGGAGAAGGTTGGGTGCACATGTGCATTTTGGGCAGGCAGGGAGAGAAGGCATGATGACAAGATCTGTGGTGAAAAAGCCCAACTTTGAAGCAATCTCTGGGTGAAATTGCAACATATTTTTGAATAGGAGCAGTGTTCATACTTTAGAACGATCACATATAATGCAATTCTAGAAATGAAACCCATGTTCCAAATTCTTTTGATCATGTTCCAATGGAACGTCTGCACTTTGAAGAGCAGGGAACACAAGCACAAGGGGAGCTGGCCCTGAGCCAGTGGTGCACATTCAAATCAGCATCACATTTTCTGTTATTCCATCAGTACTGTGGCAACTTGGCATCGTTACAAAACTTTACTCCTCTGATAATAGCAGAGGGCTTTTGTCTCCTAGGCCTCAGTTCCACATTCAGCCTCCTGACCAAAACCAAGAGGAAATCTCTTGTTTGCAGGAGCGGAAATCGAGTTGACATTAGGCCACAAACAAAGATCCATTGGAAAGGCCCCTGGCAACCAGCTAAGTTAACCGGGGTATACAGAGGAGTTTGCTATGGGGTAGGGCGTTGTACTGAGGATCAGTCAGGAGGATGAGATAGCCTAAGGTTTTGGTCAGGACTTTGCTGGAAGTGCTTAATTTTGTTTGAGGTCTTTGCCCTTTGAATGAATCAGTCTTGCTTCGGAACTGGCACTGAAGCCATTCTGTTCATTAGCTAACAGCATGAAACTGACTCTAGATGGCTCTGGAAACACAGAATACCTTGAAAAAATTACGCTAACAGACCACGAGTTTCCTGTACATAACAAGTGTCCAAGCTACACAACAATTCCTAAATTTTCCTGAGGGCAACTGACCACTAAGCTTGATGTGATCTCTGGCATTGTTTCTTTATTAACTTGTTAACCCAGATCTGTGCTGTCTTTATGATCGCCTGTACTTGCAGTGGTGGGCTTTATACCTTCAGCACAGCATTCCTAACTTATGTACTGAAATGTACGCTAGTTCCTTAGCATACAGATGAGATGAGTGTAACATAGTCCTTAAAAATTCAATTGGCTTTTATTAGAGCCCTTCTACCTACACATATTACAAACAAGAAAGTGTTTCTCTTTCTTGGCTAACATCAATCAATTCACTGAATTGTTACAGTGCAGAAAGGCCATTCAGTCCACCATGCTTGCCCCACTTAACTAGTGCTAATCTCCTGTCATTCCCCTTATCGTTTGCACACCATTAATATAGAAATAATCAAACAATATCTTCCTGAATGCCTCAATTGAGCCTGCATCCACCACATTTCCAGTCAGTGCATTCCATACCATAACTCCTCACTCTGTGAGTGTCTTTCTCGTACGTTTCGGATCAAAATCGGAGGACACTTCACTCAGCACAATATGATGCAAGAGAACTCAGTAAGATGGAGATCAGGCCACATGCTATGGACACAGTGATGCAATCATGAGAATTTGCCTTCAAGGTACATTGCACTCTAGCTGTGAGCATAATGCAATGAAGCTGGTACCTTCACCTGAAGAAGCAGCCCACGAATTTATTGCTAGTGGTACACTCAGTCAAGAGAAGGCACCTGACATCCATTCAACTGGAAGTCTTTACTCTGTTTAACTCCAAGCCGTAACAAAAATTGCAGCTGAAGCTGCCTGTGATGCTTATTACATTTCCTCTAACCTAAAGGTGCACTGATGAAATAAACCAGTACTTAGTCGAAATGATGTTACATAAATATGCCTCAAAAGAGAATGGAGATAGATGGTTTATGTGTGCAAATTTCAGCCTCCTCTGGCCATGTCGATCAAACTGACTTAGTGCAGGAGTGCGCGTAAAACAAATAGAAAACACCAATCACTAATGCCTTTCAGCATGGACTGGGCTCAACTGCACACTCACAAAGCAGCTCAGCACAAACAGAGAGGCTTATGCCAAACTGCAGCTGCATAGTTACCTTGCTTGGCAAAAAAAAAGCTTATTTTCAAATCCAAGTGGAGTTCTCTAACTAAATGCACAAAATGCCACCAGGCTCTGTTATGGACCAGACCAACTCCCTCAAACTACATTAAGAAGATAGCCTGGATGCAACTTCTTATTTTTCATGGCAAATGTAAGGCATTGTGTTCCAGATACAATTTGATTGGTCAAACTTACAGACTTATGGCAAAACACACTTTATTCTTAACTATAGTTACAATAGAGATAAAAGAATGAAGAATCAGTCTAATTTTAACTCTGTAGGAAAACTTAGCAGAATAATAGATTATTTATCTCATAAACAGCAACTGTCCCTAATATAGTAACATCCCATGGCAAAGACAAATTCAATAAAATTAATTGTCTCACATGCAATTCTCCAGTCTTGGCGGAAAGAAGATCAACAGAAAACTCAGTGAGAGAGAGAGAGAGAGAGAGAGAGAGAACGAACGAATTTCGGAATTTTGCTGTGGCAGGGAGAGATAGGTAGCAGCTTCCAAACCCTAACCACTACTGAAAGTTAAATGGAAGTCTTGGTTCTGTGGGAGCTTGACCCCACTCCTTCATGCTGCTTTTATTCCAAGGCTTTTTTTGGAAAGAACTCTTTAAGGCCTCATCAGCTCTTTATATGATTGGCTTGAAACAGACTGCTTGTCACCTCTGTCTCAAACTCTTTTAATAGAAAATCTCCTGGACAAAACACACCTCTTAAAGCCATTGTATCATCACAGCTCAGTAGCAGCACCATTTCCTCAAACTAATGTGTTCAAGCTTTACTCCAAGAATTGATCACATTTTCAACACTGATGCTTCAGTGCAACATCCACCTGTGTGCTGCATTGTTGGAAGGTTTCCAATGACGTTTTACTGTGAGGGCCAACAGGTTCTTTCAAATATCTATAAAACATTCGACTGGGCTAGATTTTAGGTTGAGATGGTGGCTCTGAACCCCAGGCTTAAAAGTCAGGATCTCTGGCTCAGGGCAAGGGAGGAGGTAAATTAAATCCTAGATGACTATTTAAAGAGCAGGAACTGTCATTATCAACAGTGGTTGAGGACTTTGGGTCTGTGATTGATTGAGTCTGGAAGGATAATTGGGGGATTTCACTGAAACTTACAGAATACTGTAAGGCCTCGAGTGGCTACAGAATCCCTACAGTGTAGAAACAGGCCCTCAGAGCAGCCACCCAAACCCATCCCCTATAACCCTGAACACTATGGGAAATTGAGTACGACCAATCCACCCAGCCTGCATATCTTTGGACTGTGGAAGGAAACCAGAGCGCCAGGAGGAAAGCCACGCAGACACAGGGCGAATGTGCAAACTCCACAAAGACAGTGGCCCGAGGGTGGAACTGAACCTGGATCCCTGGAGCTGTGAGGCAGTGATGCTAACCACTGAGCCACCATGCCATCCAAAATGGAGAAGATGCTTCAACAAGTTGGAACTTGACTTGAGGATAAGCTTCAGGGTGAAGAGCTGACCCTTTAGAACTGAGATGAGGAGGAATTTATTCAGCCAGAGGGTGGCCACTCTGTGGAACACATTGCTGCAGAAGACTATGGAGGCCAAGTCAATGATTCTATTTAAGACAGAGAAAGACAAATAGGTTCTTGATTAGCAATGGAATCAAGGATTACAGGGAGAAGGCAGGCAAATGGGGTTGACAAGCACAGTCACAATTGAATGGCAGGGCAGATGTGATGGGCAGAATGGCCTAATTCTGCTCTTATGTCTTATAGTCATACATGATGGTGCCCTGCCTGTCATTTCTTTCTCCACCAAAACTGCTTAGCTGTCCGCAACTCACTGCTGTTCATGGGATCTTGCTTTACACAAGATGGTTGCAGTATTCACCAGAACAGCATTAGTTACTTTGCTTCATAAGTTGCCTTCTGACTGCACATCCAATAGGCCCCATGTAAATACACACTTCTTTTTCTTTATACAGAGGGAGATGTCCTGAAGTATCCAAATATTAATTACTTCAAATTAAAACTAAAAGGCTTATAAAAAATAATCGAGTAGTGGAAAGCACCGAGAGGTGTTTCTGGTGTCAAGGTGCTGCTGCTGTTGACAAGGAGGGTGTGGAATTCAACACATGGAGCCCAATGGGGGGGGTTCCTCTTCTCCCAATCATGGAGGCTCAGTGAAAAGCAAGCCCTTTAAAATCAACAAGAATATTTGATTTCCCGCCTTCTCCAAGATATATTAGACATCTCTGCGTAAGAGGTTTTAAACTACATCACATAGCACTAATTACTTATTGAAATTCTTGGTTTGATTGACATACTAGGCCCCTGGGAAGAGAAAATGTTACATACCAAAGCCACCGAGACCATGGAACATATTCTCTTTATGGCTAGCATTGCAAAGACAACCCTGAGCTGAACCTTTGACAAATGACAGGAGAGGGTGACTATTTTGTAGCTATTGAAGGGACTTTGAAATAGTACAGTAACCAATGAGACCAATGAGGAAATTCCTGGGATGTACTATTCCCACCATTAACAACCGTCCTTGCTTTGCTTTCAGAAAAACCTGAGAGATAGAAGGCCCTTCTATTTTGTGCATCTTAAAACTGTCAGAGCTTTTGATTAGTACGACTTGAGTCCATAGAACCATAAGGCATAGGGGCACAAATAGGCCATTCAGCCCATTAAGTCTGCTCCACCATTCAGTGATATTGTGGTTGACCTGATAATTCTCAACTCCACTTTCTTGCCTTTTCCCCATAACTCCTGATTCCCTTAATAATTAGAAATCTATATATCTCTGCCTGAACAGGCTTGACATCCCTCTATTGTAAAGAATTCCATAGATTCATTACTCTGAACGCAACAAATCATCCACACCTCTCTCTCTCAACTGGGCAATTTCTTATTCTGAGATTATGCACTGTCATTTTCAAACATATTTGATTTGGTTTATTATTGTCACATGCACTGAGATACAGTAAAAAGTATTGTTTTGCGTGCTATTCATAGAAAACATACCTCCCATAAGTGCATCAGGGTAACAAAACAGCATGCAGAATGCAGACTGTCCCACAAGGGGAAACAACCTCTTATCATCTACCTGGTCAAGTTCCCCAAAGAATCTTGCATGTTTAAACAAGTTTTCCTTTCATTCTTCTAAATTCCAGTAAGTACAGAGCCATTTGACTAACCTCTCCTCATAACAGTTCTTCCAGGCATGGAATCAGCCTAGTGAACCTTCTTTGGACTGCATCCAAGACCGGTATAGCTTTCGTTAGATAAGGAGATCAGGATTCATTTCTTTTGCTTAAATTACAACATCGGTCTCTAACCTCTGAGCGGTGCTGCTGTGAGCGGTGAAAACAAATGACCAAGAATAGTGCTCATTGTTTGGGAGTGCAGGGATTGTGGAGAGAATGTATATCTCTCAGGAAGGATGAGAATTCGACAGCTTCTAATGAACTGCAGTCAGCTGGTAAATGTATTCATCAAGGGAACATGGTATCTGCCTCACTTTGGAGCTTTATTGTCTCCCATTTCAAAGTGTGAGAATAATAATAATTTATTCCATATCGGGACAAACACTGTCAGAGGTTAAGGTTAAATGGTACTCAAAGCAGTATGAATCAGTGTGAAATCAAAGCCTTCATTAGGTGTAAATAATCCGGCAGTATATTTTGAAGCAGAGGATGTGAGATCCCTGCCAAGTCCTAGTCAAAATTCAACTCTCAGCCAAAGGCATCAAAGGGGATTGAACTGGTTATCCATCTCAGAATTGATTACGGGATCTAGCTTCCATGTTTGTCCCTGCAATTGTATTACATAATTCTTTTCTCTCACGTTAAATAAATTATTGTCTTTGCACGATTCTTTAACATACGTTTCCACATAAATCTGTATGATCTTAGCCAGTCCCTCAAACATCAGTCAAATTACATGGTCGTAACTTTTTTATTCACTAATGGGATGTGGGTATCACTGGCCAGACCAGCATTTATTGCCCATCCCTAACTGCCTAATGATTAGTTAAGAGTCAACCACATTTCTGTGGGTCTGAAGTCACATGTTGGCCAGACCAGGCAAAGTCATGCAGCTTCCTTCCTGAATGGACATTAATGATCCAGATGTGTCGTTATTCTTTAAACAATGGTTACAGCATTGCCTTTAGGTTATACTTTAAATCCAGATTTTTACCGAAATCAAATTCCACTATCTGCCATTGAACCCATATCTTCAAAACATTAGCATAGATTACTAGCCCAGGGACATTACCACTGCACTACCTTATAGAATATGTCTTTACACTGGATTGCAGGGTAGTGCTTGCGATGAAACAAAATTACTTCCCTATTTCACACACTCACAGATTTTTATTTCACAGTTGGGGGTGGCAGACTTGTAATCTGTTTCAGGGGATACTTTCCTTTTTAATAACACCCTGTATCAGAACTAAACCTGGGATCTGAGTCCAGTTCCAGTAACCAAACGGAATTGAATGTGACTTCCCAGTGGTGGGGTGGGGAAATACAAGACTAGAATACAATATTCCTCTGTTCTGACTAATTCCGGAACTGTGATCTACCATTCTCCATTTCCTCAGCCAAGTGGCTCTACATATATTGAAATTGGACAGTAAGTAATAGGAAGACATGAACCTGCGCGAATCATTACTTAAGGCTCTTTGCTAGACGTTTGCACATTTGCACTGTCCAACATACGCAACTACTCGGCAATCTGAGCCTTGCTCTGCTGAGCCCTAGTATAAGGCAGAGAGAACAACTGTTGATAACTTACTGCAAGAATTATAAAGGCAACATCGTATTATTGACATGAAATGCATTTGGCTAAATCTTGTACACATGTATAGCATGACAAATGCAAGAACATATCCATCATTTCCACTACAAATGGTACTTTTCTTTAAAAATGTACAGCAATGACAATAATAAATATGTTTTGATATGTCCATAACTTATTCATTTTGTATTCACTTTGGGATTTGCACAACAGTTTTGAGTTTGTTTGATGTAAAATTCCAATCTTTTCTGATCGAGAAGGAGATAGACTGAAAACCTGGTTTATTCTGGGATCTAATAATGAACTACACAGATGGGACTCTTCTTGTTTCTAAGCACTTGGTAACTTTTTCTTCCTTTATCAATCTGAGCTGATGTACGGCCATCAACTCAGTAAGTGACTGGGTCACGCACTAGAAATCTTCAAATATCACTGGAGCTCACAAGGGAAGCCATCAAAATGAAACAATAGCAGAGAACGTTGTCCCTAAAGGGAAAGAAAGCTTCCAGCAGATCACTGATGTCAGACCTTTTGGAAACATCATAACAACTTCTCCAATTTTGTAGTGACCTTTAGACATAAATAATGCCATAAATCATTCAGAAATCATGTCTGCTTCCTACAGAGACGATCACAAAACACAACCAAACTAATGATGCTGGGTTGAGTACTTACCTATGAAGTAAGACAACAGCACTGCCAGTATGACTGATACAGCAACCGCGCAAAGGGCTGTGCACTTCCAACTGCAGTACTTGGACGATTTTTTGAATTTAAAAGCACTTCTGGAGAGAGTGTTCCGAGGCAGTGGGCGTGGAGGTGGTGAGTAGACTGCACTTGAGGCCATGGTGTAACCAGGCGAGGCTGTGCTGAACAGCGGTGTCGTTCCCGTCCCAGTTTTGAAGAGGAAATGCCTGGAAAGGAAGTGTGGAGAAAAAAACGTGAATGTATGCAAGCAAGACACAGCAACCAACAATGGGGCTCATCGATAAAGTGCACGGGGTTTTGCACAGGCGAGCTGAGTGCACAAACATGCTGATGTGCAAGGGATGGACAAGACAAATTAAGCTGGCTGAAGGGTTTGGAAATGGTATTGGGAGAAAAAAAAACACAATCTAGGTTTACAGAAGTGTTTACATGCAGAATACTCCACAAGGCATCTCCTACACTGAATGAATGGAAATAGTTGCTCGACAAACATAACGTTTTTCCTCAATAAGAACAGAGTAGGAAAAGCAATACTACTTTATTAGAGACTGATTGCTTTGAGTGGACAAAGAATCTGAAACCATGTACTTTCCTTCTAGGTACACAATAGCTTCAAGTAATTGTTTAACTGCTAGAGTTCTAAAATAATTCTGACAGACTTCAATTCAATTTTATCACTAAAGTCAGTCTCCTGAAGAGTGATTAATATTTTTAAAAAGTATTTTGCAAGAATTATTGGTGTGTTATTTGAATCAGTTTCCAAATATTGAATTGAGGCTTTACAGAAGAAGAGTTCAGTCCTGAGCAAAAACCTCTCACTTTGAGGGTGAATAAAACATGCAACATAAAAGGGCTCGTTGTTTCTACATCAGGATTCATGTAAGTGGCTCTGCACTTTCAGCACTCGGCTCTGTCTGTGTCATGTAGCATGGGTGTCCAGCTGAGATATGTGCTGTTTTAATCAGATCAGAATCAAAGGCAAGTTCAGAGATAATGCCAAGATCCCTATCATCAGCTTGGGGCAGTCAAGTGCATCTGATGAAAGGGAGGTCAGGTTAGTCTTCTTTACACTGTGTCTCTCAGCAGACTTAAGTGATAATTAGTAGTTGAATGTAGATATTTACCTAAACAACCTGTTCAAAGATGTTATTACACACTTCTGCAGCAGAAACTAGGTCTCCTGGCTCAGAGGTACGGACAGTACCACTGTGTCACAAGAACCCCCTAGTAGTCAAGTATATTGGCACTGGGGCTCAGTGGTTTGGCATGGTGGCTCAGGTGTTACCCTGCCTCAGAGCGCCAGGGACCTAGGTTTGATTCCACCCTTGGGTGGCTGTCTGTGTGGAGTTTACACATTCTCCCTGTGTCTCTCTGAGTTTCCTCCTATTTCCTCCCACAGCCCAAAAATGTGCAGGTTAGGTGGATTGGCTGTGCTAAATTGCCTGTAGTGTCCAGGATTGTGCAAGTTAGATGGATTAGGCATGGGAACTGCCGGGTTAGAGGGAAAGGGTAGGGTATGGGTCTGGGAGGGATGCTCTTCAGAGGGGCGGTGTGGACTTGTTGGGTTGAAAGGCCAGTTTCCACACACTGTAAGCATTCTTTGATTCATTTGAATCAACGCATTCAGCCCCGTTATGACAGACATCTGAACCCGGGCATCCTGGTCCCACAGCAGGCAAACTACCACGGCACCACAAGTGCCCCTTGTGGTTGCATATGGTGGAGTCCTCTTAAAACAAGTCACCAGCTAAAGTCTGCTCTGGGTTGGGCATTTTAGAGGTCAGAGAAGTCCAAACATCGAGGCTGGCTCTCACACACATACTCTCCCTGCATGCATCAGCTTTCCATACAAACGTTAGCATTGAAAAGCTGTGAATCCAGTCGAATTGGCATTGTTTTAACATCAGTTTGTGGCACGACTTGTTCCAAAATTATGTGGGTATATAAATGACATGGTCTCAACACTAACAAAGAGCACCACAGGCAAGCACCAATTTTCCAGTTGCTGCAGCCTTTGCCTAGCAAAACTTAATGTGGTGGTCAAGTAAAATAATTTTTGTCTTGCAAAATGTGTTGGATGACTTAACCCACTCATGAATGTATGTCACTACCTGTTGTGGATAAACAGACAGCCCATTGGATTTAAACAAATATCTTCAACGTTGGTCCCTTCTGTGTTCTGGTCACGCTGAGCGCTCCCTGATTATTCTCTCAGTGCCCGTGATGTGCAGGTGCCGATATGGGACTGGGGTGGACAAGCTCAGAAGTTAGATGACATCAGGTTACAGTCGACAGCTTCATTTGGAATTATAAGCCTTCGGAGCGTTGCCCCTTCATCAGGTGATCTATGGGCAGGGGAACCTCTCCATACTACCTACTCAGTGATCTCAAGTGTGAGTGTTAGGTAAGACAGAGCTGGAACTCAGGTTTTATGGCAAAATCTTCTGCTGGAGCTCACTGCCTTTGTCTAAACATGTCTGTGGAGATACTTAATGACAGCAAGAGTGTAAAATGGGTCACCTACACACAGAATAATTTCCCATTCCCTTGAAATGAACAGCAGGGCAAAACTGGCAGTGTGCAAAACAGGCAGTTTAAATATCCCAGGGAAATTGATTTTCACTCCCTTGGAAAGCTCATTCGAATGATGTGGAACTACAACCCAACATGAGTTATAAAATCCAGTAGACAATAGAACCCAGGGGTAAGTGATAAGGGGAGATTTTCATTTTCCAATGCACAGGAGGTTCTTTTGTTGAGATGTGGCAGCTGCCTGAGGTACTGAGGACCCTTCATAGTTTAAAATGGTTCCTGTCAACTGCTGAAGCATCTTGTCAGGCATTTCCAACAAGACAGCTCATACTATGACGAGGACATGACCTCATCAGGTCATGACTGAATCTGTCACCGAAACATCTTACACCTGAGTGTAAAGTGCAGCAAAAACCTGGAATAGTATTCAGAGTGACCAGGGTGGGGGAGGGGGCATGGATCCACTACAGCGTGACTTTGAGCAGTTTATCTTCTGGCACCCTATACTGAGGATGGAATATGCATCCCACACTTTGCAGTTTTGAGCACAGTTCTGGTCGCTACACAAACAAATTAAAAAAAAAGACGAAGATGTTGTGGACATGGTTTTTTTGTTCACACATGAGGCATGGATATTGCAGGCAGGGCTAGCATTCATTGCCTGTCCCCAGTTGTCCTTGAGAAGATGGTGGTGAGCTGACCTCTTTACTGATGGAAGACAGTTTTCCAAGATGGTGTCGGAATGAGAGGTTATAATGATCAGGGAAGAGTAAGCAGGCTAGGGGCTCCTTTCTCCAGAAAGGAGACGGCTAAGAGGTCACCAGATTGCGGTTTGACAGGGCATGATATTTACCGAGGACTCAACAACTAGGGACCATAAATATATAGGCCTTTAAATAGGAATTTGGTGCTGCACTGGTTAGAAAGTGGCCAGCTGAAATGAACAGCATTGATGCATTTAAAGAACTATGTTGATGAGAGAGCATGGAATAGAAGGATGTGATGAGAGGCTGAGATGAATTAAGTTGAGAACAGGCTTGCGTAGAGTATGAACAACTGCATAGATCTGTTGGGTCAAATAGTCTACTTCTGTTTCATAAATTCTATATATATGTAAAACATCTCCCTGGTGAAGTAACAACGCCTCTGGAAATGAGCTGTTTCATCCTCTTGATGTGCAGGTCAATGTCAGCAATATCACCTCGCTGACGAGAATACCTGTCCAACCTCTAATAAAGAGGTTATATCACTAACCATAAACAATTACAATATGAATGCCAGAACAGTGCCTGGGGACTGTGCAGCTCTTATTCCCATTTCTAAACTTGTAAGGCCATCAAAACAAATCGGCTCGAAAATGATTAATTTATACTTGCGAGTTTCAACAAGCAGCTTCAAGGATAGTGGCAATGTGCGATAGATATCTCCGCTCATGAGGCAGTCCAGTGCGCACTGGTTCCCTCCATGCCTGTGAACATCACAGACAACTTCACGCAAGGATATTTATGATTTTGTCCACTTTACCCAAGCGTATTCTATCTGTGCAATGTTTCCTCTGATTTCCCAGCTTCCAGAATTGTCCTCTCTGATCCTGGGCTACAAATTACAAGGACCTTCGTTACGCGGCCACTTTTTCTTCATCTTGACAAGCCAGGCCGAGTACACGAGAGTCTGACCAGAAAGCCATGAGGGAACCTGTTACCATCTGTTGTCCACGGATACTGAAACGCATTCTGACATATCAAGGTAAAAAGTAAAGCCACCATAGAGCTATTCTCTCATTAGATAGATGGCTGGTGGCTGTTTAACCTGAAGGTTACCATGCCTTGGGTGAATGCCAGGAGTGCGAAGCTGGGACCTTCATGGTATCCCTTGGCTGGCACAGGAATTGAAGCCACACTGCTGGCGCCACAAACCATTCACCCAGTCAACTGAACTAACCAACATATCTACTATGATCACAATCAGCTAATGGATAACAAACTGGGGTGAGAGATGGGTTAAGCATACAATTTTCCTGACCCAGTTTATGATATCGACACAGAAGTCCTGACAGATGTTATCAATCTAAGTTTACCAAAATGTGTGAATAATGATTTAAATGACAGGGTGCAGCAATTATAAATCAGAGAAAGCAGCACAGAAGAGAACTGTGATAAGCACTCATAACCTTCATGCAGCTGCTACATGACAAAGTACATCGCACAATGCCAGGGTTCATTTGATGCCATTTTGTAAATGAAATAATGTTCAGGCAGGTCTATCGCAAATAAAAGATAACTGGCGAAACAACAAAGAAAAAATTAGCAAAGTGAAGCAATTCCCAAGTACAGTTCTGTTTCTATGAAACATTAATGCAAACAAAGATTACATTCAGGACAGGGAATTGAGAAAGTACAGACCGAGAACGATGCAAGCCGTGACACGAGCTATCAGCAAGGCAAAGATCAAATACGCTTCAGGGCAAAATTAGGATGCAATTTTTAACAAACTGTATTCCTTTCTGAGGGATGTAAGCTGGTTTATAATCCAATTAAGTTTTACTGCAGCTTCCAATGTAATCAGTCTATGTCCTTAAAATTACTTTGCCATTATAATGGTAATGTCTGGGCATTTTTAATGAGTAATCCATCAGAGTTCCAAAATCACTCGTCTGGTAGCCAGGGAAATGGGATTTTTGGGTAAATACATGGTTCTGGAAAATGAGGCGTACTGTAAATCACCACTGCTCTTTCCCACTCAGATCTGCAAGGCTGCTATAACTGGTTACATTGTGCAAACTCTGCTTCACCATCAGGGCTGCATCCTTTCTTGACTCATCCCCGAAAATTTCTGTTCCAAACTCCTTTTCTACCTCGCCCGTCTCAAAAGCTTGCTCTGCGATCATGCCTACAGTCACCCCTGCCAGCTCTTCTATCTCGTTCAACAAAAGCCACTTGCATTTTTAGGGTGCCTTTAATGGAGAAAAGACATCTACTACTGTTTTGCAGGAACATGAACACAATGGGTGCTGACTTCACAAGGAAAATCAAGGGAGGAGGAGTGACCAAAAACTTAGCTCTCTATATGCTTTACAAAGGGTCTCATATACGGGGGGCAGTGGAATTGAAGTGAGTTTCATAAACTGTTTACCTGCATGTCAACTTAACAACATTTGAAATTGTAGCATTGGGAAGACATTCAGCCCCTCAGGTCTGGTCCATCAAGCAATAAGGTTGTGGCTGCTCTGATCAAAGGTTCAATTCCAGTTAGGGCCTGCCCTACCGACACCTGATAATCCCTCACTCCTTTGAAGGTCAAAAATCGAACTCATCCCTGAATATATTGAATGACTCGGTCTCCCCTAATTTTGGGATAGGAAATTCCAATAATTATTAATCCAAACAGAAAAATATTCTCTCTTTTTCAAGACCCTTGTTGTTATTACCTCAACAGCAGAAGCAGGTTAATCAGCCAATGAGTCTGCTCTGCCATTCAATGCCTGGTCTGATCATTCTCAACTTACCTCCCTACCTCTTCCCTATAACCCTTGATTCTCTTACTCAGTAAAAATTAAATAACGAAGCCTCATCAGTTGTCTACGGTAAGGATTTCCTATGATCCAACTCTGTTTTAAATGGGCAACCACCTGTTCTGTGTTTATGCTCTCCAATTCTAGACCTTACACTGTAACCTGAGGATGGTCTCACCATTATTCTGCCCAGCTGCTTTAAGACTTCTCCCCTCATGTTATATTCCAAACCACTGGCAATAAAGGCTAACATTCGGTTTGTCTTTGCAATGACTCAGAATACCTACAGTTCAGATAGAAGCCAATCGGCCCATTGAGTGTGCACCACATTCTGAAGAGCAGCCCACACAGACCCACCCGTTTCCAACCCATAACCCTGAATATCCCAGGGCTAATCCACCTAGCTGGCACTTCCGGGACACTATGGGCAGTTTAGCAGGTCCAATCCACTGTACCTGCATATCTTTGGACTTGCTAAACCTGCAAGCCAACTGTGCATGGTCTTGCAACGCTGCCACCAATACCCCCACCTTTCAACATTTGGAAATGCACCTTGAGATTTTTTTTTAAAAAGTTTGCACTGCTACATAAGTACAAATGGCAACTGTTAAACTTACACACAATGACATATTGAGAATTATGGCACTATTTTCTGTGAAGGTATGTCAGCAATTGACAAAGTTACCATTTGTTTGGAATAGTGGGTCAAGGAAAATAACAACATGGGTCACATGGTAATAGTTTTAGCTCTGACTGAAAGTTAAGGGGAAAAAGCATGTTTTGGGGATTTGATAGATTATCTCAGTTCAGATCAGTCCTGAAATGAGGGACTGCTACATTGTTCCAGTTGCTGTCCCTCACACAAAACACCAAATTGAGATCTCTTCTGATTGCTGAGGTGGACACAAAGGCATAACAGTGGAAAAACAGGGGAATGCTCCATTGATAAGAGGAACTGCAGATGCTGGATAATCCGAGATAACAAGGTGTAGAGCTGGGTGAACACAGCAGGCCAAGCAGCATCTTAGGAGCAGGAAAGCTGACGTTTTGGGCCTAGACCCTTCATCAGAAATGCTGCTTGGCCTGCTGTGTTCGTCCAGCTCTACACCTTGTGATCTCCGATTCTCCAGCATCTGCAATTCCTTTTATCTCTGATACAATTTTAACCTCACTGCGAAGCCTCTTCTAAGGATGCCTACACTGAAGAAATTATCCTCTTCCCTCCGGACAAGCCTCAGGGGATCTCTCTCCCACTGCAACTCTATCGTAATCTCTTCAGCCCATTTCTGATGAAGGGTCTAGGGTCGAAATGTCAGCTTTCCTGCTCCTAAGATGCTGCTTGGCCTGCTGTGTTCAACCAGCTCTACACCTTGTTACCTTGGAATGTTCCGTTGATGCCCTTCTTCCTGGCGAATCTCAATTTCTGCTTGTGACATTTCATGGTGTCTAAACCAGCTGTTCATACTTGCTTACGTCCAAATAATAACTGCAAGCCTCAGTGCTTTGAGCTGTGTTGTGATCACAAAAGGCACTACATTTAAGTAAGCTCTTTCTTTTCTTTCAGCTTTTCCCATTGAGCGGTACAACCAATGCTGGTGCCACAACTGGCTGACAGCAGAAGGAGAATGTGGCTTGACCAACTGCTCAGTTGCCAAGCATATTGTCCACTGTGGAACGGAAACATTCAGGCTAGGAACACTGCAATACACTCAGCGAGCTGACCTAACCTGGGATGGCAACAGGAAAGGTATAATTGGCCCTCAGCACTCCCAAAATAAGGTAAGAAAATTGAGAAAGGGATTCCAAGATGATACCAGAACTGAGAGGTTATAATGATCAGGCAAGAGTAAGCAGGCTGGAGGCTCCTTTCTCCAGAAAGGAGACAGCTGAGTGTTCATCAGATTGTGGTTCTGCTTCCTATCATTATTCAGAGACTTGTGTCATAGGATGAAGCTCAATAAGGTGCAGGATGGAGTTGACTCTTACGTGGGAGATGTGAAAAAAAAAGTCCCTTCAGCAAACTCAAGACCTCCAGGTGGACGAAGGAACCAGCGATCAGATTCCTAGGGATGTAAAACACGTTCTGGCTGGAACTTACTTGAAATTCCAGTGATGTCATGTGACTGCAGGCCCAATGTGGGCAGCTCATTAGTCAGGGTGATGTGTTACCCTGGAAGCCCTGATGGGGCTGGTGGAGAGGAAGGCATTTTGATCAACAAACCTTTGGTTGACAACACAACAAGTAAACACAAGGGGCCAGATTTTCCACTTCTGAATTGGGAACAAATGCAGACAAAGTAACAACAAAAGGAAAATGGAGAGGTTAAGTGCCAGATGCAGATCTATTACAGCCCCTGCTGACTTTCCTGAGGATGTGGGAGGGGGGAGGTGAAGAATGTGGGGAATGGGCAGTAAAGATTGTCGTTTGTCTCTTTAATTAAACATGTTGAGGTCGATGGGAAGCTTGTAATATGTGTTTAACTTGCAACTTGCTGGAAGCATGACTGAGACCGTCACATGGAGATGCCCTGTGGTGCTGACTAGCTCTAACCTGAGGGTAACAGGAGTGACAACACTGCAACAGTTTGCTTTGATGGAAATACGTGCCAGTCTGGTCTCAAAAAGAAGTGACTAAGCAGCAATGAGATTTCAATGACCGATTCTTTTTCTTACCCTACCCTGGATCCCAGTGCGACATTTGACCTGATCACTTTGAACAGGAAGGCTTTTGTTAATGATATGGATGCTAGCTACAGCAATGGTGGTCAATTTGGGCCTGGCTTTGCACCTTGTTTCTTGGGTGACCAACTGGTCTCTCAGGTTATTTTGATTCTGACTCTGTGAAAATCAAATGCCCACATGAGCAGGTCAGCAACAGAGGCTAGGAGGGGACCCACCACCCATTTCCCACGTCCACTAGAACAATATGGCCAGAGACCTCCAGGTGGACGAAGGAACCAGCGATCAGATTCCTGAGATAATGGGAACTGCTGATGCTGGAGAATTCCAAGATGATAAAATGTGAGGCTGGATGAACACAGCAGGCCAAGCAGCATCTCAGGAGCACAAAAGCTGACGTTTCGGGCCTAGACCCTTCATCAGAGAGGGGGATGGGGAGAGGGAACTGGAATAAATAGGGAGAGAGGGGGAGGCGGACCGAAGATGGAGAGAAAAGAATTTAGGTGGAGAGAGTATAGGTGGGGAGGTAGGGAGGGGATAGGTCAGTCCAGGGAAGATCAGATTCCTGAGTTGCCCTTTCTCCTGAGAAGCTGGAAAAAAATCCCCTCACTTTCTCTTAAGCACACACTCGAAGCTCACAGACTAACATCGATACAATGTCCTTGTCACATGAACACATCATGGCTGTGCTCCTTCCAGAAGATTAAGGAATTTGAATTTTGGTGAATCAATTCCATTTGTGTTAAATCTAAATGTGAACTCAATGTGGACATTTGCGTATGCTGGTGCCCAATCTGAATGGAATAGCTTCATATGGAACCAAAATTCCAGGTTTCACCTTACTTTGCAGGCTAAAGAAATCATAAATAGGAAGGAAAATAAATGGTAATTAGATGCTTATGTCTGCTAATAAACAGTATAATAACCTTATGTGTCTTAGACAGGTTAAATTGGTATGATTGGAAACTAGCCGGTGTAAATGGGAAATGAGCTGTTGCAAGACTGTCAGACGAGTGATTTTCCTTTGTTGCTTCATGACAAAGTATTACTAATATAAGGAATTTAGATCGTTCGTACTGACGCAAAACCAGAGAATCGTTCTCTGGCCTTGAAACATCACAGAAAATGTCATCAAAAAAAAAAAACCCTTAACAAAACAGAGATTTCTATTAAGTAATTCCAGTTCATCAATACACAGGATTCTGTGCTGGCAGCTCACATCACTTTTTGCTGTAGTTTTTCAGGATGACATACCCGTCCCCGTAACTCCCATCGTGACATGGTGGTGTAAAAACATCCATCTCTATAAGGTTGTCATGCCCATTCTCAAGAACTGCCTGCTTTGCTAATTTTCTATGTGCAGAAATGAGATATAAAATGTTAAACGAGTCGGGGGAAGCATTGACCATCAGCATTGTAAACAGCAATCAGCGAACTACATACACATTGATAAAAGGAACATTCGGATGGGGTGCATTCTACTATTATTACGAAGGATGCAACCTTGTTCCATCACTTTACAAGGAAATACAACAATCCTATTGCAATAATCTAAGAGGTTCAAGACTGCTAGTGCACTGTTTTTTTTTTAAAAATCGTCTCGTGTGAAGTCATAAAGAAGTCTTTTCAATACACATTTTCATTTAAGTACCTGCGGCGATGACTTGTGGTCATTATTACCACTTATCAGAGCAACGTACAACCCCACCCTAACGGAGGTGTGCCTGAGACAGTTTGGTTTTTGGAGATATCACTGTTGGCCAAGCAGTATCCAGTTATTTATTGTTCCTGCATGGCTCCAGGAAACAAGAGATCATATTTTCAGACGAGCTGCACAACAAAGGAATGATGTTGCCAGCCAGTTTGTGATTTCTCAGACTTCCAACGAAAAGTGTCACCACAAAGCGCATGCTGTGAGTTTGCACATGTTACAAGGGGAGCCCGATAGAGATGACAATTTGACACATTTGTTACTTCCACTCATAAGGTGGCCCTGGATGTGCTCCTGAGAGAGTGTGGTTGGTATCACTCATCAAAATAAAAGTCATAATACCTCCTAATCAGATCTTAAGTGAAAGGAAAGCATGGAATAGATTGTACACTCCTCCGCGGCCTTGCTGCCTGTTTGAAATTATGTGTGTGTATGTGCATGTGCGTGTGCGTGTGTGTGTGTTGAGCGCACGGGGTGGGAAAGGGAAGGCCACTAGGGGTAATGGAAAAGAGCAGGGATTCCACTGATTGTCATTTAAGTGCAATTAGCCTTATCCTGGCACTGCTGGCACATTACCCTGAGTAGAAGGAAGTGCAGTTGTTCTCACTGTTTGGACTGCTGTCGGGCAAGGGTTCGGGACTCCCTGCAGGAACCACTACACTTATATATCACCTGCTTTTAATCTTCTTCCCTCGCCCAGTCTCCTAAATCTGGCCTCCCAGTTACGCTGCCAAGGACCCCTGACCCTGAGCATCCCAGCACTCCTGGAGGTGGTGTAGACCCAGCTGTAACTGTTAAGCCTACAGAAGTATTCCCTTCAGACTTCCTCCTGAGATCAGGGCAAACGCTTCCCTTTAAACGATTAGCACTGCTTCCAGTATTAGTTACAGCATGGAAACCCTTGGGATTGTTGGTGAACCTTACCTTTTAGATAGGTTTTGGCAACAGAGCACTCTGCAAAATTCAGTCCCTCTTTTGAAATGTATCGTTTTTTTTCCTAGAACATGATGGAGAGTGCAGCACAGAGACAGGCTGCTTGGCACAATATCTCAACATCAGTGTTAATGCTCCGACCAAGCACCTTTTCACCTATATCCAGGTCATGCTATCAGCATAAACATCCCTTTCTTTTCCCCTTACACAGTTGTTGTAAGCTTATCAGTAACAATAAAGAACAATTTAAGGCTATGAACTATGTGTCAGATGGCATTAAGAGATGCCATTGTAGACAATGCTATAAGTTACATGAATTTGCATGTATACAGTGCTCGTCACTTCACTGCTGAACCATATGTTCTATTTAGAGAAATACAGAGCAATTCTTAGCTGTTTATTGATGAGCACTGGGGTTACATTTCAGTTAGGAATGCAGGAAGAGGAGCAGGCAATTTAAACCCCCTGATCCACACCGCCTGACATTCGTTAAGATCAAGATTGCTCTGACCGCTAACTCTATATAAATTACTTATCATTTTATAGCCATTGGATAACAAAAATCAATTACAGATAAAAAATTAACAGTTGGTCTAGCAACAAATACCATTTGAATATTCAAGTCTCAACCCTTCCTTTGTATGAAACACTGTTTCCGAACATCATTTCTGTAAAATCTGGCTCTGTTAAGGCCTAGTCCAGGACTTCCCAACTTGCAAATATTGATCCTCCCTCTGTCCCCCTTACCATCTTGACAACATCAATTACATCACCCCATAGTCTTTAAAATTTCAGGAAACAGAATCTGAGACTGTGCAATCTCTCTTCGTAGCTTAGCTTTTGGAAGCCCAAGTATTCACACAGACAAATGCTGGTTTAACTCCCTCCAAAATAAAGACATATCCTTCCAAATTTGCACTGCGCTGAACTGCTCACAGTACTTCGCAAATGGGCTCACTGGGGCTAAAGCATTGCTTCTACACTTTGTAGTCTAGTTGTCTGGACATAAAGGTTAACATTCCACTGGCCTTTTTGACTATTTACTCTACCTATTCATGACGCATGGGCCTTCACTACTATCTAGATTTGCAACATTTAGAAAGTACCCTGTCATATTGCCTTTGGTTCCAACAGTGTCAAGTTTGTTGAAAGGTCTCTCATGAGGACCTTTTTCCAATGGCTTCAAGAAGTCAATAAAAAATAATATTCACAGACATTCCTTTATCCACCACTGTAGTCAGTTCTTCAATGTTGAGCAATTTCTTGTCAACAAATGTTAGGCAATATTTTACATAATTTGCCAATTTCCTTTTCTGTTTGATGTTTTCCATCTACCTGCCACAAAACAGAACATGGCTTATCGTGCCAGTTTACCCCACCTCCCTGAAGCCTGCACCCCTCCAGTGGAATCAGACAATTACCTGATGAGAAACAATATTGCTGATCTACTGGGAAAGGGTGGGGTGTGGGGCCAGCTAAATGGCTCTTGCTGAGAACCATCGTGGGCTATCTGGGCCAACCAGCCTCCTGCTATGTGTGTGACTGTTTTGTTAATCTAGGATTCTACAAGAACTAATGTAAAAGGGTTTGGAGAACCAGAGAAAGAGTGAAAAATTCAAAAAGATGCAAAGGTGGGCTCCTGAAGAAACAAGCCTAAGTTAATCTAGGTCAAAAGAGAGAGCAGGAGGTTTTGAAGTACTACTAAAAATAGCTACTGATTCTAGCTTAGGAAGAGCCGGACACTGCCAGAAATGAAGAATCCCAAAGTGAGATTCAGGACTGGGAAAGTGACTTGAGCAGGAATTGTCATAAAATATATCGGGAAATGATAGGAAAAATAAAGACATTGAAGTCTCTTCCAATTTAGTGCCACAGAAAATTAGTTTTAAGCTAATAGGTTTTCAATTAATTTATCACAATTAACCTATATTCTGACAGTGCTGATATCCTGATTCATAATTAATCTAACTTTCTACATGAGTCCAATGCTTATTATGCCTTTATTAAAGGAATTATCGACCATATTAATTTGTTTTTGCTGCTTAAAAGAAAGTCAGTACACATAAAATTTACTCAAATAATAAATTATCCACAGTGGTGCTCCTCAGAGTTGAGGTGATAAATCCCCATTGATGGTAAATATATGGACCTTCAAAGTTTGATAAAGTACCATTTCGTAGACTTGTTAACACGATTGAAACCCAAGGGAAGAAAGGAGCAGTGGCTGCGTAAGTATGGAATTTGATAAGAGACAGAAAGCAGTGAATCATGGTGAACTGTCATTTTCAGACTGGAGAAATTTATAGTGATGTCCTTTTGGGGTTAGTACTTGGATCGGTACTGTTATTCGGACATATTCATGGGGACCAGTTGAATTGGCAGGTGGTGATTTCAACGTGGTACAAAACTCAAAAATGTAGCAAATAAGGTGGATAGTCACAAATGTCTGAAGCACTTAGAAAAACCAATGAAATCCACAAGACAGAGATAATGGGAACTGCAGATGCTGGAGAATCTGGGAGAACAAAGTGTGGAGCTGCATGAACACAGCAGGCCAAGCAGCATCTTAGGAGCACGTTTCGGACCTAGACCCTTCATCAGAAAAGGGGGACGGGGAGAGGGTTCTGCAATAAATGGGGAGAGAGGGGGAGGCAGACCAAAGATGGATAGAGGAGAAGATAAGTGGAGAGGAGAGTATAGGTGGGGAGGTACGGAGGGGATAGGTCAGTCCAGGGAGGACGGACTGGTCAAGGTGGGGGGGGGATGAGGTTGGTAGGTAGAAAATGGAGATGCAGCTTGAGGTGGGAGGAGGGGATAGGTGAGAGGAAGAATAGGTTAGGCGGGCGGGGACGAGCTGGGCTGGTTTCGGGATGCAGTGGGGAGAGGGCGCGAGCTGGGCTGACTTTGGGATGTAGTGGGGGGAGGGGAGATTTTGAAGCTGGTAAAATCCACATTGACACCATTGGGCTGCAGGGTTCCTAAGCAGAATATGAGTTACTGTTCCTGCAACCTATGGGTGGCATCATTATGGCACCGCAGGAGGCCCAGGATGGACATGTCATCTAAGGAATGGGAGGTGCAGTTGTTTATTGCGAACCGAGCGGAGGTGTTCTGCAGAGCGGTCCCCAAGCCTCTGCTTGGTTTCCCCAATGTAGAGGTAGCCACACCGGGTACAGCGGATGCAGTATACCACCTTGGTGGATGCGCAGGTGAACATCTGCTTGATGTGGAAAGTCATCCTGGGGCCTGGAATGGGGGTGAGGGAGGTGGTGTGGGGGCAGGTGTCGCACTTCCTATGGTTGCAGGGGTCCTCAGTCCTCAGTAAGGGGCTCACCTTTGTCGCCCTCCACCCACACATCAATGAATACCGGTCACATCTGGACATCAAGCAGTTTTTCCGACACCTCTGCCTCCATGCTTACTTCTCCAACTGTGAGCCTAACCCTCCCTCCACTGACCCCTTCACCCGCCTCCAACACAAGCCCTCCTACTGGACACCACCCCCAAGCCTCCTACCCTCCCTCGATCTCTTCATCTCCAACTGCCGTTGAGACATCAGTCGTCTCAACCTCTCTGCCCCTCTCACCCACTCCAACCTCTCCCCCGCAGAACGGGCAGCCCTCCGCTCACTCAGCTCCAATCCCAACCTTACCACCAAACCCGCAGACAAGGGAGGCACAGTTGTAGTATGGCACACTGACCTTTACATTGCTGAGGCCAGACGCCAACTTTCCAACAGCTCCTCCTATCGTCCCCTTGATCATGACCCCACCCCCGAGCATCTAACCATCATCTCCCAAACCATCCATGACCTCAACACCTCAGGTGACCTCCCACCCACAGCCTCCAACCTCATTGTTCCCCAACCCCGCACCACCTATCTCCTTCCCAAAATCCACAAACCTGCCTGCCCTGGTTGACCTATTGTCTCTGCCTGCTCCTGCCCCACCGAACTCATCTCCACGTATCTGGACTTTATTTCTCCCCCTTGGTCCAGGAACTCCCTACCTACATCCATGACACCACCCACGCCCTCCACCTCCTCCAGAACTTCCAACTCCCGGTCCCCAACACCTCGTTTTCACCATGGATGCCCAGTCCCAATACACCTGCATTCCCCATGCGGATGGCCTAAAGACCCTCCGCTTCTTCCTGCCATGCAGACCCAACCAGTCCCCCTCCACCGGCACCCTCATCCGCTTAGCCGAACTTGTCCTCACAATTAACAACTTATCTTTCGATTCCTCCCACTTCCTACAGACAAAGGGGGTGGCCATGGGTACCCGCATGGGCCCAAGCTATGCCTGCCTCTTTGTAGGTTATGTGAAATAATCCCTCTTTCGCATCTACACTGGCCCTAAACCCCACCTCTTCCTCCATTACATTGATGACTGTATCGGCGCTGCCTCTTCTCCCAAGAGGAGCTCGAACTGCTCATCCGCTTCACCAACACCTTCCACCCCAACCTTAAGTTCATCTGGACCATCTCCAACACATCCCTCACCTTCCTGGACCTTTCTGTTGCCATCTCAAGCAACCACCTATATACTGATGCCCATTTCAAGCCCACTGACTCTCACAGCCACCTGGAATACACCTACTCCCACCCACCTTCCTGCAAAAATTCCAAACCCTATTCTCAACTCCTTTGCCTCTGCCGCATCTGCTCCCAGGATGAGGCATTCCACTCCCATATATCCCAGATGTCCTCGTCCTTCAAGGACCGCAACATCCCCCCCACAGTGAACACCCTCAACCGAGTCTCCCACATTTTCTGTAAGTCATCCCTCACACCCTGCCCCCACAATAACTGCCAAAGGAGAATCCCACCATCCTCACATACCACCCCACCAACCTCTGGTTACAATGCATCATCCTCCGACACTTCCGCCTTCTACAATCCGACCCCACCATTAAAGACATTTTTCCAACCCCACCCTTGTCTGCCTTCCGGAGAGACCACTCTCTCCGGACTCCCTTGTCCGCTCCACACTCTCCTCCAACCCCACCAAACCTGGCACCTTCCCCTGCAACCGCAGGAAGTGCTACACTTGCCCCCACACCTCCTCCCTCACCCACATCCCAGGCCCCAGGATGACTTTCCACATCAAGTAGATGTTCACCTGCACATCTGCCAATGTGGTATGTTGCATCCACTGTTCCTGTTGTGGCTACCTCTGACATCGGGGAAACCAAGCAGAGGCTTGGGGACCGCTTTGCAGAACACCTCCGCTCGGTTCGCAATAAACAACTGCACCTCACAGTCACGAGCCATTTCAACTCCCCCTCCCATTCCTTAGACGACATGTCCATCCTGGGTCTCCTGAGGTGCCACAACGATGCCACCTGAAGGCTGCAGGAACAGCAACTCACATTCCACTTGGGAACCCTGGAGCCCAATGGTATCAATGTGGATTTCACCGGCTTCAAAATCTCCCCTCTCCCCATTGCATCCCAAAACCAGCCCAGCTCATCCCCGCCTGCCTAACGTATTCTTCCTCTCACCTATCCCCTCCTCCGACCTCAAGCTGCACCTCCATTTCCTACCTACCAACCTCATCCTGCCCCCTTGACTGTCCGTCCTCCCCAGACTGACCTATCCCTTCCCTACTTCCCCACCTATACTCTCCTCTCCACCTATCTTCTCCTCTATCCATCTTTGGTCCGCCTCCCCATCTCTCCCTATTTATTTCAGAACCATCTCCCCCTCCCCCATTTCTGATGAAGGGTCTAGGCCTGAAACGTCAGCGTTTGTGCTCCTAAGATGCTGCTTGGCCTGCTGTGTTCATGCAAATCCACAAGACACATGGCTAGTGAAACTTCATGCTGACAGTTCTGTTGTCATGTATAGTGGTTGGAAGATGTACGAGTGGCATTATAAACAAAAGGCGCAATATTAAAGTGGGGTAAGGCGTCCCGAACTACTTCTGAACTTAGTGATTTGTTCAGTCATTTCCAGAATAGGTGAGGGTCAACTACTTTGCTATGGATTTGAGGTCACATGTAGATGTTAAATTTCCTTACCGAAAGGGAATGAGTGAATCAGACAGGCTTTTACCTTATCAGTGATTGTTTCATAGGCATTGTTATAGTTGTTAGCTTTTTAATTCTGGGTTTTATTAATTGAATTTAAACTTCTCCAGGTGTCGTGGATGGATTTGAATGCCTGTGTTAGGACGTTTGTAACTTCAAATGATTGTTTTCTGAATACCAGAGCAGCTCCCTTCCTCCCTGTCTCTTTCCTGCTGTCCCTTCCTGTCTCCTTGCCTCCCTCAGGCTCTGTCTCACTCCTCTCCCCTGTCCTTCCCTCCCTTCACATCTCACTCCTTCCCTCCCTCCCTCCCTGTCTCACTGTTTCTGTCCTTCCCTCTGTTCTTGTCTCATTGCCTCCCTCCTTCGCTCCCTCCCTTCACATCTAACTCCTTCCCTGTCTCACTGCCTCCCTGCTTGTCTCACTGCCTTCCTCCTTCCCTCCCTCCTTGTCTCACTGTTTCCCTCCTTCCCTCCCTGTCACACTACATCCCTCCGTGTCTCCCTCTGTCCCTTCCACATCCCCACTGTCTTGCTGCCTTCTTCCCAACCCCCGTCTCACTGTCTCCCCCTCACTTTCTTCCCTGTCTCACTGCCTGTCTCTGTCCCTCACCGTCTCACTGCCTCTCTCCCTCCCTCACCATCTCAGTGCCTCCCCCCCTCTTGCCCTGATGGTTATCATCACTGTTGTTATGCTTTCGGGAAAAGCAGAAAGGAAGACATGATCACAATTAGGTCATTCAGCAACTTGGCCCTGTTCTGCCATTCAAAGGGGTCATGACAGTATCTATAACAAAAATCCATCATTCTAATCTTTGACCTTCCCAGCCCCTATGGCTTATGAGTGTGAGAGTCCAGTCTTTGTACAAACACATCAGCCCTGAAAGGCATTGGTCGAATTTTAAGGCAATGGTCGACTGTTGTGATCTCCTGCACCAGAGGAAATAGTTTCTGACTATTCACCCCATTTTAGCTTCCATCATCTCTAAACAGCTCCATTAGGTCACTTATTAATCATTTATACTCAAGGGAATACATGCCTCGTTAGGATAAGCTGTCCCGATAATTTCACCTCTTTAGCCTCAGGAGTCAGAATGGTGAGTCTGGCAATGCAAGTCACCTCTCAGCCTGGGCATTCTTCCTGAAGTGTGAGGTCCAGTTCATGTTCATTACCTGGATCACCCAACAGTGCTGAGCCCAAACCACATTGCTGTTACGGATCCTTGCCATGCACAAACTGGCTTTCACATTTACTGCATTACAACTGTGATTACAGTGTAAGAATATTTCAGTGGCTGTGAGGCGTGTTGGCACGTCCTAAGACTGCGAAACACATTATAAAAATTAATTCATAAAGAAAGAAAGGCTTGCATTTAATTTATTTATAGCTTCTTGAGTACATATGAAATAGAAGCAGAAGTAAGCTATTCGGGCCTTCAAGTCTGCTCCACCCTTCACTAAGATAATAGCTGTTCTCTTTGTGTTTTGAATTTGACAATCCCACCTCACTCTCGTGAGCTTCAATCCACCTGCTGAACAAGAGCTCCTCTACTTGCACCTTAAAAATACTCAATGGCTCTGTTTCCACCACCTTCTGAGGCAGAGATGTTACAAAATCACACAATCTTCTGAGCAAAATATCTCAGTGGAGGTGCTGCTGTTGGGCCGGGGTGTGCAAGGTCAGAAGGCACACAACACCAGGTTATAGTCCAACAGGTTTATTTGAAATCACAAGCTTTCAGAGTGCTGCTCCTTCATCAGGTGAAGTGACAAAAGCTTGTGATTTCAAATAAACCAGTTGGACTATAACCCAGTGTTGCATGACTTCTGATCTTTTGTCTTCAAACAAACTGTGTACCCAAGGAAGATCTTATAAATGCTTCCTCAGCGAAAGACTGTAACTTCTTCACTGTGGCATAAATTTGATGCATGTGCCAAAACTAAGATGCACTTTTCAAGTGAAATAATGGTGCACTTTATCCTGAATATGTAAAACAGTAGGATTAAATTCATCAGTGTCATCATTTCTTCCGCTTCGTTTCACTGTGTAGAGATGGGGAGCTGGGGTCAAGAGGAGAAATTGCCTGAAAGTGTCATGTCAGCGATTATAATTATATGAATCAAGAGCAATTCTGCACAACTAGCAAGAGAGCTTGGTGTGCACATGCCATAAAGTGTGGCATTTCCATCCTCAAGCTCATCCGATTCTGGATAGCTGCTTTCAAAATTACAGCAGTCAAGTTACACAGTGTCAGAGGAGAAAGAGGGGACATGAGGGTGCTTCGCCAGACTTTCATGCTCTCACCCACATGCCCGTGGTCAGACTTTCAGATTGCCGTATGTTGCAAAGAGGTAGATTAGTTTGCATTCAGCTATCCACAGAGCCTTTGCTGGAATCGGATAAGAACTGATAGACAGCAGGCGTGGAGAGGGTCAGCATATTGTGCGATTCCGTCCTTATGAAACTAGTCCAGCAATATGCAAACACTTTCAAATGAGAAAAAAAGCCGCTTAACTGATGTAAAGATTGTCACCAAATGTCCGTGGCATTGTATCCCAGCAGAGATGTTCCGGAATCCAGGGAGTAAAGACAGGGAGGAGAGAAAATGGAAATAATTGTGGAACAAGGAAGCTCGACATTTTAAGATCTTGATTAAATAACCTGAGACACCAAATATACCTTTGTGCATGAGAAAAACTGGAGACCTTCATTTCACTGCAGTCAGAGAAGTTGCAGCTGACAACGGTTAACTGGAGTGCAACAAGAGCTGTCACACAAAAACCAATTATCTTCCTTCATTGATCTCAACATGAACTGAAGTTTCCATCGGTGAAAGCCAGAGGCTCTATCTAATGATGAGACATGTTACATACACTAAGGGTGCTACCAGGGCAAACATCTTATAAGTCATGCAGCAACAAACCATGAGCTGCCAGCTCTCTGTGATACACTGCCTACAAGAGTCTCATTTGTGGGACAAGGGAAAAGGAAAACAGCTGTGTATTTGCTAAGTTTTAATGTCTTGTCTTTGGGGAATGGAAAACACAGTGGATCTGGGATAACATGCCATACGTTAGGTTACTTAATAAGACAGGAGCCCATGGTGCTGGGGGGAGTAAATTAGAGATTGGCTAACTAATCGAAGACAGATAGTTGGGATAAGCTAAGCAAATTCAGAATGGTAACCTGTAACCAGTGGGGTGCCACAGGATTCACAGCTGGAACCACAATTATTTACAATATACATTAATAACTTGGGTAAAGAAAATGAATGTACTATAACCGAGCATGTGAATGGTACAAAACCAGGTGGGACAGCAAATGGTGAGGATACCTCAAAGACTCTGCAGAGGGATACAGACAGGTGGAGTGAATGGGCAGAAACTTGGCAGATGGAACATAATGTGGAAAAAAATGTGAGGTTATGCATTTTGGCATTACAACTAGAGGATCTGAATACTATTTCAATGGATAAAGCTGCAACACAGAGTGATTAGGGAGCTCTCATGTAAAAGCTCGTAAAAACATTTAGCTGGTAATAAGGAAGACAAATGGAAAAGAGTACAAAAAGGGAAAGTTTCACTAAAGCTATGGTAATAGCCAGACCACACAGAATCCTTACAGCGTGGAAGCAGGCCATTCAGCCCATTAAGTCCACACCAACCCTCAAAACAACATCCCACCCAGACCCATCCTACTACCCTATCCCTGTAAGCCTGCATATCCCATGGCTACTCCAGATAACTTATACATCTCTGGACACTATAGGCAATTTAGCGTGGCAAATCCACTGAGCCTGCACATCTTTGGACTGTGGGAGGAAACCAGAGCACCCAGATGAAACCCACGCAGATATGGGGAGAACTTGCAAACACCGCACAGTTGCGCAAGGACTGCTAACCACCCATGCTGCCATCTATGAACAGTTTTGGGCCCTTATTGGAAGAAAGATATACTGGCATTGGAGACATCCAAAGAAGCTCACAAGGTTGATCCTAGGTGTGCAGAAATTGCCCAATGAGGAGAGGTTGGGATGGTTTGGCCCATATTCATTGGAGTTTATCAGAATGAGAAGAAACCTTATTGAAAAATGTAAAAATGAAAGGATAAGTGTGGAAAGGTTGTCGGAGATCTCACAGTAAACGGTCATGCCCAGCTAGGACAGAAGCCATCTATCAGATGGTAGTGAATCTATTGAATTCTTTACCAGAGAAGACTGTCAAGGCTGATCATTAAGTATATTCAAGACTGAGAAAGACAGAGTTTTAATCGTGGATTATCGGCAAACGACAGGAAAGATTGGAGTTGAGAATTATTATACCAGCCATAATCTCAGTAAATGGAGGAGCTGATTTGATGGGCTGAATAGGCTACAGCTCTGACATTTCATGGTTTTATAAAGAGGGCTGCATTTGCTTTCTCCTTAGTAAAGAGATGGGATATCTTTGCTGAAAGCATTACTAGCGAGCCAAAGGGCTTTCTCTCAGAACTGACCCCTTGTATGAAAGCTAATTCAGGGCATGTGGCCTTCACTGTCTGAATTTTCCTTAATGGTCTTTGAAAAGGTAGTGGTCCTGCTTGCACCATTATAATCCTTTTGATGTTGGTCCACCAAGGGTGTTGTTGGGGACAGAATTTTAAGATTTGGACCCAGCCACAGTGAAGGAACAGCAAGGCATTTCCACGTTAAGATGGTTAGTAGCCTAGAGAAGAACTTACAAGTGATAGTGTTCCCAAGTATTTAGTGCACTTGTCCTTCTAGATACTAGACTTGCATGGTCCTGTGTTCAGAGATGTTGCCTAAAAAGACTTGGTGAACTTCTACAGTGTATTTTTCTACAGAGGCTGCTGTTACTGAGCACTGGTGATGGAGGGAATTACTATTTGTGGATATCGTGCAAATCAAATGAGCTAATACCTCCTGGATGGTTTTGTGTTCCTTGAATGTTGTTGGAGCAGCACTCATCCAGACAAGTGGGGAATATCCTGTCACACAGCTAACTTGAGGATGGTGAACAGGCTTTATGGAGAGGTGAATGACTCGCTGCATAATTGCTAGCCTCAGATCAGATCTTGTAGGCGCCTGCTCTTCTGTGGCTTAAGTTGTTTTAAGGGGTGATGACTGGAATATTTACCTTCTCTCATGCTTGGTTCCATGCTCAACCACTCCGAGATCTGGTAAAATTCAGAATTTAGGAAGAAATTCACTTTTTCTCAACCGTGCCCTACATAACATTAAGGTCAAAAGAGCAACTATGTACATTTCCTGGTCTCAGACCAAACAGTCTTTGGTATCCATCTCAGTTGTGCTGTTGATTTGGCGCCAAACTTTGAGTGGAACGTCACATCTTCTTCAGATTGTGTATCAAACACTGACCGTCAGTACAGAAAGATTTGCAATCAAGCCTGACTCTGGCAGTGAATAAAAACACCCGATGAACTCACCGTATCTCAAGTTCCATATATTACTCAAAACATGCTGAATCTAGCATTATGCCAATGGAAAAAAACTTCAAGAAAATTAAGATCGTTTCCTTTCTACAAACCACCAAATGTAAATCTAATGCAATTGTTCTCTGCAAAACAAGGTGCAAGAATGGTGGCATACAGAATAAACAGGAGTGCTGTCAAAATAAGTTTGAACCTTAACTCAGATCATCCATCACCTGAGGAATGTCAATACTAAGTTCCTAAACATGAAATCAATGATAATTAAGGCTATCTCACAAGGAACCACAGCCAACCGGCCAAAGCTGTAATTAAAGCTGCTGGAGTCTTGTATGAAGTCGTCATCGATGCAAGAATACTACAATACAATTATTTACAAACAGCAGTTCAGTTGCCCTGTGGTGCCAATCTCAAAAAGTACAACAAAAAATTGTGGTCGAATAATTTTGCATTTCAAACTGTAGTCAGCGTCAAATCATTTGCCTGTCAAGTTCACCAAAGAGAAGGCACGTTAAAATCTCTGCACACAGATTGATGTAGAGGTAGGAATGATGAGTAAGAATGAACACGAATAATCAACAAACTTGTTACTGAAAGAGATTCACAACATCTCACTTTGCTGCTGCCCAGCAGGTATTGCTGGAAAGGGCTAGATTGGATATTGTGCTCAGAATGAATCAACACTGCTTCATCATTGCCCATCTTTAGTTACCCTTCAAAGTAGGAGGTGAGAAGTGGTTTAAAGTTTATTTGAGTACATGCTCAAGGCTGCAATGTATTGATGCACTGATGGGAAAAGACAAAGGTCTGTCTGTGGGCGACCCGTGATGAATTCAGAACTCGGCATGCTGTCAGGAGGAAACTACATCTGGAGGGAAAATAATTATATGAAGGCAGCTAGACAGGAATCCAGAAGATGAGTCAATACTAACTCCACTTGGGCACTTCTTATTGCCGAAAAGAAAAACAGTCTATCATTTATATAGCACATCCTATGGCCTCAAGCCATTACAAAGCATTTTACTGCAAACACAGAATTTTTGCAAGAATTGTTCTTGTTGTAATGCTGGAAATATGGTGGCCAATTTGCATGCAACAGTATTCCAAGAACAATGAAGTAATGAATAAATAATCTGTTTTGGTGATGATGGATAAATATCAGTTTGTGCATTGGGAGAACCAGCATTCACTTAGCACCTTGAATGTTGCAAGTTGTTCCACGGTGCTTCATTGGAGTGTTATTCAACTAAACTTGGCTCAAAGTCATATAAAAAAACACTGCTTTAGAAGAGGGATAGGTTACATAGAGACACAGCAATTAGCAGTAGGCCATTTGGTATAATGAGCTTGCTCCACCATTTATCGAACTCAGTACCCTGTTCCCACTTTCTCCCAATACTTTGATCCCTTTAGCATGAAGGACTACATCTAACTCAATCTTGAAAACATTCAATGTTTCGCTCTCAACAGTTTTCTATGGCAAGGTGTTATATGGCTCACACCATTCTCCAGGTCAAGAAATTTCTCATCTAAATGGCCTATCCTGTATCCTCAGACTGCAACCCCTGGTTCTGGAATTGCTGGTCATTGGGGACATCCTTCCAGTGCTGTTAGAAATTTAGAATGATTGGACGTACTATAGGGCAGATTCGGAGGGGCGCAGAGATCTTAAAGAGTTTTCAGTCTGGTGGAGGTTATAGAAACAGGGGGTCAGTGAGGCTATGGAGGGATAAGAGAACATGGATGAGAATTTTCACACTTATAAAGCCAAGGAATGGTGGCAAAAGAAAAAGGAGGACAATTCTGTGTGTAATAGCATGTGGAGGCAGTGGTTAATGTCACTGGATGACAAATCCTCACCCCATGTGCTAATCCCACCAAGGCAGATGGTCAAATTTGAATTCAATATATATCTGGGTCTAATGTCGAGCATGTAGTCACTGTCAATTGTCCTAAAAGCCTGTCTGATTCACTCACGTCTTTCAGGGAAGGAAATTAGCTGTACTCACCTGGTCTGAACTACATATGACTCCAGACCCACAGAAATGTGGTTGAAACTTACCTGCCCTAGAGTGATCAGGAATGTGCAATGCAAGGACATGTCCTTGAATATTTCAAGGGGGGGAGGTTAGACACAAAGGTAGAATTGAGGTCACAATCAGATCAAATTTGATCTTGTCAAATCACAAAGCAGGGTTGAGAGGTCAGCAGGCCCATCCCTGCTCCTCATTCATATATTTATCTCGTCAGGGTAACAAACTAGTGTTTGCAGACAGTAACCAGTAGCCCACTTGGTTCTACAGCGTGGATTGTGAATGGATTTCCCTTGCATTTGTAAAAGATAAATCTGACTTTCAGAATGTGACTTACAATTTTGAAGCAACAATGATTTAATTCGAAGTAAATCTTTCTCGTACAATGTTAATCTCAGAGGTCATGCAATGACATCATACCGTCAGGTTCTCAGTCGGGACTTGTCAAAAGCCAGCAACCTTGACAGTAGTTCAAACTAAAATACACTACTACTTCAAAGAAATTGAAGGAATCATTAATAAAACAGCAGGAGGTGCAGATAATGCAATTTTAATCCCATATCACTTATACTCTTCCTGAAACTTACACATATAATCAACAAAGCACTGGATACTGTGGACACATTAAACTTACTGTTTTAATATAATCACATGGAGACTTCATTTGTGACACAATGCTTCTTATGTCCCAAATATTGTCATTACACTGCCAGGTTTGACAGGCTATGTCACTCACTGTCAGCCTAAACCTATTGCTTTATAAAAACATTACGCTGCTTTCAGAGAGCATCCAGAACACGTGGACCGACATATAAATGTCGACAATGTGGTACATTAACACTAAATTGACGAAGCAATGTAAGCAGCCATTAAGTATGCATTTCCCTTTCTGTTTCAGCTAACCTGTACAAACTATTTACTGCAAAGTAACTCATCGGTCACCTGAACGATGCCTCGAGGTGAAATGGAAATGGTTCCATTTCAGAAGGGAAAACAAAGAAATTAGGGAGATTTGACCAAGGTGTTCCATCAGATGAACATAAACAAGTGACACCTTGTTTTTTAATGATGGTATGATGCAGAGTTGGTTGATTGTTTGTGCTTTGTTTTCAATGAGGCATTTTATTTTAGAGACCTTAAAGAATTAAAAATTGCAGTTTGAGCTTATGAGTTAATAATGGGTGGGGCAGTCAGTGAAAGTTATGACAGGACTCTCACCTCTTTCCAAGATCCATGCACCCTGTGTTGCCTGGAGGAAATATGGTTTGTCTTGGTGTCAGTTTACTATGAATTTAGGTGCAAGCCAACAGTTTTGAGAACATTGCCTTGTCTGATTTGACCTTCCAGCCTTTCTGTTTTAGATGATGTAATTTCAGAAACCTTTCCAGACAGCTGTGTAATCACCAGCTCTCTCTGTGGTGACTCAAAATTATGTTAGTGATGGCCCTATGAAGATCCTTTCTTTCACTTCATTATCCTATTCTCCACATTATCTGCCCTTGTCTCCTGAAATCAATGAATTGTGGGATAGTGTAGGGGGAGGGGCTTAGATTAGTTCACAGGTCGGCGCAACATCGAGGGCCGAAGGGCCTGTTCTGCGTTGAAATGTTCTATGTTCTATTGGAATACAGTCTCACAACTGCCAAATGGCTATTCGTGGTGAGGGATATCTTGTTTGTGTTGACAAACCATTTAATATTGGGAGGCATCAGAGAAATAACTGGTGCTTTCTCCAACATATACAAAAATATGCTTTCCAGCAAGTGAGATAAGAAGGGATATTTTCTTTCAGTAAGTTGTTGACTGGAATGTACTGCCTGAAAAATTGGTGGAAGGAAATGCAACAATAACTTTTAAAAGTATATTATACTAACTGAACATGGAGAATTGCAGGGCTATGAGGAAACAGGGTGTGAGTAAGACTATTTGGGAAGCTTTCCAAAGAGTTGGTACTGGTACTGGGTCAAATGGCTGCCTTCTATCTTTTCATCATACTAATTGATAGATAAATGGGTGGCAGGGTGACTGACTGGTTAGCACAGCGACCTCACAACATGAGGGATATGGGTTTGATTCCACGCTCTGGCAACTGTCTGTGCGGAGTTTGCATGTTCTCCCTGTGTCTCTGTGGGTTTTCCCCAGGTGCTCTGGGTTTCATCCCACAGTTCAAAAATGTGCAAGTGAGGTGGATTAGCCATGGAAAGTGCCAGGTTAAGGTGGGTGTGGGTGGGATGCTCTTCAGAGTGTTGGTATGGACTTGACGGGCCAAATGGCCTGCTTCCACACCGTCGGGGTTCTGTGATTTCCGTAACATTTTCCGAAAATGTTAGATTTTACTCCCAGGCAATGATCTGTCAAAGAATGTCACTGCTCACCACAGAACATTGAAGTGTGTCTATTTTAACACAAGAAATGTCAGGAATAAGGGTGATGAAGGTCGAGCATGGATCAGTACTTGGAACTACTGTGTTGTGGCCATTACGGAGACTTGGATAACACTGGGGCAGGAACGGTTGTTGGATGTTCTGGGGTATAGAGTTTGCAAAAGAATTAGGGAGGGAGGTGAAAGAGGTGGGGGAGTGGCATTGCTAATCGGGGATAGTATCACAGCTGCAGAAAGAGAGGTCGTGGAGGAGGGTTTGTCGACTCAGTGGGTGTGTGTGGAAGTCAGAAACAGGAAAGGAGCAGCCACTTCACTGTCAGTTTTCTATAGATCCCCCAACAGCAACAGAGACACTGGGGAACAGATTGGGAGGCATATTTTGGAAAGAATCAGAAGTAATAGGCTTGTTGTTATGGGCGACTTCAACTTCCCTGATATCAAGTGGAACCTCCTAAGTGCAAATAGTTTGGACAGAGCAGACTTTGTCAGGTGTGTCCAGGAAGGATTTTTGACTCAACATCTAGACAGGCTGACTAGAGAGGAGGCCAGAAATGAACTTCACGAGGGGGCATAATTTTAAGGTGATTGCAGGAAGGTGTAGGAGAGATGTCAGAGGTAGGTTCTTCACACAGAGAGTGGTGGGTGCATGGAATGCACTGCCAGCGGCGGTAGTGGAGTCAGATACATTCGGGGCATTTAAGCGATTCTTGGATAGGAACATGGATGATCCTAAAATGTAGGGTATGCAGGTTAGTTTGATCTTTGAGTCAGATAAGAGGTCAGCACTGTGCTATACTGTTCTATGTTCTGTGTAATATTTGAAACGGAGATCAGAGAGTCACCTGGTTGTGCACAATTTGAGTAAAGTTGGAAAAAGGGCGCATGCTGACAAACTTTTCATCTGGCATTCATCAGGACACAATTTTAAGAATACCAAATCTCAAAGGCATTTTATACAGCATGCGAAATGGGCACTGACTGATTGGCAAGAGGACTCTGAGTGGCTTTGCACTGACAGAGGATGTCCCAAGGAACAGTCACCTTACGTTTTTCATTAAATTAAAAAAAGGCAGGATATTTCTGTTTGATCGAGACATGGCGTGTGAAAGGCACCAGGAAATAATGTGGCCTCAAAAAGTTGCTAAAGTTTAAAGGTGCAATGCCTGGATATAAATATATTCCTTACTGGATGCGAGTTTGCTCGCTGAGCTGGAAGGTTAGTTTCAGACGTTTCGTCACGATTCTAGGTAACATCATCAGTGAGCCTTCGACGAAGCGCTGGTGTTATGTCCTGCTTTCTATTTATCTGGTTAGGTTTCCTTGAGTTGGTGATGTCATTTCCTGTTCTTTTTCTCAGGGGATGGTAGATTGGCTCCAAATCAATGTGTTTGTTGATGGAGTTCCGGTTGGAATGCCAAGCTTCTAGGAATTCTCGTGCGTGTCTCTGTTTGGCTTGTCCTAGGATGGATGTGTTGTCCCAATCAAACCACTTTGATGGGCAAGATGCTCGACGTCTTCAGCACCCCTGCAGACGGAGCGCAGCGGAGTTACACCTGGTCGCGGCCAGACGGGTCTATTCGCTCAAGGATAGACTTCCTGTTTGTGTCACGGGCGTTCTCGGTCAGGTCCACTGGCGTCGAGCCGGTGTTCTTCTCTGACCACTGCCTCCTGCTGGCCGACTGTCACTTACAGGACGACCAGCCGGCCGGCAAGGGGACGTGGAAGCTCAACACAACTCTGTTGACCCCAGAGAATGTCGAGGAGCTTAAGAGGGAGTACGCTGGTTGAAGAACCGTGAAACCCCTCTTTGAGTCTCTGGGCGACTGGTGGGAGATGGTGAAGGAGAACATCAAGAGGTTCTTTGTCCTCAAGGGTGTTCAGAAGGTGAGAGAGAGGCAGGGAAAGCTGTCGCGACTCCGGAAAAAGGTGCAGAAGCTGCTCCTTCTGCAGTTGATAGGGGTCGATGTCACGGAGGACCTCCATGAGGTGAGGGGCCAGCAAGCCTCGCTCTTCGTCGCGGAGGCCTCCAGGATAATCTTCCACTCTAGGGTCCGCTCCGTGGAGCAGGACGTGCTCGTGTTTCTTCCTGCAGAAGGTGCACAAAGAGAGCTCTGTGCTTAGCCGGCTAAAGGAGGACGACGGCTCGGTGACGTCGTTATCGGCACGAAATTTTGAGGATCAGCAGATCCTTCTATGCCGGACTGTACGGCACGAAGCCCACGGTCAGCACGGCCTCCGAGTCGTTCCTGTCGTCTATCACGGAGGTCGTAGACGACGGCACGAGGGAGTGGCTGGACCAGCCAATATCCCTGGACGAGCTGACCAGAGCCCTCAAGTCCTTGGAGAAGAATAAGACTCCCCGGAACGACGGCTTACTGGTCGAGCTGTATTCCGCTCTGTGGGACCTGGTCGGCCAGGACCTGCTGGTGGTGTACGATAGTGCGCTTCGGGCAGGGGAAATGTGCAAGTCCATGAGGAAGGGCGTCATCACCCTCATTTACAAGAGGAAGGGGGAGAGGGAAGAAATTAAGAATTGGCGTCCCATTTCACTATTGAACGTGGGCTACAAAATCCTGGCCAAGGTCATAGCCAACCGGGTCAGGTCTGTCCTGGAGTCGGTGATTCACCCTGACCAAATCTGTGCCGTGCCGGGCAGGAAGATCGCTGAGAGCCTCGCATTCATCAGGGGTACGATCACCTACGTGCAGGACAGGCGGGTGGACACCTGCCTCGTCAGCCTGGACCAGGAGAAGGCCTTCGACAGTGTCTCTCATGCTTACACGAGGGACGTCCTCTCCAAATTGGGGTTCGGGGAGGGCATCCGCAGTTGGAGCCGGCTGCTCTACACCAACATCGTTAGCGCAGTCTCGATCAACGGGTGGGAATCAGACAGTTTTCCCGTCAGATCTGGAGTCAGGCAGGGCGGCCCGCTCTCTCCTGCCTTGTTCGCGTGCTGTGTGGAGCCCTTCGCCGCATCCATCAGGAAGGACGTGAGCCTGAAGGGTGTGACTATCCCAGGCAGCGGAGGCCTTCAGGTCAAGACCTCCCTGTACATGGATGACGTCGCCGTCTTCTGCACCGAACGTCGGTCGATGAGTAGGCTGTTGGACATCTGTGGCCAGTTTGAACTGGCCTCGGGTGCCAAAGTCAATAGGGGTAAGAGCGGGGTCATGTTCTTCGCGAACTGGGATGACCACTCCTTCATCCCCTTCACCGTCAGGACAGACTACCTGAAGGTGCTGGGTGTTTGGCTCGGTGGAGCTGGGGCGTGGACTAAGACTTGGGAGGAACGTATCACCAAACTGAAGCAGAAGCTGGGCAGGTGGACGCTCCGGTCCCTCTCCATCGCCGGTAAGAATCTGGTTGTCAGGTGCGAGGGGCTTTCGGTACTGTTGTATGTGGCGCAGGCCTGGCCTATTCCTGGACCTGTGCCGCTGCGGTCACCCGGGCCATCTTCCACTTCATTTGGGGGTCGAGGATGGACCGGGTCCGCAGGGACATCATGTACAAAGACCTGGAAAATGGGGGAAAGGACGTACCGAACGCCACGCTCGCCCTGACGGCTACCTTTGTGTGCGGCTGCATCAAGCTGTGTGTGGATCCTCAGTACGCAAACACCAAGTGTCACTACTTACTGAGGTTCTACCTGTCCCCGGTGTTGCGAAGGATGGGCCTGGCCTCGTTGCCGCGGAATGCTCCGAGTAGTTGGATCGTCCCATACCACCTGTCCTTCGTGGAGAAATTTTTGAAAGGAAACACCTTTGACCTCAATGCCGTCAGGCAGTGGTCAGCACGTAGTATCCTCGAGACCCTTCGGGAAAAGGAGAGGGTGGATCCCGTCGTGTGGTTCCCCACGCAGACTGCCAAAGTCGTTTGGCAAAATGCCTCATCGCCAGAAGTTTCAAACAAGCACAAGGACATTGCTTGGCTGGCAGTGAGAGGGGCTCTGCCAGTGAGATCCTTTATGCATGCCCAGAATCTCTGCGCCACCGCACGCTGCCCTCGAGGTGGCTGCGGGGGGGACAAGACTGTCGATCACCTCCTTCTGGAGTGTGCTTATGCACAGGAGGTCTGGAGGGGGATGCAGTGGTACTTGTCGAGGTTCGTCCCGAGCAGCTCCGTGACGCGAGACTCCGTGCTCTACGGGCTGTTTCCCGGGACGCACACCGAGACCAACATCAACTGCGCCTGGAGGACCATCAATGCGGTGAAAGACGCTCTTTGGTCTGCCCGCAACTTGCTGGTCTGCCAGCTGAAAGAACTGACCCCGACCGAGTGTTGCAGACTGGCGCACTCCAAGATCCAGGACTACGTGCTGAGGGACGCGCTAATGCTTGGGGCAGCCGCCGCCAAGGCGCGGTGGGGAAAGACCACAGTATGAAACCCCTCGTCCAGAATAGAAAAAAGGGCCCTATCTGGTAACTGGGCCCAGCTGGCGCCTTCCCCAACTGGTCAGGGGGCCAACTGGGACTGTGTGGGGTGACGACTGCCGGGGCAGTTTCTTTGCTTTGTTTTTTTTCTTCTTTGTTTGTTTTTCCCTTCAGTTGGTGTACGTACCCCCTGGGTAACCCGGAGTGGCTTGCATGACTGGGTAGGTGTATAAATATGTTTTATTTTTTGTACATCTTATGAATAAAGTATATTTTTTCAAATAAAAAATAGTGACGCAACGTCTGAAAACTAACCTTCCAGCTCAGCGAGCAAACTCACATCCAGAACCTCAACCTGAGCTACAAATCTTCTCAAAACTCGCTAATATTCCTTACTGCCTGCAGAGTTCTGGGTCTTCTCCATGAATGTACACAGCTTCCAGCAACAGGAAGAGAGCCTGACTGATAACCTTAAATTGATTGTTCATGTATTTTTTGATACTTGCTTACTGAAGGACCAGCATCCAGTGCTTTAGTTCCTCTATTAAACTATTTCTAGCGCCACTCCAAGAGGCTCTGGAATGGGGCATTTGCTCTTTGTGAGAATCACATGATTGGGAAAAGAATGAAATATTTAACACAGAGTGTGTAGAATAGACCAAAACAAGTCAATTCTGCTAAATGAAAGGATGCCTGGATGAATCATCAAGGATTTTCTTTTTCTGACTGGTTTCCACATTGGTTAGTGTGTGAAAATCCCAGTTAATTGCTTTTTTTTTAATGGAGATGGCAAACAGACAATATATACACATGATACATTTTAATTTCCCTGTAATTTTGTTTTGGAACTGTTCAATAATTGCCTTACAATAAATGCAAGGCTGTTAATTCCCTTGTAATCATGCTTGAAAACTGCTAAATAGTTCTCATATTCCCTCCTGTGAATCCTATTAGGCAGTTCTGCCATCAAAAAGACTGAATAATATACTACCAATGTAATTTTGGCCACACTAATTTTCTTTCATTGAGCTCATTGCAAATAGTCAAATACGGGTTTTAAGAATGAACTGCCTGTTGTTCAGTCCCAGGGCTCAGACATAGACTGCCCATCTGAATTTCGCAGATTGAATTAGCCCCGTACTGCTCACTCCCAGACACGCGTAATTACTTGGGTCAGGCGTGACCAGTGCAGTCAACATGGAACTGCTTGTAAAGGGAAGCAGTGAGAAAGGAATACAAGGAGCTCCACATACAACACAGTAAAGTTTCCATTTCCTTCTCAGAAATTTGTGAAATTGGAGGTGAAGGGTCAAGCTCATAAAGCAGGACACCAATCGGTGGACTAATGGGGAGAGAACAGGTAGAATTAGTGGCTCAGTGATGGGTCAAGTTCAAAGCAAGTCAGGAACACTGAGCAATGGTGTGTCAGGGCATAAAGCTGGAAGGGTCCCCTGGCCTCTGAAAAGGCTCAGCGAGTTGGTGAATTGTGATTTTACGACACCCAGGTTACCAGGAGCTGGAAGAATATGCATAGTTACAAATTAGGAGGAATACTGAGCAAGGAAGCAAATGGCAAGTGGGAAAGAGATGTTGCAGACAAGGAGGGAAAAGAAATATCATCAGTCAGATGACAAATTATAAAAGAATGCTTGCAATAAGCAGAAAAATACTGAAAGGTGGCAGGTTGCTTTGAAGGCATCGTCTTCCTGCAACATCCTTTTGCATCTTGTGCATTATGCGTGACAGAATTTGCCCTTTTATTCTTGGCCATTAAATAATCATTTGGGTTGGGCACATGCAGGAAAATTGGACAGTGAGCACTGAAATGAAACACTTAAATTAATGGACAGAAAATCAGATGGGCTCAGTCAGAGGTTCAAAACCTTCCGCGAATGATTTCTCCTTTCAGCCCTGGGGATTATTTAATGGCAAGGCATTAAATTGAAAATCTGCTTTGGTGCATGTCTTTAAGGCCTTTTACAGGAAATCAATTATTTGCATATTAACCCATTGGTGCTCAAAATGTTCGCTCAAATCAAAAAGCAGAGGTTATCCAACATTTCAACACGGTGAACGTAGTCCCTGCTGTGATCCTGGGTTAATTCTGGGTACAGACATGAGGAACCAAGTAGCCTATTTCTGTGCTGTAAATTTTCCACAGTTTTATGTTGGGAATTGGTAAATCTTAAACAGGTGAGAGAGTCGGGAAGGTCTGGATTCAAAATCGCCCTGTGTCATATAATGTCTAAGTAAATAGGTTGATTAAAAATAATTGGCTTTTGTTAGTGGTGAGAATTTGTGTGTGTGATGCACATCTACACATATGTGTAGGCTGTACTGTGGCTGTGACGCCTCTTGTGCAAATAAAAGGTCTTGCCGACCGACAGTGACTGCCGTGTACATGAGGCACAGCTAATGAGATATTCAACTGCTGCTGAACCCTGGAGAGCTGCAACACATCTTCAGCCAGACAGTTCAGGAAGAGAAAGGGCAGAAGAGGGAAATAAAATTAACTAAGAGAAACAATATTTTAATAATGTAGAAAGAAAGGCGTCCTACAATCTGAGCTTCTGTACTGGGATGCTGAATAGACCGCAGTATTGCCTTCTGTGACTTGCTGTGTAATTTTGCTTTATAGCATTCCTGCGAAGTGCCTTGGGACTTTTCATCACTTCTAAGGCACCATACAAAGGGTATAAATTGTCATTCTTAACCCCTTTCACCTGTGCCCATGACAGCAGGCTGCAGCTCGCTTGCTAAGATTATTCTGTCAGTTAGAAGTAAGGCTGCTTGTTTACTGCCCCAAATTATACACAGTCCTCCATCCATAAGTGACTCACAGACTTCTTCCTCCCTCTCTGTTAAAATCTAAATAAGACCAGTCAGAAACTCAACAATTCAAAATGTACATATTTCAATTAACAGACACTGAGAAAGCTGTCACTGAATTCTGTTGTTATAAAGAAAGTCAGCAGTTCTTCTCCTGAATTGTCTCAATTTGCAAAAAAAATGTCACAACCAGTTTTAGAGACATTTTCAAATAACAATGCTTCATTGCTGATTGACCTCCTTGTCTCTTGGATCGTCATTGCGTACCGTCAGAAAGGTTCTTCTTTGTTTAACAAGGGAGCAAGGGGTAGATCAAATAATTACAGGCCAGTTAGTCTGACCTCAGTGCTGGGCAAATTATTGGAATCAATTCTGAAAGATGGGATAACATGCCCCTTAGAAAGGTTTGAATTAATCACGGATAGTCAGCATTGATTTGTGAAGGGAAGAATGTGCCTGAGTAACTTGAGCAAATATTTCGATGAAGTAACAAGGAGGAAAGATGAGGGTAGCGCAGTTGAGGTGGTCTACATGAATTTTAGCAAAGCACAAACTTGTGCATGGCAGATTTGTTTAAAAACGAAAGGCCCCGAGATCCAGGGAAATTTAAAAAGCTGGATATAAGATTTGTTCAGTGGAAGGGAATGAAGGATAATTGTTAACTGGTGTTTTTGTGACTGGAAAGCCATTTCCAGAGGGGTTTCGCAAGGCTCACAAACAAGTCCTTGCTTATTGTGGCATATATTAATGACTTGGGCATAGTTGTTGGTCATGACCAACAAGGGTGAATATGACATACAATTTGGCTGCATGATTGACAATGAGGAGGGTAGCAATGTATTGCTGGAAGGTAACAGTGGACTGGGCAGCCGGGGAGAAAAGTAGTAGATAGAATTTAACGTGGAGAAGCATTTGGGCAACACAGTGGCACAGTGGTTAGCTTTACTGCCTCACAATCCCAGGTTCAATTCCAGGCATGGGTCACTGTCTGTATGAAATTTGCAAGTTCTCCTTGTACCTGGGTGCTCCAGTTTCCCAATACAGTCCAAAGATGTTCAGGTTAGGTGGGCTGGCCATGCTTCCTTGCCTGTAGTGTCCAGGGACATATAGGCTAGCTGTGTTAACTGTGGGAAATGCAATCTTATGGAGACAGAGTTGGGGCTGTGTCTGGTTGGGATGCTCTTCAGGGGGTCGGTGCAGACCTCTTGGCCCAAATGGTCTCTTGCACTGTAGTGATTTTACAATGCATTTAGGGAGAGGAAAGGGACACAGTTAATTGGAGAAGACTAAAAGGTGGGTCTGGGCCTTGCTAGGCATTTTGAAATTCATTCATAGGATGAAGGCATCACTACCTAGGCCATCATTTATTTATTGCCCATTCCTAATAACCCAGAGGGCACTTAACAATAAACCACATTGCTGAGGTCTGGAGTCACATGTAGGTCAGACAAGGAATGGACAGCAGTTTCCTTCGCTAAAGGACATTAGTGACCCAGATGGATTTTCTAATAATTGTCATTGGATTCATAGTCATCATTAGACTCCAAATTAGAGATATTTTTCTCCCTATTCAAATTCAACCATTTGTCATGATGGGACTTGAACCCCAGTCCCCAGAACATTACCTGGGTCACAGGTAATTAACAGATAATATCATTAGCCATCGCCTCCCTACAACATTCATATATCCCTGCCGGTAGCAAATTAAGTCAATCAGGCGGTTGTGAAGGCAAATTGAATTCTTCCCTTTTTTGGCCGAAGCATAGTAGATGACAGATGTGCTTGAACTGTATAAACCATTTGTTAGGTCATCAACCTGACTAGGGTGTGCAGTTCTGGTCATTCCATGATGGAAAATGATGTGATTGCGCTAAAAAGAGGCTACAGAGGAGATTTGCACCAACATTCGCAGGACCAGAAAAATACAGCAGTGATGAAAGGTCTGACAGGCTGGGTTTGTTTTCCATTGATAATGGGAGGGAAATTTGATAGGGACATTTGAAAATTGCGAGGGGCATGCACAAAGGAGACAGGATTGGCCTATTTAGCTCAGCGAGTCTGTCAGTGACTCGGTGGCATGGATTTAAAACAATTGCGAGCAAGATTAGTGAGGAGAGGAGGAAAATATTCTTTTCCTCAGAAGGTGGTGGGGATGTGATACTTGTTGCGTGAAATGAAGTCCTCGATAAATAAAAAGAAGGTGCCTGGAAGTGAAGCTGAAATTTTACAACCTGCAGGGTTAGTGGTCCAGTGATGGAATGTGGGATTTGACTGGGTGACTCGTTTTGAGGCTGGCAAGTTGATGCTTTTTACATTAAAATAAACAACTGCGGCTGCTGGTAATCTGAAATCAAAGTAAAAATTGCTGAAGAAACTCAGCAGGTTTTACACCATCTTCAGAAGGGTCACTGGACTCAAAACGTTAACTCTGCTTTCTCTTCATCGATGCTGCAAGACCTGCTGAGTTTCTCCAGTGCTTTTGGCCCCTTTCTGTCTACAATAACTGTGTGATTCTAAAAGGCATAGGTCAAACAAACAAGAATATTGTTGTTCAACCGTGCCAAGAAATGAAACTAAAAATCCCAATTTTGTCATTTTTTTGGTAAATCTGTGACTGTAATTTTCATTGAGGCAATAACATCAGTGAGTTGATAGAGGAGTCTGTTCCTTATGTGCGAGTGAGGATAACTGCAAAAACATTAACTTAATTAAAACAGCAATGACTTTTTTTCTGGAAGGCAATGTATGAAGCATTAGGGAGAGAAGCAGATAAACGGAGTTAGGATGCAGTCTGACTGAGTGGCTGAAGACGCCTGTTAGTTGTCTCCCCCTGTAAATCATTCCACAACGAAATCAAGTCTCCTGACACACTGACAGAACAGCACACATGCTGAGAACCTGGGACTAGCATCCTGCCAAAGTGAAAAGAGTACACATTCCTGGTTAGCAGCGGGGCCTGGTGTTAGGATGTTCCCCAGAGCCCCAGCTAAGCAGCGCCATCGTGAAACAAAAGGAAAGCCTTTGGTTGGCGCGCAGTGGATTCTCGCATTCCGAGCTTGTCCGAACGCCACGCCCTCGCCTCGTTCAAAACTACAGGTTCCCCCAACCGGTAGCGCGGCGCATACACTGGTCCCGCGTGGGTACCTGGTCTCCAGTGGCACATTGCTGCCGAGAACCCAGCTGTCCTGCAGCTGAACAGATTCTGGCGTGGTGGGCAGCTCGCTGGGCAGGGCAGCCGCAGGGGCCGGACTCTGGTTCCTCCTCTGGCTCAGTGAGTTCCTGTTGAGTGAGGTGATGGAAGGGTGCTGCTGGCTCAGATGCTGCTTGTGCACAGCGGGGACCGGCTGTAACGTCGACTGGCTCTGCTGGGCGGGAGGTTGCTCTGAAAGGAGAAGACAGAGAGTGGGTGGGGATGAAGAGGAGGAAGAGAAAATTGCAAAAACATCAGTGCATTTCCAACTTTTGTCAGCTGGAGTTCCTGGAATGAATGAGGGAGACTGGAAATGACTCCCTTGTTCGTCACAGTCCCATTGTGTTAACACAGATTCTCAACGAGCACATGATAGTTAGGTCAGAGCCCGCTGTTAAGTCAAGCTGCAAAGGTGTTGTTACTAACCACATGCGGCAAATTTATAGCATGAGACAACCGAGTGCCAAATGTGCTCATTTATCAATCAATTCAGTGCAAGCAGCTATTTGGCCCTCCATTCCTCTGCTGTCTCACTGAAAGAGATTTGTATTTAATTCTGTAACCCTTGCTGTTTCCTCATTGTCCTGCAAATGTTTTCCTTCACAACTCACCCAATTCCCTCTTGGAAGTTAACACTGCAGAATCGCCAAGGTCTTTTCCCCAGAGTAGGAGAGTCCGGAATTAAAAGGTTTAATGTGAGAAGGTAAAGATTTAAGAGGGTCCTGCAGGGCAACATTTTGACTCAAGGTGGTGAGTACATGGAATGAGCTGTCAGAGGAAGTGGAAGAGGGAGAGGTGGGTACAGTTACACCATTTAAAAGACATTTGGACAGGTACATGGATGCAAGATGTTTAGAGCGATATGGGCAAACACAGGCAAATAGGATGAGTCCAGTTGAGGAAATCTGGTCAGCATGAACAAGATGGACCGAAGGGTTTGATTCTGTGCTGTATCACTCTGACTCTATGCTTCCACCCCCTTGAAGGAAGTGCATTTTAAATTGTGAGTACATTCTTTGTCAATAAGTTTTCATCTCTCTGCCTGCCAATAGTACTCTTAACCCCAATTCCTGTGGAACCCAGCCAGACCTCCTCACGCTGCGCCAGTTTTTGGAAACCTGCAATGAGCCATTTCAAAGGAGATACAGAGGCCTGGTCCTTACAGCAGTGACTGGACTGGCAACTACAATGAAAGACTTTGCACCTCTCCTGACGGTAATCAAATTCTTTGGCACAGTTGTACTTTGTGTCTCCTCTGAGCCATTTTGGCTGATGTGGTTCAAAAGCGCTAGGGTTTTCAACAAAAGAAAACAGAAATCAATAAATTTAAGTCAAAAGGCAAGGTGAAAAAGTAAGTCACGTTTCCTGATTTTTGAACAGCATACCTGTGAGGGACTGAGGCCAAGTAGGGCAGCATAGACAGACATTGCCATGTGTACTGAGTAGAATGCTTTAATACAGTTTTGGCAACTTGTGGGACATTCACTTGTTGAGCACACTCTATCGTGTTGCCTGTATTGTGTTGCAATAGAACATATTTCACAGTATGAGAAGTATTCAACACACGCGTACTCCATTTGGCAGAAACCCATTCTATGGAACAGATGTTCTTTCGTGCCCATTTTACAGACTGTAGCACATGCTGATTATTGTACTGAAAACATCATGTACCTAATGACCATTAAATCCATGAGGCTACCCTTTTCCTCAACTCTCACTGCACAGTTTTCTTTTGACTTTGCAGGAGGCACACGCTGGGACACCCGCCTTGGAACTGGAGAACCTCCTCCAAGCAGTTAGTAGCGTCTCCATTACTTACACGGCTGCCTCTTGTTTAATACGCCACTAGTCTGCCAAGAGTGGCTTCGCTTGAGGTCTCATTTCTCTATGCAGCTTCAAAAGGGCACTATCAATTAGAGGGTTTGTATATTGGCTCGCTCCCTGAATAGCTGACTTTAGACTGGCTGTTGCTATGTTAAGTTCACTCTGCATTCACTGCCCACTGGACAGATTTTGCAATCCAAGATCTGCACTTATACATTAAACGATACAATGGCTGATGTGGAAATATCACATCTCTGGCTACAGAAATGATGGCATTATTTAATTTTCTACCACAGTGTGACTTTTTGTGTCTTTGTAGTAAGGCTGAATCCATCTTAGGCAGCAGTGCATGACCAAAGTAATTTAGGAATAGGCACCATGCTGAGATAACGGAGTGGGAGCAGGACTGGGGTCTGAAAGGGACTGTCAAACTCGTAACTCTTATTTTGAAGTCACTGCCCATGTTAAGTGTCATCACTGTTCCCCACCCAACATCTGCTAACGCCTAAAGGTCAGTAAATCTACTCCATGCACAACTTATGGAGCACAGTCAATGCGGATACTGACCCAATAAAATGGTCTTACAGAAAAAATTAGACAGATTAAAGTGTCTGCTCAAAAAGTAATTTGCTTTTGTATACTAAAAGTCACCACATAAGCAAAATTTGTTGATATATTGACGTGTGATAGTTAGAACATAGAACATTACAGCACAGTACAGGCCCGTCGGCCCTCGATGTTGTGCGGACCTGTCATACCGATCTCAAGCCCATCTAACCTACACTATTCCATGTACGTCCATATGCTTATCCAATGACGCCTTAAATGTACATAAAGTTGGCGAATCTACTACCGTTGCAGGCAAAGCGTTCCATTCCCTTACTCCTCTCTGAGTAAAGAAACTACCTCTGACATCTGTCCTATATCTTTCACCCCTCAATTTAAAGCTATGCCCCCTCATGCTCGCCGTCACCATCCTAGGAAAAAGGCTCTCCCTATCCACCCTATCTAACCCTCTGATTATTTTATATGTCTCAATTAAGTCACCTCTCAACCTTCTTCTCTTTAATGAAAGCAGCCTCAAGTCCCCCAGCCTTTCCTCGTAAGACCTTCCCTCCATACCAGGCAACATCCTAGTAAATCTCCTCTGCACCCTTTCCAAAGCTTCCACATCCTTCTTATAGTGCGGTAACCAGAACTGTACACAATACTCCAAGTGCGGCCGCACCAGAGTTTTGTACAGCTTCACCATCACCTCTTGGTTCCGGAACTTGATCCCTCTATTAATAAAAGCTAAAACACTGTATGCCTTCTTAACAGCCCTGTCAACCTGGGTGGCAACTTTCAAGGATCTGTGTACATGGACACCGAGGTCTCTCTGCTCATCTACACTACTATGAATCTTACCATTAGCCCTGTACTTTGCCTTCCGGTTACTCCTACCAAAGTGCATCACCTCACACTTGTCTGCATTAAACTCCATTTGCCACCTCTCAGCCCAGCTCTGCAGCTTATCTATGTCTCTCTGCAACCTACAGCATCCTTTGTCACTATCCACAGCTCCACCGGCTTAGTGTCGTCTGCAAATTTACTAACCCATCCTTCTACGCCCTCATCCACGTCATTTATAAAAATGACAAACAGCAGTGGACCCAACACTGACCCCTGCGGTACACCACTAGTAACTGGTCTCCAGGATGAACATTTCCCATCAACTACCACCCTCTGTCTTCTTTCAGCAAGCCAATTTCCGATCCAAACTGCTATATCTCCCACAATTCCATTCCTCCGCATTTTGTACAATAGCCTATTGTGGAGAACCTTATCGGACGCCTTGCTGAAATCCGTATACACCACATCAACCGGTTTTCTCTCATCTACCTGTTTGGTCACCTTCTCAAAGAACTCAATAAGGTTTGTGAGGCATGACCTTCCCTTCACAAAACCGTGCTGACTATCCCTAATCAATTTATTCTTTTCTAGATTATTATAAATCCTATCCCTTATAACCTTTCCCAATACTTTACCAACAACTGAGGTAAGGCTCACTGGTCTATAACTACCAGGGTTGTCTCTACTCCCCTTCTTGAACAGGGGAACCACATTTGCTATCCTCTAGTCGTCTGGCACTATTCCTGTAGAAAATGACGAGTTAAAGATCAATGCCAAAGGCTCGGCAATCTCCTCCCTGGCTTCCCAGAGGATCCAAGCATAAATCCCATCCGGCCCAGTGGACTTATCTATCTTCACCCTCTGAAGGATTTCTAATACCTCTTCCTTGTGAACCTCAATCCCACCTAGTCTAGTAGCCTGTATCTCAGTATTCTCCGACAACCTTGTCGTTTTCTAGAGTGAATACTGTTGAAAAATATTCATTTAGAGCTTCCCCTATCCATCTGACTCCACACACAACTTACCACTACTATCCTTGATAGGGCCTAATCTTACTTTCGTCATTCTTTTATTCCTCAAATACCTATAGAAAGCCTTAGGGTTTACCCTGATCCTATCCGCCAACAACTTCTCATGTCTCCTCCTGGCTCTTCTGAGCTCTCTCTTTAGGTCTTTCCTGGCTACCTCGTAGCCCTCAAGTGCCCTAACTGAGCCTTTACATCTCATCCTAACATAAGCCTTCTTCTTCCTCTTGACCAGAGATTCCACCTCCTTCGTAAACCACGGCTCCTGCACTCTACAGCTTCCTCCCTGCCTGACAGGTACGTACTTGTCTAGGACACACAGGAGCTTTTCCTTGAATAAGCTCCACATTTCTAATGTGCCCATCCCCTGCAGTTTCCTTCCCCATCCTATGCTCCCTAAATCTTGCCTAAGCTCATCGTAATTGCCTTTCCCCCAGCTATAACTCTTGCCCAATGGTGTACACCTATCCCTTTCCATCACTAAAGTAAACATAACAGAATTGTGATCGCTATCACCAAAGTGCTCACCTACTTCCACATCTAACACCTGGCCAGGCTCATTACCCAGTACCAAATCTAATGTGGTTTCGCCCCCTTGTTGGCCTATCTACATACTGTGTCAGAAAGCCCTCCTGTACACACTGGACAAAAACTGACCCATCTATAGTACTTGAACTATAGTGTTCCCAGTCAATATTTGGAAAGTTGAAGTCCCCCATGACAACTACCCTGTCTCTCACTCCTATCAAGAATCATCTTTGCTATCCTTTCCTCTACATCTCTGGAACTATTCGGAGGCCTATAGAAAACTCCCAACAGGGTGACCTCTCCTTTCCTGTTTCTAACCTCAGCCCATACTACCTCAGTTGACGAGTCCCCAAACATCCTTTCGGCAACTGTAATCCTGTCCTTGACCAACAATGCCACACCTCCACCCCTTTTACCATCTTCTCTGTTCTTACTGAAACATCTAAATCCTGGAACCTGCAACAACCATTCCTGTCCCTGCTCTATCCATGTCTCCGAAATGGCCACAACATCGAAGTCCCAGGTACTAACCCATGCTGCAAGTTCACCCACCTTATTCCGGACGCTCCTGGCATTGAAGTAGACACACTTCAAACCAACTTCTTGCTTGCCGGTGCCACTTTATTTCAGACCACCCTACTCTCAACATTTTCTATAGTCAAACTACAATTTTGGTTCCCATCCCCCTGCTGAATTAGTTTAAACCCACCCGAATAGTTGTCTGACATTACATTGAAAGGTGCTACTGGGGCTTCATTTTGTTCCATCAAGTGGAATGTGTTGAAGCAGAAATCTGTAGGATACACAAGGAGAACTGGAAATTACTAGAACCAATTCCTACATCTTGGTAAAACCAAAAGAAGTGCGGATGCTGCGAATCAGGAAGAAAAACAAAGTTGCTGGAAAAGCCCAGCAGGTCTGGCACCATTTGTGAAGGTAAGAGCAGAGTTAACATTTCGGGTCTGGTGGCCATTCCTCAGAAACGATGGTGGCTGGGAAAGAGTTAGTTAATATGCAGAAAATAGGAAGGTGGATGGGGTAGGGAGTAAATGATTAGTGACTATTCGTGACTACACACCACCTGTTGTTAGTCACTAAGATTTCCCATTAACAACTATTCACCCTCCCAGCCTGATCATTATCAGCCCTTTGTCTATCCAACTGCTCTTTTTTCTCTTTAGGCTCTATCCTATCCTTTATTCCGTACTCCATCCACCTCCTTTTCTTCTGCATATAAACTGATGTTTTCCCAGCCACCATCGTTTCTGAGGAAGAGTTACCAGACCCGAAACGTTAACTGTGTTTTTCCCTTCACAGATGCTGCCAGATCTGCTGAGCTTTTCCAGTAACTTTGTTTCTGTTCCTAATTCTTGGAGACTGACAGAATCATCGAAGGGTCACAGCTGATAAGGACACTATTCAGCCAATTAAATCATCACTGGACATCTGAGGGAGCAATTCACTGAGTGCCACTCTCCTACAGCCCTGCAAATCTTCCCTTTTCAGACCATCATCCAATCCCCTTTTAAAAACCTCAATTGACACCGTGTTCAGTCCACACCAGGCACTGTATTCCAAATCCTGAGCACTTTCTGGGCAAAACAGAATTTTCATCACGTTTGGCAATTACCCTAAAACTGTGCTCTCTGGCTCTTGGCCCTTCCATGACTGGTAATAGTTTCTTATTATCTACTCAGTACAGATCCTCCATGATTTGAATACCTCTATCAAATCTCCTTTCTGCCTTCTCTTCTCCAAGGAGAACAATCCTACTTCCCCCAATCTATCTACATATCTTAAGTTCCTGATCTCTGGAACCATTCATAGGGTCATACAGCACTGAAACAGACCCTTTGGTCCAACTAGTCCATGTTGACCATGTTCCCAAAGTAAATTAGTCCCAAGTGCCTGCGATGTTTGGCCCATATCCCTCCAAACCTTTCTTATTCATGTATTTTAAATGTTGTAACTGTACTCACATGCATCACTTCCTCTGGCAGTTCATTCCACATACAAACCACTCTCTGGTGTTAAAAAAACGGTCCCTCGTGTCCTTTCTAAAACTTTCTCCCCATAGGTTTGATCTCCCCTATTGAAGAGAAAAGACATTTGCTACTCACCTTATCTGCGCCCCTCATGATATTACAAACCTCTGTAAGGTTACCACCACTCTCCAGTGAAAAAAGTCCGAGCCTATTTTTATACCTCAAACTCTCCATTCATGCCAACAGCCTGGTAATTCTTTTCTAAACCCTCACGAATTCAATAAAATCCCTTTCGACAGGCGGGTGAGCCAAACTGCAGACAATACTCTAGATGAGGCCTCACCAATGTGCTGTACAACCTCAACATGACATTCTGACCTTAATTCTCAAAAGTCTGCGCAATGAAGGAAAGGATGCTAAACATCTTCTGCACTTTCCATAAAGACTTCACATCCTTAACGTGTGGTGTTGAGAGCCATAGCTGAGGCCAAACCAGCGTTTTAGCTCCACAGATCAATAAGCCAAAAATACATTACAGTGCAAACCATTCACAGATGGAGCTATACGGCCTACCAGGTTTCTTAAGGAGATACATCAAAGGCCACAGGTCGGGCTGCCATTTTACAGGGTGATCCATTGCTGCTCTTCCCCACAAGTAAGCATATGGACGTACATGGAATAGTGTAGGTTAGATGGGCTTGAGATCGGTATGACAGGTCGGCACAACATCGAGGGCCGAAGGGCCTGTACTGTGCTGTAATGTTCTATGTTCTATGTTCTAAGCAGGGACGGCTTTGTTGCTCTTCATGCATTGGACGAGGGCATGACTGGATAGGCCAGCCTTTATTGCCCTTTCCTAACTACCCAAATGACAGTTAACAGTCAACCACGTTGCGATGGTTCTGGAATCACATGTAGGCCAGACCGTGTAAGAATGGCAGTTTTGTTCCCTGAAGGGCATTAGTAAACTAGATGGGTTTTTTTTTCCTGACAATCAGCACTGGATTAATAGTCCTCATTAGACTCCTAATTCCAGATTTCATTAAGTTCAAATCCCCTTGCTGGCCGTGGCGAGATTCAAATCTGGGTACTCCGAACATTACAGATGATAGGAAATGCAGATGCCAGAGAATCTGAGATAACAAGTTGTGGAGCTGGATGAACACAGCAGGCCAAGCAGCATTTTAGGTGCAGGAAAGCTGATGTTTCAGGCCTAGACCTTTCATCAGAAAAAAATGGTTTGCTTTAGGATATGCTCGAGCAGTTTCAAGGCTGAAGAGATTACAAGGGAGTTGAAGTGGGAGAGAGATCCCCTGAGGTTTGTTCGGAGGGAGGAGGGTAACTTCTTAAGGTTAGGCATCCTTAGAAGAGGCTTCGTAGTGAGGTTAAAATTGTATCAGAGATAAAAGGCACTGCAGATGCTGGAGAATCCAAGATAACAAAGTGTGGAGCTGGATGAACACAGCAGGCCAAGCAGCATCTTACGAGCAGGAAAGCTGACGTTTCGGGCCAAGATCCTTCATCTGATGGGGATATGAGTTCGCATTCAGTGCCAGTGAGGGCCTTAACAGCGCCACACCTTGTTATCCTCAGAACATTAACTGGGTCTCTGGATTGACAGTCCATAAAGAATGCCACAGGGTCATCACCTCCCCTTAACCATTAGGTCTGCCTCGAGTTCTGGACCCCTCCATCTGCCACCAGCCAGCTACTTACCATCTTCTAAGCTGCACCCTATTTCCTGTGGGAGGCCGATGCGTAAAATTCTCGTCATCCCTCTTAAATTGCCACTGTAAGTTGCTCACAGTGAGCTGGGCTGACTACGAACCATGTGTAGACAGACCTGTTATCTGTTTCCTATCTTCAATGGACTCTCCGCTCCCACCCCCACCCCCCCAGCCTCGGGAAAATCTCCTGCAGGTGGGACATAGCTGGGAAACAGGTGATTCTGTGATGCTGTTTGTCAGGCCTATTTTGCTCCCATTCGCCTCCTATTCTGACCATGGCGGGAACTGAAAATCTAGACTATAGGGAGGGAAAGAAAGATGGAATCAAGCACAAGAGACAGAAATTCAAATTAAAATTAAGGTCTGCAATTTTCTGAAGTTGGTCTGATATCAAAAGCCTTGAAAACCGGGAGGTGGGACTTAAATGTACGGTTTTGGGTTTCTGTCCTATCTGATACATCCCATTTTTGCCAGTGGGGCAAGGATCAGGGCATGGATTAATGAACAGGGCCATTTGAATTGAGCCTTCAGTCCAAATTGAGATTATTTTTGCTGATCCTAAGGCCTTAAGCAGGCTGAGAGGCATGAATTAATGAAGGAGATGTAAATGCTTTTGAATGTTATTAAGTCTATTTAAGTGTTAATATCTGGAGATATTTAAACACCCGAATGTACAATGGTGAAAGCAGTCAGACTGCAACTTTCAATCATTGTGAAAAATACAGGCTGCTACACTGCTTTCATTGATAGGTGATCCAGTAATAATTTAAGTAAAACATGACCACCTGCTTCTGTAATTTTAATAACTTCATTATTGGCATTTCTTGAGTGTCGTTATTGCAGCTGAGCCCACTAGGAATAATGCTTGCTTGAGTTTCAAATGTATATAAGCACTTATCAAGCAGAAGTGCCTCAATTCACATTTTGAATGACAGGTTTAAGAGGCGACTAAAGAATTAGCGGTTTCTGATGTGGTTATTCAATAAAACGTTTTTATGATTTGAACAGATTGGCCACTCGAGAGAATTTAGAATTGTTGAAGGGGTCTCATCAATTAGAGTTTAGTCCTGTGTCAAGTGTGCATGTATGAGCGCTCTGTTAGATTGTAAGAAGATTAATTTCTTTATTTCCAAATGGTTCCTATTATCTATTCAGAGTGGACAACGGAGAAACGGCTGTGGAACTGGCATGGGAGATGATTGAGATAGGATGGAGTTGTCATGAGGATATGAGTTCACATTCAGTGCCAGTGAAGGCCTTAACAGCCTTTCTAGAGCTTGGCTAATGTCTCAGTGAACTGACAAGGCCCTCAAAGCAGCTCCTGTGGGTACACACCAACTGGAGTGGCTGTCTCTGGACTGCCTCTGGAGGTGGCAGGCTTAATTCAATTCTGCTCCTGTCCTCTGGAGGAAAGATTGCTCAGCACAGGGTTGTTTCCATGGAGATAAGCCTGTTGAATCCGGCTATTTCCCCAAACTGCCTCAATGGTGCCAGTCCAGTCCAAAATCTTGTTTGAAAATTCCAACAGCAATTAAAACCTGAAGAACATGTGACTCCCAATGGGCACTAGCTCATTTTCAATGCCATGGAGGTTAATTTGCAGCAATTATCAGTTAGCACACAACTAAACTGGCACTTCATCTGATATGCATGAAACCTCTAGCTTTACGTGTGCTCTGTTTCTATTGTGCAGACACAGCAACAAAACTATTCAGTTGCTGTCAGTGGTGAGGCAGAGAGTAGGAAGCTGTTATCCTGTGGCTAATGCCACACAACTTCAAATTCTAGATATTTGGGCTTAACTGTGTATCTACTCCTTGCCTTAAGTTCCAGTACCACTTATACAAAATTATAGCAAGTGCTATTTATCTCACCATGAAGCTGACAGAAAATTGTGGTCCAAGTGCATAGTCAGCTATTTAGGATAAGAAGATATTTCTTACAAAATGCAAATAATGCAAAATAAAACGCAAACGTGATTCTTTGTCTTTCACGACTTTCTTTTCTGTTTCATGTTTCCCACTGCAATCCCCTGCCACCTCAATCCCTCCCTTGGGTGGCTATGAGAGAGAACAGATGACAAGCTGACTGTCACAGTAAATGCTCTAAGATTGAGGAATGCAAAACCTCATCATGTCTCATCTGGCTGGGCTCCCACCATTTGGATCAGACTTCCTTTCGGAGCCTTCTCCCCATTGATGAAATAGATACGACTGGGAGCCAGCTTTCTGAAGGTGCTTTGAACAGTCTGCAGTGGATTGTGAGAGAATAATTTCCAGGTGTTCAAGGCAGCTCTGTTATCCTGATAAGATACCCTTTAAAAGCAGAAATGCAGAAGTGGATTTTCTCAGATTTTAGGTTGGGGATTGTAAATCCCTCATCTTGCTGAGCAGGAAATACTCGCGACGGTCAAAGGTTTCTATTTGAATGGTCTTCAAGTGTCACGTCATTCATTACATATGGATATTGGAATGATTCCCAAACAATGAACTGCCAAATGCTTCTTTAGCTTGGTATCATACTATAATGGCAGCTGGATGCCAGGGCATTATCGAGCCAACTGTCCTGCGATGGAGAGAATTGAATCTTACTGTATTGTGGCAACATGTCATGTTCATTGCGTATCAAGGAGGTCTCCTCTTGCTTTCATCCCAAACTCATCTCACAAAATATCCATCACTCCCTCCCCCATGGTGCCTCTCTTCTCCAACGCTAGCTGGATTCTCACAGTCACCGCACATATTCGACACTGCTGCGCAACCCATGATCACTGGTGCAGGCACAATTTCAGAAGGTCACAGTTCACCCAGGCAAACACCTTCAGATCACAGCAGCCCAGAATACTTGCTAGACAAAGGGATGTTGCTGCTCAACTTTATCAGAGACCGGGAGGTCCTACTGGAGGGACAGGTGACTGGACGGACATCTTCTTCTCAAGTAGGCCACAACAATAGACCCTGCCTGCCTGGTCAGAGATTGCCACCCAGGATTGCCTGGTCTCAGCATTTGGAGGAACACCCAGCAATGTGAAAGCAGATCAATGATCTTCTTTGCTCTGTCAACGTCCCTCTGGTACCACACGCCAACTCTGACCACCTCATTGTCTGCTACTCTTACTGTTCCCTCACTTGTTCTCACCCTCCCAATACCCCCATATCATTAACTCTATGCAACTTTTCAATCACTCAGGGATACCTCACCACCTTTCCCTCTCAGAGCTGTGCCACCCACTGTCATCTCAGTCAGTCGCTCCCTTGCATAGCAATTAAAGGAGGAATGCTGAGAACACTAAGGTAGGTACTAGGTGAGTGAATACTAAGAACGCAAGGGAGCAGCCCTGAGATGCAGCCTGGTCCTCTCCGTGAGCCAGGTGCTGTGTCTTGTGCTTAGTGGCCTGTCACCTACATTTCACTGCTAGTGCTCCAAAATGTAGCATGGCAGTGTGGAAGTGCATGGTTTGGAGTTGTGCTGTGTTGGTGTAGTCAGGCTGGCCAACGTTGGATCTTTTAATGTCCGTGAGTAAGGGGGCGCATATAGCTGCTCCCCAGGAAATGTGCCCTGGGATGACAGTGCCAGGGTGCCAAGGTACGCAAAGTACAGGTCTGGAGAAGAAAGCAGCCAGCTGAGTTACCAGCTACCCGCTCTGAGAAGGGTCACTGGACCTGAAACGTTAACTCTGATTTCTCTCCACAGATGCTGCCAGACCTGCTGAGCATTTCCAGCAATTTGTGTTTTTGTCATCACCAGGTACCTGGTCTGGGATGTCCATGTTGGGAATTTTCAGTGTCTAGATGCTGACTGGCAAGTGGTAGTATAGAATGCATATTAATGAGGAGAAACTAAGTAATAATGAGGTGATAATGAATGACTAATAGCCTCTCGCGACTCACTGGTGAGAATCTTAACTTGACGATACAGAATTTAGTCAGAAAAGGTGGCTTGTTGTTGAGAAAGGTCTCAGTCAACTTCTCACACAATTCTCCCACATTCTTTGCTATATCCCACATCATTTAAAACCTGGGCAGTTTCCAACTGAACACCATTTCACCCCAGTTTTCTTAGTGAGTGAAAGGCAAACTACACTTAAACAAAAACACACGCAAATGCCTTTGTCTTACCATGAACACCGTCTTCAAATATTTCCTATTTCAAACCATGAATTACGGATTTTAAATAAAATGTGATTTGGGAGGCAGGGTCACGATTGGGAAGTGTGTGAAGCAATGAAACTGAGAGTACATCCCACAGATCTATCCATTTGTTGTGTATTATTGAATGCTATCACGTGGCATCTGAGTGAGAGGCAGCAAAAAAATATGCTATTACTTTGTGTCCCATGGTAACCCCTTGTGAGCTGCAGTTATAGTTCAGAGGAGCCAGGAGACATGTCAACTGCATAAAAAGTGCAATTTATTAGAAGGTGGAGAGGAGCTGTACTTTCTTTTTATTTTTAACTGCAAAATCTTGCACACTCTCTGCACAGAGCTTAATGACCATAGTTAAGGGAGGACAGGGAACAAGAGGATCTGTGATTGATTATGCTCTACTTGGCCACTTAATACATTAGGTACAGATACCATATCGAGCCGATCATAGCACGAGCCATAAGGATTACAAAGTGGCATTTATACAGCAGCTAAAAGATTTCAGATTTCTATGGACAGCAGCAACCTGATTACAAAGCATATACTTTACTCCATATTTTTCAATGTCATACTGTCATGGGGCGCCCATCAATGGGCTGTTATTACAAAAGCTTTTGATTAATATTTCATGGAAGAACTGAAATTACATCCTTTATAGTTTGCTCTTTTAATGGGGCTGCAACATATCTGGCAAATACCTTTTTACAGCTGTGCCTGGTTTAATTTGAGGCTACTTCCACAAACTGCACTCAGTTTACCAGAAGGCCATTCAAACTTTGCTGTAAATAAATCAAATATAATAAAAGGTGAGGTGAGATGATGTGTTGCTCTCTCCGCAGCAGCTGCAGCCTTAAAAGGCTGAGAGACCACCACACATCAAAGGAAAAGTAACTTCAATCCTCGTCCAAAACCAGTGAAAACAGCAGTCCATTGTGCACATACTGCCTCCATGTTACGTTAACACAATAATGAGTCCAATAATGTGTTGGGGACCTTTCCCAGACAAGTCGACGGTCTGTAACTACGCAAAACAGAACCAAGAACTGTCTTTTTATTATTCAGAGTATGTACCTCACTAAGGAGTTTTCAGGACAAATGATATCCAACAAGCTGCTCTGAAAATTCTACTCACATTTTGACATTTGTGACACATATCCCATTGCAGAAGTCAACTTGTCAAGTAAATGTTACTTCTCCACATCTATTAAAGTGAACTCATCCTTTGAAAAATTTCAGACCCTGAACCTGACAGCAACTAATTAGCTCTTCACTGAGCCACATCCTATCTATTTACCTAGTTTGTTGAATCCATTCATGTGATTGTAAGATGTATTGGTTACAAACAGACTAAAGTAAAATATAAAAGAAGTCATTTCCATTGATCATCAAGAGAAATATAAATTGTAGCATGTAACCAGAACAATTGCTAGGATGATTTTAACCTGACCAGTGGAGCAGAAACTGAGTAGGCAGTCAGTTAAAACTGATTGTGACTAAGCTATCAATGTTCTGTTCTGATTCTACTGTCTGTAATTTTAACATGCTCATCTGAGCAAGCAAGGACATGTGTCCAAAGCCAGTAGCATTTCTCTTCATACACTTAGATCAATTATTCAGTCTTGATTGCCATTTAACTGGTGACTCAATCAGGGAAGGCAGGTGAGAAGAAGATCCAGATCCAGAAGTTAGGTTCTGGATGAGAATGGTAATGCTACAGGCCAAGCAATCCAAAAGCCTTTATGAATACGCCAGAAATGCACGTTCACGTCCTACCATGGCAGCTGGGGGAAATTTAAATTATCTAAAAAATCTGGAACATGATAGTGACAGGTGTGATTGGGAAATATGTGAACGATACAAAAATTGGCCGTGTAGTTGATAGTGGAGAGGATAGCTATCGACTGCAGGAAAATATCAATAGTTTGCTCGAGTGAGCAGAAAAGTAGCAAATGGAATTCAATTCGGAGAAGTGCAAAGTTCTGTATTTGAGAAGGACAAACAAACCAAGGGAGTATAAAATAACTGGAGGGAATTAAGAAGAGGCAGAGGTTGTGAGTGACCTTGATATGCATTTACAGAGATTCCCGAAGATGGCAAGATAGATAGGCAGAGTGGTAAAAAAAGGTTTATGAGATGTTTTCCTTCAGAGGGTAAGGTGTTAAATACAGAAGCAGGATGCAATGCTAGAACAAAGTGAAACACTAGGTTAGGTTACAGCTGGAGCTCTTATACACAGTTCTGGTCATGACATTACAGGAAAGATACAATTGCTCTGGAATAGAGAAAACCAAAAGATATAGGAGCAGAATTAAGTCATTCAACCCATCAGGTCTGCTCTACCTTTCATTCATGACTGATATGATTCCCAAATGCATTCTCCTGTCTTCTCCCATAATCTTTGATGCCTTACTAATAAAGAACCTATATCTGCCTTAAATACACTCAATGATTTGGCCTCCAGAACCTTCTATGGCAGGGAGTTCCACAGATTGACCATTCACAGGCCGAAGCAATTCCTCTTGCCAGTTCTAACGGGTCATTCTCTCACTCTGAGGCTGTGCCTACTCTCACCTAGTAGCGGAAGCATTTTCTATTCAGGCTTCTGTGTTTTGTAAGTTTCAACAAGATCTCCCTCATCCTTCTAAACTCTAACTAGTACGTTGATATTTTGGGTTGGGGCATTTCTGAAGAAGGGTCCTGAACCGAAACATCAACTTTCCTGCTCCTCTGATGCTGCCTGGCCTGCGGTGTTTCTCCAACTTCATGCAGTGTGATATCTGACTCCAGCATCAGTAGTTCTTACTATCTCCTTATAATGACAAGCCCTTCATTCCCGGGATCATTTTCATAAACCTCTTTCAGACCCCGTGCAATGCCAGCACACCCTTTCTTAGATACGGCACTCAAAACTGTTCATAATATTCCAAATACTGTCTGACCAGAACCTTATACGGGACATCTCTGTTCTTGTATTCTAGCCCTCTTGAAATGAGTACTTACATTGCATTTGACTTCCTAACTGCCAACTGAACCTGTATGTTAACCTTTTCAGAATTCTAAGTCCCTTTGCTTCAGGTTTCTGAAGCCTTTTCCCATTTAAAAATGAGTCTATGACTCTATTCTTCCTACTAAAGCGTATAACCTCATACTTACCCACATTGTATTCTACCTGCCACTTCTTCGCCGACCCTCCTTCCCTGTCCAAGTCCTTCTGCAGCCTCCCCATTCCCTCAACTCTACCTGTGCCTCCACCTGTCTTTGTGTTATCTGTAAACATAGAGACAGTGCTGTCAGTTCCTTAATGTCAGTTAAGTGGAACTCCACTAGTCACCAGCTGCCATCCTGAAAAAGAGCCATTTAGTCTGACTGTCTGCCTTTTACCAAACAGCCAATCCTCTGTCCATGCCAGTATCTTGCCCCTGACATCAGAGGTACTTGTCTTCTTTAAACTTGTCAAAGGCCTTCCGGAAATCCAAATAGATCACGTCCACTGGTTCTCCTTAGCCTAACTTGCTTGTTACCTCCTCAAAAAATTCTAATCAATGTGTCAGGCATGACCTCCTCTTGATGAAGCTGTGCTGGCTCAGTCTTATTTTACCTTGCACTTCCAAGTATTCCGAAGTCTCACCCTTAACAACAAACTTGCAAATCCTAACACGACTGGGGTCAAACTAACTGCCTATAGTTTCCTATCTTCTGTCTCCCCCAAATTCTCCAACAGGGATGTTACATGAGCTATTTTCCATTTCTCTGGACCCTCCCTGACTACAGGGATTCCTGAAAGATCACCACCAATATCTCTACAATCTCCTCAGCAATGTCCTTCCGACCCTTTAGGCGTAATCCATCTTGTCCAGGTTTAATTATCCACCTCGAGACCTTTCAATTTCCCAAACACTTTCTCCTTTGTGATGGCCACTACATTCACCTCTGCCCCTTGACTCTCTCTGGTATGCAAAGGAAATTTACAAGAACGTTGCTAGGGCTTAAAAATTGCAGCAATGAGCAAAGATCAGACAGGATAGGGTAGGTTTTCTTCAAAAAGAGGGACCTCAGAGTTAACTTAATTCAGGTGTAAAAAAGTGAGGGGCCTAGATAGAGTGCATGTGAAAGACCCATTAATCCTAGCAGAGGTAATTTAATAAAGGACACAACTTTAAGGTGATTAGAAGGATTGGAAAGGACATTAAGAAGTTAGAGGTCAGTGTCTGCAATTCACTAGCCTGTTAGGAGTATTTAACTTGCAAAGGCAACTGACCAGGGAATGCTAAATAGGAAGAGAATGGCTGGCTAGTTTATTTAGTCAGCACACACATGATGGGCTGATTAGCATCTTCCGGGGCTGTAACATTTTTATGGTTTGTACATTTCTAAGATGTGAGTTTCGTTAACATGATCATGAAGCTGCCACAACACTCATTTGGTTCCTTCATGTCCTTACTCTGCCATTATTTCATTTGGATTTCCCAAAGCTGTTTGTTAAGGTATTGCAGATCAGGTTCCTTCAAAAGACAGCAGCCCATGGTGTTGCAAGTCGTACATTAGCATCGACAGAGGACTGGCTAAGGAATAGAACTGGGATAAGCAGCAGCACTTCCAGGATCACGCACTGCCATAGGGATCGGATGGACCAAAATCTACCGAGCCAAGTTTGTGGATAACACAGAGCTAGATGGAAAAACAAGTGCGAGGGATGTACAGTGACATAGGTACAAAATGTGTGGGCAAAAAACTTGATAGATGGAATATACTGTTGAAATATGAGAGGTTCTGCACTTTGGCAGGAAGAATAGAGGAGTTGGCTTGTATTTAAATGGGGAAAGGCTGCTGAGAGCTGCAGCACGGAGGGATTTGGGGGTCCTCGTGCATATATCCCAAATTGTTAGTATCCAAATTCAGCAGGTGAGAGAGAACACAACTGAATGTTGGAACGGAGTGTGGAATAGGGAGATCCTGCATAGACTATACAATGTACAAGTTAGACCACACTTACAACACTGTGAACAGTTTTGATCCCCCTAAGGGAAGGTCCAACAGTATGAGAGGCAGTTCAGACAAGGTTCATTAAATTGATCCTAAGCATGGAGGGATTTTCTAATGAGGAGAAGTTTAGTTGGTTGGGCTTGTATCGTTAGAATTTAGGATCGTGAGGAGATGTAGTAAAGCATATCAGATTCTTACTTAGCTTGACAGGGTGGATGTTCAGAGGTGTTTCCTCTTGTGGGACTAGGGGAGGAGCGCATAGTCTCAGAGTTAGGGATCACCCATTTAACTTAGAGAGGAGAAGGAATTTCTTTTTTGAGTGAGTTTTGAATCTGTGCAGACCTTTAAACATGGATGGCTGTTGACGCTGGGTCATTAAGAATATTCACGGCTGAGACAGACAGATTGTTAATCAGTAAAGGAATCAAAGCTGGTGAGGAAAAGGATGGAAAGTGTAGTTGAGGACAATCAGATCAACCATGATCTCATTGAATGGCAGATCAGATTCGACTGGTCGAGCTGTCTATTTCTGCTCTTATATCTTATGGTCTGTCCAGCTCTGGCTTGCACAACTCCAGATCCACAGGAAACTGGTGGTCTTTAAATTAGCCTCTGGGATGGCGCAAAGTGTCCTGCAGACCTTTGGAATAAGTGAAGATCAGTGGTCACAGATCAGGAAAGGGCAGTAGTGCAAATGCCAACAACCTGTAAGTGGTAACACAGTGTGGAACTGGAGGAGCACAGCAGGCCAGGCAGCATCAGGGGAGCAGAGTTGGGATCCTTCTTCAGAAATTTCCTCTGGCATTGCCTGGCCTGCTATGTTCCTCCAGCTCCACACTATTATCTCCCACTCCAGCATTGGCAGTTCCTACGATTTCAAGCTGTAAGTGGTAATTGAATTTGTTTGTCCACTGAAGCTGCCTGAGCTGCTGAGAGTTTCCGGTACGCACTCTTTGTCAGTTTTTTAGCATCTGCAGCATTTTACTGTGTAAATAGAGTCACAATATTTTGCTTGTCCACTGTAGGAGCAGACGCTAGCTACGCATACCAAGAAATGATGGGGTGACATGATTTTTTAACCACTGTCAACAAAAGGTGTAGAATTCATCAGTGGCCTGTGTTAATTCCTTCCAAAATGTTCACCTGATCACGCCACTCACCAAAAATTGCAAAACATAATCCAGCAATTAACACTTTGGCATTTATAATTTTTGTGTTGTTTCTTCTATTTAACCCACTAGTACTTTTGATCATTCACAGCATTGTGGATGTCATTCGTTGCCCATTCCCAATTCCGCAGAAGGTAGTTGAGAGTTAACCACATTGCCATGAGTCAAGTCACATAACATGAAGCCAATTTTAAGATAAATGGGGAAATGTTACATAATTATATTACTGGCAATTTTGACTTAGGACGCTTGCACATAACCTTTGTCTGTAAAGGTAGTAGGTGAAGAATAATGGATTGCTGATATAAAATTACCTGTTTTACAAAGTCAAAATTACACCCAGTGAGTGATCATTACTACTGGAAACAACTTAATTCCTACGCTTCTAAGAATTGGTAGGTGGAATAGTTCAGCAAGATGATTACTTCTATAAACACAGACCACAGGCTCGAGGGTACGGACGGTCGAAGTATATTCAAGAATGATGTCTAATAATCTTGTATGAGCAAGTGTGAGTGTGTGTGCACAAGAGAGATAGAAACATAGAAATCAGATGCAAAATTAGAGTATTCAACTCTTGAAGCCTACACCACCATTCAATATGATCATGGGTGATCACGCAATTTCAGTGTCCCACTCCCCGTTTCGCTTCATACCCCTTGATCCCTTTAGCAGCAAGAGCCATGTGTGCATGTGTGTATGTATATATGTGTGTGTGTGTGTGTGTGTGTGTGTGTGTGTGTGTGTGTGTGTGTCTGTGTGTGTGTCTGTGTGCGCGTGCTTGTGAATGTTTTTTTTTAAATCATGGTCTTTTGTCATAAGTGAGCATCATTGGCAAAGCCAGCATATATTGCTGATTCCCACATCAAAGCATTATAGACAATTTGTTTGGGGGGGGTGCTGTGGTAGTGTATAAGGGCATGTGATGCTTTATCACTATGCAAAACTTTTCTTTAATGACAGCCTCTACTATATCAAAGTTTCAATTTAGCATTTGATTCAATCCATAGCAAATCAGTTCATCTGCGAGGAGTTTGGAAACTAGCACAAGTGCACTATGTAACATGGTTTTAAATTGTAAGAGTGAATTGACTCCTTTTATCCAGTTCATAGAGTTTACTGCAGGTGGGAGTAAGTATCAGGAATTTGGTGCACAGGTCTGCACACATCACAGGATTAACTGCTCGCTAGTTTGAAAAATCTATGTTAGCGACACAAAGTCTATGCCAGTTACATGCAGTCTAAAATGGGAAATATTTACATTTCCTTCAGCAACTCCGAAGTGCAGACTTCCTTCTTTTATGATATTAATCGAACTTTGCTCTGATATAGACACCTCCCTCTTCCTCATAAGTTTCTACTTATGTCTCAAAGGAAAGCATACTGCTGTGTCAAATGCATAATTTAGCAGAACAAGGTGAGTGGAATAAATCACTTCAAAACCACGGCAGAAGAAATACACCACTGGAATTTGACCTCAATTCACTAAAAGCAACTTCAAAAAGCTTCATGACACATTACTCCTGGGACTGATCACTGTTAACATCATTCCATGTCCTAAAATGCTGCCATAATTTTATATTATTTCTCTTTAATTCTCTCCTCTAGGACCCTGCAACAACCTTGTAATGATATCCAGAGCTTCTCCTCAACGGGTAAAAATAGAACAGTGTGGGTGGAGTTAAAGGTAAAAGTGAGCACACACTGAGAATTTGCAAGAAGCCTCAAATTTGGCTATGTGAATGTGAGAAGCATGGGGAGATAAGCACATGCTAGTAGGCTGATTGGCATTAGGCAAAAGAGACGATGGTACAGACTTTCTGTAATCTACCAAGCTGATCAGAATCTGGTGTGGTCCTGAAAACCACATATTTTGATGTAAAGAATCATAAAGAAACCTAATCCTGAAGACATTTCTGGACCTTGTCTTCTCCTCACCCAGTCTGTCTTGAGCCCAGACTCCATGATGTAGGCATAAAGCCACAAAAAATAAAATAAGTGACCATTCACATATGTCAACCAAGACAGACAGTACTAGCAGGTACCCTAACCTTGAAGGGGATCACAGTAAGGTAATCATGCTTTCATCAGACCCTTATACCTCGAGAAGCACTTGTAAGTGATGCAGATTGGAAGCTTATCAGGGCTAAGGAAACTGGTTCAACATCCCACACTGAGAAATAGTAAGGCCACTTATGCACATCACACATTGTTCCTCGTGGAATAAACTAATTTGGCACAGACGATGAGCTTCAGTCTGAGTAACTCGTTGTACATAGTGGTGATATCTCATGCAGATCAAAGTTTTTCAGAAATCAACAGGGATGTCACATCCTACTTTTCAAGGTTTACACAAACAGTTGCATGTAATGCAGGCATAGCATGAGCTATCCTTAATTGAATGAACACTAAGAATCCATGCACAAATCTATAAACCAGGTCAAAACAAAGTTTCATCCAAGGACAATTGCTCTATAAATATTGATGGAACGCTGAAAGTTGCTTAATATTAACATTTAAGCATTGTAATTGAATGGGAAAATCAGACAGAAGCAGCCTTTGGGGGAATCTGGCTACTCACTTGGAGATGAAGAGGCCTGTATTTCTTTGGACATTCCGTTGGTGTGCCTGTCAGAAATTGTTCAGATGTGTGCATTAGATCGAGTTTTCAGTCCTGCAGTGGCAGGAAGCCAGGCTGGTTCAGTCCATTTAAAAACAGCATTTGATTTTTTTTCCTCTGTGGAACTTCAAAAGATGCAAACTGATATTTCTGTCGAAAGAAATACCATGTAAGAAAGCTGTCCGTCAAATTTCCAGTTATGTCAATCTCAGCAAATTCTTCAAATAGGTTCAACATGTCGGTAAGAATTTTGACAATTCAAGAAAATTGTGTGGTCATGGCCTTTTTCCGACTCTTCATATCTCTGGAATTTCTTCAACTTGCTTCAGAAAACAGACCCTGAAGTGCCAGCCGCACTGTCTGGGTATGGTTAGATGCATGGAAGATCTCCACTTGGCATTTATCTGGATTAAAAATGGTATCTTGAGAGCAGCAAATAGGCTGGAAGTGGTGGCACGGTGGCTCAGTGGTTAGTACTGCTGCCTCACAGTGCCATGGGTCCAGGTTCAATTCCACCCTTGGGCAGCTGTCCGTGTGGAACTTTTACATTCTCCCCATGTCTGCATGGGTTTCCTCCCACAGTCCAAAGATGTGCAGGATAGGTGGACTGGTCTTGCTAAATTGCCCATAGCGTTCAGGGATGTGTAGATTAAGTGGGTTATACAGGGATGGGCATAGGTGGGATGGTCTGAGGGTCGGTGTGGACTTGTTGGGCTGAACGGCCTGTTTACATACTGTAGGGATTCTATGATCTATGGCAGCAAGGGCATAAATTGGAATCTCAGTCATGGCTGAACTGATTGCTCAGACAGTCTCAAATTGTTATCTTCTGGCCTCATCTGAATCGGTAATTGAGGTTATTCAAAAGAGGTAGCTTGGCCTCATGAAGGGAGAACAGAAAAGCATCTAAAATACCCATAGCAGACGCCAAATCACTTTTCAATTTCCCTTCAGAAACAGCCTGATTCATAAGCCTTGTTCTTGACTTTTCTTAATTCAGAAAAATATAAGTCATTCTATTCCCAGATCAACTAACCCCAGGAAAGGCAGCACGGGTCAGCTACTGCTGGGCCAATGGAACTTCCTTGATATATACCATCAACTTCTGTTCCAACATCTTCATCGCTGACCATTGTCAAAAAGTACTTGGGCCAACATTACATTATGAATGAGCTAGAATTCCTTTCACTTAAACATCAGAAAGAAACAAAAAAGTTCCATTGACAACAAATCAAAACTGCTTTGAATTCTAATCTACTTCACAGCTCAGCATCCACTCAATCAGTGGACTCATAAATTATCGAAGTGTCTGTACTTTACTTCAAAGTTCTGATATTGTTTAATTTACAACTGAAATTCCCGAATCAATGTATTGTCAAAACATGCCATTTGCGTAACGCTGTGGACTCTGAATGAAGAGCTTTCCATCACAAAATAGATTGCAAGTGAACATCTGTACGCACATGTTCAAGTCAAAATTCTTGAAATTAAGCAAACTCCAATCTAAACTTGTTTAGTGCACAAGCACTCAGACACATCTCTCACCTAACAGCATAAAGGCATATGAAATAAAGTCAGGAGTAGACCATACAGCCTTTATTCAATATTATGGCTGGCTTTAGACCTGAATTTAGTTCTCCTGTCTAGTGCCCATACAACTTGATTCCAAGAAAAATCAAATACCTATTTTTGCAACCTCGAATTTTGTAAATAATGAAGCATCCATGCGCCTTTGGGGCAGAGATTTGCAATTCATTCACAACATTCTGAATCAAGAAATGCTTCTTCCTCTCTGTCCAAAATGATTGGTCTCTTACCCTGAGGCATTTCTTGATTCCCCAGTCAGGGAAACAACCTGCCAGCATCTATCCTATTAATCCCCTTCAGAATTTTGTCTGTTTCAATGAGATCATCCCTCATTCATCTATACACCAGAGAATGTAGACCCAATTTATTCACCTCTCATCTGAAGACCATTCTATCAACCCAGGAAGTGACCGAGTGAATCTTTAGCTGTATCATCAATAAGGCAAGTATGTACTTACCTAGACATTTAGATCAAAACGGCACACAGGATTGGTCTAATCAAGGCCCTGTACAACTGTCACAAAACTGCCTTCTTTCTGTACTGAAATCCCCTTGTGATAAAGTTCAACATACCGTCTGTCTTCTGAATTGCTTGCAGTACCTGCATGCTAACTTCTTTTTCTTTGCACAAGTCGACACAAGTCTATTTAAACGCCAACATTAGAAGTATCACACCTTTTAAAACAAGATTGTTTTTCCATTTATGCTATTAATGTGAACGACTGTCAGACTTTCCTGCATATTTTCCATCTGCATTTATCAACATAAAAACGTGAAATATTCTGAAGGGAATCCACCGGCTAAACAGTATTCTTAACAAAAGTACTTTTGATGGGTGATCATTGTTGTAATTCAAAAGACACACCAGCAAACCAACAGTGTCTAGTCCCACAAATCGCAATGTGCTAACGACCAGATCGTGGTTTTGTGTGTTGATTGAGGGGCATACATCAACCATAACATCAGGGAGAGCTGACAATCTCTTTGTTATTCTTGCCTTCAAAGAATTCTTTATTTTCCTTTGAAGTTATGCTTTACTCTAATGGATTCTCATTTCAACTTTGTGCTTTGCCACCTTGTATGGTTGGACAACATTGAAGCCTGATATAATGTGAAAGAATATAAAGAATACGATTATTACAAGCAACAGTCACCCCTCCCACAAACTGGAAAAGTGTTCTGCTAAGTTGGCACACTTTCATGAAATTGCTTTCGAAAGTGGAGGATAAACGTGATGACATATTTGGAGCAGTGATGTTGAATTGCACTCAACACTCACAATAGCCGAAAAACGCTTGAAAAGCACAAAGGACAAAGAAAATTACAGCACAGGAACAGGCCCTTCGGCCGTCCAAGCCTGCGCTGATCCAGATTCTCTTTCTAAACCTGTCGCCTATTTTCCAAGGATCTGTGTCCCTCTGCTCCATGTTCCATTCATGTATCTGTCTGGATTCATCTTAAATGATGCTATCGTGCCCACCTCTACCACCTCTGCTAGCAATGCATTCCAGGCACCCACCACCCTCTGCGTAAAGAACTTTCCACACATATCTCCCTTAAACTTTTCCCCTCTCACCTTGAAATCCTGACCCCTAGTAATTGAGTCCCCCATTCTGGGAAAAAGCTTCTTCCTATCCACCCTGTCTATACTTCTCATGATTGTGTAGATGTCAGTCAGGTCCCCCCTTAACCTCCGTCTTTCTAATTTCAACTCCTCGCATAACTTCCCTCCTTTGTCCTTCAGTGGGCCAACCCTTTCTCTAGTTACCTTCTTATGTATGAATAAAAGGCTTTGGGAGTTTCCTCAACCCTGTTTGTTAAAAATATTTCATGACCCCATTTAGCCCTCTTAATTCCTTGTTTCAGATTGGTCCCACTTTCCCAATATTCTTCCAAAGCTTTGTCTGTCTTCAGTCACCTTGACCTTATGTATGCTTCCTTGTTCCTCTTTGCTACTCTCACAATTTCACCTGTCATCCAGGGCTCCCTAATCTTGTCCTTTCTATCCTTCATTTTCACAGGGACATGTCTGTCCTACACTCTAATCAACCTCTCTTTAATGGCCTCCCACATATCAAATGTGGATTTACCCTCAAACAGCTGCTCCCAATCCACATTCCCCAGCTCCTGCCAAATTTTGCTATAGTTGGCCTTCCCCCAGTTCAGCACTCTTCCTTTGGGACCACTCTCGTCTTTGTCCATCAGTATTCTAAAACTTACGGACTTGTGATCACTATTCCCAAAGTAATCCCTTACTGAAACTTCAACCGCCTGGCCGGGCTCATTCCCTAATGCCACGTCCAGTATGGCCCCTTCCTGAATTGGACTACATACGTACTGCTCTATGAAACCCTCCTGGGTGCTCCTTATAAATTCTGCTCCATCTAAACCCCAACACTAAGTGAATCCCAGTCAATGTTGGGAAAATTAAAATCTCCCATCACTACTACCCTGTTGCTCCAACATCTTTCCATAATCTGTCTACATATTTGCGCCTCTATCTCACGCTTGCTGTTGGGAGGCCTATAGTACAGCCGCAACATTATTACTGCATCCTTCCTATTTCTGAGCTCTGCCCACATTGCCTCACTGCTCAAGTCCTCCATAGTGCCTTCCTCCAGCACAGCTGTGATATCCTCTTTGACCAGTATGCAACTCCTCCACCCATTTTATCTCCCTCTCTATCCCGCCTGAAGCATCTATATCCTGGGATATTTAGTTGCCAATTTTGCCCTTCCCTCAACCAAGTCTCAGTAATAGCAATAACATCATAACATCATAACATAGATAGACAGAGCTCTTAAAGATAGTGGAATCAAGGGTTATGGGGATAAGGCAGGAACAGGATACTGATTGTGGATGATCAGCCATGATCATAATGAATGGTGGTGCTGGCTCGAAGGGCCGAATGGCCCACTCCAGCACCTATTGTCTATTGTCTATAATACCGGCCTGAGTTCATCTTTCTTACCTCCTACACTTCTCACATTAAAATAAATGCACCTCAGACCACCCGTCCCTCTCTGTTCATCATCTGCCTACTCTTCCCTTTCGTCACAGTGACTTCATTATCTAGTTCCTTACAGGCTTTAGTTACTACCTCCTTACTGTACAATAACCTCCTCATTTGGTTCCTATCCCCCTGCCACATTAGTTTAAACCCTCCCCAACAGCATTAGCAAAAGCACCCCCTCTAGGACATTGGTTCTAGTCCTGTCCAGGTGTAGACAGTTCAATTTGTAATAGTCCCCTGTGTAAATACTCTTGTAATAGTCCCATCTCTGAAAAGATTCAGACAGTTAAGTTTCAGAGTTTAACCTATGATATGGACACTTTTTGACTGGTGGAAATAACACAACAATGTAAGCCCTGCAGGGGAGCATTGCATCTCAGTCCAATTTATATCAAAACTAGAACCACAGAAGTAATCTTTGTATGAAAACAAAGTTGCTGGAAAAGCTCAGCAGGTCTGGCAGCATTTGTGAAGGGAAAAACAGAGTTAATGTTTCAGGTTCGGTGACCCTTCCTCAGAACTTTGTACCTATCAAGGTCAACGCAGTGTGGAGCTGGAGGAACACATCAGGTCAGGCAGCAACAGGAGAGCAGGAAAGTCGATGTTTTGCATTGGGGCCCTTCTTCAGAACTTTAGAACGTGATCTCTCCTTCATATTTGTACCTATGCCACTTTTTGCTGTGATTCAAACTTCCATTCTCTCATGGACATAGTACTTAGGCTAGTTTTATTTTAAATAACCATTAATAGAAGCAGACATAAATATCAATGCAATTAGGTCACTGTCACAATTCAGGGGTCAGTAATAACTTAATATTAATCAGGAATTAAATCCACAAGGGGAGGGGGTGTTGGGACGAGCAGAGAGGGGGCTGGATGGCCTATGGTTTAAGGAATCAACTGGGACAATTCTAGAGAACCAAAGTTGGCCTCTTAATCTGCCTTCAAATAAAAGCAAAATATTGTGGAAGCCGGAGATCTGAAATAAAACCAGAACATGCTGAAGAAAATCAGCAAGTCTGGTCGCATCCGTAGAGGCAGAAACAAAAATTAATGTTTCAAGTGCAGTATGGCTCTTCTTTGGAACTTCAGACTCTTCTAAAGAAGTCATATCATCTTCCTCTTCACATCTCCCATGTGCTGTGTCTATCCTGTGGTTGTCTACTTCAGTGTAGCATTGCACTGATGTTACTTTACTCAACAGGAGTGGGGAGCACAGAATGTTAAGTTTTGATGGGGCCTTTGAAAGCAGTGGCTCAATTTTTTGGGCTCCAGGTCCCTGTCCCCATATGAAATATGGACATTTCATCCAGGGTCAGTGGATAGTGATGAGAAAAGAATAATTGCTGCCATTCCCCTCTCTTGGACCAGGCCAATTACATTTTTCCCTACAAAGATCCTGACTGAAATGAGTTGCCTCACCACAGATCAGGGATCAAATCAGGGACCTTTCTATTGCTAAAGGGTCAAAATTAACCACATTTCTCACTATATCATCAAAATAACTGACAACTATTCATTGCAGAGTCAGTTTAGTCTGTACAGAATGTTCTTAGAGAGGAGATGCAGTACACTGGTGTAAATCTTTGCTGACAATCTCTGGGGGCTGCTAACCTGAAGGAACAAGAGAATCTAACCCCTGCCTCTCACTTGTCGCAGTGACCCAGTATTACTGGGTGTGGGGAAGGGAAGACTGACTACAGGGATCCTCAGGCTTGTCTGGAGAATATATAAAAAGATCACCATGGGAACCAGCTCCAGCTGAGTGATATGAGCAGCCTTCTGAAAAGTACATGTCATTCATCATCAAACAGCTGCAGAAATTATAATTTGGTAAATATACATTACAACCACCACATCTCCCTAGCTGCTTTTGCTGCTGCTGTTAGTTTAGTTCGGATTCAAGAAGGCACACATCTGTGATCCAGCTCGCAAAGGTTACTCTGCAAAATCCTTTTGTTGCAATGTCAGAATGAAATTGCACAGTTAGCATTCTGTGGGTTTATTGGTGCTGCCACTCGGAAGAGGGAGCCAGGTTTCACAGTCCGAAACACTGACTTACACCGGTCAAAACCGTGTGTGCCATGGATACCATTTTGGAAGAAAATGGCACCTAAAACATCTAAAAGCCAGGCCCTTTATTGAAGGCACATTTCATTGCCATTGAGCTTCCTACTGATTTTGTCTCGGCTGTAATATGGTGGGACATTACAAATGTGTCCACGATGAATTTCTCTGGCTAATATTATTCATGAAATTTAAAACAACTGTGCCTTTAAAGCAGTGGAGCAATCACGGGGTCTCCTGCTATGCTGAATGCAATTTACATCTAAGATCCCATGCTCTCCTTGCGGTGGTTATACCAAATTAGACTGAAGAAATCAACATAAAGGACCAAATGCTCCAGGCTTGGTTTCCTGCCCAAACCAAAAGTATGCATTACCATCATACCAGGTTGAGACAATTCAAAAATGAAATTTGAACTTTCACAATAAATGCCACTAAGATGATTTCCCCCAATTTGTTTCGATTGGATTCGAACCCAAGAGTACCTGGATAGATTAATTCAATACTCCAATGTCAGCCTCCTGAGCTCCAAGCTCTAAACTTCATCACGTTGCAAGATCATTCGCACTCTTCTATACATATATATATATATATATATATAAACTCCTATTTTATGTCCCCATCATTCCTGTACTTGGATATCAACAGAGCTCCCATACCCCCAACACCACCAACTTTTGAATTTGCTTCCTTGGGTCAAAAAAAATCATCCAAAATTATTCCTGGCTCCGTGGCTTGTCAATGGTCTGGGATACTCAAGAGATCTCAGACAGAGATGCTGATATGAAAACAAAAAAGGTGAGGGCCCTCAGGGCGGATTCTCTGCTAGTACACACTCAAAAAGGAAAACTATCCTCCACTGGATCATCTATTGTGCCACTCAGTATCCCAGATCACTACCGAGTGAATCTTCCTAATTTTCTAGTGTTCTCTAATTGAAAGGTCAAACAGAACATGTCAGTAGGGTGGTGTTATCGAAGGAACAGGATCTCAACACAAAAAGGGCAATCGCAAGCACAGGAACAAAACACCATTCACTTGGGGTCAGCATGGCTACTTTTCACATAATCACTTAACTGGCTTTAGCATAGACGGCCTAAAGGATGACACACCTGCTGTAATCCTGCTTCATTGCTTTTTATTTTGGTGCAGGGTTAAAGAACACACTAATTAATTCTTAAATATTATCGCCCGAGTAGCAGTGACACTACTTCGAACATCCAATCCGATGTATCTAGGTTTTGATTGCCTTACATTGCATATTGCAGCAATTTGCATTCTTTTACAGTACAGACTGTGAAAACAACTTCCAGGAAGCAATACTGTGCTTATAATTCCGCTACCCATTTGAAAGGGAGAGTACTCCATAGATTGTTCACGTTCTGAGGAAAGGTCACTCGACCCAAAACATTAACTCTGCTTTCTCTCCACAGATGGTGCCAGATCTGCTGAGCCTTACCAGCAATTTCTGCTTTTATTTCTGGTTTCCAGCATCTGCAGTTCTCTTTTTCCTCCCCCTCTCTTTCTCAGTGCTCAAGTACAAAACGTACGCTGTTTTCAAGTTTTATTTGCCAAAGTTCAAGGCTTTAGCACAGTTAGAATGCAAGATAATTTGAAATGCCTTCTCTAGACTGCTAGCTTGGGTTAGATTGAAGAACACGAAGATGGATTTAGATTTCAAATTGCACCCACTGGAAATTCAGCCTGAATCCATGTAAGTACTCAGAATTATATTCCTAGGACATTGATAGGGCTTGACAACACTTGGGCCTGTGCAGGTGGGTTAATAGTGAGAATCATCGATCCTTAACTTTTCACATTTATAGTCTGCCCAGTATGGCAATTGCAAAATAGCAACATCATCTGCCTGCTTCAAAACACAGACCAACATTAACCAAGGGGAGTTCAGACTAGTGTCTGGTGTAAAGACCAAAGAAGTAGGAATGCAGACTCCAGTGAATGCAGATCATAGGCTCAAAGAGCCGTAAAGGCATGGAGGTAGGCCATTTGGTCCAGTGAGGACATGTTTACTCTCCACACAGTGTTACATTCAGTCCATCTCCTGAGCCCCGCAAGTTTATTTCCTTCATTCCAATGCACATCCAAATTCACTTCAAAATCACTCATTTTCTCTGTTTCAAAAATCCTTACCAGCAGTGAATTTCATATCATCAGTACTCATGTAATAAAGTTCTTTTCAGAACATCCCTTGCCTTGAAACTTAAATTGATTTCTCCTGAACCTGTACCAACTGCTAATGAGAACAACTTTTCTTTGTCTATCTTACCTAAACCTTCCAAAATTTTAAATACTTCTTGAAATGCTTTCTTGACTGACATTAGTCAAGGAGGATATTCCCAGTATCTCCAAACTGGCCTTGTACCGAATGGCAATCATACACAGAACCATTCTATTAAATCTCCTTCTCTCAACATTGCAGCACTGACAGCAAGAAAACTGTTAAGAAGGTACTTAGATACAAACATAATGATTCAGTCAAGCAAATGAAGAGCAAACTTCAGAACACAACTAAGCTTTTCATACTGTTATGCTCACACTTCATTTTGACTATACAAGGTGATCAGAAGCTTTTACAACAATTAATAAGTCCTAAAAAGGCAGGAGGACACACACTAAAATCTAAAATCAACAGGGGAACTGATGCCAACATGTTACCACTTCACATCCTGAAAGGCACATAGCTAAGAGGTGACAGTCCATGTGCAGTCTACAAGAGACGATCTCACAGTATGTAACAGATCACCAATTCCATGAATTGGCAGATTCACACAGACCTGCTAATTGGCAAGTGCATCTTGACTTCCCACAATCCTTTGCCTAGTAGATACTAATAGTCTAGCAGTGGCAAGTCTACCAGTGTGCATAATTTTCAATGTAGTCACAATTCATGAGATTCAAATAGCGTGGGTTTCCTCTGGGTGTCCGGTTTCCTCCCACAGTCCAAAGCTGTGCAGGCTAGGTGGATTGGCCATGCTAAGTTGTCTGTAGTGTTCAGGGGTGTGTGGGTTATAAGGGGATGGGTCTGGGTGGGATGCTTCAAGGGGCGGTGTGGACTTGTTGGGCCGAAGGGCCTGTTTCCACACTGTAGGGAATCTAATCTAAAAAATCTATCACTGTGTCAAAAGAGTACAAACAACATGCAAGTGAATCCAATGGTCTTCAAGGAGATCGCTTTGAAATAATATGTGGAAACAGCATCAGAGTTAACATTCTGAGTCCAGTATATCTCGTCTTAGGAACTATTTTGAAGAAGAGTCATCCCAGACTTGAAACATCAACTCAGTTTCCCCTCCATAGACGCTGCCAGACCTGCTGAGGTTCACCAACATTCTCTGTGTTTGCTTAACATAAAATAATCATTAATTTGCTGCGACACTGCAAAAGAACCGAAGCCTGCTCAGTTAGATATGCAGAAAACCAATCAGGCACCATGAGTGTGAGGAAGAACACTCTGACAGTGATTATTGTGTGCCACTATTGAGTGTCAGCAGCAAGAGAACCAAATTGTCAAGTATGTACAACAGAAAACATGTATCTCACCCAATGGATAGATAATCAAGATAAGTTGTCAAAACAAGCATTACATTGAAGTTGAAGTTATGTTTTACCTGTTTGTAATGTTATTGAATTGACAACACATGCCTCGATACAACTATGCATATCTATTTAGGTTAGGCTTTTATCTTTGGAGAAAGGGGCTATTGTGTTATGTTTCACAGCCAGTGTGTCAGTATTCCTTTGAGAACATGTGCATGAGACCATCAATGCATTATAGCACAGGACGCAAGGGTATGAAGGTCTCTAAGTTAGCTTGGATCACTTGAAGCATGATGCACTATGGGAAACATGATTAATTGTTACAATATAACAGTTTACGATTAGCTCAGACACTTATGTGCCTAAGGAATATAGTGTTGTCCATAATAGTTAGTTGCTATGAATGTCTTTTAGATTGTTCAATACTAAGATAGCCACATCTAGTTTCTCATGTCTGGGAGCTTTTTGCTGCTTTTGGTAAAACATCTTCATGGAGGCAGACTCACAACAATCGAACAGATTGAAGGGAATGGATATGCAAATAATGACACTCAAATAAGCAAGTGAATATAGGTGCCACTATTTCCCATCAAACTTGCTGTATGCAAACTGGATGCTGTGTTTACCTAAATTATAATTGATTGGCTCCAGTGCACTTCAGGATGTGAAAGTATGCTACAAATGCATGTTTTTCCTTCCTTTATTAAATGGCTACCAGTCAGTGCCCCTCATGACCTGGGAATGTCACACTAGTTGATGTTTACCTGCTTAGTTGTTATGCATGGCCTCCCTTTTGGTTGGAGAAACTAAAATCTCTATTTCCTTGCCTGGCTCCATGATGCAAACAGTGGCAGACGTATTCAATTCACTGGTGCGTCAGTCATTGCTGCTAATCTGTGGGGAGTTTGAACCAGCTGGTTACAACTGCACCGAAACAAATGTAACAAAAAACAAATAATGATAATGGCTTGAAACAATATTCTCCAGAGGGATCAGCGTACGAAATTCCCTCATTAAAAAAAATAGAAAAATATAACTCCCTTCACATCATTAATTCCGTCTTCTCCATATTATATTTAAAGTGGCAGAAAACAGTCTGTACTTAGGTAGTATGTTAGGCAATGATATACTTCTGAAGTGCAGTCACACAGAGAAAATTGGTTCTGAACGTGCATCTCACAAGATCCCCCATAAATCATGGAGGCAATTGAAAGAGGAATGGTGGCCAGGCTTCTGAAAGAATTCAAAAACAGAAGGTACTGGAAAGGATCAGCAGGCCTGGCAGCATGTGGACAGAAATCAGAGTTAACGTTTCGGATCCAGTGACTCTTTTTCAAAATGTGCTGAGATCTTCCAGCAATTTCTGTATTTGTTTCTGGATTCAGTTCTTTTGGTTTCTTTTCACTGAATGAACTCCCTCTTCTATGGGATAATGCCACAGTATTTAATGTCTCTTGGGCAGACAGATTAGGCTGGAGTCCACATCCGATTTGAAATCTATCACCTCTAAGAACGCAACACTCCCTCAGCACTGCTAGATTATGCGATAAAGTCTGTGGCAAGACTTGAAACCCAAACCTGAAATAATCAGCATTTTGACTCCAGCATCGCTGTCTGATGTGGGCTACAGTAGGTGTTCAATTCTGTAGCTCAAAAAAAAAAGCTGGTTTAAGCATTGCAGCTCAAAATAGATACATTTGTGTTGTAGGATCTAGAATCCAATGGAAGTGGAAGGTGGTCATTAACAAGTGTGAAGACTACCTGAGCAGGACTTTATATTGAATATACCATATCACAGTTTTGCCTAAGAACTACAGCTTAAACCATTCTGACTAACCATCAGATGTAATATTACATGCTTGTTTCATACTTCAGCGTGTGGAAATACATACACCTTTATTGTACAAAGACAGGGCAGGATATTTTCAACATTGAGTTCTTTCCATTACAATATTTTCCCATGGTAGGAATTGTAGTGAAAGTGCACTGTACAGTACATAAACAATATATATTTAGTTATATTATAAACAACCTGAGAGTCTCCTCTTTCATCGGGGACTTGAAGGATATAATCCTGACAAAAGGTCAAAGCCTTGAATTGTGACACATTTATTTCTCTCCCCACTAACACTGCTTGACCCAGATCAGTTATAGCCCTCTCAGCTCCGAGGCAGACATTCGGCCTCCACTCCAGAGACTGGCAAGGCTATAAGACTTGGGAGCAGAATCAGGCCATTCAGTCTATCAAATTTGCTCCACCATTCAATCATGGCTTATATGTTTCTTAAACCCACTCTCCAGCCGTCTCTCCGTGACCCTCGAACTCCTTCAACCAACAGCCTATCTATCTCTATCTTAAATACACTCATTGATTTGGTGTCCACAGCATTCTGTGGCAACATATTCCACAGACTCACCACCGTGTGGCTGAAGAAATTCCCTCTCATTTCATCCTGAAGGGTTGTCACTTCACTCTGAGGCTGTCTCTCCCACAAGTAGAAACATCTTCACAACCTCCACTCTGTCCAGGCCTCTCAGTATCCTATAAATTTCAATCAAATCCACCGTAATTCTTCTAAACTCTGTCAAGAACAGACCCAGAGTCCTCAAACTCTCCTCATACAACAAGCCCCTCATCCTCAGGATCATTGTGTAAATCTCCTCTGGACCAACGTGAACACCAGCACATCCCTCCTTAGATATAGGGCCCAAAACTGCTCACAATATTACAAAATGTGCTCTCATTAGAACCTTATTCAGCCTCAGAAGTACATCTCTGCTCTTGTATTCTAACTCTGTTGAAATGAATACTAACATTATATTTGACTTCCTAACACACCAACAGAACCTGCATGTTAATCCCTAACTAGGACTCCCATCTCCCTTTGTGATTCAAATTTCTGAAGCTTTCTCTACTTAGAAAATAGTCTACTCTATTCTTCCTACCAAAGTACATAACCTCACACTTTCACATATTCTAGTCCATCTGCCACTTCTTTGTCTACTCTCTTAGCCTGTCGAAGTCTTTCTGCAGTTTCACTGCTTCCTCAACATGACCCGCCCCTCCATCTATGTTTGCATCACCTGTAAAAATTGCAACATTGCAGTCGGTTCCTTCATCCAGATTGTTAATGTATAACATGAATAGTTGTAGTACAAACACTGATTTCTGCAGCTTCCATCCTCTCCCTGCCTACTGCCAACCAGCAAATCTTCTATCCATGCCCGTACCTTGCTCCTCACACCATGGGGCCTTACCTTGTTTAGCAGGTTCCTGTGCAGCACCTCATCAAAAAGCTTCTTGAAATACAAGTAGATCACGTTTACTTGCTTTCCTTCGTCTAACTTGCTCATTATCTCCTGAAAGAATTCCAACAGTTTTGTCAGGAATGACCTCTCCTTGACAAACTGCTGATGCTGCCTTATTTCACACTGCAACTTGTTCTGGAAGCTTCCTCCCCCCTTTAACTTTTTCCTTAAATTTCCATGCAACTGATCCTTCAGGGGTGGTGCCTATCACATTCATCATTATTTTTTTAATTTGTGACTTCTTAAAATAAGTTCATCTGCAAATAAGCAATGAGCACGTTAGCTTGGCTCAGTGGTAGCACTGGCATCTCTGAATCAGAAAGCATTGGATTCCACTCCTGTATGTTACATGACTAATATTTTTGAATATTGGTGAGGATGTTATTTGGATGACGTATTAAAATGTTGCTTTTTCCACTTAGGTAGATCCAAGGTGGCATTTCTGTAGGTGAAGGGAATTAACCCGGTGAACTGAACAGCACTGATCATTTTACTAATGCTAAGAAACCAGATTACGTGGTCATTTAGTCTGCAGTTTATACTTAATCTTGTTAACACGCTAATGAACAAAGGTATGGTGGGACACTCAGCTCTGTGAAATAAGCGTCCTGTTTCATGTATAAACCTTAAGATATATCTCATGCCTTAGACACCTTCATAACCAAGTCATCAATCTGAGGAACTCCCATTGCTATGGTGTATCCACAGAACTACCGCCATTTGTGGAATCTTGCTGTGTGCATTGTTAATTGCTGCATTTGCCTACACAACCACAGCGACCACACGTCAATGTGATTCCAATAGCTGCATGCAGTTTTGCACATTGAGAGTACATAAAAGAAGTGATATAAATGCAAATTTCTCTCTTTTATCCTTCCTTTTTTAATTAAGGGTCATTTCAAGCTCGAACGAAGAGACACAGATTGAAACCACATTCGTATCAAATGCATCAACAAACTGAGATAATATTCATTTGTTAAGATTTAACAAAGGCCTGTATCTGTAAAATTAGCTATACCTGCCAGGAAAAATAGACAAAGCACTTCTCAAGAATATAACAGCACTTTAGTTGCAAATTTTCTAACCTGAGATTTCAACCCCAAACCATTTGAAAACATAGGAGGCAAGTCATCCTGCACAATTAACACTCAAAATTATTGCAAGCATAATTTTAACAACTGCTATTGCTAGTAGCACTAACTATCAGTGTTTGTTATACAATTATATACAGGTACAATACAATTTATAATATACTGTATTGTGAGACAAAATGCCATTAAGGGTCCCTGCCACTGTCTTCCACATTGTGAGTTCTCAGAGTTCTGAACTGCATTTGGGGTAAGCAGGCACTTAGCACACAGATGGAACGATGAAACTTTAAGCGAGTCATTTTAAACTAATGGAATAAATCTACAACGAACACAGAGGCCAAGTCCATAGGTAAGCAATTAATTTGATCAACCTATAATGTAAGTCAGGTCAAGTGATTAGTGTAAAAATATAAAAAGAAAGCCCGTTTGACAATACATGAACTTAATTAATATTATTTGCAATGTATAATTTATCACAGAATTGTAATTAGAGTTTAATTAATGAGATCAATGCAGGTAAAGTTAAAATTAAATCAAGTGTTATAGAAATCGAGAGGGTTCATATTTTTCATGAAATTAGCATGAGTTGTGTAGATAATGAGTAAAACATTGAAGCTAACCTCCCTATAAAATAATACCAACATAAGGAAAACAGCTGTTAGGTTCACAGGCTCAAGGGCCTAAATGACCTTCTCCTGTTCCTATGTGAGTAGTTGGTGAATGATCATCCATTCAGTAGAAGTATGGCAAGGCAACTCAGTTCTGTGAACCACAGGGAATTTCAGGATGTATTTCATGTCATTGACAACAATACATCGAGGAAGTATTATTGGCTGGGAGTGGTCAAGTTCCGGGTTTTGCAGCTTGAACACCATCGACTGTTACTGTGGTGCACGTCTGAGGCTGAATGTGACATGGATGGTGAATTTTTGTAGGTGGACTACATACAGTTAATTCGAACAACAAACTGGCAAGTGGGAGGTTGGACTGTTTTGTTGCAGGGAATGCACCAGTTGGATCGCAAGAACGCAACGCAAAGTGGAACTACGTCGTGCTGACTCACTGACTGTATAAGTAACATAACTTTTGGGAGAAACCGAATTTGACGCTTGAATGAGACATTGAATGAGATGTCATTGAGTTAAAGAAAACTGCCCAGCAACTGCTTCTGGATTGGTTTGAAGTGACAGTTTGTCACAGAACTGGGTGGGTGAGTACAATTGGATTCAGACCTCCAAAAGCCTGTAAATAAGTCAGATTGCTCTCTTTGTCCCTATGATAGGAACAAAACAACATTAAAAGACTTTGAAAAGAATAAATATGTAACTCTAACAAGAGACTGAGGTCCAACTGATCAGCTACCAAATTAAATATTGTCACAGTTGACAACAGTGTGTCATCACACAAAATAAAGAACTCTGAGAAAGTCCCCTCAGAGTTCCTTGTGGTTTTTAGGCACAGACTATTTCTTTTGCCTATTCTTTTTAATCCACGATCTTCCTGAAAAATTGCTTGCCATTTCATCTTGCCCATCCCATTTGTGAATGAATGTGTACGAGCTTGGATTTAATGAGAGTAGATTTTAAAAGCCTGCGCACTGGCAATTAGTAATAACGTTTGTCACACGTTAGAGGGTCGGTCTATAACAATGAGTAACCTTTTTTGTGGTCTAGTTCAGTGACGAAACCTGTGTATCTTAGATAGTGGTCACAGATAGTCAATAACCATCCCAGGGGTTAAATTGGTTATATTCCATATTTGTGACAACTCCTGGGCTAATGGGGCTTGATTTCCAATGGACTTTCTCCATCAGGATCATGACAACATAGATGGATTGAATGACTGCCAGGCAGACTGAGTACCCTTGGCAGTGATGATTCCTGTAGGGACTGCAGCAAAAGCCAAATTCAGAATGCTCAACTGTACAGAAGGGGAGGTGACAAATTCGGAAAATAATATGGATTGGGAATTTGATAGTTACGGTTAATTAATTATTTATTCCTGATGCCACGTTTTAATGAGGACAGAATTAGCACAGCACAGATGAATGCATGGTAAGACATGCTGCACAAGAGAAAGTTTTAGATTCCTGCTCATCTTGGAGGAGTTGAAACATGCACAGGCTACACAGGTCTACTTCAACAGAGCTAGGGCCAATGTTCTCAAGGGATGATTTGCTATTGCCACTCCTCCATATCCCTTCATTTACTGACAGACCAGAGATCATCTATAAAAACCTAAAGAACTGAGGCTGCTATAAATTAGTAACAAAGACAGAAGTTGCTGGAATAGTTCAGCATATCTGTGAAGAAGAAGAATCAGAGTTAACGTTTCAGGATCAGTGACTTGTAGTTCTGATCTGAGGAAGAGTACCGGATGCAAAACGCCAATTCTGATTCTTTCTTCACAGATGCTGCCAGACCTGCTGAGTTTTTCCATTGATCATCTATCTCTACCTTAAATGCAGAAAACAATGCAACACCAAATCCCTTCAGAGGAAAGAGAACATCAAAGCTTTGCAACCTTTTGAGTGAAGAAATTTCCCCCCATTTCACTTGGAAATGATCATCCCCTTACCAGAGACTGTGCCCCGTGTTGTGGAGCAAATGGAAACAATCTCTCAGCATCTACCCCGCCAAGCCCCTCTTCAAGTCTTGTGAGCTTCAACAAGATTGCCTCACTTTCTTCTAAGCTCAAGAGAATATAAATGCAATTTACTTGTTCTCTCAACATAGTACACCCTTCACATTCACAGTATTGGAGGTGGTGAGCACAGCTATGGCTGCCAGGTTTTGGGCCAATCAGCAAAAGTGCTAGTGGGTGTGTCTTCCGGATGGGGTGTTGTTGAGTGATCTTAAAGGGGATGGGGAGGTGGGGGTGATGTGTTTACTATGGTGTCATGAGCAGAGTTGGGGGTGAGAGGGTGATGGGGCTGGTGGGAACAGTGAACGAGGAGTGTTGACAGTGCTGAAGGTTAAGGCAGGGGAGGGTATGGAGGGCTTGACAGGGCAGGGGTGGGAGAAGATTTTTTTTGAGCTGATTCAGCAAACCAGAATTAAAAGAAAATAGTTAAAAATGTTACTTGGTACTCCGTCACTATAAATGTCTCAGAGGTCTGATAAACAGCACTTAACTTACTCCATCAGAACCATTAGAAATTGGGAAAGGAGGAGGCTGTTCGGCCTCATGAGCTTGCTCCACCATTCAGTAGCATCATGGCTGATCCGACACTCCTCAAAGTCACTTTCTGACCCTTTACCCCATACCCTCAATTCCCTTACTGATCAAGAATCTATCTCATCCTTAAATATACACATGGACTCTGCCTACACAACTCACTTCCAAAAACTCACAACCCTCTGAGAGATGTAATTCCTCCTCATCTCAGTCTTAAATTGGTGGCTCTTTATTCTGAGGCAATGCCTTGTGGTCCCAGACCCTCCCATAAAAGGGAGACATTCTCCATGCATCTACACCGTCCAGCCCCTTAAAAATCTTGCATATCTCAATGCGATCACCTTTCATTCTTTTAAACTCCAGTGAGGAGAGCCCAAACTTGTTTGGCCTTTGAAATAAATAACTGCTCACCAATGTTTGTGGTAGAGCTTGCTTGCTGCTTTTCCAAATGGCAAAATAATTGCATTTCCAAAGCATGCCTGAAAGTGTTTTAGAAAGGCATTATATGAATCTAACTGTGTTTTTATGTCAATGACGTTGTTCTGGGTTACAGTTGAATGGGCACCTGTACGAGTGAAAAAGGGACATTCGATGTAATTAAGCTGCAACCAGACATTGATGAAGTCCTGACTGATAGCAAGGAAACAAAGAGAAGGACAGATTTCTCTTTTTTCACCTTTGCATACTTGGTGTTATGGAAAATTGCACATCCGCAGCTCATAATTTAACTTTAATTTTAACGGTTGGAAAGTGACAGGCTGGGACAGTACAATTCCCCAACAGACGACTACAACAAGGTAGAAAAGCTGTCTTGTCATGTTTACATTCACAAAGTGCAATGCACCTACCCAGGTCAGTATTACTTTTTAAGCCTGAAATTAAAATCTCGTAAAATAATACACTTTGTTTCATCAGTTAGGATGCAAGGACACTTCAATCGTGCAACAATACTGCAACAACAAACAGTTGGTTGGAATTAATAGGGAAAAAGTGTGTTTAATAACTAACTTTTTGACGTTTCACAAACAGGGATCCCTCCAAAAACATTCATTTGGTATTTAGGAAATGTTTGGCATCTCCATTCATCAAAGAGTTTGAATGAAACAAAAGCATACAGCAATTCTGTATTGTTGACTGAGTCTTGGGGCCAATCAAAATGCACACTTCAACAGTAAGACCAAATCGGTCTGCCATAAATTAGCTTCTGACTTGATTCCAACTTGCACTGAGCGAGTGATTGTGAAAAACTAGGCAGGCTTTTGACATGCTGTTATCTCAATCGGGCTACTTGACTCGACATGTCATGGCTCCATCTCTGTGACAGGCTGCACTTAAACACAGACCTTCTGGTCCAGTAGTGGAGTCCTATCACTGCGCTAGAAGATCCTCCTGCCAGATATTTCCCTGAAGTGATTCGTCAAAATTATCTGACAGAATGGCTCATCGACAACAATATTCAAACTAACGCCAATATGTGCATTTGCTAATGGCGAGTAGTGCCTTCCCTAATAGATCCTTCCTGCACACCTGGTTATCATTTTTCTCCTGTCCTGCTCTCACAAAGACATTAACCACTGCACAACTTCTGTTAGAATGTGCCTCTGTAATGAAAAATTGGGAAGAGACGCAGTGGTTTTTGTTGAGGCTTATTCTGATTAGCTCTGTAACACAGGACTCTGTGTTCTGTGGCTAGTTCCCATGGATGACCACTGACTTAACCATCAATTACTGCTGGAGTTTCACCAACTTGGGGAAAGGCCACATTTTGGTTTGTCTGAAACCTGTTTGGCTTCCAGTGCAAAGAGCTGTTGAGGCCAAGGGCCGGATGGAATGGCACAGAACTATGCTCTGGTTAAATACACTTTTTACCCTATCAGCGATGACTTTCCAAGGTCCAGGACAATGTGCTGAAGCCTGAGGCACCAGTTAGAAAGGCTCATCAGGGAAAGCCATCCTGGGATTGGACATCAATGGGCGAAAACCTATGTTAAACACTTCGGGGTGAATGCGCCAAAAAATGACAAGTGTCATGAATCACCTCATTTACTGGATTAGAAGCATAGAATCCCTACATTGTGGAAACAGGCCCTTTGGCCAAACAAGTCCACACCGACCCACTCCTCTATAACCCACCTAAGCTCCACATCCTTGAACACTACACTGGAGAAAGCTGATCTACATTTCACTTTATGTTGTGTCAAATTTGAAGTTTTCTTTATACTTTCATGAAACTTGGGCATCCCCAATTGTCGTCAAACTGTTGTGGCTTTGGAACCATGAGTGGGTTTAACTGGGCAAAGATGAAACATTTCCTCAAGATAACCACTTCGCCTCAATTTCCCTGTAAAATATTATGTTTGCATACTTGTACAAATGTTATGAACAATGCATACTTTTGGGAAAAGAAATGTCTTCTTCAGCCAGAATATCCCGGTGAGGGCAAATAGTTAAGATGTTGATAGAATATGAGACAAGATAGAAAACAATGGTAAACTGAGCACACAGGAGAGCTGAGAGGTCACAGTGCAGTGAGGTGCTGAATGTGAAATTAAAGCTGAGAATTTTGATGTTTCTAATTTACATTAACGAGTTGGATACCAAAAGTAAATGTTGTTTCTCTGATTTCCTGAGAGCAAGAACACGAGTTGAGACAAAGGATGTAGCAACAGCATCTGGGTTTGGATCATTTATGTGACTGGTCAAGTGGCAAATTAAATTTCACGTTGCAAACCGTACAGCATTGCACAAAGGTCACAAAATGTGGAAATTAAGTGTACAGTAATCAGCACTGAATTAGCACAGGGAAATTATAAAGGAAATAATCGAGAGACACGTCACTTTCAATCTCTCAACGGTGTGATTAAATATGCTAATAGCATTCTGCAATATATCATCAAAGCAGAACAGTACAAACACCAAGATAATAAAATGTGAGGCTGGATGAACACAGCAGGCCAAGCAGCATCTCAGGAGCACAAAAGCTGACGTTTCGGGCCTAGACCCTTCATCAGAGAGGGGGATGGGGGGAGGGAACTGGAATAAATAGGGAGAGAGGGGGAGGCGGACCGAAGATGGAGAGTAAAGAAGATAGGTGGAGAGGGTGTAGGTGGGGAGGTAGGGAGGGGATAGGTCAGTCCAGGGAAGACGGACAGGTCAAGGAGGTGGGATGAGGTTAGTAGGTAGCTGGGGGTGCGGCTTGGGGTGGGAGGAAGGGATGGGTGAGAGGAAGAACCGGTTAGGGAGGCAGAGACAGGTTGGACTGGTTTTGGGATGCAGTGGGTGGGGGGGAAGAGCTGGGCTGGTTGTGTGGTGCAGTGGGGGGAGGGGATGAACTGGGCTGGTTTAGGGATGCAGTGGGGGAAGGGGAGATTTTGAAACTGGTGAAGTCCACATTGATACCATATGGCTGCAGGGTTCCCAGGCGGAATATGAGTTGCTGTTCCTGCAACCTTCGGGTGGCATCATTGTGGCAGTGCAGGAGGCCCATGATGGACATGTCATCAAGAGAATGGGAGGGGGAGTGGAAATGGTTTGCGACTGGGAGGTGCAGTTGTTTGTTGCGAATGCGACTGGGAGGTGCAGTTGTTACCCCAGCTACCTACTAACCTCATCCCACCTCCTTGACCTGTCCGTCTTCCCTGGACTGACCTATCCCCTCCCTACCTCCCTACCTCCCCACCTACACCCTCTCCACCTATCTTCTTTACTCTCCATCTTCGGTCCGCCTCCCCCTCTCTCCCTATTTATTCCAGTTCCCTCCCCCCATCCCCCTCTCTGATGAAGGGTCTAGGCCCGAAACGTCAGCTTTTGTGCTCCTGAGATGCTGCTTGGCCTGCTGTGTTCATCCAGCCTCACATTTTATTATCTTGGAATCTCCAGCATCTGCAGTTCCCATTATCTCTGATACTATTTTAACCCCACAGTACAAACACCAATTGGTCATGCTAAAATTTCACAGTGACCTGCATGGCAAGATCATGGTGCGGTGTCCAGTTCTCAGCACATGCAACAAACAAACTGACATGAATGGAGAAGGAATTAAATACGACTGTGTCTCAAAGAGGTGAGCTGTGGGTCAAAATTGTAGATACTTTAGATCTATTGTTTTAGAAAGAAGATGATTTAAGGGTTAATAGGATCTTGTTGAGGTACTTATGAAATATTAAACTACTTGCAGATGCATGAGGGCAATTCAAAATATTATTTCAAAAGTCAGAAAGTTAAACCAGGGTACTTTGTGGAGAGTATAAAATATTCAATGGTGTAGACAGGCAAGGTAAATTCAGAACATTACTTCAAAAGTATGCGAGAAAAAACATTCAAAGATCATGAATTCAAATTATTTGACGAGGAATTTGAAAACATACATTAGCTAAAACTTCTGAAGGCAAATATTTTTCTCCAGCCCGTTTCTCCCCACCCCTCACTCCAGTGTCTGTCTTACATTCCCTGAACTTATCAGAACTTCCAGCTTCAATTCTTGTCAATAAAATATCCAAAAGCAATGACAGGAGGCCAGTAAGCCCTGAAGCTACACCAGAGGTCATACTGCAGAAAAAAAAGGTTGCTTTAAGCCCTCCATATACTTGCTGCCTGTCCCTCTTGAGAATCTTTGAGCTGGGATGAGATAGGGGCAAGGCCTAAGGCCCACTGTTCCCCTACTGGTTAGCTTGCCACTCACTGAGAGAGGGAACTGAAATGTTCCAACACATGAAAAATGAGCAGGAATAGGCCATTCAGCCCCCTGAGACCGCGCAACCATTCATTAAGATCATGGCTGGTCTGATTGTAACCTCAAATCTGCATTCTCACCTACCCCGCCACCACACCAAATAACCTTTCACCCCCTTGCCCAGCAGGATTCTATCTACATCTGCCTTAAAAATATTCACTGACTCTTTTCCTAATACCCCACCACAACCCGCCCGCCCCCCCTCCCCCTCACAAACCTCGATTTCAGAAAGAAAGTTCCAAACAGCCTTTCAGTGCATCACCAGTGAAAAAAATGAGGAATTATGCCAATGTCCAATTCCATTATGGCACAGTGCAACATTAAACAGTTCGTGTCCATTGTTTCTGATACGAACTCTTCAGGTCAGCCTAATTGGCTAATATACAGCACACAATGGCTGATGATTTTCTAAGAGCAATTTCTGTCCCTTGTGCTGGTCTATAATGGGAGATTCCACCCACCATGAACAACAGGAGGTTTTCTCTTTTTAGCTCCTGACTATTTCTCAATATTAGAATTCCAGCAAGGATCTAGCTCTCAAAAAGACATTCTTGTTATACTGCAAAGATGTCAGGCTTGGTTCAAGGGTGACACTGTCATTTCATGATCACTGGTCGCGTGTTCAAGTCTCACTCCAGTAGCTCGAGCACGTAATCTAGGATACTGAGAGGGTGCTGCACTGTACAAATTAGCCCTAGGTCCTGCCTGCTCAAAAAACACCTCAAAAACCACATTGCCTCTGTTTAGTGCAACACAGGCAAGACCTCCTGATGGCCTGGCCAACATGTTCAGTCAGAGGCATTCTTGATTGTTGCATTTCTTTATATTGAATGGTGAATATATTCCAAATGTATTTAATTAATTGTAAAAATGCTTTGAAAGGGGCCTGAAGGATGATGTATAAATGCCAGTCATTTCTTACTTTCTTTCCGGGTGATTTGCTTGATCATCGCTGATTTCTAATGCCAACCCTACATGCTAGTTTTTGTAACTCTGTACATGAGAAAATGTCCAGCTTGCAAACATTTAATCTCCAAACACAATATTTCACAAAATTACACATGCCAAAAAAAAAGCAGGTTAAACAGGAAGTGCAGGGTTACCGCGAAAATATGTTCTGAACCCACAACAGCACCAGTCAATAATTGCATTTCCTTCAATCTCAGATTTCTCAAAGCGATTTCATATTTCCATCTGATTACTGATGGTGAACCCCCGCCAAGTCGCCTTGGCGACAGATGTAGTCAGCTAAAAGCCCAATTGATGGAAACAAAAAGGCACAAAGTTAAATCAACGGCAACAAGGCCTGCACAATCCATGTGTTATCCACTGTCAAGTGAGTTAGAAATATCGTCAAAACATTGAATCCTCCCCTGCTAGTGCACAAAAATCTGCCAAGTATAAAACTTGTCACATGTTGTGTGTATTTTTCTTTCCAAAAGGAACGAACCAGAATTGTACCAGGCTCTCAGTTCTGTGGTTAAGATAATAATAGTCATGCACTAATATATGTAATCACTGCATTCCCAGAAGAGAACTAGATTGCAAAGAAAGAGAAAACAGCCAAGAGTGACCTGACTGGGGTTTTTATTGCGTGCTCCATTCAGATCGAATACATCCTATAGTGTTGCATCAAAGAATGATTCAATGGTTTATTTCCTCAACAGCAAGCCAATAGCTGTGTAAGAAGATCTCGATTTTGGAAGCATCTTGTTTAAACTGCAACAGCTGGCAAATGCCAACAGGCTCCGACTGAGCTTTCCCCGCGTGCGTTCTCATCACTGCCCACTGAAGATAATGTTGCTGGAATTTCTTGGCTCTGCTGGAGAATTCCCACCTTCTGCCTGTACCTGGCAATGGCAATCCTCAGTTAAATCGCAAAGCCAAGGTGGGGGAGCAGGGGTGGGTCGGGGGGTGACGGGGCGACTTGTCTGTAACTCAGATCTGAATGTGCTTTCACAAAATGGGGTTAGTACTTGACACAGCCCTTATCGGGTCATGACAACAGGCTGGAGGTCAGTCGTGCACTCGGATAGTGAGAAGAGGCTTGCCGTGCAATAAAGCTTTGTGTTAGGAATAAATGCAGAGAAGAGCAGTTCAGTAAGAGGCTGGGAGGTTAACTGTCACCTAGACTGGTGCTCCCAAGCCTCTTCCAGCTGAAAGTATTGCTCAGATGTAAGAAGATGCCAAGAGACAGGAGGAGCTGATAGATGCAGGCAATTTCCTTACCATTACTGGCCACACACACTGTGCCTGAACTGGCTAGATATGAATTTGCATTGTATTCCTCATCATCTGTGTCAGATTCATGAGCCGGCTGTGTGTTGCTGTTGCCAAGCAACCGTCTTTGGTTGCCATTGGCATTGGGCGATGAAACTGGGGAACCAGACTGCACAATGGCTGATGGACTGGACGAGGAAGAGGAGGATGGCATGGGAGGACCTGAGGAGAGATAAAATGAGGGTTTTGATATGCCATGGTCAACGACAAAGCATCATTTACCACTATCAAACACAAAAGATGCACAAGTGAGATACTTAAAAACCAAAATAAATAGCAATGGATTCAAACTCTGCCAGATGAAGAAACAAATTTGTTGCTGTCCTCTGGTGTTATGTTGAACAAAATAAAAGTTTTAACAAGATAGAACCTTTCTACATGCTAATGCTTTCTCTAAAATGTCTTTAAATTCTGAAGAACAAGGAGCTAAACCACCATGTATATGCTTCAATAAGCTGGCTTCAATTATGGTGCAATAATGGTTTCTAATGAGCACAGAAAAATGTATTTTCTACTCGCTTCTATGGACAAGGTCAAGCTCAGGCGTTTGATTTTGAAAGCGCTTTTGTTTTACTGTGCTTTTTCCTCCTTGTTCTGGGGAAGAATTTCTGCGAGCTGTTCCACCTGACTCTTCCTCATCAGTCTGTCATATTTGAGACCCACGAGCTGCATGTTTTTGATACTAAATGTAAGGGCTTCATTGCCGCACAGTGCAAGCGCAAGAGGGCTAAGCCCAGACAATCAGTTGGCTGTCACTAGCCCTCACAGTCCAACTGCAGGCTCGCAGCCCTGCATTCCTGGCGCTATTAGTTCCTCTGGATGCAGGAGACAGTGGGTGCACCTTGGGTGGGAAATGGCATTCTGATGCTGAATTATCGAAGAACGAACCATCAGTGCATAATTTCTGAGGTCAGCACTTGGAAGTGTCACTGAGGCTACTGCTGGGCAGTTTTGCACTGCTCGCATCCTTGTGTCAGGGCTAAGTAATGAAATCAATAGCACATTAACAACCAACAATTATCTTCTCTGTCAAAACTAGTTCAGTGGTTATACTTCTGGAGGCTGCTTGGATGTGACATGTACATTTAAAAGTGAGCTGTTATTGGTAAATCTTTTAAATATTTGCCCTTCCGTCCCCAGCTTGCACACACACAGTGTCACAACCAGACAGCTGCTCCCACCACGCTTGCCTGCAGACAGCCCTCTCTGTGACCCATGTCTGAACACTTCCCTCTCCTACCTATGGATGACAACTGCAGAAAGTTTTCATGCTTGAGAGCTGCATCAAAGCTAAAATAACACAAACTGCTTGGTATGAATGCAGAAGGCCAGCTTTAGCAAAACAAAAGCATGATGACAGGTTTCATTTAGAGCCAAGCAAAAGGGGATCTTATCCCTTGAGAAACTAGCAGTCAGTACAGATGAGCTCTAAATCTGAGCATGTCACTCCCCTTTAACTGTTTAGTTTAGTATTTTTGCACCAAGAGCAAAACATTCTGAGCTTTGTCAAAAACATTCAAATAGAGATTATATCGACGTAGAAACAGAATTGCGTATTTCAACCTAAAACCACACAACTTACACAGCCGTAAGATAAAAAGGTTCAGTCACATCCCCCTCCCTCCCAGCTTTACATGGGAAGTGAAAACGTAAGTACCTTGGCTTTGTACCATCTTTACAGCCTTTTAATCAGTGTCATGTCCTCAAAGAACAGTGGACCAAAGGGATTATCATTTTAATTCGTGGAAACTGTGCAAAGTAAAAGGTTTTCTGTCTACTTAGTGAAGTAATAATGCAGAGTTTGATTTGTGGCTAACTATTGCATCACCTTAGTGATTGTATTAACCATGTACATAACATGTGGAAGTAGCTAAAACCAACACCAACTTCTGATGGATCTCAAGTTTTCTCTGATTACCTGCGGGGTAGTGATTCCAACCACCATTCTGATAGCTTAGCCAGGTGATTTTTTCTTAAAATGAGAATGCAACAGACAAGAGGCTTTGACTTCAACTCGGGATAAAGCTCAGACATGAGTCAGTGTTCAGTCATTTTCATTCCAAAATATTGGCTCCTGTTTGAAGTTTATGGGAATGATGTCGATGCTGGTGAATGACAGAGAGTATCATGTCAGGTGATCGGTGCTTTCAGTGACCATGGAAACACAGTCTCGGTGGTGACACAATTCAACAAGGGCATTTAACTGGTCCACAGCTGGATACTGAGGGCAGAGGAGGCCCTGGAGTGCTTCCTGTCAGGAGGAGGAACACCCCTGCTGTTCCTGGGCCACAAGAAACCGAACTGAAATGATCAAAATGAACACTGACTTTGGTTACTTCTGGCCTGTTGCTGCTCGTGACTATCTTCCACAGGCAGAGCTGATGCCCATTTCACAATCAAAATTAAGTGGGGGCGGGGAGCTGACAATTCTGAAACCCCTGCGTTCACATTCCTAAAGCAACACAGCAGTGACAATGGTAAATAAGGCAGGTTGCACCAGGAACCTGCTTGCTTCCACTGGGCAGGCAGATTTAAAATTCGGATTTTCAGCGTTGGTGTGCAATTCAACAGAAGGCATCGTAGCGAATGCAGTTCCGGTCTGTGACAAGAGTGCTTCACAATGCAAGTCAGGGCATATTAACTCAGACAGGGACATCCAGCAATCACACAGACCAACTCAACATTAACCTCCCAGGGCTGTGGCAAACTGGAACTGTCCACTCCCCTCATGAGCCGAGCTATTCCAGGCCACATCAGCATAGGCTGAGGGTTATAACTGCTTCTTCAGAGATCTAACCCTTTCAGAAAAGGGGGTGTTAAAACAAGATCCAGCTGATGTGACCATCAGTCTTGGTAATGATGTGCAGTATCCTGAGAATTTACATACCTTCTCCTCAAAATTACTTCTTGGCTGGGGGCGAAGCTGGTATGGCTGCGTTTATTGCCCATCCCCAGGTGCCAGCCCCCACGCCTCCCCCACCCCAGTAGCTGTTGCAATTTTTTTTAAACTCGCATCCCGTAGCGTGTTACATTAAGAGGTAGTGAACATTTTGTTTGCAGAACAGATGGCTGCGGTAACAAATCATTTGCCATAATCATCTGCCATTCTCATTTTTAGAAAGTACTTCCTTTGCAGAAAGTGATTTTTGTTTAGCACTTCATATTATGGCACAGTTATTGTCCCTGACAGCAGTTTTTTAACAGAAATATATTCAGCTGCAGAATTTACTGCTGTTTTATCACATAACCCAGGCTGTCATTTCTCCTCCACAATTAGCACACAGGATTACAACAGTTGATCCAGGATCACTCTTACATCCTTTGTTTTAGTAAGTAATATCTCAAGGTCTAATAATTACATCTTCCCATATGGAATTCAACAGACAAAAGAGGCCAGAGATAAAATGCTATTCTCTTTTAATTAATTCACATTTTATTAAATACTTAAATACGTTTTTGTTCCAACTGCAGTACACTAAAATTGATTGACGAGGAGAAAAAACAGCACAACAGTGGCAGTCTGCCTCAAAAATAAAGCAATTTGTCAAGCATTAGTTTGCGGTAATGAATGCACTTTAGGCCATATAGGAAAACCAAGAGCCTCATCTCGTCACGATGAATACTTCATGAGTCTACTTCAATCTAACAATATTTTGACACATATAATGCTAAGGTGGCTCTGCACAAATGTCTCAGTCTGAGCTTGCGAGTGTTCGCCTGTAATTCTCAACCTCTGTGTGATGGGCCTGTCAACAAAACCTGCAGTGCACTTTAATAGAAGGAGCGAGGGAGCACTTTTAAAACAAGGGAGTGAGCAAAAATCTGAAGAAGAGGGTGCCTGTCAAACTAGAGAGAAAATGTAGGTACCAGGGGAGAGACTGCATGTGTTAAAGCAGGGAAAGAGGGACAGAGAGAGAGACAGAGAGAGAGTGTGAGGAGTATGTGTACAAGGCAGAGTTCCTGGAAAATGAAACACTGCGCATGAAGTAAGGAGTGAGTGTGTGTGTCGGAGTGAGCGAGTGTGCATAAAGGAGGGAGCAAATGTGTGCAAAAGTAGATAGAGAGAACATGGACAAAAGAGAGAATGCAGAAGGAGAGAGAGAGAGAATGTACAGTAAGAGAGAGGGAGTGTGCACTCAAAAGGAAAGAGAGAGGGGAAACGTGAGCAAGGGAAAGAAAGAGTGAAAAGGTAGGCGTGTGTGTGAAAGAAGAGACTGAGCATCTGTAAATGAAGACAGCGCATGGGAAAGGAGGGAGAATGTGTGCAAAAGTAGAGACAGAGTCTGCAGAAGGAAAAAGCGTTTTAAAAGGCTGTACGGTGTGTAAAAAGATGGAGAAAATATGTTTGGAAGCTGTGTGTGTAAAAGAGCAAGACAGTGTTTCAAAAAAAATAGGAGTGTTTATGTAAAAGGACAGAAAAGCTGCGTTGACGATGTGACAGATTACAATGATAGAGAAAACCCTGAGAGTCGAAATTCCCAATTTAAACCAGGTTCTGACACATCAATATTTTCTCATCCAATTAAATTTTTCAGCGACGTCACCAACCCTATTTAATATCTTACCACAATGGACAATTTGAAAATCCACTGGAATGGTACAGTTGAAAGCCAGATCAATACTTCTGGCACAATCACTTCCAAGCTATGACCAATGTGACTCAAAACCAATGATCCTTCACCCTCATCCAAAATACTCTCAATTCTTGTGTGCAGGGACATAACTCACAACTGAATTGTAACGCTGGGTGTTTTTATTTCCGATACGAATGAAGACTCTGTATGAAGATCTCAAAGGCCGGCTCACTACTTTATTAGAACATATAATTGTAAATTGTCTTTGTCTCAGTGTTGCATTCTTTCATATGGTTAACTCCTTTCAACACACCAGGTAAGGCAATGGCCAGAAAGGAGGAGGGATGCCTGGTGAGGAGTTTTACAGACTGGTACGGATTTGCAGAAACCTTTCATCCTAGGTACTGGGGAGCTTGCTTCTTATTGGAGAGCAAACTTTGCAGTACAAGCTATTCCCCAGTAGTTTAACCAGATAAACATCTTCATTTTATTTATAGTCTGAAATGGGATGCACTGTACGATGTGTAGTGAGCACATCATGCCGCGCTCAATGACCGATAAACATCAATGTCTCAAGACTGTTCTGCTGCAGACTTATTGCCAGCAGCAAGCTTTACTGTTGATGGTCAAGAAGCCATGACAGGTGATCATTCACAAAACAGCTAACAGGATTATACAGAATGTGCTGCATAACAACAGGCCATTTGGTCCATTTCGTCGGTCCTGATGTCTACATTCCAGAAAGGTTTCCCTCCATTGTGACTGCTTCATCTCCACCCTTTCATCTTTCTATTCCCTTTTCACTGATTTCCCTGTCTAATTTGCTTCTGGAATGATCTAAAGGAAAGGAAACACTGTCTGTTAATTTCTTGCTCTTTTCCACTGATGGTCATCCAGCAATGTGTCACAGACTGACAGCATATGTGGGGTACCCCAGCAAAACCAGTTAGATATACTTCAACAATGCCTGTAATAGCGAGCTCCACCTTTGAACATTCTTTGAGCAAATAAATTGCATTTCCTTTCCCTTTGGATTTATTACCAATTACTTTACAGCCATAGAGCACAGAAATAGGCTCTTCGTGTCCAACCAGTCCATGCTGACCGTAATCTCAAACTGAACAAGTCCCACCTGTTTGCACATGGCCCATATTCCTCCAAACCCTTCCTACTCATTTAACCGTTGTTAACTGTACCTGCATCCACCAATTCCTCAGGAAGTTCATTCCACACCCAAACCACACTCTATGTTAAAAATCTGCCTCTCATATCTTTTTTTAAAATCTCTCTACTCAACTTAAAAATATGACTCCTCGTCTTGAAATCCCCCATCCAAGGGAAACTCAGCTATCACTAACTCTATTTATACCCCTCATGATCTTATAATCATCTACAACGTCACCTCTCAAACTCCCACGTTCCAGTGAAAAAAGTCCCTACCTGACCAGCCTTTGTTCAAACCTCCCATAGCCAGCAACATTCTGGTAATCTCTTCTGAACCCTCTCAAGCTTAATAATATCGTTCTTATAACAAGGCGACCAGAACTGGACATAGTTCTCGAAACAGACTCAACCACGTCCAACACAATCTCAACATGACATCTCAACACATATAATTAAAGGACTGAGCAATGAAGGAAAACATGCTAAATGCCTTTTTAACCAACCTGTCTATATGTGACTCATGGCCTGAGACTTAGAGGTACAAACAATTGCAATGAAAATGAACTTAGAGTCAACTTGCGCACTTAAAATGACCCATTTATCCATCCTTTCTGCTTCCTGTTAGCTAATCAATCATTGCAATATGTTATGCCATATACCATGAGGTCTTGTCATATTTAGTAGTATTTGATGGGGCGCCCTATCAAGTGCCTTCTGGAAATCTAAGTACATCACATTACAGGTTCCCATTTGTTCACCTTGCTTATTATTTCCTCAAAAACTCTACTTAATTAGTTAAACACAATTTCCCATTCACAAAACCATGTCCACTCTGCCTGATCATGATTGCTTATTTTTCCAAAAATATCCTGCTATAACTTCCCGAATAATGGATTTCAGCAATTTACTTGTGAAAGATGACAAGCCAGTTGGCCTATAGTTTCCTAAATTTTTGCATACTTGAATAAAGGCATGACGTTCGCTATTTCTGAATCCGCTGGGAATTGCCCTGAAGACCCGAGCATTTGGGGATTTGCCATAATTTGGGGGAAACAGCTCAGTGTGGATGGAATGTGGTGGGGGTGTTTAAGAGGTGGCATGGTATGGCATGGGAGGTGGTGTTGGTGAGGCAGTGTGAGAGGTAGAGGGCCTAACTGTTTTCTTATAACTGGCACAATGCACACACAGGACTGAGGCGGCCCTTTTAAACAACCCACCTTTGTACTTGGCCTCTGAACCCTTTCTAGAGTTGGATGGGTCAATTACAGGTCACACCTCCACAATGGACAGGAGGAATATGATTCTTGGGGGCCAGTTTTTCTGTAGAGGCAAATGTTTTTTTCCCCAACTCCTGCGACCCACCACCAACATGAAAATCCAGCCCCTCAGACTCAGATATAACCATATGACAAAACCACCAAACAATCTTTCAGGGATTTAGAACTGAGCTGACGGAGAATCTTTTCAGCCAGTGGGTGGTTAACCTATGGGACTCATTGTCACATCAGGCTGTGCAGATCAAATCATTGAGCGTATTTAAGATAGAGGTCTACAGGTTCCTGAATAGTAAAGGGATCAAGGGTTATAGAGAGAAGGCAGGAGAATGGGGTTGAGAAACATGTCAGCCATGATTGAATGCCAGAACGGACCTGATGGGCTTAATGGCCTGACTTTGCTCCTGCACCTAATGCTCTTATGATCTATTAGATTTAGATCCCAAATATACTGCAATCATCTTAAACTAAGTGCCACAGAAACAAAATAAAACTAGTTGAAGAATGTGGACAAAGGGGGGCACGGTGGCTCAGTGGTTAGCACTGCAGCCTCACAGCACCACGGGCCCAGGTTTGATTCCAACCTCAGGTGACTATCTGTGCGGAGTCTGTATGTTCTCTGCATGGGGGTGCTCTGGTTTCCTCCCACAGTGCAAAGATACGCAGGCTAGGTGGATTGGCCATGCTTAATTGCCCGTAGTGTTCAGGGGTGTGTGGGTTATAGAGGGATGGGTCTGGGTGTGATGCTCCAAGGGGCAGTGTGGACTTGTTGGGCCGAAGGGCCTGTTACCACACTGTAGGGAATTTAATCTAATTACATTTTTCTCTCTGCTGTCTAGATGGCAATGGTTTTAAAAATATATTTTCCACATCCATGAAGTAAGGATTTATTTCGGAGACTCACTGGACATACTGGTTTCACATGTGTCCCTATCTTGTGCTCACTTAACTAGTCACTGAAATAATCAGCCATTCCACATTGCAACTTTTAAAATATTTGCCGAATCTCTTCACAAAACCATCCTTAAAGTGATTGCTTACAACAGACCATAAATAGCTGGTGGTTTCATTTCTTTTACAAGACAGTTGCTTCTGTGAACTGCATCTTTATTGGTGAGAAAATGGAAAGCTAATCAAATGGACAAAGCACAGGAAAGCAATGTCCAAACTGGTGTGGGAACATGCAGATTAACGTGTCTGGAACAAGATAATAAATGTCTCGATTTTGTGGCTCTTTACAAAACAGATACAGACAGAGAGAGAGGGAAGACTGGGAGATACAGATATACACAGAGAGAGAGAGAGGGTGAGAGGTAGTTACAACAGAGAGAGAGGGTGAGAGGTACAGACATACAGGGAGAGAGGGAGAGAGAGAGAGTGAAATACAGACATACATAGAGAGAATAAAAGAGTCGCCTGCTCCCAAACATAGGAAAAATTCCATTCCAAATTAGGATCTTTTCTCTTAGGATCTGAAGCCTTCAAGATCCCCAAATTTTTAAATCAGTCAAAGGGAGCAGGACTGATTGGATTATTACTGTCGTAAACTTAGAAGGAAAACAGGTTGAGAATTATTCTCATGTACAAATGATTCTGTTTAAATTTTGCTGCATTCCAATCACCATGACACGAATGAACAGGAGTTGTGCCTCTCCTAACTTGGCACGGTGAACACGGGCAGAAATTATTTGAACGATTACTGCAATGAACCCACTTGCGAGGCTAGAGGCCTCTACAGTATTGAGGTGATATGATGTGCCTGCTGAGTAGTCGAGGTTGGGACCCACTCTGGGCAGATCTGTGCACAAGTTCCCACATGCTACCTTTGCAATGCCACCTTCATCCAACATTCCCACTGTCAGAGTGCCCAAGTTATACTTGAAACAGCAGTAACACAGAACACTGCCAGGAGGAACCTCACACACCAAATGAAGAAAAGCAGCACGCAGAGAGGCCTGTCTGTAGGAGCTATGAAGGCTGAGTTGCAAAAGGCTGACTGGCACGGGAGTAACAATGAAAATTAAACAAGCAAAGTCAGAAGTTTGCACAGTGTGGAAATCGGCAGTGTAGCATTTTGCTGACACTAGAATGACAGGAAATTTCTGGCATCAATAAAGCAGATCTACACGGTTGGCACAGAAACCCATCCATGGGAGGACAGCGGGGACAACTGGGAAAACGTCTCAGTGAAAACTCACCGGACTGACAGTCCATCACCTTGTCACCGGTAAAATCCGTGGAGAAGATGACAAAGAAAGTTTACTTCACTGTTGCATGGAGTTTGCTGCTCATCTATTCCTGTAATTTCTCCGGGGAGCTGCTTACTGAGGAGTGTTCAGATTTCAATGCTTGATGCCTGATGGTAAGTACCACACGGAACTCCCTCGTTGTGTATACCTCAATCAACCTGAAGACGACGGCTCTGATCAAACTCATTCCTACACAAACATCACAGCCTTGCCAGGTCATCATTTCATCAAGAATGACGGCAAGGCCAAAGGTGAAGAACAGACAGATAACAGCATTGTGGGCAGCTGGAAGAGATCATTCTCTGGAAAAATCATTCAGCTATTCGAAAAGCTTTAAATATTGCCCCTTTGGCAAGCTGGAAAACCTCTCCGAATTGTACTCACTTGATAAATGAGCATCGCCAGAGCTTTTATTTTTGCCATTTTGAGTGTCTTCAATTAAGTTGCTTCCTAAAAAAGAGCGAACTGGAGCCTTTCTGCACTGCTGAGCACAAGGCTTGTCATAATTCATTAATAACAGTGCTTCATTCAGGCATCCATCAAACAAGCAAGCTCCAACAGAAATGCTGAGTGAACAGCAATCTCTCATGAGACACTGGGAGAGCTCTGCTGCGACTTGCCAGTGTTTGTGAAGCTGACTATCACTGGATGGACAATGTGAATGGCCTCTGAACACCTGCCTGAAACAGTGCTAGGTGTCATGCTGGTGGACACAGGAGCAGATAACAGATGATCGACACTACGTTTTGTCTGTGACAGCAAAAAAGTGGCGTAGCTGATTTTTTTGCTTCAAATGTACGTGATTACAGTGACAATCTACATCCTATTAACCCATGAGATAACAAGGTGTAAAGCTGGATGAACACAGCAGGCCAAGCAGCATCAAAGCAGCAGGAAGGCTGATGTTTCGGGCCTAGACCCTTCTTTAGAAGCATCATTTTCTGAAGAAGGGTCTAGGCCTGAAACGTCAGCCTTCCTGCTCCTCTGATGCTGCTTGGCCTGCTGTGTTCATCCAGCTCTACACCTTGTTATCTCAGATTCTCCAGCATTTGCAGTTCCTACTATCTCTCCTATTAACACTTTCCCTGACTTCCTCAGGCAGAGACCAACATTGACAAGAAAGAAAAGCATACTGATATTGAAGATAATTTTCAGCAAGATACTGGAGACAAGAAGCAACAAATGACATTGATTCTGAGATTCTTACAAATCTTTACACTTATTTGGCTAGAGATTTAGGCTTTACAGTCAGATTGAATAAGCAGTGATACAGGCTTAGAGATGTGTAAACAGAGTTTTATTTTCCCATAAAACCATAAGAAATAGGAATAGGGCCATGTCATTTGGTTCCTTGAGCCTGCTTTGCCATTCAGTAGGATCATGCTGGATCCAACATTCCAACATCCACTTTCCTGCTTTACCCTGTAACCCTTGATTCCCCTATTGATCAAGAATCCGTCTATCTCCTAAATATATACAAAGACTCTGCCCCTCTCTCTGGCAAAGAATTTCAATGACTCACAACCCCCTGAGAGAAGAAATTCCTCCTCATCTTAGTCTTAAATTGTGCCCTTTACTCTGAGACTATATCCTGTAGTCCCATACTCTTTCATCAGGGCAACGGTCCACGCATTGTTTATCCTGCCAAGCCCCTTTAGAATCCAATATGTTTCAATGAGATCACCTTTCATTTCTCTAAACTCCAGTCTGTGGAGTCCCAAACATGCTTAACCTATGCTCATACATAATCCACCCATATCAGGGATCATCCTTGTGAACCTTCTCTGAACTGTCTCCAATGAAATAAAATCTTTTCTTAAATAAGTAGATCAACATTACTCACCGTGCTTTAGATGTGGTCTCATCAGCATCTCGTATAATTGCTGGAAGACTTCCCCATTCTTATATTCCAATCTCCTTGAAGGAAGGGCCAACATACCATTCACCTTTCTGATCACCTACACTGCCTGTGTGCTACCTTTCTGTGTTTCATGCACAAGCCCCTCCAAGTTCTTTCATTTTGCAGTTGCAGCTTTCTGCAGTTTCTCCCCTTCTGTTCTTTTCTCACTTCCAAAATGAAGAACTTTGCATTTTCTCACATTGAACTCCATTTGCCCACTGACTTAACCTTTTGATATCTCCCTGGTATCCCTCTTACAACCTGCCTTTCTATCTATTTTTGTGTCATCTGCAAATTTGGTTCCTACCTCTTAACTCATTGACGTATATAGTAACCAGTTGTGGCCCCAGCACTGATCCCTGTGGAATCTCACTGGTCATGGGTCACCAACCTGAAAAAGAGCCCCCTTCTCCCCACTTGCTGTGCCCTGCCCATGAGTCAGTTCTCTCTCCATACCAATGAATTACCTCCAACACTGTGGGCTCTTACCTTATGACTTCACCTTTTATGAGGCACCTTGTTGAAACCCTTTTGGGAATCCAAATACAACATACCTACTTGTTGCCCTCTATCCACTCTAATTGTGATTTCCATGAAAATCTCTACTGAATTAGTCAGACACCATTTCCCTTTCATGAAGCCATGCTGGCTCTGTTTGATTAGATTATGATTTCCCAAGGGTCCCGGCAATTACTTCCTTAATAACTGATTCCAATACTTTCCAACAAAGAGATGTTTAGCTAATCAGCAAATGGTTACCTGTTTTTGGCTTCCCTCATTTTTAGAGTGTTGGTATCACAGCAGCTTTCTAATTGACTAAAGAGTTCTTGGATTAAATGTTTCCAGAGTGACACGAATCTGTCTTCAAAGGGAATCATTCATGGACCAGGTGAGGAATTAAAGTCCTAACTTAGACCTGCATACACCAGGAGCTATGGCATTGAAACCTACAATCCTCTCTTATTGCTTCTAATGAATCTGCGGGAAGAGTTGTGATATGGTTTACTCAGCCCCTCTGAACCCTGAGTGTTGACAGCTCGTGTGGTTCCCTAAATGAGTACTACTCCCTCACACAGTTTGACCACAATTCAGGTAATCCCAGCAGTGTATGTCAACGCATTAGTTACCCTCAGCAAATAGACTGAATCTGTCTCTGACTGACTTACAGCTTCCAAGCAACAGCTACTGGGCAGAGGTCAGGAGTAGAAACTCCCAGCAGCCAATTATTCCCTCCCACATGACAGAGACATTAAAGCCAACTGTAGCATCTTTCACACAGATTGGTGCGGTGGGGGGTGGGTGGGAGGGTCAGTTACCTACATAAAGACTGATCTGTACAGCCCGGAACCGTTCTGGCTTGTACCGTCTCTCTGGAACCAGACTGGGCCATGACTTTACCATCGACAGTGCAGTTTCTAATACAAAAACAGAAACTGCTGGAGAACCTCTGCACATCTGGCAGCATTTGTAGGAAGAAAGGAGAGTTAATGTTTTGAGTCCAGTCACTCTTCAACAGAACAGATTTTGCTATTCTGATGCAAAGCAACTTGTTGACCAGCCTTACAGAAAAGATGACAAGTGACCTGGAGGCATTGAGGACCCTGGTGAATAAAATAGTTCATTCCTGGCAGGAAATGTCTGACCTGTGAGCTAGAAATCCGTGACCAAATTGCCTTTTGACTTCTGTTATCTATGGTGAGGCTGCCAGAGCATCTCATCCAAATGTTGCTCTGTGGGTGAACGATTTCCAGAGCCAATTTAATCAGAACCACTCATTTTCAAGTAGTAAGTCTCCTGCAGCATCACAACCTGCAAGGCATATTTCTTAGATAAAGATCATTTCTGAAGAAGGGTCTAGGCGCAAAACATCAGCCTTCCTGCTCCTCTGATGCTGCTTGGCCTGCTGTGTTCATCCAGCTCCACACCTTGTTATCTCAGATTCTCCAGCATCTGCAGTTCCTACTATCTCTGAGGCATCTTTCTTATTTTACCACACTAGACTTTGAGATACCACTGTAGTGGGAGTGGGAGACTTTACACTAAATATCTCGGACACACTTCAATTTGAACCTGTTCCACACTTGAAATTGAACTGGATGTGTTTCTGATCTCAGGCATGGAGTCAGTGGCATTAAAGTAACGGCATTGGGAGAACAGTCCAAAGGTCTAGCAGGCTAATGTTCAGAGGACTTGCCTCAAATCCCAACTTCACAGATGGTGAATAAAATCTAGAAATAAAAGTTAGTCGAATGATGACCACAAAACTACCATCCACTGTTATAAAAACACACCTGCTTCACCTATGTTGCTTCAGAAAGGAAACCTGCTGTCCTTCTTGGGTCTGGCCAACATATGATTCCAGAACCACAGCAATGCAGCTGCGCTTATCTGCTCTCTGAAATGGCCCTAGCAAGTCACTCAGTTGTAGTAGACTGCTATAAAGTCTAATTAAAGCAATGAAAACTGACGGACAGTCCAACATCAAGCCTCAATTTGTGTCAAGTAGTGAGGAAGCTAACAAGATAAAAAACCTGTTTGACTCATCCTCATCAACCTACATATTGCAGACATATCTGTCCGTGCTTGCATGTCAAACAAGCAGTAAGAATTAGACAAGGCTAAATAAGCCCACAGATAATGGATCAGATCTAAGTTCTGCAATTCTGCCTCATCCAGTCAAGCATGACGATGGCCAATGAAACAACTGACAGGAAGTAGCTCTTCAAATATCCCGACCCATAAGCTGGTGCCCAACACATTTGTTCAATAAATAAGGTGAAAGCATTTGCATCTATTGTCAACTAGAACTGCCAGGTAGATGGTCCCCAGCATCACAGATGTCAGTTTTTAGTCAATTCAGTTTGATTCACATGATATCAAGGGTCAGATCAATAACCTGTAAGGACCAAAGCCTGGATGCTCTGACAACATTGCGGCAACAGTACAGGCTAATACCTCAGAACTTGCTGCAGCTCTAACAAAGCTGTTCTACTACAGTTAAAACATTAAATTTACTGGAAAATGCCCAAAAATGCCCAAGCATGTCACAGACCGTACAAATTCAACCTTGCCAATCACTGCCCATCAGTCTATTCTCAATTATGAGAAAAGTGATGGAAGGGGTTATTGACAGTGCTATCAAGTGGCACTTCTTCAGCAACTGGCTGTTCACTGACATGCAATTTGGGTCTGCCAGGGCCAGTCAACTCCTTATAGCCTTGGTTCAAACAAGGACAAAAGAGGTGAACTTCAAAAGTGAGGGGAGACTGCCTGTCCTCACCTTCAAGGCAGCATTTGATATGAGTTTGGCATCAAGGAGACTTAATTTTTTTAAAAATTACTCATAGGATGTGGGCATATCTGGTCGGGCCAGCAATTATTACCCACCCATAACTGCCCTTGCAAAGGTAATGGTGAAATGCCTTCTGTAATGGAACATTTCCCACTTGCCTGGATGAATGCAGGGCTGACTCAAAAAGCTTAACACAATCCAGGTCAAAGCAATCCACTGATTGGCACCACATCCACCAAGCATCTACTCCTTCAACCACCAACACTCAGTAGCAACGGTCTGTTCTATCCACAAGATGTACTGCAGAAATTCACTAAAGTTCCTCAGACAGCACCTTCTAAACCCATGACCAATTTCATCAGAAGGGCAAGGGCACCAGATTGTTGAAACACCACTCCTTGCAAGTTTTCATCCAAACCACTCACCGTATTGACTTCCAAATATATCGCCATTCCTTCACTGTCACTGGGTCAGAGTCCTGGAATTCCATCCCTAATGCTACTGTGGGTCAACCCACAGAAGGTGAACTGTAGCGGTTCAAGAAAGCAGATCACCAGCACTTTCTCAAGGGCAACTAGGGACTGGCAATAAACGCTGGCCAGCCAGTGATGCCCAGATTCCATGACTGAAGTATAAATAGAAATCTGATAATGGGATCAAACCACCAACCTTCAACTTGGAGAGATAAGAGCACAGCTGCTGGTCACCAGGCCACACTAAGTTACAGAGAAACAACTATCACCCATGGACTTTACCCCTGCTAGGATGCCATGATCTGATCAAATCAGTCAGCACTACAGTCTGCAGAGATCACTTAGAAGAAAACATGACACAAAAAATGATTAGACCTTTAAAATTCAGCGATGTGTCTAGGTAAGATTTGGCAGCTGATTCATAGTTAGTGTTTTAAGCATTGAAAAGCAGATAATTGTGGAAGATTTTCTGCTTGGATCAGGGCTTTCTCTATAGAAATTAATGATATTTCAACGAGGAATTCCTGAAATCGGAACTAATAGCATTTTGCATGGTACTCTGGAACTGTTATCTAATCAGTCTTGTGCATTATTTACAATCGCATTGACTCCACTAAGTTCACTTGGGTATGCTTTTACAGTTGCTGGCTACCCTTCACGTAACAGCAAGATTATTTAACCAGGGAAGACATCACACTTGAGTCTGATCCAGGCAACAAAATATGAAAACATTGACAAGTACATCTCGAGGCATTCAATGAGTCAGTTGTGGTTCATTTGGTAGGAGTCTAGACACTGAAGCAGGAGGTTATGCAGTGAAGTCCCAATTCAGCTCCTGGACTTCAAACATGAAGCTAACACTGGTGTCATGCTGAGGGAGTAAGCTTTACAGTAGTGACTATACTGTACTGGCTTTAAGTGCTTTAGTGCTGTGAGAGCTGCTATAAAAATAAAAGCACATAATGTGCAAATAATTGCTTGTAATAATTTCCCTCGTCACCTCAACTACAGAACAGTAGCCGGAATTTGTGTGGAGCCTTTGGATTTATAATATTTCAATTAGTAATCTTTGTTGAGGCCAGCTCTCAGACTGAGGATCAATTGCTACCCACTTCATATTCAGAAGATGCTGTTTTCCCTATGCTCCTACCTCTGGGTAAGGAGACCTGGGTTCAAGCCCCACCGGCTCCAGAGGTATATAAAAGCCCTTCTGACCATACCAATTTAAAAAATTGATCGGTGTGCCACTGGGAACAAAAACAGAAGTTGCTGGAAAAGCTCAGCAGGTCTGGCAGCATCTGTGAAGAAAATTCGGAGCGGAGTCTCAAAAAGATCAGCCATGATCTTATTAAATGGCGGGGCAGGCTCGAGAGGCCAGATGACTTACTCCTAGTTATTATGCTCTTAACATTTCGGGTCTGGTGACACTTCCTCAGAACTCTACCAATGGGCTCTTGTGGAGTAGTGTTTGTGTACATATCTCTGACCAAGAGCTCTGGGTTCCAGTCCCACTTGTTATAGGAGGTGGATAATAACGTACGTAGGGTGATTAGAAAGTATCTTTCAGCAAAGTTGACAAACTCCCAGAGGGCCACTCTCTCATTAGAGAGAGACAATGGCTGGTGGTGGTTTAACTGGAGGGTCATCATACCTCTGGTGAGGAGAGAGGTTGTGAAGGAGGGTCATTCATGGTAACCTCAGCCACTGTGGGGGTTGTATCCATGCAACTGGTAACCCTCTGCAATGCAAACAAGCCATCCAGTCACCCAAACCCCTTAAAAGCATGGATAGCGATTATTGGAAAATATCACACAGCAGTTCCTATATCCTTGGCATAAGTCTAAATCTGCAAGGATGAGAGCTGCAATGTGGGACTTATGGTACTGTTGGTAGCGTCCCTACCCCTGAGCCAAAAGATCGAGGCTCACGACTCACCTGCTCAGGTGTGTCTCATTAGGTGTCAGAACTGTAACTTGCTTGGGTAATGCAGTGGTAGTGTTACCTTGGGGTCACAAGGTTCAAGTCCTACCTGTTCTGGAGGTGTGTCTTAGCATCTCTGTAAATGGTTAACACTATCCTGGCACAGAGGGGGATCCAAACTACCTGCTCTGACTTGCATCAGTACTCATTGGTCAGCCTGTTGGTGAATGGCTCAGGGGCCCACAAATAAACAACAGGATGTAGCAGTGATAATGGGAACTGCAGATGCTGGAGAATCCAAGATAATAAAATGTGAGGCTGGATGAACACAGCAGGCCAAGCAGCATCTCAGGAGCACAAAAGCTGACGTTTCAGGCCTAGACCCTTCATCAGAGAGGGGGATGGGGTGAGGGTTCTGGAATAAATAGGGAGAGAGGGGGAGGCGGACCGAAGATGGAGAGAAGAGAAGGTAGGTGGAGAGGAGAGTATAGGTGGGGAGGTAGGGAGGGGATAGGTCAGTCCAGGGAAGACAGACAGGTCAAGGAGGTGGGATGAGGTTAGTCGGTAGGAGATGGAGGTGTGGCTTGGGGTGGGAGGAAGGGATGGGTGAGAGGAAGAACAGGTTAGGGAGGCAGAGACAGGTTGGACTGGTTTTGGGATGCAGTGGGTGGAGGGGAAGAGCTGGGCTGGTTGTGTGGTGCAGTGGGGGGAGGGGACGAACTGGGCTGGTTTTGGGATGCGGTGGGGGAAGGGGAGATTTTGAAGCTGGTGAAGTCCACATTGATACCATTGGGCTGCAGGGTTCCCAAGCGGAATATGAATTGCTGTTCCTGAAACCTTCGGGTGGCATCATTGTGGCACTGCAGGAGGCCCATGATGGACATGTCATCTAAAGAATGGGAGGGGGAGTGGAAATGGTTTGCGACTGGGAGGTGCAGTTGTTTATTGCGAACCGAGAGGAGGTGTTCTGCAAAGCGGTCCCCAAGCCTCCACTTGGTTTCCCCAATGTAGAGGAAGCCATACCAGGTACGCTTCCAATTCCCTGGCCCCCAACACCTCATTTTCACCATGGACGTCCAGTCCCTGTACACCTGCATTCTGCATGCAGATGGCCTCAAGGCCCTTTCGCTTCTTCCTGTCCCACAGGCCCGAACAGTCCCCCTCCACCGACACCCTCATCTGCCTAGCCGAACTCGTCCTCACACTCAACAACTTCTCTTTCGATTCCTCCCACTTCCTACAGACTAAAGGGGTGGCCATGGGCACCCGCATGGGCCCCAGCTATGCCTGCCTCTTTGTAGGTTACGTGGAACAGTCCCTCTTCCGCACCTACACAGGTCCCAAACCCCACCTCTTCCTCCGGTACATTGATGACTGTATCGGCGCCGCCTCTTGCTCCCCAGAGGAGCTCGAACAGTTCATCCACTTCACCAACACCTTCCACCCCAACCTTCAGTTCACCTGGGCCATCTCCAGCACATCCCTCACCTTCCTGGATCTCTCCGTCTCCATCTCAGGCAACCAGCTTGTAACTGATGTCCATTTCAAGCCCACCGACTCCCACAGCTACCTAGAATACACCTCCTCCCACCCACCCTCCTGCAAAAATTCCATCCCCTATTCCCAATTCCTCCGCCTCCGCAGCATCTGCTCCCACGATGAGGCATTCCACTCCCGCACATTCCAGATGTCCAAGTTCCTCAAGGACCGCAACTTTTCCCCGCACAGTGGTCAAGAACGCCCTTGACCGCATCTCCCGCATTTCCCGCAACACATCCCTCACATCCCACCCCCGCCACAACCGCCCAAAGAGGATCCCCCTCATTCTCACACACCACCCCACCAACATCCGGATACAACGCATCATCCTCTGACACTTCCGCCATCTACAATCTGACCCCACCACCCAAGACATTTTTCCATCCCCACCCCTGTCTGCTTTCCGGAGAGACCACACTCTCCGTGACTCCCTTGTTCGCTCCACACTGCCCTCCAACCCCACCACACCCGGCACCTTCCCCTGCAACCGCAGGAAATGCTACACTTGCTCCCACACCTCCTCCCTCACCCCTATCCCAGGCCCCAAAATGACTTTCCACATTAAGAAGAGGTTCACCTGCACATCTGTCAATGTGGTATACTGCATCCACTGTACCCGGTGTGGCTTCCTCTACATTGGGGAAACCAAGCAGAGGCTTGGGGACTGCTTTGCAGAACACCTCCGCTCGGTTCGCAATAAACAACTGCACCTCCCAGTTGCAAACCATTTCAACTCCCCCTCCCATTCTTTAGATGACGGCATGTCCGTCATGGGCCTCCTGCAGTGCCACAATGATGCCACCTGAAGGTTGCAGGAACAGCAACTCATATTCCGCCTGGGAACCCTGCAGCCCAATGGTATCAATGTGGACTTCACCAGTTTCAAAATCTCCCCTTCCCCCACCGCAACCCTAAACCAGCCCAGTTCGTCCCCTCCCCCCACTGCACCACACAACCAGCCCAGCTCTTCCCCTCCACCCACTCCATCCCAAAACCAGTCCAACCTGTCTCTGCCTCCCTGACCTGTTCTTCCTCTCACCCATCCCTTCCTCCCACCCCCAGCCGCACCTCCATCTCCTACCTACTAACCTCATCCCACCTCCTTGACCTGTCCGTCTTCCCTGGACTGACCTATCCCCTCCCTACCTCCCCACCTATACTCTCCTCTCCACCTACCTTCTTTTCTCTCCATCTCCGGTCCGCCTCCCCCTCTCTCCCTATTTATTCCAGAACCCTCACCCCATCCCCCTCTCTGATGAAGGGTCTAGGCCTGAAACGTCAGCTTTTGTGCTCCTGAGATGCTGCCGGGCCTGCTTGTTCATCCAGCCTCACATTTTATTAACAGGATGTAGCAGTTTGATTAGTAATGCAGAAACTGGCGGTGTTAATCCAGAAACAAAAGAAACTCAGCTTAAATCTAAATTCAATGTAAATATCTGTAAATAATTAGCCAGTACAAAGCAGTTGAGGCTACCTCGTTGAATGATTTTAGGGCAGAAGTAGATGGATTTTTGAACAGCCAAAGAATTAAGGTTTATGATGAGCAGGCGGCTAAGTGGAACTGACTCTAAAAAAGATTAGCCATGATGTTACTGAATGGCACAGCAGGCTCGAGAGGCCAGATCGCCCACTCTTGCTCCCATTTCTTGTATTCTTGTAGTTGTAAATGCTCAGCAGTTTCACTCACGATGGGAAAGAATCTGCAATCCTGTCCAATCTCGCTGTCAGTCACCCTACTGCGGGCAGGCACACAGTTCTGAAAGTTGATTCAGACGCAGAAGTAGAAACAGAAAGCCCTCAGCAGATTTCTGACACCCATTTTCAGGAGAAATTTTTAGAGCAATCAAACCTCAGCACAGAATGTCTTTCTCCCTCCCTCTCTTTGTTGATGAAGATCAATGGGAAATTGACCCACACATATATCAAGTCTTAGTTGTTGAAAAGGTATTTAAATCTTTGTGTAGCTAATACTGACAAATCCAATAAATCACCACAGCTTTTCCATTCAGTCCCACTTCACTCAGGTAGCCAAGATGCTATAATATTAGGACCCAGTCTACACTGGAAAATGCCGATAATGCAGAGTGCTGGTTAGTTTAATCATTAACCTTTTCGCTCAGGCTAGCATTGTTAAGATGTAGATACCAACACACTGGTACTGGTTCAAGAAGTCGGAATGTTTGGAAGGCTGAGTCGGCACTTCAGACTTGAAACGCAGCCTTTGATGAAAGAAGACCTTTGACCTGATTCCTTTCTTTTCTTCAGTTTTGTGCTTGTTAGAAACTTTGCTGGACAGGGAGCAACATTCTTTTCAATTCTCTCAAAGGGGATGACTTGCCTTTATGCAACCCACAAAATATGGAAGAAATGTCCTGCACGGCAGTTTCTTGGGGCCGCAAGCAGTTATTTTCACTTTGAGGAACCCAGTTAAAATATACACACCCCCTTCTAGACCAGCCTGTCAAAGGATGAGTTAAATGCAAATGTGGTAATTAATCAAATGGTCATTATTCTCCGCTCCTCCCACTGTCCACTTCTGCCTACAGCCCTCAATCCTGTTCCTGTTATGAACTTTGGGGATTACCATGCAAAGAAATTTCTTCATGGCAACTCCCCACTCCAACCACGAATGACTGTACCTAGGCACCTTTGTACCTAATATGGTGCTGTAAGTGGCAACTTATAAAGCTTTCACTGCACTCATTAGAGCACATGTGACAATAAAGTTAATTCAATTCAATTCAATATGATTTACAGGTAAATTGGATAAATATATGAGAGAGCTATGACGGAAACATATTCAGGCAAAATGTAGTCAGGTGGGAAGTGTATCACAGCTTCTACATGGCTACAGGCCCACTGGGCCGGGACCTGGGTTCGATGCTAGCCTTGGTGTCCGTGTGGAGTTTGCACGTTCTCCCTGTACCTGCATGGGTTTCCACTGGGTGCTCCGGTTTCCTCCCACAGTCCAAAGGTGTGCGGGTTGGGTGGATTGTCTGTAGCATTCGGGGTTGCACAGGACAGTTGGTTAGCTGTGGTAAATGCAGGAATGCAGGGAGAGGGTGATATGTTCCGTGGAGGGTCAGTGGAGTACTTGATGGACCAAATGGCCTCTATCTACTCAGTAGGGATGGACTGATTTAACCTTGAGTTGTAGCTTACGGACTCACTGTCTCAGTAATCTTGATTACTTTGCTGGGATAGACTATTGTATAAAATTAGGGTGCTAGAACTGGCCTCAGACTTCCGGGGTTGGGGTAGGGATGACAGGGGTTATTCCCAGTCTAGGTCTCCTACTCTTTAATGCTGCGTGTCACTACAAGTGAAATTAAGGTTGTTACAATCAGGGAGTTACCAGGCATTGAAGACACTGCTGTCAAGGACTCAAAAGAAAAATCATTATGGCTTTGAGAAAATGGTATAATCTTTTCTCAAATACTTTGAAAACTTTCGTTCATAAGTTGCAAAGGTATTACAGCCTGGAAAAATGCCTGATTATTTGATTGCCAAAGAATCAGGTGACAAAGAATCCAAATGCTTTCCAACAGAAGTGGATCATGGTAATACAAAATAAGGAGCTATTCACAAAGAAATCCAACAGGAATTTCAGCAGAAACTTCCTCAGTCAAAGAGTGGTGAGAATGTGAACCTCCCTACAACAAGGAATGGTTGAGATAAATCAATGTATTTAAGAACAGGTGAGGCAAGCATACGAGGGAGGTGGAAACACAGGGGCTTTGGAGAGCACTTCAGAGGAAAGGAGGGAGAATGCATGAATGCAGCATAAAAGAATAGTTTGGACTGGATGGGCCAAAAGACCTTTTGCTGTGCCATCAGTCTCTTTCCAAGTGTAATCCTGTGTGATGACCCACAAACAGGAAATTCTGCGGAGGGGAAGGGGTGAGGCGGCGTGGTAGACAGTTAGAGGTCTGGTGATGAAACCTCCACCATTTCATTCAACTAAAGCAGACAGCCTGAGCTGGAAGATGGGGTGGGATCAGCTGTGCTACTTTCAATGGTTGGAACAGGGTCAGACAATATTTCCATCCAGCTTCACAAACGCTTCTTCAGCCTATGGAACACACCCCAGTACAGATTAAAAGAAGAGAAGGGGAGAAAATAGTGCAAAAATGGGAGAACTGAACCACCTGCTCAAACATTTGATTTTTTTTGAATACTGCACTCTGTCTATAGGGCTCCTGAAGTTTAAGAATTGTATGCTTAATCTGAAAGGCTCCTCCAATGAACTTGTGGTCTCATTTCCTCCTCTCTTGAAGAACTCAATACATGGTATACATTGTAACAGCACCTGGATAAGTAGGGTGACTCTGATGAAAATGTGATTTCACAGCTAAGGCCTATATGATGGATAATTAAAATATATCCCCTTCAGAACCTGTCGGGAGGCCATTATAGTTACATTCACCTAGTGACTGCACATATGACTGTCCAGTGGGGAGTACTGACTGACAGCACAGGGGAAGAACTCTAATGGATTTGATTTCCCTCAAGTGCAATGAAAAGTCATTGAGGGACAAGTGCTTGCCATGCTGATTCTGGGAAGCAGCTGGTTCAGTGACACATTACATTTTTATAGCGAACGCGAAACCAACATCACAGATGCCTGTGTAAAATCATAATGCAAAGTCAGTGAAATGTACAGACAGCTCTCAACTTTATAGTCGGTATAAATAAGTAATGAGGTTAATTTCCATTAAATGTGCTGCAATTAAATGGCGGCGAAGCCAGTAGATGCAGGCTTGACTGTACTGCCATGCAATCATTTGAAGCCAGTGGCTCCATTGCTTCCAAAGACCTCCTCAATGCTGAGTTGTACCTCTTTGTTCGAAGTTATCAGTTCTCCTTTACTGCAATGACATCCTTCCAGTATCAACACCACTTAAGGAAGAGTACTTATAGAACAGGCTCCTTATAGCAGCAGTGTGACCTGCTTTCACAATGTATATGCACTGTTAAACCAGAGGGATGGACTGGTTACCAACAGCAGTCTATATTTGTGCTGACTCAGAGAAATTAACTTGGGGAATGTATTTCCTGCAAATAACTCGGCCAGAAAACACAAACGTAACACTTTGAAAATGACAATTTGGAAAATAACTGATGGCTGCCTTACGTAAGAATGCTTAATGTGCAAATATTGAATTCCTCTCTTTCTGCTGGAAGAGGCCTTAGCTGACGGTGAGATTGCATTGGTGTGATTTGGCATAATTGCACTGGTGAAATTTGGTATGACCACAATGGTGTGATTTGATTTGAAACTTTACCTGTTTGGACTTAAAGCAGCAAATTAAATGGATATAGTAGAAGGCCAAGCTTCAGCAAAATTCATAGCCTTCAAAGTGGAAAAGATAAGCAATGAAATATGCAGGAGAAAAGAATGACAAATTATATACTTCGAGCAGAGAAGCAGGTGACCTCTTAAGCGTGCAGGAGTTTCGAATAGCACATTAAAAAGACTAAAAGTGCTCTGTGAAAAGTACAGTTCCAAAGGAAAAAAGATCAATATTAATAAAGTTCTTAGTATTTTATTAGGAAATGTGCAGTTTGAGAGAAAGTTAGGAGTCTAAAAAGACAACAGAGCCAATAAAGCATATGTAATATCTAAAAACTTCCTGATGTATTGAACAGAAATGATAATACAAACCGACTTAACTTCAGAATTTTAATTCAATCTGGCGCTTTCATTGGACACAATGAAGGGACTTAAGACTAAATGATCTCCTGGGTCTACTGGGAGACACACTCAAGTTCCAAAAGAAACGAGGGAGGACATTTGCAGGCAACTGGCTGCTATCATGAGGGAATCATCTGAGTGTTGATGAGACTCCACAGGACTTGGAAACAAGCAGAGATTGACCAAACTGGATCTATATAACGATAGGTCCCATTAGCCCACCATTAGTAACAGGCATTGGAATTTCAGTGATTCAAAAGTGACTAGTTGGAGGAGTATGTGTAAGGCAATAACTTAAGAAGCAGGTTCCAGGGGAACTGACCTTCCCGACAATCACTCTTTGATTACTTTCAGTATTCTACAGCTATGAAACTGGGTGGTGAAATCCCTCTTATTAAACTTTACTAGAAACAGAATACAGCACCATAAGACATCCAAACACTCTCTCCCCCTCTCTATTTTCCTGCAACACCTCCCTCCATTTCCTTGTTACTGATTCCAAGATCCCCGCAAAACCGATGGAAAGGGGCTGAATTTCATTGTAGGTATGGTGGGAGCCAGCTCACCAGTCCTGGTCTCCCAGAACATGAAATTTAACAGGAAGAAACTGTAAATTTTACACTGAACAAGAAATTAATCTGTAAATAGTGAGCTAAAAATTCAAAATTACAGAGTACTTCTTTTAAGTGGTGGACATTGGAGGAAACAACCTAAATTGGGAGAAGTTGAAGTAAAAGCAAGGCTCTGCAGGCACAGGAAATTAGAATTATAAATTTTGAAGAGTCACAGTGGAGTAGAAATATGAATGCTGTTTCTCTCTGCACAGAAGTTGCCAGGCCTGCTGAGTTTTGTTAGCCCTTTCTGTTTTTATTATGGGAGGAATTCAACACGTTTTTACTCATTTGTAGGCAAGGCATGAAAGAAATACTGAGATGACAAATTTTGACTTGAGTGTCTATGCCTGGTGCTTCCCCGATATGGCACTGGTTGACGAACCCAGTAGCCAGTCATTGCTGAGTGCACAGGGAATGAGGCTGGAACAGTCGTTAGGGGGCAGACTTTCACATTAGCGCACAGTCCCTGGGGTTAAATGAGTCGCATCCTGCACTGTTCAAGAAACAGGCATTGGAAGCGATTTTTCCCTAAATTGTCTAACAGAGACCAAAGAGTGTGCTTTCCATCCAATTAAGGAAGATGGACCACTCTTGATCACAGAAAGAGTGTACACATGTAGTTTATGTAAGGGAGAGAAACTCTGTCTGTTTGGGGGTGCTTCTGACATTTTTACATGTAAAAAATGGTTTCACCAATCAGGTCATGGAGCCTGAGATAACACGGTGTAGAGCTGGATGAACACAGGCCAAGCAGCATCAGGGGAGCAGGAAGGCTGACGTTTCAGGCTTAGACCCTCCTTCTGAAAAAAATCAGGAAACCTGCCTGGTGACTCTGGGCTGGCAGAGGGAGGCAGATGACAGAGTTTCCAGTCCCTTGGGTACCTACAGGCTGTATGAGAAATTCCATTGTCTGTTGATAACTTGCCATAGTATGCCATTAACTTCCTTTAAGTGGGTCTGCTCACTGTTTGCAGGGAGTCAGGCTTCAGTCCTGATTGCTGCTGACACAGAGTCATACAGCATAGAAACAGACCCTTCGGACCAACCAGTAAGTGTTGAACATAATCCCAAACTAAACTCATCCCGCCTGCCTCCTTCTGACGCCTATTCCTTCCAAACCTTTCCTATTCACTTTTCCATCGAAATGTCTTTTAAACGCTGTAATTGTACCTGAAATCATCACTTCATTAGGAAGTTCATTCCACATGTGAACTACCTTTTGTGTAAAAAATTTGCCTCTTACATCTTTTTAAAACCTCTCTCCTTAAACATATGCCCCATAGTCTTGAAATTGCCCATCTTCAGGAAAAGACAAGTACCATCGACTCCATCTGTAACTCTCACTATTTTATAAACTTCTTTCAGGTAATCTCTCAACCTCCTACGCTCCAGTGAAAGAAGTGCCAGCCCATCCAGCCTTTTCTTATAACTTAAACCTTCCGTACCTGCTACACCCTGGTGGATCTCTCTGAATGCTCTCCAGTTTGATAATATCTTTCCTTTAACGGGGCAACCAGAACTGGATACAGCATTCCAGAAGAGGTCTCACCAATGTCCTGTACAAGCTCACTAGAATGTCCCAACTCCTATACTCAAAAGGACTGTGCAATGAAAACAAGCGCGCAGAATGCCTTTTTAACTATCCTGTGTATATGGGACACAAACTGTAGAGAATTATGTACATTCACCAGAGGTGCCTCTGCTCTATAACATTACCTCGTGCCCTACCATTAGTTGTATAAGTCCTACTCTTGTTTGATGTATCGAAATGCAATACCTTACATTTATTCAGATTGAACTCCATCTGCCATTTTTCATCCCATTGACCCATTTGATCAGGAACCCTCTGTAATGATAGAAAACCTTACTGTCTACAATGCCATCAATTTTGGTGTTATCCGCAAAGTTACTAATCATGCCTTTTATATTCTCATTCGAATCACCCTTGGAAGATCATAGGAGGGTTGAGAATTCTGGCCTGGGCACCTTGTGTGTTAAATTCACATCTTCCTGCCTATTGTAGAATTAACAATTTTCACAAATTTATGGGTGGGGCTTTTGTCACAGACGCTGATTGCTGTGGGCTATCAGCTGCCAAAATTGATCTTAAAGAATAAGAAGCAGCTCAGAAAACAACCGCAAACCTTTTCAACAAAAACAAAACCTTAAGAACGGTGGACGCTGGAAATCAGAAATAAAATTGTTTCTACGAAGGCAGAGAGCAGGAGTGTTCCATGAAAATACTGAGTCATGGACAGGGGTCTACAACACTGAAAAAGGCCCTTCAGCCCATCGAGTCTGCACCAGTCAAAAACAAACACTTAATTCTTGTGTGGGTCATCAATGTCCTGAGTCCACTCCACCATAGCCGGATGTCTGTGGCCAAGGGTGGTCAGATGTTGTTCAGTCTTTATTAGCTCATCCCAGTGAGATACTGATCTGGTATCCCAAGCTAATTGGATGCATTTAGGTTGGGCCCAGGCACACCTTCAGCCTTAGGCCAATGTCTTTGGGCACACAGTCTGATTCACAACGGCAGCTGAACTATTTAACAGGGGACAGGCAAGTCACAGCAAGAGCTGACATAAATTGGGACCTTTCCCTGAAAATACCAAATGGAGCATTGCTGTAAGTAATTGTGGAGTCATCATTTCCCCTGTCTGGACTATGATCCAGCAGACCAATTTTCTCATCCTTCACTGAAAACTGTTTGGTTTCCAATCCATTTTGCTGAAGGAAAAGCCTTTCCTACCTGGTATCCAGAATTTGGGTCGTAGAGTCATAGTGCAGCTGCAGCTCAAATGGTAGCACTCTTTGCCTCTGAGTTCAAGATGCACTCCAGAACTCAAGTCTAAAGATCAAGACTCCAATGTACTACTGAGGGAGTGGTACAGCTTTATGTGCCTTATTCAAGTGAGGTATTAAACCTGCCTGACTACTAACTGACTTTGATGTAACAGCTGTGTGGAACTACACTTAAGAACAACACGCAAGTTAGATACTTCTTAATCAACCTGTTTAGAGAGTGGTTAGTATCCCTGCCTGTCACAAGGGAGACTGGCATTCAATTCTCTGCAAGGGAGGACCCAAGCATTAATGGGTGGCACAATGGCTCAGTGGTTAGCACTGCTGCCTCACAGCATCAGGGACCTGGGTTCAATCCCACTGCTGGGTGACTGTCTGTGTGGAGTTTGTACATTCTCACCATGTTTGCATGGGTTTCCTCCCACAGTCCAACGATGTGTAGCCTAGGAGGATTGGCTGTGCTAAATTGCCTGTAGTGTTCAGGGATGTGGAGATTAGGTGGGTCAAAGGGGGAGTTGGTCAGTGTGGACCTATTGGGCTGAAGGGCCTGTTTCCACACTGTAAGGATTCTATGACCTCTAGTGTCAGTAGGACCTAAACCCAGGTCTCCTGGATCAGAGCTAAGGCCAGAACAACAAATATCACCCAGTGTCACAGCTTAGTTTTATCCCTCAAATAACCCTACATAATCAGACTATCAAGGTGTTATCAGATTGCTGTTTGTGAAAGCACACTGTACAAAAATTGGCCATCCTGTTTCTTACATTACTACAATGATTACATTCCAGAAAAAACTGTAATGTAGTTTGAGATATGTGATGATTCTGAATGATGTTAAATAAAAGCATGACTTTCTTTTTTTCAAAAAGGCAAGTTGACACGGGTTCAATTGTAGTCAATTCACTTCAAATACACATGCTAACATTGGAGATTGTGTGGAGCAGAGCAACAATTAGATTGCAAAGTTAAAAGGATGAACTCTAAAGGAAGATTAGAGACATTTGAGCTGCATAATCCAGTGAGAGGTCACTTCAGGATGGATAAGAAGCTGCAAGAACATTAGTTCAAAGTTAGACCAGAAGACAAAAGTTAAGTGAGCAAAAAGCAATTTTAAACCCATATTCGAAGAAACATTTGTTCAAAAGACAATTAGTGTTCAGAACAAGCTAATAAAATGTGAGGCTGGACGAACACAGCAGGCCAAGCAGCATCTCAGGAGCACAAAAGCTGATGTTTCGGGCCGAGACCCTTCATCAGAGAGGGGGATGGGGGGAGGGAACTGGAATAAATAGGGAGAGAGGGGGAGGCGGACCGAAGATGGAGAGTAAAGAAGATAGGTGGAGAGAGTGTAGGTGGGGAGGTAGGGAGGGGATAGGTCAGTCCGGGGAAGACGGACAGGTCAAGGAGGTGGGATGAGGTTAGTAGGTAGCGGGGGGTGCGGCTTGGGGTGGGAGGAAGGGATGGGTGAGAGGAAGAACCGGTTAGGGAGGCAGAGACAGGTTGGACTGGTTTTGGGATGCAGTGGGTGGGGGGGAAGAGCTGGGCTGGTTGTGTGGTGCAGTGGGGGGAGGGGACGAACTGGGCTGGTTGAGGGATGCAGTAGGGGAAGGGGAGATTTTGAAACTGGTGAAGTCCACATTGATACCATATGGCTGCAGGGTTCCCAGGCGGAATATGAGTTGCTGTTCCTGCAACCTTCGGGTGGCATCATTGTGGCAGTGCAGGAGGCCCATGATGGACATGTCATCAAGAGAATGGGAGGGGGAGTGGAAATGGTTTGCGACTGGGAGGTGCAGTTGTTTTTTGCGAACTGAGCGGAGGTGTTCTGCAAAGCGGTCCCCAAGCCTCCGCTTGGTTTCCCCAATGTAGAGGAAGCCGCACCGGGTACAGTGGATGCAGTATACCACATTGGCAGATGTGCAGGTGAACCTCTGCTTGATGTGGAATGTCATCTTGGGGCCTGGGATGGGGGTGAGGGAGGAGGTGTGGGGACAAGTGTAGCATTTCCTGCGGTTGCAGGGGAAGGTGCCGGGTGTGGTGGGGTTGGAGGGCAGTGTGGAGCGAACAAGGGAGTCACGGAGAGAGTGGTCTCTCCGGAAAGCAGACAGGGGAGGGGATGGAAAAATGTCTTGGGTGGTGGGGTCGGATTGTAAATGGCGGAAGTGTCGGAGGATAATGCGTTGTATCCGGAGGTTGGTAGGGTGGTGTGTGAGAACGAGGGGGATCCTCTTGGGGCGGTTGTGGCGGGGGCGGGGTGTGAGGGATGTGTCGCGGGAAATGCGGGAGACGCGGTCAAGGGCGTTCTCGATCACCGTGGGGGGAAAGTTGCGGTCCTTAAAGAACTTGGACATCTGGGATGTGCGGGAGTGGAATGTCTTGTCGTGGGAGCAGATGCGGCGGAGGCGGAGGAATTGGGAATAGGGGATGGAATTTTTGCAGGAAGGTGGGTGGGAGGAGGTGTATTCTAGGTAGCTGTGGGAGTCGGTGGGCTTGAAATGGACATCAGTTACAAGCTGGTTGCCTGAGATGGAGACTGAGAGGTCCAGGAAGGTGAGGGATGTGCTGGAGATGGCCCAGGTGAACTGAAGGTTGGGGTGGAAGGTGTTGGTGAAGTGGATGAACTGTTCGAGCTCCTCTGGGGAGCAAGAGGCGGCGCCGATACAGTCATCAATGTACCGGAGGAAGAGGTGGGGTTTGGGGCCTGTGTAGGTGCGGAAGAGGGACTGTTCCACGTAACCTACAAAGAGGCAGGCATAGCTGGGGCCCATGCGGGTGCCCATGGCCACCCCCTTAGTCTGTAGGAAGTGGGAGGAGTCAAAAGAGAAGTTGTTGAGTGTGAGGACGAGTTCAGCTAGGCGGATGAGAGTGTCGGTGGAAGGGGACTGGTCGGCCCTGCGGGACAGGAAGAAGCGGAGGGCCTTGAGGCCATCTCCATGCGGAATGCAGGTGTACAGGGACTGGACGTCCATGGTGAATATGAGGTGTTGGGGGCCAGGGAATTGGAAGTCCTGGAGGAGGACAATCTGTCAGAGAGGATTGTGAAAATCAGAACACTAAAAATGTTTAAATATAGTTTGAAATTATAATGAGAGATTTGGAGCACCAGAGGGAAGAGTTTCAATGGACCAAATAGTTTTCTTTCTTAATCTTAACTTTTCTAATGCATGTGGTATTTTGTGATCTGAAAGAAAATTTCAAAATGGCAACTTCTGATCTTTTTCTAAGTCAAGAAGGGTGAAGCCCAGCAAATATTCAGTTTTATTTCATAACAGCTTTACAGAGCACATTTCATCATAACTACAATGCACCTAGGTATCACAAACGGTCTTGGTCATTGTTAATAAGTTTATTGCGATGTATTTAAAATTCATATTGTATGAGAAATCTAAATGTGATGGATTTCACTCACAAGCATTTGCAAATTTCTATCCCTGTGTTTCTGCTATAGCTCCCATTCTCTGCAGGAATCTTTCTGCTGTGACCCATTTTCAGTGGATTCACAAGGGACACGTCATAAAACAAGTCCCTCAGGTATGGGTGAGTTCACTTCCAAAACTTCCCTAAACCTTTGTGTTTTTTTAAAATTTCAGATTAATTACCTACTTTGAAGGACACATCTCAAAATTAACTGAATCCCAACTACTCAAAAGTATTCTGTCAACAGGGACACAACTGCCTTAGACCTGGCAGTATAGTATGGGAATACAGGTATGGTACAATAACAAAGAACAGTCCACCCGAATGCCTATAGCTACAGAGATTGCAGCCAAGGAGAGTGACAATTAGGAAGGTGACTGCAAGATGAGAAGGCTCACGAGGAGTTCTCACTGTGAGAAAAAGGATCCAGCACTCAAAAACTCACCAGATCCAAATCCAAGACAGGTAACACCTAAAACAATGTGACTACTCAAACAGCCACATCAAGGGCTATGATGGCAACCGACATGCAACATAGGGCGGCACAGTGGCTCTGTGGTTAGCACTGCAGCCTCACAGTGCCAGGGACCTGGGTTCGATTCCAGCCTCAGGTAACTGTCTGTGCGGAGTTTGCACATTCTCCCCATGTCTGCGTGGGTTTCCTCCAAGTGCTCCAGTTTCCTCCTACAGTCCAAAGATGTGCAGGCTAGGTGGATTGGCCATGCTAAATTGCCCATAGTGTTCAGAGGTGTGTGGGTTATAGGAGGATGGGTCTGGGTGGGTTGCTCCAAGCGGCAGTGTGGACTTGTTGGGCTGAAGGGCCTGTTTCCACACTGCAAGGAATCTAACCCAATCCTCATCATGTCTGACAATTTACACTGGAGACTGCAATGCTGCACTGATCATATGTATTAGTCATACATCTTGGTGTATTATTCATAAAATTGCATATTATGTTAGTTTCTCTGGGATTAGCAGCAATAACAGAATAAGTCAAGTTGAAGTTGACTATGCTGAACAGGGTTTCTTAATGTCCAGGGACCAATATAGTGCAAGCACAGACACATTTCCACAGACACACCACATCTCTTGGAATCAACATACATTCTAGATGGTTTCAAAGTGGTATTGCATATATAACCAAGGGCAGGATCATTACTGTTTTAAAGCAACAACCTAGTCCCTTTCAGTGAATCAGTGAGCAACTATGGCAAACAGGTTTCTCTGTTATGCTCCTCTGCACAAATCTACACCCTCACAATTGTCACAAAATGAGTTGCCATAATCTCATCACACAATTATTAGTTCCACAGAGAAAATCAGGCACATTGGACAAAGTGTAAGATTCATCACACAATTTATGAACCTACCTTTCGCATTACTGTCCAAATCAGTGCAAGCTATGTTTGAGCCTGAGACCAGTTCATTTAAAATGCTCAGTTACGGAGGTTTAACTGTTTTGAACCACTGGACACAAATTTGTATGTTTCACTCGCACCAACCTAATGGGAATTGAGAGAAATCTAAGCACAGCTCAAATATAAATGTATCCAAACATTTAACAGGTCAGTGATAATGGGAACTGCAGATGCTGGAGAATCCAAGATAATAAAATGTGAGGCTGGATGAACACAGCAGGCCAAGCAGCATCTCAGGAGCACAAAAGCTGACGTTTCGGGCCTAGACCCTTCATCAGAGAGGGGGATGGGGGGAGGGAACTGGAATAAATAGGGAGAGAGGGGGAGGCGGACCGAAGATGGAGAGTAAAGAAGATAGGTGGAGAGAGTGTAGGTGGGGAGGTGGGGAGGGGATAGGTCAGTCCAGGGAAGACGGACAGGTCAAGGAGGTGGGATGAGGTTAGTAGGGAGCTGGGGGTGCGGCTTGGGGTGGGAGGAAGGGATGGGTGAGAGGAAGAACCGGTTAGGGAGGCAGAGACAGGTTGGACTGGTTTTGGGATGCAGTGGGTGGGGGGGAAGAGCTGGGCTGGTTGTGTGGTGCAGTGGGGAGAGGGGATGAACTGGGCTGGTTTAGGGATGCAGTAGGGGAAGGGGAGATTTTGAAACTGGTGAAGTCCACATTGATACCATATGGCTGCAGGGTTCCCAGGCGGAATATGAGTTGCTGTTCCTGCAACCTTCGGGTGGCATCATTGTGGCAGTGCAGGAGGCCCATGATGGACATGTCATCAAGAGAATGGGAGGGGGAGTGGAAATGGTTTGCGACTGGGAGGTGCAGTTGTTTGTTGCGAACTGAGCGGAGGTGTTCTGCAAAGCGGTCCCCAAGCCTCCGCTTGGTTTCCCCAATGTAGAGGGAGCCGCACCGGGTACAGTGGATGCAGTATACCACATTGGCAGATGTGCAGGTGAACCTCTGCTTAATGTGGAATGTCATCTTGGGGCCTGGGATGGGGGTGAGGGAGGAGGTGTGGGGACAAGTGTAGCATTTCCTGCGGTTGTAGGGGAAGGTGCCGGGTGTGGTGGGGTTGGAGGGCAGTGTGCAGCGAACAAGGGAGTCACGGAGAGAGTGGTCTCTCCGGAAAGCAGACAGGGGAGGGGATGGAAAAATGTCTTGGGTGGTGGGGTCGGATTGTAAATGGCGGAAGTGTCGGAGGATAATGCGTTGTATCCGGAGGTTGGTAGGGTGGTGTGTGAGAACGAGGGGGATCCTCTTGGGGCGGTTGTGGCGGGGGCGGGGTGTGAGGGATGTGTCGCGGGAAATACGGGAGACGCGGTCAAGGGCGTTCTCGATCACTGTGGGGGGAAAGTTGCGGTCCTTGAAGAACTTGGACATCTGGGATGTGCGGGAGTGGAATGTCTTATCGTGGGAGCAGATGCGGCGGAGGCGGAGGAATTGGGAATAGGGGATGGAATTTTTGCAGGAGGGTGGGTGGGAGGAGGTGTATTCTAGGTAGCTGTGGGAGTCGGTGGGCTTGAAATGGACATCAGTTACAAGCTGGTTGCCTGAGATGGAGACTGAGAGGTCCAGGAAGGTGAGGGATGTGCTGGAGATGGCCCAGGTGAACTGAAGGTTGGGGTGGAAGGTGTTGGTGAAGTGGATGAACTGTTCGAGCTCCTCTGGGGAGCAAAATTCCATCCCCTATTCCCAATTCCTCCGCCTCCGCCGCATCTGCTCCCACGATAAGACATTCCACTCCCGCACATCCCAGATGTCCGAGTTCTTTAAGGACCGCAACTTTCCCCCCACGGTGATCGAGAACGCCCTTGACCGCGTCTCCCGCATTTCCCGCGACACATCCCTCACACCCCGCCCCCGCCACAACCGCCCCAAGAGGATCCCCCTCGTTCTCACACACCACCCTACCAACCTCCGGATACAACGCATTATCCTCCGACACTTCCGCCATTTACAATCCGACCCCACCACCCAAGACATTTTTCCATCCCCTCCCCTGTCTGCTTTCCGGAGAGACCACTCTCTCCGTGACTCCCTTGTTCGCTCCACACTGCCCTCCAACCCCACCACACCCGGCACCTTCCCCTGCAACCGCAGGAAATGCTACACTTGTCCCCACACCTCCTCCCTCACCCCCATCCCAGGCCCCAAGATGACATTCCACATTAAGCAGAGGTTCACCTGCACATCTGCCAATGTGGTATACTGCATCCACTGTACCCGGTGCGGCTTCCTCTACATTGGGGAAACCAAGCGGAGGCTTGGGGACCGCTTTGCAGAACACCTCCGCTCAGTTCGCAACAATCAACTGCACCTCCCAGTCGCAAACCATTTCCACTCCCCCTCCCATTCTCTTGATGACATGTCCATCATGGGCCTCCTGCACTGCCACAATGATGCCACCCGAAGGTTGCAGGAACAGCAACTCATATTCCGCCTGGGAACCCTGCAGCCATATGGTATCAATGTGGACTTCACCAGTTTCAAAATCTCCCCTTCCCCTACTGCATCCCTCAACCAGCCCAGTTCATCCCCTCTCCCCACTGCACCACACAACCAGCCCAGCTCTTCCCCCCCACCCACTGCATCCCAAAACCAGTCCAACCTGTCTCTGCCTCCCTAACCGGTTCTTCCTCTCACCCATCCCTTCCTCCCACCCCAAGCCGCACCCCCAGCTCCCTACTAACCTCATCCCACCTCCTTGACCTGTCCGTCTTCCCTGGACTGACCTATCCCCTCCCCACCTCCCCACCTCCACTCTCTCCACCTATCTTCTTTACTCTCCATCTTCGGTCCGCCTCCCCCTCTCTCCCTATTTATTCCAGTTCCCTCCCCCCATCCCCCTCTCTGATGAAGGGTCTAGGCCCGAAACGTCAGCTTTTGTGCTCCTGAGATGCTGCTTGGCCTGCTGTGTTCATCCAGCCTCACATTTTATTATTTAACAGGTCAGTGGTTACATGAGATGGCAAACCAAACTGAAACCTTTATAATGATTCAAAAGTGATTTAAGAATTTGTTGGCTGAGACAGAGAGACAGAAAAAAATGGAGTTAAAAGAACCTCAAAATATAAGGCCCAAAATGAAGTTTGTAGAAAAGGGGCAGAGTGAATTATCTTCATTTACAATCAGAAGGAAATTAAATAATCTGCTACCATTAGATTTCTGCTCGCGCTCACAATAAAAGGGGGAGTGTAGCTGCATAAAGCACCCCTCGCTGATGGCCGGCTAAGTAGAGCGCTATTGCATGACACATGCATACGAAAGATTGCCCTGAGTACCACAGGAACTACAATACATTTTGCCAGTAAAGAGATGATTCAGTAGTCTGTATTATGCATAGTTGTGCAAGACACTATGATATTTGAACATTCAGAACATTTGAACATTGCTCAAGACTTAGATGTGAAGAAGGATAGTTCTAAATTTGAAATGGTTTACAATTAAGATGCAATCAATCACAGGGCAATAAATGGTATTTGGCTGACTTGCCAAATTTTTAATTTCTCAAACATATGCCACTGTCTTCAGTTTCCTTAAGCTGACTAGTCTATATTTCATTGCCACAAGCCACTGATCTTATTTGTGAATTATTTTTCTCATGATTACTTTGGGATCCTCTTTCTCTCCCTCTTCAAAGGCACTTTTTGTTACAGCTTTCTCCCCTCACCCACATCTCAATACTATGTACTTTATGGGTGTGGGCATCACTGGCCTGACCATTATCCATCCCTAATTACCCATGAGAAGGTAGTGGTGAGCTGCTTTCTTGAACTGCTGCTGTAGATAGATCAACAATGCTGTTAGGGGAGCAGTTTCATGATCTTGACCCAGTGACAGTGAAGGAATAGCAATATATTTCCAACTCAGGGTGGTGAGTAGCTTGGAAGGGAAGTTGGAAGTGGTGCTGTTCCCATGTATCCACTGGCCTTGTCCTTCTAGATTGAAGCGGTCATGATCTGTAAAGTTAGTGAAGGTCTGCAGTGCATCTTGTAAATAGTACACACTGCTGCTAGTCAGCAATGTCAATGCGATGACTGAATGTTTGTGGTTGTGGTGCTAATCAAGTGGGCTGTTATGTCCTGGATGTCATCAAGCTTCGAGTGTTGCTGGGGCTGCGCCCTTCCAGGCAAGTGGGGAGTATTCCATCACAGTTCTGACTCGAACCTTGTTGATGGTGGACAGTCTTTGGGGATTCAGGTGAGTTACTTGTTGGAGTATTCCTCGCCCTTGTCGCCACTGTATTTATATGGCTAGTCCAGTTGAGCAATGGTTGTCCCCTCATTTCCATTGACCCCAGATTTTCCAAGTCTTTTTTGTTCCCTCACTTAATCAAATAAAGCCTTGATGTCAAGGGCGGTCACTTTCACCTCACTTCTAGAATTCAACTCTTCTGTCCGTGTTTGAGCCAAAGTTGCTGAGTGGCCCTGGAGGAACCCAAACTGGGCATCACTGGCAGGTTTTGCTGAGCAGGTGCTAGTTAACAGAACTGTCGATGACACGTCCCATCACATTACTGTCGATTAACAGTAGACTGGCGGAGTGGCAATTGGCTGGATTAGATTTTGTGCACAGGACGCACCTGGGAAATTTTCCACATTGTCAGTGTTGTAACTGGACTGGAATAGTTTGGCTAGAGGAGCAGCAAATTCTGGAACACATGTTCAGTACCTTTGCTAGAATGTTGCCAGGGCCCATAAGCTTTGCAGTATCCAGTACCTCTGCTTCTTGATCTCAAATGGAAGTGAATCAAATTGACTGAAGACTGGCATCTGTGATGCTGGGGACATCTGGAGGAGGCTAACATGTGAAATACACAAGGAGAAATATTCTTTCTGCTTCAGGACACTCACACATACTGTTACAGAAACGTAACTGCACAGATATGTTGTTGATGCAAAAAAAATTATATTCAATAAAGTACATGGAGGGTCCTGTCACATGAATATTTTAGCTGACGTTGACATGAAAGGTTCCACGTGAATGCAAATACTATGCATCTTCACCAACTTACTTCAATAAGTCACGTGTCAGCAAAATACACAAGCCTTTTGAAAATAGCTTTTCATCTTTTTTTGGTAACAGAATCACAATATTTCCAACTCTATCCCAGAGAAATCAATTCACTGAGTAAACAGAAAGGTTACTTTCCCTTGTTCCATTGATCACAGTAATGATTCAAAGAGGTTTAATGCCACAACTTTGAAGGTCTGTGGATCAAATTTCAAAATTTTCACCTTTTGAGTCCATTACGGTCATTACTAGAAAGTGGATTAAATTTCAAACAGCTCCACTATTGACAAAATAATTATTTGGATTTAAATATCCTGCTGTCATTCAACGACTGAGCTGACAATGGGATTTCAAGAGACCATACTTTTATGGTTACAGGTGTTTTGATGGGGGCTTACAGTGCAGTTTAGTCGCAATGATGGTGTGTATCTGAGGTGCACTTGGTGGCTACATTGAAATTTATGAGCTAGGAGCATGTGTTGGCCATTCAGCCCCTCAAGCCTACCTTAATACTCCATAAGATCATGGCTGTTCTGAGTGTGGCCTGAACTCGACATTTCCATTGCCCCCACCACCCAATAATCACTGACTCCCTTGTTAGTCGAGGAACAATAATCAACTGCATCTGCCTCACTTATACTGACTCCAGGAGAGGGTCAGCATGAAACAGATTCCGTCTTATAAAATTCTAACAGGACTAGACAGGGTAGATGCAGGGAGGATGTTACCAAAGATGTGTGTGTCCAAAACCAGGTGTCACAGTATGAGGATTCGGGGTAGACCATTTAGGACAGAGATTAGGAGATATTTCTTCACCCAAACAGTGGTGATCCTGTGGAATTCATTTCCATAGGAAGTAGTTGATGTCAAAACATGGAATGTATTCAAGAGGTGACTAGATACAGCACTTGGGGTGAATGGGATCAAAGGTTACAGGGAGAGAGCAGGATTAGCCAATTGAATTGGGATGATCAGCAATGATTGTAATGAATGGCGGAGCAGGCTCAAAGGGCCGAATGACCTCCTTCTGCCACTATCTTCCATGTTTCTATGGATTTAGTGAAATTATGAAGTTTCACTCTCTATGTATTGCTATCATGAGCAGACAGAGTCACAGATATACAACACAGAAACAGATGCTTTGGCCCAACTCGTCCATGCTGACTACATAACCTAAATTTTTTTTTTAAATATAGAATCCCTACAGTGTGGAAACAGGCTATTCAGCCCAACATGTCCACACCAAACCTCAGAACATCCCAACCAGATCCATCCCTATATAACACCCCTAGTCTACACATCCCTGAACACTATTGGCAATTTAGCATAGCTAATCCACCTAGCCTGCACATCTTTGGACTGTGTGAGATTATATTTCTATATTAGATTCGATTCCCTACAGTGTGGAAACAGGCCCTTCGGCCCAACAAGTCCACACCGCCCCTTGAAGCATCCCACCCAGACCCATCCCCCTGTAACCCACACACCCCTGAACACTACAGGCAATTTAGCATGGCCGATCCACCTAGCCTGCACATCTTTGGACTGTGGGAGGAAACCAGAGCATCCGGAGGAAACCCATGCAGACACGGGGAGAATGTGCAAACTCCACACCGACAGTCGCTTGAGGGTGGAATCGAACTCAGGTCCCTGGTGCTGTGGGGCAGCAGTGCTAACCTCTGAGCCACCATGTCACCCATTTGCCAGCATTTGGCCCATATCTCTCTAAACACTTCCTATTCATATGCACATCCAGATGACTTTTAAATGTTGTAATTTTACCAGCTTCTACCACTTCCTCTGGCAGTTCATTCCACATCTGCTCCACCCTCTGTGTGAAAAAAAATTACCTCTTAGATCCCTTTTATATCTTTTCCTCTCTCACCTTTAAACTTGTGCGCTCTAGTTTTGGACTCCCCTACCCTGGAGAGAACACCTTGGCTTTTCACCCTATCCATGCCCCTCATGATTTATTAAAACTCTATAAGGTCAGCCCTCAGCCTCCAACGCTCCAGAGAAAACAGCCCCAGCTTATTCAGCCTCTCCCTATAGCTCAAACTCTCCAACCCTGGCAATATCCTTGTAAAGCTTTTCTGAACCCGTCCAAGTTTCACAATATCCTTCTTATAGCCGGGAGACTAGAATTGCACACAGTATTCCAATAGTGGCCTAACCGATATGCTGTGTAGCTGCGACACGATCTCCCAACTCCTACATTTGATGCACTGACCAAAAGAGGCAAGCATACCAAATACCTTCTTCAGTAACCTGCCTACAGTGACTCTACTTTCTAGGAACAATGAATCTGCACCCCAAGCTCTCTCGGCTTAGCAACTCGTCCCAGCACCTTTCCATTAAGTGAAAAGGTTCAGCCCTGATGTCCTACTAAATGTCTTCTGTAATACATGATGGAAAGTATGATGGATGGATTGATTCCACTTTGATCACCTAATAATTCTAATCCCTGCAAAACAAAATCTACAGGACACTAACTGTTCTATTCTTCTTTAATTCACTGTGGAAATACCAAAAGTGCCAGTTTGTGAAGAATTGTGTGTATGGGATTTAAATACTACACTCAGTTCTCCATCTATTTCTCTCCAGTCTCCACATCTGTTGATAATACTACACAGCGTCCAAATGTAATCCCCCACCCTGTGACTGCTACTGCCTCTTTGCCATCAGGGTGGGATCTTTCCATGTTTTTCTGCTATCAGTTAGCAGAAAGAGTGAATGCAATTCATCTCCCTTTTCACTGCCAAGATCCCAGTACATACAGCACAACTCCAATGGAATGCCATGCTCCAGTGGACTTGCAAAGATGTGCTGAAAATGAGCCGCACAAGTTAAAAAGCACCTTCAAGTGACAAAGATTCAATCCTTCTTCCTAACCTTCTGCTGGAAGGCACAATGCACAAAAGTGTTTAGACATCAGTGTACACCAGGACCATTTCTACTGACTGCAAAATAAGTGAGCCATGGGGAGATGGTGGGTAGTGACCGTGTCATGGACTCAGGTGCTTATTGCACAGAAGGGGCTCATGTGGCCCATCGTGTCTGTGCTAGTTAACAAAGATCTACCAACCCTATTACCAAGTTCCAGTTATCGCTTGGAATACTAGAGGCTGAAGAAATGCAAGCGAATATCCAAATAGTGCTGACTGTTTAATATTACTGTTGCATTGTCAAAATCTTGGAATTCCTTCAAGGGCATTTTAGGTCTACCTACAGTACTTGGAATGAAGTTCACAGTGTTCAAGAGATGGGCAACAAATGCTGGTCCATGTTGTGGTCGGTTGGCTTGCTAAGCTGGTTTGTCGTTCCCAGATGTTTCATTACCCTGCTGGGTAACATCATCAGTGCAGCCTCCGACGAAGGTTTGGTGTGTTTTCCCGCCTGGTTTTTAAACTCTGGGCTCCGTTGCGATGGATTGCTTCGCTTCCGGTTTTTCCTTCACAGTGGAGTGTATATGGGGTCAAGTTCTATGTGTTTATTGATGGCTTTCTTCATGGAGTTCCAGGCTTCTAGGAATTCCCGTGGCTGTCCCTGCTTAACTTGTCCCAGGATTTTGATGTTGTCCCAGTCAAATTAATGTTCATTTCAAATGTAGTGGTCACAGGGTCGGGTGTTGCATTTCTTCATCTTCCAAAGAAGGGTCCTGACCCAAAATGTCAATTTTCCTTCTCCTCTGTTGCTGCCTGGCCTGCTGTGTTCCTCCAGCTCCACACTGTTATATCTGTTTTTCTGACCTGGTCTGGCCTACATGTGACCCAAAAACATCTGTAATGTGTGTTGACTTAAGCTACCTAGCCCAGCAAGCCACTCACTTCAATGGAACTTAGAGGTGGCCATCAAGTCAACGTCTAGTGGAGAATAAAAATAAAATCAAGCAATGCAATATTTCTTTCATCTTCCAGTGCCTGCGGTATAAGACTTTCTCTCCTGACTGTTCAATCGCTGTGTGAACACTCGGCAAGTTTGCCAAACTGTGTTGGTTTTATTATTGATTTTCTGAGCAAATTGAGGAACAATGGCTAAAATGTGACTAATTGAATAATAATCGATTTGGTCTCATAACCAATCAATCAACAAAATAAATAACCTTCACACCCTTAATGGATTATACTGTGCTCTTCGGAGCACAGCAGCAAATATTGCTGACAGTAAGTCACTTGCATTGGTTTCAGCTTTCATGTAAGTGCCTGCTAATATGTTTTTTCGGGAAAAATTATTCTCAAATGATATTTTAGAAGATGTCATACTTCCAGGGGGAAATTTTGAAACAAAAAGCCCATCAAATATATTTCTGCTTTCCAAATCAGATCAAACAGAAGAGCAAGCCTACAGGTATACACTATTTTAAAAGAAGGCACATCGTTAGTTGCATAGGGCTGCATTTTCCTGTACTGATCTAGATCCTGGTAGAGCAATCTAAAGTGCCAGGTTATTTCACAGATAACCTCACTAATGTCCATTAGACACATATCCCTAAGGTTATTAACACAAGCAAGTGGATTATCAGTATGGTAAATTAATGACTGTGCTATCATGCTTCACAAATAACAATGAGATAAGTGACTCATTGAAACTATTTTTGATCATGTTAGATGAAGGAGGCATGTTGACCAAGGTAGTCAGGAAGCTATCTAGTCTTCTTATGACAGAGTCGTATGGTATTGAAACAGGCCCATAGGCGCAACTCATCCATGCCAATCAGGTTTCCTAAACTCAATTTGCCCATATCCTTCTCAACCTTTCCAACCTTGTACCTCTCCAAGTGTCTTTTAAATGTTGCAACCATATTCACCTCTAGCAGCTCGTTCCACACACACACAAACTTCTGCATGAAATAGTTGCCTCTGAGGTCACTTTAAAATTTTTTCCCTATCACCTTAAAAGCTATGCCCTCTAGTTTTGGATTCCCTCACCTCTGGGGGAAAAAAACCTTGCCTATTCACCTTATCTATGCCCTTTATGATTTTATTTTGACTGTCATCCCTTTAACGCTACATTTGAGCAGGGCATAGGGTCAGTTTACCATCTTATTTGAAGGAGGACACATTATAGGGATGATTCAGTGACCCTGTACTCCCAGCAGGTGAGCCACATTAACAGGGAGCAGAGTGGCGTTATTGAAAGATTGTATTGTTCAATTCTTGAACTATATTCAACGCCAACATAATTCTCTGCAGGATCACGAGTGTATGAAACGATGCACTCAGCGGCAGAATTGCAAAAGTTTCACTTAGTGGTGTTCGACTGAACAATGCAGCTGTCTGTTTCCAGCTGAAGTTACAGATCTGTTTGTTTTAATAAAACAGTGAACACAAAGTACTAATTCTGAAATTCTTGCAATTTCTCATTGAGTTTTAAATGAAAAATGAGCAGACAGGACACTGTCTTGTGTCAAAGTGCAGTGTGATAGAAGATAGAATCCAGATTCGCTGTCCCTGTGCTCCAACTCAAATAAATCACTGTGGGTACTCACTGCACAGATGATGAGCTCTTCCACATGAGGTGGGATGGAAAGTCACCAAGTGTTTTTTTGATCAGCTATACCCAGGTTGTACAAAGTTCAGTAATAACTACATTGTTTGAAAGAAAATTGGAAAATTAGCAGAAACCTATGACTAAAATTGCCTCTAAAAAACATCCAAGTGCATGCATGTAAATCCAATTAGCCATATGAATGATGTGGGTATGAAACGTATCATGAGCGTCACAGAGATCTGCAGCACAGAAAAAGGCCTTTTGGTCCATCAAGTCTGCACGGATCAAAAATCCTATTTTCCACTGCTTCAAGCCTTTTAACCCTTGGCATTCTTAGCGCACATCTTTAAACTTCTTCACTGGCAGGAGGGTTTCTGCCTATACCACCTTTGCAGGCAGTGAGGCCCAAATTCTCACCACTCTCTTTTCATTTTAGCTGCTAGATTTAATATGTGTCCGTGTCCCATGAGCAGGTAAGGAAATTCTTGCTATTGAGAGAGTGCAGCGTAGGTTCACGAGGTCAATTCCCGGAATGGCGGGGCTATCATATGTTGAAAGATTGGAGTGACTGGGGTTGTATACACTTGAGTGTTGGAGGATGAGAGGGGATCTGATTGAGGCCTATAAGATTATTAAGGGGTTGGACAGTCTGGAGGCAGGAAGCTTGTTTCTGTGGGTGGGTGAGTCCAGAACCAGAGGACACAGTTTTAAAATAAGGGGTAGGCCATTTAGAAGAGTTGAGGAAAAACGTCTTCACCCAGAAAGTGGTGAATATATGGAATGCTCTGCCCCAGAAGGCAGTGGAGGCCAACTCTCTTTCAAGAGAGAGATGGATAGAGCTCTTAAAGATAGTGGAATCAAGGGTTATGGGGATAAGGCAGGTACAGGATACTGATTGTGGATTATCAGCCATGATCATAATGAATGGTGGTGCTGGCTCAAAGGGTTGAATGGCCTACTCCAGTGCCTATTGTCTATTGCACTATTTCAAATTCTTTACAGTGTTATCGACAAAAATCAAGTTGTAACAATTTAAGCATTTGGTAATGGTAGCTATTTTGCTCAGTCTAAAGTGGAGTTTGTTATTCTCTTTTATTTTGTTACTCTTTCTGAGTATTTCAACCTTGGGTGCTTTTGGTGAGTGTTCATGCATTTGTTTATGAATCTGGGGCATTAATCCTCGCGCAATCTGTGAAAAAGAAGACTGTAGTAGTTGAGAGTCAGGGTGTCCTTACACATCTTTCATCTAGTTCACATTATAGTGATCTCAGAATCAGTCCTCAATCACACACTGTGTTTAACCAGCTTCTAGAGAGGTAAATTAGCTTAACATCGCACCAAAAATCCCATTATCCACACAGCTGTTACAGGCTAAGCAAGATATTGCCATATTGCTTAATTCAGTTTCTTGTTTCTCTTTTTCATTCCTTGAACGTAAATTACACGCTTATTGATTGGGTGTTTTGGCCTTGCCCTCATTGCAAAGTTGAGTCTATCTACGTCACAAGAAGCATTACTGCTGGGGAAGGTGGAAGAAGAAATTACCACTGGGCATTTCCACTGCAGTTAGTCTTGTGTTAGGAGAACAGGTAGATCAGCATTCTCTGTTGATGCCTTTTCTCTTGGAGTTTGTCGAGACATTTAACGTGCAAACTGAAACTTTGACAATGGGAAAACAAAATGAATCAAACTGACAAAGCACTGGTTAAAATAATATCATATTAAGATTGTTTTAAAATACAAATTGGACTGATTTACTAATTATTGAACAGAGCAATACCGCCACACGACAGTCATTTGGTTCCTGAAATTAAGTTATGCATTGGCATTTATCCAAGCATGCTTCACAGACACTCCTCTCCAGATTATTAAATGAATGAAGATAAAAACATTGAGTTAAAAAGTCCCAATTATATAACAGGGACTATACTTCAATGGATGTGAAGTGCTTTTTAGCTTGGTCAAAGAAATATGATAAGATGCGCTTTATTTTAACTCTCTTTAGTTAATGATATCTAAGAGAATTGACAGCAGCCAGTGGTAAAGTGATAATGTTACAGTACAGAACCCCACCTCAGTTATGATGGAAGGGATTGAACACATATCCCACATAGCAGCAGGTGGAATTTAAATTAAATTAAAAACTGAAACAAAATCTCAGTAACGGTGACCATGACAATTATCGTTTGCTGTAAAAACCCATCTGGTTCGCAGAAGGGTTGTCTGGTCTGCTCTTGATGTGAGTACAGATCCAATGAGACTGACTCACAATTGCTTGGTGTCATGGCCAAGCAGGCCACTCATTTCAATGGCAATGAGAAATGGGCAACAAAAACTAGCCTTGATGAAACACCTACATGTCAAAAAAAAAGAAACAAAAAAAAAGGAAGGGATATTGGAACAGAGATTAAGAAGCCAGCTCTGTCAACCTCACTAACATCAATGTATTTACATAATTTGAATCTCTTTCTAGCCTATCATGCCTCACCCTAGACAAAAATTAAATATGGTGTTCATGCCCAGGAGGCCCAGGGAGGAGAACCACATCTCTCGGTACGCACTAAGTTGTGAGGAAAGACCAGCAAAGTCCGGGCTTTCTGGCCAAGGCAGTAGTCATTATGGGATGATCACCACATATTGAAGATTTCCAATGGTATGCAAAATGTCATATGCTGACAGCCAGACATGAGGGCATATGTCTAAGTCAATGACAGGCAGAAAGTTCATCCTCACACAAGTAACTGGAATGAATTCTGGGTCAGGTACAGCAGACAAGAACCTTGGAATATTTTAAGGACAGCAGACAAGAACCTTGGAATTTTTTAAGGAAATGTTTGGAGGCTGCAATGGAACCAACTGTATCCTTGTTCCAGACAGATAAATGCAAATGGGCTAAATGTGTTTTATCATCTGCATCTCTCCTGTGACATGTGAACAATAATTTATTTTTCATTGCAAAAATATACCTTGTTCATTAAAAAATCTTTATGTACATACACAGTTACGAAAGCAGGTACTTTCCTGCTCTTCTGACGCTGTCTGCCCTACTGTGTTCCTCCAGTTTCAAACAATGGGGTTTGTTTTTCTCTAAGGTCGCAACAAACCCAAAGCATTTCTTCCTTATGCAAGGTGTTATTTAAATGTATTTGAGGCACTAGGAAGGTCTGATAACTGAACAGACCTCCATTGTACTTTGGCAGAAAGACTTCAGACGATTGTCTTTCCCCACTGCGCCTTGGTAGCAGCTGCTCCAAGCTTTCGGGCGTCCCTTAACACGTAGCTCTGGACCTTGGGATGTGCCAGCCTGCAACACTCAGTCGAGGCCAACTGTTTGCACTGGAAGACCAACAAGTTTCAGGCAGACCAACATGGGTTAGTGTAATTGGTCACTGATGTTCCCGTTACATTACATTGATGTCTCTGATGGCAACCTGACTGCTTCTGGGCTGTTACAGTCCTTTTACAGAGATTTACTGTTTGTTGTTGTTTAAAGGAGCAGTCACGGCCAATTTGGTCAAGGGCAGTCTTAACAGCTCAGGCTAGCACTACCTATTTTGTGGGTCTGCAAATGCCTTCTGAAAGGCGTGATGGTCAGAAAGTATGGTTTCTCAGATAACAAAGTGTAAAGTTGTCCTGGAATGTAAGATTATCCACTTTGTGGTTCCAAAAACCATGTTTTTGCATGTAGTTGGCATACAGAGTGGGGCGGCATGGCAGCTCAATAGTTAGCACTGCTACATCACAGTGTCATGGGCCCAGGTTTAATTCCAGCCTCGGGCAAGTATCTGTGAGGAAGTCTGCACATTCTCCTTGTGTTCGCTCTGGTTTCCACTCATAGTCCAAAGATGCACAGCTTAGGGAGACTGGCCATGGTAAATTGCCCACAGTGTCCGAGGATGTGTAGGCTAGTTGGATTAGGCTTGGGAAATGCAGGGTTACAGAGATAGGTAATGGTGGGTGGGTCTGGGTGGGATGCTTTTCAAAGGGTCGGTGTGGACTCAATGGGCTAAATGGCCTGCTTCCACACTAGGGATTTGATGAAGTTGGCATTTAACACCACTTTTTAGTCATTAACATACAGTAACCTTGCATTAATGTTTTGCATGTTTTTGTCAGCCCAAGTGGGGACACATTCCTTTGCAGTACATAACTGGGTGAAGGGGATTAAGCAAATGATCCTTCTGAGTAGTGTAAATTAAAACAAACCCACACATAAATGGGCGTCCATAAATGACAAAGCTGCTGACCATTCTTAGCCACTTTCAAATTCAGTATACGGCACGGTGGCTCAGTGGTTAGCACTGCAGCCTCACAGCGCCAGGGACCCGGGTTCGATTCGAGCCTCGGCCGACTGTGTGGAGTTTGCACATTCTCCCCGTGTCTGCGTGGGTTTCCTCTGGGTGCTCCGGTTTCCTCCCACAGTCCAAAGATGTGCAGGCTAGGTGGATCGGACGTGCTAAATTGCCTGTAATGTTCAGGAGTGTGTGGGTTATAGGGGGATGGGTATGGGTGGGATGCTTCAAGGGGCGTTGTGGACTTGTTGGGCCAAAGGGCCTGTTTTCACACTGTAGGTAATCTCACCTATACAAGATGACCTTCATTTTCAGAGGCACTTTTCAGCAACATTCCCTCTAGGCTATGGCACTCCGACACTCCGCACACAGCAACTTCCATACCAATGTGGATGGCAGCACTGGCACCTGGTTCCGGAAGCTGCTGCCACACATGGACCTCAGAGGTCGGCATGGAAGAAGGAAAAATATAACCGGAGGGAACGCTGCCTTTCAAGTCTTCAAAGATTAACTTACACACTGACAAATGTGGTGAGCCTGAAAGTGTGCGGTGCAGTGAATGGTTTTGAAGGAATCATAGTTCTCAAGTCCACTTCTGCTGCTGATTTAGTTATTTCAGCTTTACAGGCTAAAATCTTTACTCCATCAACATTTCCATGAGGAGCACAAACTGAACCAGCTAGGAGCTGCTAATAATGAGGGCTTGGCTCTTGGAACATTTCAAATGATGGGGCTGTGACCATTTCCTTTGGCAGATTGTTTCACTGTGGGGTTGCCCTTGGGAGGAAAGACGACTGACACAGCCTTGCAAACAAACGGCCTGTGTAGTGGTAGATCTTTGCAGATAGGTCTCTCATGATTTGTCACTGTTGGAAAGAAGCAGGTACATGGTGCTGTCAATTCCCACTGATCCACTCCACATGTTATAGAAGTTGGTCAGGGTACTTTCCCTTCATTCACTGTAGTGATTCCCTTTCTGAATCCAATTAAGAATGTGACATGAGTGGATTTCCCATCCTGACACATGCAGCACATCTTTGGATCACTTCAATCTGATTTCCATCTTTCCCTGTATGAGGATCCCAAACACAACTTGCATACTCCAGGAGCAAACGAATAAAGTAAGAACAGAAATCACTGGAGGAACTCAGCAGGTCTGGCAGCATCTGTGGATAGAAAGCAGTCTTGAGGCTGTTGACACTTCATCAGAACTGTCAGTGGCTAGGAAAACGTGGTATTTATGTTGAAGAGAAGTTGAGGGCTAAGTGGAGAGGTAGCGAATAGGTGGAGATGAAGCTTAGAGAGAGATATAAAAGGGAAAGGTAAACAAGGGAGACAATGGGTAGCACACTAGGTCACAAGAAAAGCTGATTAAGTGGCAATTAAGTGCTAAGAGTAGAAAATGGGTTAGCTGTGCTTACTGCAACCCACATAATGTGATAAAAAAACTGAAAGAACTGAGGATGGTGGAAATCAGAAACAAAAACAGAAATTGTTGGAAAAACTCAGCAGGTATGGCATCATCTGGAGTGAGCAATCAAAGTTACCGTTTCAGGTCAGTTGACCCTTCTTTAGAGCCACATCACATGATAACAGACCGGGGAGCATGTCAGAATGGGTGACTATACTAAAAGCAACCCATATCATCACAGAGATGAACACAGCGTGGAGCGAGAGGAACACAGCAGGTCAGGCTGCATCAGATGGCCGAACACATTACCAGAGGATTGCGGTGGGAGAGGGATCCAGTGTTGTTTCCGGAGGCGGGAGGATAACTTCTACAAGGTGTGTATCCCTGGGAGAGACATCGCAGTGGGCTTATAACTCACTCAGATGGTGCAGTCTCCACTGTGTTACCTCTAACTGCAGCATCGGCAGTTCTTACTATCTCTAAGTGAGTTACAAGCTCACTGCGATGCCTCTTCCAGGAATGCCCACCTTGTAAAAGTTATCCTCCTCCCTCCAAAAAGAACCTCAGTGGATCCCTCTCCCACTGCAATCCTCTGGTAATCTGTTCGGCCATCTGATGCTGCCTGACCTGCTGGGTTCCTCCGGCTCCACGCTGTGTTATTTCTGGCTCCAGCATTGGCAGTTCTGATTATTCATATCATAACAGGCTCACAGGCTGTGGGGATGGGTAAAAAAATCATGGAATGATGTGATCAGGCTCTAAAGTCCTTGAAGGAGCAAATTACTGGAATCTGTTTTGAAAACAAAAAGTGCTGGAAGTCACAGCAGGTCCGGCAGCATTCACAGAGGAAGCAGGCTAACGTTTTGAACCTAGATGTCTCTTTCAACACTGACGAAGAGTCATCCAGACTTGAAACATCGGCTTGCCCTCTTTCTACCGACGCACTGTGATTTCCAGCACTTTTGGTTTTTACTCCAAAGTCACTGAACTTCATGTTGAGTCCGAGAGGCTAGATGAATAAATGTTCAGTAAAGTACAGCTCTGATATTTCTGTGGCCATTTCACAATGATTCCTCCTCAGAAATCCCAGAACCCTGTCTACTAAATGCTGCCAAATGTGGAATCCCACTGACGATTGTTTTTAAGGTTGAACCCACATATCATTCCATACTTACCTACCTGTTGTGAGTTTGGTTACAGAGCTTAAAGCTGTTTCGGATCTGTTTCATTGGCAATGAATGCAACAGTGTTTTGCACATTTCTGAAATTCTTCTCTACTACATGTCAGCAGAAAAAGACAACAAGAGTTTGTGAGATTTACCCATACAATCACTTCCATCTCTTTGTTTTGCTTTTTTGTAAGAACTGATTGCTTGGTAACTAAAATCATTACTTTTGTCACCACTAGCTGACAGTGAGTATAATGGGTTGACAGAATGAATACAAAAGGAAATGGCTCTGTTTTAATGGAATAACGCTTTTGAGCCATACCAGCAGAGGTCATGTGGTTCTTTGTGTGCTGTGAGATTGCAACATTCTGTGCTTTATTTATTTGCTACCAGTCCTAAGCTTCCCTGTGCCAGTTTGATGATGGAAAGTACCCAGAAACCAGAGGAAAATCACAGACTGAACATTTCATCAATCAACTGGTTAATGTGTGTAAATGGGCTGGACAAGAGAAAATTTCAATCAGAGAGGCAGAACTTGACTGTGTCCAGGTGGTGTGTTCATCAACAAAGCCACTATTAATTTCCATCAAGTTTGCCAAGGGAATTACCTTAAATCATTTATAGAACAATGTTTCCACCGACCTTTTGTTGACACTATTGTGGCCGGTCTGGAGAATCGCTGTGGAAACTTTACCTCATTGTTACTGCAACAAGATCAAACACGAACACGGCACAACAAGAAATTTTCCTGTGCTCACATCCTATGTGGTAAACGATAGAATACTGAACAACATCAGCATAATGCAGATGTCTTCATTGTGAAAAGGGCTGCTTCAGTAAGCGAATTACATGATGACTTGAAGGCCTGCAAAACAATTCTAATGGTCATACATTTGCAGCAGGTATGTCCCCTGCGAGTGCACATAAGCACACTGCAGGTTTCAGTAAAATATTGGTGACCTGAGGAAAATGGAAATAACCTGTGTAAATTCCTGGGGAAATTCTAAACTGTGGATCATTCATCTGTCAGCACTCTAGATTTCCCCAACAATCTTCAATCCCTTGTGCACATGTTGTGGAGTTTACATGCAATCTTTTGCAGCATAGTAGAAAGGTGGGTCACAATATGTTATGCATTACAAGGATGGGAACAACTTGAGTTCAGGCACATGGCCATACACAAGTTTTAGATCAGGAAAATTGGAACCTATTACATTTCATGCATTTTTAAAACAAAATAAATTGCTTTTATTTATTCTGAACTTGTAATGCATTGTGCAGTCAGATAGCCATTCGATACGGGAGCAACTTGGTCAGGACCCATCACAGCTCTCTTTTCAATAAGTGTCCAATAAAAACTGAGAGATTTGGTTGCTTTTGGGGCCAATTTTACTTCTCCTCTCACCCCACCTGCATCATTTTAAGGATAGTTTTGTGTGTCTGCCTTTGAAAGGCTAACCTGACTGCAAGTGATAGTCCCTTCACAACACATTGATATTCCTGATCCTTTAGGACCTGCTCTTTTCTTCTCTAATGGATGACCTACTCAGTACTGGTACCAACTGTGTGCTCTGAGTCATTCTTCAGTTCACGTTTTCCTTTGTTAATAAGCAGGGGGCCTCTTACCTGAGATGCTCTTGTGGTGGCAGTCAGCCAACGGCACAAGTAAATGAATACAGCTGTTCTTTTGTGCAAATGGAAGGAGACAGCACTCAACCACCTAGGGTGAAGTCTATTTGCCGTGTAGACAATTCTGATGGAAGTAAAGCATTCCCATTAGGAGCAAAAATTGCCTCAGAGATCGTGTTTCAATTCTGAAGTTTATTTAGCTTGTTTGGGCAATCACTTATGTCCCAGACTATAAATTGCCTTATGCAGGATTCTTAACAAAGAAAGACACGTGGCACGACACAATGGATGGAAATGAGCAACGGTCTTCTCTGTAAGGTCTACAAACAAGTAGGGGAGGCGGGTGGCCTGTAGGTATTATTGCTAGACTATTAATCCAGAAACTCAAGCAACATGCTGGGGTCTGCGTTCAAAACCGACCACAGCAGATGGTGGAATAATGATCTGGAATTATGAAGCTATTGATAGCCACGAAACCATTGTCAATTGTTGGGAAAACCCATTTGGTTCGCTCATGTCCTTCAAAGAAGGTAATCTGCCATCCTCACCTGGTCTAACCTACATGTGACTTCAGAAACTCAGTAATGTGGTTGACTCTGAAATGGCCTAGCAAGCCAAAGACAACTAGGGGGATGGGCAATAAATGCTGGCCAGTCAGCAACATCCATGAGTGAATTAAAGAAAAAAATTGACATAATTAAACACATAGGTTTTGAGAAAATGCTTAAAGGTTGGGAGAACTATGAAGTAGTATGGTACATAAGGAGGCCACTGGGCCCACTAAGGGGAAGCCAGGTGGAAAAATGGATGAAGAGATTTTCAGAAATACTTCGCAAACAGCTTTTTTTCAAATAAGTTCTGAAGCAAAGGACGAGACAACCTCAAAATGATCATATCTGTCACAAAGCATTAATGCTAAATCTGATAATATTTCCAATTAATTTGACAATTAATCAAAAATATACTATGAGGAGGCAGGAGCCATTAAAAGGAGATTGAAATATCTCCAACGTTACTTGATGGAGAAGCAGTTGCTTTGATTAATAATAGCACCACGTATATAAAATGAATAATTTCAATTCAGTTCTTTTGACCTCTGATAATAATCCTGTCATACATTTAAATAATGTTAGTTCATGCTTTGCCAGTCTGACTTAATTCTGTATCATGCTTCATGAATACATTTTTTGCTCTGTCATTCCTGCACTTGGGATCTTGATTGAACAATATGCATGTTGCCTTTCCAACTGAGTGCCAATGAAGAGAAATTATTACCACAAGAGACGGTTATTTTGCTTTGTGTCACAGACGTAAAAGAAGTCAAGAGTGCCTTCGGTACCATTAGATTCTGATTTAATTCAAGCAAAAATCTACATCCACAAGCCACTATTAAATTTTAAAACATACCAGGAGCAACAGAATTCTTGCATAAAAGAAAACAAAAAGCGTTATACAGAGCTTTATATATAAAAAAACTCACTTTGCAGTCAAAGAACGACTTTTTTGAAATGTGATCAGTAAAATGGCATAGCAAATCCAGCAGCCAATTTAAATGCAGCAATTGCCCACAAACAGGCACATGATAATGACCAGATAATCTGTTTTTGTGACTGTGATTGAATGATAAATACTGGCAAAGACATTGAGACAACTCTCTTGCTCCTCAAAATAATTAAACGAATCGATCAGCAAGACTACCTGAGATTCACGTCCTTTGAAGAATTTGGAATTGAATTCTCCTGAAAGCAGTATTTCACTGAGTTCGGTGTAAATAATAAAGCCATGGGGTGTTGTTCTTCTGAATGGCATTGCATGGCCAAATTCAGAGAGTGGAGGTGGGGATACCAGATTGCAAGCTTAAGCCAATACATAGACACTGTCAGGGCCAGTAATGGGGTAGCACCACTAAGAAAGTGAAAAGACTGCTGGTACTCCTCAATGTCATGGCCTTGCATATGGTGTGGCCAACTTACTTCTCAATATTACTCAGGAAAGTAGTGCATGGCCACTAGGAACTGCCCGACCGTGCCTTGATACTCAGAACATTGGGTACCAGTCGCCATTCTAGGCTATGCTGGTGTGTCAATCCTGTCAATCTCCACTGGATGTCTTTTCAGACACAAGCAAGCAAATTATGGGTGACCCTATAGCAAGAAGAGAAGAGAACATATTCGAGACTAAAACACAATACTCTTGAAGCAATCTTATCTGAAGCGCTAAGCCGCATTATAGAGTGTATAGGGTTCTGGCCCTCCGTGTGTCCCCTGACCAATGCTCCCCAAGTTCAGTGAATCAGACATTTGGTGAATAGGCCTTGGACCTCCCAGATCCACTCCAGTTCCTGAGATGGTATGTGCTGCTTTGACACTTTTTCAGCCTCATACTAACTGCTGGCAGCAGGCTACTTTACACAGCTTCTACGAACAGTCCACAAGACACAGAGTAACTACAAACTGTTTAATGCTGACGATTTATACTAAAAGAAAAATGTCAACAAATCAACACTACTGGTTTATGGTGAGACCAAAACTGTGGTTTAAAATATGTGAGTCCTACATTTAAAAGCAGGCAACATGACAGGGCTGCACTGACTCTTTGATTTCTGTATTAATTATCAAGGATATGGCTGATTTAACTTGAAAGCTCACAGCAGGAGCCTTACAATTATAAGAAACAACACTCAGTGCTGGTTTTGTTATGTGCAGTTGGCCGACAAATTAGAGAATTTTATGTCTACGCTGGAGTATAATTTCTGAAATTTTAGTCACAACACACAGAAGTGAGTGGCAAGGCTAGCAAAGAGATATCATAAATCCCAGCTGGTCATTTGCAAACTCAATTGTGACCAAATAAACCCAAGCGGATAATTTGTCTCAACTCTCCTCGAGGTCAAGGAATTTACCTTCTCCTGCAGGATTATGGGCACAAATCCCCACTTTAAAGGTCCCATCATCCTTCATTCACAGGCACGCACTGTAATAGATGTACTGCAACAAAATACGTAAGCTGTCAGTTAGCACCTTCCAAACCTCCGACCTCCACCAGCCGGAAGGACATGGATGAAAAATGCATGGTCATGCCACCTACATACAATTTTAGACAATAGACAATAGGTGCTGGAGTAGGCCATGCAGCCCTTCGAGCCAGCACCACCATTCATTATGATCATGGCTGATCATCCACAATCAGTATCCTGTTCCTGCCTTATCCCCATAACCCTTGAAAAGCGAGACTGCCCGAGGCTCAGCACTAACCAGACCAGACATTAGGCTGCACCCAGGCTTGAACTCGGATTGTAGGCCTCCGAAACCAACGTGCTGACCGTTACACCACAGCAACCAGGCCATTGAGTTTGTCATCGAACTGTGTACCATGTGACTTCAAACTCTTATCAGTGACTTCCCTGTTACTTCATTGTCCGAATTGTGACCCAACGATATCATGGTTCAAAGCAGCAGCTCACCACTTTCTCCAGGAAACTTAAGGATAAGCAATAAACGCAGGCCTTGCTCCATCCCAAGAATTAAGACAGAAAAAATGCCTCAGGCATACTTTCCTATCCCAATTCCGAATTCTTGCCTATTTCCCAATTTCTCTTCTTCACCACTGGCGGCCACTTGGGGCTTAAAGACAGAGCAGCACAGGAACAGATGCCCTTTGGCCCACTATGTCTGCACCAACCACTATGCCATTCTAATCTAATCCCACCTGCCTGCACATGGTCTGTACCCTCCATTTCCTGACTAAATGCCTGTTAAATGTTGCTAACATATTTGCTTCTTGTACCTCCCCTGTCAGAGCATTCCAGGTACCTACCACTGTCTGTGTGAAAAACCTGCCTCACACATCTCCTTTACACATTTCCCCTCTCACCAATGCCCCCAAATATTTGACATTTCCACACTGGGAAAAAGACTCAGAGTAACCACCCTATCCATGCCTTTCATAATTTTGTACATTTCTATCAGATTGGCCCCCAGCATCGGATGCTCTGGTGAATACAATTCAAATTTGAATTTGTCCAGCTTATCCTTGTAGCTGATATACTGCAATCCAGGCAACATCCTGGTAAAACTCTTCTGCACCCTCTCTGGCACCTCCACATTCTTCCTATAATGTGGTGATCAGAACTGCACACTATACTTCAAATGTGGCCTACAAATTTTGCATAGCTGCAATGTGACTTGTCAACTTTTACACTCAATGCCCAGACCAATGAAGGCAAACATGCCTTTCTTTATCACTTTATCCACTTGCGTTAACACTTTCAGGCAGCTAAGGACTTGCATTTCAAGATCTCTTTGTATATCAATGTTCCCAAGGGTCCTGCCACTTACGATATATTTCCTTCTTGTATTTGATCTCCCAAATTGCTTCACCTCACACCTGTCTAGATTAAACTCCATCTGACATTTCTGTACCAAACTTTCCAACTGATATATCTTGCTGTTTACTTTGATGACTTTTCTCACTATCCACTATTCTAACATTTTTTTGTGTCCTTTGCAAACTTACTTCCCGGGCCACCTACATTTTCATCTGGAATCATTGAAAGTACAAACAATAGAGGTCTCAGCACTGATCCTTGCAGAACACCATTGGTCACAGACCTCTATGCAGAAAAACACACCTCCGCAACTACCCTTGTCTTCTATGACCAAGCATGGACTGGCTAAACAAAAGAGTCTTGTTTCTGTGCTGTATGATTCTATGATTGTAGGTACAAATACCGCCCTTTGCTGTTGAGCTCTGGAATTACTTCCCTAAACCATTTGCTTCTCCCTGCTCCTTCAGTGCACTCTCAAACCTACCTCTTTGACCAAGCTTCTAGCTACCTAGTCAAAGTTTTGACTGAGAATACTGCTGTGAGGCCCCACTGAATGCTTAACTGAGTTAAAGGTGCGAGGCAACTCTAATTAAGAGCTATTATAGTTTTGGCCACCAATTACAGGGGAGCATTCAAGTTCAATGCAGTCAGAAGCTAGTAAAAGATGGACAATGTCAACACGAAGACCTTTTAACGTCCCATCTCTTTACTGTGTCTGCAATATATCAAACATTTCTCCTCGACTTGCTGCTTCCAGCTGATTTAAGACATCCTTCAGCAAGAACAGGAATATATGTCTCTCCAGACAGGGTCTGTACTGGGTTAAATTTCAAAGAAAATGTAAAGCCGTTTAAAACAAAAAGTCTGGATGTGGCATTTTGTAAGTGAATGCATTTCATATTTTGTCAATCCTTGAAAAGCAGTTGATGAGGTGATGAAACGAAACAAATGGGAAGTATCTAGACGCGAGTTCCATGTAAGAGCATTTAAATGCCTTTTACTTTGAAGTGAATCCATTAGGAATTTTTGTCACTTGCCAATATATCAGGTGGTTGCAAAGATAACTGCCCCAAGAGTTTGATTTCATACAATGAAAATCCTGAGACAGCAGAATCCCTACTCGAATTGAAAGTTCTTTGTGTAACATGATTATCCAGCCTCAGTATTGATCATCCAATCTTCAGTGCACCATTTTGCTCCATGTGTCACTACGAGGCTAGACTGGAAAGTAAGAAGTCTGCTGAACCCATACAGGGTGTCATTTTCAATCTTGAAAGTGATGTCTAATTAGATCTAACAGTCAACCAGTAATAGCTAGTCAGGGGACAGGCTCTCAAAGTGCCGAAAGCATCAGACAATGCTGAGTCGCCATCAAAGCAAATTGTTGTTGGTAAATCGCCATCGTTTGGTGTGTAAGAGATATAACTGGAATGGACTCAAGCAGAAAACTGCAATCTTAGTGGCATTTCATCTGCCAATCAAGTCCCAAGTACGTCTGTCTGTTACAGTCCACAGTGACATCTCATCCAAGCTGATCACAGATTGACTTTGGAGTCTTTCTTACAACAAAAAATCAGCTTCAGTTTTGTTCGCTAGATAGAAATATGTGATAAAACAGCCAAATGTAAAGACGGGAACATGCATCTTTGCGGAAGCTCACAATCATAGAATCAAGTTATCATTAGCTTGACAGATGTACAATATGTCATCTGGCTCCCACCTATGATAAGCAAATAGATTCCGACAGGTAACCATCCAACAAAACTGATTGATGGAGCTGACTCAGTCACGTCACCATCGCAGTCATGAGCCATATGCTGTGAACAGTTATATTTTCTTTTGAGCAATGTCCCTTTAAGGCTGGAGAATATCCTGAAAATTGGATAATTAATTTCCTGATTAAGACATCATAGGTTTCAAGGAATACCCACATTACATGAGGTTCACGAGGATGTGCAGCTTAAAAGCAAGGGGAAAATTAAAAAGCTGTAATTGTAGGGTGGCTTGATCAGTCAGTGGTTTCTATATTGTAGCTCAGAACACAAGGAAATTAGTGTAAAGAAGAAACAAACAAATATATTTTCAAATGGAAGAGTTTTCTGTCTGGCCCTCACTAAATACAATCTGGTGTTGAACAAGTCCCTGACAATAGAGGAGAGATTGTGCTGCTGTGTGCGCTATTCAGTTAGAAACAGGAATGGACTAAAGACAGGAAGATAGGGATGTGAATTGTACAAAATCCATTGCTGCTGATTCAGAGTCTACCAGGCTTTATAAAGGGGTCACAGAAGGGAGTCAATGGGGATTCTGTGCCATGAGGACTGCTGTGACCAGAACAAGAGAAGGTTGGAAGACTTGCGCCTTGTCAGGAGTACCTTTGGACATTGTCAGGTGGTTGCTGGGGAATACAACTGAAGAGTTGAAATGATTGTGCAGGAAGTGCAAGATCTTACAGAGCAAAGGACAAGTTATTTAGACAATGAGATAGTACATGGTCTCCCATAAAAATAGGAAGTAATTTGAGCGCTTGTAACTCCATTGGGTGTATTTTTGCTGCATTGACTATTTAAAGCAAACCTGTGAAATTTGGCGATTTTATTTGGCTTATTATATATTGGAATATAAATAAAAAGTAACTTTATTCAATTAGTGTCATGAGGATTCCTTTCTTGTTGAATATTGATTTCTATGTAGAAAATTACTCCATATGGGTGGATACAGTTATGATCTAATTGTCTGAACAAATAGTTTAGCAGTGCAGCAGCAAAGTGGTAATGTTATTACTACTCAGATGCCTAGCCTAATGATTTGTGACACGAGTTTGAATTCCACAAGCCAGCTAGGAAGATTGAAATCTGTCAAATTAAATAAATCTGGAGTTTTAAAAAAAAAGCTCATGGCACTAATGACAAACCATGATACTTCATATCGTCACAATATCTATCCAACTACTAGCATCCTTTACAGAAAGAAATCTGCTGTCCTGAGCTAGTCTGGCCTATTTTTGACACCAAACACATAGCTATGTGGCTCTTAACTGCCCTCTAAAAAAACTGAGCAAGCCATGCAAATATTAAAAAGAACCGCCAATGCGGTGGTTCAAGACAGTAGCTCGCTACTACCTTCTGGATATCAATGATGCAAATTTTCATGAATGAACAATAATAATAAAGAATGTTATCAAACACTGGGTGGAGATTTTTCTATACACTGTGTGTTGCAAAAAATGTTTTCAGTGAGTCACTCAAATAGCACACAGGAAACCTTCTCTGTATATTTGGCGTGCAAGTATTGACCTGAAAATTAAACTCAATCTCAAATGGTATATTGAAGTGTAACAAACCAGTCAACACAATAAGATCTGACATAAGGAAGTTGAATGCCTAACTTGATTCCAACAAAAAACATTGTTTGAGTGCATGCTATTTTAAAACAAGACATGAGTTGATTCCCCAGCTTGTCATAAATCACTATTGTTCCAGTGTATCAGTGAGCAGGGTATTACAAAAGAAGCAAAAGGCAATGCAAACCAAGTTCTGACACCTACAGGCCAGTAATTATGGCCTAAGATGCACAAAATTATTGGAAGTTACAGCGTCTCTGAAATTTTTGGCAGGATCTCAGCTTTAGCATCCCACGTATTTTTTATTTTAGCTTGAGAATAGTTTTGTCTCTACTCACGAGTTCATGAAGTTAACCTTCAGACTGATGGACAAGATGGGTTCCTGTGCCTCATTTCGTGAGCGGAAGGATTCGATGTATATTTGTTTTTAAACAGGAGGCAAAACCTGGCTTATGTATGTTTAAAAGGCCATTCATCTCCTTACCCCAAGCTCAGCAAAGAGATTCCCAGAGTATCATACTTGTTCTGACTTTGTGCTCCAGGTTCACCAGCAGTGACTGTGACCAAAAATTTGAGGCAACGGGGTGTCTACCAGCGCTCATCATTCAGGATGTGAGTTTGCTCGCTGAGCTGGAAGGTTAGTTTTCCGACGTTTTGTCACCATTCTAGGTAACATCATCAGTGAGCCTCTGATGAAGCACTGGTGTTATGTCCCGCTTTCTATTTATCTGTTTAGGTTTCCTTGGGTTGGTGATGTCATTTGCTGTTCTTTTTCTCAGAGGATGGTAGATGGGCTCCAAATCAACGTGTTTGTTGATGGAGTTCCGGTTGGAATACCATGCTTCTAGGAATGCTCGTGCGTGTCTCTGTTTGGCTAGTCCTAGGATGGATGTGTTGTCCCAATCAAAGTGGAGTCCTTCCTCATCTGTATGTAAGGATACTAGTGATAGTGGGTCATGTCGTTTTGTGGCTAGTTGATGTTCATGTATTTTGGTGGCTAGCTTTCTGCCAGTTTGTCCAATGTAGTGTTTGTCACAGTTCTTGCAAGGTATTTTGTAGATGACATTCGTTTTGCTTGTGGTCTGTATAAGGTCTTTTAAGCTCATTAGCTGCTGTTTTCGTGTGTTGGTGGGTTTGTGGGCTACCCTGATGCCAAGAGGTCCGAGTAGTCTGGCAGTCATTTTGGAAATGTCTTTGATGTAGGGGAGAGCGGTTATGGTTTCTGGGCCCGTTTATCTGTTTGTTTGGGTTTGTTGCTGAGAAATCGGCAGACTGTGTTCATTGGACAAACAGGCAGAAAGCTAGCCACCAGGATACATGAACATCAAGTAGCCACAAAACGACATGACCCACTATCACTAGTATCCTTACATACAGATAAGGAAGGACACCACTTTGATTGGGACAACACATCCATCCTAGGACAAGCCAAACAGAGACACACACGAGAATTCCTAGAAGCATGGCATTCCAACCGGAACTCCATCAACAAACACATTGATTTGGAGCCAAATCTACCATCCTCTGAGAAAAAGAACAGCAAATGACATCACCAACCCAAGGAAACCTAACCAGATAAATAGAAAGCGGGACATAACACCAGCGCTTCGTCGGAAGCTCACTGGTGATGTTACCTAGAATGGTGACGAAACGTCTGAAAACTAACCTTCCAGCTCAGCGAGCAAACTCACATCCAGAAACTCAACCTGAGCTACAAATCTTCTCAAAACTCGCGAGCTCATCATTCAATTTGGCCTTGCACATTTGAAGTTTTTTAAGATTTAGCTCATGGGAAGTTACTGAAGAATGAGCTGACAGCATCACAGCGAGGGAAATCAAGCATTAAGCACCTGACAGAATAGGAGAAGCAACTGTGGACCTGCTAAAATAATCAGATTGAAGGATTGTGATATAAAGATTACATAAGGACAAAAGAAAAACAAAGAGAAAGAAAGAAACCAAGGAAGTATGAGACGAAAGTGATTATCTTTGACTTGAAATCTATAAAATCTCCAACAACAATGAAAACCTGAAGGAATGAGAGTCCAGACCTGTAACGGTTCATTTTCAATGAAAAGTGGCGAATGGGAAGTAAATAACAACTACCTGATAACCTATTCAGAGACAGTAGGAACTGCAGATGCTGGAGAATCTGAGATAACAAGGTGTGGAGCTGGATGAACACAGCAGGCCAAGCAGCATCATGGGAGCAGGAAAAGGTGACGTTTCAAAAGCTCAATTTTCCAGTCTGGACCCTTCTTCAGAAATCCAGCCCTTGTTACCTGGTAACCTAACTTTGTACTTCAATTTGAAATTACTTCAATGGTGAGCACGGTTTGTATCTTCTCCACAAATCCAGTAAGTGCACACCATTCAGGAGTGCCAGGCGAATGCCCCTGGCATACCCATGTCAGATTCCTGGCATCGGGCAACAGCCCCAATTAAGTGAGGGGAAGGAGGGGCCTGAACACAGGACTCCTGAGCAGAATGCCAATTAAGTCCATATAGGAACCACTAACAGTGAGTTACCTCCAAACCCACGGGAATCCAGTGATGGGCCCATGGATTTAACTGGACTTGTGCTTATCTCCTGAGCATTCCAAATGCTGCCCAGTAAATCCTCTCGCGTTTCCTGGGACCTTGTGGGGAGGACAGGTGGTCTTCGGTGACAGGGCTGAGTGCCCAATTGATGACCAGGTTTTTGGAAGTTGGAGGCTCTGAAAGCCAACGACTCAACCTTCATCTCCAACTCCACCATGTATATCATCCTATGCCTCCCATCTTTTTCCACTTGCCCATCTTCAGGGATCTAGTACTGATCCTCTGGGTAGGCCTTGAAGCTTCATTGGCAGTGGTCAATGCTTCCAATGGTGCTGTCGGCAACATCCTCAGGGATCTGTGATCACCTGAGGTAATAGGCGGTGACCAGTTTAATTCTTGACTGTAGATAATTTAGGTGTGACACAGTGCTTCCATCGGTTCTCAAGTTGGTAGGAGGATAGTCTATCATTGGAATTAATTTTGCCTGTGTCATTGCTCCTCGTGATCCACTAAACAGCAGATTTACACTCTGTGTATGTCCAAACTACAAGAAAGTGCTGCAACTGCAGATTAAAGAATTTGGCAAAAGATGAGAAGATAATAAGCTACCCCCACCCCACAACTAGACAGTCTGGATGAGGAAGATGGGTGACCAACATTTGTTTGTTTATCTCTGTCCTCAAAAGCAGGTCAACGTTTTGAAACCTCCAAAAGCCTTGCCTTCGGAGATGCTTCTGAAGCATACACAGGATAGACAAGCGACAGGCATGATGGATAAAGTGGGGAGCAGAATATTAATTCTTAAGGAAGTTGCTGTCAACAACCCATGTTTTCCCCAACTTATACTAACCTGTTGATGCAATACTGTAGCTGTTTTTAGCAGGTTATAAGTCAACATTATTCAATAGAAATCGCTGACTATACACAACATTGGCTATTTCTACCTGTCCTAATAGAAAACTCCATACACACAGCCAGTACATTTCATATACACATTTCCAGAACAAACATCTACCATTCTGTAAGCAAAGAACTAAAGAACTCTCTCCAACTCCAACCTCATCTCCACCTATCTGGACTTCATTTTCTCAAGACATTTTTCCATCCCCACCCTTGTCTGCTTTCCGGAGAGACCACTCTCTCCGTGACTCCCTTGTTCGCTCCACACTGCCCTTCAACCCCACCACACCCGGCACCTTCCCCTGCAACCGCAGGAAATGCTACACTTGTCCCCACACCTCCTCCCTCAGCCCTATCCCAGGCCCCAAGATGTCTTTCCATATTAAGCAAAGGTTCACCTGCACATCTGCCAATGTGGTATACTGCATCCATTGTACCCGGTGTGGCTTCCTCTACATTGCGGAACCAAGCGGAGGCTTGGGGACCGCTTTGCAGAACACCTCCGCTCGGTTTGCAGTAAACAACTGCACCTCCCAGTCGCAAACCATTTCCACTGCCCCTCCCATTCTTTACATGACATGTCCACCATGGGCCTCCTGAAGTGCCACAATGATGCCACCCGAAGGTTGCAGGTACAGCAACTCATACTCCGCTTGGGAACCCTGCAGCCCAATGGTATCAATGTGGACTTCACCAGCTTCAAAATCTCCCCTTCCCCCACCGCATCCCAAAACCAGCCCAGTTCGTCCCCTCCCCCCACTGCACCACACAACCAGCCCAGTTCTTCCCCTCCACCCACTGCATCCCAAATTGTCTCTGCCTCCCTAACCTGTTCTTCCTCTCATCCATCCCTTCCTCCCACCCCAAGCCGCACCTCCATCTCCTACCTACTAACCTCATCCCACATCCTTGACCTGTCCGTCTTCCCTGGACTGACCTATCCCCTCCTTACCTCCCCACCTATACTCTCCTCTCCACCTATCTTCTTTTCTCTCCATCTTCGGTCTGGCTCCTCCTCTCTCCCTATTTATTCCAGAACCCTCACCCCATCCCCCTCTCTGACAAAGGGTCTAGGCCCGAAACGTCAGCTTTTGTGCTCCTGAGATGCTGCTGGGCCTGCTGTATTCATCCAGCCTCACATTTTATTATCTTACTAAAGAACTCTCACAGCCAGGAAATACTTGTGCAGTCTGCTTCACACATGATCACTTCATGAACAATTGTACAAAGGTTGAAGCCCAAATGCATACAGATTGTGAATTTAATGACAAGTTGTCTGTTTATAACTAAAAACAAGTGCCAGAGAATTTCAGCAGAACCATCCCTCTCTTCATTCACAGTATACCTAAGATGGTGCCATTAGTGATGACTTGTAAACTTTTCATTGTGCTCATTTGAGTACGTGACAATAAGGCTAATTCAATTCAACAGATATGAAACACTAGCTGTTTCTGTCTCCACACATGCTGTCAGAGATGCTCGGTTCTCCAATGCTTTCTGTTTTTAATTTCGAACTCAAGTCGTGTTTTTCCTTTATTATACATTTTGATTTCTCTTATTAGAATTGCAGTTAGCCACATGTAGATTCTCTAAAGGATAACTCAGTGGACAATACTCGAGTCCCACGCTCAAACAAATGGAGACACGCAGTTTGGCTGCTTTTGGTACAGAATGCCAGTTTCTCGTCTGAATCTGAAGCCTTCAGAATCAGCACTGGAATAAAACAGGCCAAGTGTTTACACAAGCCAAATGCCCTTATGTCTGGGAAATGCAAGTTACTCAAAAACCCCCCCAAAAAATCCAAACTGAATCGCTTTTTTTTTGGGCAGGAAAAAAAATCCACAAATTCCTTCTCCCTCCTCTTCCACTCTCCCTCAGAACATGCCACTGATTTTATGCAATCGCACAAAAATGTTGCGCTGTTGAAAACCTGTGGCTTCCCTGCAAAATTTCCTCATTTATTCAATATTCCGAAGAACTACCAAGAAATTTGTGGTGTACCAGCCTGGTTTTGGATACCCTGGCAGCAGAAGGCTTCTGAACAGAAAGGTAGCAATACAAACCTATAGGAAATGGCTGACCTAAAAGTTAAGCCTGAATTACCCCAAATTAGCCCACAGCAATAATGCATGCGTAAACTCCAAACAAGGTAACACCATTCATACTTTGGAAAAAATGATAGGTGACAAGCCTCGGATTTAAATCCATGACCTTCCGCTACTGATATAAAGCAGTGAGTCATTATTAACATGTACCTTGTATGTTCATTCCACATTTGTCCTTCCACCACCCCATGCTCTCATATCAGAACAACACTGCACCACATCAGAATTCCAAACTGTTAACATCAAATACTTCAAGGATTAATAACACAGAGCCAAAATTACCACGCAAGTCTCGGGGTCATTATAAAAGTTTGTTAGTCTAGTGCATGGACCCCAGGGTCTTTCAGCTTAGGAAATAATCAGTAAACTAAACTCCAAGTAGCTGTCTACCCACACTTCTGACACCTTTCTGAGGCCTTATTCTGAAAACTATCTTGGTGTTGGAAAGCATCAAAACAATAGTATCAGAGATAGTAGGAACTGTAGATGCTGGAGAACCTGAGATAACAAGATGTGGAGCTGAATGAACACAGCAGGCCAAGCTGCATCTTAGGAGCAGAAAAGCTGACATTTCAGGCCTAGACCCTTCACTGAAGCGTCAGCTTTTGTGGTCCTAAGATGCTGCTGGGACTGCTGTGTTCATCCAGCTCCACACTTTGTTATCAAAACAGTAGTATTATTTTAACAAGTTATCTGACAGTTATAGGCTAATGTGTGTCCATTCGCTATCTCCAACTTGATGACCTTTCTGCTGCCCCTGAATTCCTCTCTGCAGAGGTAGAAATGGGACCATCTGTAAAAATAAAGATACATTTTAGTGATGAAATAACTGATGTGGGGGTTAAACTAATTGTAGAAGTGGCAACTTAATGAACAAATATGCTTAAATGTTTATGGAGTTCATTTCCAAAGGACCAAATAAAGGGTATTTGAAACTCTAATCTTCAGCACAGATTGTTAGTTCCATAGTAAAATGAAACAATTTAATTTGTTGAGATCAATCATCTTGACTTATCTCATAGTGTGAGCTAGTGAGTTTTCTCAATTTCAAAAGGAAAGATAACACTTTGGAAACTGCCTAGAATTCAACACAGCAGGAAATGTCTGTCCAATTGTTTTTTTATTTATTCAGGAATCTCTGCTCAATGACTGATGGACTTTCTTCAGGGATTCAGCTGCTCTGAAACATAATTTGTTCCCCTGGGAAGGCTTTAAGCTGGATTTTAAATGTTTCACTGCTACAGTTGAAGAAGCCTCTTGTTAAAAGACACCAGCTCCTTTCCCAGGGTTGGTAATCATTGCTCAAAATAAACACATTTTATTTTTCCGAGCATATTGTAATGGCTCTTGCAGCACGCTCCATCTATTTAATAAAGTCAGATCAGGCATGAGATGGGCTAGTTGACCTGACAGGTCTTTCATGACTGCTCCAGTGTTTTAACCCCAGCTCCACAATTGCACCCTATACTTCAACATGTTCTGTTTTCTCTGACAGCAGTTCTTAAGTGCCTCTCTTAAGCAAGTTTGTCCAATTAGTGCGGAATCACAGCCAGTTTTGCACAGCCATACATTTACTTTCACTACGCAGTTTACTGGGGGTGACCCACATCATTTCACAGAATAGCTATCGAGAGAAAACTTTATCGGTCCATTACTCTGAACTGGATGTAACTCAGATTCAATACTTGAAAGTTTTGTTCCCATTGACAATATCACCTATAGATTCTGCTCTTTACAATCCCTCACATCGGGAAGAATATTTGGGCGTTGGCAAAATGAATTAAATAATTAGCAAAAAGACTCAGCCTTCCTTGACCAGTACACCAAAAGCAGACAGGATAGGAGTCATGCAGGACTGAAGAGTAGAGTAAAATTAATAGTTGGCATCTTGAATATGTATCATTACAATTCACACAGTTTCCAATCCTCTAAGGAGGCTGGTTAGCTCAGTTGGCTAGTTTACAATGTACAGTAGCACCAATAATGCAGGTTTAATTCCTGGCCCAGCTGAATATGCCATGAAGATCCCACCTTCTGAATCTCTCCCCGCAGCTGAGGTATGGTGACTCACAGGTTAAATCACCTGTTCCTCTCACTAATGGGGCAGTCCTCTGGGACAACAGTAACTTCACCTTGCCGTTGATGCTCCTTTAGAAAGTAACGTGAATTCATATCTATTATTTAACCTAATGTTTATAAAATGGCCATAAACAACTCCTTTAAGGACAGATCTGCAGATCGAGGAGGGGACAACTTATAATGACTTTCCTACTATTGAAGGTGCAGACACAGTGAAACGCATGTGCTGGAACAGGTTCTGTGATCCCGTGGAAGATCTGCCCTTTTTTTTAGGTCATACGTTCCAAATCACATCAAGCCACACTGAAAGGAATCAAATCATGACTTAGAAGAACGCAAAAACAGTTGTAAAGGAATACAGTGTAATTTCAATTTGACTTGAATGGATTTATTATTGTCACATGTACCTAGGGACAGTGAAAAGTTTTGTTTTCTGTGCAGTACAGGCAGATCATACCATACAAAGTGCATTAGGATAATAGAGCAGAGTGCCATTACAATATTACTGCTGCAGAGAAAGTGCACAGAGAGTGAGATCAACATTAAATTTAAAATTTGAGGAGGTCCATTCATAAGTCTAATAACAGGAGGTAAGAAGCTGTTCCTGAGCTGTTTTGAACACATGTTTTAATATCTTCTGCACCACAGAAAAAGATGAAAGGAGCATAATCAGGGGAGCGGGAGAGGTCTTTGATTATGTTGCTTGCTTTCCCAATGTCTCAGCATTAAAGTTTTCTCTTTATCTTGTAATCAGGCTGGTACCTAACTTTAGTACGCAACTTTTCCCTTCCCCTGACAGTCTGTGTGTGTCAGTGGGGATCAATGAGTCAAATAAATTCTTTATGCTACCATGTACTTGCTTCCTCCAATTCCACTAAGCTGTCCAAATAATTGCCAGTAACTCAATCCATTGTGGGATGTTTAGGCTGAATGGCACAGTTTAATATTAATTATTTTGCCTGATTAAGTTTCAAAATTTATTTCGAGGCTGTACGAGCCTCATTGTTTTCTACCATTTATGTTGACCCAATAGATGCAGTTCAATTAAAGGATGGGAAATATAATTAAATTTTCTGAAACAGAAAGGTCTCAGGGTGATTTGAGCAGATTCTAGGTCTGTTTAACATAACTCAAATGAATTAGAATGGCTGGTGAAACCAAAATGACGTGAATGCCAATGAGAAACCAAGCAGAATTTCAGCCCATGTGAGCACGAACAGATTTGACAGCATTCCATCTCACAGGACCACTGCGGGCCACAGACTCAAAGCAGGTACGACATCAGCAATGAATGAGAAAACTTGGCTCACGCTAAGGCTCGCTCCATACTGCACAATTCCTCATTGTACTCAAGTCTGGAATGAATCACAGGGGGTTTTAAGGCAGATTCAACTGGCCATTTCCACGAATTGGAGCGTCCAAAGTAATGCTCCAAACTATGTAATGTTAAACAAGCGGCCTGAAATGAACGCACCATTCTAGTCTGTTCTTTACCATTCTCAAAACCCTTTCCCAGTTGTTTTTGATTCTGGTTTATGGTTGGTAGGGTGGAATACTGACTGCTTTTGAGGGAGTTGTCTTCCTATTCCAAGCAACCTTCAGGCTTACTTCAACATTTTCCATATTCTTTTTACTATTTTAATTGAATGTTCAGACATATAACAACCAAAAGAGTCTTTATAACATTTTCAAAGACAGCAAAACAATGATACTGTTTTGGCAACACTATTAGTTCAGCCAGCCAAATACATGGAGAAGAAGCAATGACTGATGTTTTAGTTGACAAGGCAAAATCCCCAACATCTATGAAGTTGAAACTGCTCTAATGCTTTCACTCTAGCAAGGAGCATGGAAATTCACAGTGACAACACTATGTACACAAAACACACAAATCTGCATTTCTTTTCAATCTGAACACCCAAAGCAATTGCGTTCATACTGAAACTGCATTGCATGTCTCAGTGTATCATATCAGAGACAGTTCTTCATTCTCTTTCTGTGCAGTTATACACCACGACTAAACCAATCAAACACAGACCAGAACTCAAATGCGTGAGTGCGATTTGGGAATACATTACTCATGAATCATCTTGTTAAGAGTGTAAACACACCCCAGGTCATGTTAGATTGAATGGAAGAACAGAATAAGTGTCCTTTATTTTGTATCGACTCTCTCTTTTCACTTGTTATTAATACTGGTACTGCTGGTGTTTTTTCAGAAAGCACAACTCCTGAATGTAATTTTCTGGTCACATGTGTGGGGGAGAAGTGTTGCCATTTTTTCTAGAAATTCTTCCCCTTTTACTTTATAGTGCTGTACAGATGGACATTTTTAGGCTTTTACTTGACTCTACTTGCTTTCTTTCTGTTGAAACTTTCCACCTCTCAGCGCAGCGACTGATGCGAAATGTTCTTTTATCTTATTCAATTTAACCTTCCTTCTTCCTAAAATCTGACAAGTGTTAAAACCTATGTGAGGTATCATCTTATTGGTACAGTCTGTTGGTGTTATATTCTATTCTTATCTAAAAGGCAGACCTGCATTCACATAGCACCCAATCATGATCCTAGGATATCCCAAAACATTTAACAATAATTACAGCTGTATCGACTCTAACTCCAGCATCCGCATTCTCATGGTGGTCTGGGATGTTAGTGGGTGATTCCCACCAGCATATTTACTGCCTGTTACTTGGATTTTGCAAAGAAGACAGGGTTCAAACTGCCCTTTGAATGACAGCAATATATTTGAATAATGGAGATGTCCCAGTCAGGTCTGACCCCTGGTTTCAAGTGACATCCAAACTTGTAAATCGTGTGTCAACGAAGGCAGCTCATGATTCTTTAAACAGCTGGGTGAGGCAAAACCCTGTTATAGACCCCATCGCTGAACACTTACCTCGATGCAGGTGGGAGCTGGAACCTGTGACCTAGCTAACGTGGAGATGCATTTACTCACTACATGCCTGAAATAATTTCACTGAAATCTCTCAGAGGATACTGAGCTGGGAAATGGGCTGCAGCACCACTAGTGTAAGATGAAAACCCTTTCCGAAAACTTGAGTAGATCACACTTGTGCTGTTGGAGTTTTCACTCACTGAAGTGGGAAACCTCTTACCAAGCTCATCTTTTTGAACCCAATTTTCTGTGACCCTCTCGTTTGACAGGAATGGTGCAAACCATCTGAGAAAGCAAGGCGCAGTCATGATTTCAAAACTGTCTACGGATCATGCTCACACTCAGTCAAAAGAAATTTTGAAAAGGGAGCTGTCCTGAACTATGGCAAAAATAAAGTTGTGATAACACTAGGTCTTATTAAGTTGTGAAACAGTCCGGATGCTGATCACAAGCTGAAGCACAAATGCCCCTCCAAGACAGACAGACAGACATTCTTGTCCAATTAGTTCTGCTAAATTGCATGTTTCGTTCACACAAATTGCCTGCAATGCGATTGATGACGCTGTTTGGAGAGTGTGAACTTCCCGCTGTACAGTTATAGTGATTTCCCTACAACACGATTTTCTATAGGAGGATGTCATGCAAGATCACAAATATCATGTTATAGTAGAACTACCTGTGGTAGCTGCTTTCAAATGTTGCAATTAATTGATTCAAGATTGGGATTGCGCATGAATTTTCACATAGCACAGGGCAGGAATACAAGTAAGCACCTTCTTCCCTTCTCTATCAAACAGCAGACCATCTGCCAGATTCTCGTAGAATTCAGACCACCCCCACAAATGAGCAATATTGTTTCCACAACAGCAACACCACCCATTTTTTTTGCTGCATGCAAAACTGAAACCCTATATAAGCTGCATTAAATGCATTGCGAACAGGTCTCACTTCTGTTCCAACCTTATTCAAAATTGTAAGCTGCTTCATACAGAAGGCAGAAACGAGTCTAATTAATGGTCTACTTCAAATCATTTAATACACAACCAAGCATTGGATATTGCAAAGTCAGTTTTGACTTTTATTGCTGTTACTCAATGAAGAAACAATATTAATTGCTTTTGGTCAAGGTCCATGGGAAATTAGGCTTTGTGTGTAGTGCTTTTACATTCATGTACTTATTTCCCAGCAAAGTACAGAATACATTACTATCCAGGATTCAGAAAGGAAGGGATTTATGGAGCACTGATGTTCCCAGTATCTCATGCAGTTATTAGCAGCAGCTGCTAGCTGGCATCAGTATCTTTTGACAAAATGATACTAACGATCTTTCTGTATACACAGTTTTCTTTGCTTTCTTCAGTCTGTCAATACCACTGAGAGTCAGCTCTGCATCAGTTCCCTTCTGACCCACACACTTGGCTACCAAGCCTACTGCACTGACCCAAATGCTCCTTGCCAGCAACAAAATAATGTTGGCTATTTGATTTGGCAGGCGAGCTTACACGCTTCGTAACAGAATCTGGTTTCCAGAGTCACCATCCTTGATAATACAATCCCTGTGGCAGTGAATCTGGGATTAGCTTCTGCAGTTTTAGCTGCCCTTGGTAACTGATGCTGCGGTAATTAGAGTTGGGAGAAATCAGTTTAGAGTTGTCCACATCCATAATACTTGTTTCAAAGTGTTTGTGTGCAGATAGCAGATGGGGATTGAAGGAGGTTAGATGGTGAAGCTGCCAGAAAGTCAAATTGCCCACTGTTCAATGCACATATCACAAGGGTGCAGTCATAAACCCAGGCATTCCCAATCTCTGAATCCAAGCTACAGCATGCAAATTGCAGAGAAACTGCTATGCTATGGGGAGTGACATGAAGGAGAATACAGACTGGGAAGCAGATAAGAGGCCTCAACGGAAAATTGTTTAAATGTCAATCATTTTTGCGCTGAAAAACTCAGTGTTCAACTTAAAACAAGAGGAGTAAATAACACGGCAATAGAGCAAAGTGTGCTGATAAAAGAAGTTCTAATGATCAGAGAATCCACGTTAAGTGGCTTTGAATTAAGTGGAGTGGATTAGGTGCTTTCTTTGAATTTAGTCTGATGTATTGTCGAGGCCGGAGCTTGTCCGTTAACTTCAATCCAGACAGTAGTGCTGACGGAGAATGAATTATAAATAAGCCTGTGGTAGTTTTCATAATTTCTGCTAATAAAGCGATGTCCAAGCACTGTGTACAAACATTGAGTATGAAATCTGTATCTCATTACTGCTTTAATAAGAAGCCTGGCCTTGGAAGCTCTTTCAAGCAACATGAGCATGATAAAGACAAGATGCCGTTGCAATTGTTATTTTACAGGGATTGTGTGATTGGGTACAGAGGGTAATCAGGTAGGGATCCCAAAGCAACTTGGTGGGAATCCCAGGCAGTAATGCGAGACGAGTGCATTTATTGATGCTGTGAGAATTTTTTTTTGCCGCGGCTAACTGCTTCAGAAAAACCTAACGGATTATGAATCAAAATGGGACTGAAGTGGTGCGGCTCACGTTTCACATGACTGCTTCAGGTCTCATGGGGTCCCTTGACACAAGGGAAAAAGAAAAGCAGAGGACAAAAAGCCTCTCAAAATATTAAAATAATCCTTTCAAACAATGAACGAGCCAAATACCAGAATACCCTCCATTTCAGCAATAGGTCAGAGTCGACAAAACAATCATATTTACAAGACACGTATCTTGGCATAAAAGGACACGCTTGGAAATGGCTTTTTAATATTTTCACTTGGGAATTCAGCAACCATGAATTACTGTGGAGTGACTGTTCCGAAATGGCGAAGGCCAGTCATTTGTGTGCTTTACAAAACTGCAACAAAGAAAGACTAAGGTAGGTGTCCAAAGACGTGCAGGTTAAGTGGACTGGCCACAGAAAATGTGGGGTTACAGGGACAGGACTGGGGGCTAGGTCTGGGTGGGATGGTCTTCGGAAGTTCGATGCAGACTCAATGGGCCAAACGGCCTCTTTCTGCACTGTAGGGATTCCAGGATTCTACTTATTTTTAATGTGTCAACACACCTCTGAAGCAGGACTTATGACTCGAAGGCACTACCACAGTGTCCAACAGCTCTAAAACTAATATACTTGGATTTATGGAGTGCCTTGCATGATTCAACAGGCTTTATAGACAATTAATTACTACTCAGCTGCAACCACTTCTGCAGTGTCACCTGCAGCTTAGTGGCCAAACATTCTGCCCCTAAACCAGAAGGCTATGGATTCAAGAGCCGCTCCAGGGAGCTTGCGGACAAAATCTAAGCGGCATTCTCGCATATCATTCACGATCAATCAGACTTTCAAATGGCCACTGTCAGGTCTCCCTCAGAGATGAAATCCAATGACTGAAAGCTGCTAGATAACACTCATTCAGTGCAGCACCAAGTTTTATTATTGATTCATGGGATGTGGGCTTCTCTAACTAGGCCAGCATTTAATACCCTCCCCTAATTGCCCAAAAGCAGCTGGGAGTCAACCACATTGCTGTGTGTCTGAAGTTATATGTCAGCCAGACCGGTTAAGGATGGCAGTTTCCTTTCCTGAAGGATATTCATGAACCAGATGGGTTTTTCCAACCATCAATCCATCGTCCTTGTTTACCTCTTAATTCCAGATTTTTACTTTAAGATCTAATTCAAACGATACCATCTACCATGACAGGATTTGAACCCAGCTCCACAGAACACTACGTCAGCCGCTGGACTGATAATCTAGCGGTAATACTACAAGACAGTTGTTGGCTGTGTGCCCAGGAAAGGCTCGGTCTCCACAAGGGGACCAGGCCAAAGCAGAGTGTAGGAGGGTTCAGGTCATGGAAGATAGAGACAGAGAGTCAGAGGTGAGAATGCAGGGGGTTACTTTGGACACCTCTCCACGCTGATGCTGGCTCTCTCCGTGAGGAAGAGGAGTCATATTGGAGTCGAAAAGTTAACTCTGTCTCCTTCTCTAGACACTGCCAGGCCCATTGAGTTCCTCCGGCATTTGCTGTGTTTTGTTTCAATATTTTGTCTGTGTTTGAGGGTTTATCTCCTCAACTCCATTTTAAATGAGAGCATTGTATTTTTATACTGGGACCCAAGCCTTTATATTTTAATGTGTTGCAACTTTTATTAGAAACCATATATCAGCTGCATCAAAATAAATGTCTTTTTCAGAGAAAATTCCTCTTCTTTCATTGATTCTACATTGAAAACAGTGGTACCAGTAGAGGGGCCATGAAATCCTCAATAAGGCAATCATTCTGCTTCCGAAACTCAAAAGCACCCAGGTATTCCTGAGTAATCACTTTTGCGAAGTTAATTCCCATATGGTACACATTACAAGATTGCAAATTTGCACTAAAATAGGAAACAAGCCTATGGTTCAGTTCACAAGTGTGAGGGCAAATCAAGAAACATCCATCACTCCCATTCACTACTTTTCATCCTTCATAGTTAAAAAAAGTTCTCCATGCGTACAGCTATTAGAATATGCAACACATTATGACAAGTGGCTCTTGAAACCAAGCCAATCAGGAGATCTAACAGAGAAATAGATAAATATTTAAATAGATAAAGATATTGAAGAGTACAGGGGAAGCATAGAAAAATGAAATTAAGAGTAGACAGTTTGTGTTTAGCTTGCTCTGGGTTGATGGGCCAAATGGCCATCTTTCATATTGGACATTCTATAAGTTTATGCATTTATAACTTTGGTAATTCATATGAAGTAAATTCATACTTTAGGAGACAAGAGTCGAAGCTTTCCATCTTCCACTAGTCAGGATTTGCAACAGGCTGAGAAAAGGGGCAACAACTTAGCCAGTGTAAGAAGGTGCTGATTGGCTGGGGTGTCACTGGCACGGAGACAGTGCACAAATGGTTGACTGTTGTTCTTTGTTCTGTGACTAGTCAGGTCGACTGAAACACACACAGAATGCTGGAGAAATTCAGCAGGTCTGGTGGCATCTGCGGAGAGGCTGAATTAACATTTCAAGTCTAGTGGGACGATTCTTCAGAACCAGAAGCAGGGACACTGCCTGGTGACAGTATTGTCAAGGGAATACAGCAGAGATTGCCAGAGTCTATGACCTCCTTTTTCTATTGAAAAAAGGTGCAATATATGTACAAATTCTGTCAGCATCACACCTGTTTCTTGTGTTCTCATCCTCATGATGGAAGAATAGAAAGCTTTTCTTTTCTTGTTTCCTTTTAGCAATGTTGAAGTGATTTGGTAAAAGATTGTACTTGTAATTTATACTCAGTCAGTCCTGCTTTCCTTCCAGACAGCAACTTAAATGTTCCTCCAAAGTGCAAATAGTTAAGTTCAAGAAATTTAAATTGAAAGGGCTACGGGGAGAGTGCAGGGAGTGGTGTTGAAATGCCCATCAGCCATGATTTAAATGGCAGAGTGGACTTGATGGGCCGAATGGCCTTACTTCCACTTCTATGTCTTATGGTCTTATGGTCTACTTGTCCAATAATATTTACCAATAATTCGTAATACATGTTCTCCAAGTGTAGTTTTTTCTTGTATGAAAGTAAAGAATTAACAGTTGGCCCCATCTTGCCCGGAGGCAGACTATAAGTAATGGCTAGGAGTTCCTGCACATTTTACATTTAACAGACAGATAAAGTCAAATTGACTTTGTCCATAAGCCAAGTTTCTACCCACAAACTTCTGAGAGTTTTCTTTTCATTTTCAGAAACAGTTTGGAAACCAGTAAAGGATACCAAAAATCGGACTTATTTTGTTGTGGCAATGGATGCATAGCTCTTTCATTCGTTTTCTTCAGTAACAGTACAAATTGTTTAGAGCAATTATTTACTGCAGACCCTAACCATGATTCAGACACACCAATGCAGCATATTCCACTCATTTAAAAAAGAAAATTCATTCACAGGATGCAATCATCACTGGCTTTTATTGAACAATCAAGTTGGCCTGGAGAAGGTGGTGGTGAGCTCCTTTCTTGAAATGTAAGTTTGGGTGTAAGTAGACTCTGACCTGTTAGGAATGGGCTTCCAGAACTTTAACACAGCAATAGTGAAGGAATGCCAATGCAGCTCCAAGTCAGGGTGGTGTGTGGCATGGAAGGGAACTTGCAAGTGGTGGTGAACCCATGTATTTGCTGCCCTGTCCTCCTGGGTGGTAGAGGTTGTTAGTTTGGTACTGTTTACTATCCATAACCTACAACGCCACCAACTTCCCCTCACTGGAGCACAGCATAGGACATCTCCTTCTGGTAAATGCCACACTATAATCATGCACCCCCTGTCTCCATGCATGCAAATCAATAGGACTCCAGCCTTTTCTCATAACTCAATGTTTGAAACTAGACAACAAGCAAATTTGCTCTTTTTCAATACCTGCAGGGTGTGAATGTTTTGCATTTGCAGAGCATCAGAGCGACACTGTGATGCTGACTGAAGATTTATCATGGGTGACAGGAACTGTGTGCATTGGTCAAGGGAGGTCTCATCTGGACACACACAGTATGAGCACGGTGTCTAATGCCTTGTTTTTAAGTGATGCAGACAGGGAGTCCAGATGAGAACTTGTATGGCTTAGAAGGGCAACAATTGCATCCTATGAAAATGAAGGAGCAATCTTTAGGATACATACAATTAAAAGGCACAGAAATAGATCGTTTATGCACCACACAAGCAACCTTATGCCTTGCTCCATCCACTATCAAGTCTGTTCAACCACATCCATATTTTGCAAAGCCTCCTGTCCAGTTCTGCCTGTGTGACTGACATGCTGATATTAGCCTACTCCTACTGTCTTCCTTCAAGGGGTTAAAAAGTGAAGACAGTCGAAGAAATATAGATCACATTTCACTGCACTCAATTCCAAGGTATCCACAGAGATAAAAATCACCGGCTAATATCAAACAAAGGACATCTGTGCTGTGGACTGACAACAGAAAATTGATCTCTGACACAATGAGCATTATTTAGCCAGCATCTGTTTTCAGGCCATCTCGCAGCCTGCTGTAAACAGAGATCTTAGCTTCAACTGTCATTTCAACAAACCGGCCTTAACTGTCAGACCCTCACAAACACAGGCCCTGACATGAACAAAACGGGAAAAGATCTGGCACCATTTATAACACCAACGTCATTCCTGGAGTGAAATCATAGTGGACCCATTCAGTACGAAAGACAAGGTTAATGTACAGACTCTAGCCTCAAAACCGCAATGATGAATATTAGCACAGAATCACAAAAATTGTCCCTCCAAATTCTTTGTCTGGGCTTTCAAAAGCGCTAACCCATTCTCATGTGTCGTACAGTTGCATGGTATTTACATAGGTTAAGTCTCCTACAAAAATAATGAACGCAGATACTGCACCCAGAGACATGATAACTTCACGACCGCTGTGATTCAGAAACTGTAATGCTTACAAGATGAAAGCTTGGAATGGAGTCAGAGATTTTGTTCCGTCAGAATATTTCAGAGAAATCCTGCCCTCTTAAAACAATTTACTTTTTATTCAAATTCAGTGCAAATTCACATTTATTCTGAATTGGTACTTTCTGTGCAAATAACTCATTTTGGAACATCCTTTTTATATCCAAGGGCAGCAAATGAAGAACATGCACCATGAAGACTTCTTATTCTTTGTTTTTGATTTAGAACACATCACAGACAAACACACCAGTGTGGATTTGGCTCTTAATGAAAGGTCCTTTCCAACAACTTCCTACTCAGACAATCTTCACTGGTTTATTGTTTTGCGAGCCTAAAGGTAAGTACCTCCCCTTTTAAAAATAGTGAGTTAGAAGGTGAGAAATGGGTCTTGCACGAGTTGTGTTGTAACTATTGGCCCACATTGTTGATGGTAAATACTACCTTGGGTCACTCTGTTAACTAAATCCCATTCTCAGCTTGGGATCAAACCCCTAAGTGGGATCAGCAAAAGGCTATTCAGCCCCAAAGCCGATTTGGACCATCAGTTAAATCATCACACCATGTGCTAGACTCAGCTTTAGAAGACTTCATCCCCTTGCCTAGCAGAAATGTATCAATGTCAGCTTCAACTGAACTAGCCTTAACATTTTCTTATAGGAGGTTTTCATAATTCAACTACACCAAGTATGAAGTGGTCTTTTCTAGGATCCCATTTGAATGGGCTAGCTCTAACTGGATGGGTATAAGTCCCAGATTTTGGAACAGTATAGAAGTGTAGAAAATAATCATCTTCAAAAAGATGAAAAGAGTGCTGACTGCCAAACTGAATTAATGATGGAGAGAACAGTAGCAGGGTGAACTTGAAGGGTTGGAGAAGGAAATGTTTTAGCAGATGGAAGGGATTTGGATGGGTTACCGAGTCACTATCAAATGTATTCGGAATGGAGAAAGAAACTTGAGGAACTGGAGTGGAAGGTCAGATGAGGGACAGGGACTGTTCAAGCAACTATCAAATATGTGTTGGTCTTCTTGACCTGTTACAAATTGAAACATTGCTTTACTTTTGTTTAAGGAATGCCTATTTAATATTTTGGTGGTCAACAGAAACCAGCCAAAATGATGATGCAGGATGTAGGCCGCTGGATAGACCATTGTAGCCAGAATTTCACACTGCAAATCAAAAGGAGCTGGAAAACAACTAGTCAACTGCAAAAACTGACTGGCTACAAAGCCGCACTTCAAGTTAGGAGTACTAACTGAAGTGACGACTATCAATGTTCACAATGGAATGGCTACAGGCTGTGTGGAGTGCTCAGGAAGATTTCGCTGCTACTCTTGATTCAATTATGGCTCACTGTCTCCTCCAAGTCAGAAGGCTGCAGGTCACACTTCATCCAAGGACCTCTGCACAAAGATCAAAAGCTAACAAAGGAGGAACAAAGAGCAAAAGAGAAGTACAGCACAGGAACAGGCCCTTCGGACCTCCAAACCTGTGCCGATCATCATGCCCTGACTAAACTAAAAAAAAATCTTCCGCCTTTATTCGGTCTGTATCCCTCTATTCCCTCCGTATTCATGCAATCATCCAGGTGCCTCTTAAATGTCGCCAATATGCCTGCTTCCACCACCTCCTCTGGCAGTGCATTCCAGGCTCCTAAGTGAAAAACCTTCCTCGTACATCTCCCTTAAGCTTTTGCCCTCTTACTGTGAACCTGTGCCCCCTTGTAATTGAAACTTCAACCCTGGGAAAAAGCCTCTGACCACCCATCCTATCTAAGTCTCTCATAATTTTGTAGAGCTCTATCAGGTCTCCCCTCTCAGCTGCCATATTTCCAGGGTGGCATGGTGGCTCAGTGGTTAGCGCTGCAACCTCACAGCGCCAGAGACCCGGGTTCGAATGCAGCCTTGGGTGACTGTCTGTGTGGAGTTTGCACATTCTCGCTGTGTCTGTGTGGGTTTCCTCCGGGTGCGCCGGTTTCCTCTCACAGTCCAAAGATGCACAGGCTAGGTGGATTAGCCTTGCTAAATTGTCTGTAGTGTTCAGGGGTGTGGGGGTTATAGGGGGATGGGTCTGGGTGGGATGCTTCAAGGTCAGTGTGGACTTGTTGGGCCGAAGGGCCTGTTTCCACACTGTAGGGAATTGAATCTAATCTAAAAAAAATCCTAGTCTTTTCAACGTTCCTCATAGTCAATGCTCTCAAGACTGGGCAACATCCTGGTGAACCTTCTCTGCACTCTCTCCAAAGTTTCCACATCTTCTGGTAATGCAGCAACCAAAACTGCACACAATACTCCAAATGCGGCCGAACAAGGGTTTCATATAGCTGCAACAGGGTTTTGCCAACTCTTGTTCTTAATGCCCCAGCCAACGAAGGCAAGCATGCCACATGCCTTCTTAATCACTTTGGCCACCTTTGTTGCCATTTTTAGGGAATTGTGGACCTGCACACCCAGATCTATCTGTATGTTAATGTCCCTAAGGGTTCTGCCATTTACAGTACCATTCACAGCGGAATTGATCCTCCAAAATGCATCACCTCGCATTTATCTGAATTAAACTCCATCTGCCATTTCGGGGCCCAAGTCACCAATCTATCCATATCCTGTTGTATCCTTTCACCATCAATGGCATTATCAGCTACTCTACCAATCTGACGTTTTGCTGCAGCACTAAGGGACCTCCACATTGTTGGGAAATGCTGCCTTTTGTGTGAGACATTAACGTGAGGCCATGTCGGTCATCCCAAATACATATGAATGATTCCATGGCACCAACAAAATTGCCAGATCATCCTGCTGTTATCATATTGCTATTTTGGTGGATCTTGCTATACAAATATTGTTGGCTGTGTTTCCTGCATCACTACAGTAATTACAGCCAATTAAGAATTTAAGATGCAAAGTGTTTTGAGTCATCCAGTCCCTATATAAAAAGCTATATAAGTGCAAGCATTTCTTACTATTGGACTAAATTGAATAATAGCAAGGGAGTTAATCACAGTGTCTTTAGCACGGATGTAGCACGATAGCATCATGTAATTGTCTTGGTCTAACTATTAGCTTGGTTACCTGAATGCATTCTCACATCTCAAATCCTGTAGAGACACTGGACCAGTTTCATACAATCTCGGGTAACATATGAATGTTGTACTGAGGGAGCTCCTGCTCTGTTAGAGCTGTCATATTTTTGATAATACATTAAGCAGTGTCTGCCAATTCAGATGAAAGTAAAAGATCACATGGTGCTGCTGGCAGTAAGTGCAAAGAGTTCGTCTAATCAACATTTATCCCTTAATTAAAATCCCAACAGATGCTGGTCATTCAATTCATTGCAGCCTGTGGGACCTTAAATGGGCAAATTGTTTGCTGCCATTCACAGCAATGATGACTAAATTAACAAGGAACTCATTAACTCATGAGGTGCTTTAACCGATGCGAGGGGAAAGAAAAGGAAAGAATTTTTATTTTCTCTTTCAATAACTAACAGTGATCTGGAACACAAGTATAGAAATGTCTGGAACAAATAAATGCATGTACTGCTGATTCAACTAGCACAGGAATAAATCACCGATGGCTACACCAAGAGGCCTCTCACAATAGGAAACCTTGGTCTACGCTATAATTCATTAGAAATTGTTAACACTGCAATTTAAAATTGGAAATGAAAAGTTAGCTGCAGACGTGTCATCGAAGTGAAAGAGCCAGCCTGGTCATTAATGAGACTGAATTATCTTGTTCTTCAGCCATTAAGTCCTATGCTTCCTCTCCTCGATGACTTCAACTGATCCTCCTGCTTGGCTTGACCTATATGTCACATTATACACAGACACACGCAAACAAAAACCACCACACCCTTCAATCACCATACCTCAAACTTGCTCCCAGAATCCTTCAGAGATCCTTTTGAAAGTGTTACAAGCTATGGGAGACTGACGATGACACAGCCACAAATCTCATTGCTACAATTTCAGAAACAGGTCAGAAATCACACAATGCCAGAATATAGTCCAACAGGTTTATTTGTTTTCACATGAATATATCCTGGTGTCGTGTGATTTCTGACCTTGTCCACCCCAGTCCAACACCGGCACCTCCACATCATTTCAAGAACTGAGCACAGCAAACACTGAATGGCACCTGCCCTAAACACCAAAGGGTGTCCGAAAGGCAAGATCCTGCAGATCGCATCAAACAAAGCAGAGAAATTTCCAAGATAACAAGATGTAGAGCTGGATGAACCCAGTAGGCCAAACAGCATCAGAGGAGCAGAAAAGCTGACATTTCGGGCCAAGGTATTTCAAACTGCAACGTTTCATGTTCACCAGGTGGGTTGCAAAAACATAGAAAATTCAACACAATGGGATCACTGAACTAGAGACAGATTGCCACAGGACACCTTCTTTATGCCTGTACTTGACCCATTACATTAAATACATCGAAAAGCCCTTTATGGGTCCTGCTACCTCATGGTTTGCATGACATGCTATTTAGACAAATGGTACACACACTCTACAATTTACTGAACCAGATTTTGTTTTTAAAAAAGTCTTCTGAATTTGAAACTGAACACAGCTTGTAGATGTCAATGGAACGCATATAAACTAAAAGCTGTTGGAAATATTTTTGACCAATTCATGAAGGTGGGGGAGGTATTTGTAGCCTGGCCGTTGCAAATGTTGACAGTCACAGTGATTGAGACATCGGCACTTTTCTCTACTGTAGCAGGCATGCATTCTTTAACAATTCGGTTTTCATCTTTTTGATCCATTTAAGTACTGTTGATGGATGCTCTGACCTTTTCAGCTCTTTGAAGGCCATAGTGTGTTCTACCCCATCCCTTCCCCTTCCAGAAATAATGTAATTGGAATATTTCATTTGCTTTGGGTGTATAAAGCAAGTGCCCTTTGTGTTTGCTAAATCACACCTCTGCCACAGGCAGTCAAAGCATTTAAATCCAATATATTGCTCCTTGACCCTTTTCTCTTGAAGGCACTGACCCATGCTGACCTTGGATTCCATGAACAGCTCTCTGGAGTTTCAGACAACTGGCCATTGTTCATGAGTCTGTACTGTAGCAGGACAGAGTTGAACTGTGATGCCTACTTCAGATGAACAGCTGGCCAAAACCAAATGTGCAGGTTCACTCTTAATCAACAGCCACTTGAGCAAAGTCAGAAGTCACATGACACCAGGTTATAGTCCAGCAGTTTTACTTGAAATCACAAGCTTTTGGAACGCAGCTCTGCCATCAGGTGAAGTGAATCACTTTGAAAGCTTGTGATTTCAAATAAACCTGCTGGACAATTAGTTGGTGTCGTGTGACCTCTGACTTTGTCCACCCGAGTCCAACACCTGCCTCTCCACGTCACTTGAGCAAAGACTGCCATACACCAACACTTCAACTGGAGTTGATATCGACTGGAGAGTTGGTAAGAAAATTGACATAAATTAATAAATACATAATTAAATACAGAATAATTTAGAAGAAGCTAACATTATTCCAGAAATAATCATGTTGTGAAGACTGGCTCTCAACCAGATGTATAAATGACAATTTGACTCAAATAAGTAGGAATTTAAACAATAAATTAGAGGCTGTGGATTCAAGTCCTTTTTCAGGGCTTAAACACATGTCAGTCTGATACTTTACAGCAATACTGGAAGAGTCCTGCTTTGTTCGGAGATGCCATCTTTCAGGTAGGATATTACAGTGTAAAAGACAGGATGACCTTCTTCCAATCATGATATTTTGATGGCGTTTCCTGGCCATCATTTATGTATTATGCAATATTAATAAAACCAGGTTAAAGTGAACAATGAGATAACAAGGTGTAGAGCTGGATGAACACAGCAGGCCAAACAGCATCTGAGGAGTAGGAAAGCTGACGTTTTACCTAGACCCTTCTCCAGAAATGGTCAATGATCTCTTCTGCTATTTGTGGGACATTACTCTGTGCAAACTGGCCACCTGCATAATGTCTGATGAAAGGTCTAGGCCCGAAACGTCAGCTTTTGTGCTCCTGAGATGCTGCTTGGCCTGCTGTGTTCATCCAGCTTCACACTTTGTTATCTTGCCTGCATAATAACAGTGATGGAACTTCAAAAGCCACTAATTGGCAGTGAAATGTTTCCTGATGCTGTGAGAAATTGAAGGTGATAGATAATTGCAAGTTCATTCTTTCCAATACAATTTGTAAGACAGTGAAAAATGCCACATTAAGTGACAATATTTTACCAATGGCAATCATGGTCATTGTGTAAATGTGACACAAAATTATCTTTGTTCCTGTTAAACACCTCAGCCAATGCAACAAACATACTGTTACTGCAAACCTCTTCCATCCCCTCATCAACCACATACACAACAGTGTCTAGTTTTGCTGAAGTGCTCTTTTGTAGCCTCTTTGTAGCTGCATTTATTCCATAGGGACAGCTTTGTTTGTCTTAATTTCTGCTTGGGGATTTGATTGCTGTGAACATTTCGCACAAAATCCAATAAGAATGTTGCTTCTTAAGTTGCAATATAATCCCTGCAATAATTTTGAAACCCTATAGGAAATCTAGTAAGGGGCTGGCCCAACAAATGCAAATTTATCTAACAATTTTCAGTATTGATCGTAGAAGCTATTGAGATTCTTCACTAGCAGCAGAATTAATCAATTTTGCAAGTTACTTTAAGAGTGATATTAATGACACATGATAAATTTGGGATCAGTATTTAGACAAGTTATGCTTTTGAGTCCAACAGGCTCATTTTTTTTTACAAACTTAAGGACTGAATTTGAAGCATCTATTGGGTTATCCTTTCGTACCGTTCACTCATACCCGCCAGTGGCTTCATTGATCTATTCCTCCCAAGTGGTTGGATCACCAGTGAAATGTTTCCACATTTGAGAATACCCTCCATCGTGTACTAAGGCACTACACTGTGTTGAATGAGACATTGGTGCTAGTACCTCAACACTGTGCATCCACGAGGCACATCAGCAGCAGCAGATTTGTATTCAACCACAATGTGGTACCTGTAGCCCAGATATTATCAGCAAGCTGGGAGGACAACCTGAGGTCGAGGTAGATGATAAGAAGGAATATCAAAGGTAGCAACATTCGATTCAGTAGTACTTATTATGTAATCCCTGCTGAAAGGTGAACGTGTAATAAAGTGCTGTAATACTTCTTCCTTCACACTCTCTCCTACACTCCATAGTGTCTCTCATCTTCCCAAAAAGCTACAATCCAGGCTAATGAATGAAGAATGCTTGTGAGTTAAATATTGGAGAATTACAAGTGTCTGTGCAATTGCCCGTTGAAATTGGTTAGCTCGGTCGGTGGTTGGCCGGTTTGTGACTCAAATGATGCTGATGCATGTCTTTATTTCCCACATTGACCTGAGGTCTTTATGAAGGACTATCTTTGCCAACTTCTTCCCCTTGCTTGAGACATGGTGACCTTTGTGTTAAACCACTGCCAATCATCTCTCCCTCTAAGAGAGTAGCCCTGTGGTCCTTGAGGACTATGACAACTTTGGCCTTAACTTTATCCCCAGCAAAAGTTAACATCTTCAAATTGAGACACAGAGGAGCTTGAGAGAAGTAATATTGAAGTTATTTTCTTCATTCCTAATGTAATTTTGGAGAATGTTGCTTTGACATGCCTGCTGTGTTCATCCAGCTCCACACTTTGTTATCTTGGATTCTCCAGCATCTGCAGTTCCCATTATCACAAAGGCAGCACCAACCTGATGAAACTTCAACAAAGGACAATTTGCATGCCAAATGGTAGAAGCAGTAAGAAACAGATGGGGCTAAGCAAGCAATCTCACAATCAACAGATCAGATCTCAACAATGCGGTCCTGGCATGATCCGTTGAAAATAGCAGTGGACATGTAAACAACTGACAGAAGGTGCAAGAGACAGGGATGATGCATTTGCAGTGCTCATCAGCAAGAAGTACTGAGTGGGTGATTTATCTCTGCCCCATCCTGACTTCAGCAGCATCGCTGGTGTCAGTCTTCAACAATTTCTATGTGATGTTTAGGGGGAAATTGTGGCATAGTGGCAATGCCATCATGACAAAATGCCAAAATTTGAAATCAATAAAAATGGGTGGAATAAAAACAAACAAATCAATTCCTGACATGAATGTAACTACTGCCAATTGTCTTAAAGCCATGTGGTTCACTACTACAATGCAGGTAAAAAAGCTTGGTATTCTTACCTGGTCTGGCTGACATTTTACTCCAGACTCAGAGCAATATGGTTGACACTTAAATGCCTTCTAGCCAATTAGGGGTGAACAATAAAATAATGGCCTAGCCAATGAAAACCATATCCCTCGAATAAATATATTTCGTTAAAAATCAGGAAATGGCTGAAGGAACAAGGTACCCCAAAGGCTTTGGGCCCTGACAACATTACAGTGAAACAGCAGTGAAAGGCATTTGTGCTCCAGAATTTTCCATGTCCCTTGCCAAGTTATTCTGGTTCAGCTACAATACTGACATCTACCCAGGAAATGTGCAAAATGCCGCATGTAGGTCATAAAAAGGGAGGAGAAATCCACCCGACCAACTGCCGTCCTATCAGCCTACTCACAATCATCGGCAAAGCGATGGACGGGATCACTGCATGCGCTACTTGTTCAGCGATAACCCGACACCTGATGTCCATTTTGAGTCCTGTCAGAGCCACCCGTTTCATGACTTTGCTTCAAACATGGACAAAGGAGCTGAATTCCAGAGGTGATGTGAAAGTCCTTTCAGCTAAAGCAGCATTTGACAGAGGGTGGCAGCTAGTGCTCCTAGCATACTGGAATCAATCGAATCAACAAATCCTCTCTGTTAGTTGGAGTCACACCTAGCACAAAATGAAAAGTGTTGACCACTGCTACTGTTTGACAGTATCGCTTCTGACAAAGACCATTCTTGTTAGGAGTGTACACCTTTCATTCAACACAAAACATAACACGTGCCATTGAATCACTGAATAACAAGACACATAAAACAAAAAAAATCACAATAAGTATGTGAAACATCACTGATAGGAACCCACTCCAACTAAAAAGCCTTTGAAATGTAGCTGTTGGCAGGGGGGTGGTAAGTCATCTCAGCCAGACAGCATCAGTGCAGGAGTTCCTGAGGATAGAGTCCTAGGTTCAAACATCTTAAGACTGCTTCATCAAAAACAAAAACTGGGGAGGTTCAGTGATGATTGCACAATATTCAGCACGACTCTCAACTCCTCAGACAATGAAGCAACTCATGTTCTTATGGGGCAAGACCTAGACAGCATTCACACTCGGACTAATAAGTGAGAAGGAACAGTCGTGCAACACACAAGTGTCCTGCAATAATCACGTCAAATAAGAGAGAATCTAAATATCTCCTCTTGGTGTTGTATTGCATGTACAGAAATAGATTTGTTGGTGGGATGTGGATGCTGCTAGCTAGGCTGAGGGCATTTAAGATCAACCACATCACTCTGGGTCCAGAGTCATATATACCAGGCCACATAGGGATGGCAGATTTCCTTCTCTCAAAAGCATTAGGGAACCAGGCAAGTTTTCATAATAATGGGGCTTTTACAATAATTAACAATGGTTGCAGTGAGATTAGCTTTTAATTTTATTGAATTCATATTTTACAAACGTAAGACTTAAAGTCATGTCCTCAGGACATTAGCTTGTGTTTCTGGATTACTAGTCCAGTAACATTACCATTACACTCTTGCCTCCCCGAGTTATCATTGCTGAATCGCTCAGTATTGTTGCCTTGGGTATTATTGTACATCAGAAACTGAACTGGACCAGCCATATAAATGGTGAAGCTACAAAAGCAGGTCAGTAACTGGGAATTCTGCAGCGAGTAACTCACCTCCTGTCTCCTGAATGTCTATTCACTGTCTACAAGTCAGGAGTGTGATGGAATAGCCTTCACTTGCCCAGAGCGTAGCTCCGCCAACAATCAAAAAGCTTGAGGCAAGGACAAAGAAGCCTGCATGACCCACAGCCGAACCACCACTGAGCATATTCTCTCCCTTCACCACTGACACAGAGTGATAGCGCATACACCATCCACAGGATGTGCTGCAGCAGGTCTCCAAGACTCCCCTGACAGTACCTTCCAAACCTGCAACCTCTACCAACTGGAAGACAAGGGCTGTTGATTTATATGGACAGCACCAGGCTCAGGTATCCCTGCCAACTATACTGGTTGGAACTTGATTATCAATCCCACCCAATTGTTGGTTCAACCTCTTTGAACTTCCTCCCAAACAACTCTGTGGGTACCTCTATATCACAAGGACACCCACAGTGGTTAGCACTACTGTCTCAAAGCGCCAGCGACCGGGGTTTGATTCCACATTCAGGCGACTGTCAGTGTGGGGTTTGCACATTCTTCCCCGTGTCTGCATGGCTTTCCTCCCACAGTCCAAAAGGGGTGCACATTGGGTGTGTTGGCCATGCTGCATCACTCTTATTTTCCAGACATGTGCAGGATAGGTGGGTCAGCGATTGGAAAATAGGGATAGGGTAGGGGGGGTGGGTCTGGTGGGATGCTCTTCAGATGGTCAGTATTGACCCAATGGAATGAATGGCTTACTTCTGCACTGACTGGGTTCTATGACCAGCAGTTCAAGAACATACCCTCGCCAGCACCTTCTTTAGGCCAATTTTGGGGTTGGGCAATACATTCTGACTTAGTCAGCGACACTCACATCTCCAAACAGAAAAATGGCATCAAACCAGGCCAGCTTGGGGTCAGGTCTTAATAATGGCACAAACTGGACTATCAGACAAAGAACCATCACCTCTGTCATTTCAGCATTAACAGCACCCTCAACGTATTTGGCATCTTTTATGTAAAAACGCCTCCAAAGTGATTCACACAGACAATCAGAACCTGTCATCTCATTCTTGAATGATTCTACAGATCAGCAAATATTCTCCCTGGAGTATTATCTTCCTGATTCGGTCTAATAAATAATCAGAATTTGTCTGCTACTCCCCTGACTGCCTCTGTCAAGGGACCTGCAAAGTATCAATTTCTGCTCGTATGATCACGGCTATCGCTTGATATTGTTCATTCTCACACAAAGACCATTCTTGTCACGAGACCGTGCTTTTTACTCTACACAAGGTATAATTCAGCTGCAATCCACTGAATTGCCAGCAACAAGACATATAAAATACATATCACAAGAAGTGCATGAAGAACTACGAAAGAAACCGACTCCAATGAAACAGCCAAAAACTATTGAACCTTACAAAGAATCAGAGAATCCCTTAAGTGTGCAGACAGGCTAACTGAGTCCACACTGACTCTCCAAAGCGCATTGTACCCAGGCCCATCTTTCTTCCTGCATTGCCTATGGCTAATCCACCTAACCGACACATCATGAGCAATTATAGCATGGCTGGTTCACCTAATCCGCATATCTTTGGACTGCAGGAGGAAACCCACACTGACACAGGCAGAACATGCAAACTCCACACAGTCACCGAAGGGTGGAACTGAACCTAAGCCCCTGGAGCTGTGAGGCAGGAGTGCTAACCACTGAGCCACTGTACCAGCCGAAAACACTGGTGGGCTACCAATTCAGGAACTGGCAATGGACTGCTGCATCAACATTACATAGAACATAGAACATAGAACATAGAACATAGAACATTACAGCACAGTACAGGCCCTTCGGCCCTCGATGTCGTGTCGACCTGTCATACCGATCTCAAGCCCATCTAACCTACACTATTCCATGTACGTCCATATGCTTATCCAATGACGCCTTAAATGTACCCAAAGTTGGCGAATCTACTACCGTTGCAGGCAAAGCGTTCCATTCCCTACCTACTCACTGAGTAAAGAAACTCCCTCTGACATCTGTCCTGTATCTTTCACCCCTCAATTTAAAGCTATGCCCGCTCGTGCTCGCCGTCACCATCCTAGGAAAAAGGCTCTCCCTTTCCACCCTATCTAACCCTCTGATTATTTTATATGTTTCAATTAAGTCACCTCTCAACCTTCTTCTCTTTAATGAAAACAGCCTCAAGTCCCTCAACCTTTCCTCGTAAGACCTTCCCTCCATATCAGGCAACATCCTAGTAAATCTCCTCTGCACCCTTCCCAAAGCTTCCACATCCTTCTTATAATGCGGTGACCAGAACTGTACACAATACTCCAAGTGCGGCCGCACCAGAGTTTTGTACAGCTTCACCATAACCTCTTGGTTCCGGAACGCGATCCCTCTATTCATAAAAGCTAAAACACTGTATGCCTTCTTAATAGCCCTGTCAACCTGGGTGGCAACTTTCAAGGATCTGTGTACGTGGACACCGAGATCTCTCTGCTCATCTACACTACTAAGGATCTTACCAGTAGCCCTGTACTTTGCCTTCTGATTACTCCGACCAAAGTGCATCACCTCACACTTGTCTGCATTAAACTCCATTTGCCACCTCTCAGCCCAGCTCTGCAGCTTATCTATATCTCTCTGCAACCTACAGCATCCTTCGTCATTATCTACAAACTCCACCGACCTTAGTGTCGTCTGCAAATTTACTAACCCATCCTTCTACGCCCTCATCCAGGTCATTAATAAAAATGACAAACAGCAGTGGACCCAACACCGACCCTTGCAGTACACCACTGGTAACTGGTCTCCAGGATGAACATTTCCCAGCAACTACCACCCTCTGTCTTCCTTCAGCAAGACAATTTCTGATCCAAACTGCTATATCTCCCACAATTCCATTCCTCCGCATTTTGTACAATAGCCTATTGTGGGGAACCTTATCGAACGCCTTCCTGAAATCCACATACACCACATCAACTGGTTTACTCTCATCTACCTGTTTGGTCACCTTCTCAAAGAACTCAATAAGTTTTGTGAGGCACGACCTTCCCTTCACAAAACCGTGCTATCCCTAATCAATTTATTCTTTTCTAGATGATTATAAATCCTATCCCTTATAATCTTTTCCAACACTTCACCAGCAACTGAGGTAAGACTCACTGGTCTATAATTACCAGGGTTGTCTCTACTCCCGTTCTTGAGCAGGGGAACCACATTTGCTATCCTCCAGTCATCTGGCACTATTCCTGTAGAAAATGACGAGTTAAAGATCAATGCCAAAGGCTCGGCAATCTCCTCACTGGCATCCCAGAGGATCCGAGGATAAATCCCATCCGGCCCAGGGGACATATCTATCTTCGCCCTCTGAAGGATTTCTAATACCTCTTCTGTGTGAACCTCAATCCCACCTAGTCTAGTAGCCTGTATCTCAGTATTCTCCTCAACAACATTGTCGTTTTCTAGAGTGAATACTGTTGAAAAATATTCATTTAGCGCTTCCCCTATCTCATCTGACTCCACACACAACTTACCACTACTATCCTTGATTGGGCCTAATCTTACTTTCATCATTCTTTTATTCCTTAAATACCTATAGAAAGCCTTAGGGTTTACCCAGATCCTATCCGCCAACAACTTCCCATGTCTCCTCCTGGCTCTTCTGAGCTCTCTCTTTAGGTCCTTCCTGGCTACCTCGTAGCCCTCAAGTGCCCTAACTGAGCCTTCACATCTCATCCTAACATAAGCCTTCTTCTTCCTCTTGACCAGAGATTCCACCTCCTTCGTAAACCATGGCTCCCGCGCTCTGCAGCTTCCTCCCTGCCTGACAGGTACATATTTATCTAGGACACACAGGAGCTTTTCCTTGAATAAGTTCCGCATTTCTAATGTGCCCATCCCCTGCAGTTTCCTTCCCCATCCTATGCTCCCTAAATCTTGCCTAAGCTCATCGTAATTGCCTTTCCCCCAGCTATAACTCTTGCCCAATGGTATACACCTATCCCTTTCCATCACTAAAATAAACATAACAGAATTGTGATCGCTATCACCAAAGTGCTCACCTACTTCCAAATCTAACACCTGGCCAGACTCATTACCCAGTACCAAATCTAATGTGGCTTTGCCCCTTGTTGGCCTATCTACATACTGTGTCAGGAAGCCCTCCTGCACACACTGGACAAAAACTGACCCATCTATAGTACTCGAACTATAGTGTTCCCAGTCAATATTTGGAAAGTTGAAGTCCCCCATGACAACTACCCTGTCTCTCACTCCTATCAAGAATCATCTTTGCTATCCTTTCCTCTATATCTCTGGAACTATTCGGATGCCTATAGAAAACTCCCAACAGGGTGACCTCTCCTTTCCTGTTTCTAACCTCAGCCCATACTACCTTAGTTGACGAGTCCCCAAACATCCTTTCGGCAACTGTAATCCTGTCCTTGACCAACAATGCCACACCTCCGCCCCTTTTACCATCTTCTCTGTTCTTACTGAAACATCTAAATCCCGGAACCTGCAACAACCATTCCTGTCCCGGCTCTATCCATGTCTCCGAAATGGCCACAACATCGAAGTCCCAGGTACTAACCCACGCTGCAAGTTCACCCACCTTATTCCGGACGCTCCTGGCATTGAAGTAGACACACTTCAAACCAACTTCCTTCCTGCCGGTGCCATCTTGCTTCCCTGAAACTTTATTTCGGACCACCCTATTCTCGACCTTTTCTACGGCCGAACTACAATTTTGGTGCCCATCCCCCTGCTGAATTAGTTTAAACCCACCCGAATAGCCTTAGCAAATTTCTCCCCCCAGGATATCGGTACCCCTCTGGTTCAGGTGAAGACCATCTTGCTTGTAGAGGTCCCACCTACCCCAGAAAAAGCCCCAATTATCCAAGAATCCAAAAGCCACCCTCCTGCACCATCCCTGTAGCCATGTGTTCAACTCCTCTCTCTCCCTATTCCTCGCCTCACTAGCACGTGGCACGGGCAACAAACCAGAGACAACAACTCTGTTCATCCTAGCTCTCAGCTTCCATCCTAGCTCCCTGAATTTCTGCCTTAAATCCCCATCCCTTTTCCTACCTATGTCATTGGTGCCAATGTGGACCACGACTTGGGGCTGCTCCCCCTCCCCTTAAGGATCCCAAAAACACGATCAGAGACATCACGCACCCTGGCACCTGGGAGGCAACACACCAACCGTGAGTCTCTCTTGTCCCCACAGAACCTCCTATCTGTCCCCCTACCTATGGAGTCCCCAATAACTAATGCTCTGCTCCTCTTCCCCCTTCTCTTCTGAGCAGCAGGGACAGCTCTGTGCCAGAAACCCGTGCCCCACTGCTTTCCCCTGGTAAGTCCCCCTCCACAACAGTATCCAAAACAGTATACTTATTGTTGAGGGGAATGGCCACAGGGGATCCCTGCCCTGCCTGCCGGTTCCCTTTCCGTCCCCTGACCGTAACCCGTCTGCCTTTTTCTTGTACTTGAGGAGTGACTACCTCCCTGTAACTCCTCTCAATAACACCCTCTGCCTCCTGAATGATCCGAAGCTCATCGAGCTCCAGCTCCAGTTCCCTAACGCGGTTTTCAAGGAGCTGGAGTTGGGTGCACTTCCCACAGATGTAGTCAGCAGGGACACTAGTGGTGACCCTTACCTCCCACATTCTGCAGGAGGAACATTCAACTGCCCTGACCTCCGTTCCCATTATTTTAAATTCCCAAGACTTAAAAAATAAAGAATAAAAAATAAACTTGTTACCTTACCAATCAGGCACACAGAACCTTTTTTTTTGGTTAGAGGAGGAGGATGGGTGGGAGACACTACCTGGGTAGTGTTTCGGGTAACGCAACCCCACAAATATATTAATTTACTTTAGAATGGTTCGCACCTTCCAATTGTGATTATGTTTGTAGCACACACTTATCTCCAAAGTGAATGGCTGTGCCCCCCTCCGGGACTTGAACACAACTATCAAGATTGACACAGAGATGCATACCAAGGAAGTGCTATCTTTCAGGTGAGACGCTAAACCATGGTGCCTTACTTTTGCCTGAGGGGAGAGAAATGCCCCATATTCTGAAAAGGTGCAAGGGGGTTATCCTCAGTATCTAGGCCAATATTAATCCCTCAAACAATATCACAAGAATGGACAACCTGACCATTATATTCCATTGCTGTTTGTGGGGCTTGATGGATGTCCGGGTGCTCTGGTTTCCTCTCACAGCCCGAAGATGTGCAGGCTAGGTGGACTGGCCATGTTAAATTACCTGTACTGTTCAGGGGTGTGTGGGTTATAGCGGGATGGGTCTGGGTGGGATGGTCCAAGGGGCAGTGTGGACTTGTTGGGCCAAAGGGCCTGTTTCCACTCTGTAGGGAATCTAATTTAAATTAGTTACTTTCTTTTGAACAATACAACAGAGGTTACATTTGCAAGATGTGTTCTACTGGTTGCAAAGTGATTTGAGGCATCCTATGGTTAGGAAAGGTGCTATATAGATCCACATCTGTTGTATCTTTTTATGCATTTAGTTTCTCCACTACCACAGACAGTGGTCACCTATGAAAGATGAGAACCACTGCAGACACAGAATAGGCTAGGCCACAGATGGAATACTGCGTGCTGTTCTGGTCACACCATCAGAAAGATGTGAACGCACTGGAGAGGGTGCAGAGGAGATTCATCAAGGTGCTTGAGTTAAAAAGTCTCAATTATGAGACTGGATAGGCTGAGTTTGTTTTTCTTGGAACTCTGGAGGCTGAGCAAGGGGATCTGACTGAGGTATACAAAATTATGAGAGGGATAGACCAAGTAGATTGTAACAATCTCTTCCCCGTGCAGACATGTCGGAGGCCAGAGGACGTAGGTTTAAGGTGAGGAGCAAGAGATTTAGAGGAGATATGAGAATGAATTTTTTGACCTAGAGGTTGATAGATATATAGAACGTGTTGCATGAGATGATGGTCGATGCACATACTGGCACAACATTGAAAAAGTATCTGTGAAAATACTTACAATGCCGGGGCATAGTAAGCAATGGGCCAAATGCAGGCAAATGGGATTAGTGTAGTTTGGCGTTTGTTGCTTGGCATAGACAGGATGGGCCGAAGGGACTGTTTCTGTGCTCTATGACTCCACGAATACTAGTGCAAGTTGGCAATATTTCAACGATTTTAATCATGCAAATTGTCATTATAGCTTACAGACAGATCAGCCATTCCAAAACCAAGTGAATCAGAATTTGAATACATTTTATCTCAACTTTCAGTTGTTCCAAAAGTAACCAAAATGGGTCTAATCAGACAATTCCAAATCAGTAACAGATGCTACAGCACACAGCCCCAATACTTTTTTTTGCTTTGGCTACATCAGCAGCATTATCAGGGAAAGAACAACTCAGAGCACATTGGTAAGTAATTCTCTTCTTTTTTTCACTCTGAAGGCTTGCAGACCAGATGTGAAACAGTCAATGCAGATTGAGAAACTTCCCCAGCCTCAACATTCCCAACACAGTCCATCTTCTGGCTACAGGGATTCAGGGGAAATGTTAAAGGCTGTCGAGTACGCTGTAAAACACTTGCAGTACCCTGAGGACTAACAACATAAAACAGATCGCATTGCACTGCAATACCTACTTGCAACTTGAGACATGAATAGGCATGTTCACATGCTCTCTATAGCTGCAGCTCAAAGCTCTGAGGTAGTATTATAATAGTTACATTTATTCCTGTTACATCACATGCAGGGTTTCAACATTCTGTGGATTAATGCATGCTGTTAATATGAATCTAAGACACATTCTTTAAGATCTAGTTTTACCCTCAGGTTTCTCACCTCCCCTGAGGGTGTTGACTCCCTCATTGGGTACAACTCCATGGGTTGCAGTCACCACTTGCGACTTTGACACTTGTCTTGCGGAGTGTCGGAAGGCTATATGTGACTGTGGAGAGAGCACCACCTGCTCAGTGAGATGCTCTCAGTGATAATGGGAACTGCAGATGCTGGAGAATTCAAGACAACAAAATGTGAGGCTGGATGAACACAGCAGGCCAAGCAGCATCTCAGGAGCACAAAAAAGCTCTCTGACGAAGGGTCTAGGCCCGAAACGTCAGCTTTTGTGCTCCTGAGATGCTGCTGGGCCTGCTGTGTTCATCCAGCCTCACATTTTGTTGTCAGTGAGATGCTCTCCTTGCCTGGTGTTCCTGTATTTCTCCTCTAAAAGTTACTCCATAGGGATTAAGCCCAGACCCAGAGGTTACTGTGGGCAGTTACATTATCATGATTTTACTTGCGCACAGGTCAACAGCAAAGGATCGTAGAGAATTACAACATGTTAACAGGTTGTTTGGCCCAACCAGTCCATGCTGGTATTAACCTTCATGTGAGCAGTAGCCTTATTTCCACATGACTGAATGAGTTCCTATAGGACCACTACCACCACTTCATTTGATCTGTTCTTAAAAATCTTTGCTTCAATCTGAACTTCAGTTTTGACTTCCACACCCTCAGAATTACAATTCCTCTCCTGCTCTTTGTCCTAAATCTCTTACATATTTAACTGTTTGTCTGTGTCCCTTCTTTCCAGACTGCTGTCTATTTTTATTTACTCTATCCTCCATCCCCACATAATTAAAATATGCATAACCATTGTTCTTATGGACATATCTCCAATTTGATTTTATCTTCCTACTGGACAGAGGAGTGATTCATATTCATACACCATAGAAACTGGCCCTTCGGCCCACCCTGTCTGAGCTGAACAACAAACGCCAAACTACACTAATCCCATTTGCCTGCATTTGGCCCATTGCTTACTATGCCCCGGCATTGTAAGTATTTTCACAGATACTTTTTCAATGTTGTGCCAGTATGTGCATCGACCATCATCTCATGCAACACGTTCTATATATCTATCAACCTCTGGGTCAAAAAATTCATTCTCATATCTCCTCTAAATCTCTTGCTCCTCATCTTAAACCTACGTCCTCTGGCCTCCGACATGTCTGCATGGGGAAGAGATTGTTACAATCTACTTGGTCTATCCCTCTCATAATTTTGTATACCTCAGTCAGATCCCCTCGCTCAGCCTCCAGAGTTCCAGGAAAAACAAACTCAGCCTATCCAGTCTCATAATTGAGACTTTTTAACTCAAGCACCTTGATGAATCTCCTCTGCACCCTCTCCAGTGCGTTCACATCTTTCTGATGGTGTGACCAGAACAGCACGCAGTATTCCATCTGTGGCCTAACCTATTCTGTGTCTGCAGTGGATCTCATCTTTCATAGGTGACCACTGTCTGTGGTAGTGGAGAAACTAAATGCATAAAAAGATACAACAGATGTGGATCTATACAGCACCTTTCCAACCATAGGATGTCTCAAACTACTTTGCAACCAGCAGAACACATCTTGGAAATGTAACCTCTGTTGTATTGTTCAAAATAAAGTAGGTGATTTACACCCATCAAGTCCCTACAAACGACAATTGGAATATAATGGTCAGGTTGTCCATTCTTATGATATTGTTTGAGGGATTAATATTGGCCTAGATACTGAGGATAACTCCCTTGGCCTTCCTCAAAATATTGGACGTTTCTGTCCCCTCAGGTGAAAGTAAAAGGCTTTCCAGAGACTCAATTCCTATATTCTCTGTTGGGCTTTTCATGCTTTTTTATTTAAGGGGTTTTCGAAGTCAGTTAAGTTCTGCCATTCAAGGCTTTTGTCAATGCCATGATGGGCATGTCCAGAGGTCTGCAAACATTTGAAGCAGTCTGATGAGTATCAAGTTACTTCTAAATGGGTAAAACTCATTGCATATGAGCATCTATACCATGATACAACCAACTGGCTCGATGCTGTAACTGTACCTTCCAAGTGACAACGTAGGATGAGCATTCTGCACACTTCACAACAACATCACGAGTCTTCAGTTGCACTGTGAAAAGCTGCAGTCACCTATTTCGCTGTTTCTGATCAGCGTGTTGTGATTTCAGGGTGTCGGGAGCCCGGACTGGACATACACAGCTGTGAAATTCATTAGATGGTACAAAATTTGGGACGTGGAATGAAAATAAGCTCCTAAAATGCCTTAATTAACTGCAGCCGGTCAGCACATACCTGAGGTAAACAACTGAGACTGGTGTACAAAAGGTCAAGCCTGTCTGATGGACAACTACTGTCTTGATCATGCTTTAAATACAAAGCTGCTTTGTTTTCCAGGCCAGTGGCCCCAATACCCTCTTTTCCACTTACGCCTGTCCCTCTCCTTCTGCCCCATCCAATTATTAAAAATTTGTTCACAGGACATGGGCGTCACTGGCTGGGTCACAGTGTATTACCTGACTCTAATTGCTCTTGATAAGATATCAATGAGCCATTTTCTATTCTATTCTATTCTACCTTCTATATGAATAATCTGGATATCAAAATATTGTGGTTACAATTCAGTAACCGTCCATCAACACCTTTTCAACAGTATCACTGTGAACGATATACGTAACCCTCTGATTATGTGATACCAGACAAAATCCAGCTAATGTATTCATACATTCTGTTCAAATTGAGAGAAAGGATTTGACAAACCTTGTTTACAAGAACATATGGTAAACTGCACCAGTGTAGAATGTCACTTGCAAACAAACTGATATCAATCTATCAAGGATAGCAGGATTATTTTCTCTGTCCAAAATGTCGTTGCAATATATTTACTTCAACATCCTCACATACACTCACATTTTTAAGTGTAGGTTAATGAACAATTAAGGCATACGTATATAAGGCACACAAACTTTTAAACACTTCCCTGAAGTAGAGTACAAGTTATTTCACAGAAGATAATTACGTCCAGTTTGGATCAGGATGGTGAGAACTCACTATAACCTTGTCACTCAGCTGGACAGGATCAAATTACTGACCTGACCCACGTGCTAGCAAGCCAAGCACTTAGCCAAATTCAAATCTTTATTATTTTGCAGACAGCTCTCACAAATTCAGAATTCCTGTGTGGAAAAAAACGACCAACTAACTGCACCATTTCCCCAGTGTTTGGTTCCAGTTGTACAGTGCAGAGGTCTGCAGCTGCTATTGTCTACACAGTGTTAACAAGCAAAATGAGAAAAAAAATACCTCTTCCCAAAGTCACTCTCATCATCCCCAGAGATAGTCCTTCCCCTTGACTAAAAAAAAATTCAATGCTACTTCAGTAGTAATAGGGTAATAATGGAATGAAAATTCAGTGACTAGAATGAAAACATACATCAATGTGAAATCTTCACCAGAAATTACATTTGTGCCTATTATTATTTTCATCAAATAGAGACTCAGGGTGTGGTTTTTTTTACTGTTCCCACAGTTGCTTGACTATGAATAATCTGACATGAAGAATGAGAAGGCACTACTAGTACAGGTACGATTTCAAGTCTAATTATAGTCTGTAATAAAATGACAGAATGTAAAATGTGCAGAGGCCAGGGCCATGAATACACAATTCTTTTACATGACAAGGTAAAAGCACCGTCACTTCATCACCTCAAGAATGGATAAAAAGAGATAACATTTAAGGCTGGGTATCTGGTAACCTGACATCACATCAAACATCCAGCAACACTTTTCTGCAAGCTACAACACACAACCCAGAGCTTCTTTCGATTCCGGAAAATCATAACTCCCGAGCAGGCACAATCTGCCCCTGCTCTGATAGGATTCTTTTCTATAATTACCTGAGAATTTACTGGCTGGGGTTTTAGCTCCTGAAATCATGCTTCTGATGCCAAGAAGCACGGGAGCAGAAATTCATTGTGTTGCGAGATGACTCGTGCACTGTCTCCTGTTCAAAATCTCTCTGTCTGGAGATCCTTAAGAGAGAGCACTCCCATAATTTGCTTCTGCCGCTTAAAAGTAAGATGCAGGGAAGAACAGCAAGGCTGAAGAATGGCCAAGTCGACTGGCAGGCAGAAGTCCTCTGCTACCAAGAGGTTTTTCCACTGCAGCATTATCGGGGCTGAAGCACGTGATCGCAGCTTCTGTGTGAGAAGCTATTAACTTTCAAGTTTTTCTTTCAGTATAAAACTGTTAGGAAAAGAGAGAGAGAGAGCCTGACAGAAACAAACTGCAGATATCCCCATCGATTCTGCCAGTGCAGTTGCCAGATGTTTCAGATTCGGGGTTATAACTTCTTCCGACACTTCCATCACACCGACCCGAGCAGCAACAAAACTGTCAATTCAGCTGCTTTATTCAGAGATGGAACCCTGCTGTGCTATCAGGAGACCTCGCAAATAATTAACACCGCCTTTAGCCTGCACTAACCGAGCCACAATGGCACACCAGTACTTCTTCATTTAAATTTACACAGACGATTTTCCCTCCTTCCATTCTTTCCTCTTTTCTCCTTAAGATCAGAGGCACTAACAGAATCTGATATTGAAGTCCCAAAGCACTGACGTCTATCTTCTGAGAAATATTAACTTTGGTCTAATTTCTCAAGCGGCCGAGTGGTGCTTCTTTCAATATAAATATCAGATGCTTCAAGCGCTTCTTAAAATTCCATCAATTGTACAAATAAACTTTACACATTTTTTTTCACTATGCCTCATAGAGGATATCACGAGCTTTTAATTTAACCCTGTCAGTGACAAAATCTTTTAACTTCCTAAAGACACGCAATGAGATGGTCATTTTGGCTTTGTGTGACACTGTAACTAATTCAAGACAACAGAAATAAACATCCAGAGAGATGTAAAAGCTGCCATTTCACCATCATCCTTTTTTTAAAAACAGTATGGCGTAACATCAAAATGAGTCTCACACAGGTTTAACGTGAATCATTCTCGATGAGCTATGAAAACTAGGAAGGGATCATTAAAAACCCAGCACTTATGAAAATACCATAAAAGGATAATCTGGAGAAGAATTTTCACGCCATCACCTCAGAGCCACGTCTGCTTTTTGAATTTAATTTTCATTTCACCTGACCTGCTCGAGCTAAAAGCTGACAAATTGCAAAGGGACGAGCAGGCCTAACTTGTAGGGGCTCTGGTGAAAAGGCAGAGTAAAATATTCGTGAATACAGTGTGGAGCTGGAGCAACACAGCAGGTCAGGCAGCATCAGGGGAGGAAAGACTCTCCTGCACCTCTGATACTGCCTGAGCTGCTGTGTTCCTCCAGCTCCACACTCTATTGACTCTGATTCCAGCATCTGCAGTTCTTGCTATCTCTTAAAGTAAAAAAAATCACCTCAGAATTATGGAATTGTCCAATGCATGAGCTGGTTTTCAGCGCATTGAATCTGTACCAACATGTTCAAAGACCAACACCCCTGCACTTTATCCATAACCTTGCAATTTCATCTCCTGCAAATATTTATCTGATTTACTTTTAAATGCTGCAATTGAATCTAAGTAACTGCAATAATAGGCAATGCATTTCAAATCCTAATCCTGAATCATGTAAGAAAGCCAAACTCGTCCATGCTGACCAGGTTTCTGAAACTGAACTAGTCCCAGGTGCCTATATTTGGCCCAGATCCTTCCAAGCCTTTCCTATTCATGTACCTGTCCAAATATCTTTTAAATGGTGTTAATTGTGCCCACTCCTACCACTTCCTCTGGCAGCTCATTCCATACACAAACCATCCTGTGCATGAAAAAGTTGCCCCTCAGGTCCTTTTAAATCATTCCCCTCTCAAATTAAACTGATGCTGTCTAGTTTTAGATTCCACTACCCTTGGAAAATGGCCTTGGCTAATCACTTTATCTTTGTCCCTTATGATTTTATAAACCTGTAACAGGTCACTCATCATCATCCGATGCTCCAGGGAAAAGAGTCCCATCCTATCCAGCCTCTCCTTGTAGCTCAAACCTTCTCATGTTATGAGACTTACTGGCTTCAGTAAGCTTGTTATGAAGGCCAGGATATCATATGCTTTATCAACTGCTCTATTTCTCTGAATTGCCTTCAAAGATCAGAGTGTAAACACCTGCAAGTCTCTCTCACCTTGCACCCCCACTTAGAGTCCAACACTTAGTTTGAGTTGTTTTTCCACCTTCTTTCTACCAAATTGTATCACCTCACAATTTACTGCGTTAGATTTAATCTGCCATGTGGCCATGTTTCTGAAAAATCTTGATCATTGACCTGTTTTTATGGCTCAACACAGAAATTAAGGCAGTATTATCACTCTTGAGAATAGGAAAAGCTTCTCTGAGTAACAGTTAAATGATACAATGTGAGTCATGGCTTAGTGGTAAATGCTATTCTCAACATCAAACTGCAGTACTCTGGGCTCCAGTCCTACTCCATGCCTTGAGCACTCCATTGATCTAAACTGAATCTACACAGATATCCTAACGGATTGCTGCACTGCTGGTGTTAGTCCTTCAAAAGAGAAATTAAACCGAGGCCCTTTTTGTCCTCTGGGCTGGATGTAAAATATGCCAGGCATTACTTGAAGTAAAACAGGGCCTCTGCTGTCCAGGCCAACAGTGCTCACCCAGCCAACGTCAATAAAACAGATTGCCTGGCTATTTATTTCACTGATGACATTGGCAAGTACAAACTGGCTCCTGAATTTAACTAAGGTATAACTCTTTAAAATAATTTAAGACTGTAAAGTATATTTGAGTGTTGAGGTTGTGAAAGTTGCCATGTAATTTTAAGTTCTTTCTCTCACACACACATATTAGTTGCTATTGGTTTTGGAATGGTATAATCATACAAATTCATACGAAATGTGATAGTCAACTTTGCTAAGTTTTAGAAGTATTAAGGTTAGTACTGATGAAGATGTAAAGATAGAGGCAGGGAAATGGAATAATGTGTTCGGAGTTCTGAGCTCTCATTCAGGACACGTGATGTTAACTTATTTCTGGAAAATGAGATGAAGGAAGCCCATTGAGATGTGCAGAATAAATGATTCTGAAAAAATTAAATGTTTTGGGACAAAGGAGGATTTAGTGAAAAATGTGGCTAAAGTAACAAGACAAATTGCGGTTTAATGTAGTGTTTGTGTAACTATTGTATTTTTCTTTCTTTCTCCACCCAAAGGCAGTTACACCCTGCAATGTCACAGATTGAATGTGTCCTGAAACCAACCCAGCTGGAATGCGTATGAAACTTCATGCTGTTGGCACCAATCCAATCCACACTTTCCCTCCAGTCAAATAAGCCAAAGTACTCTATCATCTTCACCACCCCCAACATCCCGAAGAACTCCAAGTTGTGCGGTCATGTACATTTTGTTGCACAGAGCTATGAAAGGTGATGGGAGAGCCACCTACTTCCTTTCCAGCACATCACTGACCAGGAATTTCTACTGCCTGCCAATGCCATATGTTGGAATGATTTCAAGGTTGATATTCAACCTTATTGGCTGTGTTATGGATAAGCCTTTGTCAGTCATGAAGTGCTGGAGTGGGACTCGAACATGGAGCCACTACCTCAAAAGCAGAATGCTCTCACTGAGCTGTAAACCCTCCTATTGTGCACAGATTTCCCTTTCCTGCAACGGTGAGCTTGATGGTTTCACTCCTTTGTTCTTGCCAAACTATTGGTGCATGTAGGAACAGAAATAACTATTTGTCTTTGATTGAAATTTCTGAGACGCATTAATGGTGATTGCTGGTACATGTCTTCTTATCACAGCTGACCTAAGTGGTTGTCTGACACAGCTGGAGGACAGAGTCAATGTGGAGTTACGGTTTGAGGAAATGAAGTGAAAAAAGAGCTCCCACGTGAAAACGAAGAGTTCAATGTTCCCAAGCCACATAATCAAGGAAAGGCTGGAAATGGAACCATTGTCACTCAAAGCCACGAGAATGTTGAGTATTTTATACAGAAACAGACACAATCACAATAAATCAAGGGCATCAAATGTTGTACTTAAAGAAGAAAAACATTAAAGGATTTAAGAAATGAGCAGAGACTTAGAATTGAAATTAAATTGCTCAGATGGGGAACTTGTACCAATGTAATCATGAATGGCTGAACAACCTCTGACTCTGTACAAAGTTCCATGATTCTAGCATTAGTGACCATTTCTGAACTGCAAGACAGTTTCATTTAAAAGCCAGGACATATTGCTTGTGAGTCAGAGGTTCTATAACCACTAGATTACAGCCACTTATCAATTTTTCATATCACAGGAGTACTGAAACATCAATGCAGCATCTCAGTGACAATACCCTCAAGCCAAAAACAAAGCTGCTGGAAAAGATCAGCAGGTCTGGCAGCATCCGTGAAGGAAAAAAAACAGAGTTAATGTTTCGGGTCTGTGACCGTTCCTCTGAAACTTCTCCTTCACAGATGCTGCCAGACCTGCTGAGCTTTTCCAGCAGCTTTGTTTTTGTTCCTGATTTACAGCATTGGCAGTTCTTTTGGTTTTTACTCAAGGCAAATACTGATTCGACACAGATAATTTTATACCATTGGCTTTGTCTCTGAGTAAGATCTGCTGGCAGTGACTGCATCTCGTGTGAACTGTGTTGTAAAACAGGCACTTTGGCTGATATTTTATGCATTTATTTGGAATCAAATATGTGCTACTGTTCGACACGGGCAACAATGCACTATATCAATAAAAGCCCAGCAACAAGGGATGCATGAAACTAGGCCCAATATTATGGCAGCGTACTGGTCAGAGCAGTGCCAATGGGCACATCTTTTAGTACCTTCCACAAGTCAAAGAATAGGAAGGTTTGTGAGTAAATCTATTGAATGTAATCCATCAATACGGTCAAAATGTATTAAAATATCCTCAGAAGCTATATAAAGTTACAGATTAATATTTCAATTGTTAAGAATGAATGTCACAGAGTGCAAAGCTTATTCCAAAATTGGATGATTTCAAATATGTAATAATTTTCAACTCTTCTTTCTGATGACAGATTGAGATTTTTTTAAAAAGTCAAGGACCTTCCCATTTTTGGGTGGGCAGATTTTTGAGTAATTATTCAATGCTTAGAGCATTTGCCCTGTTATTTATTTAAACATCAGACAAATGCATTGTTGAATGATACTAAACTCTCCTCCTCACAGTTCAGCATGCAAATGAAATTTAACGTGCTGCAGAGAACCTTTGAGATTTATTGTTGAAGACGCAATTGGACTCATCTTGTCAAATGCCAAAGCTGTCAATAACGAAGACCTTGCTGTGCTTTCTCTTCCTGGTCTATTTTCATATTCTACTTCAATGGTATACCTAATTTTCCCTTAAAAGAGGCAACAGTCTCAGCCTCTTTTATAGCTAACAAGAAAAGCATTCCATTTTTATTAATCTTCAATTGATGACAACTGGAGGAAATGCTTTCTCCATTCAATCTATCAAAACCATTCATCATTTATTTAAAAAAAACTCTTAAATCCAAGCGATACCACCAAGGCCTGACATTTGATCCATCATCTGAGTTGAGTTAGCTGATCCAGCCCAGGTGGCAGAAGTGGTTTACAATTTGCTTCGCCAACCTTGGATTCAGGAACGTGAAAAACAAATAATGATCTCTTCAGCCCCTAATGGGTTATCAATAAACTGGTTGGGAAAAATGTGTGTACGCGTGTTCCAAGCATATCCGAAGATGACAGGATATACCTTCACTACAATCCTCCCAAGTCGGCTAACCTTGTCAAAAGATCACGCATGACGAATAGCTGCTCAGCATGGTAAGGGAGCACTATTATTACGTGTGGAATTATAACCCCAATGAGAGTCAGTGGCCTTGGTTTTCCAGATGTAATCCTGACAGAAAGCTATTCATTTTAATGGCTTACTGTCGGAATTACAATCGGAAATCCTATGCCAGCATCTTTGTGCAAGAGGGCAGAAAATTTTGGGGGCTGGGGAATGAAGTAGCAAATATGAAAAAAAGGTTGCCTGGAAGTCAAGTACTCGAACATAAAACCCAGCTCTTAATAAGCAGCTCAAATAATTCCATTACACATTTATAATGAAGTGTTTATTTTAAAAGTCTTGTACTCTAACTCTGCAGATCATTAACTGAAGATGGATACAATAAAAGAGCACTGACTGACGCCAAGCAAGAGAGAGTCTCGGGCTGGGCAGATCCTGCCCCCCTCCCCCAGGGGACATTCTGGAGGAGTGCCCAAAAGCTTTACACTCACTTAGAGAAACAGGATCCCCTCAGCAGCACTGACAAGAACACAGACCGCACTGGTTCAACTTAACAACAGCGAATCCCCAATCCCAAACACTGCAACACTCAGGCATACACACAGCAATGTTTAACACACTCAGGATGCCTTTCTGTCAATTTATAAAATTCAGAGTAAACAAAGGCTGGCAGCACATTCCCAGACAGACGGAAAGATCGATTACATGGTCTGCATAACACTTTGATTCCCGATTATTTTTTAAGGTGATGGTGGGGGAAGGATTTTATTCACAATGTTTCTTTTTGGGTTCAAAATCATTTTCAACCCAACTGTGAGCAGTGATGGTATCACTTGGAGAACATATTATTGCACACAGCAGTCAGGAAGGCATATATTTAAGTGGCCGAAACCACTGAGGTTAGTCTCGCGCCTTTTCAGTCAGACTCAGTGACTCCTCCGAGCTGATTGTCCATAGACAGCTCTTTTGGATACAAATGTAACATAGAGAACAACATTTATTTAAGAGTGAGCTTTGTGGCAGCTCTGTGAGGCTGATAACAAAGCTATTACCTGAAGCCTGCAAAAGGCTCGGTGGTAGAACTCTTATTCATTGAAGAAAACCGTGTTGATACATCTCAGCTGCTACACTCGGTCAGTACTGAGGGAGTGCCTCGCTGCCTGATGTGCCACCTGGTTACCTGGTCAGTGGCATGCTGCTGTAAGTGGGATCTTCCCAAGCAGCGTTAATTTTTTTTTCAATCTTTCAGCCACGGTTCCTATACCAGAGCAACGACTACGCTCCAAAAAAGCATTTCACTTGCTGTAAAGGGTTTTGGGACAGCCCGACTCCATAAAAGGTGCTACATGAATGCAAATTCTTTCTTCCCACCATGCTGCTTTTCTGCAGAACTGCCTGTTATGTGTTTGGAGGGTGGCAGTAGCAGGGGTGTGAGAAAGAGGTCGACAGGTAGAGGGATAGAGGGAGCTAGAGAGTGTGAAAGAGATTTGGAGACACAGCAGGACAGGTAGATAGAGACACATGATGAGACAGAGAGTGAGACAGAGGAAACAGATAGATGTAAGCACACAAATAGATAGATTGCAAGGTAGACTGGCTTCACTTGATGAAGGGGCTGCGTTCTGAAATCTTGTGATTTCATAAAATCTACTGGACTATAACCTGGCGATGTGTGACTTCTCACTTTGTCCACCGCAGTTCAACACCGGGACCTCCGCATCACAGTGAGGACAGATAGATAGACAGAACATAGCAACATAGAGAAATAGATAGACAGAAAAATACGACCACAACAAAAGAATGCAGAGAGTCAGAACAGGAAATGAATGGAATAGGATTGTGCTAGGTGAGGAAGAAAAGTCACAAAGGTGTGCAACCTGATGGTGGTTGGGGACAGGGGGCAGAAAGAGACAATAAATGCCTGTTGAGTCAACAGTGAATTGCTGCAGCCTAACAGCACACATCGCAGTAAAATCAGAACTTGTGACAAGAATGAAAAATCAATACTATCGGGGAAATGAAATCACGTAGTTGATAAGCATGCATCTGAACGCTGCAGTTAGTATCTACCCTGAAGCATACTCTTAGCAACATGTACTCGGAAGCTTTAAGCCTCAGTGCGGCAGCAAATGGAGCCATAACAATGAGTGGGCAGACTCCAGTATGGGCTGGACTGACAGAGTTCTGCTTCGTAAAGAAATGTTACTACCAGATTTTCAACACACACACACGAAAGTAACTTTAACTCCATCGTGAAAATGCAAGGGTTATAAGACCTATTACAAAAAGAATAGAAGTACACACACAAGGGTGGCCTCTGATATGTTGGGAGGGCAGGAGAGATTTACACACGGTCTTTCCCTTTTCGCCTTCCTCCTGTCTTTCACTCGCTCAAAGCCTATTACATTTCTACCTTCCTTCAGTTTGGAAGAAAGGTCCCTGACCTGAAACATTAACTCCATTTCTCTCTCCACAGACCAACTGAGCATTTCCAGCATTCTCTGTTATTTCAGCCATTTCAGTCAGATTAACTGGCTCTCCAAGCACCACTCAGCGAAGAGTTTAGAAGCAGTTTGCACACAGAAACAAGTGAGTTCTGAGATAACAAGGTGTAGAGCTGGATGAACACAGCAGGCCAAGCAGTATCAGAGGAGCAGGAAAGCTGAGATTTCAGGCCTAGACTCTTCTTCAGAAATGGGGGAGGGGGAGGGGGGAGGCGGATAGAAGATGGACAGAGAAGATAGGTGGAGAGGAGACAGACTGGTCAAAGAGGTGGGGATGGAGCCAGTAAACGTGACTGTAGGTGGGGCGGTAGGGAGGGGATAGGTCAGTCCGGGGAGGACGGACAGGTAGAGGGGGTGGGATGAGGTTAGTAGGTAGGAGGTGGGGGTGGGGCTTGAGGTGGGAGGAGGGGATAGGTGGGAGGAAGGACAGATTAGGGAGGCGGGGACGAGCTGGGCTGGTTTCGGGATGCGGTGGGGGAAGGGAGATTTTTGAGCGCTGCTGCGATTCTTCCACAGCCATCGTCCTCGAATGAGCACTGCACTGAGGATGGTATTGCTGTGCAATCATGCTCTTGACCTGTGGTACATTTACGAACTGAAACAGCAGGGGAGTAGATCACTTCAGCACGTTGCAAATGACTTCAAATGGGCAGCACTGTCAGAAATGCTTATTTTTGAGGGTAAAACAATGACAACTGAAGCTCAAATGTCCACAGTCAGACTTTTGGGCATGCAACTCCTAGAGACTAGAAATGAACATTAACAATATTGGTGTTGCCAGCAAACGTATAAGGGGTTATGCCTAAGTTAAGGCAGCAGGCAGAGACCTCAGTTCGAAAACCATTAAAACATCCATGTGCCCTGCAGATACCAGTTCTGAAGCAATATGGCAAAAACATGGAGAATGGGAAGAATACAAATCAATGCAGCTACAACGAGGGAAGTAACAGAAAGAAAGCTGGGTTAACATGTGGTTAACAGAGATGGACCTTGGACAGAATGACAAACATGTTCCTTGCATGAATTCCAACTTTGTCCTTTGGAAAAACCAAAGGGCTGAGGATACAGGAAATCAGAAACAGAAACAGAAATTGCTGCCCAAACTCAGCAAGTCCGGCAGCATCTATGGAGACAGAAATGAGTATATATTTCAGGTCCAGTGACCCTTCTTCAGAAGTCAGTTCTGATGCTGCCAGACCTGCTGAGCTTTTCCACCAATTTCTATTCTCGTCAGTGGGACACGATCTGGAAGGTCAGTCAGGATGTTGTTGAATGGCAGAGCAGACTCGAGGAGCAGTCAGGCTGAACATTGACCACCAGTGCTCCTTGGGTTTAATATTTACTGCTGTTTCTGAAAGTGTGCAGTGGGCATCGCTTCACACCCAAACAGCAGCCCCAGGAAATAAAGGCTTCAAAATGCGATCCTAACCTGGACAGGGTTACAATTGCTTGGTCATGTTACAGCTACGGTAACTACTTGAAGCAATCACTAGCCACAACAATCAACCTTAACACCTATTGAAAAGATTACTGCTTCCTTTCAGATGATCAGATCTTAGCACAGGCACCTCATATAGAAAAATCTATGGCCTGATAATCTGTGGAAACCACACACGTTTCCTTCCTTATCATCATCTCTAGGCCTTGCAGTTATCTACGATACCTTAGTCATCCAGTAGATGAGAGGCAATAGAATTATTTTTGCTGACAGACACTTTTGCTATTTTCACCGTCATTTTGGAAAATACAGATTGATGCTCATCTTACGGACTGGCATTTAATGCTTCTTTGCAAACCAGGACTGCTTTTAGGACTACTTCTCTTTTAAGATGTATCTGGACAGGTACATGGATGGGCAGGGAGCAAAGGGATACAGACCCTCAGAAAATAGGTGACAGGTTTAGGCAGAGGATCTGGTTTGGAAGGCCAAAGGGCCTGTTCCTGTGCTGTAATTTTCTTTGTTCTTTGTTCTACTTTTCCAATCTGCTCTCTGCCCCTCCTCAGATCCATGCCCTGAATGCACACTTAACTATGGTTTGGAACCAATCCATTCAGAGCTCAGGGTGGCACAAAGCATGATGCTGAGCCACTCTTATCAGAAAGCTCCCAGGTCAGCCCGCGCCCAAGCTCTGAGATGAACTACAAACTGCCATTTGCAATGGGCACCAGCAGAAGGGTACAAGAGGGCTTCAGTTAGTTTCAGCTTTCTCTGAGCTATGAAAAAGGAAAATGGTTAATGGTCCAGAGTCTCGTCATTATCCAGTGCCCTCATGCCTGTGTTTGCATGTTTGTGCCCAGACACATGGGTAAAGCATGTGTGCCAGGTCCAGACTATACGATTGGGCTTTTTGTAGTCCAAGGGGTCACCATTACCCAAGTGTGAAAGTTCACGCACGCCTGGATGAGGTTACACAGTGGAAGACAGTCACCCACCGACTGGGCTTGCAATAAAATAAGCTGCTTTCTCAGGGGAGAGGAGTGGAAATTTGAAGCAGATGGCAGGACAATCACTGTAAAAGCAAGGCAGCAACTAGCCCAGTCTTCATGAGATATGGAGGAGATGAGCAAGCGAGAGAAGTAAACAGACAAACACAGCAACTAAATGAGCTCGCTGTTAAAGTTCCTCATCAGCCACAACACCCCTCGCCTCACTTCAACCTCGGAATATTCTCACCACTCACATGCAGGAAACAGAAAAGGCATTTTCTGTCTTGCTAAGTATTTGCCATGCTTTCAGATGGGGCCTAAAAACTCCCTCTCCTGGTGTCAGGACATCTCGTCAGCTTTTGATTAATGACAATTAGGCTGAAGTTAGCCGAAGAAAGCTGTGAGGAAGACAGCAATCAGTAACGTTTGACAGACCCTCTCCTGTGATAAAGAAGAGAACTCTGAGGCCATCACAGAGTAACCAAATGGCTTTTCCCACCCAAAACAAGGTCACAGACTCTACTTGTGATGATTTGCGCTCAACAGGAACGATGCTTTTAAATGCTTTCCCAGCATCAGACTTCAACCTTATCATTAATCCAAATGGTCTTGTTTAAATAAGCCTGCCTTTTTGTTTATCCACAAACAAAGGGTGCTGTAATTATTATTATTATTTCAAGACACGTTTCCTTCACTCAGACACAACCCCCTCATTCCACATCAGCACAGCTCTCTCTCAACAAAAATAAACTGGTTTTTAAGACATCAGCAGGTCTTGTTTCTGGTTGGGTGGTGAATTAGGATGATAGTCGGGAGAGAGAGAGCGACTTGTGATGTAACTGCTAAAAGAATGCAGAGAGTCAGAACAGAAAATGAATGGAATATCATTTGTGTGCCAAAACAAAAGCCTAAAGATTGACTGGACATGAGAATAAGAAGGTTGCTCATTTGAAGTTTTCAAGCAATGGAATCATTGAATTCAAATTTTAAAAAGTGCTGTTCCAGTACTTGGTTTAAATCGCAGGGTGACACAGGGCTTGGTGGTGAGCACTGCTGCCTCACATCACCAGGGACCAGCATTCAATTCCACCCTCGGGTGACTGTCTGTGTGGAGTTTGCACGTTCTCCCCATGTCTGTGTGGGTTTCCTCCATGTGTTCTGATCTCTTCCCACAATCCAAAGATGTGCAGGCAAGGTGGGTCAGCCAGGCTAAATTGCCTGTCGTGTTCAGGGATGTGTGGGTTATAGAGGGATGGGTCTGGGTGGGATTCTCTGAGGCGGGGTGTGGACTTATGGGGACAAAGGGACTGTTTTCACACTGTAAAGATGCTATAATTTAAACTCATCCATGGGGAAGGGACTCTGCGTTAATTTCAGTTATGCTCCACGGTTCTGAAGGAGCAGGGATCAGAATTCCTGGCTAGGAATGTGAAGCTCGGTTCTACCAGAAAAGAACTGTGAAGGGATGGACAATCTGGCTATGATTGCCACTGCTCAGAAAATCCTGCCTTTGAATCAGATATTCTCCATAAGTTGACTTGTCTCTGGCTTGAAACATTAATTATGCTTCTTCAATCCCTGATGTTGCTGGACCTGCTGAGTGTTTCGAGCACTTTTAGTCCAGAATGCCAGCATCTGCAACATTTTACATTGAGTTTGTTTACAAAGGTGTGGCTTAAGGGTTCAGTGTTAAATGGGGCACCAGCCTTTCTTACTCTTGGCGAGCAATGCAATGGCTCAGTGGTTAGCATTGCTACCTCACAGCACCAGGGATTTGGGTTTGATTCCTCCCTAAGGTGACTGTGCAAATTCCACACTGACATTCTTCCCATGTCTGTGTGGGTCACCTCTGGATGCTCTGGTTTCCTCCCACAGTCTAAAGACGTACTGGCTAGGTGGGTTGGCCATGGGTCATGCTGTGTTATGGGTAGAGAGGTGGGATGCTGTTTGGAGGGTCAGTGTAGATTTGATGGGCTGAATGGCCTACTTCCACATTGTAGAGATTTTTTGATCCTTCAAATTCTGATGTGGGGCTTTTCTGGCCTTGAGAGGGAAGGTGGCAACTCTAGCAACAGTGGGGCACACCCTAAGTACACAGACGAAAGTGTCCACTGAGATTTTACACTCAAGTCTCTCGAGTAGGACTTGAGCACAGAGCCTTCTGAATCAGAGGCAAGTGTGAATCCAACTGAGGCATGGCTGACACCAGGTGAAGTAGGCCCAAAGAGTCATCCTAGAAACATGAATCTCTTTTTCTCGGGGTAATATTTATTGTAATTATCATTTGTAACCCACTGCACAGAGACCACATTCAGAGAAGCATCACAGGCTGCCCTTTGCTGTTCCTACTTGCTGTTCTTTTCTGTGACAATCAATTTCTGATGACCGTTTCCCGAACAGAGCATGTTTTTCTTTAAATGTGCACTTCTGATGCTAGTGTGGCTATTTTCTGCAGCAGTGAAGAGTTGGATTGATGCTGGGAAATGAGCCTTCTAGGGACCTGCCTAGGTAGGTTACAAGCCACTTTAAAATAAGAGTGAAAAAAAAACCTGATCAGCGTTGCAAGTGACTGAATTTGTATCTGCTGCCTGTCCACTGCTATGCTGAAACCAGGTCACACGTCAGAAACCCGGACTGTGTGGGAAATCGCTGAGCCGATCAGTGAGCAATAAAGCAGCCGGGCCTCAATTCAGTATCTAGTCCAAGAAATGGCATCTCCAACAGTGCAGCACTCCCTCCACATGAGTCACCTTAATCTTTCACTTCAGTCCAGGAGCGCAGCTTGTACTCACAACTCTCTGACACAAAAGGAAGACAGCTATCAACTGAGCCAAGGCTAACACTAAGTGACAAATCTTTCGAAAGCACGCAAATCTCAAACTGCAGATACTAACAGATCTCAGTTTTTCTGACTCAGGATTAATGCATAAATGAGGCAATGGTGCTATGAATGATGCAGGTTGGAAAACTTGGAGATATAGAGGGATTTGGGTGTCCTGGTGTACTGAGCCACAATAATTTGGCTAGCAGGACAGCAACTGATTAGAAAGGCAAGAGGAATCTTGTTCACTGCAAGCAGAATAGAATAAAGAAGTAGGAATGCTTCGCACCAGTTGTACAAGTTATTGGTATGTCTGCATCTGTAGGTGTGTACATAGTCTTTGTCTCCTTATTTAAAAACAGAAAGAAACACATTAGAAGCAGCTCAGAGAATATTTACTCAGCCAATGCCTGGGATGGGAAGAGGGATCTTATGAGGAATGGTTGGACAGGCTGGTCCTGTATGCACTGGTGCTTAAAAGAACGAGGTATGGTCTTAACAAAATATTGACATCCCAATGGCACTTCACTGAGTGAATACTGAAAAGATGGTTCCCCTTGTGGGGAGGATTAGAACACACCGTTTAAAACTAAGAAGTCTGCCGTTTAAAGTATAAATGAGGAGAAATGTCATCTATCAAAGGGTTAGGAGTCTGTCAAACTCTCTTCTCAGTGGGCAGGGGAGGAAGGGCTATTACATATTTTTAAGGCAGAGGTGGGTGGATTCTTGACTAGCAGCATATATTGTTGAAGGTAGGAGACTGTTGAAGCCTCAATTAGATCCTACCTTATTAAACAGCAGAGCTGAATGGTCTTCTCTGCTCCTAATTCATTATTCATGAGTATCTAAAGCTGTAGTGCCATAGCTAAGGGAGGTCAGAGGGTAGGTGCGTTTATTTTTTATACAGACAAATGCCATCTATTTACCTGGTTAGAAATTACTCCCTCTTTGTGAACATGAGAACAGAGTCCCATGATAATGTTGACTTATTCATTCCACAGTTGGAAACCAGGAGTCATTTTGAAATGTAGGGAGATAGTGCAAGGACCATTGCCTGTGCTACATCATCAATCCTCCCTGGCATCTCCACACAAACTCAAAAAGAAAATAGCTTCGCTTGGAGTCTCATGCCCCGACAGATATGCTGATGTCTGCCTAATGAAGAATGACCCTGATCTGAATAATTCATCAGGAGTCAGGAAATGCACAAATATTGCGACTGATGTTTGTGAGAATTACTGAAGTCTAAGTCCAAGCTGTCAGGTTGCCTTTCTTCAGACGGAGTGAAGAAACAAACTGCTAACCACTGGATAATCATAGTAATGATTTGAGACAGTGACCCTAATAGAGTACACTTCCACATGTGTTGCCAAACCTCTGGTACCTTATCCAGTGATGACCTATAGCAATGTCTTTAGGTGATGGATGTAAGCAGATTATGTACGAAGTCTAGTGTTCCCCAAACATGCAGAAACAGCTACTATCCTGAAAGCTTTCTCTTCAGAACTTTCAGCCTGCCTTTTGTAATTTCTACCCGCACTTTAGTCCCGCAGTGGACTCAGGTTCCCAAACTGGGAGGTAGACGAAGCCATTCAGTGTGCTGAAAAATCAGGTAACTCATCCCAGGTGTGAACTGTCTCCCAATAAAGAGTCGCTAGGGATTCACACAAAGCATTCACACTCGTCAGCTGCTAATCCTTTGGCACAGTGCCATGGAGCAATGACAGGGGTTCTCTCAATAAGAAGGCCGATGAATTGATTCAATAAGAGTTCAGTCGATGGATTAAATTGTGAACTGCGCAAGTGGAGCAGCCACGCAGCATTTTGAAAAGTGTGAGGGGGTGTGTACGACAAACAATAATCCAAGCTTCCAAATTGTCTCGATTTGTCAGCAACCTTGGCCTTTATTCTCAGTGGGTACACATGTCATGCACAGTGCTACTCAATAACAGTGGGCTGGCAGGTATAAGGTTTGGTGCTTGCTCTGTGCTGATGCAGACAACCTTGGTGGGTCTGTGACGTGCCGTCCCCATGGTGGACAATGGGGAACTGGCGCAAGATAGCAACATTAGAGAAAGACTGAATCAGTTTTGACTCTGATTTGCCTAGAATCAACTCCTGTTTCGACCCTTCCCCCACCTGCGTGACTGTTTACCTGGCCCCCATGATTAAACCTGCCCCATGAAGGAGCTTTATGGTGTTAGAGGGAAGGCACATTTTAGAGCTGAGCCCCACTAAGTGCCATGAATTTCAGGAAATGGTGGTCAAGGCAAGGAAACTGGAAGGGAACAGTTCAGGTCATACAAACGAATAGCTGGATCAAAGGACGCAAAATAAAAGATTGGAAAAATGAAAACTAGAATTGGTTGAAGTCACATCTGTGAAGCAAGGATGGTAAACTTCAATATATTGGAGAGGGGAGTGATAATGATCAGCCAAAGTCCATAATCCCAACTGCTACCAAGTGTCCAAACACTCAGTGAGAAATGGACTGGACCTAACCTCAATACTACACCCAACTTCAGTCACAAAACTGGTTGAATGGTCTCTGGACAGTTACTCTCTTATCTCAGGCACAATGACTGAGACCGTGTGAATGAAACATTGGTGGTGCCGATGACAACTCTGCAAAGCCAGAATGGCAACCAATATTGCTCTGAAGAGGGAACAAAGTGGAAGAGACGGAGCAAGCAAGAGACGTGGCCCTTGGATTGTGTGTTGATTTGAACATTCCTACATGGTTCATAAAGTGCTAATTTGAAAAGATTATAATACAGTAACTGTTCTGCTTCATTAAGCTATTCTTTATGGCATCTGAATCATTCACATGACGTAACCGAGTGAAATCAGTGCCAGGATTCAAATACACCCAATTAAAGAGAACTATTTTAAAGATTTGACAACGAAATCTGCCCTGGATTCTGCCATTCACAAGACAACATGAACAAACAGGATCAATCTTCTCACAGCTAAAATTAACATTCTTCCCTATTAATGTGGTCGACACTGATTTGAAATAGTCACCCAGTTACTATTTTGTTGAGGCAGACGGTACACTAAAGAATGCTTATCTAATGTAGATCTGTAAAGTCAGGTATCTAATCTATTCATTGCCAGTGGCAAAATTTCATCTTGACTGTATTCAGGTAGCTTTGCAGAAAGTTTGTAAGCAAGCTTTGCATTTAAATGGCACCTTTTATGAATTCCCAGCATTTTATGTCAATTAAATACTTGCGAAACATAATCACTTTTATTGAAAACATTGCAGTCAATTTATCCACATCAGGATCTCACAATCAATCATGCAGCAATGCTATTAGCTGCAAGTTAAATCTAAGCCAGTCGGACACCATCTGAAGGTGGGGAGACAATTTCCATTTGCGTGCTGATGGCAGACAGCCCTACTCTGCCATCATCCTTTTTAGACATCTTCTTGCCTTACCCTACCCAATCCCTGTTCAACTCCATTGTTAGTCAGTTAGGCTGGCATCCAATGTGTCTCAATGTCAGTCACAGCTCAACATTGTGGAGACCCATGCCACTGGCTTTGGAGCCTGCCAGAATGTCCACGCTGTTGCCATTAATTCCATTCCATTCCCTTCTATCCCCCAACATCCTCGCCTAACACAGCCACTTTTTCATGCTAACCTGAATCACCAGTAACCTAGATGTTACATTCCTGACGAGCTCCCGAGCCCCATGTCATCCCCAACTCTTCTACAGCCCCCTACACCACCCTCTGCAAACCTCTACACATTGTTCACTTTGTTACAGACTACATTTTGTCTGATTCTGTTTCTGTGATGGTTCTTTGAATGTACCTCTACATTAGCCAAGATTTACATGAACAAGCAGGAAATCAGGGGCTTCTAATAATATTGTAGCATAAAACCCAGTTACTATCTCCAAAGAACAGCCAATAATAGTGACATTTTGAGCTCTCTGCCGTGAGCTTTTAATCCAGGCAAAACAAGTGAGGCAGAGCTATGTTCGGACTTTCAATCTGCAATCTGTGCTGATGTGCCGACTCTGACCCTCCTGCACAACAGCTTGGCTGGAGAAATCTGCCTGGGAGGCTGGCTTTCTGCAAGCAGTTATGGCTCATAAGGAATTAATTTGGCAAGTGTCAATTCCTCAGCATGTCCCAAACACCCTTACAACCATGATCATGCCTCATGATCCTTTCCCTGGAGGCCCAATTAGCATCAGCATGGTCTGTGAGAGCAAGCGTCTGCTCGTCTCAAGAGGTGCCTTTGTTCATCATTGATCCAGGCAGCTATCAAGAATGAAAGAATGCATATATAGGAGTTACTTATTTCAAATGGATGATAGACAACAGCTATACTCATGATAGAACCAATAGATGCATACAGCATAGAAACAGTCCCTTTAGCAACCAATGAAAACCAAATTACACTATCCCCATTTACTTGCCCTTGGTCCATAGCCTACTATGCCCTGGCATTTTAAGTGCTCATCCGAATGATTCTCAAATGTTGTGAGAATACCTGCCTCCCCCACCCTCTTAGGTTGCACGTTCCATGCTACTACCACTCACTGGCAACATAATCATATGAGCATAAACAGAGAATTGGGATTTGACCCATTGTGAACAGGTCATTGAGTAACTGAAGTGAGTGTGTGTGAGCGTGCGTGCGTGTGTGCAGGCTTATGATACACACACAACGGATATTGAAAGAAACGGGATAAAAGTTTGTACCTACCTATCATTCATTTACTTTGGTACAGTAAATGAACTGTTTTTCACATGTCACAAGGCAAATGAAAGCCTGAGTTGGCTGATGCCACACTTCCTAAGACAGATTCAAACATGTTACAGCGATGTGGAAATACAGAAGTTACTGACTACATGATCAGATGTTACTTCAAATGAACAATGCTGGCTAAATCAATGGTAGCAATGTGTGCTATCCTTTTCACTTTGTCACTAACATGAAGTCCCGAGAATGAAATGAGGAAAATGCTGGGCAAACTATGTTTCTGATCAATTGGAAAGGTTGAGTGAGAGATAGCGGAGGAAGTGGGCTGTGTAAACTTGGAAGGCTCTTGGAGTTTCAGGGATTGAGTAGCTTCACTGTGCGCAGGAGTAATACTGTCCTGGCATCGGCTCATCAATGCGAACAAGCTTCAGTATGCACATGTACACAAGCCTAGATAGACATGGGGAGCTGGTCTGGCCACGTGGATATGTGTCAGGAGTTACAGGGAAAATGAAAGGAAATTCTGTGTCTTTTCCATCAGGAAGTATTGTCACTTTGGTCTTTCCTTCGCACAATTATTATTCTTTGGAACTAGCACATGTTTTATCACAAAGTCTCTGACTTATCTGTACAATGCAACCCATGTAATTTGTCTCAGTGACAGAAACTAAACAACAATGAAGCCTTGCCAAGGGTAGTCACACAGCTGCTAAAACTCTGGACATGTTCAGAAGGCACTAATTCAGATGTGACAATGCAGTCATCACTCACAGTTTGAAAACAATCATGGTTTGACCAGAAGCAAATGGTTGGAGAACTTTAAGCCCATGAGTTATGCCAAAAAACACCCAAGTTCATGTTTTCCACAGTCTTTCCCACCAGTTCAAGAATCAGTGTGCTTGGGTCAGAACAACCTGCGAAACTAGCCAGCGTTTCAGGTAAGGGGCGTGAGGTTTTTTTGACTTTTGTCCTGATTCAAGAAGATTCTTCAAATTGTGCTCATCTTCATGAACACATTGCAGAGATATTTTAAAAGCAGTCTGACATCAATACATGTGAATATACATATAATGAAGGAACTGAGATAACACAGTGTGGAGCTAGAGGAACGCAAAAGGTCAGGCAGCAGCAAAGGAGCAGAAAAGTTGACGCTTCGGGTCGGGACCTCTGAAGAAGGGACCCGACCCGAAGTGTCAGCCTTCCTGCTTGTTGGATGTGGCCTGACCTGCTATATCCCTCCAGCTCCACATTGTATTATCTCTGACACCAGCATTGGCAGTTCTTACAATCTCTATGAAGTAACTTACTTGTGTACACCAGTGAAATTATTAGATGGTTCAGCAGAGATTTTTACAAGATAATTTTCAGTGATTATAAGGCAGCTTCCTTAGACATGAAAGCACCCGAATTAAAATGTTTTTATTTTGGTGAAAACCTCATTTGCACAAGGTTCCCACTCCTATAGACATAAAAGGAAAACTTTTAATGGAAACCAGATAAAAAAAAATCACAAAACTTGTCCAATCACATGGGGTCTCTTTAAAAAAAGTTACATATGTTATTTGGTAAATACATTTTATTGTAAACTTGAATGGTCACTGAGACAGTGCAACTGTGATTATATTTTTGGTTCAATTTTTCAACTGTTCCCAAAGTGCAACGTCTACCATGTGTTTTTTTTAATGAACGGCATTTTTTTTCCCGTAATCTGTCCGCTGGGTAAATCTTGTGTTAATTGTCTCCTTTTCAAGTCCACCGAGCCTGCACACTTTGCCCTCTCTGCGATGGGATCTTTCTCCCCATGACTTCTGCCACTCCCCAGTAGGGGGAGCTTAAGTATAAGCCCCATAAAATGGAATCACATTCGATATTTGCTCCCCTCTGCTGAACAATGCCTCTTTCTAATCCTTGAGTGCTGTTTCATACATAGTTGCTACCTTTACATCTCAAATCGACGCTGGAACTGTAGTTCATCAAGCCCATGGCTTTCTAAGTCCCTGTATTCATCCACACACGCAAGCGTATTAGAGGATCTAACTGTCGAAACAGAGTAAGCAGCACTTTTTTTTAAATCATACAGTGCACTATTACCTGGATAGATTCAGAATTTGGGTAGATTCACATGGTTAGGTCGGCAACAATTTAAAACAGTGATACATATTCATACCTTGCGTGTAAATGCACCAAGTACAAAAAAATCGTAACCGCTGTTTTAAAAAGGGTACAAAACTTGCTAATGAGCTTATGAATGGGTGATAACGTCTACATTACTAACTTGTAGTTTCTAAATAAAAGCCTTATCTAGCAGATTACCGGCTACGGATATATTTCTCCAGCATCTGCAGTTCCTACTATCTCGGATAGATTTCCCTGCTGTGTTCAGCTTGGCAGAAAAGTAGATATAAACAAAACAATTCCACTTTGCTCTTTTGTGTACTTCCTTAAAAGTGGCAAACCTGGCGATTTCTACAAAACACCCTCCCACTTGCATTCCACAGTCATAGCTTCAAGTAGCCGGCACGGATTGTAACACAAATTAGCTGCGCTCACACCTCAGTAGCCAGCCTCATATATTTATGTTTCTGCCTGTTTAGTTTCCTACTTTATTAAGTTGAGCTGTTTCGAACGGAATCAACACAGTCATTGAAATTCAATCGGTTTAGAAAAAACCCAAAGCTACACTCCCAACACCCATCATGTTGCAACACAGCGTGTAAGTCCCTCTCCAGGAGCTCCACTTTATCGCCGTGCAATCCTGCAGCAGTCGAGCACTTGAATTATCTTTCAAGTTATTGCTGGATATGGAGCACACATTAACAAGAAGGTGGTTCCGCTCCCTTAGCTGTTTTGAGGACACCAGCTGCAACCGAAATTAAGACTTTACAACGTCTCGCCAAAACACAGGCTGCAGTAAATTCGAAATAAAATCACGCACCCACGGATCCAACTTCTCTAAAAGCAATTAGGGAACGATCTCAAGTTGCAAGCACCAGTCTTTATATTACACTTCCCGGCTGGAAGCTACATTGTGTCCCCTACCAACTTCAAATGTCACACGTGCTGAACCTTTCGTTTCCTTCGAAACGGTTTAAAGCAAAAGGAAATCTCCTTGTGTCTCACATGAGTGTAACAATCTATTCTGATTCAGATTAACATACCCACCCCCACCCCTCTCCAATCCGGCTCATCCCGTGAAGCGCTAAACCAATGCATCACGATAACATAACGCTGGCAACAACATATATGAATGACCGTGCGTTCTGCCAGGAATGATTGTTTATCCCTGGTCCCGGCCGGTTAGGTCAAACGGCCAAGAGGCTGCTCACCCACCTTTCTCCGCTGTCTCTCCTCACTCTGTGAGAATGAATAGCTTGAGAGCTTGCACAATGTCTGTACCGGCCTGACCCATCACTATCTTGGATCACATTACACAGGCCGGCCCTCGGGGGCAGAGCGGGGACCTGTAGTCAGCCAGGATAGGCTGAAACTCCCAGTAGTAGGAGAGGGAGGGCTGGGCTACACCAGCTTCAACCTTTCGTACCAAGGTTAAAATCATACCAAGGAACATGCACATCACAAACTCCTTTTGCGTTGATTATTGAGGTGGAGGGAGACACTGTTACTGTGTCTGATTCCTTGATGAATAAAACAGTTTGTCAGAAAGGGAATAGGGTGGCAGTTCACTTGGAATGAGTTACATGTGTTCTTGGATTGTTCTAGGTGTCAGTTAGTTTTCCCTTCTCCACTGCCTTTATTCGAGGCAGTTACATTTTCCAACAGGTCCATTTCAATTTTGTTCTACATGTCTGAATTCAGCGAAATTAGTTTTGGCTGCACGTTCAAGCGGTAGATCAATTGCATCTGTTTGCACTCTGGGACTGAATTAATAAAATATGAGACAGAATTCGACTGTAGGTACAGAATGATCAAATCTGTCTCCATCAGTCTCTAATCAACCAGTTTATATTCAAAACTGTTCACACACAGACAGAATCCCTGCGATGCAGAATTTTCTCAATCAGTCTGTTGTGAATTAGATTTCAGCCACAGAAAGAGAAGACCGCCTACTACCAGCGCACCCCACCACCCCCGCCATTGTTTCCTACATTGCTACTGGCCAAATGTTAAAATAAACCAAGGACACTTACTTTCCAACTTTAATGTGCAATGCTTACTTTTGCTTCCTGCCAGCTCCACAAATCTTGAAATTTGCCTTGCAGATCACATTCCCACATTTCAGTGTCTGTCAGAGGATCTGGCTCCATGTTGAGGAAGACTGGTACTACCACATTATTTAAGTGAAAAACTGGATCTTTAACTCTTGAAACAAACTGTTTGGACATTTCTACAATTGTAACTTTGTCACCAAGCGTACGATTTTTTTCTAAGCTATTGAACTGACAATCTATTTTCTTTAATAACTTTTGGATCCTACAATGCAAGATATGTCTACCTTTCTGGCTTATTGGGCTACATGATGTAATGCTCTATCTCAATTAGCAGCTTGTATTTATATAAAAGTACAGAGTTATACAGCATAGAAGGACGCAAGTCAGCCAACTGTGCCTGTGCTGTTGGCTCTTTGCGATATCCACGACTTAATTCCACTCCCCTGCTCTTTTCCCATAGCCCACTACATTTTTTTCCCCTCAACTAGTTCTCCAATTAACTTCTGAATGTACCTATTGAAAATACATCCCACACCTTTTCAAGCAGTGCATTCCAAATCTTTACAACTCTCTGTTGCAAAAGAATGTTCCCACGTTACCACAAATTCTTTTGCACATCATGCTAAATCAACCTGCTCAAAATAAACTTTCTTCAGTTGCTGCAAAATATTTCCTTAGCAAAATAATTCATAGTTTTGTGCGACTCTATCCAGCTTTCCCCTCACTTCTGTGGTAAAGACTAACCGCAGCTTCTCTCTAATCTTTTAGTACAACTGAAGTCCCTCAGCCCACTGGAAAAGCTCTCTTGCATTCTTTCTTTTCCTGTCCTTCCTGTAGCTCACTGCCTCGAACTGGAAACAATACTTCAATTGAGGCTTAACCAGTGTCTTATACAATTTTAACAGAACTTCCTTGATTTTTACACTGTCTGCTGCTGTTTCATGGATGCCATCTGACCCACTGTGATTCCCAGCATTTTTTGTTTCCTGTAATAGTTGAAGTCACCATGAAGGCCCAGCCTGATGTGTGGTGAAGCTCCAGTTAAACTCAGCATCAGTCATCTCTCTACAATCAGAGGCCATCTTCGAGTTACCCAGGGTTACGGTGACTTTCACTTCAAATCTAATGTTTGACTCATATTTCCATTCTTTATTCTTCCTTCCAAGATAGATTAGTTGATGTAACTCTGCTTTAAATTCATCTGCCAAGGGCTTACACATTTCACTAGTCTCTCTGAAGTCTGTTGTGATTCCATTTTCCAGTTTCATGTCACCTACATACTTTGACATACCACCCTGTCCCCAAATCCAGCTTTTAAAAGTATACTAAAAAGTGCAGAGATTCTAATATCAATACTGGGGGCATGGTATTGTTTAGCTTTTCCAGTCTGAAAAGTAAGTATATTCACGGCTCCTTAGTCAATGTTTGTACATATGCTGCCACTACTTCTTTAATTCCAAGGGCGTTAATTTTGCTAACAAAGAATGTAGTGGCAAACAGATATTAACTACCATGATGCAAACTCAAACTGTATACCTTTCAATGTAAAGATGCAACTGATGTTAGAATGTCTGTTCTTAGCACAATGAAAACACGTTATTCACTATAATTTACAATCAGGTTCTAGCCTTTCTCCTTTATTATTTTGGCATCCTTCTGTTTGCTCCTGAAACAACTAACTTTTCCATCTGCAGCTTTTCTATTCCTATTTTCTTATGGGTTTCCAGACAACTATATCCTCACATCTGTTTGTGAGAGATATCAGGGGATCTTTCAGGTTTTTGATACTTGATCATCTTAGAAAGTTTTATGTTCTGCTGAAATGCTACTTTGAAATTCTCCCATATTCAAGATTTCCTTCACATTCTCAATTTCTTTCTCAAATATAAGCAACTGAAACCATGGTTCCCATACCATCTATTTACTTCTTGAAACATATACCTTCTACAAATATTTGATATGTTTCTTTCTTAAAATCCTAAATTCTAATCGATAAACTTTAAGGAAACGTTTGCAAGTGTTGAGTGTTGCTTTTTTGAACAGTCTCGTAGTCCTCACATTGCTCTGCTGTTAAACCGGCGCACACGTACATAGCTGCATCCAAATCATTTTTCAATGCTAAAGTCCGGACATGTTTTGGCTATTTTGGCTTCACAGCCAGTTTTTTCAAATGAGGTGAACTATCTCTTGATGCCATTTGCTGAAAATTTAGACACTAAACATAACCCCTAGAGGGTGACAGGCATCTAGAGTGAATGGCTAGGAGGGTAGTTATAGAACATAGAACAATACAGCGCAGAACAGGCCCTTCAGCCCTCGATGTTGCGCCGACCTGTGAACTAATCTAAGTCCCTCCCCCTACACTATCCAGTTGAGGTGGGGCAACTCACAAACTTTAAAACCATTTAAAAAGTCATATTAAAAGTACTTAGATGAACACTTGAAGAATTATAACATTTAAGACTATGGGCCTAGTGTGAGAAAGTGGGACTAGTGTAGGTGGTATTGTATTTTTGGCGGTACAGACTCGATGGGCTGAAGGACATTTTCTGTACTGTATGATTCTATATTTCTGTCTTAACATAATCAACAACTCAAAATTTCAGCCTGTCGCCCAGCATTCCCGATTACAAATACTCAAAATCCAGAGAAATAGTTCTCATGTCTTGACTCGATTTTTGTACTTTACAGACCCCTTATGAGTCTTTTCCATGGGCTGCTAAATCAGCTTTATGACTTCTTTCTCAGTCTGCTGTCACAAACCATTTCCGATTCAAGAGCCAAGGTCTCTTTTCAATTTAGATAACTAGAACACTTCTTACCTTCTCACAACCTGGATGCTTTATAGGCCAAAGCCACTTCTTCCAGCATGGCTGGTTCTCCTGAACAGAAATGTAACCTTCCTGTTCTGCAGTCACAAAAAACCTGACCCTGATTGGCCTCCTCCACTTGTCATTAACTCAGCAGTATTAATATTTCATCTATTAGTAGCACAGACATCCAATCACACAATTAACTGAAGACACATACCCACTTCAAATGAGGTGTTTCGGTCGTTGATCCAAATGACTTTCTGATCTTTATGGAATCTTTCAAAGAACTAACAAAAATACACTTGTACTTATTTTAAAATCCAAACCCATGCAGGGTTATGGGGATTGAGAGTGGGGTGGTGGGTCAGGGTGGGATGCTTTTAGGCGAGTCAGTGGCCTCTTTCTGCACTGTAGAGATTCTAATGACAATACATACACACACATTTTTACCTTCTATTATGGTCTCTCATGTAAATCATCAGGCATTATTACTGTGAGTTTGGACTGCATCACCTTGGCTTTGTAGAATGTGGCAGCCTAAATTCTAGGAGTGGGATTGAAATTGGTTTCTCCGTGGCCATCTCAACTATGCTTACATGTAGCAACTGTAGACAGCAAACTCAACCAAACCCAAACGTGTCACTCATAAAATGCTAATATTTCATACACTTTTCAAAGGAGATTCTTTTTGTTCACTGCATTTTGTGCAGAGATAATTGCTTTAAGTTTCACAGTTAAAGGGAAGTCCTCACTATACAGGAGCATCAGTCAGAGATAAGACCAGAAGGTCTATAGGGAAGAGTTGGTCTGTACTCAGCTGTGTCCATAGTGATATATTTATAAATGGTATGAGGAAGTATTGTTCCCATGGTTACACTATGTTGTAATTTTGCCTTATCGTCTGCTTTTTGAGTACCTTAAACTTTGGTTGATAGAAGGTCAGCATAAGTGGATGAAAGTAGGCCAGTATGGTGACTTACACAACTAAGCAAGTTTTTCATTACATATGAGTTACCAATAGAAGGAATATATTGAGATATGTGTGATGATTTTATTTGAGTCATTGCTGCAATCTTGAGTCAGAGTTAGGACACAAAGGAAACTAGCACCTCTGTTCAAATTGATAAACTGCACATGAAGGGCACAGTCACTAAATTAATGACACTTCACGCACAAAGAAAAGAAAACTTCAAGCTGTGGCACCTTTATACCACAAAATATTAACATTAAAAGAAAATTCTATTGCACTTAAGCAACGTATGAAGTTCCAGCCAGTCAATAATGATCAGTTAGACACGCTGTCATTACAAAAGCAAATGTTAATTCACTTGTTTAAAACATCCAGTCACAAAATGAATGTTGCTGTGAAGCATCAGTTATTATTGCATATCCTAATTGTGTTTGAGGAGTTGATACTGAGCTGCATTCCTGACAAGGTAACTGTTTCCGAGTATTGTTCAATTCCTACTGTGTGGAAGCAGGCCATTTGGCCCATGGAGTCTACACCAAGCCCTCTGAAAAGCATCCCAGCCAGACTACTTACCCTGCCCTTTCCCTGTAACTTTGCATTTCCCTTGGCTAAGCTAACTCACCTGGCTTGCATATCCTGGATACTATGAACAATTTAGCATGGCCAATCTACTCGATGTGCACATCTTTAGACTATGGACAGAAACTGGACCGCCCACAGGAAACCCAGGCAGAGACAGGGAGAATGTACAGACTCGAAAACAGACAGTCACCTAAGGGTGGGATTGAACCCAGGTCACTGGCACTGCAAGGCAGTAGTGCTAACCACTAAGCCACCATGCCACCCATGACAGAGGGCAATCAAGAGCCAGCTACAATGATGCAGATCAGACTGGGTTCACATAAAAACCCAATCAGGTAAAGACAGCAGATTTGCTTCTCTAAAGGTTATGAGTGAATCAGTTGGGGTCTTGCAATAATTCAGTTGGTACATGCTCACCATTTCTGAGTCTAGCTTCTTATTTCAGATCCATTTAATTAGTTCATTTAAATTCCCCAGCTGATTTGGTGGAGATTTGAAGTCATGCCTCCTGATTATTTGGTCAGGCCTTTCTATTACTAATCCAGTAATGTACCCATTGTGTTATCTCATTAAATGCCCTTAAATGTTAGAATTAAACAGTCACTAGCCACTCAAAACAAATCTTACTCCCATATACGGTTGGTATTGCTTTACATGGCCCAAAAATATTATGTTATTAACTGTTTCTCTCAACCGCCATAACTTATTAAGATGATGCATCAAAGTCATGCCACTGAGAGAGAGAATTGGGGATAGTCATTGGGGATTGTGGAGTATTTTTACTCTTTAAAGTATGGGTCAGCTTCTAATTAAGTTGAAACTGTCTTGCAAACTGAAGAGGCTGGTGAACAAAAAGGGGAAAAGAAAGAAAACACAATGTAACAAGGGAAATCTCCAGAATCATTTTAAAACAGTTAGATGCCATTTCAGGTCATTGTGGAAATAGGCAGGCTTGCCTTTTTCATCCATATTTATCTTGTGAAACAAAACAATGACCTTATGAGCTCATGATGACTGCTAGTACTTTACCAAATATGTAGTGGTAACCTTGGATTTCAGCATTGCTGCTGATTGCTTACAGATTTATCCAACTCATCGATTAGACTGCAGTTAGAAAATGATGTGCAGTTTCAGATCTTTACTGTAGCAAATGTTCAAAAGTGCAAAAGGTAGCCAGAAGAGTTTTTAGTTATTAATGAGCAGGGAATGGAGAAATCAGTTTTTTTTTCATTAGTTTAAAGGTGATTCGATAAAGGTGTTTAAACTTATTCGAACCTCTGACACTGTAAATTACAAAAAACGTTTTCCACTGGTTGGTGAAGCAGAATTAGAACTTTAATTTTAACAACATCATAAGAGGTTGGTTGAAAGAGTTCTTGCATGACAGAGTTTCTGGGACATGGCATGTTCCAATAGAAATGGCAGTGGAATCCCTAACAGCCTTTTGAGAGGAAAGTGGATCGATGTTTGGGACAAGAGAAAACAACGGGATGAAACAGACAAAATTTAAAAAAAACTGTAAATCAGGAACAAAAACAAAGTTGCTGGAAAAGCTCAGCAGATCTGGCAGTATCTGTGAAGGAAAAAAACAGAGTTCATGTTTCCGGTCCAGCAACCCTTCCTCAGAACTGATGTGGACAGCTCACTTGAAGAGCTGGCATAGGTGTAGGGGGGAAATGAATGGCCTTTTGTTGCAAAATGTTATGCCTCTGCAAACCTAATCCTGACATTAAATCAAAATGCCATGAATGTCTGCCTCAGTTTCCAGTACCTTTACCTGAGTAAAAAGGCCATGGGTTTGAATCCCAACCTGAGGCTATAAGCAGGTCAATGCTGAGTGAGTGCTGCATTGTTGGAGGTACCGTAATTCAAACAGAAATTGTGTCATGGCTCCATTCCGAGTGGTGGATGTGAAGGCATCCTCATTACCATATCAAAACCCATCAATATATTCTAATTTGTATGGAATCTTCTGTAAGACAAGGCTGCCCATACATAAAGGAGTTTATTGCACATCACAGTAATTTATTGCTCAGGGGAGTTTCTCAGAGGTCTAGATAAAGAGTCATGTTGGATTTGAAAGGTTAACTCTATTTCACTCTCCACAGATGCTGCCTGACCTGCCGAGTTTCTTTAGCACTTGCTATTTTTATTTCAGGTCTTCAGCTTACACAGGGTTTTGTTTTTATTTTAGGAATGAATTGAAAGCTAAAATTACTACACCCTGCAAGGGTGCCACTGCAGAATTGCTGGCTTTCTTCATCCTGTTGCGTGTACCAGGCTCAGCAGTTATGAGACAAAAGGAAGTCCTTGAACAACATAAAAATCGTAAGTTTAGCTCTGCCTGCCTTTATAATCCTCCACATTCATCCCACTGCAGCATCCACCCACCTTTCCTCTGTGCCTAGCTTTCAGAGGAAGGTCAATCCAATTTAAGTTGGACACTCACTAGAATTGGACAAGGTAGTCAGTCACACGTGAAAAGTCTCCTGAGATTGTAAACAATAGCATTATTGAGCGAGATTCCCAGCTGTTCTGCTTCTTCAGTAATGGAAAAACCTGGATAATTGTCATTTATGTGCAAGGATATCAAACATTTTTTTCTCTCCGGCTGCATTTTGATTGCCATCAAACTTACAGCCACACTAAATGACATTAAGGATCTTTTTTAAATGAGAGGGCCAGCAGAAATAAAGCCCCAATTGAAGTTAATAAGAGACACTGCTGTTTTATGGCTGTGGATTTGCAAAGGTCTAACAGTGGGGAGCCAGGGCCTGTTAGAGAGCCTATTAACAGCAGCATACATTGAGCAGGTGCACTTGCTTTTCCTAGTCACCCGAAGCCGCAGAGAGGCAACATGAAATTGATTTTAAGAACAGGTAAAAAGCGGTGGCTGAACAGCAGCCCGATTAATTTTCCTGCCCTCCTCTTGATAGATTGCAGCTAATGGTAAATGCAGGGTTCTCTCTGCAGGAAGATTCACTTAGAAAGACAACTAACATAACGGAAGGACCGATTTTACAACCTGCCACCGCAACGGACAGTGCAGCATTTGCCCGAGTCCGTCTTGATTGATATTCAGCACGGAGGTGGGAAAGTGAGGTTGCTCTCCTCAATAGCCCCTGTGATCAGAAATGGTCTCACCCCTTCCACCAGGGACTCCCTTTTAACTCAAAAACTGGACTACATCAACAACAATATCGTTTTTATTCTGGCTATTTAGCAAAACATTTTGCATCTCCGAATTAATTCAACGCAGTTTGGTTAATAATCAAGTTGATCTATCTACCTCTCAAAATGAGCTCCGTGGTTAGAGACTACTGTAGACTGACGGTGCCCAGCGTGTTTGCTTGGAATTGCTTTTGCCCTGTTTTAAGCAATTATTAGTCAGTTAACAGTCTTGCAATTCTCCAAATGATTGGTAACGGGGACGTCACGGTTATTCCTCCACCCTTCATGCTGTGCTGTTCCTCAGATCGCTTCATTGTGACATTTCAGTATGTGCTCAGACCAATTTCAAGTGATACTTCAGCAAATGTGGTGCAAAAGCCGGTTTATTTGGTGATTCACAGGGCACTTGGGGAATACTTACGTCACATCCCCAAAAAAGACAATTTCAGTCACAATAGCCCTGAAACAGGAACTCGTTTAACCAAAAAAAAGTTTTTAAAACTGTCAGCATAGTCAATGTGAAACATATTTTTCGTTTCTCCCGTATACAGGTAAAAGCAGTGAGACACGGCCTTTTTCACATGTCTCGTTTGGGTTTCCAATTTACAATACTCGCCGGTTGTGAGTCTGGACAATGTTAACACTTAGTTCTTTCAAAACTCCCCTCCCATTCTACAAGTAGCAATCTGTAATGCATCCCGCGTACTGAAAAACAGCTGAATTAGCACAACCGGGGAAATACAGCCACCCCCGCTCTTGTTTGCACGGCTCAAAGTCACACTATACCAGACATCGACTTGCATAGACTGCTGTTTTAGGTGCGTTATTCTCAGTGGGCGGGCTGCAGCAGCATGATGGCTTTGAGCTGGTCACTCAAGTCTCTGCCTGAGGAGAATTACCTGGTAGCTAAGGGGATGTCACCAAGCTTTCTTTTTAACCCGACGGGAAAGCAGCTCACCTCCTCCCATTTGTTGCATTTATTTTATCTGCATGAAATATTTATAGAATGAGCCAACTTGCATCAGATAGTAGGGGTCAGAGCAAGGCTAAATATATTTCATGAATATTAAACAGTTCTGTTCCATTCAATACCATTATTGTTGACCACTTTTTTGCTTGTCAGCCCTCGGTTTTCTGATGTTACAATGATCATCTTTAAGTCATTTGCTTGCAAAAAAATTTAGTTAAAGGAACATGCAGGAGTCAAAACCCGAGTCTAATATTCGTTGAAATGAAATTAAAAACCTTAAGGAATGCAATGAGATGGTGACCTAATGATTTTCATTTAAGTAAAAAATGGAAGCTGTGATGGAAGGACTGTAAGTTTTTTTTCTGAATAGTTGAGGCAGGGGGCAGACTTCTAGATGACCTTACGGTAAGAGGCTGGTTGTAACTGTTCATACTTTTTACTCTCTCAGGTGAGCCTGGTGCATTGCAGTAACAAAGCATGGTTCTGATAGCTAGATAATAAAATGTGAGGCTGGATGAACACAGCAGGCCAAGAGATCTCTGATGAAGGGTCTAGGCCCGAAACGTCAGCTTTTGTGCTCCTGAGATGCTGCTTGGCCTGCTGTGTTCATCCAGCCTCACATTTTATTATCTTGGAATCTCCAGCATCTGCAGTTCCCATTATCTATGGTTCTGATAGCTTTTCATTCTGGTTCAGCTGCTTGTCATGGGCGACAGACAGAGCATTCAGACTTCACAACACAGTGGAGAGAAGGAGACGGAAGATGATCAGCAGGGGATACTGAAACAGGAGGCACGAGAGGGAAAAGTAGAGATGGGGAGAGGCGGACTGTAATCAGTGAGGTTTTCCAAATCCTTTCTCTGCAAGGATTTGTGCTATTTTTGAAGGAGAGAAGCAGCAAAAGAGATGTGTAAAAGGGAAAGCAAAGTGTGGAAAAGGGATACTTAGAATTACATTGGATATATGGCATAGAAAGGGCCACTTTGGACCAACTAATCCATACTACGCTAAAGTTCCACTTAAGCATCCTCCAACGTTTTCTCATCTAAATCTACCGCTGTAATCATCTATACCTGTCTTCAGCAAATCCTTGTCCTATTTTTGCTTTCTTAAATATACTTGTACTATTTGCTTCAGCCAGTTCCTACAGTAGTTCATCACTCTTTGGCCGAAGACAATGACTTTGTTGGATTTCTTGGTATCTTTATGTTATGTTGGTGGTCTAGTCCCACTGTTCCCCACAACAGGAAACATTCTTTCTATATCCACTCCATAAAAGTATTGCATCATTTTAAAATCTCTGTTCAGTCAACTTTCAGCCTTTTTTCAAGACATAACAGACCCAGCCTGTCAATTCAATCCTAAAATCCACTCCCTCACATTCCTCATGCCATCCTTCTCTGCCCCTTCTCTAATGTCTCTATCTCCTTTTTATGAGATGGCAACTAAAATTAAAACACAATCTGAACATGCTTCAATATAGCATAACTCTTCTAATTTTCAGTTCCATTCATGATAGTAACCAGTGAAGCCTGATATGGAGTATATATTAGAGGGTGTGTGTGTGTGTGTGTGCATTAGTGTGAAATTGGGAGAATGAACAGGAACAGTCACAATATTTTGGTGTGTTGGAAGGATGTGAAAGCACTGGAGGGGACACAGAAGAGTTTCACTATGATGTTGCCTGGGATGGAGCAATTAAGCTATTAGGAGAGGCTGGACTGACTTGCATTGGTTTCTTTAGAGCAGGGAAGACTGCACAGGGATGTGATTGAAGTCTATAAGACTATGAAGGGTGTGGACAGGGTGAATAGAAAGCAATTGTTTCCCTTGGTTGAGGGAACAATCATGAGAAGACACAGTTTTAGGGTAAGGGGTAGAATATTCAGAGGGGATTTGAGAAAAATTTTTTCACTCAGAAAGTGACGAGAATCTGGAATGCGTTGCCTGGGAAGGTAGTGGATGCTGGAAACCTTAAAACCTTTAAACATTTATTTGGATGAGCACTTGAAATATTATAACATTCAAGGATGCAAAACGAGTGCTGTAAATTAGGATTAGAGTGCCTTTAGTAGTAATTATTGTCGACGCAGACTCAATGGGCCGAAGTGTCTTTTCTGTGCTGCATGACTGAATGATTATATATTTTCACAAACACGTTAATAACTGGAAAGTCGTGGAAGGATTAACAGGCTGATTCTCAGCTTGTTGAACTGTTTCATGAACATTCAGTCTCTAGGCATCAAGTCTCAGAGTGGGGCTTGAATCCAGCCCTTGGTGACACAGAAACAGGTATGTTGCCCAATTAACCTTAAGCCCTGCTACATCCTGACAAGCTAAAGGCTAGTGTTGAATCGACTGTCATAATCTCAAGTGTGTTGCTGACCTGTATTGGCTTGGACATTGTTCTGCAGGAATGTAAGGAAGGTTTGTGAATTTTTGAAAGCATGCTCTAATACTTTTCCTTTTTCAACATGTATAATATTACAATTCGACTTGTCACCCGGCTGAAGTGGTCATTGTTGGTGTACTCTGGTGAGTGAGAGATACACTTCCTCACATTAAGTGATTCAGAAAGTGAGAATAGAAGATACAATAGATTACATTCCCTACAGTGTGGAACCGCCCCTTGGAGCATCCCACCCAGACCCATTCCCCTATAACCCACACATCTCTGAACACTACAGGCAATTTAGCACGGCCAATCCACCTAGCCGGCACATCTTTGGACTGTGGGAGGAAACCGGAGCACCCGGAGGAAACCCACACAGACCCAGGGAGAACGTGCAAACTCCTCACAGACAGTCACCCGAGGCTGGAATTGAACCCGGGTCCCTGGCAGGTATACAAAAGTACCATGCTACAATTCTGGAAAGATGAAATTAAAAAAGAAACAGAAACTGCTGGAAATGTTCAGTAGGTCTGGCAGCATTTGTCGACAGAGAAACAGAATTGGTATTTATACACTGTTTCACTCTGTCCTTGGGTAGACCAAGTCAAGTAATACAACTTAAAACAGATCAAGAGTTGCCACACAAATATGGTAGACATCCACATCCATAATGACATAGGGACTATTACAGGGAAGCCATCCACCTCAAGAAACACCATCAGCTAACAGACAGTGAAGCAGTCCTACTGACAGAGGACCTCAAAATAAACCTGTACAAGCATCTGAAATCCTGTCACCTTGACTGGGACATAGCCCACATCCTACAAACTGATGACAGAACTACCTCATTGGTGGACCATCTCATTGGTGGACAGCAAAAGTTGCCAACTGCAAGCTGGTAACTAACCTGTGTACTGAAGTCCCAGGTTTGAACTACAACCCCTTGAAGGACAGGCTTGGGAAGATCTGGCCACTTGCTCCACAAGTGGGCCATGGGAAACAGAAATCCACGTCTGCCTACATATTGAACTCTTGCCTTGAGATCCTTCCAGTGCAATCATTCGCACTGTGTCAGCTGATGCCAAAGAAGGGATTGTTAACCTCAATGATAAACTGCATCTGCTTGCCCAGCTATATGAATAAAAGCCCCATTACAATCCACAGCTGCACCCACTGACCACTGGTCTTTTTTGCAAAGCTCCCTCAGAGGTCATCACCGCCATGAGGCACCCCCTCTCTCTCCCCTAAATGCAACAGAAGCTCCGCTTCTTTCAGTGGGGCTGCCAATTGCTTAATGCTGGAAGCCTCCTGATCACCCTCCAGCTTTGGGAGCCCTTAACTGGACAAAGGTTTTTTAAATACATTCATGGGATGTGGGTGTCACTGGCTGGACCATCATTTATTGGCTACCCCAGGGTCCAGTTAAGAATAAACCCACTCTGTTGTGGGTCTGGAGTCACCTGGCAGTGTCCCTCCCTGAAGGGCATTAGTGAATGAGATGGGCTTTTACCAACAACGGTTTTATGGTCATCATGAGACTCTTAATTCCAGATTCTTTTCTTGAATTCAAATTCCATCATGGCAGGATTTGAATCCACATTCCCGGAACATTACCTGTGTCTCCGGATTAATAGTCCAGTAATAATACTACCAGGCCATCACTGCCCAAAGTATACGGCCCAGCGACTAAACAGCATATGTGCTGCAAAGCATGTTAGCAATAATGCAACATGTGCTCAGGATTTGGAAATGCCCCTCCAGCATGGTCTTGTTCTGAAACTGAAAATTCAGCTCAATGTTTCAGGGTGAGCTCTATACAAGGTCTGCTTCATCAACCAGCATCTTCTGGACTTCTAAAAATCACAGAAAATGGGGTCATTCCTGGGTTCTGGCTGTTCTTGTATCTTCCTTCTAATGATCTTTGTGATCTTAAGGGAGTAGCCCAATCACTATGCTACCTCCATTTTTCCTATCCAATTAGATGACGGCAGGCAGTTTACTACTAACAGGAAGGCCAATCAGAAGGAGCAACAGTAAAGCCAGCCTGTATTTCATGGAGAGGAGAAGGCAGCAGAGGAAGAGGGAGGTCTGGGATGAGGTAATCAGGTGGAGGTGCTCACAAAAGGGTCCAAGAATGGTGATTGAAATATTGGCCAAGAACATGTGACGGTCTTTGCTATGAAAGTGGGGCCCATCCTCCAGAATGTGATCCACTGCAATGAAGCCTATCTACGCTCACAGCTCCTAGCTTTTTCTCATGGGGAAACTTGCCTGGACATGCAACTCCCTCAGGTTAGTCATTGCAGCACAGTTTCCTGCTATGTTGAGGGATCATCCTGAACTCAGCTCAGTTTCCATGGGGCTGAAAACAAAAAATGCTGGGGATCACAACGGGTCGGGCAGCATCCATGGAGTGACAGCAACCTAATTGTTCAAGGCTGACAAAGAGTCATCTGGATTCGAAACATTAGCTTGCTCTTTCTCCATGGATGCTGCGTGAACCTCTGTGATCTCCAGCATTTTTTTTTATTCAGTACAGATTTCAGCATCTCCATTCAGTTCCTACATCCAGTTTCCACAGGCCCTGGAAAACCAATCTCCCCCACAACTCCCTTTGCTAACTCCATTTCCCTATCCAGCGATGCTGTCAAAATTGATGTATGCTTTGGATTTTCTGTTTTTACTTCCAATAATTTAATCTTTGATCTACCAGTTCGCAAAGGAGTTGACATTAAAATCCTTGGTTACATGTCTCTTTGGAAAGGCACAGCTATATCTTCTGTGTTGATTTAGCCTAGCTTTGAAAATTCTGGCTTAATAATTTTTTAAAAAGTCACTCCATAACAGAAAACAATGAATGGGCTGACAGCTGGCCGTTAGGAATTACATGTAGTACACTTAATACGTGCAGCCCTTGACAAAAGATACAAATTTAGTATGCTCTGTTCTTTGATAAATGAGATGAACGTATAAACAGCGGGTTCCCTTGTTGTGTAATAATTACAGGGTAGTTGCAAAGCTATAAATTTTCCCTACTTAGCAGTTAATTCTCTGGAAAACCAGATGGGCCAGCCAACTCTCGAGATACTTTGAAGCAAAGGCCCACAAGTCTGTACTTTTCACCTTGCCTGTGCTCTCTTCATTATTTCCCTGCACCATCAGTCAATCGATTTACTACATTACTTCTGCATCAGAAAGAGAGATCATATGCTGATTTAAAACAGTCAGTACTGCCTGCACAACAGATGCGCCTGCTTGTAAAGAAATCTTATGCAGGCCAGCCCCAGTACGAGCAATATCTTCACACAAGACAAAAGCTGCACAGGCTGGAAGTATGAATTAAAAACAGTAAAAGCTCAGCAGGGTCAGGCAGGTCTCTGGTGAGAGTAACATTTCAAGTCAATTACCTTTCATGCTGAAATGTCATGACTTGGAAAGTAAATTCTGTCTCTCTCCATAACAATCACCTGACTTGCTGAGTTTCTCCAACTTACCTTTGCTTTTATTATTGTCATTCACTTGGTGATTGTTTCTTTCATATTGATGCTGATGTGCTGTTTGCGCAACATGGGTCAACACTCCCAGCAGAAGCCCATTCAATCAGGGAGAGTTGGCAGTATGTTGGCAATGTCACTGGGCTTGTAATCCAGAGACCAATGCTGTGGGGACATGGGCTCAAATTGCAGCTGCTAAAGCTTAAATTCTATTCATAATTCTGGAACTAAAAGCCAGGCTTCGTAATAGTGACCAGGAAACTGTTGTTGATTGCTGTAAAAACATGTCTGGTTCACTACTTCACTTACAAGGAAGAAACTCTCCATCTGGTCTGGTCTAGATGTGTCTCAAAATCCACAGGATTATAGTTAACTCTTGACTACCGTCTGAAATGGTCCAACAATCCACTCACTTCAAGGGCATTTAGGGATGGGCAACAATTCTTTTTAATTCATTCACAGGATGAGGATATCGTTGGCTAAGCCAGTATTTATTGCCCATCCCTAATTACCCAGAGGGCAATAAGAGTCAACCACATTGCTGAGGGTCTGGAGTCACAGTGAGACCAGACCAGATAGGGATGGTAGTTTCCTTCCTTAAGGTCCATTAGTGAACCAGATGGGTTTTTCCCAACAATTGACAATGGACTTAGGATCGCCATGAGACTCTTAATTACAGATATTTATTGAATTCAAATTCCATCATCTACCATGGTGGGATTCAAACCCAGAACACTACCTGTGTCTTTGGATACATAATTGAGCAATCCTACCTCTAGGCCATTTCTTCCCCCAGTTTTTTGAGTGGTATCCCATGAAGAAATTTTCTACCAGGGAAAACCAGTTTTTTTTTAATGTCCCGCTATTGACAATGTCACATATGGACACCAGTGATGGCGACAGATACCACATTGTGTGAAATGACTTCCAAATGTGCCATTGACACCAATACAAACATTGTCCTTATTTTGCATTTGGCAAAGACTGTTCATTTTGTCAGACTTGAAGTCTCGAGCTTGCAACTGTTTTTAATAAAGGCATTCATGAGATGTGGGCATCACTGAATAGTCCAGCATTTATTGTCCATCCTCAATTGCCCTTGAGAAGGTGATGGTGAGCTGCCATATTGAACCGGGTTGGGTAAGGGATTGAGGAGCGCTGTAAGTATCTGGTCAGTACTCTGTTTTCTTGACACCTCTGCAGACAGTAGTGCAAAAGGAAAATACATCTGCTCGCTCTGACCGCTCACTCCTCAATCCCACAATGTGTAGATTTTGATGTTACGCTGACAACACAGACTGCTTGTTTCTCTTATCACCTTGTTCCCTTTATTCACAATTTATTTTTGATAATCAGACATTTCAGTGAATTTACATTTCAACAAAGGAAACAGCAGAGATGTGTTCTGATTGAGATGTTGGCAAAGTAAGTGATGGAGATTCCATTGGGCATCAGTCTGCAGGCACTTACATTGTTTCACTGTGAGCTGTCCACAGGCACATCCTCACCTCATTGTCTGCTGATGCTTCTCAACCTGAGTTATTTCCCTGGCAGCATTTTTTGTCATATGGTGTTCTGCCAATGCTTTGTGCTCTCATCGGTAGGGCACAGGATACGAGACTCCTGTCTAGGACATGGATTGAAATTGCACTGTTGTCTGTTGCACTCATTAGCCATCCAACCAACTGATCTTGGAGCCCAGATGTAAATGACCGTGGTGGCGAGAGGTGCCAGCGAAACACACCGGCAGAGGTCCAAAAATCTGACTGAGATTCACAGGGATTCATTTTCATCAATGGTTTCTCGATAATTTAAAATAAAAATTCCTGAACCAATGTAGCAAAATCCTGACTTCTCCCTGGTCCCACTCCCACATAGTCAGAAGATCAGCGTGAGTTTTCCCACACTGATCATGACCCTGATGTTTGAATGATATACCTATTGTGGTGAGGGTGCCCCCTGGTTTAGTCTTCTGGAAATCAGATTCCTAGTGGACTGTCTCCATCTTCACTACAATGGCAGGTGTTGTAAGAGGTGTCTTTCTCAACCTGTGCCCCACCACTCTCCTCCCTCTACACACACACACACACACACACACACACACACACACACGTCCATGCATACATACACACGTGCACACACGCACATATGCACGCACATACACACACATTCTCTCACTCTCACACATACACACACAGAGCCTCTGTCTTTCACACACACACTCTCTGTCTCACATACATACACAGACACAGACACACACATGCACATGCACACGCACACACACACACATGCATGTGTGCACACATACACACACATGCATGCACACACACATGCGTGTGTGCACACATATACACATGCATGCACACACATTCTCTCTCACACACTCTCTCACACACACACACACACACACACAGTCTCTATCTCTCACATACATACACGCACAGACACACACACATGCGCATGCACACACACTCTCTCACACACACACATGCGCACATGTGCACACAAACACACATGCACGCACACACACACACACACTCTCACACACAGTCTCTCAGTCACATACATACAGAGACAGACACACACACATGCTCCCGCGCACACATACACGCTCACGCACACACACACACTCTCTCTCACATTCACACAGAGACATACACACATGCTCTCTCTCTCACACACACACACACACACACACACACACACACACACTCTCTCTCTCTCTCTCTCTCTCTCTCTCTCTCTCCCTCTTACACCAGCACACAGCCTCCAGACACCTACTGGGTTCCAGCCTCAGCAGGCGTCTGATCAACAGTGGAAACATCCACTGTTCCCAAGTGGGCACTTACTGTCCCCGTCTGCAGCTGCTGGGCAGGTAGCTGGTTTTACCCTCATGTCAACAAGCTCATTCAAAGGAGGGAACATGTTAGGAAGTTGGCTCTTGTGTTTTACTCGGCCCTTTAGCTCTCAGTCTGTCTTCCTTTCTGTCCTCTGCTTGGCCAGCAAAGTTCAACCCTACCCATCTGTCACAGTGACAAATCCCATTATAGACATAAGGCCTCACACCCTGGTTTGTGCAAACTGTTTCCCAGAGAGGCAAACTGAAGCTGGCTGTCAATCTGAGTACAGACCACTTTAAAATAGCATGGCCACATGAGCAGGCTAGGGACCTCACACTCATACAATGTTTCTTTCTGACTTCAATGCTCTTGGCAATTACGCGCCTGATTTTAACTTGTCATTTTCTCCAAAAGCATGCAAAAGAAACCAGATGTTTGATATTCATTGACACAGCAGCAGCACCATGTTCAGACCCAAGGACTCATTACTATCAAACCAATCGGTTGCTTCCACAGCCAGGGTCTCTCTCTGTGCAGAGTAGAGTTTAAACTGGAAAGTTTCCATTGTTATGATTGAAAAGTGTTTTATGGTTTTCATATCAATCTCATTCGAAGTCAGAGATTTACGACAAAAGGGCATTTTCATGGTGGTTAGCTGTGACCCATGGTGTACCACAGAATTCAGTGCTGTGATTCCAACTAATTATAGAATATATTAGAATCAGAATTAGAGTTGGAGAATCATAGAGTTGTACAGCCCTGAAACAGGCCCTTCACTCCAACTTGTTCATGCTGACCTTAATACATTATTCTAAATCGATCAAGTCCCATTTGCCAGCCTTTGCCCATATCCATCTAAGCCCTTCCCACTCATTTACCCATCCTGATGCTTTTTTAAATGTTATAGTTGTACCCAGCTCCACAACTTCCTCGGGCAGCTCATTCCATACACACACCACCCTCTGTGTGAAAAAGGTGTCCCCTTCGATCCCTTTCGTAGCGCTCCCCTCTGACCTTAAACCTATACCCTCTAGTTTTGGACTCTCCTACAGTAGCAAAGAGACCTTGACTGTTCACCCTATCTATGCCCCTCATGATTTTATAAATCTGTATAAGGTCACTCCTCAGCCTCCGAAGCACTGAGGAAAATAGTCCCAGTCTGTATATCCTCTCCCTATAGTCAAACCCTCCAACTCCAGCAACTGTTAGCTTTATTGTCACATATACGAAAATGAGCGCAGTGAAACATTTACTAGTTGCCACTTTCAATGCCATCTTAGGTAACATAGTTTCTAGATACAGATGCTTAAAGTACAAATTTTTAGGGGAAAGTACGAGAAAAAAAAAATTGACTTGTAGAAGGAAAGTGATTATACTATGACTAAGTATACAGATGATATAAAAATATGTGGGAATGACACAGCTACAGAGGAATGCAAGATAATAAAATGTGAGGCTGGATGAACACAGCAGGCCAAGCAGCATCTCAGGAGCACAAAAGCTGACGTTTCGGGCCTAGACCCTTCATCAGAGCTCTCTGTTCCCATTATCTCTGATACAGAGGAATGCAGTCAGGTTAAGCAAAGGGGACAAACTTGCCTGATGGAATATAATGTGGGAAAATGTGAGGTTCTGCACCTTGGCAGGAAGAATATATGAGCTATATGTAGTTTAATTAGAGAAAGACTGCAGAATACTGCAGCATGAAAAGATTTGGGAGTACACGTGTTTAAATCACAAAATGCTAGCATTCAAGTTGATTGGGTAATCGGGAAAGCAAATGGAATGTTGGCCTTTATTACAAAGGCAATGAAAATAGGGAGTTCATGCTAAAATTACAGGGAACTAGACAGATTACTGCTATAATACAGTGGACAATTTTGGACCCCTTATCTCAAGCAAATACTGGCATTGGAGGCAGTCCAGAGAAGGTTCAGTAGGCTGATACCAGGTATGGAGGGAGGGACTGTCTGATGAGGAAAGTTTGAGTTGGTTGGTCCTGTAGCCATTGGAACTTGGGAGAATGACAGGCGATCTTGAAACATACAGGATTCTTCGGAGACTTGACAGAGCCGATTGTTGCTTCCCCTTGTGGGGATGTCTAGGACTGGGTCATAATCTCAGACTAAGGGGTCACCTATTTAAAACAGAGATAGGGCAGAATTTCTTCTGTCAGAGGACAGTACAAGCTTAGTGGTTAAGTCTACTCAAGACTGATACAGACAGATATTTAATCAGTACTGGAGTCAAGGGTTATGGGGAAAAGGAATGGTGTAGCAGACCTGATGGGCTGAATGGCCTACTTATAGTCTTAACACTTATGGCCTTATGATTGATACTAGATGATAAAGTTATCTGTGTGTTACTGATTGCAAACTGTATGGTTCATCTGCAAGAATGCTTCCAGATAAATAAGAATGGTATCATTACAACCACAGTTTAAATAAAGACTTTCATTCATATAGCACCTTTCATGGCACCAGAAGATCCTAAAGTAGTTTGCAGTCGATGAAATATCACATGTTGTTGTAAAACATGTGAAATGGTAGAGATGGTGTTGTAGATAACACAGTGTGGAGCTGGAGAAACACAGCAGGCCCGGCAACATAGAGGAGCAGGAAAGTTGATGTTTCATTTGGGACCCTTCTTCAGATGCTGCCTGACCTACTGTCTTCCCCCTCAGCTCCTCACTGTGTTATGTTTGACTGCAACATTGGCAGTTCTTATTATCTTGGAGATAGTGTTGTCGTTTTTATTTTATTCATTCATGGGATGCGGGTGTCTCAGGCTAGGTCAGCATTTATTGCTCATCCTTAATTGCCTAGAGGGCAGTAAAGAGTCAACCATATCGCTGTGGGTCTGGAGTCACATGTTGGCCAGACCAGGGAAGGATGGCAATCTTTTCCCCTCAAGAACATAATGGTGCTGCTACTAGACTAATAATCCAGATACCAGTCAAATGTTTATACATTCAAATCCCACAACAGCATTGGTGGGAATTTTAAATACAGGTGGTGCCTATGAATTATTGTTCATTGTCTTAAAAATGCATCGGTTTCACCTATGGTCTTTCGGGGTCTGACACCTTTCCATCCTTGTCTGGACTACATGTAACTCTAGATCCACTATGACATGGTTGACTCCTAAATGCCCTTTGAAATTCCCCAGAAAGCCACTCAATTCAAGGGAAATTAAGGATGGACAATAAATATTGGTCTTGCCCATGATGTTCACATGCTGTGAAAGATACATAAAACACAGATATGGCAGCCAATTTGTGCACAGTAAACCCCTGTGAACAGCCATGTTATAATGACTAGATAATTGGAGATACCAGTTGAGGGGAAACATTGTACATGAAACCTACTGTTCGAATAGGATGCAATAGGATCTTCTACAGCTACCTGAGGGAGCAGACAAGAATTTGCTTTGAAGTCTTATCTGAAGAGCAACATTTTCGGCAATGTCCAGTATTGCATTGGAGTGTCATCATCTTAGATGATTTTGAACTTCAGTCTCTCAAGTGGGATTTGATTTCATAACCTTCTGACTGGGAATATACATGGGCTGCCAAGTGAGCCACAGCTGGTAATCAAGACCGTCAAGCTCCTGGATTTCTCGGAAGCCTCTTGGAAAGATTTGTAAATCTCTTGGTATGTCCAACTGTTCAAGTGGTGTTTGTTCAGTTTTATGTACAGCACCAGCACTCCACCCAGAGTGTCATGTATAGGTACTGCCTACAGATTTGCAAGCTGCATTCCCTTTAATTCTTCCTGCACTACACAGTCCATGGACAAATTTGTTAAAAATAGGTTATGTCAGTTCAAGGAGTGTGGTGAAAATTCCAGACCAGAAGTGTTTGGTTAAACCCCTGAAGGGGATTTTGCAGCTGAGAATGTTTAAGTTCAGTTGTATGAAGGTTTGAAGAAGAGACATCAGATTCTCCAGACTGGAAATTGAAGCCATAGTCAAATTAAGCTCAAAAGGTTATAGAGAATGGAATTTTCTTTGCAATGAATCTTGTCTAGGAGTGCTTTTGAATTAATAGGACTATATCTTTACTGTGTATTTCAAAATCATTCACATCTATGCGTAGTTAAGTTCATTACATTTTATCTTTATTTCTTTTGTATAATAGATATGTATTTTTTCATTAAACCTGAATCTGCAGCAGTGTGTATTTGCATTTAAGTGAAAGGCCACCTCAGTAAGCCAAAAAAAAGCAAAAGTCTATCAAACTAGGATCTGATTTGCCTGGTAATAACATCAATTCATATCATAACATTAACCAGTGAAATTTGTGTTTAATTTCTGAATCTGAATCAAGCTTTACTGTCACATAAATCTTTGAAGTGGGGCTCTCTACATGAGTTAATTTACTCCTGTCTGGTTCCAACTCTTGGAAAGATGCACAAATCTCTTGGCAGTTGCTGCTAGCAAGCTGACAAAACTTTATCCTGAAAATTTCTCACTAAATGGCACACATTCCCCACATGCCCATTCCTGCCACGATAATGAATGATTTATCCTATTCCTGTCTGTTTTGAGATGTTACGTATCTTCCTGTTCAATATCTGTGACATATTGGTAGTTATTGTTGGCATCAAAGCTTTTCCAAGCTTTCCATCTGTCCCTATGAATCATTTGCTCGCATTTGTGTTCCCTTCTTCCCTGTGCCCCTCCCAATGCTGGTTTCTCTTCTCCATTTCCTGGTTCTTGGAACCTCTCACTCCACAAATGTTGCCACAACAACTGGAGCAAGAGTACTCAACTCTAGGAAATGCAAAAAGTGGTAATATTTACGGATGTCATGTTACTCAATCAAGCCTCCAGGAATGCATCTGGCCTCCTTCAAGGAGGATCGGGAATTCTATGTCAACCCTAGAGTACAGCATAGTCCAGGAGACAGACTAGGCCCAGAGTCCCTTGACGAACCTGGCCAGCCATACGTGTCATGTTTCACGGTTGTTAATTGGCTTGATGTGGGCCTTCTATCTTCACAGCTAGCAGCTGATGACTTAGCAGCAGCTGACAAGTGGTGACCACTGCTGGGTTGCCAGTCAATCAGAGAATGAAACAAGCTATGATGGAATGTGGACGGATGCAAACCCATGGGTCACATCAGGGCCAGACAGACGGGTGCTAGTGTTGGTGGCAATTAGCATCTGATACAGGGACCCTCCACTCCTGCCTGCCTGAAAGCCCCTATCAGAAACAACCCCAGTGGTTCCTGCCTGTCCAAGCTCCATGACAGGACTATTATTCAGGAACTTCTGGCTCTCACAAAATCTATTGTTTAATGTTTGTTTGGAAGAAAGCTGGCTGACTTTGATCTGAGGAACATTGTAGACTCCAAGTCCCAAATATGATGGTGTAACATCACAGTGTGTGACCAAATGTGATGAAGAATGACACTCGCAGGTATTAGATGAGACTGTGCTAATTAGCCAAAATTCGACAAGAGGCAGAGTTACACATTATCTCTGAATTTTTGACAGATTATTTTTACAAATACACCCCATTATTATCCCACAGTGCAGTCACAACTTTAAATAAGTATCAGAAATTAACCCTTATTTCAGTGCACCTTCCAGATCAATATCTGCGTAAGGTTCATTCTTTTCTACAATATTAATCTACATGTTCATTTTCTCTCCACTTCCTGGCTCTATTTTCCTTTCATGCTACTTCTGCACATTTTCATTTAGAAATCTTCGTGACCCATTCATAATTGAAGTCAAATGAAATGTCCTTAGCTGATGAATTCCAATCTGTCCCCATCCTGCTACTCCTTGTCTGAAGGCTGTACGTTCACCAGTCCCATTAAATTTTCATCACCCTGGAGGTTCACCAATGCTCAGACACAACACACAGCGTATTTCTAAATTAATTTTGCCCACCTTCATTCCATTCCTGGTATTTTGATCACAGTCTTTGCTGTTGAAGTCATCATTGTTGCCAGGGAGATCTCAGTCATTCCTCACTCTCAGTCTTTGACACAATCCTTGTTGCCAGTTTGCCAATTACTGAGATTCCGACAAAGGCTGAGGAGTCAGTCATGACCAATAGTCACAAAGGCTCTGAAGCTGTCAAGTTAGAAACTTTCACATGTCTATCGAAGACAGTGCTTTAAATATTTAATCAATGGATTTCAAGTGATTTATTTGAGTTGCGCCACATTTAATGATTTGTGCATTTTTCACAGATAAGACAAAAAAACTGGGGAATGAGGCTGGGAGGAGAAACGTGGCAATTCTTGGCCCTGTTATTTCACCTTTACTGACTTCAATTGATGCTTGAAGCTAGATTGGATGAATATGTAGAATTCTTCAGTATTTTCCATGTGAAGGCCTCTCTGCTAAATAGAAAATGGATGATAGTTCAACTAGGCACTATTTCTGGGAACTGGTTTGCAACCATGCCTGTTACATACAGGCAGAATATCAGCTTCCAACTCTTACCCATTATTTGTCTTCAATGTGTCCTCAGGTTCCCAGTTACATTCTCTTCCTTTCTTTAACATCTAGTCTTTCAGCATCTCCACACCCCCCACCTTCCCTTCCCTACAACACTGTTAAAAACTGCTCCTCAGCTTCTACTGAATGAAAATAAAGAATTGGCCAGCTCCCATGTTCAACTCTTGTCTCCTTGTCTCTGCCCACACTGTACTAAAAGCCAGCCGTTAGCTTTATGTGAGCAATGTCCAATTTCCAACCTGTGGGGTGGGGAATCACCTACAGTCTCCTGACAGCTCAGTGTTGCTGAGAAGTCAGAAGATGACAGAGAGCTGGAATGAAGTGACTTACTGATGTCAGACCAAAACCAGGAAGGAACCTACAACCTCCAGTAAGTGCGTGAAAATCAGAGCTGCCCCGTAAAATGCTGGTACTTAGCAAGGATGTACTTTAGAAAGTTATTTCTTGAGAACACACTGCCGGGCAGGTGCAGAAGATAATCAGGTGTAGACAGCAGAGTGCACTGAATCTGGTTCTGGTGAAGAGAAACTTGCATCTTTTTGCTAACTACAAACTTCAGAAACTCACAAAGCTCCTTTTCTGTTTTTTTTTGCTGATGTCTGGTGTAGCTTCACATATTTTCATGGCTAACAAATCGTTGGGTGGATTAACCAGAGTGGTTAAAAAGATTTTCCTTCTCGCTTGCACCAAAGAAATCAATCAGCTCTCGGCCTGTGAAGATGACACGATAATACATTCAAGTCTGAAGCTTAAGATCTCTGAAGCTTTGTGCGTGATTAATCAGCAATCAATGATTAGATCATGCCTAATAAACATCGCTGCTTTGAAATGATCTTCGGTTCCTAGATGAAAGCTTTATTACTTTCAGTTGGAATAGCACCAAGACAATGCAGCTTTCATTGAACTCATCATTTGGAACTCCAATTCAAGTGAAAAGATCATTATTCCTTGTCATCTCTCACAGTTTTATCACGATCATCACTATTTTCTTGTTTTTACTGTTTTAAATGTTATCTTCAGTGGTTTAATGAATAGCTGGCAAATGTCATTAATTCTCACATGAAATCAACAACACTGAAAAGGTTTAACATTTCTATAGCACCTTTCCTGATCACCAGACATTTCAAAATGCTTTACAGGCTATTGAGTACTTCAGTTAGAACACAGGAAATACAATAACCAATTTGTGCGCAGCAAGCTTCCACAAACGGCAATGCCACAATATCCAGATAATCTGTTTCTGTTATGTTCATTGAGGAATTAATAATGTCCAGGACACTGAAATAACACTGATCCTCTTGGTTAAAACAAAACAGTTTAACATGTCAACCAGATGACAGCAGCTCCAACAGTGAAGTATTCCCCCAGTACACAAACGGAGGGTCAACCTCCATTTTTGCCCTCAAGCACTTGAATAGGACTCGTCATCTGATATCCATGCTAGACGAACAGAAATTTCCTCCAAATAAATATTCATAACATTAAAGCTTTTATCTTTGGTCACTACTAACTGTTGCCTAGCTGTGTCAGTTTCGATTGTTAGCCTGGCAACTGTCTGAGACTGAATGAGTCTGCTTCCAACCTTGTCTTGGCTGACCTCAAAATTAGCTTCTGATCCCATTTCCCCCTCTGTCACATTGCTCATGCTGACATTGCCACAGCTTATCTGCTGCTGAAACACTCATTCGCACCTTTGCTACTTCTGGACTGACTATTCTACCAGTTGTAAACTTGCAATCAACCGAAACACTGCTATTCATATCCATTCTCCCACCAAGTGTAGTTCACCAATTACTTCTGTGTCAGCTGCCCTACATTGGCTCTGGGTGAGGCAAAACCTTAACTTAAAAATTCACAACATTGCATTCACAACATAGCTCACCCCCCCTATCTTTGTAAGCTTCTCCAGCCCTGAAAACTTCAATGTAACCTGAGCTCGTCCAATTGCAGTCTTTGAGCAACTCTGATTTGAATAGGACCACCGTTTGAGGCCATGCCTCCAGCTGCCAAGGCTCTAAGATCTGGAATTCCTTCCCTATACTTCTCTAACCTTCCTTTTACTTTTAAGATGCTTCGTAAAACTGCATGTTTGATTAAACCTTTGTTTATCTCCCCTAAGATTTCCCAGATAGTTAGTTTCATTTTCTGGCTTGATAGTGGTCCTGTGAAGCGCATTGGGTCATTCACAATGTTGAAAGCAGTAAGTTAATGCGAGACATTGCTGTTGCCAAGTGAACACAAGACAGAGCTGGAAAGGATGGAAGCTCAATGGACTTAGTGACTTCCTTTGAGCTGACTCACTTACAAGGAAAACACATTGAATGAAGAATTTCCCATCTTAAAAGTAAATAAATTCCCTTTTTGGCCTTTTACAAAAACTGACAAATTAACTGTTTCATTCATTTAAAATCAACTAACAGGCTCTCTGATGAAGGGTCCAGGCCCGAAATGTCAGCTTTTGTGCTCCTGAGATGCTGCTTGGCCTGCTGTGTTCATCCAGCCTCACATTTTATTACCTTGGAATTCTCCAGCATCTGCAGTTCCCATTATCTCTGAGGCTCTCGCAATGTTGACTTTGGAACAGTGAAGGGGAGACTTCAAATTAGAAGATGTGTGATCACAAAAAGATTATTTGAGACTTTATACCTCCACCCAATCTCCAAAAACAAACTAGAAAAAAAGTCAATGTTATCTTTGAAAAGCATGAAGCTTAAGTAGCCAACTGGACAGATTTTGTTCTGTGACTGAAACTTGCCATCGTTTTGTTTTTTGAGGAGTATGCAGGTGCTGATATTGTAACAATTCCTTACCACGCATCAATTTTGAGCATTAGCCTTTTGAAGCAACAACCTATTATCATAGTTCATATTTCTTAAAGATGCGAACTTATGGTACTGTTGCTATCACCCTTTGAAGTCCTTGCTCTGTTGTCTGCCTGCCAGCATGGCTGAGCAACACTGAGGTGTCTAACTTTAAGCCTGAAGGCATACTCTGCGACTCCAGGCCGTTCAACACTGTTTAGTTTATATTCCTCATTCACAAATAAGCATTGATCTTTGGCTTTGCAAGCACTAGATTAGTCTTCCAGGATGACCTGGAATTTAATGTACAGTTTTAGTCTTCTTCCTAAAGGAAGATCATTCTTGCCAAAGAGGGAATGTAATGAAGGGTCCATCAGTCTAAACCCTGGGATGCTGAAGGAGACAGGTCGGGTATTGTCCAGAATTTAAAAGAATGAGAAGTGATCTTATTGAAGCGTGCAAAATTCTTGCAGGACTCAATTCGGCAGATGCAGAAAGGATGTTTCTCCTGACTAAGGGAGTGGATCTGGAACCAGAGGACACAGAATAAAAGTCAAGCCATTTAGGACTGAGATGAAGAGGAATTCCTTCACTCAGAGGGTGGTGAATCTATGGAATTTATTTCTCCACAGGGAGTGTGGACGTTCAGGCATTGGGTATGGTCTAGGTAAAGATTGTCAGTTATAGAGTAATGGATTGATGATGAAACAGTAACATGAGCAGTCATGTGCTGGAGTTTGCAAAGAGCAAGGAACAGTCTGTATCAGAGACAGAAAGAGAGGTACCATCTCACACGAGAATACACAATGTAGTGTACAGAGAAGAGGTTTTGCAGAAACTTACCAGAGTCAGGATGTAGTCATTCACAGGAGATAGCACCTCTTCTGTACTTACCAGGCCAAACGATATCCAAAGAGACATGCAATTTGTCCAAAAATGGAACCAAATCACAAACCAATAGATGTTTACATAGCAATGACATCAAGGGATATGGGGATGGGATGGGAAAATGGCTTTCATGTAGAATGCCAGAGTTGATGTTATTGATTTTGTGGACTGGGCTTGATGGGCTGAATGAATTACTCCTACTCGTGTTTCCTGTGTGACTGGGATAAATCTTTATCAGCACAGGTATATCAGAAGCAGCAACTTGAAGATCATTGATCAAATGTGGCATGGATTTAAACATCACACATGGCAATCAATCATAATACAAAACTGTGGTATCAGCTTAGACATAAAACAATGGATAGAACTGTTGAATCAAGGTGCCTGGTCTTAACAGTTGGCTCACCAGGGCAGTCCTTCAGAGTCTCACATTGGTCTGTGTGATTCTGGAATACAGAAGTGTGCAAAGAAATCCTAGATTCAATACGTTACCTCACCTCTGCTGATCTCATGCAAAAGTAAATTAGCAATTTTGGAAGAGTACAAAAGAAAGTCGGTTTACAATGAGCAGGAAATTTTGATTGCCTTTGTTTATGAGCTCCTTCCCTTACCACTAGAAGGAATTGAGAATTCCCTCTCTTTCCCAGACTACATTCTAGGCACACACCACTGCAAAATCAAAGTCTCTCCGAACAAAGATTTGCTCACTCTGTTGAGGACAATGGAGATGACATGCATCTGAAATTAGGATTTTTTGAGATGGTGATGTTGATTGAATGTTCTATTTGACAGCTAGGGAAAGAACAGCAGTGTTTTAGATAATAAAGTGTGAAGCTGGATGAACACAGCAGGCCAAGCAGCATCTCAGGAGCACAAAAGCTGACGTTTCGGGCCGAGACCCTTCATCAGAGAGGGGGATGGGGTGAGGGTTCTGGAATAAATAGGGAGAGAGGGGGAGGCGGACCAAAGATGGAGAGAAAAGAAGATAGGTGGAGAGGAGAGTATAGGTAGGGAGGTAGGGAGGGGATAGATCAGTCCAGGGAAGACTCTTCACAGCTATCTGCAACCCTTCCCAGCTTTGGCATTGGGACAGATGGTTCTAAAATTGTGCAGACAATGAATCACTTAAGAAAGATAAGAACTAGGAACAGAAGTAGACAATTCTGCCCCTCAAGCCTGAACTACCTTTAAATGCAACGATTGTTTATCTTGCCTTGGTCTCAGCCCCACTGACCTGCCCACTCTCCATTATTCTTCAACCCAATACAAATTAAAAATCTGCTTATCTCCTCTTTTAATTTACTCAGTGTCCCAGCATTCAATGCACTCTGGGGTAGACAATTCCACAGATTCACAATCTCTGAGAGTAGTAATTTCTCCTCATGTCTGTTTTAAATCTGCTACACCTTATCATAAAACTATGACCTTTTATTCTAGATTGTCCCACACAAGGAAACATCCTTTCTACATCTACTTTGTCAATTGCCTAAAACATCTTATCTATCTCAATTAGATCTCCTCTAACTGATATAACTTTGACAGAGTTTAGGCCTAAACTGCTCAGTCTGTCTTCAAATTGAGGCTGATAGATTTGCATTTATATTGCGACCTTCACAAACTCAGCTGATAACTTTTTTCATGAAGCACGTTTGAAATGCAGTCACTATACTGCCATAGGAAAAATGACTTGCTATACATTCTCAACAAGCTGCTCACAAACAACAGGAAGCTGTTGTCAGTTTCAAATGAGAGTCATATTTACACAAAATGTTAATTTTTTGTGTCTCTCTCTTTACCTACATTGCCAGACTAACTGAGTTTCTTGGGCACTTGCTATTTTTACTGGAAACAATATTGGTTGTGAGATAAATGTTGACCGGGTCACTGGGAGAAGCTCTTCTGTTCTTCTTCAGATATGGAATGCTTTTCATCCACCTGTGACGTTGGACTGGATCTTGATTTCATGTCTCATCCACCCTTTACCACTGCCACACTGTACTTCAATGTCAGTACAGATGTTAAACTTACATCTCCAGAGACAGAGTAAAACGTATCATCTTCCGATTTTGAGTGAAGAGATGAACCACCTGAACTGTGACGAACACTTGGGATAAGCTCCACTTAATTCAATTTATTACCATCCGTAAACATATATATTAGGAGCAAAAATAGACCATTCAAGCCCGCTCTGCCATTCAAAAAAATCATGGATGACCTGTTCTGTTCTGGATTCCACATTTCCTCTACCCCCAATCATCTTTCATCCTCTTGCCTAACAAGAATATAGGTAAAAACCAAAAGAACTGTGGATGCTGTAAATCAGGAACAAAAACAAAGTTGCTGGAAAAGCTCAGCAGATCTAGCAGCACCTGAGAAGGAGAAAACAGAGTTAACGTTTTGGGTCCGGTGACCTTTCCACAGAACTAATATATCTACTTCTGCCTTGAAATTATTTAATAACACCCCGCTACCACCTTCGGAAGCAGATAGTTCCAAATCATGCAACCCTCTGAGAAAGAAGAGGAAGCCCTGTCGCCAAAAGGACCACCATTAATTTTAAGACAGTGCACTCCAACCCAGGAGTGATGCACAAGAAAAAAATTTTCCCCACACCCACACTGTCAAGACAATTCAGGGTCTTAGCCAGTTCAATCAAATCACTCTTCTAAACTTTCCTGAAAACAAGCTCAATCTGCCATTACCCATTCTCCAAAGCCAACTCACTCGTTCCAGATATTAGTCTAGTGAACGTCCTCAGAACTGCCTTCAATGCATCTATATCTTTTCCTAAATAAAGAGACCAAAATTGTGCACAGCATTCAAGACATGGGATCACCAGTGCCCTGCATAACAGAAGCACAACTTTCTTACTGATTCGTTATAGGATTCTGTTTCTGCCTCAAAGAATTGTAGTCGCCAAAGTCCCAAAGGGCTACTCTCTCATTACAGAGAAATGATTGGTGGTGAGGTTAGCTCAACGGTCACCCACGCCTCAGGCAAGGGGCAAGATTGAGAATGCAAAACCTTTGTGGTAACCTCGGGTGGTGTGGGAATGGGACCCGTGCTGTTGGCGTCACTCTGCATTGCAAACCAACCGTCCAGCCAACTGGCTCCCATTCAGTGAACAATAAACTCCTCAAGATGATAGAACCAGAGATTTATAAAAAGTGTTATAAATGGTGCAAAAGAAAGAACAAAGATTAAGTCAGCAAGTTGGATTAAGAGAGGTACTTTCAAGATGGCAACCTGTAGCCGGTGCAATAGACAATAGACAATAGGTGCTGGAGTAGGCCATTTGGCCCTTCGAGCCAGCACCACCATTCATTATGATCATGGCTGATCATCCACTATCAGTATCTTGTTCCTGCTTTATCCCCATAACCCTTGATTCCACTATCTTTAAGAGCTCTATCTATCTCTTTCTTGAAACTATCCAGAGACTTGGCCTCCACTGCCTTCTGGGGCAGAGCATTCCATATATCCACCACTCTCTGGGTGATGAAGTTTTTCCTCAACTCTGTTCTAAATGGCCTACCCCTTATTTTTAAATGGTGTCCTCTGGTTCTGGACTCACCCATCAGCGAAAACATGCTTCCTGCCTCTAGAGTGTCCAATCCCTTAATAATCTTATATGCCTCAATCAGATCCCCTCTCATCCTCCAAAACTCAAGTGTATACAAGCCCAGTCGCTCCAATCTTTCAACATATGATACTTCCGCCATTCTGGGAATTGACCTTGTGAACCTACGCTGCACTCCCTCAATAGCAAGAATGTCCTTCCTCAAATTTGGAGACCAAAACTGCACACAATACTCCAGGTGCAGTCTCACCAGGGCCCTGTACAGCTGCAGAAGGACCTCTTTGCTCCTATACTCAATTGTTATGAAGGCCAGCATGCTATTAGCTTTCTTCACTGCCTGCTGTACCTGTATGCTTGCTTTCATTGACTGATTTACAAGAACACCTAGATCTTGTTGTGCTACCCCTTTACCTAACTTGACTCCATTGAGATAGTAATCTGCCTTCCTGTTCTTGCCACCAAAGTGGATAACCGCACATTTATCCACATTAAACTGCATCTGCCATGCATCCGTCCACTCAACTAGCCTGTCCAAGTCACCCTGTATTCTCATAACATCCTCCTCACATTTCACACTGCCACCCAACTTTGTTTCATCAGTAAATTTGCTAATATTGCTTTTAATGCCTTCGTCTATATCATTAATATATATCGTAAACAGCTGCGGTCCCAGCACCGAACCTTGTGGTACCCCACTGGTCACTGCCTGCCATTCCGAAAGGGGCCCGTTTATCACTACTCTGTGCTGCAGTGATTCTGCAGAAGGATATAGGAAAACTAAGTATGTGGCCAACAACTTGGCAGATCCAGTATAAAGTGGGAAAGTGTGAGGTTATGCACTTTGGGTGGAAAGAACAGCACAGTTGAACATTAAGTAAATTGAGAAAGACTGTGGGAAGCTGCAGCATAGAATGATTTGGGAACTCTTGTGCACAAATCAAAAAAAGCCTGCATAAAAGTTCAACGTGTAAGAAGGAAGGCAAATAGAATATTGTCCTTTATACCAAAGGGAATGGAACTTAAAAATTGGAAGTTCTTGCTTAAACTATAAAAGGCATTAGTCAGACTACAGCTGGAATACTATGGACAGTTTTGAACCACTCATCAAAGGAAAGATGTACCACTATTAGAGGCAGTCCTGAGAAGGTTCACTAACCTGATACCAATTATGGATGGATTACCTCATGAGGTATAGTTGTGTAGGTTGGGCCTGTAATCAGTGGAATTTAGAAGAATGAAGGGCAATCTTATTGAAACATACAATGGGGGATTTCAAACAGTAGGTGCTGATAGGATGATTCCACTTGTAGGGAGAGTTTAGGGTCAGTGGGTACAGAGTATGGGGAATCTGTGAAATTCTTTACCTTAGAGGGTTGGGTTGTTAAGTATATTCAAGGATGAAAGAGACAATTTTTAATCAGTAAGGGAATCAAGGGTAATGGGGAAAGGCCAGGAAAGTGGACTTGAGGATTATCGGATCAGTCATTATCTGATTTAATGGCAGAGCAGACTCAGTGAGCTGAATGGCCTATTTCTGTCCCTATGTGTTATTGTCTTGCTGTAAAGGTTACTGATGCTAGAAATGAGTGGGAAAGTACAGATGGATGCTATTTACTTCATGAAGAGATTTGCAATGGAAACAAACAAAATGTGTGAGGTGCATTTAGGAATTCTGTCTGATTGAAGCATCTTGTTCCAATGTGGATACTGTAAGAAGAGATTAGATGATTGTGCTGAAAATGAATTATTCACAAAGTGCTGAGCCATGTCCCAGGAATGTAGGGGGTGAAGAAGCATTTTTCACCAGAAGGCATGATATACAAAACTCATCATGGACTGAGCAGCAGACACATCCTCCATTCTTTCCTTCCCATCTTAGCTTTCGGCTTGCCCAGATAGTGCTGCTGAATTTTCAAAGCTGATTAAAAGATTCTGCCTGTACCTGAAATCACTCTCAACTCAAACCTTGCCTCTCACCGCAGTAACCTATTTCTCTCTCAGTACCATTGGCAGGACCTTGCATTCCACTGAAATAAGCATCCACTTTCAGCACTAAACAGAAAACTCAGCAACAAGCATAAAAGTCTTTGCTCTATAACCCGAGTAACTAAGTGGTCATAACTCCAGCTATACTTTACATGGGCTTTTGATATCAGTGCCTGGCTCTTATGCCTGTTTGTAGACAATGTATAGGAATCAGCAGTTCTTAAAAACAGCATTTTGTTTATCTGGTGTTTAATTGTGCCAGCTCTTCACAACAGCTTAATGTGAAAGCCCCACTCTCTAACAGATCTCCAGTAACTGCCTGGGAGCAGCCCCATAAGTCAGTTGAATTATCTTAAAATATGTAGAAGGAATGAAAACATTGTTAGTCTTTGCAATCATCCAGTTGAGGAATGAGTACTAGAAGCAATATGAAAACAATAAGAAAAGTTAATTGTGGAAACCAACAAGCTGAATCAAAAGAATGTTTGTCTTAGCTATATTGACTGAAGAAGATTGAGTGTTAGATGAAGGGATAAATTGGACAGGATATGATTCGGAAAATATCAGGAAATGGCACATGTTTTCAATTAACTCTTCAGAAATGTCAATCGTAGACACAGTTCTCAGAGTTAGTTAAAGTGGCCCAGGAGCGTGTAACATTTATCGTATAATTGTTCTAAATTCTTATCAATTTAAAATTTATTTTTCAGCATTTTGGTCGAAGTTTCCATGATTGAGAGTCATGTAAATTGCATGAAATGATGTTCTTGGTCATCTTTCTCCATCTCCCTTTCTGTCTTTTAGCACTTTCTTTCCTTCCCTATGAAACTTCCTGAGCATTCTTTTGAAACATTAAAGCTTCTGTTTAAATTCCAGTTCTTAACATGCAGTTATTTGTTCCAGCCACCCCTGATTCACCCTGAGATACACATGGAAATGATGCTGAAACGACCCTGAAACTGTCATCAAACGTGACGGTTCCCTATTTGGCGGTTTCTGAACAAATGAAAGTCATCAGTATGTTTGTTCCAAAAGGCAAACCAGCTCAACTCAGATGAGCTGAATTGGAACAAATCCAAATGCTGGCAAACCACCTCCACATAGTTCAAATTAGACCAAATTTGCATTCAGTTGATTCTGGCATTTATTCATACCACAGTCCAGCTCTGAGATATGACAAATATTGTTTATTGGTTGTTCATTAATAGAAAGACTTGATGAAGTCCTCGCTGTGTATGAAGTGTGAGAAACAGAGTCTGCCATAATTCTGTCTCAGCGACAGCTTTAACTGCCAGGATACATTTTTCATGGGTTACATCTAAATTGAAATGATAAACACTGAGGGAAAGTCTTTCCAGCAGACTTCAGGAGGTGGGGAGTTGCTACTGAGGGGTACATTTTGGCGACAAGTAATGTTAATTTCCCTGTCGCTTAGCTAATGGCAGGAATAAATCCCCAAACAAAACAAACTTCTTTGATGGTGCCCTGGTGATAGATCCCAGTAAATGAAGGAGAAGAGAATCCGAAACGGCCACTGTAGATTGAATGTGATAGGATCAGTCAGTGCTCGTCACGAAACAAGCGCTCTGCAATTGCTGCTGTACCAACTGAAAACAGCACTTGAGCAAAGAGCAGTGCAGATGATGCACAGGTCAAATCTATTCACTGCTGGGAATTAGACAGGCAGATTTCAGTCCTGAATGATTGGTGAGTCCACTCCTGTCCTGCCAATCAAAAGATTGTAACAGCAACTCATAGCTCCAATTCAGCATGAGGGGAGGAAGCACATAAAAGGCACTCTGTATTTTACACCTCAGTCAATCCCCTCTGGCAATACACAGAAGTCTATCAAGAGTGAGGGCAGTTTCCAGGATAAGTGGTTTTAAAGCAAAGAGGGCACAGTATAACTGGACCAGGGCACAAAGGTGTAATTTTAAAGTAACAGGGTGTAGAGCTGGATGAACACAGCTGGCCAAGCAGCATCAGAGGAGCAGGAAAGCTGACGTTGCAGGCCTAGACCCTTCTTCAGAAAGGCATTTTCTGAAGAAGGATCTCGGCCCGAAAGGTCAGCATTCTTGCTCGTCTGATGCTGCTTGGCCTGCTGTGTTCATCCAGTTCTACACCTTGTTATCTCAGATTCTCCAGCATCTGTAGTTCCTACTATCTCTGCAATTTTAAAGTCCTGTGTTCTGTCACTGTTTTGAATGACACTTTTTTGATATGGTTAAGGCTAAACAACAGCATTTATGGCAATTGTGAAGCCGAGAAGTGGAATTTCTTGCAGAATGCAGAATGCAGTGCAGCGCAAGATAATGGGAAGATATAACACTGAAGCACTACATAACAGAGGAGGGATTGTAAATTCAGCATGTCCAACTACTTGAACCAATTTCTATTACACATACAGGCAGAAAATTGTATAATGAGTAAAGCTACACACCAGAAATAAGACATTTTTGTCAGGAAGTGCAAAGAGATATTCAATTTTTCTGATGATATCCACAGATACATTTAAAAGCAAATATTCAAATAATATGCTTGTATCAAACAGATAAGGGACGGTTTGGTGCAGAGAGGAGCTAAGTTTCCTCTGCCTTGTGCTGGAGGTATTTTCCTTCCAGGATGTGAAACAGGGAAAAAGTGTTGGAAATTTGGAAGTTTCCTGCATTACATTTCAGCTCATTTCTGCTTGCTTTTTTTCAACTTAAAAAAGAGATATTCAAGCAGAGAAAACCTGTTGAATTGAAACATTTCAATAGGAATTCAAGGGAAATATAAACAGTCTTTTAAGTTGAAATATTTGCCATGATGCTGGTGTTATCCTCCAACTCTTCAACAAAGTGCAGAGGCATGAGATTAACATCGACACCTTCAACAATATTCTGCTCAACCTTGCTTCCCAGAGAATCATGAAAAACTATTAAACTTCTGATAGAATGGGGATAAGCAGGTATACCCAAAGCACAGCACAGAGTAATTGGACACTGCAGGGTTTGTAGAAGGCGTGTCTAAATAGCGGATAGATTCAGCAATCTGCAGCATCTTCAATTTACCTCAACAATTACTGAATAACAGTCATTAATAGTAAAATATTACTGCACCTCAACAACATTGGTATTGCCAGCAGTTCAACCTCAGTATAAAATAGATCAAAAACTTATACACCCCAAATTTACAGTTTGAAAAGATGCGTTCAATTATTAAATTGCAGTTACGCTCTGAATCTGCCGTTTGGATGACTCCCTGGTGTCTCAAATGATGTACACTCTCCTGCCTCACAGTATTTGTTCATGCTCCTACTTTTTGCAGACCTACATTGGCTTCCAGTTAAGCAATGCCTCGATTTTAAAATTCCCAGCCTTTGTCTGCAAATCCCTTCTTGGCTTCCGTTCAACCTTTTCCTGTGACCTCCTCCAGCCCTCTGTGAGAAGTATGTTAATCTAATTCTCGTTCTTTGCGCAGTCCTGAACATGACTGACTGACAATTAATAACCATAGTGCCAGCTACCTTGGCCCCAAAGCTTTGCTTTGTAACATACCTGTGAAATACACTGGGACAGTATATCACATTCAGGCTTTACACAAATGAAAGTTGTGCTGGCACTGGGTTGCCGGTGGTAAGTAGCGGTTTATATCTAGCATCCTGATCAGTAAGGTGACAGTAACAGGTACAAGCTCGTTTTCTCATCTTTGTCATTCCTTCTTGCTCCAGCCTTTGTATCTTGTTAAAAGCCGATTTTATAATTTAGAGGAAATCAAGAAGGTTCACACCACCAATCGCATGAATATGACTTGCTTCCATTTGCTTCCTACACCTTGGAATGCAGTTCATAGTTCCTTGAAAGTGGAGTAACAGGTAGACAGGATCATGAAGAAGGCAATTAGTATGCCTGTCAACACAGTGAGTATAGGAGTTGGTAGGTCCTGTTGTGGCTGTACAGGACATTAGTTAAGCTACTTTTGGAATATTGCAAGCAATTCTAGTCTCTCTCCTATAGGAAGGGTGTTGTGAAACTTGGAAGGGTTCAGAAAAGATTTACAAGGATGTTGCCAGGTTGGAGGGTTTGACCGAGAGGGAGAAGCTGAAAAGGGTGGGGTTATTTTCCCTGGAGCATCAGAGTCTCAGGGGTGATCTTATAGAGGTTTATAAAATCATGAGGGGCATGGTGAGGGCAAATAGATATGGACTCTTCCCTGGGGTGGGGGTGTCCAAAACTGGACGGCATTGATTTAAGGTGAAAGGGGAAAGATTTAAAAGGTATCTAATGGGCAATTTTTCATGGAGAGGGTGGTGCGTGTATGGAATGAGCTACCAGAGGAAGTGGTGGAGGATGGAACAATTACAACATTTAAAAGGTATTCTGGGTGGGTATATGAACCGAAAGGATTTAGAGGGACATTGGCTAAATGCTGGCAAATGGGACTAGATTTATTTAGGATATCAGTCAGAATGGACGAATTGGGGTGAAGGATCTGTTTCCGTACTGTATCAGTGATAATGGGAACTGCAGATGCTGGATGCCATCTGATGAAGGGTCTAGGCCCAAAATGTCAGCTTTTGTGCTCCTGAGATGCTGCTGGGCCTGCTGTGTTCATCCAGCCTCACATTTTATTATCTTGTTTCCATACTGTACGTGTCTTTGACTGTGTAAGTACACTTCGCTGTAATGAATGCCATATTTTAGCGATGATCTGTGTAAAGAAATTTCTCCTGAATTATCTACTTGATTTGCTAGTGATTATCTTATATTTATGGCCCCTAGCTTTGGTCTCCTCCACAAGTTGAGAGACCTTTCCTCCACATGTTGACCCTTTTTCATAATCTTAAAAACCCAGTCACTCCTTGGCCTTGTCTCATTCATTCTTTAAGCACTGCAGCCTCTTTAATGTTTCCTGATAATTAGAGCCTCTCACATGTGTTCCCACTTAAGGTTTGCAAAACACTAGACATTCAAGTGATAGAAATGTTTAGAATGCTTTAAAGGACTGTAGCTATTCGTGGCCTTTTATTGGTGCAAAGGTTTTGATATCAGTTCTGCTAGTCATCAACCCTTCTGCGCAGAGTAAAAATAATTTTCATCGAGTAATGGAATTCGAGACAACTCTCGTAATTTGAATGTGTAGGACCTACTAAAGAGATTTGCCCGTGCTGAGTTTTGTGGAACAAGAGTCAATATTCAATACCAATGTGTACTTTATGAATTCTGTGTCAAATATGTTCATTTTTAACAAACTGTGGCAATGACAAACAGGCTAATAGAGTGAGCTACAACTGCATTGCAAACAGAGATACAGTCATGGAAACCAAATGAAATTAGTGAACTGAGACTGAATTATAAGGCACCACAAGGGACTTGGAAGTATGGTGTTTGAGCAGACACTGGTGTTGTTAAATATTCCACTCTCTGCCGTATAAGATAGTTGGTACCAATGCTCATAACCAAGGCTTAACAGAAGCTGTCCCAATTCCTACAATAAAACGAGAGGAGAGAGAGTGTACTGTGCTGTATTTACTTTGAATCAGAGATGTTACAGCGGTTCATCAAATGCAGCAGAGTCTACATCGATAGGAACTTAGGAACAGGAGGAGATCATTCAACCTCATGAGCCTGCTCCACCATTCAATGAGATCAGGGCTGATCTGTGGCCTAACTCCATTCACCTGCTTTTGGCCCTTATCCCTTAATACCTTTGCTTAACAAGAATGTATCCACCTCAGTTTTAAAATTAACAACTGATCCAACATCCATTGATGTTTATGGAAGAGAGTTCCAAATATCTACTATTCTTTCTGCATAGAAGTGCTTCCCGACATCTCTACTGAACGCTCTGGCCCTATTTCTCACAGTGTGCCCCAAGTTCTAGAATCCCCAACCAGTGGAAATAAATTATCTACCCTACCTTTTCTTGCTAATATCTTGATGAGATCACCCCTTAACGTGCTAAATTCTAGAGAAAGCAGGCCAACTCAGATCAAGACCTTTGGCATCATGCATGGCAATTGACAACAAGAGTGTCACATGTTCACAACTGAGCATATTGTTTTCAATGAAAAGGTATCTTAGGATAGCTGAATCTTACCAGTTCTATGGAGATAAACGGGGAGGCAGGAAGATTGAGAAAAGTCAAAGGAAGGTTCTGAGTAGCATGCTTGACATCTCACAGAGCATGTGTCATTTTGCTAGCAGTGAGAAAGAAATCCACCATCCTGACAACAAATGATCCACCGACTAGCCAATTAAGAGTGCTTTCCTGCTTCTATTGGCAAGGTATCAGCGGCTGAGGAGCCCACTGGCAGGTAAACAATGGCTCAGTGGTTAGCACTGCAGCCTCACAGCACCAGGGACCCGGGTTCGATTCCACCCTTGGTCAACTGTCTGTGTAGAGTTTGCACATTTTCCCCGTGTCTGCGTGGGTTTCCTCCGGGTGCTCAGGTTTCTTCCCACAGTCCAAAGATGTGAAGGTTAGGTGGATTGGCCATGTTAAATTGCCCATAGTGTTCAGGGATTGGTCTGGGTGGGATAGTCTGAGGGTTGGTGTGGATTTGTTGGGCTGAAGGGCCTGTTTCCATTCTGTAAGTATTCTTTAATACTATGACTCTAAACCCCAGTCTTCTGCCCAGGGTCTGGTGGGGCATGTGGCTCTCTGTACTTGACAATCTTTGTAGGCATAGAACTTTAGAGCAGGGAGGTAATGTTGAATTATCAATTTGGTCACAACTGTGTGCAGTTCTGGTCACCTCATCACAGAAGAGGAGGGAATTACACAAAAGGAGTTACAGGCGCAATTTACGCCAATGTTGTCAGGGTTGGAAATAGAAAGATCTGATCAGCTGAGATTATCCTCTTTGGATCAGAAGGAGATGAAGGGAGATTTGATTGAGTTGTACAAAAATTGTGAGGGATTTAGATAGACCTGACAGAAAGTGCCCATTTACCCGAGCAGAGAGAGACCAGTGTTTAGGAGGTATCAATTTACGGTGACAAGTACAAAGATTGAAGAGAGATGAGGAAAGGTTTTCTTCACCCAGGGGGTGATAGGGGTCTGGAAACCACTGCCTGAGAAGGTTGTAGAGACAGAAACCCTCAACTTATTTAAAAGGCATCTGGATTTGCACCCCAAGTATCTAAACATCAGGGCTATGCAGCAGATACCAGAAAGGGGGAGTAGACTGGGTAGCTTGTTTATTGCTAGCACAGCCACAATGGGCTAAGTGGCTGCTTTTGCATCATGAAACGTTCGATCCTCTTATTCTTTGGTGAAAAGAAGGTGCCTGGCACAAATTAAATGCCCTCCCCCTTCCAGCACTACTGGCTCTGCCCATCTTTAGCTACCAGCCTTCCTTGTTGTATCAGGTCATGTCTGGCAATCGTCACTCCCCCATACACTGGTTGGAAGGACTTACATTCAACAGTGTGCCCTGAACCTGCTGACGCAGTCCCAGCACTTCTCTAACAGTATCACCCAGATATCTCTTTTGTAATTGATTCCCAGTTACCCTCTAATGTATTCTCCACACTGGATAAGAATAGGATTAGTATCACTCTAATAATGGATAATGTAGATAAAGCTGACAACCCACACAAGGGCACACAAATGTAGCATTTTAAGATCCAAACACTTTAAAAGTCATGTGTGCAAGCACGTGCATGTGCTGACAAAACTGGGGTTAGTTGGAGTAACAAACAGTTGCTGATGCTACCAGAACAGTCTTGATATCTTTGGTTATTCAGAATGTACATGACAATGAATACAATTTTCTTTCAAGTTTTTTGAATAAAAAGGGGGGGTGTTTGGATTGAACAGCAATAGTGTAAAATATTTTTCCTAGTTTACTGTAATCATGTGACCATGAGGACCATGCACCAGAGGCAGACATCTTCACATCACTTGAGTAAAGATATTGTGTTGAATACACTGCTGTGTTATACATTTGAGATATATTTATCCTTCCAAATATACTTTCTTTCCCTCTTAACAGTGCTGACTGTTGCTGTGATGAGTTTCCTGTCATCACAAGGTGATTTTCCAGCATTTCGTCCGGTCTTGTTTTGTGGTTATTGAACTATGTTTGTTACTCCAACTAACCCCAGTTTTGTCTGTACATGTACATGCTTGCACACATGGCTTTTAAAGTGTTTGGATTGTATAATAGTACATGTGTATGCCCATGTGTAGGTTGTCAGCTTTATCTCCATTATCGATTATTAGAGTGATGCGCTCTCAGGTTCGCTTCTGAAATTTCCTCAGCTGACTCTGATGGTTTACACTGTTGCCTCAGACACCTCTTTCCTTTTGGTGCTCTAGCTGTGTCTGGCAAATCAATCTTTTCATTTTGTGACTTCAGCATCAAGGTTCTTCTGTTTTCCTAAAGTCAAATCCTCCGTCTTGCACTGTTTGTTTGTCTACTTATCAGGCAATGTGGCCTGTGAGACCTTGTAATTCTCTACTGGAGCATTTGGTGTGATTAGTCTGAGCTTTCAGCTCGATTCTGCTGAAATGGGTGGCTTCAGCTTTGTCTCTCCTACCTGGAATTCCAGATCTTCACTCCCGTCGCAGTAATGGGCTACTTTGCCCTGTCAGGGTGAGCACCGTTCTGTCAGAGTCACATCTTTATCTTCCAGGGATAATGGGAGCTGCAGATGCTGGAGAATCCGATATAACCAAGTGTGGAGCTGGATGAACACAGCAGGCCAAGCAGCATCTCAGGAGCACAAAAGCAGACATTTCGGGCCTAGGCCTCCAGGTTTTCTCTTTTGGATTATCATTGGGTATAACTTCACACAGGCCTGCACACAGGAAGAAGCACCAGTGTCTGTCTGGCCCTTCAGCGATTTGATGCTCCTGTTCCGCTGTCTTCTTGTGCAAAACTATTTCACTCCTTTTGCTTTAATGCTCCTGATCTGATTTACAATGTTGATTGAATCATCTGGATCTTCACCTGACATCACTCTAATTGCCACACTTGAGTCATTGTCTGACATCTTTTCAGCAATTGTCTTTATAGGCTTGCTTGTCTGTTTCCTTGTTAAACACTTGCATGCAAAATAGCTGAGCTCCTGCAGTTAAAACATGGTTTGCCCTGCACTTCATTTGCTTTATGCAATGATTCCCACAACATTTGCAAGTTGTCCCTTAAGTTTGATCTTTCCTGTTAGTTCTCATAGAATCCCTACAATGTGCAGACAGGCCGTTCGGTCGAACAAGTCCACACTGAACCTCAGGGCATCCCACCCAGTCCCATCCCTCTATAACCCACCTAATCTACACATCCCCGAACACTGCAGGCAATCCACCATCTTTGATCTGTGGGAGGAATCCAGAGCAAATCCACGCAGACACGGGGAGAATGTCCAAACTCCACACAGTCAGTTGCCCAAGAGTGGAACTGAGCCCAGGTCCCTGGCGTTGTGAGGCAGCAGTGCTAACCAATGTGCCACCATGCCACCCACCTTGTAGACGTTTGTTGGTTTTCTCCACACAATTGCATTTGCGAGGTTTCGGCTGCTTAGTACATAGTGGTTGGGTGCCAGCTTCTTATCACCATAAAGCACAGGCTGGAGCTGTTTCTCGATGGTGAACCAGCTCCCTGTTCTCCCATGTATGTGCTGGAGATTTTGATTTACACGCTTAGAACTTCTGTACATTTATAACTTCTGTAAGAGTCAAATTTTCTTAGCGACTGCATTGTCATCGGTGTAATCTCTTATACCCAACATGTTTTGTGATTTAGGAGAGAGGCAGTCGAGTACTGGAAATGTCACTGGACCAGTAATCCAGAATTCCACGTTATGTTCCGGGGAGACAAAGAAACTGCAGATGTTGGAGTCCGAGTAGACTAACAGGAGGCTGGAAGAACACAGCGAACCAGGCAGCATCAAGAGGGAAGGAGCAGTCACCATTTCAGGTATTATCCTTCTTTAGGACTAATGTTCTGAGGACATGTGCTTGAATCTCACCATGTTAGATGGGGATTTCAACTCAATAAATAAAAAGCTGGTCTAAAAGTCATCGTGTGAAAACCCATCTGGTTCACTAATGAGCTTTAGGGAAGGAAATCTGCCATCCTTACCTGGTCTGGCCTACATGTGAGTCCAGACCCAAAGTAATGTGGCTGACTCCTAACTACCTCCAGGCAATTAAGGAAGAACAATAAATACTGACCCAGTCAGTAAAACCTGTACCCCGTGAAAAGTATGTTATTCTTTAATTTTCTCATCTTTTACTTGCAGAAATCACAGGCTTCAGTCAGTTCAGTTATGTATTGATCAACAGACTCCACTTCCCCTTGGTCAGTAACACTGAATAGATACTGTTCAAATTTCGCATTCACTTGGGGCTAAAAATGGGCCATCAAAGCTTATAAAATTTCTGCCTGGTGTTTTTTTCTGCTCATTAAGGAAATTTAAGACATAACAATGTAATTAATATTTAGAAACAGTCTCTTCCCAACAGTGACAGAAGTGACAGAAGGGAGGAGGTGTTGGAGACTTTGGCCTTGATCTTTGAGTCCTCATTGTCTACAGGTTTAGTACCAGAAGACTGGAGGGTTGCAAATGTTGTGCCCTTGTTGAAGAAGGGCAGTAGGGATGACCCAGGTAACTATTAGACCTGTGAGCCTTACATCTGTCGTCGGAAAAGTTTTGGAAAGGATTATAAGAGATAGGATTTATAATCATCTAGCAAGCAACAATTTGATTAGAGATAGTCAGCATGGATTCGTCAAGGGCAGGTCATGTCTCACAAACCTCAATGAGTTTTTTGAGAAGGTGACCAAGCGTGTGGATGAGGGAAGGGCAGTTGATGTGGTGTACATGGACTTCAGTAAAGCCTTTGATAAGGTTCCACATGGTAGGCTATTGGAGAAAATACAGAGGCACGGGATTGAGGGAGATTTAGCAGTTTGGATTAGAAACTGGCTTTCTGTAAGAAGGCAACAAGTGGTGGTTGATGGAAAATATTCAGCCTGGAGTACAGTTACTAGTGTTGTGCCTCAAGGATCTATTTTGGGACCACTGCTGTTTGTCATTTTTATAAATGACTTGGACGCAGGCATAGGTGGATGGGTTAGTAAGTTTGCAGATGACACTAAAGTCAGTGGAGTGGTGGACAGTGTGGAAGAATGTTGCAGGTTGCAGGGAGACTTGGATAAACTGCAAAATTGGGCCAAAAGGTGGCAACTGGAGTTTAATACGGATAAATGTGAGGTGATTCACTTTGGGAAGAATAATAGGAAGGCAGAATACCGGGTCAGTGGAAAGATTCTTGGTAGTGTGGATGTGCAGAGGGATCTTGGTGTCCATGTACATAGATCCCTGAAAGTTGCCACCCAGGTTGATAGTGCTGTTAAAAAGGCTTACGGTGTGTTAGGTTTTATTGGTAGAGGGATTGAGTTCCGGAGCCGTGATGTCATGCTGCAACTGTACAAAACGCTAGTGAAGCCTCATTTGGAATATTGCGTGCAGTTCTGGTCGCCCCATTACAGGAAGGATGTGGAAGCATTGGAAAAGATGCAGAGGAGATTTACCAGGATGTTGCCTGGTCTGGAGCGCAGGCCCTATGAAGAAAGGCTGAGGGACTTGGGTCTGTTCTCGTTGGAGAGAAGGAGGCTAAGAGGGGATTTAATAGAGACATACAAGATGATCAGAGAATTAGATAGGGTGGACAGTGAGAGTCTTTTTCCAAGGATGATGACTTCAGCTTGTACAAGGGGGCATAGCTACAAATTGAGGGGTGATAGATTTAGGACAGATGTCAGAGGCAGGTTCTTTACTCAGAGAGTGGTAAGGGCGTGGAACGCTCTGCCTGCCAATGTAGTTAACTCAGCCACATTAGGGGCATTTAAACAGTACTTGGATAAGCATATGGATGATGATGGGATAGTGTAGGGGGATGGGCTTAGATTACTTCACAGGTCGGCGCAACATCAAGGGCCGGAGGGCCTGTTCTGCGCTGTATTGTTCTATGTTCTATGTTCTATGTTATATGTCATGGCTTCCACCTGCTCTCGTTGCTCAACAAATCCATTCGACCATTGTGCATGGAATAAATTTCAATTTTGCTTCCTATCCCCTATCATTTGATCAGGAGCTGGTAGGGTAAAAATTGCAACAATTTTCTTTTAGCCAGTATTTTAACTGTGGCACGTTTGATTTTCATTTCTTTCTGTAGCAGCCCATAGTTTTGCACATTCTTGTGTTTCCTAATTAATAGAAGAGCCTTCTTACAGCTCTACAACACTCACTTCAGTGCCTCTTCTGACACTACAGTTCAAGAGTACATCACAGCAGTATGTGCATCATGAGGACCTTAATCAAGTAATTACAAGGTATCTGCCTTCACTGTTTGTTTCACACAGTAGAATTCACATGACTACAGCAAACCAGGAGGGGCATTTGCACATGATTGCATTTCAATTCAAACAATTTACACTTTGGAAAAGTGTATCTGACTGCAATTAAGTCAAACAGAGTTTTTCCAAAGCTGAAAAAGGTAGGGATGATTGGCATTTTAAGGGACAAGTCCAATATTGATTTTTTTTATGACCAGTGAAGAGGACAAATGAGGTATTTTGATTCACACATTCCCTAATCAAGTTGCACCTCCATTACTGCAAAACATTATAGATTCTATGACAATCGTAATGCTTGTGTTGGTTGATTGACTCATGAACTATTACACATCACTTGTAATTTGACAACAGCTTAAAATTCACAGAAACACGGATGGTAATGGGCTGGAAATAATCCAACATGGGTACTTCAAAAATATCACCAGCTAGTTTATTTTCATTTTCATTTTTTCAAGTTAGCGTGCAGTGGGATCATTTCTAGCTAATGCTGGCATGTGGCAGATGCCATTTCTGCTTCTGAGCTAAGGTGTATTCTAACAAAGCATAAGTAGTAAACTGTCAGGCTTCTGCACAATGGTTACAACAGCAACAAGCCTAGAGTGAATCTTGTTTTCACCATTTTCACAGAAGGACTCTTCCCAGATAGTGAGTATATCTTGCAATTCCCATGACACTGTTGTATGTTCAGCGTGATTTAAATATGTAACACCTTCCGAGAGTATCTACAAGCCAGAATTCCATTACTGCTTTCACGCAACGTGAACATGCACCCTTGGGATCAGAGATGTAGTGTGCTCTGAAATGTGCAGTCCTCGGAAAACTTCCTAATAGAATTGCTGTGAACACAGAGTTAAGGTGTTAAATGTTTATCAGGGTAGCCTCCACTTTGTGCAACAGTGAAAATCAGATCTTAGCAGTTTGTTTTTTTCTGTTCATTCACAGGACTGATGGGGCTCTCTGGCGAGGCCAGCATTCGTTGCCCATCCCTCATTGCCCAGAGGGCAATTGAGAGTCAACCACATTGCTTTGGATCTGGAATCACATGTAGGCCAGACCAGGTAAGCCCAGCAATTTCCTTCCCAAAGGACATAAGTGAACCGGATGGGTTTTCCCCAACAGTTGTTTCACGGTCATCAGTACGTTCCTAATTCTAGAATTTCTCATTGCTTTCAAATCCCACCAACGTAGATCGTGGAACCTAGATTCCTAGAATAATTACCTGGATCTCTGGATTAACTGTTCATCAATAAAACCACCAGACTGTCACATCCCCTGTTTTACATCTCTCTGGTTTCTTATTTCCACCGCTGATTGACTACTGCCCATTTTACACTATTAGACAACTTCAAAAACTATCCTGGATCCTTCTTCTATTTTCTAATTAACAACAGATTACTTCATACTTTCACTGCAGGTGGGACTTGAACCTGAGCCCTGGGGACCGGGTATCACTACACCACAAAAATCCATGGCCTGGATCTTTGAATTTGGATAAGTCAATGAAGCCACACAAGTGGTAACTAGCATTATAATGTGTTCATGGCTAGGTGGCACTGCTGAATAACATACTACTCCTAGTCACTGTCTCACATAATGAAGGTAATGCAAATGATCTGGTAAAATAGTTGTTGAGAGGGCATTATGCCATTTTAAATATAGAAAGCATTAAAGAAACAAAACCTCAAGGGAGAATTATTCTTTTCAATTACATGACCAGCTCCTGTTTGCATTTCAGTTGCAGTATTTGTGTCTCAGAAATTTCTCACCCTACGCTCACAGTACATCCTCTGCTCTGTTGCTTTGTCCTACAGGCCATGTAGACTTTTTCCTGGCCGAGTGATGTGGAATACGCTCAAACTTCGGTTTATTTTGAGAAACCTTACTCTCAGTGAAACAAAAAAAGGCATGTGAAATCTTGTCAAACGGCTCTGTCACAGAGCACATTCAAAGCAACTTTTGTATGAAAAGACTGACCTAGCCCATTCTTTTGGACAGTGAGCTGTGTTAAATTGTTTACTTTTGCTTTTTGCATTTCTGTGTAGTAAGAGACAGAACTTTGTAAGCTTTATTTTGTGAGTGGAAACAGTTTACTTTAGAGCATAGAGCATAGAACAATACAGCGCAGAACAGGCCCTTCGGCCCTCGATGTTGCACCGAGCTGTGAACTAATCTAAGCCCCTCACCCTCATCCCATCATCATCCATATGCTTATCCAAGAACTGTTTAAATGCTCCTAATGTAGTTGATTTAACTACATTGGCAGGCAGGGCGTTCCACGCCCTTACCGTTCTGAGTAAAGAACCTGCCTCTGACATCTGTCTTAAATCTATCACCCCTCAATTTGTAGCTATGCCCCCTCGTACAAGCTGAAGTCATCATCCTCAGAAAAGGAATCTCACCATCCACCCTATCTAATCCTCTGATCATCTTGTATGTCTCTATTAAATCCCCTCTTATGTTCAGATTTTCATTTCTGGGATCATTCTCGTGAACCTCCTCTGAACCTGCTCCAGGGTCAGTCCATCCTTCCTGAGAATATGGGGCCCAAAACTACACACAATGAAACCTGACCAGAGACTTATAGAGTCTCAGAAGTACATCCCTGCTTTTATATTCAAATCCTCTTGACCACTGACACTCAAATTCACTAAAGATCATCAGACAGCACCTTCCAAACATAGAATCATAAAATCCCTATGGTGTGGAATCAGGCCCTTCAGCCCAAAGCATCCCACCCAGACCCATCCCCCACAACCTACCCAATCCACACATCCCTGAACACCACAGGCAAGTTAGCATGGCCAATCCACCCCAACCTGCACATCTTTGGACCCACGGCACTTCCATCTAGAAGGACAAAGGCAGCAGATATTTTACAACACCATGCCCTTCAATTTCCCTCTGAAGCCTCTCACCAGCCTGACTTGGAAGTATATCACTGTTCCTTCATAGTCACTGGGACAAAATCCTGGATTCCCTCCATAAGGACATTGTGGGTCAACTCACAGCTGGAGGACTACAGTGGTTCAAGAAGGCAGCTTACTCCCACCTTCTCAAGGGGGCAACTAGGGACAGGCAATAAATACTGGACCCACCCAGTGACATTAGCAGCTATTCATTCTCCCAGGCTGGCCTTTACCCGTCCTGTGTCTGCCCAGTTGTTTCTCTCTGTCTCTGGTCTTCTTCTCTACCTATTGTTTACTTATCACCCCTTCTCCAGAATATATACACCAGCATTTAGCAAGCTATAAATCAGTTCTGATGAAGGGTCTAAGCCTGAAACATCAGCTTTCCTGCTCCTTTGATGCTGCTTGGCCTGCTGTGTTCATCCAGCTCTACATTGTTTACAAAGTTCTTTACCTATATTTACAAGCTATTTTTAATCATTTATTTTGATACAATTGCTTCATGAGTATAATTGATGTGTTCATTTTTATTCTGTCCCATTTTTAATATCGTGTTTCCTTTTCACTTCTATTCCTGCATTAGCCACCTATTGTCTAAACATCGGAGTAAACAGGTGCTTCAAGGGATCAGCAAGAAATGCTCTTTAAAGATACACAAAACTGTATTAAATACATTGATTGTCACTCCAACTATGAACTCACTAAACCACCCAACCCCAGCCTGCAATCCTTCACAACAGGACATGTTTTCTGCGTAATTTAATCTCGGTTGAATATCAAATGAAAACCAAGATGGAAAAGCTTACAGGCAGTCCAAACAAACAAGGAACTCTACAAAGCAGTTGTAATCTCTGATCCAAAGGTGCATTTTCTGTGGGGTTGAGTACGAGGAGAACCACTCCCTAGTAGAGTCACACCTCCTCTCTGTATCACCAATCTTGTAAATCCTGAAATCACACGTAAAATGTTAAATCCCTCTGTTTACAAAAATGCTCCAGGACCTGCTGAGTTCCTCCAGCATTGTTTGCTGTAATGCAATTGAAACACGTGAACTTGCTTTTGAGTGTCAGAGTGAAGGGTTGGCTTTAGTCTTGATAACCTCAGAGATTGGTCATTGGTCATTACCAATGCAGGGTGGGTTCCTGCTAGCATTCAGAAACTTGCTTTAGATTCTCAAGAAATCTGCAGTGGAAATCTGACTGCAGCATCAGCACGAGTGAGAGTCAAGGATAAAGGCTCCCTGGACACATTTCAATCATTCAGTGCAAGGAGGCCGATACTGGGCAGCTTTTCTAGCCTTATGTTGGAGACTAGCTCCAAGGGATATGAAGTGAATGGACTACGAGGACATGTATGGATTAGCTAAAAAAGGAGGCTGACACTAGCAATAGTTCAGCTCATTTGGTCAAACAGATGGTTTCCTGTACTGGCTGCAGTCATCATGAAGGTCCTACTTTTTCAACCTCTCCCAAGGTGTGGTGATCCTCAGGTTAAACTCACCACCAGTCCTCTCTCTCTCTCTCTCTCTCTCTCTCTCTCTCTGGTACAGTGGTCACTTCCATTGGGCGTTGCACGAGGTGACAGATGACCTCACTGTTTGATTATTCCCACTGTTGTCACCATTCAATTTGGGATTTGAAAGCAAAGGAAAATCCAAGTCTACCTTCCTTTATCGGTTCTGGAAGACATTAGAATTTGTAGACCCAGTCAGTCCGGCTTCCATCAAGGCAACTTTCCCTTAGTTCCCTAATTCCCACTCACATGTTGTTCTAATGAAATGTCAGCTGTTTCTTTTTCTTGCCACATATTGAGGACTTAAACTCCCAATGTTTCAATGTAAGTTAAATCATTTTTTTCGGCTTGACAGGCATTTACGTTTTCATCTCATGCACCCTGTGTGAACTATACAATGTGATTCCCATTTTATTTCCTCCTGTACACCAACCAGCTGATGCTTTTAAAGTGACACACAATAATTCCTTGAGACTGTTACTTTTAGTCCACTTCTAAATTAGTTTCTCATTCGATTCTACCTCCATAAATTGGCAATTCAAAGTGAAATCACTTGCTTTCACACAATTCTTCATGTTCGATGCACAAGGGGTCAGCAGACATATGCCAGCATGTGACACATGCTGTGTTAAGCATCATGTTCAAAGACTTCAATCAAAAAATAGGCCTGGCTGGCACAGTCAGGAAGTGCGTTCTGTCATTTGGGAGAATAGTCTGTAAAAGCACAAGGAACGAGTTACGCAAGTGATTGGATTATGCTTGCCCTTCCTCAAAGCCATGCTTTTTCACTTCTGCTCTCAGGAGTTATGGAAGTTTTACCATAATGAACTTCTACGAGCGGTCTTAAGTTACAACCCAAGGGAGGCTAGAGCAGTTCGTAGAATGGGAAGAAACAGAAGGTGACACTGATAGCGAAAGATGAAATTGGATGAATGAAGGCTCAAATGGACCATCAGCTCTGAACTGATCTGACAAAGGCCTTTCTGCTTTCACTGTAACAAAGTGATCAAGGCTGGGGTGGGGAAGTATACATGAGTTATCTTGGGAAACTGTAGTCATTGAGTCATAGAGATGTACAGCACAGCACAGAACCTTAGGTCCACTTGTCCATGCCAAACAGATATCCTAAATTCATCTAGTCCCATTTGCCAGCATTTGGCTAATATCACTCTAAACTCTTCCTATTCATGTCCCCATCCAGATGCCCTTACAATGTTGCAACTGTACCAGCCTCCTCCACTTCCTCTGGCAGTTCATTCCATGCACGTACCACTCTCTGTGTGGAAAAGTTGCCACTTAAGTCCCTTTCATATTAAACCTATGCCCTCTAGTTTTGGACTGCCCTACCCTGGAAAAAGCCTAACTATTCACTCTATCCATGCCCCTCATGATTTTATAAATATCTATAAGATTGCCCCTCAACTTCCGACACTCCAAAGAAAATAGTCCCAGCCTATTCAGCCCCTCCCTATAGCTCAAACCCTCCAAAAGCTGCAAAATTCTTGTAAATCCTTTCTGCACCTTTTCAAGTTTAAAAATATCTTTCCTATAGCAGGACAACCAGAACTGAATGCAGTATTTCAAAAGTGGCCAAACCAATGTTACGTACAGCTGCAACATGACATCTCAACTCCTATACTCAATGCACCAATAAAGGCAAGTGTGCCAAACGCCTTCTTCTCTAACCTTGTCTACCTGTGACTCCACCTTCAAGGAACTATAATGTTGAGCTTAAAATGTCTTTGCTGAATATTAAAACAACGGGAGCCCCTAAGAAATATGAGCAAGAGTAGATCATTTGATGATCAAGCATGCTCTGCCATTCGCCAAGGTCAAGGGTGATCTGAACATATCCTCAACTCTACTTTGCTGCCTGCTCTCCATACAACCTGATGGATTGAAAATTGTTCTAACTCAGTCCGAAATAAATTCAATAAATTGGCTTCACTGCTTTCTGTGGAAGAAAATTCCAAAGAGTCACGACTCTCTACATGAAGAAATTTCTCATCTCCATTTTACATGGTAGATCCTATGGTAGACATGGTCACTTGGAATACTGCGTCCAGTTCTGGGCGCCCTATTATAGGAAAGATGTGGATGCTTTGGAGAGGGTTCAGAGGAGGTTTACCAGGATGCTGCCTGGACTGGAGGGCTTATCTTATGAAGAGAGGTTGACTGAGCTCGGTCTCTTTTCATTGGAGAAAAGGAGGAGGAGAGGGGACCTAATTGAGGTATACAAGATAATGAGAGGCATAGATAGAGTTGATAGCCAGAGACTATTTCCCAGGGCAGAAATGGCTAGCACGAGGGGTCATAGTTTTAAGCTGGTTGGTGGAAAGTATAGAGGGGATGTCAGAGGCAGGTTCTTTACGCAGAGAGTTGTGAGAGCATGGAATGCGTTGCCAGCAGCAGTTGTGGAAGCAAGGTCATTGGGGTCATTTAAGAGACTGCTGGACATGTATATGGTCACAGAAATTTGAGGGTGCATACATGAGGATCAATGGTCGGCACAACATTGTGGGCTGAAGGGCCTGTTCTGTGCTGTACTGTTCTATGTTCTATGTTCTATCCCTTATTTTTAACATATGCCTCTGCATTCCAGATTCCAACAGTAGTAAAACAGAAAAAGTTCACAGTTTCACCATGCTTTTGCATAATTTGAGGCTGAAATTCTAATTACCAAATTCCATTTGCTGATACAAGTACAGGGTTTTAGTAGTAGCATTCACTATTAGCAAAATCACACTTGTAATTTTACAGTAAAACAGCAATGCATTAACATAATGAAATGCTTTATAGTGTATCAGAATTAGGATATTTAGACATGAAATGCTTTTACCTGTTCTCTCAGAAACTGATTGGTAAGAAGCATGCTAATCTAGTGCATATGCTCAAAACTAAGATAATTAAAAAAGGACATATTGTGTGCTGTTCAAATTAATATATGCTGCCTGACTGTGTTATTTTAGCCAAAACGCATTTGATCCTACAGAAGCAAAATTTTATTTATTCAATCATGGGTTTTGCTCGCTGGACCAGCAGTCATTTCTCATCCTTGTCAGAATGGACTCAATGCATCGAAGGGCCCTTTCTGTGCTGTTTGACTCTATCCCTAGTTGACCATAAGAGGGTTGGGGTGAAACATAGACACATAGAAGACAGGAGCAGGAGGAGCTCTGCCATTCCTAACGATCATGGATGATCATCCAATTCAAAAGCCTAATTCTACTTTCTCCCCATAACCTTTGATACCATTCACCCAAGTGCTATATCTAGCCACTTCTTGAATACATTCAATGTTTTGGCAACAACTACTTCCTGTGGTAATGAATGCCACAGGCTCACCACTGTTTGGATGAAGAAATGTCTCCTCACCTCCATCCTAAATCATCTACCTTAATCTTCAGGCTGTGACTCCAAAAACCAAAACCATTCTCCTTTGTGCCAAACATGATTTCAACCAGCAGAGACTTTTCTTGCTGTTCCCCCTTTTTCCTCCAAGTTATCTCCCTTTATGAGTATTATCATCACCTTTCACACATATTACCTCCAGATAACATTGACCAGCTCATCAATTTGGCAAACTGCTTAGAATTTAATGTCCTGGGACTATTTTGGTTGCAGAACTACCCTCTGAGGATAGCTATTAATAAGTTAAAAGCTACATTCTATCAATGTATGTCCCATCTTTGACATGGATTGCGAAAATGCCAAAAACTAAATGTGAAAGTTCACAGAATAATGCAAAAGATAAAGTAATGAACAAACATGAAGAAAATGAACAGATGAGTTAAAAGCAGAGATTTCATGAGCAGCACAGTACAAAAGCAAAATATTACGAATGATAGTTTTCTGGTCATGTTTGGTAGTGTTTTTCTTAGTTACTTATACTGGTAATAGATTGTGGATATTATAATTATTAAGCTACAGTAGCTTCATGACTAATGAAAATATTTTAAAACTTCGCAGAGTCACAAAACGTATGCTGAAAGCCTAGAATCCACTTAACTGTGACTCCTGGCCAGCAGGCGGACTTCCCTACAATTGCTAGCAGTCTAAACATAAAAATTAAAAAGGAAGACTATAACACATAATTATTGTTAATGCAACAATGTCAAATGACACCATTACCCTTACCTTCACGAGGCCCCATTTTCCCAATGCTCTATTTTTAAATCACTTGACGATATGTTTCTGATAAATTCCTTTGTGTCCCATTTCAGTGCAATTGTTGAATCAGAAATTTGACAGAAAGGCACTGTTAAATGCAGTGAAAACTCCAACCTTGTGGAGGTAAGGATTGCCTGGACACCATGTGTCATGTACAGACATTCATGAGCTAAACCTTGATTTTCTCAGGTTAAAAAAAAACACAAGTATTTCAGACTTTGCTTGAAAAATCAGAGGAAACCTTTATCACTTATTTATGGCATCACAGCAGACATTTCTCTCTTACTCCCTCAAGCCTCAACCAACATCACAAAATTAATCAATGAGCATTTTCCCTCACAAAGGACATAAAGCTGAATTTAAATCCACTGACTGTGGTATTAAAGTTGAGTCTGATACACTGGAGTAAAGCCAGTGATGTTAATTGACCATGATTCAGAGTAGAAAGGGTAATTTCTGATGTCTAAACACTGCCAGCCTAAATTGCCAGGAAAGAGCATCAGCTGAGGAGCCAGACAGGAGCTGCATGCTGACACTTTCCTTGTGTATGTTTGAATTACTGTTCCTTATTAACACGGTGATCTCTCCAAGTCTGCCCCTTGCACCTGTCTGTAAGGTGATAACTCCGACTCCCTTCAGAGCATAACCCTGCTACAAAATTAACCCAGTTTCTGTGAGTAAGGCTGTCAGCTAAACTAGAGACAGGCTGTCTCTTTCGTGTCACACGTTTTCTGAATCAAAAAGTTGCTGGGCCACAGTACATTTTCCAAAGCAGGATTGTAAACTTTATTCTTTTGTGCATTGTTGGCCTCACTGGCCATTCTTAATGAACTGACCAGCCCATTTTAGGGGCTGATAAGAGCCAAATAGCTTCAGGTAAGAAGAATTTTTCTCCCCCTGCAGCATATTTGTGGCCCAAAGGGTTTTTAATGACAACTTCATGGTCACTATTACTAAGATGAGTTTCCAACTATTGTTCATTTAGTTCACATTCCAGCAGCTCCTGTAGTGAGATTTGAGCCTATTTCTCCAGAACAGTAGTCTGAGCTACTAATCCAGTGAAATTACAACTTCACCAACATCTGTTCTGAGTACTAAAAACACTCAGAGACAACACCAATCAAGACATAACATGACTGTAATGTCTGGTACTGACTGAAATAAGGAATGCACAAAGGAGTTAGATTGTTTGTCCCTTGAGCTTGCTATAATATTTCATAGGCTTATGCCTAATACTCCATCTCATTTCCACTGTCATGCCTGATCCACATATGCCTTTATTTTATAAGGACTCCAGGTCCATTTCAGGCATACATCATTCCCTTAGTTCTTACAAAGCCTACTTTGAATCCTGTGAGCACCCAGCACTCCTGCACCGTCAATGGCTCCTTACCAAGCCCTGATGTCAAAGCTCTCGTCTTTATTTTCAAATATCTGATGTTCAGTGTCGATAATTGTGTGGTAGGATACTTCGGTAGGGAGAACAGGACGATCGCTTCTCACATGGAAGGTGCAAGTCCAGGTGGGGTAGGGGAACGAAGGATCTCAGTATATACAGACATTAATCACTGAAGGTCACGTGACATGTTAGCAAGGCTACAAAAATATGCGAAGTAAGCAAAAGACTTTACCGCTCTTTCCTCCTTTAAGGCAAGCCTTGAGATATGCCTCTTTGAACAAGCGATCGTCCTTGTGTCTGCATGTTGCTGGGTATGGAAGATTTGAGATATAAAGAAACGCTGGATAGGCTGAGGCTTTTTTAACTGAAGGGTAGCAGGTTGAGAGGTGACGGGTTTATATAGAGTTAATGGTAGGTGTCTATTCACTAGTATGGAAGGTTTCAAAACTAGGGAGCACATTTTTTATGGTGAGAGGAGAGAGATTTAAAAAAGACATTGGGGCAAATCTTTTACACGGAGGGTGGTTTGCATGTGGAATGAACTTCCTGAGGAAGTGGTGGATGTGGTTCCAGTTGCAATGCTTAAAGGACATTTGGATAAGTACATGAATAGGAAATGTTTGGAGGGATATAGGTCAGGTGCAGGCAGTGGGACTAGTTTAGTTTGGGACTATGTTTGGCAATGGATTGGCTGAACTGAAAGGTCTGTTTCTGTGTTGTATGATTCGATGACTAAGAGTCTATGTAGCAAGGCCAGCCTTTCTTTGCCCATCCCTAACCTCAGAGGGCAGTTAAGAATCAATCCCATTGTTTAGAGTTCTGGTAAAGGGTGACTAGACTCGAAACATTAACTCTGCTTCTCTCTCCTCAGATGCTGCCAGATCTGCTGTGATTCCCCAGCACTTTTGGTCTTTGTTTCACATCACTTTCTTTTGCTGATCCATGGCCCTAGCAACTCGGAGTTGCACTGAGAGATAGCAAACACTGAAGATGCCGGAGTCAGAAATAACATAGTGTGGAGCTGGAAGAACACAGCAAGCCAAGCAGCATCAGAGGAGCAGGAAAGCTAATGATTCGGGTTGGGACCCTTCTTCAGAAATGGAGAGGAGAAAGGGAGCTCAGAAATAAATATAGAGCGGAGAATTAGGGCTGGGGAACGTACGTGAGAGCAGGTAAACAGTGGTAGGGATTCGTCAGTGGGATGGATGGAGTGGATAGGTGGCAGAGAAGATGGACAGGTTGTGTCAGTTCAAGGAGGCGGGGGTGAGAGGGAGGGTCGGACATGGGAATGGGGCCGGTTGGGGGAGGTGGGAGATTTTAAAACTGGTGAATTCCGTGTTTAGGCCATTGGGATGCCTTGGAGATGCACTGCTTTCTTTTGGTAGGCTATGTCAAGAAGTCACCCCTGTTCATGCTGGGTTTGCACAGCTTCTTCCTTTCACATTAGGAATGAGCTGTATTGGAGTTATTTTAGGCATGCACTTTTTGGGGATCATTTTGACTTTATGTGATTCTATCAAATGGATGCCAGTGAAGTGTTCGCCTGTTTTGCATCTCCTGTAATTTTTATTTCCACAATTTTCTATTAGAAAATAAATAAGATCAACTGCCAATTCGCTATTGCCTAGTCTATGCTATTGCTTGAGGTCAAAGCAATATCCTTTATGATTTATTTCAGGACTGCACAGCCTTTCTGTATGTATTAAGAACAGGCTGTTTATTTGATTTATTGATACATTTCTTCCTTGGTCTGTGTTTTGAATGCATGCTTCCTTCAATCCATGTTAGCATAGGACAATTCACCATATGAATTGGAGGTAGTGTCTAGTATCAGAGAAGTGGAACTCACGCAGCTAAGATTTGATTTGAGATAAGGGTGAATGATGACTATTTGTTTCTTTTTTGCTCATTAATCTAGAAAATTCTACACATGCCTTGGCCTTTGAGGAGTTCCCAGGATTTTGACTTTCACTGTTTTATCAAATGAGACAGTGGTGTAGCAGTAATATGACTGGACTGGGAACATACAAGTACTGGTGGATATAGGTTCAGGTCCCACCACTGGAACTGGTATAATTTGAGTTCAACTGATTCATTTAAAAATACACCTAGGATTGTAAGCCAGTACAAGTAACTGAAATTATTAGAATTAAAAATTCATTTGGTTCAGTAATGCTGACTTAACATGGTATGGCATACATTCAGGTGAGAACAGCTGTCTCACAAAACACAAGGATCTGGGTTCGAATCCAGCCTTGGGTGACTGTCTGTGGAGTTTGCACTTTGTTTCCTTGTCTGTTTGGGTTTCCTCCCACAGTCCGAAGATGTGCAAGTTAGGTGGATTGGTCTTGCTAAAAACTGCCCCGTAATGTGCAAGGATGTGCAGGTTAGGTGTGTTAGCCATGGTAAGAGCCCTATGCGGGGTCATGGGGAAGGGGTGGGTCTGGGTGGGATGTTCTTTGGAGGGTCAGTGCACAACGATGGGCCGATTGATCCCATTTTGCACTGTACGGATCCTACGTGACTCTAAAGCCAAGGCAACACAAATGGCTCTGAAGTGCCCTGTGAAATGGCCACACCCCAAATGGCATTTATGGATGCTCAACAAATGCTGACTGTACCAGCAACACCCACTTCCTTGGAAAGAATAAACTAAACAGAGAAAGACATGTGCTCAGTCTCCTAAAAAATGAGCATTTTGGAACTCAGTGCAGCAATTCAAACCTAAATGCCACTCTTTGAGCACCCAGTTCAGCTACATTGCTGGTGAGACAGAAAGCAGAGATAAAGAAGTCAACTTGAACTTGCTTGCCAGTTTTATACTCCATCCAAAATTGACTTCGGTGAAGGGTAAAATCGAGTAGGGTGTAAAACAAGGATACCATCTGGTTCTGTCATTTTCCCATCAGGCACAAAGGGATTATATTGTTCCCAAAGGTCTGACAACTTGCTGAGACTACGTGCTTCATCCTAATACTTATGAGAAGAAGAGCCGTGTTTATACACACTCAAAATACTTCCACAGTCGATCAAATTCTTATAGTCGCTGCTGTCATGTTATTATGTTCACACTGAATGTATTATTCTCAAAGCGTCAAACTGAAAACTGACTAAAAGTTCGTTTTATTGTGAACTTTTATCCAATGTGGCCAACTGATATATATCTGAAAGAGAATAATTTGCCTTTTGGAGAGCTGTCCATAAAGTTATCTTAATCTAGAGTCAGTACTCAAAGCTTCATTAAGGAATTCATGGAGAGCTTTCTGGTTACAAGGCACAGAATGGGTTGCAATTGGAATTTTCCATTCATTTGGTCACAGCAACAAAAAATGTTTGCATGAGAAATGAAACAGGAAAAAGCAACAAGACTTCTCTCATGTATAAATGTTGTATTCTTGAAGATGAAATTACAGAAGTTCAAATTCTGCAGTTTTGGGTTTAAAAATTAAAAAGAAGGGGGGAACTTAAAATATTACATTTATTCAATTTAGAGCAGATATTTGGACAACCATCTGCACTCAAATAGCGACAAGCTTTTGGAATGAACTAATAAGCAAAGAAAGGTTCAAGTTCTCAGGTAATTTAAAATGTAATTAGCTGAATGTAGGGTGATTAAAGATGAGGCTGAATTTGATTAAAATGTCTTTTCTCGATCCTGAATTATCTCCTGTTCTTGAGCTGCACAATTGCCTCAACACAGCACTTTTACCTCAAGCAGTATATTTCTTTGTAACTCGTCAAATATTGGCAATTTCAGCCTCAGTAATTAAATGCACTGCTGGTTTACAACCACAACCTATTTCCTTTGTGTAAGTTCTGGCTCAAAGTAGTGGGGGGGTTTTGGCCAGATTCCCATTGACTGTGGTTTTGCTAGGACTGCTTGATGCCACCCTCAGTCAAATATGGATTAATTATCAAGGACATTCACTATTGTCTGACCTCTGGATTCAGCTCTTTTGTCCATATCTGAATGAAGGCTAGTTTTAGATCAGAAGATGAGTGGCCCCGGCAAACTTTAGATTGAGCATCAGCAAGCAGATATGACATCATTGCTGCTCAATAACATTGTAGACAACCCCCATCCATCTCTTTACTGCTAACCGAGAGTAGAATGATTGGGCAGTAATAGGTCAGGTTCGAGTAGTCTTTTTTTTTGGCATACAGGACATACCTGGGCAATTCTGCATGTTGTTGGGGTGATGTCAGTGTTCTGACTGCAATCGCAGGAAATGCTACACTTGCACCCACACCTCATCCCTCACTCCCATCCCAGGACCCAAGATGACTTTCTATATTAAGCAGATGTTCACCTGCATATCTGCCAATGTGGTATACTGCATCTACTGTACCCGTTGTGGCTTCCTCTACGTTGGGGAAACCAAGCGGAGGCTTGGGGACCGCTTTGCAGAACACCTCCGCTCGGTTCCCAATAAACAACTGCACCTCCCAGTCGCGAACCATCTTAACTCCCCCTCCCATTCCTTAGACGACATGTCCATCATGGGCCTCCTGCAGTGCCACAATGATGCCACTCGAAGGTTTGAGGAACTCAGCAACTCATATTCCACTTGGGAGCCCTGCAGCCCAACGGCATCAAACTGGACTTCACAAACTTCAAAATCTCCCCTTCACCCACTGCATCCCAAAACCAGCCCAGCTCATCCCCTCTCCCCAATGCATCCCAAAAGCTAGCCCAGCTCGTCCTCGCCTCCCTAACCTGTTCTTCCTCTCACTTATCCCCTCCTCCCATCTCACGCCGCACCTCCATTTCCCACCTACTAACCTCATTCCGCCTCCTTGTCCTGTCCGTCCTCCCCAGACTGACCTATCCCCTCCTCGCCTCCCCACCTATACTCTCCTCTCCACCTATCTTCTCCTCTATCCATCTTCGGTCTGCCTCCCCCTCTCTCCCTATTTATTTCAGAACCCTCTCTCCATCCCCCTCTCTGATGAAGGGTCTAGGCCCGAAACATCAGCTTTTGTGCTCCTGAGATGCCGCTTGGCCTGCTGTGTTCATCCAGCTTCAGACTTTGTTATCTTGGATTCTCCAGCATCTGCAGTTCCTATTATCTCTCTCACTGCACGAGAACAGTTGAGTTAGGATGTGACATGTATTGAAGCACAAGTCTTCGGTAAGATTGCTGGAATATTGTATAGCTAACCTTAATCCTAACCCATACACTTTGCAACATCCATTGTTATCAGACTTTTCTTGACATCATGGGGTGAACTGCATTGGCTGAAGATTGGCATCTATAATACTGTGGATCTCTGGAGGAGGCTGAGATGGATCATCCAAATAGCACCAGCACTGATTGAAGATGGACACAAATGCCTTTCTTTTAACACTGATGTGCAGCGCTCCCTCATCGCTGAGGATGGGGATATTTGTGGAGCCTGTTCTTCCTGTGAAATTTTTAAATGTCCACCACCATTCATGACTGGATGTTGCAAGAATGTGGAGCTGAGATCTGATCTGCTGTTTGTGGGAATGCTTCGCTCTATCCTGACACCCCTATTTCTGCTGCTTGGTACACTCAATCTCATGTTTTAACTTCTCTGGGTTGAAAACTCAGTTTCAGTTACTCCTGCTGCAGCTCCTCCTCTCTTTATCTCTTCAATACTCTCCTGACTTGACAACAATGGTAAAATAAGAAATGAGCTTGTGATTATGGTTGAATATTCTGCTGATGTGAATGGCCCACAGCACCTTTTGGATGACTGGTTCTGAGTTGCTAGATCTGTTGACAATTTATCCCATTTAGTACAGTGGCAATGCCATACAACATGTTGGAGGATATCCTGCATGTGAAGATAGGACGACTTGCAACTATTATCCATCTCGAGTTGCTCTTGAGCTGGGGCAGGCAATTTATTCGAGCTTCTACAGTTGGTGTGTTTGCTACTTCCATGAATCTGTTTGAGTTGGGAGTTCCAAGTGTTTTTCCAGCAGGAAGAAAGAATGATTGGTGTCTTATTCAGGAGAATGGGTCACAGCGTTTTCCCACATCATTCCTGTCTATCAGATCCCATAGTGCTGTTCGGCAGAAACAGAGAAAACAGGAGTAGTAGAAGACCTTGGGGTCCTGTGAGCTTGCTCCACCATTCAATATGCTCCTGGCTGATTATCCAACTCAGTACTCTGTACCTGCATTCGCCGTATTCCCTTTGATCTTTTTAGCCCTGAGAACTAGATTGTTACTTCAACTCAGAGACGCTGAAACAGCTATGCCAATTTGCAGTCTGACTGAATAAAAGCTAAAAGAACTGTGGATGCTATTCTCAACCCACTGACTCCCTCAGCTGCATGGACTATACATCCTCACACCCCACTTCCTGTAAAGACTCCATCCCATTCTCTCAGTTCCTCTGTCTCTGTCATATATGTTCAGACGAGGCCAACTTCAACAAAGGAGCCTCCTAAATGACCACTTTCTTCCTCAACTGAGGATTCTCTTGCTCCATGGCATATGGGGCCCTCAACCGGGTCCAACCCATCTCCTGCTCTTCCACCCTCATCCCTTCCTGTCTCTCGTGCAACAGCGATAGGGTTCCCCTTGTCCTTACCTACCACCCCACCAGCATCCATATCCAGAAGACCATTAGACACCATTTCCGTCACCTCCAGTGAGATGGCATCACCAGACGCATATTCCCCTCCCCTTCCTTGTCTACCATCCCCACAACGTTCCTTCTGGGACACCCTGGTCCACTCTTCCTTCACCCCCAACAATCCCCTAAAAGCCCCACGGCACCGTCCCCTGTAACCGGCGAAGGTGTAATGCCTGCCCATTTACCTCTTCTCTCCCCACTATCCAAGGGCACAAGCATAAAGTTACACTTCACCTGCACTTCATGCAATCTGTTATACTGCATTTGCTGCTCACAATGTGGTCGCCCCTACACTGGGGAAATGAAGGGTAGACTGGGTGACCGCTTTGCAGAACATCTACATTTTGCTCACCAAAAAGACCCTGAGCTACCTGTTGCCTGCCACTTTAACACACCACACTGGTTCTCGGCCAACATCTGTGTCTCAGGCTTGCTGCAGGGTTCCAGCTAAGCCCAGCAGAAGCTGGAAGATCAACATTTCATTTTCCGAGATAATAGGAACTGCAGATGCTGGAGAATCTGAGATAACAAGGTGTAGAGCTGAATGAACACAGCAGGCCAAGCAGCATCAGAGGAGCAGGAAGGCTGACGTTTTGGGCCTGAAATGTCAGCCTTCCTGCTCCTATGATGCTGCTTGGCCTGCTGTGTTCATCCAGCTCTACACTTCATTTTCCAAATGGGGACCCTGCAGCCCTCTGGACTCAATATCGAGTTCAATAACTTTCGGGCCTAAACTCTCCCAGGTCCCATTGCCCTACCCTGCACACCAGGCCTTGTTATCACATAGCCTGCCATTACACACTACCTAATGTTAATCACTAACAGTCCCCATTAACAACTATTCACCCTTCTAGCCAGATCGTCATCATCTCCTTTGTTTATCCAAATATTCTTCTCTCTCATTGGGCTCTATCTTATCATTTACACCCTACCCCATCCCCCTCCATGTTTTCTGCAAATAAACCAACATTTTCCCAGCTGCCATCAGTTCTGAGGAAAGGTTACTCGACCTGAAATGTTAACTCTGACTTTTATTTTAAACAGACGCTGCCAGACCTGCCGAGCTTCCAGCAGCATCTGTTTTTGTTCCAGCCAAGCCAAAGTCTCTTTGTAAGTATAACTCTCCAGGACTGGCAACATCCTGGTAAATCTCCTCTGCACCCAGTACAGAGATGAAATTTCTGCTGAATGTAATGTTGTGAAAGTGTGGCAGCTTAAAGACTGCAGCAATTCAGTATCAGTGTCTACAAACGTTGTTTGAATCAAAATCTCAAATGCACAATATCTCAGTGAGCAGAGCATCTAATTCAATGCCAACGCACCAAAGACTTTTATATATATCTTAAATAATCATTTCAATCCAGTCATTCTGCACCTTTTGATTTTCTTGGCTTTTGTTGCAGCAAGCTGCTGCAATCAAACTGAACTATGATTGAGCATTTACAGTGTAATTGCAGAATTAATGAAGCATTACCTTGTAGATTGCTTGTATCTGCCCATCTTCTGTACCGTCTGTTTAACTTTACTGCCTGAATATAAGGCCTCCAATAGCAACAAGCAGCTGATGGCACATTACGCTGCACACACATAGTCTATGATTCATGCTAACTAGTAGGGTTTTCTGAGGGCAGGGTGGGCAGTGAAGCTGATCTGTAAGGTTAATGACCAATCACATTTTCTCAACTAACCCTAACCTGATGCGGTCGCACATTGGTAGGGAGCATACCCCACACATCAAGAGCCAGAGTCGCTTTTTTTTGATGAACTCTTTCAAGTGCTGAACCTCTCTTCGTAGACTGGAATGACTTCGCAGAAAGTCTGCAAAGTTTGCAGATACTATGTAATTCAAATGGAGGATGGGAAAAATTTGTGGCTACAAGAACTGCTCCTTTTTTGAAGGGTCTTCTGATGCTGCCTGGCCTGCTGTGTTCATCCAGCTCCACGCTGCGTTATCTTCTTTTTAAGAGGTGTTTTCAGTGTCAGAGCTGATTTCGTCAAATTCAAGGAGAAGTAATGGCTGTTTTATAAGCTGGGGCATTGTTTTGCAACATACCCAAAAATGGATCAAAACAACGGAACTTTTAAAAAAGGAAGAAAGGAGACAAAGGTAGTGACCGCAAGGGGGAAGTGAATCAATGGAGAAAGAAATCACCTAGCAGTGAACCTTCACAGCTACTGCCTCTGCTGTTTGACTCTAAGTGCCTCTAGAAATCAGAGTTCATCTGAGAACAATAAACAAACAACGGAATTCACTGCTGACCTTGGAGAAACGTGTGTGCGAAGATTACAGCAGGGGAGCAGCTAAGTGGCTAGCTTATTTTTATAAATCTACAGCAGTGAGCGGAGTGGGTTCTGTTTAATTACATGTCTTTATTGAGAACTGTCTCTTGATTAATCTTTAAAAATATAAAACATAGCTACCAAGTTAGCCTGGAGCAGTGTTTTGAGAGCAGTAAGGCTGTGCTACTTTCTGGGTCTGTAGATTGTTAAGGTGCCCAGATGGCCTTTAATAGAGTGACGTGCTCTTCCTGTTAGATGTGGGAGGTTAGGGAGAGTTTCCATATTACTGATGTTTATGTCTGCAGGAAGTGTGCTTGGTTGCGAATCCTATTGGATCAGATGGAGTGGCGGTTAGAGGCGCTGAGGAATTTATGGGAACTAGGGGGTGTGGTGGATGGCAGCTGCTGGAAGGGAGATAAATGCAGTCAGGTAGATGAGTGTCCTCCAGGAAAGGGAGGACAGGGTGGCAGGTCGTGCAGGAGTGTCCTGTGGCTGACCCCGTCTCAAACAAGTATGCTGTTTTGGAAGATGTAGTGTGTGATGGACTCTGAGGGGAATGTAGCACTGACAGCCAGGTTTCTGGTACAAAGACTGGCTCTAATGTAACTAAGGGTACGTCAGGTTCCAAGTGATCGATTGTGACAGGGGACTGTCTAGTTAGAGGCACAGACAGATGACTGCAAGAAACCAGAGTGGTGTGTTGTCTCCCTGGTGCCAGGATCAAGGATATCTTGGACAGGTTGTGGAGAATTCTCAAATGCAAGAGGGACCAGCAGGAGGTTGCTGTGCACACTGGAACCAGCGACACAGGAAAAAAAAAGGATGAGATTCTGAGGAGAGAATATAAAATGTTAGGCAAGAGTTTAAAAAGGAGATCCTGGAGGGTAACAATATCTGGATTACTTCCGGTGCCACAAGCTAGTGAGGGTAGGAATAGGAGGATAGAGCAGATGAATGCGTAGCTGAGGAGCCGGTGCAGGGGAAATGGATTTACATTTTTGGATCATTGGAATCTCTTCTGGCATAGAAGGACGGTTTGCACCTGAATTGGAAGGGGACTGTAATACTGGCAAGGAGATTTGCTAGAGCTGCTTGGGAGGATTTAAACTAGTAAAGGGCAGGGGAGGGGGTGTGGTCGGGACCCAGGGAGATAGTGAAGAAAGACAGCAGTCTGAGATTGACAAATTGGGAAAAGGAATAAGCCAAGCAGTCAGGGCAGGCAGAAACAAAGCAGGAAACGAGGTAGGACTGATAAATTAAACAGCATTTATTTCAATGCAAGAGGCCTAAACAAGTAAGGCAGATGAACTCAGGCATGATTGGGAACATAGGACTGGGATATCATAGCAATTGCAGAGACGTGGCTCAGGGATGGACAGGACTGGTAGCTTAAAATTCCTGGGTATAGATGCTATTGGAAGGATAGAACGGGGAGCAAAAGAGCAGGGGGTACTGCGTTTTTGATGAAGGATAACATTACTTCTGTACTTTGGGAGCATATTCCTGGCAATACGTGCAGGGAAGTTATTTGGGTGGAACTGAGAAATAAGAAAGGGATGATCACCTTATTGGGGATGAATCATAGAACCCTCACTATTAAGCAGGAAATTGAGAAACAGATTTGTAAGGAGGTCTCAGTTATCTGTGAGAACAATAGGATGGTTATGGCCAGGGGTTTTAATTTATTGAAAAGTAGACTGGGGCTGCCAGGTGTTAAGGGGTTGAATGGAGAGGAATTTGTTATGTGCACAAGAAAAGTTTCTGATTCAGTTTGTGGATGTACCAACTCGAGATGATGCAAAACTTGACCTATTCTTGGGAAATAAGGCTGGGCATGTGACTGAGGTGTCAGTGGGGGCACATTTTAGGACAATGGCCACAATTTTATTAGTTTTAAAATAGTGACGGAAAATGACAAACAGGATCTAAAAGTTAAAATTCTAAATTGGAGGGTGGACAATTTTGATAGTATTAGGCAAGAACTTTCAAAAGTTGAATGGGGGCCAATTTTCACAGGTAAAGGGATGGCTGGAAAATAGGATGCCTTCAAAAATGAGATAACCAGAGTCTAGAGACAGTATGTTCCTGTTAGGGCGAAGGGCAACGCTGGTAGGTGTAGGGAATGCTGGATGATTAGAGGTTGAGGTTTCGGTCAAGAAAAAGAAGCAAACACATGTCAGATATAGACAGCAGGGATCGAGTGAATCCATATAAGAATATAAAGTCAGTAGGAGTATATTTAAGAGGGAAATCAGGAGGGAAAAAAGGGAACATTAGACAGCTTTGGCAAAGGAGAATACAAAGGGAATCTACAAATACATACAAGATGAATAGGTAACCAGGGAGGGAATAGGGCCCCTTAAAGATCACCAAGGCCACGTACGTGCAGAACTGCACTAGGTGGAGGAAGATCCTAAACAAGAATTTTACATCAGTGTTTACTGTGGAGAAGGATGTGGAAAATAGAGAGCTTGGGGAAATAAATAGCCACTTCTTGAATAATGTCCATATTAGAGAGGAGGAGGAGATGCTGAAAGTCTTAAAATGCATAAAGGTAGATAAATCACTGGGACCTATTCAGGTGTATCCTAGACCTCTGTGGGAAGCTAGGGAAGAGATTGCTGGGACCCTTGCTGAGATATCTGTATTATCGATAGTTTCAGGTGAGATGCCGGAAGACTGCAGGTTGGCTAATGTGGTGCCACTATTCAAGAAATGTGGTGAGGAAAAGCCGAGGAACTATAGGCCAGTGAGCCTGACATCAGTGGTGGGCAAGTTGTTGGAGGGAATTGTGAGGGACAGGATTTACATGTGTTTGGAAAGGCAAGGACTGATTAGGAATACTCAACATGGCTTTGTGCATGGGAAAGCATGTCTGACTAACTTTAGTTTTTTTTGAAGTAGTAACGAAGAGGGCTGATGATGGAAGAGCAATGGACATGATCTATATGGACTTCAGTAAGGCATTTGCCAAGGTTCCGCATGGTAGTCTGGTTAGCAAGGTTAGATCACACACAATACAGGGAGAACTACATGGATACAGAACCAACTTGAAGGTACACTGGAGGCCTATGACCAGCAGTGTGCCACAAGGATTTGTGTCAGGTCAACGGCTTTTTGTTATTTATATAAATGATTTGCAAGTGAACATGGGGGGTAGGTTTAGTCAGCTTGCTTATGACATGAAAATTGGAGGTGTTAGCGGACAGTGAAGGAGGTTACCTCAGAGTACTATGGGATCTAGAACAGATGGGCCAATGGGCCAAAGAGTGGTAAATGGAGTTTAATTTTGAGAAATGTTAGGTGCTGCATTTTAGAAAGAAATTTTAGAATTTTATACACTTAATGGCAAGGTCCTGGGGAGTGTTGTTAATCAAAGAGACCTTGGAGTGCAACTTCATGGTTCCTTGAAAGTGGAGTCACAGGTAGATGGGATAGTGAATTAGGCATTTGGCTTGCTTGCCTTGATTGGTCAGTGCATTGAGTATAGGAGTTGGATGATCAGGTTGCGGTATGTTGGTAAGGCCACTGTTGGAGCATTGCCTGCAATTCCGGTCTCCCTCCAAATGGAAAGATGTTGTGAAACTAGAAATGGCTCAGAACAGATTTACAAGGATTTTGCCAGGGTTAGAGGATTTGAGCTATGGGGAGAGACTGAATAGATTAGATTCCCTACAGTGCGGAAACAGGCCCTTTGGCCCAACAAGTCCACACCGCCCCTTGAAGCATCCCACCCAGACCCATCCCCCTATAACCCACACACCCCTGAACACCACGGGCAATTTAGCATGGCCAATTCACCTAGCCTGCACATCTTTGGACTGTAGGAGGTAACCGGAGCACCCGGAGGAAACCCATGCAGACACGGGGAGAATGTGTAAATTCCACACAGACAGTTGCCCAAGGCGGGAATCGAACCCGGGTCCCTGGTACTGTGAGGCTGCAGTGCTAACTACTGAGCCACCATGCTGCCCTGTAGACTGGGGCTATTTTCCCTGGTGTGTTGGAGGCTGAGGGGTGATCTTATAGAGGTTTATAAAATCACAAGGGGCCTGGATAGGGTAATTGGGCAAAGACTTTCCCCTGGCTTGGGAGAATCCAAAACTGGATGGCATAGTTTTAAGGTGAGAGGGGAAAGGTAGAGAAAGGACCCAAGGACCAAATTTTTCACACAGAGGGTGGTGCATGTATAGAATGAGTTGCCAGAGGAAGTGGTGGAGGTTGGTAGAACTTCAACGTTTAAAAGGCATCTGGATGAATACATGAATAGGAAAGGTTAGAGGAATATGGACCAAATGCTGGTAATTGGGATTAGACTTATATAGGAGCTCTGGTCAACATGGACAAGTTGGACCAAAGAGTCTGTTTCCCTGTTGTCTATCTCTATGACTCCATGACTCTATAAAAAGACCAAAGACTGGCATGAGGAGATTTGTGTTCATTCGGAGAGTTGATGGCTGGGGAATCTCATTTATTGATTCTGTTTCGAGATTGACAGATTTTAATATACCAATGATGTAAAGGACTTTGTGGAAGGAAACATTAAAATTGGGTGCAAGAGTAGGGCATGAGTTCTTTGAACCTGCCCCAGCACTCAATATGATCATCGCTAATTGTCCAACTCCGCATCCTGGCCCCACTTTCTCCCCATACCCTTTAGCTCGAGTAACTGTAAATACAGTTTGTGTTGGAAAAAGGCTTTGAAATAAATGATAATCAACCATGATCCTACTGAATGACAGAAAAGCTTCGAAGGGCTGAATAGCCTACTCTTGCTCCTACATTCCAAGCCCAAAAGATTAGCAGTGTCCTGCCTAATGACGAACTGCCAATGACAATAACAGAACTGCTTAACTCATCACTTACCTGATTTGCTCTCTGCAGACTATTCTGTGCTAAAATGATTGTTACACTTTTAATACATCACAACAACTTCACACTTTCACAGTAATTCATTAGTTGATGGACTGTGTGACCGATTCTGGTTTTATGTTGTAAAGCACTTGGAAATGCAAGGCTTTCCTTTCTAGTTCTTTAAAAGACTGACTGATCATTCACAGTCATTGCTATTTAGAACCTACACCTTGTGTGATCTATAATGATTTAACTTGATCAATTCTCGAATTAGACACTTGCCATCATTTAAAAATCCAATTGCCAAGCTCAGTTGATAACATTCTCACCTCAAAGCCAAATGGTTGCTGGTTCAAGTCCCATTCCAGAGAGCCAAACACAAAAATATACCCTGGCAATCCAATGGATTGGGAGAATGGGATACTGTGTTTGAGCTAAAAGGTCAAACCAAGATTCTGCCTGCTCTCTAATTTGGATGTAAATTTTCCGCAGGTGGTTTTTTTGGAAGATCAGGCCAGTTATCCAGAGAGATACAGTTTTAGGAATATGTGGATGAGTTTCTAAGGTATGCTGCAATGTTACTGTGGTATTTGCAGTCAGTTGACGGAGAGTCTGCTAGAGGGGTGGAACAAAAGTAGATTAGGCCAGAGATATCTGCTGCAGATCCTGGTGTTTGTGAATGTGATTTGAAGAAACACCTTGAAATCTATATTAGGCTTATCTGAACAGAAAAAGCTCTCTTTGATTTGTTCAAGGAACGTGGGTGCTGGTGAATGAGCCGGTATTTATTGCCCATCCTTTAATGGCCCTAAGGAATGTGGTGCTGAGCTATCTTCTTGAACAGCTGCAGTCCATATAGTGTAGGAGCACCCACAGTGCCATTAGGAAGGTAGATTTCAAACCAGTCAGCACTAGGTACAGTCATGTACTTTCACATCAGGATAGTGTGCGCCTTGGACAGCAATTGAGTGTGGTAGTGTTCCTATGCCTCTGTGACCTGGGAATCATTGGCTCAAGACTATCCAAAGTGGAGGAGAAGCATCTGGGAAGGTGTTGAGCGCCTGGAGACTTGGCGTTAGGGGAAACCGGAAGCTAGGCAAAAGCAGCGCAAGGAGCACGCTGCCACACCAATGCCCTGCCCACCCCTTTCCACGACCACCTTCCACCCCAAGCGTATCAGAGGTCTGTACAGTCAGTCTATACAGCTACCAACAGACTCACCCCGAGAGTGGAAGACAGTCATCCCTATCTGTGAGGGATTGCCAATGATGATGATCTTGACGTTCTTCAAAAATACCTTCTTGGCCTTAAAACAACCTGGATGCCCAGAGGTGCTATTTAAATGAAAGTCTTTATTTCCTGGCCCTAAGGATAGTTTGGCACTGAGCACACTCTGGTCTTTGTGGGTGGTTTTCACTCAGCAAGCTGGATGATACTGTGTTACATACTACTCATCTGCAATTTATGGGTCATCAGTGTCCTGTTGATATAGAAAGGCCACCATCTGCAGAGACAGGGGTGAGGGAAGTCGGCTTACAACAGCTCCATTTGTCTATTGGTTTTCTGCAGGGAAGAATGATGTTGTGGGTGCCATACAGGCATCCTGAAAAAGTTCATAATTAGGGAAGATTAGGAAATCGATTGGATTTCATACAAAGAGTTTGCCAGCAGGTCTGCGATCAGGGCAAAGGTCAGTCCCAGTGGGGATAATGGGAGGCCTCTAATTTACCAAAACCAAAACAGTCATGAGATCATTTCTGCCATCTGATTCTTTCCCATCTCTGGACCCCGTGCTACATTCTACAAAATGTTCCTTTGCTTAAGTGCAGGTGCTTTTTTAAATTCATTCATGGGAATAAAGGCATCACTGGCTTGGCCAACATTTTTTGCCCAGAGACAGTTAGGAATCAGTCACATTGCTGTGGGTCTGGAGTCACTTGTAGACCAGACCGGGTAAGGGTGGCAGTTTCCTTCGCTAAAGGACATTTGTTTTTTCAGACAATGGGCAACGGAGTTATAGTCTTCATTAGACTCATAATTCCAGATTTATTTTTGAATTCAAATTCCACCATCCACTGTGCGGGATTCAAACTCAGATCCTTGGAACATTACTGGTTTTGTGGATTAATAGTCCAGAAATAATAGTAGAAGCCTCTCCCACATCTAGCTGGTTGTTCTTCACAAAGGAGGACTAAGTTTATTCTGGCATATTCATTCCTTACCGAAAGGATTTCCCACTACCAAATACTCAATTCATTTGAAATCATTTTAATGGCCTTTCTTCGCTCTGAAGAAAATGGTTTTCAATACATCTAAACACAGCAATTATTTCCATCAGAGAGCTCTGCAGTTTCTTTCTCAGCAAACCACTGATGTAGAATGGATTCAAATGGAAAATAATTGATGTGCCTTGCACAGTTTGGGACAGTTTGTACAAGCTGTATTTCTATAGATTATCAACTGTAATATTAGCTTTCATGGTCAGAATAATATGAGCCAACTCACTTGCCTCAGCCATGTACAATGATGTACTTAAAACCAATATCTAAATTATTCTAAAAGCTGTGACATGAAAATACCCCATATTATGCCTCAAACTATTCGGTTCATTAGTGGACAGTTATTCCAAGCCATGTGTTGTCATCTGACTGGTAATCTCAAAAGGAGAGTTCAAATCCAATCACACCAGGAGGGGATCCTACACTTAATCACTGAATTTAAATCTGAAATTTAAAGGGAAAAGCAAGCACTTTAAAAGTAAGCCCATTAAACAAATGAATTGTTGTAAAACCCATTTCTGAAGAAGGGTCTAGGCCCGAAACATCAACTTTCCTGCTCCTCTGATGCTGTTTGGCCTGTTGTCCTCATCCAGCTGTACACCTTGTTATCTCAGATTCTCCAGCATCTGCAGTTCCTACTATCTCTGTTCTAAAACCCATTTGGTTCACTAATATTCTTTAGGATCATAGCGTCATACAGCGTAGAAACAGACCCTTCAGTTCAACCAGTCCATGCAAACCATAAGCCCGAACTGAACAAGTCCAAGCTGCCGGCATTTGGCCCATATCTTTCTAAATAATCCTTATTCATCCAAATGTCTTTTAAACATTGTAGCTGTACCCACATCCACCATTTCTTGTGGAAGTTCGCTCGTTTGTTCATTCATTCATTCAGTCTTTCATTCATTCACTCATTCACTCCACACATGAACCAGTTTCTGTGTAAAACAATTGCCCCTCGTGTCATTTTTAAACCTTTCTCCTCTCACTTTAAATACTGGAGAAGGAAATCTACCATTCTTACCTGGCCTGACCTGCAGATGTATCCAGATCCTTGATAATGTAACTCGGCACTTGTCTTCACTATGAAACAGCCCAGCAAGCCATCCATTGTATTCAAGAAGGCAGCTCCTGACCACCTTCACAGGGGTAATTCAGGGAGGGCAACAAAAGCTAGTCTTACCGGTGACGTTCAAGTGAATGAATAGGAAGCATCCTCTTCCTCAATCTGGGACATGGAAATATTACTCCAAAGATGAAGCAATGCCCTTCTGCAATCATGACCAAACATTTGAAATGATAATTCACTGCAACAAATTAAAAAATGATCACCTGATAGTCTGACTGTCCCCTTGTTACAACTGAGGCCTGAAGTCTTTCGCAGCACTACTTCACTAATCACAACATATGCTCAGATAAATTATCCAATTACCAATATGGTGCATTGTATTAGGTTTAGAATTTTAAAAAAATCAATCAGGTTTATTTTTGATTGTTGATTTATTATAGAAGAGGACTTAGGCAGCAAAAGTGCAAAGTGTGTTAATAGACATAGTTTGAAATATGGAAGTATAAATATTTACCCTAAATGGAGTCTAAGTTGTTAGTTCACATTAGTTTGTTTAGTCAACATCATGGTTCTCACAGATTGGTGTCACCAAACACTGGCAATTGCAGAGACTCTGGGGATTCCGTTTTGTCCATTATCGGAAAAGCCCATCTGGTTCACTGATGTCTTTTAGGGAAAGACATCCTTGCCTGGCCTGGCCTACACGTGACTCCAGACCCACAGCAATGTGGTTAACTTTGGGCAATTAGGGATGGTACTAAATGCTAGCTTAGCCAGCGACACCCTTATTCCGTAAACGAATAAAAAAAATTGTGTAGAAAAATGCTTTAAGATGCTCTGAGGAGAACAGCTAGATCAGGAGTTCAGTTCTCACACTGAATTCACAACAAGGGTTTTTCAGAAAGACACTAAGTAGGTTAACTTCTTCCTCTCAGTCAGCTGTAAACCAACTGAAATCTCCAAACACAAACCAATTCCTGACAGCCATAAAAAACTGTCAGGACCAAGCAATTAGTTAAGCCAGGTGACTTCCAAGAAATTTTTTTAAAGTATCCTTTCCAATGACATGTTAAAGAAAAAGCTCAGATATCTGAACACACCTCACTAGCCTCTTAACATGAACCATAATCAAAAAAGAAATGAAGTGTCTTCAAACACCCTTTTGCTCTGGAATGTCATAAATCTCAGTGGAGCTTGATCCTCTGTGATTTCAGCATGGTCTCAGACTATAAATAATTTCTCCTCTGGAGTTTTGATGATGATCGCTGACAGATTTCCCAGCTGCACCATGTACCATAAAGGTTAAGCAAAAGAAGATTTTTCCATATCTGTACTTTTGACATTTCATCAGCAATGTTTTAGGAAACTTGCATCAGTTAACATGCATCCAGGGATTTTTGATGATCATGTTCTTTTAGCCATTTCTTTGAAAGCATGGCCAAACAGCATTTTCTCTGATGTGCTCTCCCAACCTGAAGGTTGTTATTATGCTCTTACATTGCAAGTACCTGCAGCTGCCTGATACTTTGCAAATTGGTCATTGCTGAGTCTCAGATTGAACGTCAACAGAGGTAAGTCAGTTCGTCACTTGCTGTCCCAACACCTCTGCTCATATCAATGCTAAATGGATTGCTAACTTGGGATCAGGAAAATGGAGTTCCTATCCCGAGAAAACTGAACTTACGGCTGGTTCTAACACACTACCTACAAATTATAATCTGAAAATTTAAGAAAATGTCAGTGATTGAATCTATGCCTTTATTTGTCCAGAACTAGAAGGCTTACCCTTAAAATTAAAGATGCACTGCTTTGACAGGATAAAGTAATTTATCACAAAAATGCTCCGGAATTGCAGAATGCTATCCCACAAAGCAGATGAGACTGGATTGATAGATAATGTCCAAACTGCAACTGAGATTTTACTGAGTAAGGATTATAAAAGGATATGGAACCAAGGTTAAGAATGCAAACTAGTCATGATCCAGGAGTTGTTTGATGGGCTGAATGGCCTGCTTTTCTTTCTGCACTTATTACTAATTACTAATAAGACTCAAAAGAGAATAGGTTTAATTTGTCTGAAAGAAGTTGCTGAGAAGCAGAAAATGCTGAAGCAACTGGCACTGAAGGATTGAGGAAGATGTTGCTGACAGCTGAACAAAGAACACAGTCTGTAAAAACCAAAAAAAAATTAACATTGAGACTTTAGTAGAAAGGGATTGTTGGCAACAGATTGCCTGTGAGACATTCTCACAGGCAGGGGAAGGCAAGGTGTGAAGACTGGGGTTGCTTCCTTACGCAGACCTTTAGGGCCAATACAGGATAAAGTGCAGCTGCAGCATCCCTTGGGTCGCTGGCTGAGATGAAAGTCTGGCTTTTGAGCATCAGCAATTCCTTCGTCAGCCAGGCTACATCACTCTGCCACAAAATTACATTCAACATACGCGCACACGCAAAGAGGATCTACATTTATCTGTTTCTGTGCCAGAAGTTCGAGTTCAAAGTCCCATTCCAGGGTTTGATGGCCTGGGAAGATGCACTCATAGTTTAGCCAAACAACTTATAAATCCTCCCAGTATGTCTACGGCAGCTGACAGGAATGCGAGTATCTCCCAATCAGACATATACGGGTTAGAGTCGCACCCCTTAAGCTCTAGCTTCTGGAAAGAGGCTGCTGACCTATTCCAGGAAAAACAAAGCCATCGAAACAGTCATAAGTGTGTACTTCATCTGCCTCTTATGCCACAGGGCATGGGAAGGGAGCTAAAGTAAAAAAAGGAAAATTGTCAGAAATCTTTCAAGACACTTCACAGAAGTGAAAACAAGCAAAAAGACTCAAAATGAGGCAAGAATAGACATGTTAGGAAGCATGAGCTTGGTCAAAGGTCTCAGTTTCAAGGGTGGTCTTAATGGAGCAGAAACAGTTAGTGAGACATCAAAAGGAGAATCACAGAGAGCAATGTCTAGACACATAAAGTCACAGCCATAGAGGGTTTTGTGTGTGTGTGTGTGTATGTGAGAGAGAGAGTGTGTGTGTGTGTGTGTGTGTGTGTGTGTCTGTGTCTGTGTGTGTGTCTGTGTGTGAGAGTCTGTGTGTGTGTGAGTGTGAGTGTGAGAGAGAGACAGAGAGAGAGGGTGTGTGTGCCTGTGTGAGTGTCTGTGTGAGAGAGAGAGAGAGAGAGAGAGGGTGTATGTGTCTGTGTGAGTGTGAGAGAGAGAGAAAGAGAGAGAGGGTGTGTGTGAGTGTGTGCGTCTGTGTGTGTGGGTGTGTGTGAGAGAGTGTGTGTGTCTGTGTGTATGAGAGAGTGTGTGTGTCTGTGTGTGTGTGTGTGAGAGAGAGGGCATGTGTGTGTACGCGTGTGTGTGTACGCGTGTGTGTACCGTGTGTGTGTACGCGCGTGTGTACCGTGTGTATGTACGCGTGTGTGGGCCAGAGCTCAAGGAATGTCTCATACCCAAAGGGTCATACAACTACGACAGATGACTGAGATAGTGATGGGCAAGCTGATGGAGGAACTTGAGCCTGGCAATGAGCCTTTTAACTCTGCGGCTCTGGTGGCCACAGTGGCTGTGTCAGGCTGTTGTGTGACGAGTCTGTTGGACAGCTCTCCCAATTTTGGCATGAGTCTACACATGTTAGTAAAGTTTCATTCCAGTCTTTAGACACTGCAGCCATTTGATAATACCTAATGGCTTGCTAGTCCATTTCAGAGGGGAGTCAGAGACAACAATGTTATTGTGGATCTAGAGTCACGTGTAGTCCAGAGCAGGTAAGGTGAGCATATTCCTTTCCCAAAATGGCATTAATGAACCAGATATCTGCACATCAATCAACAATGGTCACTGTAAGAGACATTTTGGGTTGCAGTTTTTCCTGTCACAATCTGCGATGGTGTGGTCCAAGTCCAAATCCAAATCCCCGGAACATTTGCCTGCGACTCTGGATACTGAGTCTAGTGAAATTAACAAGCCACCACTGCCTCCTCTACGGTCAGGACACTGCAATTTTCCCAGTCGGATTTTCAGGCCCCAAGTGGCATCAGGGAACAGTAAAGCTGCTTAAAGGCAGTTCCTCAACAGTCGACTGGAGGACCAGCATGACATGAGTCTGCAGGTGAGACCAACTACAGCACAAGCTGTCCTTTGGACAGGTTTCACCCTTTGAGAACACTTTTTATTTTAAAAACAAGATGGAAATTCAAAGTGACAGCGCTCTATCTCTTTCTCTCTTACCTAGAAGGCAGCCTAGTGCAAATTCAGTGCTGGATAGCCTGCAATTTCCCCTCCAGCTTTTGAAAGCCTGCTTTAATCTGATGGTGAAGGCACTGTGCTGTTAACAATTAACCAAGTGGGGAAATTTTCATCTGGAAGTGTTCCCCAGAAGGCGTGGCTGTGGATCCCTGTTTGACCTTGATAATGGGATCTGGAAAATCAACCAATATATTTGATCTGCCAAGTTATTTAACTTAATTATTTAAAAGTCAGTATTTCTCTGTAACTGAATACCTCTATGTTTCACTTTTTTGGAATGTGACTGCAGCCATCTTTCTTCAGGGAAACATCTGACACTGCCATAAGTTTCATGTGCAAATACATACCAACTTTACAAAGTCTTCCAAATAAATGGAAAGAACTGTTTACAATTTTTCTTTTACAGAATGAATAGTAAACATGAAGGAAGTGTGCAATTGCCAGTTAGGAGAAGCACGGAGAACTACCAAGTCTGACGATGTCTACAGCAGCTGTGATTGCTACAATTTATCCTGGGACCCACCACACAAAGGGTGGAAAGACCTCAGGCTGGGTTTCCACTTCAGAACGCGAGGATGGATTATTCCCCAGAAAGTATTGCACGTGCAAGTTGGAAGAGGCAGAATCAGGACCTTCATGCCTCCCCACCTCCTGAAATTCCCTCCAATAAATAAAGATCCTCATGCAACTCACCCAGGTTGGGTTAATCAAGACAGTTACACACACAATACGATTTCTCAGGTTGAGATATTGCCTTCAGGAAAGGGGAGATAGCAGTCTGAGCCAGGAAGTCACCTTCTTTTGAAATGCAATATCTGTAAGTTTTGCAAACAATATGTTTTCTGTGATTTTTGTAACCACAAGTTCACCACACGTTGTCTGTGGGTCACAAACAAATGGTAAATCCTGTAAAACAGCCTCATGAACAATGCTTACAATCAGTGGCTCTGTCCAGGTCATGAAGGTGACAATCTAGGCAGAAACTATACCCGCCCATACACCTCACAAATTGCTAACATGGAATGCATTGGCCCCCAATTTCACTTCTGTTGTTAAAATATTACATTGTCTGTAAATTTTTTTTTTAAAAATGATGAAAATCTCACAGGCTTTTGGGCTTTGCTTGAGAACTGGTCCTCAAATAGAATTCTTGTTTGTGGATACCTTTGGCACACACTGGCAGACATACTTTATGTCATCCTGTCAAAACTGTATCAGTGTAAAATGTTAAGCTGACATTTCAAATTTGAGCTGAAGAAATTGACAGCTGGACGTAATAAAGAGATAGAGTTGAACAAAAAAAAAGGCTGAAATGGAGTTGTGCATTCACAAATGACCTTTATGTTCATGAAAAGCTTCAATCTTAGCAGTGCTCCCCCGCAAGTTTTATCTGTACGTATCTCTAATTCATCATGGGAAGAAACCTGACCTGACAGTATAAGCTATTTTAAGTCCATGGCTACAGAAAGTGCCAAGTGCAATACTGGTCCTGATCACAGAAGTGGCTTGTCTGTCTTGAGACACAAACAGTACTTAGCACTTATCCTGTCAGTCTCTTCATTGGTGTTTATCAACACATTGGCCTTAAGGTGACAGAGGCAAATGCAACAGATGGGGCATGGAAAAGACGGTGCCCACCAGAACGCAGTTTCCTGGATCATAATGCTGGTTGCTTCATGCTAAATCAGGCTCAGAGCAGGAGCATAGACCACACTCCATAAATGCCCTTCAGGGGCATAAATCTGCCATCTTTAGTTGGTCTGGCCTCCAGGTGACTCCATACACACAACAATGTGGTCGACTCTCAACTGCTGTCTGGGCAATTCTGGAGGAGCAATAAATCCTGGCCAAGCCCAGCAATGCTCGCATCCCATCAATGAATGAAATATTTAAGGTGGAGGAGGTGGAAATTAACCTTCAAACTGAAATCAGCTCAGGTATCTGGCACTTCTAAGCAGTGTATTAAATTACATGCAGAAAGTTCTCCTGCAAAGGTTGGTGTGGAAGATGGAGGGGAAAAGTCATACTGGTCTCGCAGAGGTTAGAGGTTACAATTAAATCATTTGTCAGGTCCGAGTCGATTTTCTTATTTGTTCATGGGATGTGGATGTCATTAACTAGATCAGCATTTATTGACAAATCAAATTTCTGTCTGACCAGGTAAGGATGGCAGATTTCCTTTCTCAACGACATCAGTGCACCAGATGGGATTTTACAACAATTGACAATGGTTACAGAGTCATTTATTTTGATCCAAATAATCTGCTATGGTGAGATTCAAACCCAGGCCCACAGAATAATCGTCAGGGATTTAGGTGTTCACATCGGAGCCAATCTACCATCCTCTGAGAAAAAGAACAGGAAATGACATCACCAACACAGGAAATGGCATCACCAATCCAAGGAAACCTAAAGAGATAAATAGAAAGCGGGACATAACACCAGCACTTCATTGGAGGCTCACTGGTGATGTTACCTAGAATGGTGACTGATTATCTGGGAACAAGCCTTCAAGCTCAGTGAACCAGCTTACATCTGGAACAAAATAAAGACCCACTCTCTTGTGGACCGAGAGGAGGAGACCGCTGTGTTGGAGGTGAAAGGAAGACATCGGGTTGGCTGTGCACCCTTGCAACCAGTGGATCTTAATGCTGGCTTCAGCCTAGCGCTGGTTCAGGGGAGCAGCCAACCTGCAAAGATGGCTGAGACAAGTGCTCGTGCACCAGGTCAGGGGGTCCGGAACACCATCCGTGTTTCCGTAAAGAAGGTGGATGTAGGTGCACCTGTGGACCGCACCTTCTTCGTGAAGAGGGTCCTGTTGGACTGTTGCAGGTTCGCTGCTGCGGACATTTACTGCCTGCAGGATTTCCCCGAAGGAGGTTTCTACGATGTAACCTTCAGGAGTGCCAAGCTTTGGGAGCGCTTCCTGGAGGTTTTCAAGGAGAAAGGAGGTGAGGGCCCCCTCTCTGCATTGACCGCTGTCCCGCTGTTTGTGATGTCAGTGCAGAGGAGCCGTATGGTGACTGTACACATGTACAACCCGCATGTGCCAGCAGTTGATGTCCTGACCTTCCTTGGAAGGTACGTGAAGGTGGAAGGGGACCTAACCAACATCATGGACCCCTTCGGGATCCAGACCAGTAAGAGGCAGGTCAAGGTGACGCTGAGGATGGGTGTGGATGGGAACATCGTACACCCACTGTCCAGCTTTGCGATCGGCAGGAGCAAGGGCTACCTGACCTACGCAGGGCAACCTAAAGTCTGCAATGCCTGTGGTAGGTCAGGTCATGTGGCGGCCGACTGCAAAGCCACCATCCGCAGGGAGGAGGCACACGTTGCAAAGGATTGCCCACAAGATAAAAGCTGCAACCTTTGCGGGGAAGCGGGCCAACTCTATAGGGCGTGCCCACGGGGGGGGACCACCTACGCCCAGGTTGCTGGCAGGGGCAATGCGGGGCAAACCGCCCCGGAGGAGAGGAAGACATCAGGGCCCTGCAAGGACCCCCCTAATGTGCAGGAGGGCCAGGTCGTGCAGGAGGGCCCAGCCCCGCAGGACGGACCCGCGGCCAGCAAAGCGCCCCTGCAGGCTCTGCTCCCCGCTGACAGCCTGGAGTCGACAGAGGAGGCGACAGGTGACACAGGGGAGTGGACGACGGTCCACAAAGCGAGGAGGCAGGCGCGCTGGCGGGCCCAGGCAACACAACTATCAGGCGGGAAGAGGCAGCAACAGGGGGGCTATAAGGGCTCCTCCAACGAAGGAGTTTCAGAGGAGGCCTGCCCAAAGCAGAAGCTAAAGATCTCAAGAGAGAAGGAAAGCAGCACCCTGCTCCCAGGTGATGTTAGGTGTCCTGAGGCTCACTCCGATACCCAGCCACGCGCCGCCCCGTACCCCCGGCGGGGGGATGCCACCTGGGAGGCAGCACAGATGGTTTCCTGAGCCCGGAGAGAGTCCAGCAGTTAGCCCGGGCAATGGGATTCGACAGATGGAGGGGCTGGACCTTGGACTTGGGGAGGGAACTGCGGTCACTGCCCACAATGGGGGTACGAGTTGCGAGCATTAATGTGCGCAGTGTCAAGTCCGCCGCAAGATGTGTGTCCACGTTGGCCTACCTGACCACTGTCAAGGCGGACCTCCTGTTTCTGCAGGAGTGCAGGATACCGCACCTCAGCAGGTACAGGAATTGGTCGGGCACCTGGACCTGTGGGCCTTTGATCTGGTCGGGGGGTAACGACTGTCGCTCCTCGGGCCTGGCTATTCTGCTGCGGGGGTGCAACTTCACCATATCTCAAGTTCAGGAGGTGGTGTAGGGGCGCCTCCTAGTGGCTGATGTCACCTACAGGAATGCTCCCCTGAGGCTGATCAACGTGTATGCCCCAGTGGTACGGAGTGAGCGGTTGGCCGTCCTGCAGCGGCTTCCACCCCTGCTGGCCACGTCCAGGCCGGTCATACTAGGTGGAGATTTCAACTGCATCACCGATGCAGATGGAAGATCCGGGGTGGGGACAGCGGGTGGGCGGAGTCAACTGGATGTCACGTCCAGATTCCTGATGGGCACAGTGAAGGACGCCAAGCTGCTCGACATCTTCAGCACCCCTGCAGACGGAGCGCAGCGGAGATACACCTGGTCGTGGCCAGACGGATCTATCCGCTCAAGGGTAGACTTCCTGTTTGTGTCACGGGTGTTCTCGGTCGGGTCCACTGGTGTCGAGCCGGTGTTCTTCTCCGACCACTGCCTCCTGCTGGCTGACTGTCACTTACAGGACGACCAGCCGGCCGGCAAGGGGACGTGGAAGCTTAACACGACTCTGTTGACCCCAGAGAACGTCGAGGAGCTTAAGAGGGAGTACGCTGGTTGGAGAACCGTGAAACCCCTCTTTGAGTCTCTGGGCGACTGGTGGGAGATGGTGAAGGAGAACATCAAGGGTTCTTTGTCCTTAAGGGTGTTCGGAAGGCAAGAGAGAGGCGGGGAAAGCTGTTGCGACTCCAGAAAAGGGTGCAGAACCTGCTCCTTCTGCAGTTGATGGGGGTCAATGTCACGGAGGACCTCCGTGAGGTGAGGGGCCAGCAAGCCTTGCTCTTCGCCGCGGAGGCCTCCAGGATAATCTTCCGGTCCAGGCTCCGCTCCGTGGAGCAGGACGAGACGTGCTTGCGTTTCTTCTTTCAAAAGGTGCACAAAGAGAGCTCTGTGCTTAGCCGGCTGAAGGAGGTCGACGGCTCGGTGATGTCATCTTGGCCTGACATTTTGAGGATCAGCAGATCCTTCCATGCCGGACTATACGACGCAAAGCCCATGGACAGCACGGCCTCCGAGTCGTTCCTGTAGTCTATCACGGAGGTCTTAGACGACGGCACAAGGGAGTGGCTGGACCGGCCAATATCCCTGGATGAGCTGACCACAGCCGTCAAGTCCTTAGAGAGGAATAAGACTCCCAGGAGCGACGGCTTACCGGTTGAGCTGTATCCAGCTCTGTGGGACCTGGTCGGCCAGGACCTGCTGGAGGTGTATGATAGTGCGCTTCGGGGAGGGGAAATGTGCAAGTCCATGAGGAAGGGCATCATCACCCTCATTTACAAGAGGAAGGGGGAGAGGGAAGAAATTAAGAATTGGCGTCCCATTTCACTATTGAACATGGATTACAAAATCCTGGCCAAGGTCATAGCCAACCGGGTCAGGTCTGTCCTGGAGTCGGTGATTCACCCTGACCAAACCTGTGCTGTGCCGGGCAGGAAGATCGCTGAGAGCCTCGCGCTCATCAGGGATACGATCGCCTACGTGCAGGACAGATGGGTGGACACCTGCCTCGTCAGCCTGGACCAGGAGAAGGCCTTCGACAGGGGGTCTCATGCTTACATGAGGGATGTCCTCTCCAAATTGGGGTTCGGGGAGGGCATCCGCAGTTGGAGCCGGCTGCTCTACACCAACATCGTTAGCGCAGTCTCGATCAACAGGTGGGAATCGGACACTTTTCCCGTCAGATCTGGAGTCAGGCAGGGCTGCCTGCTCTCTCCTGCCTTGTTCGTGTGCTGTGTGGAGCCCTTCGCTGCATCCATCAGGAAGGACGTGAGCCTGAAGGGGTGTGACTATCCCAGGCAGCGGAGGACTTCAGGTCAAATCCTCCCTGTACATGGACGACGTCGCCGTCTTCTGCACTGATCGTCGGTCGGTGAGTAGGCTGTTGGACATCTGCGGCCAGTTTGAACTGGCCTCGGGTGCCAAAGTCAATATGGGTAAGAGTGAAGCCATGTTCTTCGCGAACTGGAACGACTGCTCCTACATCCCCTTCACCGTCAGGACAGACTACCTGAAGGTGCTGGGTGTTTGGCTCGGTGGAGCTGGGGCATGCACTAAGACTTGGGAGGAGCGTATCACCAAACTAAAGCAGAAGCTGGGCACGTGGATGCTCCGGTCACCCTCCATCGCCGGTAAGAACCTGGTTGTCAGGTGCGAGGGGCCTTCGGTACTGTTGTATGTGGCGCAGGCCTGGCCTATTCCCTGGACCTGCGCCGCTGCGGTCACCCGGGCCATCTTCCACTTCATTTGGGGGTCGAGGATGGACCGGGTCCGCAGGGACACCATGTACAAAGACCTGGAAAATGGGGGAAAGGGCGTACCGAACGCCACCCTCGCCCTGACGGCTGCCTTTGTGTGCAGCTGCATCAAGCTGTGCGTAGATCCTCAGTACGCAAACACCAAGTGTCACTACTTACTGAGGTTCTACCTGTCCCCGGTGTTGCGAAGGATGGGCATGGCCTCGTTGCCGCGGAATGCTCCGAGTAGTTGGACCGTACCATACCACCTGTCCTTCGTGGAGAAGTTTTTGAAAGGAAACACCTTTGACCTCAATGCCGTCAGGCAGTGGTCAGCACGTAGTATCCTCGAGACCCTTCGGGAAAAGGAGAGGGTGGTTCCCGTCATGTGGTTCCCCACGCAGACTGCCAAAGTCGTTTGGCAAAATGCCTCATCGCCAGAACTTTCAAACAAGCACAAGGACATCGCTTGGCTGGCGGTGATAGAGGCTTTGCCAGTGAGATCCTTTATGCATGCCCAGAATCTCTGCGCCACCGCACGCTGCCCTCGACGTGGCTGCGGGGGGGACGAGACTGTCGATCACCTCCTTCTGGAGTGTGCCTATGCGCAGGAGGTCTGGAGGGGGATGCAGTGGTATTTGTCAAGGTTCGTCCTGAGCAGCTTCGTGACGCGAGACTCCGTGCTCTACGGGCTGTTTCCCGGGACGCACACCAAGACCAACATCAACTGCGCATGGAGGACCATCAATGTGGTGAAAGACGCTCTTTGGTCTGCCCGCAACTTGCTGGTCTGCCAGCTGAAAGAACTGACCCCGACCGAATGTTGCAGACTGGCACACTCCAAGGTCCAGGATTACGTGCTGAGGGACGCGCTAATGCTTGGGGCAGCCGCCGCCAAGGCGCGGTGGGGAAAGACCACCATATGAAACCCCTCGTCCAGAATAGAAAAAAGGGCCCTATCTGGTAACTGGGCCCAGCTGGCGCCTTCCCCAACTGGTCAGGGGGCCAACAGGGACTGTGCGGGGAGACGACTGCCGGGGTATTTTCTTTGCTTTGTTTTTTTTCTTCTTTGTTTTGTTTTTTTCCTTTAGTTGGTGTACGTACCCCCTGGGTAACCTGGAGCCGGTTGCATGACTGGGTAAGTGTATAAATATGTGTTTTTTGTACATCTTATGAATAAGGTATATTTTTTCAAATAAAAAAAAGTGATGAAACGTCTGAAAAACTAACCTTCCAGCTCAGCGAGCAAACTCACATCCAGAACCTCAACCTGAGCTACAAATCTTCTCAAAACTCGCTAATTACAGTCTTTCTTCAGCCATGGGCCTGCAGTTGCTCCAGGTTGGGTTTTCTCCAAACGTGCTCCCCTTCCTTGGGCATGTTTTCACATGCACTGGGCTAAGACCAGCCTGGGACCACCAGGCCTTACTGCTGCTTGCAAAGCTTTGACCCTGAAAGCGCCATTGCCACTAATTGCCAATGTCGCTGCCCCATTGCCCACTACTGCCAACTGACATGGATCACTGACCCAATATGGGGGTGTTGGGATGGACAGCCATTTGGTACATGAATAATTTTGTGATTTGAATGTGTACCAACTCATCTGACAGAGCGTGATCATTTCCTGTGGATGAAAACTTCCTCCTGTGTGGAAATTTATCACCTCGGCGGTCAAAAGTAAGTGATCTCCTCCTCAGCAATAACAGTTGTCATGGAGCTTGAAACAAATCAATGAGTAATCAGGCTTTCTAAGAAGTAGCATCAAAATCAGAAGGGGATTGATTGATAATTGGTCTATAAATGACATTTTCCCAATGTGCATCAAGTTCAACTTCTGATTTTGTTTAAGTACTGTGGTTGGTGTTTGGCGTGGTACGGGGCATGCAAACAAAGAGTGTTCTATGGAGCCTATCTTAATGCTTAGAAACCAATCCAAATCTCAGACTGTTGGAATATTTGGAGCAAAGATTATGAATCTGTGTTCCTGATATCCCAGAGGTACTTCTTTTGAAAAGGCATATTTTTCCATGAAAAAGAATGTGTGAAAATAACAGAGCAGGTGCTAGGGGTGCAGCATTCGAATTCTATACCTGAAATAATCAATATTTCATTAGTATTGTGAACCTCTGCTGTGAACATATTGAGCATTGGATGCAAGAATAGAGTCCGTGATTAAGAAAGTGAATGTAATGTTGTTGCTTGTCTCAAGAGGGTTGGAATATAAAAGCAGTGAAATGCGTCCAAGTCTTTATAAAGCTCTAGTTAGGCTCCATTTACAATCCTGTTGTCCAATTTTGGGCCCCACACCTCAGGAAGGACATACTAGCCCTGGAGCGTGTCCAGCGGAGATTCACACGGATGATCCCTGGAATGGTAGGTTTAACGTATGATGAACGGCTAAGGATCCTGGGATTGTATTCATTAGAGTTTAGAAGGTTGACGGGAGATCTAATAGAAACTTACAAGATAATGTATGGCTTAGAAGGGGTGGACGCTGGGAAGTTGTTTCCGTTAGGCAGGGAGACTAGGACCCGTGGGCACAGCCTTAGAATTAGAGGGGGTAAATTTAAAACGGAAATGAGATGACATTTCTTCAGCCAGAGAGTGGTGGGCTTGTGGAATTCATTGCCACGGAATGCAGTGGAGGCCGGGACATTAGATGCCTTCAAGGCAGAGATTGACAAATTCTTGATTTCACAAGGAATCAAGGGCTACGGGGAGAGTGCAGGGAGGTGGAGTTGAAATGCCCATCAGCCATGATTTAAATGGCGGAGTGGACTTGATGGGCTGAATGGCCTTACTTCCTCCCCTATGCCTTATGGTCTTATGGACAGTGCTTACAAGGTTAGTGGACAGAAAATCTTTGGGGTTGTACTGACTTCCATGTAAAGCTCTGAAACAGTGTAAAAAAAATTTTCCTTCTTCTTTAGCCACAACAATCCTCACGGGGAATGTAAATATCACACCATGAAAACAATTATGCATCTAAAGAATATGCTTTTTAAAAGGGCATCAGAAACAACTAGCTGATAGTTTTAGCCTCTTGTAAAAGTCAAACCTGAAGCACTGTAATGCAATTTTTCAATGCTATCAGGGGCAGCACAGTGGCACTGCTGCTGTTTCACTGTGCTAAGGTTTGATTCCAGTTTTTGGTGACTGTTTGCATGTTCTCTCAGTGTCTGTGTGGGTTTCGTCCAAATGCTCCAGTCTAAAGGTTAGGTGGATTGGCTATGCTAAAATACTCCATGGTGTCCAGGGATGTGCACGCTAGGTGAGGTTAGCCAGAGGAAATGTGGGTTTACAGGGATAGAGATTAGTTCTCCTGGGATACTGTTCTGAGGGTTGTTGCAGACTTGATGGGCTGAATGGCCCTTTTCTGCACTGAAGGGATTCTACGGTTCTATTTGCTTATGCTCAAATAGGAACAAATGAAAACACAGCTGTGTGGAAGTTGGCTTAGTCTTACAAGATCACAGCTCTCGAGGACAGCTCTCTTATGAAAGAGTTGGAGGATTAACTTGAGGGTCACTATGCCTGAGGTGAGGGAAGAGAAGATTCCTTCATAGTAACTTCAGCCAGTGCAGGAAGCCATACAATTGGTGTATCTCTGCATCACAAACCAGATATCCAGCCAATTAAGCTAACTAACCCTCTTCTGACACACTGAATCTATGATGTTAATTCCAGTGATAGCTCTTCAACAATCATACCTATCTCCTACCCTTTCCCACCATCCCTTTTTTACGATACCTGCTTTAGGAAAGTGATTCGAAATTCTAAAATCACTTTGTACCTTTTCATGGAAAAATAGCCCTTATGTGAGTGAATGTAGTACAAAATTGAATTATTTATCAGTCAAGCTAACTTGTAGTTACAGATAATCACAGCTTTGAATATTATCGATAAATTCACAAATCCTTCATTGGAATGGTAAGAAATCAGAAGCCATTGCCAAATTGCCTGTCGAAATACATGATTTTAAAAATTTTATTCACAGATTTGGACATTATTGGCTGTTCCAGCAGGTATTCCCAATTCCTCGTTTCCCTTGAGAAGGTGATGGTGAGCTGCTTGCTTAAACCACTGTACTCCTTGTGTTGTAGGAGACCCACTGTGTGATTAGGGAAAGAATTCAGGCTTTTCTGACCCAGAAACAGTTCCCAATCAGAATGGGGTGTGTCAGCTGCCCTTGTCCCTCTGGGTGGTAGGGATTGCAGGCTTCCAAGGTGCTTTGTAACTGTGTGTTGAAAAAGCCTTGCAGGAGTCTGCAGTGCATCTTGTAGTGCATCACTGCTCCCGTGTGCATTGGTGGTGGGGATGAATATTCTCAATGGTTTATGGTGCCAATCAACTTCATAGGCACAAAAGTTTTATTTGTGTATTAAATTGTTGTAAACTACTACTCAATGGTGATAGGAAGAATATGAATAGAGAAGTTTAAGCAGTTTTCATACTGTTATCCCAATGCTGATAGGCTTTGGAAGACCTCCCCATGCAAAGTAAGTGGCCAAATTCAATTAATGGGAAGTGTAAATGTAAGTAATGTATTTTAAAATTTTGGTCAGATTTGGACTGAATTCATAAAGTCACAGAGGTTTACAGCAGAGTAAAAAGCCTTTCGGCCCATCACGTCCATATTGATAAAACTGCAGAATCTCGGAGATTAAGTCAGGTATTCAATTTAGATAGAGTTAATTTTAAATTTTCTGTGGAAAAGAACAGGCTTGATGGGTTAATAGTCGATGTGCATTCAATCTCGTGGTTAATATTTGCCCTTATTCAATCTCACTTAAGGCAGTTTATCCGGTCATTATCATATTACTGGAGTGTGACTTTGTGTAAGCTGGCTGCTGAACTTCCAACATTACGACAGAAGCTTCGCATCAGGCACAATTAATTCATAATCAGTAGGTGCTGGAGAAACTTTGCAGCATAATGGAGTTCAAGTGACAAAGGATCACTGAACTCAAAACATTCACTCTGTTTTTCTCTCCACAGGTGCTGTCAGACCCTGACTGAGTTTCTTTGGCACTTTATATTTTTTGGTTCAGATTTCCAGCATCCATCATGCTTTGTTTCTATTTTATTGTGGTAGAATCACTGAATCCCTATAATGTGGAAGTAGGTCATTCAGCCCATTGAGTCCACACCGACCCTCCAAAGAGATCCACTCAAACCCAACCCCCTAACCCTTAACTCTAACTCTAATCCACCTAGTCTACACATCCCTGTGCACATTAGGAAATTCACCATGGCCAATCCACCTAATCCACACTGCTTTGGACTGTGGGAGGAACCCCACGCAGACACGGGAAGAATGTGCAAACTCCACATAGACAGTCACCCAAGGTAGGAACCGAGTCCTTAGTGCTGTGAGGCCCCTATAATTAATAACCAGCATCTTTCTAATACATGGTTCAACAAGGCATCTCACAATCACTTTCTCAAAGGCAATTAGGAATGATCACTAAATACTGGCATAGCTAGTGGTGCCCCAACCCATGAACAAATACCAAAACAAAACTTGGACGCTTAATAATTCCTACATCAGCTTAGTGCGAGGACATAATATTGAGTAGCCACTTTCTTGGTCAGTGGCACAGGGCAGAGTTTCTTGACGTGTTACCAAAAGAGAGAAAGAACCCGCAGTTACATTGTGTTTTTCCTCACATCAGGACATCCCGAAGAATTTTATGATCAAGGGCTTGACAACGTTATAGTGTTGCGAGTTGTGGAAACCAATATTCACCCAGCAAGATGCACAAACAGCAGTGAGATAAATGACAGCTGCTTTGATAGTGTTGATTTGAGGAATAAATGTGGGTCAGGGCACAGGCTTAAGTCATTGGCTTGTGGGTCCTTTGGTCCATCTCCAGCCAGTGGTCAAAACCTAACTTTAACATCCCACCCAACAGACACAACCTCTGACAAAATATCGGACTCAACCCGCAGGCTGGATCATAAGCACAAATCCTCTGACTCAGAAGTGACAGTGTTACCACTGAGCTATGTCTGACACCTAAACAGTAACAAATATGTTGCACATTCGTAAGGGCAAGCAGATGGGAACAGACTGATGAGATTGGTTGATATAACAATTTAGGACATAATCTAAAAAACCGTAAAGCAGAAGAGCAAGATTATTCTTCAGCCACACAGAACACTTCAAAGATGACTTCCCCAGAAGCAATATTTTGCTTCTGTCTATCCTCATCTTCATTCAATTTATTTTTCTGTTTTATAATTCAGCACATTAAGGATAACATTGCTGCATCAACCACGTAGCATATGCCTACACACTGGCATTGATGAGCTTCCTAAGTTGGTTCGTAAATGTTCTTAGATTATAACATAATATTACTAAATGATTTGGTGAGTTTTTTTAATATCATTATTGAAATGATTTGCACGCAGTTTGCTGACTCCTCTGTACTGGAAGAAAAAGCCTCCTAATATGGTGTTTAAATAAATTAGGCCAGTGAAAAATTGCCTGATAACTTTGTTGTGGGATTAATTTTTCAGGATATATCATCGACAAGATTACCTTTGGCATCCCTTGTGCCGGGAACTCATTTTTGAACATGCAAAGACTACTAATGCTACAGTATCAGGGGCCAAATATTGAATGATCTGTCATGATTCGATATTTAATCCAGCAACTGATGCTACTAAAAGGATGCAGAAGGCATCAAGATGAATGAATTTTGACCTCAAAACTCACAAAAAGACAACACAAACAATTTATCTTTCTGACCTTTGCTTCAGCTGCCTGCACACAGTTGCAACTGCGAGGAGAAATTAAAATTAGTCTTCCTTAAATTTGGGTTCGCAGATTGATCAATGCCACATTCACAAAATCCCAAGGACACAGCCCAGGGATTCATGCAACCTACCACATTTGCTTAAGCGTTGCTCTCAAGATAATATAGTCTAATCCACGTTGAGAGATAAATGGCTTTCACTTGCTATTAAGTGAAAAATTTATCTGTATTTAATATCAAGAAACAGAAGCATAGATTTCCTGAACAGTGATGAATTGTGAAAATAAACCCAGCCCCAACCCCCAACCCTCCCTCGAAGCTGCAAGCAGCATTTATATTCTAATCGACCTGATCAAAGATGTTATTACACATCTCTGCAACTGGTAGGGACTTGAGCCTAGATTTCCTCACTGGCTCAGAGGTAGGGGCACTACCACTGCACCACAGGAACAACCATTCAAATTGTGAGCGATGTAATGCTTAGCAATGTCATCAGCTATGATAATGTTAAGCACCCTGGTTTGACATGAGCTCACTAAAGTGTTAAACACAATGTGGGCACATAGTCCATATTTACAAACATCTCACTGGTATAACAGAAATCCCTCAAAGTCAGGACTACTATATTAAGCCTTCCCTAGGTGAGCCATCAGGCAATCTCAAAGGACTAATGTGCAGCTCATACACAAAGAAACCTTAAAAAGTTTCTGCAGACAATTGCCTGCAAGAACATGGTGCATTTCACAGCCTGGCAATTCACTGTGCCATTGCAGCTAATGCCCAGGGGGAATGTAACAGGATATAAATTATTAAACAGCTTTCCCTATGAACATCAGCAGTGGACATTACAAAGGCTTGGCATGTCCTGTCAAATGTAAAAGCATCTGTGATTCTTGGAAGAGTTACTCGAGCTGAGAACAGCTGGCTATGCAGTTTTCAGTGTCACCTGGGATTGAGCACACTATTGTCTGTCATATCAAGTATGACGCCAATCCTGTCTGTAAAATGTAAAGTCCGGCTGAGGGACATGGCTCATAGCTCTCCTCAGAGAATTTTCAACTGCTTTATAAAACGACCTCTCCCAAGCTCAGATAGTACGAAGGAGATTTATAGGGGCAGAGAAGGGCAAACAAATATGATTAAAATGCCTTCCAAGTGGCCCTCATTTATTCACATGGGTACTTTGCCCAAGTAGCTTTGGCCGCAATCGCTCAATGGATAACAGTTTTGCCTCTGAGTTGTAAGGATCTGGACTCAAGATATGCTCCAGAGCTTGAACACAAAATGAAATCCGACCAGCAGGGTATCATTGGAGCCACCGCAATGTTGAGGGTGTCTCAGTGCAGACATGAAGTGGAACAGGGGTCCTACCTGTGTAAAAGATTCCGAGGCACTATTTTGAGTAAAGCAGGAAGTTATCTCTGGTGCCTCAGCCAATATATATCTCTCAATGGCCAACACGGAAACATTGCTTTTGGTGGGAGCTATCTGGCTACAAATTGACTGCTGCATTTTCCACACAATATCAGAGGCTACAGTTCAAAAGTACTCAATTGGTTGAAACGCTATAGGCATCAGGCGGTCATGTAAAGCATGACAGAATGCAAGCCTTTCGTTTCCTTTTCATTTGTTTTGTAATGTCACCAAATTATGATTTTATTTCATCAAACTTGGTGAAGGGTTATGCTCTGTAAAACCACTGCAAAATTTCTGTAGCCTTCAAAGGAGTTAGTCTGTGCAGAAATTTGTGGACAATTTACAGATCCCATCAAATACAATGAAAAACATTGACCACAACTATCTGCCCCCATTAACTTGTATCTTTCGATACACAGCTCGATTGAAAAGGAAATGGGGACCTCAGATAAAACTGATCAAACTTGCCTATGATATAGAACATAGAACATAGAACATAGAACAGTACAGCACAGAATGCCCACAATGTTGTGCTGACCATTGATCCTCATGTATGCACCCTCAAATTTCTGTGACCATATACATGTCCAGCAGTCTCTTAAATGACCCCAATGACCTTGCTTCCACAACTGCTGCTGGCAACGCATTCCATGCTCTCACAACTCTCTGCGTAAAGAACCTGCCTCTGACATCCCTTCTATACTTTCCACCAACCAGCTTAAAACTATGACCCTTCGTGCTAGCCATTTCTGCCCTGGGAAATAGTCTCTGGCTATCAACTCTATCTATGCCTCTCATTATCTTGTATACCTCAATTAGGTCCCCTCTCCTCCTCCTTTTCTCCAATGAAAAGAGACCGAGCTCAGTCAACCTCTCTTCGTAAGATAAGCCCTCCAGTCCAGGCAGCATCCTGGTAAACCTCCTCTGAACCCTCTCCAAAGCATCCACATCTTTCCTATAATAGGGCGCCCAGAACTGGACGCAGTATTCCAAGTGCGGTCTAACCAAAGTTTTATAGAGCTGCAACAAGATCTCACGACTCTTAAACTCAATCCCCCTGTTAATGAAAGCCAAAACACCATACGCTTTCTTAACAACCCTGTCCACTTGGGTGGCCATTTTAAGGGATCTATGTATCTGCACACCAAGATCCCTCTGTTCCTCCACGCTGCCAAGAATCCTATCCTTAATCCTGTACTCAGCTTTCAAATTCAACCTTCCAAAATGCATCACCTCGCATTTATCCAGGTTGAACTCCATCTGCCACCTCTCAGCCCATCTCTGCATCCTGTCAATGTCCCGCTGCAGCCTACAACAGCCCTCTACACTGTCAACGACACCTCCGACCTTTGTGTCGTCTGCAAACTTGCTGACCCATCCTTCAATCCCCTCATCCAAGTCATTAATAAAAATTACAAACAGTAGAGGCCCAAGGACAGAGCCCTGTGGAACCCCACTCACCACTGACTTCCAGGTAGAATATTTTCCTTCTACTACCACTCGCCAGCCAATTCTGTATCCAAGCAGCTAAGTTCCCCTGTATCCCATTCCTCCTGACCTTCTGAATGAGCCTACCATGGGGAACCTTATCAAATGCCTTACTGAAGTCCATATACACCACATCCACAGCTCGACCCTCATCAACTTTTCTAGTCACATCCTCAAAAAACTCGATAAGGTTTGTAAGGCATGACCTACCCCTCACGAAGCCGTGTTGACTGTATTTGATCAAGCCATGCTCTTCCAGATGGTCATAAATCTTATCCCTCAGAATCCTTTCTAACACCTTGCAGACGACAGACGTGAGACTTACCGGTCTATAATTGCCGGGGATTTCCCTATTTCCTTTCTTGAAGAGAGGAATTACATTTGCCTCTCTCCAGTCCTCAGGTATGACTCCAGTGGAGAGCGAGGATGCAAAGATCTTCGCAAGTGGCGAAGCAATTGCATTTCTCGCTTCCCAAAGCAGCCGAGGACGAATCTGGTCCGGGCCTGGCAACTTGTCAATCTTAATGTTTGACAAAATTTTCAGCACATCAGCTTCCTCTATCTCTATCCATTCCAGCATGCACACCTGCTCTTCAAAGGTTTCATTCACTACAAAGTTCATTTCTTTCGTAAAGACAGAAGCAAAAAACTCATTTAGGGCTTCCCCTACCTCCTCAGGCTCCACACACAAGTTCCCTATGCTATCCCTGATCGGCCCTACTCTTTCTTTGACCATTCTCTTATTCCTCACGTAAGTGTAAAATGCCTTTGTTGTTTTCCCTGATTCCTTCTGCCAAGCCTTTCTCGTGCCCCCTCCTGGCTCTCCTCAGACCATTTTTGAGCTCCTTCCTTGCCTGCTTGTAATCCTCTCTAGCTGAACTTGACCCTAGCTTCCTCCACCTTATGTAAGCTACCTTCTTCCTTTTCACAAGAAGCTCCACCGCTCTCATCATCCAAGGTTCCTTTATCTTACCCCTTCTTGCCTGTCTCAGAGGGACATATTTACTCATCACTCCCAACAACTGTTCCTTAAACAGTCTCCACATGTCTATAGTTCCCTTACCATGGAACAACTGCTCCCAGTCCATGCTTCCTAACTCATGTCTAATCGCATCATAGTTTCCTCTTCCCCAATTAAATATCCTCCCATTTTGCCTAATCCTCTCCTTCTCCATAGCTATGTAGAATGTGAGGCAGTTATGGTCACTATCACTAAAATGCTCTCCCACCACAAGATCTGATACCTGCCCCGGCTCGTTTCCGAGCACCAAGTCTAGAATGGCCTCTCCCCTCGTCGGCCTGTCAACGTACTGCGTTAGAAAACCCTCCCGAACACACCTTACAAAAACAGCTCCATTCAAATCTTCTGCTCGAAGGAGGTTCCAATCAATATTAGGAAAGTTAAAGTCACCCATTACAACAACCCTACTGCGTGCACACTTTTCCAAAATCTGTCGACCTATGCTTTCTTCAATCTCCCTGCTATTGGGGGGCCTGTAGTAAACCCCTAACGAGGTGACTACTCCCTTGCTGTTCCTAATTTCCACCCACACTGACTCAGTAGGCAGATCTTCCTCGACAAAGGAAGCTTCTGTAGCTGTGATACCCTCTCTGATTAGTAGTGCTACACCCCCTCCTCTTTTTCCCCCCTCCCTATTCTTTTTAAATGTTCTAAACCCTGGAACATCCAGCAACCATTCCTGCCCATGAGAAACCCATGTCTCTGTTATGTATATCTCTTGAGAAATTTAATGGCCTACTCCAGGTCAAAGATATCACAAATTACAGCCTCTTGGGTGAGGTAAAGAGGACAGGGAAATTAGACATTCTAAAGAATGGTCACTCAACCCAAAACGTAGACTCTGATTTCTCTCCACGGATGCTGCCAGACCTGATGGTGTCATTTGAACTCATTTGGTAGTTATCAGCTGTTCACAATGCAAACCAGCCCAAAGAGTAAACTGTGAAAGAAGGCTGGAAATGAATCTCCAATTTCCCTCACAGAAACAGGGATTGCTGGAAAAACCTCAGCAGGTCTGGTAGCATCCGAGGAGAGAAATCAGAGTCTACGTTTTGGGTTGACTGACCATTCTTTAGAATGTTTAATTTCCCTGTGCTCTTTACCTCACCCAAGAGGCTGTAATTTGTGATATCTTTGACCTGGAGTAGGCCATTAAATTTCTCAAGAGATAGCGTAGGCAAAATTGTTTCTGTGACCATCCAGAATTCCTATTTTCAAAAGTAGCTGAAGAACAATTAGGATTAGAAGGTCGGGCTGGTCTGCCCTCATCAATTTAGAGTTTCTTGTTGCATTCTGATAACTACCTAGGCAAGATATTGATCAGTTGGCTCCACCATTCATTTCGTTGGTGACTAACATAATCAACATCCACTTTTAAATGATGACAGTAAAATGCACTTGTAAAGTGACTTACATTTAATAAAATGACCCAAGATGCCTCATTGGATTATTCAACAAAATCCGCCACTGAGCCACAGCAGGAGGTAACATGACACATGACTGAAAGCTTGATCAAACAGGATTTGAGACAGTCTGAAGACGAAAGGGTGGTGGAACTGGAGAGATTTAAAGAAGGAATGGCACAGTTTATGGTCTTCACAGCAGAGGGAACAGCCATCAAATGTGAGGCAATTAAAATCGAGATGTGAAGAAGTTAGAATTAGATTAAAGCAAATATCTCAGAGGAGATGGGGGGAGGTAAGAACATGGAAGAATCTGTAAATCTGGCTGAGAATTTTGAAGTCAAGGTTTTGCAGAACCAGAAGCCAATGAAGGTCAGCCAGCACAGCAACAATTGTTGATAGGATACAAGAAAAGACATGAGCAGCAGAGCTTTGGCTGATCTCAGGCTTACTGAGTGTACTTCAAGCCAGAAACACATTGGAATAATGATGCCTGGAGGCAACAAAGGAACGGATGAGTGTTTCAGTAGCAGCTGAAGGTGGGCAAAGTATGAAAACAAAGACACAGAGAAAAGTCACTAAGCCCGAAAGAGATGAAAAGACATTGAGGTAGTAAGTTCTGTCAATAAACCATAGGACTTAAGAGCAGAAGAAGGTCACTCATTAACCAAAGACGTCTCCCACTCTGGTTACACTCTCTTCTACCCTCTTCTGTTGGGGAGAAAATGGAGAAGTTTGTATTCATGTGCAAATAGATTCATGAACAGTTTCTTCCCTGCTGTTATTATACTTCTGAATTGACCCCTCAAATTTTAAATTTAATGTTGATCTCGCTGTCTGTGCACTTCTCTGCAGCCATAACATTGTATTCTTTATTCTGTTCTATTACCCTATGCACTTTTTATAGTACGATCTGCCAACATTGCACACAAAAAACTTTTCATCGTATTTAGGTACGTGTAACAATAATAAATCAAAGCAAATGAAATCAAAGCAAATCAAATCAAATCACTCAGTCCAGCGAGTTGCTCCACCATTCAATGAAATCATGGCTGATATAATATTCCTTAACTCCACTTTCCTGCCTTTTCCTCATGACCCTTGATTCTCTTAATGATTAAAAGCCACAAGACAGTGAATCACCGAATACTGTGTGCCTCACATAAGGACACAAGTGGAAATTAAATGCAAGCTGAGATGCTGACACATTGTACACGTTTGTATCTCTCAACATGATCACCAGAACCTGTGAAAAAGCAAACAAACCAGTGATATCCAGAGAACACAGACAACTCCATTCTTAATCTGTTGACAATGTCAAGGGTCACTATTGACCACCTATAACTCAATTAAGTTTCAGCTGCTTAAAACCTACTTCAGAATGACCAGGAAAATGGTCTTTCTTATGTTCAGTTACAAAATGTTGGCATTGAAGATGAAAAAATCACTCTAAAAATGTGAATAACTTGTAAGCAAACATGTGAAATATAATAATGATCTCAACCTCTTCAAAAAGACTGAGGGAAACAGGCTTTCAAGTGAAAACATTATTTTTAGCAGTGAAATATTGAGACATGTTCTCGCTTTCCAAGAAAACCCTTTTTTTTTGTAAAAAAATATACTGGCTGCTGTCATATGCAAGCTGTAAACATATGGCAAATATTGCTGCAAGTTTATATGGCAACGAGCAAAATGAAAGCAGTATAAACAGTCTAATTTGTTTTGGCTGCACAAGATGTAGCTTGGAGCAAAACATGAGAAACGTCAACATATTTTTTTAAAAAATAAATCATTTCAGAGTGATTCTCTTTAAATTGCTAATCATCATCAATTTTACCTCTGTAACTGTCAGATGGTTAAAGATCCAGAGACAACAACTGGCCGAGATCAGTCAGACGGTCAACCCAATCTGCACTCAGCTTTGTTCCTATTTGAGATGCTAACTGGGGTTAGTACACAAGTTGGGCACACTTCCTACCCTTCAGGAATCTCTGGGACAGCATCTCCCAAAGCTGGAGCCTCCAGCAAGCACCGCAGGGTTCCAATTCACTGACCATACAGACTTGCCACTGGGTCCAAGTCCTGGCACTTCTTCCCAAAAACTGCTGCAGGAATAGCCTCACGAAGTACAAAGCCCAATGGTTCAGGAAGATGGACAAAACATTCTGAACTTGTCTGAACTTTCTTACATGTACACAATGTATATAAAGAGGCGAATCAGCCTATTATGCCTGTGTTGGGTTTTTGAAAAAGCCTTCCACTTGGTCTCAGTCTTGATCCCTTGATCTTGGAATGTTTCTTATTCATTTGTTTATTCAATTGCTCATCTATTCATCTCCCACTTTCAACCACGATCAGGCAGACAAGCTTTGTTATCATTGCAAATATTTTTCTAACTAATCAGTAAACCATTCAGCCCACTCTGTAATAAACTGTTCAAGACTTTTTTTAAAAATTCTACTATAATATTCCCTGAGGTTTTCATCTTTACATCCAAATGATTTCAGCTCAGTCGTGCAGAATTAGTAACACTACATGTAAAGAAACAGTCACAGTGTGGGACAGAACACATGCTGTTTTATATTCTCCCCTTGTATCTCAGTCTTACATTATTCTGAATAAAAGCCAGTGAACAACCAAAAAGCAAATGTTCCATATGAAGGTAATGAAACAAGATTACAGCTTCATAGGAGCTGGGAGAACATCACCACCATCCCCACCCCTACCCCAACTCTACCTAATCTAGATGGTTATTCTCCTTGTGTGAGCCGAATTAATAAAGGTTTGCATGGGGGGAGGGGGGGGGGGTAGAGATTTTCCCATCATGCAATATTCACAGAACCATCTTCCCTCAGTAATATCACTGGCTGTGACAGCCAGGATTAGTAAAGAGGGTTTCTTTACTGCCTGGTTGAAGTGTACAGTGACAAAGTTAATACCTCTTCCTGCTCTATTAAGATCTGACAGTGTTGGGTTTTGCTTATTTTATATAGTGTAAGCTGTTTGGCTCCTGTTTGGAATGGCAACAGGCTGGCTGCCCATATCAGCAGCAACTTTGGATTTATTTCCTTTTCCGTCTTTACCAGTTTTGGGGGAGTGATTCTCAAGCACAAAATAGGCACGAGCAGCCTGGTTACCACATTTGATGCTTTGATGGCCATTTTGCTCTTGAAGAATCAATGTGATGCATTCAAATTGCTTGGCCCGACACCTGTTTATCAGCTAGGCAAAGGTGTTAAAGGGCACTGAAATGTCACAGCAAGAAATGATTCCATAAGGCTAATTTCAGAAGAAATCTATTCGTTACCAAAAGTAACCTGATTAACTTTTCGTATAAAATCAATGAGTTTGATAGAGTCAGAAAGAATGATTAACTTTGAGAAAGCATCCTGTTTGTTTTCACTGGAGGTTCAATGAAAGCTGCCAGGATAGAGATAAAGGATTGATTCTCATACCAACTCTATTCAGCACCAATCAATGGACTCACAACATTCACTATCCACATTAAGAACAAAGGGACCTCAGACATCCGTTTCAACATCTGCCCCACAGTCCAGTTTATCATGTGCAGTTGAAAAATAACCCCTTGAGGTTATATACTAACATAATGCACACACTGCTGCAAAGGTACATGTTATGTCATTACTCACGTTTGTGCATGAATCACGACCTCCATACCTTCCCTTTGTTTTTGCTTGGGAAATTAACAGCATAATCCGTCTGTCTGCAGCAATTAGAATTCGAGGTTGCACTCATTAAACTTCAACACAGTCTTTGAAAGTGGTGAAGTATCAAAACAGACAGGTTTTTAAGTTTAATATTTTAAGTTAAATGTGTTACAGGAGATGGGCAAGCAAATACATAACATCTGTCTTAGATATATTGTACACTGTGTATTTGTAAGTATATATATGGCCAGTGCAGGAGCTAGAATAATCTGAATTGCTTCTAGAAAATTTCAAACCAAATTTTCTCTTGAAATGTTTTGTTTCTCCAATGAAAGCCCAAGTTGAATTTCAACTGAGTGTACCTTTTCTTATTTGTGGTAAAGAGCCACCGGGAAGTCCTGGATTTTGATTGTCTAATGACAAAATACTGTAAAAGGACTTTGTGTCATTCAGAGTCAGACTCAATCATTCATTATATGCTTTTAGTTTTCATTGTTCCTCCTTCTGACCCGTAAACAAGCGTTTGCACCATAAAGTTGTCAGGCAATGATCATCTCCAATGAGAGAAAATGCAACCATCTTCTTGTGGCAATTAATGGCATTACTATCAATTAGGTCCCACTATCAATATCTTGGGGGTTATCAATGGTTAGAAAATTAACAGAATTACCATATAAGTACTATGGCTACACAGGCAGGTCAGAGATTGGGGCTCTGAGGCAAGTATCATTCACAAGTGCCAGGTATTGACCGTCTTCAATAAGATATAACTGAACGATCATTCCTTGACATTCAATGGCACTGCCATCAATGAGTACCCCACTTTCAGCACCTTGGGGGTTACCATTGATCAGAAATTGAACTGGTCCAGCAATATAGATATCATAAATAGGTCAGAGACTCAGAATTTTGAGGCAAGTAGCTCTGACCTCCTATTTCCACAGAACTGGTCCACAATCTTTAAAGGAAAAGTCAACAGTGTGATAAGAAGAGGGAATTGCATGATAACATCATTTGACTCGTAATCCAGATCCTCAGCCTAATGATCTGGTATAGTGATTATAATGAGGTCAGCCGAGTTGTCCTGAAAGAAAATGCGTTCCCTGTTTGGGGTTGTTAACTTAGTCCAATCAGGGAGCCCGGGCTGACAGATATAAACAGGAGCATCAGACATCCTGTTCATTGCAAGCGCTGGCTTTGAGGGAGGTAGATCACTGACAAAGACTCTCCATATGTAAATAAAGGGTGATTTGGTAATGGGATACCAGCCTCTGTGGAATTGTTTCACTGGGGATGTAGGATCGATTTCCACCGTGGCAGAAGGTGAAACTTGAATTCAATAAGGGTATGGAAGATTTGAATTATAAAGAAAGGCTGGATAGGCTGGGAGTTTTTTCATTGGAGCTGAGGAGGTTGAAAGGCGACCTTGTGGAATTTTATAAAATAACAAGAGGTACAGATAGAGTGAATGATAGTTGCCTTTTCCCTCAGATGAGGGATTTTAAGGCAAGAGGCACATTTTTAAGATGAGGGGAAAAAAATTTAAAAAGACATCAGAGGCAAAATTTTTCCACTGTTTTGCATGTGGAATGAACTTCCTGATGAAGTGGTGCATATGGGTACAGCATTTAAAAAAACATTTGTATAAGTACATGAATGCAAAAGTTTTGTAGGGACATGGGCTAGCAGCAGGCAGGTGGGACTAGTTTACTTTGGGTTTATGTTTGGCTTGGAGTGGTTGGATCAAAGGGTCTGTTGTCTGTGCCCTATGACTCTGTGACTAAAAGGCTAGCTGAATGGCAACCTTGCAACCATTGCTGATTATTGTAATAGCCCACTTACTTCACTACTATCACATCTGAAAGGAAATCTGTCGTCTTTACATGGTCTAACCTACATGACCCACAGCTAGGACCCACTCCTAATTGCGCTCTGGGTAATTATGGACGAGCAATAAACACTGGCTTTGCCTATGACCCCAAATTCCCATGAATGAATTTAAAAAAGTCTTGCACTTCTTCGATGAGTGAAGAAACTCAACACCATCCAGAACAAAAAAGTCCACTTGATTGCTACCCCATTCACAAATTTAAACATTCACTCACTGATGCGGAGCGGCTGAAATGTGTGCTTGGTTCGAAATGCACAAAAACAACTCACTGATATTCGTTTGTCACTATCCTATATCCTCGAGCTCCTAGAGGGATGTAAGGGCATTGATTACTTCAAAGCATCCACTAATGTCAACAAAACCTGTTAACTGCACAAACAAGGCAGGCAGATTATTTTTTGGCATATTGTAAAATCCAGCAAATTGTTACTCAAAAACCAATTTATGAGAACTTCTGGCACAACTTTCCAGTTGCAACAAACTGCACTGAAAGGTAATCCAGCTAATTTGCCACATTTTGTACTGTGTGGCTCTGTCATTGTACAAAGTAGCCTGATTTGATCTGTATGAACTGAAGGCTGCCATTAATGTTTTCTTCTGACCACTCCTTCAAGGCTTTCAAAGACAGGTACTGTTTGATTTGGTACCGATTCAGTCACGTGAAGGAGGAGTTCTCCTTGCTGATTTTCCCCCCACTGCATCCCAAAACCAGCCCAGCTCGTCCTCGCCTCCTGTGAAATGAGGGACACTTGCTTTAGGCTATCAAGAACAATGTTCTCAGCGACAACTCTGCCTTAATGTTGTTACTCAGGAGGAACTGCGATGAATTGTCCTCACCGCTGTATATGCTGAGATCAACTTACTCATCATTCAGAAACAGGGAATAAAGTCCACTAAATTTACATTGCTGAGGCCAATCAATTACAATACACTCATGGCATCAGAGAAGTTCAATAAGTAGCAATTCTATAATATCTATCAATCACACAGTGTTAATGGCCACTGTGAACTGATGCAATAATGTGGGAAGCACTATCCACTGTGACTCAGATCAAGGGACAGACCCTCAAAATTTATCAATCCTAAGAAGGAATAAGGGAGGGCTCACTGAGATTTTTTTTATTTATTCACAGGATGAAGGAGTCACTGGCTAGGCAGCATTTATTGCCCATCCCACGGGCAGCTAAGAGTCAAGCAAATTGCTGTGAGTCTGGAGGCGTGCAGTCCAGACCAGATAAGAGTGGCATTGTGCTTCTCTAAAGGGCATTAAGTGGGTTTTTCCAACAATCAAAAAAGTACTTACAATCATCGGTAGGCTCATAACTCCATTTTAAAAATAGTTTTTTATTATTAAATTCAAATTCTACCATATGCTATGCTGGGATTTGAACCCAGGTCTACCAGAACATTACCTACCCAGTGATAATACCACTAAGCCTTGCCTCCATGATATTGGATCATGAACACAAGCATTAGTAGGGAACATGGAAAGAAATCACTTCACCTGATGGTGGAATCCAGAACAAGGTAGCATGATGGAGTGGGCGGAGTGGGAGTGGCAGGAAATGTTTCTTCACACATTAAGAGCTTTGCAAGTCCAGGAAATGCTCTTGAAGCTGACACCACTGAAAGTTTCAAAAACTGAGAGTGACAGATATTTCTTTGGACTTTATGGGAATGGAGCAATTGGTTTAATGCAGCAAAGGTCCAGATCAGCCTTGATCTAAAGGAATGGTGGAACAGAATTAAGGAGCAGAATGACTTCTTCCTGCTTCTATACTCATGCATTTACAATGCAGTTACTGCTCATTATGGCAGCTCCACATAGGGAAAATAAAGGCTTCTCAACCCGGAGTATCATAGAATCATAGAATCCCTACAGTGTGGAAACAAGCCCTTCAGCCCAACAAGTCCACACTGACCCTGACAGCATCCCATCCAGACCCATTCCCCTATAACTCACCTAATCTACACATCACTGAACACTTCAATAAATATAGACTGCAATTAGAGCTTTGAAAGCAATACAACTATGGGAAACTCCAGCTGAAGAAGGGATAGGATGAAGGTGGACAAGCTTCTGCAATTGCTTGCCATTCATTTTTAAAAATGGGCAAGTTTTTTTTAGATGTTTAGAAGGAAATAGATTGTTGACATCAGCATATTTGGTCCACTTAAAATCATTAATTAAAGATTCTATAGGTGCTGGAACTGTCAGCAAATCTCCATTTGACATGGACACGGTAAGTCCATCACTTACAGAAAGATTTTAGACAGTGCACCGCAAACTGATACAGCCCCTTCAAACATCACTCTGTGGATAGCACAAGTGTTCCCTCCTTTCAGGAAGGAAGCTCTTCCTTTTTAACGGAGGAGTGAGAATATTCAAAGCGGATAAACAAGATAAAATCTAAACATCTGTGGCAGAGAAGCATAGATTATCAAAAGTGATGCTTACAACCTTCCCTGTACTTTATAAAAAGGCGAAGCAACAGAGCAACAGATTGCTTCTAACAGCAAATGATCAGTTATCTTGTGTAAACTAAGTATTTTTCTATCATGACTGACGTTGACCGTAGCAATACCTCTGCGTTCACACAAGATTATATACTGTCAGGCACTGATTATAGTGAACAGTTAGAAAGCAGGGCCCTCAATTCACACCCCATCACTGATGTTCCTTGAAAAGACATAGATTTTTTGATTGGTTGTGAGATTCATGCTGAAAGGAGGCTGTGAAACCTGACATGAAGAGAAGTACAAAGAAACAGCACTTTTTAAAACAAACCTCTTTTTCCAGGATAGATGCAACTGAACACGTTAGATTTTTTATCACAAAATTATATTTTATTCATGAAAGATCTTTCCATGCATACAGAGTCATTACAGCAGTTTGATTCTGTACAGTCTTTATATATGGAGAACAAACAAACTCAAAGCATTGCTTGCTTACACAGGAGAATATTTACAAACATTTGAGGCACTGGGAAGGCCTGATGACTAACAGGCTCCCATTGTACTTTGGCTGAAAGACTTTAGACGATCGTCTTTCCCTCCTGCGTCCTCAGGGCAGCTTGCCCCAAGCTGTAGTGTGTCCCTTAGCACATCATGCTAGATCTTAGAATGTGCCAGTGTGCTACGTTGAGTTGAGGTTAATTCCTTGCTCTGGAAAAACAACAAGTTTTTGAGACACCAAAGAGTTCCTTTCACCAAGTTGATGGTCCTCCACGGCCATTTGATGTATGTCCAGTGTGTGCGCTGGGGAGCAGACCGTACAGCACAGAGCCCTGTGTCACCGAGCTACTCAGGATAAACTTTGACAAGAACCTATGCATCTCTTTCCAGATTTCCTTTGTAAAGGCACGTTCCAGTAGATGTGTGCAGTCTCTAGCCCTCTTGCAGCCACATCAAAGGAACACAATTTGTATTGGGAGCAAACAGAAAGCTTTGCAGCATCCAACACATACAAGTACACCGAATACAAGAGCTGTGAGTCCTCTTGCAGTCCCTCTTTATGGTTCATTCACAAGAAAGGGAAGGAAGGTCAGAGTAAAAAGCAAAGTCCAAGCCTAGCAAACACTAGAAAACTGGAAATGAAAGAGAAAATGGCAGAAACACCCAAACATCAGTCAACAAGTGCTAATGGGAGAGCAGTGAGGGGCAGCATCTCTTCAGGACCTTGGCAGTAAAGGATATTGGCTTCTCCACTCTCTTTATCACCGTCATGTGCTACTACACAGCTCCAAAACCAAAATGTTGTGTTCTAATGGCTTTCGCCAGGTGAAGGAGATGTTGTCTTCTAGTTGTACTGAATTCCAGGTCAATGTTTAGAAGGAATTTCTGATAGTTTGGGGCAGTGCATCTCCATATTAAGTGAGCTTTTTGGACAAGTGTAGGCTAAGTGCCTGTTCAATGCAAGCAGGCCACACTCTAAAAGTGAAAAGAAGCACCAAGGCAGGGAAGGAGAATGTCAAAAAACTCAATTCAGCCTGGAAATTCAAGTAGCACAAAGTCCAGATCTTTTACAAGTTCAATACAAAGCAGCAGATTAACCAGGGCCTCTAGGCAGTAGCTGGTTGCCCTGGAGGAAAGGGGAGTGGGAATCAAAAGGCATCCAACTGCAAAGTGGAAAAATATCAAGCTGACTTGATGCACAGAATGAGGTCCAGTGTAACAGCACTGATCCGAAGCTGTTATGCCACATTCTAAATTTCTGCTCTGTATTACTGAGTCCCAGAGAATGTAATTCTAAACATCTAAGCAATGGTTCAGAGCGTCTCAAATTTGTAAATAGCATTTTCTGCCACATGTTCAGGTGTAAGAAATGCCAAAAAGCCTTGTAACAACTTGCTCAGATATAAGAAGACACTTCACAATTTAAGCAATCAGGACTGCCACTCTTGACAGTGAGCAATGTCTGGCATTTAGTAATGTCTAATGCATTGGATGTCTGGAAACAGTTATAGAACTGCAACTGAATCAGAATTTACACAAAGGCAAACATCACAAGAATTAAACACCTAACTATTGTCTGAATGGTGAAATTGGATTTTTAATATTTTATATATATATAGTTACAAATAAAGTAAATCTTGTCTTCGTATTTCGTCTACATACTAGCAGTGACACTACGCTGGGATTTACGATCCAATAATTACCACACGGCTGCCTATACTTTTTCATTCTCCCCATTTCCTTTTATTTTATCCACATGGACTCTTGCTGTGTCACTTCCCAGGCCATTAGTAACTCTCTGGAAGATAGGGATATAAGGCCCATGTTTGTTCCTTTTTGACCTGCTAATTCCAGTCCACAAACCTAGGCAATGCTTATTTGTGCTTATCGTTCTGAACTGTTGCAACTCCCTACCTGGGTCTTGAGTTTCAAGAAGGGATGTTTTCTATCACTGCTGTCTCGTTGGTGAATGCATCCTAAATCAAAACACTATGTACTGTTAACCAGAGTGACTGGATATATGTAGAAATAAACAAAAGCAGTGATTTGGGCCAGAATCTCCCACCAGGCTTACAAGTGAGAAGGGATGGTGAGGTTCACTGACTTTTTCTATTGAGTTTCGAACTCTTTTTCTGGCTGCGTGCAATTCTGTTACCAGAAGTGTCAAAATGCTGGCCCTGAAATCCACTCAAATATGGGTGGATATATCTTAACAATATTCAAAATATGACGATAGATACTCACTCCCAGTGCAATGCTGACGGTCTCTAACATTATCAGGGGTGCTAGCTTTCAAGCGTGATGCTAAACTGAAGCCGACATTGTTTTCTGTGGGGCATGACTGTGTTCAAATTACTTACTGCATCTCCATCCATTACAAATCAATGAATACACTTCAAAAGTACATCATCTACTCTAAAGGGGGCTGGGAATTTATTCAAGTTTGTACAGGAAAGAAGTTCTATTCTTGCCCATTCAGTAGTTTCAGTAGTTCTTTTTTAACTTAAATATAATTTACAAAATAATCTGCAATCTTTCATGGCCAATGACAAAGTTATTGATTGATTTGGAAATAACTGGGAAACTTGAGCATCTAACTGCTGCCACCTGAGCCAACGTCGATGGATGTCCTTTCCATCTTCATTGTACAATAAGGTGATCAGAGGAAAAACTTTCTACTGTCACGCATATTGCTCCCAGCAATAGTTTCACTTCATTAAGTAAACCTGCTACATTTCCCATTCTAAGGGGAGGAGATGGAAGGACAGAAAGATGAGAGAGAGGGAAGGGGTCCAAACAGACTCATCCCTCTACTTTCCATGTAACTGAACCTGGCCAACCTCATCTATAGTTGAGTGCCTTTGAAATTTCTGTCCAAACAGTGTATGTCAATGATAGTAGGGGAAGTGACAACAATGACAGAACTCATCAGAGCAACTCAGTAGAATTTTAATAGAGATTCCATCATCAATCTAAGGCACTCTATTGATTCTGTCATTTCAACTGCGTCTACTATTAACATAACACACTCACTCTCTCATTGACTGTTACAGGCAGTAACTAACACCCCCACTTCATCCAATGAAGCCATTAGCTTTCAGCATTCAAACATATTCATCAGAAATAGAGAGAGAAAAATACAAAGCATTCAATTTAAACTTCATTTTTATTCATTTGGATGCTCCAAATCCCCCTTCCTCTGTCAGAAATTGTGGAGTGGAATGAGAGAGAAAAGAGAGTGGTTAATCAATATAATTCTTTCAAGAAAAAATTCTCAGCCTTCATGAAGGGGTTGATTGAATTGCTGCACAATTCCACAGGATGTCATCACTTTCCCTGACCTTAGTTTGCACCCATTGCAAAGTTCATGCGATGCAGGTGTGAATTTTTACTGAACTGATGGAATTGAAATTCTGAAGTATAACACTGGATGGGATAGAATGCCACCTTAGACTGGCACAGTGTCAGATTAACATGATTGCAACCTAGAAACAGAAAAGGAGGCCCAATCTAGGTAGGTAGTTATGCCTCATTATATTATATTTGAATAACCATCCACACCAATGTTCAGTGCGGAAAGAATGAATGTGCATTTCTTTTCATCGACTCAGGACTGCTGAGGCACTTCATTGGGAATGGACTGCTTTTGATGTGTTTCGTACATCCGTGAATTCTTTCGCTTCACCACTGTGAACAATGCATCCAACTGCCCAGGCCCTAAGCCCTGGAATTCCCCCTCCACTAAATCTCAATGTATCTCTTCTTCCCTTAAGCCATGTCTCACACCCTGCCTCAAGCTGCTCTCATATCTCTTTGTGTAGCTTGGTGACAAATCCTGTCCAAACTCAATTCCTTAATAGCACTTTGGGATATTTGACGATGGTAAACAATCAGCATAAACAGAAGAGATAACACGGTGTAGAGCTGGATGAAAACAGCAGGCCAAGCAGCATCAGAGGAGCAGGAAAGCTAACATTTCAGGTCTAGCTCCTTCTTCAGAAATGGAGGAGGGAAAGGGGATGCTGAAATAAATAGGGAGAAAAGGGGAGGCAGATAGAAGATGGATAAAGGAGAAGATAGGTGGAGAGGAGACAGACAGGTCAAAGAGGCAGGGATGGACCCAGTAACGGTGAGTGTAGGTGGGGAATTAGGGAGGGGATAAATTGGTCCAGGCAGGATGGACAGGTGAAGGAGGCGGGATGAGGCTAGTAGGTAAGAGATAGGAGTGGAGCTCGTGGTGGGAGGAGTGGATAGGTGGGAGGAAGGTCAGGTTAGGGAGGCGGGTACGAGCTGGGCTGGTTTTGGGATGCGGTCGGGGGAGGGGAGATTTTGAAGCTTGTGAAGTCCACATTGATACCATTGGGCTGCAGGGTTCCCAAGCGAAATATGAGGTGCTGTTCCTGCAACCTTCGGGTGGCATCGTTGCGGCACTGCATGAGGCCCAGGATGGACATGTTGTCCAAGGAGTGGGAGGGGGAATTGAAATGGTTTGCAACTGAGAGGTGCAGTTGTTAGTTACAAACTGATCCATAAAGCCGTCCCCATTCGGCAGTTCCTACTATCTCTGTAACACAAACACAAGCTGTTCTTGCCAATTAGGAAATGAAACTATCAATATTTTAGGCTGTGCAACTTCAAACTGAAGGTAAATTTTATCTCAATGTGAATGGGGCAAAACCAACACAAAAGTGTACCAAAAAAATCTTATTACTTACTGGGTGCCTGATTTGGTTAGATTTTTGGCCCTAATTTGGAGAGCACTCTTATTAAAGCTATCTAAATGAGGTGATTAGGCTCATTTGTACAGATTTTGTTTTCCCACTGTACGACACGGTAACTTGACATTATTTGGCTGATAGTGCACTGGCCGGAACCGGAGAGTTTTGAGACATAAATTCAAATCCTACCATGGCAGCTGAGGAACTTGAATTCTGTTTGTCAAATAAATCTGGAATTAAAAGCTAATCTCAACAACGAACAGCATGGAACTACTGGATGGTGGTGAAACACACATCTGGTTCACCCAAGCCCTTCAGGAAAGGAAATCTATCGTCTTTACTTGGGCTGTCACTCCAAGTCCAAATGTACACAATAAAGTAGCTGAGCAAGCTCCACGGTTGAAGCTGGTATTAATTCAAGATGGGTGCTCAGCACCACTTCCCTCAGGAGTGATTAGTGACGGGCAAGAAATGCCAGCTCTGCCAATGATGCCCTTATCTTCTGAATGGACTTTTAAGATATATGCACGGCAAACAGTCTGATCTTGGGACACTCTGGTGAGGAAAAGAGACAGGGGCTCGTAAGACTAAGAATTCATTTCGGAAGGTTTCCAGGCAGGTCTTTTGGGGACAGAGGGGAAGAAAGTGCTTCTGCCTGCATTCAGCTCAGGAAAATATTAGAGATGCTCATGTGGTGGGCACTTGTAAGTGATCCTTTCACCATTGCTTATTCCAGCACTGGAAGGACACCCAAAGTAACAGAATTTTGATCTCACAGCCATCTCTTGGCAGATTGCAAGGTTTGAGGTAAAAGGACATTTGTTGATCACAGCAAGTGGTTCTGATTTGAAATGCACAGCCAGATGGAAGCATATTCGACAGTAATGTTTGAAAGTTGATAGTATACTGGAAAATGAAACATTGACAGAGCAAAGGGGAACAAGCGAAAAAGTGAAGCAAATTGGATAGCTTTCTCAAAGACGTGATGGGCCAAGTCCTGTGAAAACAAGTTATATACTTTCAGTAAAGTGAGACACAGAGTAGAACCTAGTAGTTTCTCATTGTTGATGGTAGCCAGAAGGCCACAAACCAAGAGGCTCTTCCATGCTTTTGTTTCCAAGTACAAGGCCTTGCATGAGTCCAGCATAGGTCAGAACTCAATGATCCGAACTGATAAGGCCTGGGCAGATTCAGATCAGGCCAAGCTTCAAAAGTCAATGTGCCTTTGCAGCCATTGCTATATACAGGAAAGGTTTTGCTTCTCTTGGGTGAATATTTTGTATTGAAGTGGATCCACAAAGCATTGCAATACAACTTCACTCAAAACTAAAACTGAGTTGACATTAACATTGGATTGATAAGTAGCAAACGTCACGGAACAAACTGCGATTTGGTTTCCGAAATATTACACAATTTTCAGCAAAAATTTAAATGAGATAAAACCCATTAGAAAAATCTGCCTGTCTGTTTTATTCACGGCTCTAACCTGAAGTGGTAGCAATATCAAAGCCTCAAAGCCATAACTGTTGCCGAGCTGACTACCCTTTACTTGCTTAAAGCCCCACCTTCAACTTAACAGAGTTGGCATTTGAGCAGTTAGCGCGTATATCTAAATGACTGAACCAGTGGATCTGAAAATGAATACCACGCGTTTGCAACTGCAATCTAATGCAATAGGCTGATGAATGCCAACAATTCTTAAACATGGATATGGATTCTGTGTAACTTTTTGACCACTCACTAGTAGTAAACTTGTGGTTACGCGAGCAAAGATGTAAGAATGTGATGAAGATGTTTTCTGAATTGTAGGGTAATCTGGAGAGACAAGATTTGGGGTGATTTGTGATTTTTAAGCTTGGATTTTCTCCCACCCTACCACCAAGCCAATTATGAAGTTCAAAAACAGAATTTGCTAGAAAAACTCAGCATCTGTGAAGAAAAAGGCAGAGTTAACATTTCAGGTCCGGTGACCCTTCCTCAGAACTATATACAGGAACTATAGGCTTGTGAGAAAGGGTCACTGGACCGAAATGTTAACTCTGATTTTTTTCTTCATAGATGCTTCCAGATCTGCTCAGCTTTTCCAGCAACTTCTGTTTTTGTTCCTGATTTACAGCATTTACGGTTTCAATTATAAAGTTCCCTGACACTTGCAGATGCAATTTTGAACCTTCACAACTGTCCCACTACTTCACAGTCCCTGCTGTATGTAGCAAGAATGAGATATTTGAAGTCCACTGTCCTTCAATCTGGTTTGGTACTGCAATCTCAGAGTCAACTGACCAGTGTGGGCATTGTCAGAGAAGGCTGGCGTCAGACAAGAGAAGGCTGGGTGGGTAACCTCTAAGGCAAGGTGCTGTTTGTGTTTTCAGGTTTCCCCGCGAAACTGGAAGAACAGATATGAGTCACCTGGAAACTCGAGTCCTGGGCAGCCGCCCCAGTCAAACTTGCCGCCAGAACCCCCCAACTCCCCGCCCCACAGTGATGGTTGGGATCAGTTAGCTCGGGCTGCACCCACCAGCTAGCCTGAACACTGTGTGATGTTATGGTGTGGGCAGTGAGTAGGTCCACCGAGTCAGTGCTGCACTCTTACTCCTCAAGTTAGAAGCAGAGATTAGAAATTGGGACAGTAATTGTGGAGCTAAGCTCCCCACGTCCACCGCAGCTAATCACATTGGCTTTGTACCTTTTGCTGCAGTTTGAAGATATGGAATATTCACAAGGCATCTCTGGGGTAGGATGACAGCCCTCTGCATCGGGCATTGCTCCAAGACAGGGAGCATGCTCTGCCTAAACTTTCACTGGTGTTACTCCATCAAGTACAGACAAATCTGTATCCACGTGCAAAAAGTGACTGAATCAAACAATTTACTATTCGACTGAATACAGCAGCTTGAATGTTTAAATGTGTTCAGCATATTTGACTGTAGGAAACTGATTGTGGTTTTGTAACATACCCGAATGCCATGGAGCTGCGAGATTCCAGCAAGTCTGGTAATACGTAATCACCAGAAAACTAGAGTTTGCTCAGCAAACATTCTGCAACACTGATGTACAGCCCCGACAGTGTTGTCAAAGTTAACAGGGTTTTGTGTGAAATCAGTCAACATGGTGCCACCATTTCCTAATGACACCAAATCTCTTTTTACCACAAAGCAACTGCTCCACTCTTCTGTTGGGGATGGATATGGACTTCATGTAGCATACAGATCTTCACATATCCCTCCAGTGTGTGCTGTGAACGTGGTTTTGTTCTCCACCAGTGCCCAATATTAACCTCCTCAATCCCCTGTTCTTCCAGTCCCTTACAGATGTGAGAGCTCCCCGCATTGGTATTGTGAACTTAGAGCTCAACGCTGAATGCCACACTGAGTACTGTGCACCAGTTTCGGGTCAAAAGCACACTGACACCAATGAACTGGCTCAGTGGCTTGACTAGGCTGCTGAGGGGAGCCTTAACTACCCCATGGCATCACGGCTCAGTACTGTGCTAGTGCTGTCAGGCAAATTCCCTGTTCACTTTGATGCTGTTGCGAATTGTGCACATCACTGACACCAGGAGTTAGCAGCGGTACCATAAAGTTCAAGCAGCAGTAGAGGTGAAGACTTGAGGATTTTGAGTTTTGAATCAAAGCGAGTACTCAAGTTCAATGACCTCCAAAAGCTGTACTAACATCTGCTCTGCACAGTTCACAAGACAGACTTTTTGAAATGTTTTCAGCTCCTTATGGAACACAATTTCAACTGCTTGCATTACCTTTGCTTTCTAAACATGATAAATTTGTGCTCCAACTTCCAATCACCCCCATCCTCTCCCTGCCAGCATCATTAATAAAGTGTCCTCTGTGGTTACTCATCTATACACAAGAATCTATACATCTCTGCCGAGTTACCTTGACAAGGAATGTACAAAGATACTTTCGATTGAGGCAGGCTCGGGGGTTCGTTTTATCTCCATGAGCTGCGTTTGCACCTCTCCTGAGATTATACAGGTGGCACAGTGGATATAAATCTCAGTATCTTCTCCTCTCACCCCCCACCTGCCCTCCCCACTTTTATGAACCAAACTCATCAAATCCTCATTAATCTCACAAGAGTTCCTAGTCCCTGAGCCCAGGCTGTCATCAATGCCAGCAGAGAATTTGCAAGGCAAATTAATCATGATTTAAGCAGAGTTCCACCTCAATGATGTATCCAAAACAGTATTGGAGGCACCTAGTCCCATGTCCGTATTGATCTGTGACAACAGCCGCATTCAAGGAACATGACGGAAGAATATGGAAATTGGGGACTTGTTCCTGTGTGGATTGAGAAAAATTAGAGAAACTGCCAGCAAAATTTGAAAGAAGCTTTGAAACTCACCGTTCTCACTGTCTGACTTGTTGTTCTCATGCTCTGTGTCGGTTAGTGTGAGAGCTGAATTGGAACGACTGGATAGGCAGGAGCTGCGTCCGGATTTGACCCCCCTGCCCCACAGTCTCATGGCGTGCTCCGGGGACATCACGCCTTCATTCTCCGTCTCAGCGTCGGAGCCTGCGCTCACGGAGTATCCTCGGTGGGGGAGCCCCATCTCTGAACAGAACGCCAGCCCCCGGCGAGTGGCAGGCTCACAGATTCCCAGTTCCCTCAGGGAGAAATTTGCCCCTAGTCGTGGAAATAATAGAGGAAGTGAGCTTTGCTTTCCCCCCCTGCTCTCCCCCGTTTAAAACGTTGGGAAAAAAAAGCTAAAGCAAATAAACACACAGACACACAGTCACAACCACAAAGGTTTCAGATTCTGCAGAGAGGTGAGCACTTAAGTTGATGGTGTGGGGTGATCGAGACCTGTTCTTTTGTCTGCTGCATTCCACAGCATTCACACGCATCGCAGCAGCTTAGCCCTGCTTTATCAACTCAAGCACTCCCCTGTCACCTCCAGTCAGGTGCCAAACAAAAACAAACTGGCAGGGTACAGGAGACATTGGGGGCTGGGAGAACACTTTGCAAACAGCTTTCCGGACAATGGACGGAGAATTGGGATGGGCACACAAGGTGTGAAAAACGATAGCAGGCCCTTTGTCTCCAATCCGCCAAGTTTACTGAAACAATGCTTCAGGGCCTTCGCTGAACAGCATTAGTGATGACAATTGTCACAAAAGAGTACGTTTGAAGGCTGAGATTCCTATCGGAGCTTTCAAAAGAATGTGCTGTGCTCTTAGTGTTATAGACCATTAGAGTGATGATAGAACCACCTGAAAGAGCTTTTCAGAGATTCCCCTTAGTTCTGATCACAGAATACCTGACCACTTAAAAAAAACATCCACCCCCGCGCCCACACCCCAATCCCCTGCCGCCTTCTGGTTCTGTCCCACATAACCAGCCACCTGCATCCAGACTCATTCAGAATCACTTCTGTGTCTGAATGTCTCATGCAATTGACCAGCTCTTGCATAGAGGGAACCCAAGGTCCATAGAGTCATACAGCACAGAAACAGATCCTTTGGTCCAACTCATCAATACCGACCAGGTTTCTAAAACTAAACCAGTCCCTTCGCCTGCATTTGGCCCATATCCCTCTAAACCTTTCCTGTTCATGTACCTGTCCAAATGTTTTTTACATGTTGTAACTGTACCTGCATCTACCACTTTCTCTGGCAGCTCCTTCCACATACGAACCACCCTCTGTGTGAAAAGTTGCCCCTCAGGACTCTTTTAAATCTTTCTCCTCTCACCTTAAAATTATGCCCTCCAGTTTTGAACTCCCCAACCATAGGCAAAAGATCAGTGCTATTCATTTTATCTATGCTGTTCCTGATTTTATAAAGCTCTATAAGGTCAACCCTCAACTTGCTATGGTCCAGTGAAAAATACTTATCCAGCTTCTCCTTATAACTGAAACCCCGCAGTCCCAGTAACATCCTTGTAAACCTTTTCTGCAGCCTCTCCAATTGCATAATATCTTTCCAAAAGTAGGACTGTACATAGTACACCAAAAGTAACCTTACCAATGTCTTGTGAAACTGCAACATGGCGTCCCAACTCCTCTACTCAATGGTCTGACCAATTGTGACAACACTTTCAAGGGATTACATACATGAACTGCTAGGGCTGTCTGTTCTACAACACTCCAAGGGCCCTACCATTTACCGGGTAAGTCTTGCCCTTGTTCGTATTACCAGAACGCAACACTTCTCATTTACCTAAATTAAATTCCATTTGCCACGCTTCAGTCCATTAGCCAAATTAATCAAGATCCCTTTGTAATCTTAGATAACTTTGCTTGTTGTCAACTACACTACCAATTTTGGTATCATCCACAAACTTATTAACCATGCTCCCTGTGTTCTCATCCAAATTGTTATTCTACCTGACAGTATAAAATCAGTAGCTTCAGTCAGCTTCTCAAACACTCCTGGCTGACCTTCTCCTTTACATCCTCTTTAAACTGGAAACCTCCTTAACTCTGCTGCCTGTGTTCAAACCCACACCAGGTATTGTTCAGTCATGGCTCCTCTGTTCACTGGTCGACACAGGCTCCCAGTTTAGCAACACTTTGATTTTTGAATGTTTATTTGTGTTTTTGCATCCCTCTGTGGCCTCGCTTCTATCTCTCTAATCTCATCTTGCAATCATCTGAGATAGTATCCTTCCCCAATATTAGACTCATGAGTATTCATTAATTCTCACACTCTGCCAGTCTGTGTGGAAGGCCGAAGTTCAGGGATTCCCTCTTTAAACTTCTCCACCTCTTTCTCTATTTAAAATGCTTCTTGAAATCTGTCTGTCTGACCAAACCTTTGGTCACCTGCCCTAACAGCAGAGAGGTTATGCTGGAACTGTACAAAAAGTTGGTTAGCTCACAGCTAGAATATTGTGTGCTATCCTTTGATCATATTATGGGAGTGATGTGATGGCATTGGGAAGGATACAGGGAGTGGATTTACCAGGATTTTGCCTGGGCTGGAGAGTTTTACCGATAAAGAGAGTTTGGATAGTCTCAAGTTGTTTTCCTTGGAGCAGAGTGATTGAGGAGGGCACATAAGAAGGAAATAATTATAATAAGCAGATACAAATAACAGGAAGGAATGTTTTCCTTTGGTGAAAGGAGCAATGGCCAGATTTAAGGTAAGGAATGGGATGTGGAGGAGATGTGTGGAAATGCCTTTTCACCCAGATGGTGGTGGGAATCTGGAACTGTAATGGTGCGAAGCAGAAATCCTCATGGCTTTTCAGATGTATTTAGATGTGCACTTGTGATGCTAAGACATAAAAGGCTATGGCCCTCACTGAGTCCATGATCACATATCCCCACACTGTTCCTGGTAATATGTTACTAAGTCGGAGTGGTAACTTTCTTCATAGGACACATCTCTTGAGTCTCTTGCAGTGTTTGAGCATGTCTTTACCATCTAGGGATTCCCTGCTAAACGGTACCCAGCTCCTGGCATTCTGAGCCTAATTCTCCAATAATTGGTGCCTGATTTCCTGGTGTATATGTCTGATCCCTGGATGTATTGCAAGATACAGAGGACTGTGCTCTCTGATCACTGATGTTATCAGTCCTCAGTACTCAAACATTGGAAGGAAGATTAAGAGAGAATTCCAATTCTAAATCTCCTGAATTGTACATTTAATTGCATGTTTGTCATTCCTGGAAAGTGGAAACCACTCACTTTAGTGACACTATGTGAAAATCAGCATTGTCAGGATAGGGGATTAGAGAAGGAAATGGATGAGAATGCTGCAAACAGCTATAATCTAGTCCAGGTTCTCATTCTGAAACAATCCTCAACAAAACGTCACTTCAGCAGAATCTTGGCTGACTTAACGTTAGCTCTGCCTGTTAATTGGTTCATTGCCCCGGTCATATCACCATACACCATTCAGCATTATCAAGAGCTGGAATGTTAAACGGTGTTTGACAGTGAGACTTATAAATTATGAAAATCAACTGCTATAATTAACTGCAAATCAAACGTCAGCTGTCACAGATTTGCAATGCAGGAATACGTTAACTGATTGCTTCTGAGACCTAATGAAGTGAAACAAATAGAAAAACAGCCAAATATCAGTCTCCAGTGCAATGTCATGCTTTCGAACAATGACATTGTCCAGCTCAGAGGAGACTTGTAACTTGAATTTTGTTTGTCCAGGGGATTTGTTGCAGTTCTGCAACAGTTGTGAGGATAAATTGCGGTGTGTATGGTTTATTTTGCTAAACCTTTGGGAGCTAAAGTATTATATGATTGGAAAATAAAGTTCTCTCTAATTTTCTTCCTTCTCTTGTGTCCTGAACTGAGGATCCTATGATTTGCATAGCCTCACTCTTGGGAGCCGTGCCTTCAGCTGCCTGGGACGTAACTCCAAATTTCCCTCTCTAAGCCTCACAACCTTGCTCCTCCCTTCCATTAAGATGACCCATAACTTTCGATCCCTGGTGCTAACATGTCTTGTGCAAGTCCCTGTCCAATTCTGTCTGATAACATTCCTGTAACAGTGTCTTGGCTTATAACACTAACAATGCTATCAGAAATCCAATTGTTAGGTTGTTACTTTATGCTTTGGGACATAGGAACATTGGATTTAGGAGCATGATGTGGCCATTCGGCCCTTCAAAATTGCTGTACTATTCATGAACATCATGACAAACCTGGCTGTGGTTTCAACTCCAGTCTTCTGTCTGCTCCCTGTAGCTTTGAACTTCCCTGTCCATCAAAAATCTAACTCTGCACGCATACTTGTGGCTGCTGCTCAAAAGTGAACATCCAAAATAGGCAGGTTAATTTCACCACATATTCACGTGCCAAACATCCATCCTGTCACTTTCAATCAACCCAAAACAGCAACTTAGAGTGCAACCTGCTCTGCAGTGAGCAGAGGCATGGCCTCTGACCAGGTCTCTCTCAATTTGCTGTCTGTGGGATCTTGCTGTGTGCAAATTTTACTGCCTCATTTCAGACAAGACTCTGACTTCACCTCTTCAGTTATGAAATGCTTTCAGAAGTCCTGAGATTGCAAAATTTTTCTATATATGTAAGCGCTTTCTTTTTGTTCCTGGTTTTAGATGCGCCAAGGCTAATTGCAGAAGTCCTGCAGTCAGTTAGCTTAGGTGTCTGGATGGCTGGTTTGTTATGAGGAATGATGCTAGCAGCCTGGGTTCAATTCCTTAACCAGCTGGCTTCACTATGAAGAACCCACCTCCTCGACATCTCACCTTGTCTGAGTTAAGCTGCTACCAGTTGTCTCTCTCTAATGGGGGGGTGGGGGCAAGTGAAACAGTCTTACTCCCTGAAAGGCTTCTACAAGACCTCCTCTTGATGTCCTGAACAACCTGCAGCCAAAAAGATCCCAAAGCATCTGCCTTAAACTGTCTGTGACGAATGACACCTGACTCTATGTGCCATGTGCCAGATTGAAAACCATCTGGAAGATTTCTCATTGTATCCTTTTATCCGATAAGAATGAACAAGTTTATGGGCAAGATAGTTTCTTCTCAAAGTTGATCTCTGGCAATTTCCTTTCCGTGACTTTCTGGCTTGTGTATATGTGTTGGGTTATTTAGAAGGTAAATATTTATAATGTCATATTCCAAACTGTGTGTTAATAAGACTTCGATCTTTATTGAATAAGTCTCATTTTTATAATAAATCAATAGTTTTGTTGTTTATTAAAGTAATTTCTCTGGGACTATGGCAACTCAATTTTGACCCATTGCATAGCCATAGTTTCAACTGAGATCAACAAAGCCAGTGTTTACCAATAACCGAAGCTATATGAACCATTTTCTTAAGTTTTGATGTTGGTATATTCTCAGAGCAGTAAAAATTAATTTTCTGAAAACTATTAAAAATTCTCACTAAGGTCCTAAGGGTGATTGCTACTCTATACAGTCTAACCAGGGCAGCTACTGGGATGGTGCAATTATCCTTCTCTGCGAGCTGCGCAGAGGAAAATCCCGTTATCGCTATTTCATTATCTCCTTGGTAAAAATATGAACAGTGACTGTCAGCCTTTGTTCACTCTTATCCCTTGGAACTAGGTGCAAAATCTCGCTCACACTCCAGTGTAGTACTGAAAAAATATTGTCTTTCAGATGAGGTGTTCAAACCAAAGCCCTGTCAACTCTTTGAGAACGACATGATCTCAACTCACCATCCTGACTTGGAAATATATCATCGTGTCTTTAGTGTGGCTGATCCTAGAATGCCCTCCCCAATGACATTATGTGTCTACCTCCAGCAAACAGATTATAACGGTTCAAGCAGGCAGTTCAACACTACTTTCTCAACAGCAATTGGAATGGATAATAAATGCTGGTCTGGCCCATGATACCCCACATCCCAGGGATGAGTAAAAGAAGAAAAACTAGTAGATTCTTTGGTATTTTGAAGAATTGCATGGCGTGGTCCCTGGTGAATTAGCTAATAGTTCTGCGTCACTCAACATCGTTGTTGTAGAACATAGATCATAGAACATAGAACATAAAACAGTACAGCACAGAACAGGCCCTTCAGCCCACAATGTTGTGCCGACCATTGATCCTCATATATGCACCCTCAAATTTCTGTAACCATATGCATGTCCAGCAGTCTCTTAAATGACCCCAATGACCTTGCTTCCACAACTGCTGCTGGCAACGCATTCATGCTCTCACAACTCTCTGTGTAAAGAACCCGCCTCTGACATCCCCTCTATACTTTCCACCAACCAGCTTAAAACTATGACGCCTCATGCTAGCCATTTCTGCCCTGGGAAATAGTCTCTGGCTATCAACTCTATCTATGCCTCTCATTATCTTGTATACCTCAATTAGGTCCCCTCTCCGCCTCCTTTTCTCCAATGAAAAGAGACCGAGCTCAGTCAACCTCTCTTCATAAGATAAGCCCTCCAGTCCAGGCAGCATCCTGGTAAATCTCCTCTGAACCCTCTCCAAAGCATCCACATCTTTCCTATAATAGGGCGACCAGAACTGGACGCAGTATTCCAAGTGCGGTCTAACCAAAGTTTTATAGAGCTGCAACAAGATCTCACGACTCTTAAACTCAATCCCCCTGTTAATGAAAGCCAAAACACCATATGCTTTCTTAACAACCCTGTCCACTTGGGTGGCCATTTTAAGGGATCTATGTATCTGCACACCAAGATCCCTCTGTTCCTCCACACTGCCAAGAATCCTATCCTTAATCCTGTACTCAGCTTTCAAATTCGACCTTCCAAAATGCATCACCTCGCATTTATCCAGGTTGAACTCCAGCTGCCACCTCTCAGCCCATCTCTGCATCCTGTCAATGTCCCGCTGCAGCCTACAACAGCCCTCTATACTGTCAACGACACCTCCGACCTTTGTGTCATCTGCAAACTTGCTGACCCATCCTTCAATGCCCTCATCCAAGTCATTAATAAAAATTACAAACAGTAGAGGCCCAAGGACAGAGCCCTGTGGAACACCACTCACCACTGACTTCCAGGCAGAATATTTTCCTTCTACTACCACTCGCTGTCTTCTGTTGGCCAGCCAATTCTGTATCCAGACAGCTAAGTTCCCCTGTATCCCATTCCTCCTGACCTTCTGAATGAGCCTACCATGGGGAACCTTATCAAATGCCTTACTGAAGTCCATATACACCACATCCACAGCTCGACCCTCATCAACTTTTCTAGTCACGTCCTCAAAAAACTCGATAAGGTTTGTGAGGCATGACCTACCCCTCACAAAGCCGTGTTGACTGTATTTGATCAAGCCATGCTCTTCCAGATGGTCATAAATCCTATCCCTCAGAATCCTTTCTAACACCTTGCAGACGACAGACGTGAGACTTACTGGTCTGTAATTGCCGGGGATTTCCCTATTTCCTTTCTTGAAGAGAGGAATTACATTTGCCTCTCTCCAGTCCTCAAGTACGACTCCAGTGGAGAGCGAGGATGCAAAGATCTTCGCAAGTGGCGAAGCAATTTCATTTGTCGCTTCCTAAAGCAGCCGAGGACAAATCTAGTCCGGGCCTGGCGACTTGTCAATCTTAATGTTTGACAAAATTTTCAGCACATCAGCTTCCTCTATCTCTATCCATTCCAGCATGCACACCTGCTCTTCAAAGGTTTCATTCACTACAAAGTTCGTTTCTTTAGTAAAGACAGAAGCAAAAAACTCATTAAGGGCTTCCCCTACCTCCTCAGACTCCACACAGAAGTTCCCTATGCTATCCCTGATCGGCCCTACTCTTTCTTTGACCATTCTCTTATTCCTCACGTAAGTGTAAAATGCCTTTGTTGTTTTCCCTGATTCCTTCTGCCAAGCCTTTCTCATGCCCCCTCCTGGCTCTCCTCAGACCATTTTTGAGCTCCTTCCTTGCCTGCGTGTAATCCTCTCTAGCTGAGCTTGACTCTAGCTTCCTCCACCTTATGTAAGCTACCTTCTTCCTTTTCACAAGAAGCTCCACCGCTCTCGTCATCCAAGGTTCCTTCATCTTGCCCCTTCTTGCCTGTCTCAGAGGGACATATTTACTCATCACTCGCAACAACTGTTCCTTAAACAGTCTCCACATGTCTAGAGTTCCCTTCCCATGGAACAATTGCTCCCAGTCCATGCTTCCTAACTCATGTCTAATCGCGCCATAGTTTCCTCTTCCCCAATTAAATATCCTCCCATTTTGCCTAATCCTCTCCTTCTCCAAAGCTATGTAGAATGTGAGGCAGTTATGGTCACTATCACCAAAATGCTCTCCCACCACAAGATCTGATACCTGCCCCGGCTCGCTTCCGAGCACCAAGTCTAGAATGGCCTCTCCCCTCGTCGGCCTGTCAACGTACTGCGTTAGGAAACCCTCCTGAACACACCTTACAAAAACACCTCCTTTCAAATCTTCTGCTCGAAGCAGGTTCCAATCAATATTAGGAAAGTTAAAGTCACCCATTACAACAACCAGACTGCGTCCACACTTTTCCAAAATCTGCCGACCTATGCTTTCTTCAATCTCCCTGCTGCTATTGGGGGACCTGTAATAAACCCCTAACGAGGTGACTACTCCCTTGCTGTTCCTAATTTCCACCCATACTCACTCAGTAGGCAGATTTTCCTCGACAAAGGAAGCTTCTGTAGCTGTGATACTCTCTCTGATTAGTAGTGCTACACCCCCTCCTCTTTTCCCCCCTCCCTATTCTTTTTAAATGTTCTAAACCCTGGAAGATCCAGCAACCATTCCTGCCCATGAGAAACCCATGTCTCTGTTATGGCCACAACATCATAGCACCAGGTACGGATCCATGCTCTAAGTTCATCACTTTTATTCCTGATACTCCTTGCATTAAAGCAAACACACTTTAACTGATCCCTTGGTTCCTTCCCAGGAAAATCCTTCCCACCAGCTGGTCTACCTCTTGCTACTGCCTCACCTGCATCAACTCTCACCTCCGGTATACAGCTCAGGTTCCCACCCCCCTGCCATACTAGTTTAAACCTGTTGTATAAGGATGTAAGGATCTGGAAGGGTTAATGTGGAAGAGTGCATTACCATGATGGCACCTACTGCGATGATTTCAAATGGTCTTGTTGGGAAAACAGCTGAGGACCTCAAAGGAGTAAGATCTACCATCTGAAATTCCCTCATTGTCTTTTAACAATACCTATCATATTGATGTCACATGCTGCTATCATGCAACATATTACACCTTGTTTAAGACATGAGTGTTTTCTCATTAAAGTACCAAGTAGTTTTGCTCTACCACACCAGACCAAGCAGGTCCTGTAGATCTCGACTTCAAAAGAGGATGGTAGCAGCCAAGCTATCACTATCACAGAGTGCTCACAAAATGTGATGAGCAGTGGCGAAGATTCATCCAATGACAATCACTGAGGCGATTATGAACTGATTTTCCTGAGTGTTGTTTCTGCAATTTTTTCATGTCTACAAATTGGCCGGCACATTTCCGACAATTCAACAGCAAATATATGGGGTAGCATGGTGGTTTAGTGGTTAGCACTGCTGCCTCACAGTGCTAGGGTTCTGGGTTTGATTGAAGTCTTGGAGTTTGCACGTTCTCTCGATGTCTGTGTGGGTTTCCTCCAGGTGCTCTTGTTTCCTCCCACAGTGTCCAGAGATGTGTAGACTAGGTGGGTTAGCCATTGAAATGGAGGAGTTATGGGGATGGAGTGGGTCTGGTGGGAGGGGTAGTGTGGACTTGATGGATCGAATGGCCTGCTTCCACACTGTAAGGATTCTGTGATTCTGCACTTCTCAGCTTTCAGGTTTTGTTGTGCGCAGGGATGAATAAAGACACCGTATGAAAAAAAAAGCTTGTTTCTGAAGTGTTAGCTGCTGAATAAGGAACGGGTCAGGCCTTTAAATCTACTTGACATCACATTCTCAGCTGACATATACAGATGTACAAACAGAAATTGCCAGCAAAATGCAGGAATGTCTCTTCAACATGATGTAGCTAACAGCTGTCAGCTGACTGAGTTCCAGAAGTGGACAAGATGTGGAAAAGGACATTGAGCAAAATAATAATTTCAAATAACAGCTTGTATTTCTGCAATAGCTTTAAATCCATGAAATGTTCCAAGGCTAGAGAATAAGAGTGCTGTGGAGCATAATTTGATTCTGAGTCACTTAAGGAGATGTTGGTTGAGGAGATCGGTTTTACTTAAACAAGGAAAGTCAGGTAAGGCGGCAGAGTGGTTTATGAACGGAATTCCAGAGCTTACAGATCGGGCAGCAAAATGTATGATTGCTGATCATAGAGTAATTAAATGGAGAAACATGAAATTAGAGGATATTTCCGAAGGCTGTGAGACTGGAGGAGAGCCTTTGTGAGAGGCTAAGCTCTGGAGGGATCTGAAAACCATGATGAGAATTTTAAAATTGTTACTTGACAAAAACACAGGCACAGTGGATGAATGGGACCTGATGCCAATCAAGCCATGGGCAACAGAGGGTAGAATATGAGAGGCCAGCCAGGAGTGAATTACAGATAAGTTGACAGGTGACAATGGCACAAATGAGAATTTGGTCATGGAAGAATTGAGGCAGGGCACGGTCGAGAGATGCCACAGAGGTAAAAATAGGCAGTTTTAATGATGGCAGGGCTATGTGGTTGGGAGTTCATCTCACAGTAAAATGTAGCACCAAGTTTGCACACCGTCTTGTTCGACCCCAAGCGGTTGCATAAACCCACAACGGTTTGACAGCTTTTGTTACAAGTGGCAAGGATCACTGAGTTCCATGCCAAATCAGACATTCCAACTTGTTTCTGAGAGGTACTCACTCCGGGGTATTGTAAACTTGCAGATGCTTTGACAGTACCAAATGAAGTACATGTCTAGACTGCAAACTCATGGCAAAAATGAGGAGTCTGTTGAGTCAGGTCTGAAGAAACTGGAGTGGGAAAGAATCCCACCAGCACTGTCCTCACCTGCTGGCTCCTTGAACTCACTGACTGCTTCATTTACACACTGATGCTCTGGACCACAAAGGGTTAAAGGGTCTGACAATAAGCCATACACATTGCGTGCTCAGTTACACATTTGTAACATGGAATGGAAAAATCTTTAAAACTAACAATCAAATCAATGACAGCATTGAGTACTTAATCCAGTTAAACAGTTTGTTTGTACATGTCTTGGAGCATTGTGAAGTTGCAAAAGGGTGCGTCTCTGCAAAACATCTCAAGAAAATACATCTGTTCCTCCGATCCCCAAGGAGAGCTCAGTTCAAGGGGAATAGTCTCCTTTGTAAGGCAGTGTAGCATTCCCTGCTTCCCCTGCACTCTTAACTCCCCACCCTCATTCCTCCACCAAACTATCCAGTACAACTGGATCTGATTCCAACCTTCAGGCAACAATGTATTTACAATAAACAGTCTGGTACCCCGGGATAATCAGAACACTGCAGCAGTTTTACTGTTAAATCAAACAGGTTATTGTTGCTGCTTTAGAAACTCATTGTATCCCCAGCTCTGGATGATTGACATGGAAACTCTACCATAACAGACGATAAGGCCATAACTTATAAAAGTGGAATGAAGTCATTTGGTCCATCGAGTATGCTCCACCATTTGACTGTGGTTGATATGTTTCTCAGCCTCATTCGCCTTGTCTTCTACCTGTAACCTTTGGTCTCCTTACCAATCAAGAACCTATCTGTCTCTGTCTTAAATACACTCAATGACTTGGCCTCCACAGTCCTCTGCAGCAATGATTTCCACAGATTCTGCAGCGATGATGAGATAGATAAGATTGGTGGGAGCACTCCCACCAATTCTGCAACATTTGGGGATGTAGTAGTCAACTATGTTAAACAAGCTGAAGACAAGTTGAGAGGGCGAGATACGGCAGTTTGTTTCTGTGGCAGTCTCATAGGATGTCATTTGTGAGTTTGATAAGAGCTACTTTGGAACTGTGGCAGAGGCTTCAGGGACAGATTCAAGACTGCCACCGTCTGTGTATTGGGTTTCCAACCAGCCACAGCCCTTCAGTTTGTATCCTCGTGTCATCGCATTTTCTCCATTGACGTTTATTCAAAACCATTTTTAGAGAACTAATACTGCACACATTCCAGACTGACTGTATGTACGGTACATGTTAGCCTGAGGTATAAATCCTGGCCTAGTTCAAAAGATTTGTAAGTATAGTTTGAAAAATACAAAGACTACACCCTCAATGATTATTTTGGTTTCTTTTTTGACGGGGACTAAAAACAGTGTTGCTGCCCTGAACCCTCATGCACTGATTATTATCTCTCTCAGGAGTAGGTATTGCTGTGGTCATCCTCTTCAGGAAGATTCACAAATGGATAATTCACAAATTACTCTTTGTAGCGATCTGACACAAGTGTGTGACTTGCTAGGCCACTTCACAGAGTGGTATTGAACTAGAGTCAGTCACAAGGATGGAAGAATGGCAGATTTCCTTTACCAGTGGAAATCACTGAGCCAGCTCAGCTTTATAACACCAATCTGACAGCTCCACGGTCACCTTTATTGGTTCCTGCTCTCAGTTACAGAGCTTTAAAAGTATTGTAAAATTTTCTCATGGCCATGGAAAGATTTTAACTCACATTCTGAGGATTACAAATGCAGGCCTCTGGATCACTTATTTCAGTGACATCACTAACAGTATGGCATGGTCAAGACGGGGATTTTGGGACACTCAAGAATTTCAACACACTTTCAGGCAGCTCAGCCAAGCCAGTCAGACATAATGTATCAATGTGTGTATGTGCAGCCTCATCATAGCAGTCAAGACAATCTCTATGGCCTCAACAGTAGTTTTCAGCACAGGCCACTGGCCAATAATATGGAACAGAAACATACGTCCATATAGCCTTTCCTCAGGCAAGAAGGTAGTTCCTCACAGCGTGAGCAAGTCTGAAGCATACTAACAAGGTAGCAAAAACAAAGTTGCTGGAGAAGCTCAGCACGTCTAGCTGCATCCGTGAAGGGAAAAAACAGAGTTAACGTTTTGGGTCTGGTGACCCTTCCTCAGATCTGGGGAAGGGTCACTGGACCCGAAACGTTAACTCTGTTTTCTCCTTCACAGATGCTGCTAGACTTGCTGAGCTTTTCCAGCAACTTTGTTTTTCTTTCTGATTTACAGCATCTGCAGTTGTTTCGGTTTTTACTAACAAGGTAACAGTTTATCTCCTATCACTGGAAATGCATCATTGACTTTACTGACAATAAAAATGCAAGAAGACATAAATCTGTCTGGTGATTTGCTCTCATCTGTTGTACAAACTGTTTTGATCCGCCCCTAGAATCAAACTGGTCAGCAGAGATTTCCATCAGAATCAAGCTTCAATACCACATCTCATATTAAGTTTACACAACAAGTCTCTCATTTCCAACCACTTCCAATGTGTTTCTAAACCAATCTCAAATTGGTAACACCCATCTACTTCTCTCTCAGAATTAGATCCAGCCCATTGGCCAGATATCACTTCAAAACATCTCATGATAGCAAATAATCCAGGTTTATTGACAAAAAAAAGGCTAATCACTCACTGCTGGAAGTGAGATTCCTGAATATACAGCCCAAAATGCAGCCAGGAGTTTATGTTCTTGACAGTTCTGGTGTCTGTCTGTCTTGATGCTGGATTGAGTTTTTTTCCCTTTATTCATTCACAGGATGAGGGCATCACTGGCATCTATATTGCCCCACCCTAATTGTCCAGAGGACAGTTGAGAGTCAACCACATTGCTGTGGGTCTGGAGTCACATGTAGGCCAGATTAGATAAGGATAGCAGTTTCCTTCCCTAAAGGACCTTAGTGAACCAGATGGGATTTTCTGACAATCAACAATGGATTCATGGTCACCATTAGATTCTTAATTCCAGATACTTATTGAATTCAAGTTCCACTATCGGCCATGGTGGGATTTGAACCCAGGTGTCCAGAAAGTTATCTGCATCTCTGGATTAACATTGCAACAATTATACCATTAGGCCATCACCTCTCAAAAGGAAAGCATTTGAAGGTAAATAGTGCTGTCCAGGTTCCTTCATATTGTGTGTTGGTACAGTATTGGTCTCAGTGGGAAGTTATCAGAATCAGCCAGAATCAGAGGCTGTCCCCCATGGCAGTTAGAACTCATTTGACCGTGAGTGGATAGGTTGTGGTAAGAAATTTCATTCCCAGAGCATGAGCAAATAATCGAGGCACACTAGCTTCAATATGTTACTGAGGGAGGTTTGACACTTCAGTCGAAGTGCTGGATCATAACAAGGGCTGTCTTCCAGCTAAGAGTTTGCTCTCTCAGGTGGACGTTAAAGAACCCACAGCGCTATTTTTGAGAAGGCTGAGAGGTTTTCACCAGTCCCTTGGTCATAGGCAATACCAACACAAAAAAAACACATTATTTGACATTTATGATATCGCTATTTGGAATTAGTAGGTACACTTCCTTCAAGACAACAATACTTTATTAGACTGGTCCTGTGGTTATAAAAGGCACTTCATAAAACACACAAAGCACAGCATGTCTGTCCTCAGCATGCTGCAGTGTTCCAGCAAATCACAGCGCTAAGTGGGGGAACAACATTTCATCAACAGACTCGGCACTTTACAGCCTTCAGGACTTAGTGTGGAGTTCAACACCTTCAAATTACCTTCATCTTCACTTTTCTTCATTTTCTTTCAACTTGTTACCATTTCCATCCCACCCCGCACGCCCCCCTCACCCTGTCCCCCCACCCCCGTTACTGTCCCTTCCAGTCTGGCAGGAGACACACCATTGTTTTGCCATTCTCACATTCTGATCACTTAACCTGAACTCTCAACGTCAGTTCTCCACCAGCATCCACTACCATCAGACACCATTCCCCCCAAACGACAGGATCAATGCTATCCCCTCCAGGCATTACTTCAGCTCTGATGAAGAGTCATCTCGACTTGAAAGGTTAGCTTGCTCTCTCTCCATGGATGCTGCCTGACCCGCTGTGATCTCCAGTATTTGTTGCTTTAAGCGCAGCGTTTTGACTGGTTGGTAGATAGGTGTTCGATAACTGGGGGGAAAACGAGGTCAGAAGGAAGGGAGAAAGGATGAAAGGAAATAAAGGAAAATAAAAGGCACTTTGCTGTCCTATCTTGCTGCTACATGCACTTGCATGCATTAGCTGTAATTGGGAAGGTAGCTTTAAGCTCATCTTTTCTTGTCTTTTTACTCATTTAGTAAAAATTTCTCTTTATCAAATCCAGAATGTGTTTTCAACTTCTTGTACACTGATTGATTGATTGATTGATTGATTTATTGCTGTCACGTGTACCAAGAAACAGTGAAAAGCGTTGTTTGGTCTATTACACAGGCAGATCGCACCATACAAAGTGCACCAGGGTAGCAAAATACACCATTACATTCACAGAGAAGGTGCAGAGATCAGAATTAACATTTGAGAGGTCCGTTCTAAAGTCTGATAACAGTGTGGAAGAATGTATCAGTCACATTGTTAAAATCTTTGGAGACTGGAATTAGTAAAACGTCAGTTAATATTAGTGTGAAACCCGTTAGTCTCAAGGGATTTAAATTTTATGGCTTTAGGTACACTGACATGCTAATTGTAATTTAATTCTCTTGTCTTCAAGCTGCAAGGTGCATTCTTAATGGCTGGCATTTCAATTAATTAGAATTACATCATAAAATGTCTCTCCACACCCCATGCACCATGATCACCATTATTTACCCCTCCCCTCCGAAAGGAAATGAAAGCTTTGCATTCAGCTGAAACCTGAATAAAACTGAAAATTTGAATGAAAAACTGACTGAAGGGAGGGGACTTTTGGATAACTCTGAATGCTGCTTTAAAACTGCTTATTAACATGGGCTGCAAACATCTATCAGTTGGGGTTTGCTGAGTCTCTCTGATAGATAATGCTCTCTTGCATTGGAAAAAAATGCCCGAAAGAACTACAGAGACTGTAACTCAGGAACAAAAATAGAAGTTGCTGGAAAAACTCAGCAGGTCCGGCAACATCTGTGAAGAAAAAAATCAGAGTCAAAGTTTCAGGTCTGGTGACCCTTCCTCAGAACTCGTTACTCTCTTACACTGCTTGTGCTGATTGGCTTCTGGGAGTTACACAGACGTTTTTTTCCAATATTCTGTCCAGCTCTCCTTGTAAGAAGGAGGAGCAAGCATTCAAACTCCTGACAGAGAAAATTAGAAATACTAACAGGGAAAAGTGTGATTACAAAGTGTGGCACCAATGAAGGGAGCAGACACAAATTAATTGGCTGAAAGGCCTGTTTTGATGATTCCAGCAACTCAAACACTTGGGAAAACGTAGGGAGGTAGCCTCAGTGCAGTACATCCTGTGACAATTTGTGCAACAGGTCATTTACACAGGCTGCATGAAAGAGAAACCTCAACTCCCATGGCTTTCCACTTGATTTGTGTTTCTATCTGAACTTTCAGTTTCTACTGAGTACCCCTGAGTGAGCAGCAGTAAGAGCATGCTTTCATGTGCAGCCCTACAAGTACATGAGGCCATGTTATGTGATATTGGACAACCTTTTATGACTGAGAATCCAAGCTAATTTCTGATTATGAGCCAGCATCTGCGTGCCAATGCTCAAATCAGCCAGGGCACCTTTAAATGGGCTGGTATCGCAGGAGCGGTAATACAGAGAGGTAATGTCACCAATCCCGGGCTCCATGGGCCAGACTAATGCTCAAGAAGCATGAGTTTATAATCTCACCATGCCAGCTGGGATATTAAAATTAGGTGAATAAATCTGAAGTATAATTGTTAATAATAATGATCATGAAACTCCTGGACTATTGTGAGGCTCCATCTGGATCTCGAAGGTCATTCAGGGAGGGAAATTCAGCTTCGGAACGGAAAATGATGGAAACGCCGAGCAGGAGGAACTCTGCCATTTTACAAGTGAGCCCAGACTGACAATAATGTGGGTGACTGGCCTCAGAAATTACGTGACACACCATTCACTGGGTATCAAGCTGTTACAGCAAAAACACTGTGGGAGTATGGCTACCACATGGACTGTAGGGCCCAACAAGGCAGCTCCTCACCGCCCTCTCAAGGACAATCAGGAATGAGTGATAAACACAGGCCTTGCCTGCACTGTTCACATCACCAACAGCAAATAAAAAATACTCTGATGGTGAGCAGTCAGCAGTGAAAAAGCACCAAACACTCCTGGAAGCTTCAATATAAAATTTCCAGATGGAATGAGCTGCAACTGCTCCAGTTTCACAGAAAAATTTAGTTTCATGTTATTTTGCCTTATACAGAATCCCTACAGTGTGGAAAGAGGCCATTCAGCCCATACCCTCCAAACAGCATCCCACCCAGATCCAGCCCTGCCACCCTATCTCCATATTTCCCATGTCTACCCCACCTAGCCTGCACATCTCTGGGCACTACAGACAATTTGCTGTGATCAATCACCTCATCTGCACTTCTTTGGACTGTAGGAGGAAACTGAAGCACCAGATGGAAACCCACACAGATACAGGGAGGACGACAAACTCCACGCAGATAATCACCCAAAGCTGTAATCGAAACTAGGTGCCTGGCACTGTTGGGTGCCTCACCTTTGTCTGAAATGGGCAACCCCTTACTCTGAGATCATGTGCTCTGATCCTAGACTCATCCACAAAGGAAAACAACCTCTCCGCATTTAGGCTGTAAAGGTTCCTAAAAACTGTACACAGAATCATTGAATTTTACAGCATGGAAGGAAGCCATTTGGGCCTATCATCCTTGTACTGGCTCCTGAAGGAGCTATTCAGATCATCACATGCGCCAACCCTATCTCCATTGCCCTTTACATTCATCGCTTTCAAATATATATCCAGCTCTCATCCCCCACCACTCTCCCAGGCAGCATATTCCAAATCCTCACAACTCTCTGAGTAAAGAAGAGTCTCCTCATCTCATTTTTGGCTCTCTTGCTGCCAATTTTTAAATGTGATCCCCTTGTTACTGCCACATAAACTGGTGGAAACAGAGTGGCCTTCTTTCCCATGTCAAAATTTTTCATAGTTTTGAAAGCCGCAGTAAGGTCACCTCTGAATCTTCTCTGCTCCAAATGGAATAAGTCCTATTTCACTAATCTTTCCTTGCACCTAAAATCGCCCATTCCTGGTATCATTCTAGTAAATCTCCTTTGAACTCTTTCCTGAGCTTTAACAGCGTTGCTTAAATAAGGTGCTTATAACTGAACACTATACCCAAATGTAGTCTGACCAATGGCTTGCAGAGGTGAAGCATCACTTCTTTGTTTTTTACTCAATGCCTCTATTTGTGAGCCCTTGGATCTGATAAGCCTTCTTAACAACTGTTTCAACTGACGTGGCCACCTCAAGAGAATTATCCACATGAGCCCAGAGGACCCTCTACTCCTGAACTCCCCTCAAAGTTGTACCACTGAGCCTATATTGGTTCTTCACATTTCGTCTGCCAAGTGTTTGCCCATTTGGCCAACTTGTCAATGTCTGAAGTCACTCAGCATCATCCTCATAATTCACCCTTCTCCGTAGATCAGTATCAGCTGTAAATTTAGAGATGTTTCAATAAGGTCTTCTCATTCCTTTAAACTCTAATAAATAGAAGGCTAACCTATTAAACTCTGCTCATAAGAATATGTCTCTACACCCAGAACAACCCAGTGAACTTTCTCTGGACTGCCTCCAATGCCAGTATATCTTTCCATAGATAAGAGGATCAAATCTGCTCACAGTATTCCAGCTGTAGTCTGATTAGTGCCTTGTTTTAGAAAGACATCCCGATCTTTATATTCTATTCCCTTTGAAATAAAGGCCAAAATTCCATTTGTTTACCCTAATACTTGCTGAACTTGGATGCTAACATTTTGTGATTCATATGTAAGACCTCCAAAAACCTTCTGTGCTGTGGCTTTCTTCAGTCTTTCCTCTGATAAATAATACTCAGCTCTTCTATTCTTTCTGCTAAAATGCATAAATTCAAAATTTCCCACATTGTTTCCCATCTGCCAAATGTTTGTCCCCTTACTTAATTTGTCTATATTGCTTGCAGACTTCATGTTTGATCTTCACTACTTGCCTTCTCACCTATTTTTGTCTCATTTTTAAACCTGTTTATTGCACATTCACTTTCCTCTTCGACATCATGAATGTAAATTGCAAATAATTGTGAGTCCAGCACTGATCCCTGTCGCACACCATTAATTACAGTCTGCCATCTTGAAAAAGCCCCCTTTATCCCAACTCTCTGTCTTCTATTAATTAGTCATTACTTTATTCAAGTTAATATTTTATACACTTTTCCTATAACACCAGAAATGATTTTTGACAAAATTCTAATATCAAAACAGCAAAAAAAGGACAAAATCAATTTTCCCTTTTTATAGGATGTAAAAGTATTATGATGTTGAATTTTGTTCTTTCGCAACTTTTGTCAGTTTCATTTTGGTACTAAATGTCACCTTTGGACATGTTCTTTTTTTTTGTTTGATTCCTTCAATTGATTTTTGACCTTTTCATACCAGAGTAGATCAGACTGAAGTCCAAAATAACCCCAAATACAGTGTGAAAAATTGATCTATGGTTTCTAATTTAAGACTAAGTTGAGGAGAAATGCATTTGCGCAAATCTTTAAATCTTTGGAGTTCTCCACCCAGTGTGTTTGTATCTGAGCCAATACTGAATATTTTTAAGGCTGGGATAGACAGATCTCTTAGTATCTCAGGGAATGGAGAGATACGGGCTATTACAGAAAAGAACAAATTTGCCCAACAAGGTGTGTTTCTACTCCCTTTGAGGTTTGAGGTTTAGGCTATTATCAGAGGATTCAAAGATGGATGAGGACAGCTGGTGGAGGGTATATTACAATATGTGTAAATTACTGCAATAGGTTCACTCTGGGACTTCACTCATCCCTCACTTTAGCTTGAATCTGCTCTCTTGGCAAGCTTGGCCTCTTTCGAATGACTTGCCTTTTTACTGCTCCAACTCTCACTCACTGAAGTTCATCTTTCTCTAGCTTCCTCTTCTCATACTACCTGTGTGGAACAGTCAGTGCTAATTAGAATCACATTTATATCGCTTCCCTGGAAGTTGTTGTGAAGACAGCTTTTTGTTTACCATACGTAGTTCAGAAATTGTGAGCAGTACCTTCTTGCCATGCTGCCTTAATGACAGATGGACTTGGCAAAAAGTGGACCATCATTTGCAAGAGAAGCTGGGGTGGCAAGTTGGCTCAGTGGTTAGCACTGCTGCCTCACAGCACCTGGGACCCAGGTTCGATTCTACCCTCAGGCAACTGTTTGCGTAGAGTTTGCATCTTCTCCCTGTGTCTGTGTGGGTTTGCTCCCACAGCACAAAGATGCGCACGCTAGGTGGGTTGGCCATGTTAAATTGTCCATTGTGTTCAGGGATGTGTAGATTAGGTGGGTCATAGGGGAATGGCTCTGACAGGGATGCTGTGAGGGTCAGTGTAGACTTGATGGGTCAAATGGCCTGTGTCCACACTGTAAGGATTCTATGAAATAGGTATGTCAATGAGGTACATGACATCTTGTGTTTTGGAGAAATGGGAACAGTTATGATTATTATTGGTATTATTGCCCCATCCTACTGGCCTTCAGTCATGTATAGTCAATTGTACGTTGTAGGCTTGGAATCATACATAGGCCCAACTAAGTAGTTGCAGCAGGATTATATCATTGAGCCGGATGAATGATAATGCAGCTTTCACGGCCATTTTCCATGGTGCGTGCTGGCCAATTTGAACCAGTGTACTTGTCAAAATTGTCAGGGTGGGTGTCAAACTCCTAACCTTTTGAGTTATTAGGCCAGTGGCATAGCCACTGGATTACCAAAAACACACAGATGTAAAGAGTCATGCAACGCAAAGTGAAGTTTTCGTTTTACCTGGTCTTGTGTACTCATCAGCCTCTCTGTGAACCAAGTCTTTGACCCTGTTTCCATACAGGAGCCTTGTATCGTGATCATAGGCTTTAAGTGTTTCGCTGGAGCTGTAGGATTTCTGAGTGGGTACTCGGCAATCGTCGTTGTCAACTGATGAGCTTGTGAAGCGACGCTCCTTATCGCGCCTGTTTTTTGTCAGGGAACAGTAAGGCCTACGTTCTTTCACATCCATACTTCAGGCATTATGTGTCCAACCTTCCTCTTGTCTCACTCTAATCTCCTTTCGATGCTCAGCTCAGCAGGACCTGCACGAGACAAAATAAAACGTGATCAAAAAGACAGCAAACACCTCTTGCCTTTGCCTTCGCTCACTTCTTCATGACTCCTTTTCGACATTGCTCAGAGTCCACATATTTTCTGGAGGAATAGTTCAGAAAGCATCATCTCACAAAATGATTCAGTGAAATATGAAAACTATGGATCTATTTTCTTCACATTTAAATTTCCCCCAAGACTACAACAGCACCTGCGAAGTACATCCCTGAGATAGTTAACAGATTAACCAGAGTTTCTGCTCTCTTCTCCGTGTTTACATTTGTAGCAGCTGAGAAATGCAATGGAAGTAAGGAATGGCAAGGCAGGTGAAAAGATTAACAAATGAAACAGACCACTTCCATGTTTATGGCGACTACAATGGGAAGTCGTGGAGAGACGGGAAAGATGGGCCTCAGCTCCTGTGTTGGCTTGGCTCCAATGGAGCAGGTTTAGTACCGTTTCCATGACAGCAGTTATCAAATTAAGTTGGCTTCACAGCTGTCATTCAAAAACACGCATGCTCACGACAGGATCAACATAAAAGTGTTCACCTTCTTGTCACTAGAACATGTCTGTGTTTCCCAGCTTGTGAATTGTGGGACAGTCTTGGAATTTGACTAACAAAGTCCAGTACCAATACAAAGCTGATGCAATTAAATTTAATGGAAATGATCTACTCTTTTATTTGCACTCCCACAATTGTAACTCTACATGGCATCCTCCCGCATACTGGGGGTAGCTGAACTATTTTGGAAGTCTATGCTGGTTTTTAAGGTGACTGATAATGTGTGTGGCTGGATGGTCACCCAAAAGATGATGTTAAAAGACAAATGTCTTTTGGAAGCTACTTGAGCAGGTTTGCTTATAAAGATAAAGAAGGTCAGGTATTTAATAGTCCCCTGAAAATCTGGGCCGACAGTTCTGACAGAGTTCCTAGGCTCATGTCTTATTAGTTGGCACATGTTGATAAAGCTGCTCACTGACTTTTTACGTCACTAACCTAATGTAAAATCACCAAAGATAAACTGCCTGAAATGGTACTAAGATAACAAAGTGTGAAGCTGGATGAACACAGCAGGCCAAGCAGCATCTCAGGAGCACTCCTGAGATGCCGCTTGTGTTCATCCAGCTTCACACTTTATTATCTTGGATTCTCCAGCATCTGCAGTTCCCATTAACTCTGAAATGGTACTATATGCTTTTAATAACTAAGTGGAAAATTGAACAATTTTTCTAAACAATATTGATACTACTGACTTCCATCTATTTGTTTTCTTTGACCTAATTGCATTGTTATTTGCGATATGTTGTGTCTCCAGTCACATCTGGCTAACTGATACGTTTTTGAACTTCAAGATAGGTTTGATAAAGCTTTTCATTAGGAATCAACGGTATAAGAAGAGATGGCAGTACAAGTCAGAAAATACGGTTGATCAGTTCCACCAGCTGCCATGAGCAGTGAGTAATGGAAAGTAATGTTAAATTACTATTATTTTAATAACTACTTTTAACTGGGCCAATGAATGGCAGATATAGTTTGGTATTGTTAATTGTAAGTGGTCATAATGGAAGTACAAAGCCACCTATGACGACACTGAAAAAACTCCACAGAGGCAAGTATCTCATCATCAAGTCACCCTTTATTTACAATGATTTGTACACTGTAATTGATATGTACTTGACACTGATCTGGCTTCCTCAGGGCCAGCTCTCAGAGTTAACAGAACGTCTGACACTCTTGTCAATATCGGTCAGCCAGGGCTCCCTGATTGGATCACGGTAACAGCCCAAATCAGGGAACTCATATTCTATGAGTTCCACCAGGTTGACCTTGTTACAATCGCTACAGACACAATAGTGGTCTGGATCTTCACAACAGTGGCAATAGCTGCTGGATTACAGTGTATTCATAAATTCCATCAATCCAACCCTGGAATGCACTTTCTGGGAACATCTCAGCTTGGATTTACCACAAATGTGCTGTGTAATGTCCAAGGGGAACTCTACTGGTTCACCAGGATGAACACAATCCCTGCTATGGAGTGATTGTCTTAACAGCAAAGGTTAAATAGATTAGGACTATATTCACTGGAATTTCGAAGAGAGAGATCTCATTGAAGCATATCAAGATTCTTAAGGATCTCAAAAGGGTAATTATTGAGAGGATGTTTCCCCTTATGGAAGAGTCTAGGATCAGACAGCATAGGCTCAGAATGGACAGATGCCTATTTAAATCTGAAATGAGGAGAAATTTCTTCTCTCAGAGGGTCCTGAGTCATTGGAGCTCCTTGTCATAGCGAGCTGTGGGGACATTTGTGTTAAGGCTGAGACATTGATAGATTCTCAATCAGTTAGGGAATCAAGGGTAATGAGAAAAGGGCAGGTGACTGGGTGTGAGGAATGTCAGATGAGAGATAATCCTATTGAATGACAAATCAGGCCTGACCCAGTATTCCTGTTCCTACCTTTTATGGCCTGATGGTAATGGAGTAGAGTTGGGGAAAGACAGAATGCAAACGCATTATGTGGCATGAGATGATGGATGGAAAGTTTCAGTGCAGACTCTTTCAATGTCAGTGGATCATTTAGTGTTTGGGTCATTGGGTTAGGTCAGGAGAAAGATGATTAGGTTGGTCAGGGAAGGGTGGTCAGGTCAGGGGGTAGACAGGTCAGCTTGCAATGTGGTCAGCTTGAGAAGTAGAGTCAGGTCCAGTGGGGGTTTAGTGAGGTGGTCGGGATGTCAGGAGTTAATCAGGGGTTGAAAGGGTATTCAGATCAGGGTGATATATGCAGGAGGTAGGGACAGTCTAGGTATCAGTTTGACTCATGCGAGGCTCTGGCAAGATTTTAATCTGTGTATCATTTGCTGGCTAAGTGCAAAGGTTCCATTCAGCTTAGTGGCACGACCTGTCCAATGCCTCGAGCTCAGAGTTTGACCACGTTCACAGACTCATACGAAGCAGAGAAATTGCACCACGGACGTTGAAACATTCAGAGGCCAAAAGATCTTGCCCGCCTGTATAATTCCCTGAAACGTGTTAGTACAGCAGACTTTGGTTCAACCAGCTCTTTAAGAACTGATACGATTATAAGCAACCAGAGATGATATACTTCAAATACCGCAAGGCGAATTCTTATAGTTTTCAAAATTCGTTTACCTCAGTGTAAATATACTTATTCATTTGAATGGTCACATGAAATATCAACAGTTCGTTCAATTTTGAGTCATTTGCTCCCCAAATTACCACAATCTCCACGATACAGTCAGTTGAGAGTGCAAGAGAAGGCTCTCTGCTGATAAGTTTTAATTAAGACAAGGTTGCATTATTTCTTAAGTGATTTATGCTGTAAATTATGTATAACAGTGATGCGTATACCTCCTGCAATATGTTTCTATCACTTAGTGTGTGTATTTACTTTGATTATGTGTAACTCTTGATTATCTGGAATATTGATCAACCAGCTCACTCCTGGTCCCTTAGGTGCCGGTTAATAAGAAGTTTGCAATCTAAGTCTTAAACCGAGAGATACAGCTATTTGGCACGTTTGCGTGAGAGTTTAGTCAAGCCAATCATTTGCAGAAAAACATAGCTGAATTTTTCATCTAATGAATAGATTTATGTTTTCCCAGGGACAAATCAAAGAAGAAAAAGATGAAAATTTAGCAGCTGCGGGTAGAGTTGCAATATTTGTATAGAGACTTACAACAATTGGTTGAGTATAGGGCAGTGACAAGGCTGTTCATGGATAGGAAATGAATCGAGTACCACAAAGCCAGATCTGTTTTCAACAATTTCACTGCCAGCATTCCATTTTTCCCGGAGACTTAATTACAGTCAACATTTGGCATCCTTGAGAATTAATTATAGCCTTCAACTCAGACAAACCATTGATCACAAAATTCACTGAGAAAATGGATAGAGAACAACTTATTGAATCCATCATCTATGAGACAGCTAGATTCACCATCAACTTAAATCTGCATTTAATGACACTTAAAAGTGAGCAACCAGCTTTTGTCCTACCAGCACAGTGATTGAGGGATCGAGTTCCAGAACCAAGAGGTTATGCTACAGCTGTACAAAACTCTGGTGCGGCTGCACTTGGAGTATTGCGTACAGTTCCGGTCACCGCATTATAAGAAGGATGTGGAAGCTTTGGAAAGGGTGCAGAGGAGATTTACTAGGATGTTGCCTGGTATGGAGGGAAGGTCTTACGAGGAAAGGCTGAGGAACTTGAGGCTGTTTTCATTAGAGAGAAGAAGGTTGAGAGGTGATTTAATTGAAACATATAAAATAATTAGAGGGTTAGATAGGATGGATAGGGAGAGCCTTTTTCCTAGGATGGGGCGTGACGGCGAGCACGAGGGGGCATAGCTTTAAATTGAGGGGTGAAAGATATAGGACAGATGTCAGAGGTAGTTTCTTTACTCAGAGAGTGGTAAGGGAATGGAACGCTTTGCCTGCAACGGTAGTAGATTCGCCAACTTTAGGTACATTTAAGTCGTCATTGGGCAAGCATATGGACATACATGGAATAGTGTAGGTTAGATGGGCTTGAGATCGGTATGACAGATCGGCACAACATCGAGGGCCGAAGGGCCTGTACTGTGCTGTAATGTTCTACGTTCTATGTTCTATGATTGTATATACCCTTGAGTACTCAACCAAGAAAACAGTCTGTGGAGGCAACAATCAAAGAATGGAGGATGGCAGGATGTCAACATAAACTTCTCTTGGAAAGGTCTAAAGGAAGATTGTCTCCTGCGGTTCCTGCCAACAGGCATAATTTGTTAAGGATTCAAAGATTAAGAGCGAGAGGGAGATAATGGGAACTGCAGATGCTGGAGAATCCGAGATAACAAAGTGTGGCCTGCTGTGTTCATCCAGCTCCACACTTTGCTATCTTGGATTCAAAGATTGAGTTGGATAAAGCTGAAAGTGGAGTCCAGCACTCTGGTTGGGCCCCTCCCCCAGCAGAAGCATATCAGGATTCTATTGTTCTCAGGTTCCACCTCGCCAGCCTCCGTAACGAAGGAACATCCCATTGTCATCACTTCCAGTCTGATGCTACCACCAAACATGTCTCCCTTTCCAAAATTCTGAAGGAACCGTTGCTACACACAAAATGCTGGTCTACCTGTCAATAAGCCCCAGTGCCCACTCCTTTTCTGGCAGCCAGAGATTCTACTCTCCCTTCTCACTGTCAACAGCCCCCAAACACTCCTTCCAAGTAAATCAGCAATTTACTTGGGTCTTTTTTCGATCTACTTGAATACATCTGCTGCTCACCATGTGGTTCCCAGTATGTTGTGCAGACCAAGCACAGATTGGGTGACCACCTTGGGGAACACCTCTATTCAGTCTACAAGAATGACTGCTGAGCTTCTTACTGCCTGTCCACCTGATTCCACTTTGACCTTGATGATCTTGGCTATTACAATGTTACAAATATATTCAACCAAGCTCTAAACTCAACACTTTACAGCATTTGGGAATTTAATAATTTTAGATCACAACCCCGTCCCCATTTTATTTTGTGCTTTTTTCTAAATTAATTTCATTACTTCACATCTGGATGATTGTCATTCACACCTCACCCAGATACATCAATTTTTGTTCCATTATAACTCCCTGTAGCTTTTCAACATGAAGCCTTTCTTTTAGATAATTGCACCCCTAAGCTCAGACCTTCCCTTTTGTTCTTCCTCTCGCTTTCTGCCTTTTCACTTGCTAAAAACAAATAACACTCTTTCCACGTCTGACGAAAGATCACAGACCTGAAATGTTAACTCTTTTCACTTTCCACAAATATATTCCAGGCCTTTCTGCCTCATTTCAGATTTTCAGTGCACTCAGTTCTTCACTTTTGTACAGGGACTCTACAGTAAATCGAACACCGCATGCAGAAGCCACATGATCAGATGTCAAGTGGTCAAAATTCCTGGAACTTGTCCAATCAAGTTGGCAAGCTGCACAGCAAAGCAACTACTTGTCTACAAAACAACAGCCAATGCACTTCAGCCTAAATGTGTGGTCTGCTTTGAGACATTTCTGAGAAATGTGATAAAATGGGAACTAAAATCTTTCAAACTTTTCTTGTACACCATTAAATCAACTTTATTCAATTGTATTCGGCCATTTTTGCTGAGCCTCAGAGAAATCTTCTTAGTTTCCGAATGGCAGATTCTGATTGCTTCTCAGAAAGTAATCAAACGCACTCAGATGAAAGCAAAATACCGCCGAGGAATACTGGACTCAAAACATTAACTCATAAATGCTGCCAGGCCTGTTGAGCTTCTCGAGCAAACTCTGTTTTCAATTAAAAATCAGTTTGATACATCCTCACAGTCTCGAAGTCCATCCCTAATAAACCATGGCCTCCTTGTCCCTGCAGCCATTTTGCATTATCACTCATTTCAATATCATAGGTATTTTACAATGGGAGTGAAGTGGGGTGGTGATGGTCCAGTAGTATTATTGCTGGGCTGTTGATCCAGAGAACCAGATAATGTTCTGGGGACTAACGTTCAAATCCCACGACAGCAGCAGGTGGAATCTGAACTCAATAAATATCTGGAATTAAGAGTCCAATGGTGACTGTGAAGCAATTGTTGGAAAAACCCATCTGATTCACTAATGTCCTTGAACTGCCATCCTTACCTGGTCTGGCCTACATGTGACTCCATACCCACAGCAATGTGGTTGACTCTTACCTGCCCCCTGGGCAATTACAAATGGGAAATAAATGCTGCCTAGCCAGCAACACCCTCATCCTGTGAATGAATAAGGAAAAAGAAAATTCTTCAATCTTCAGTATTCAACCCAGCTTTTCCCTCAAGGGTGGCCCATATCTGCTGCAGGCTTGACTTGTGTGTCTGTCAATTTCACTTTCAGGGAAAATAATCCTATGTCTTATGGTCTTATAAAAACTTGAATTTATACAGCACCTTTCATGTCTACTTAGATGTCTTAAACAGCTTCGAGGAATCACTGACATATTTTGAAGTGTGATGTAATGTAGGAAATTAAGCAGCTAATTTGTGTCCTGCAAGGTCCCACAAATGGCAACATAATAATGGCCCAGAAAATCAGTATTTTGATTTTAATTGATGGATAAATATTGGTCAAGGCGCGTAGGATAACTCCTCTTCCCTTCTTCAAACAAGTGCCACTGGATCTTTTATGTCCATTTAAGAGGGAAAACTGGACTTCGGTTTAAACGTCTAATCAGGAAGACTGTCCTCAGAACTGCATTGCTGCTGGACTGCACTTAAACACATCACTTTCTGATTCTGAGGCGAGTGTGTGACATACTGAGCTACACCTTATGGGCACTTGAGGAACAGTAACAATTACCATCACTTTTGTGAACATGGGCACAGCAGCAATTCCACATGCACATTTATTCCTCTCAGTCACTGCTAACTCAAAGCCTGCATCAGCTCACCTGCTGCTACAAACCCTTGTTTAAGTCTTTTTTGTCTCTAAGTTGACGATTCCAGGACAACATGATCCGGCCTCTTACAGTCTACCCTCTGAGAGACTTGAAGATCATTCCAAGCTGTTCTGTCCATGTCTTGATGCACATTAATCCCACTCACTGATCACCTTCATGCTCATTGACCTGTCTTGGCACTCAATCATGTAGCCCCTCAATTTTAAAATTCTCACGTGTTTCTGTAGCCCCACCTTATCTTGATCTCTGTAAACTCTTCCAGTCTACAACCCTCTGGGATATTCTCATCTACCTAATTCTGAACGTATGAATATCCATGATCTGCATCATTCCACCATGGGAGGCTTTGCCTTCAAGTGATGGGTTCTAGGCTTTTCCCTCTCAAGAACTCTCTCTGTTGACCTTTAAGTTGGCCCTTTAAAACCAGGTACCGGTCCGACCGGTCTTGCTTTGTAAAGGTCCTGTAAAGCACGTTGGGCAATATTTCATTATGTCAAAGGCATTATAAATGCAACATGTTATTGTTGTTCTAACCTGCTCAACCAGTTGACAATTACATTCCTACTGAGCTGTGGGGACATATGGCTCCATCATAATCAGGAGTGGGTCACGCACTGAGCAAAGAGACTGCACAAAAGCATTGTTTCCTGTGAGATGTGCACATTCCTGGCCATCAATTAATCTTAAATGGACCATGCAGTACAAAAAAACAGGTTCCATACAGGAGTCAGCAGTTAGAGGGAATGCTACTCAGCACCTGTTCCCAGAAAAGACAAGATCATTGGCGCTGTGAGCCGTCAACTGCCCCCACTCACTGATCCACCCTCATCGGCATAAACATCAGATTCAATCTCCACATTGGGTTTTAGTCAGGGTATACCCTTTTCACATCCAAATACCATTCCAAATACACTCTTAGTTACATTTCTGGCTGCACATCCACCTGGTGTTTAGGAATAATTACAGGAGTTTTTAAACAGTAACAGTCCTTTATATTTGTAGTGCTTTTATTGCAAAACAAAATGTCCTGAGGCGCTTTAGAGGAGTAACAGAGGGTGGGGCAGTGACTGGGGCATGGGAACAGAATGAATTGGGAAATGGTCAAAAACTCAAGCTGTGTTGCGAGATTAACCTGCAAGGAGGAGACAGAAGGTGGAAGGATTTCAGCAGAGGGTTTCAGAGATGGAAGCACGGAGCGGTCCAAGCTGTGCGGTGACAAAGGGAGGGAAGATGCAGAAAAGATGCAGAATGCTGGAGGATTGCAGGTTGAGACTGGGAGGAATACAGGACTGGATACTGTTGCAGAACTTAGGTTGTGCAATTTCTTGAAAAAACTGAAGATAAGGATGAAGATTTAGATTCTAATATTCACGTGTAAGAAGCTTGGGAACTGCTATAGGAGAACGAGACTCAATATGGGAAAGTGTGTGCCTCAGAGATAATAGGAACTGCAGATGCTGGAGAATCCGAGATAACAAGGTGTAGAGCTGGATGAACACAGCAGGCCAAGCAGCATCTTAGGAGCAGGAAAGCTGATCTTTCGGGCCTAGACCCTACATCAGAAATGGGGGAGGAGATCAGGGTTCTGAAATAAATACGGAGACGGGGGAGGCAGATTGAAGATGGATAGAGGAGAAGTTAAGTGGAGAGGAGATAGTCAAGTTAAAGGGGTGGGGATGGACAAGAGAGTCGCAGTTTATTTCTGAACCCTCTCCCCCTCTCCCATTTCTGATGAAGGGTCTCGGCCCGAAACGTCAGCTTTCCCTAAGATGCTGCTTGGCCTGCTGTGTTCATCCAGCTCCACACCTTGTTATATCGGATTGCCCAGCATCTGCAGTTCCCATTATCTCTGATACAATTTTAAACGCACTGCGAAGCCTCTTCTAAGGATGCCTTACCTGAAGAAATTACCCTCCTCCCTCCAGACAAACCTCAGGGGATCTCTCTCCCACTGCAACTCTCTTGTCCATACCTTCCTCTTTAACTTGTCTGTCTCCACTCCACCTATCTTCTCCTCTATCTATCTTTGATCTGCCTTCCCCTCTCTCCCCATTTATTTCAGAACCCTCTTCCCCTCCCCCATTTCTGATGAAGTGTGTGCCTCTATGGCTAGACATATATACAGAGCTATAGGTTGCTGTGGTGGAGTGTGGGGGAGGCAGGAGGAAATGGCCAATGTGGAGAGCTTTGGGGAAACTGATTCTTTCAGTGCATACAGACTTAATGTAGAGGGCTAAAATTAAGAAAAAGACAGAAGATCATAGTTGTCATATAATGATGAACCCAATTTCCATTCTAACTCAAATAAAAGCCTAAAGAACTGCAGATGCTATAAATCAGGACCAAATGTGTTCTGAGGAAGGGTCACTGGACCCGAAATGTTAACTCTGTTTTCTCCTTCACAGATGCTGCCAGACCTGCTAAGCTTTTCCAGCAACTTTGTTTTTGATCTATTCTAACTCCCAGACATCCTCCAAGTTCTGAGCTATCCCTATTTTATGCAGAATATTCTGCACCCTAGAATACTAATCTCTGCAACATTATAAACAGTGACCCCGCCAGGAAAAAAAACCCACAGAATTACAGAGATATTAGGAACTGCCGATGCTGGAGAATCAGAGATAACAAGGTGTAGAGCTGGATGAACGCAGCAGGCCAGCAGCATCAGAGGAACAAGAAAGCTGGCGTTTCAGGTCTGGACCCTTCTTCAGAAAAAGGGTCCATACCACAGAATTACATATTCATTTAAAATGCATATCCAGAACCATTTAACCGGCACCTGATAATGCACTGTCCCTGTAATGAAGCTAAAAAGCATGTTTCCGGTCCACATGCACAAGCTTCATGACGCCGGAGATAATAAACCGCCCACAAATCCCAAATGTAAAACCTCATCAAAAAATTGAAGCATTTCCAACACTTCCCTGATGAAACTGGGCATTCAAATAAAAATGACCATGCCAGAAGTCAGGGAAACCACGAATCCAAACGTAATTGATACTTGAGGAAGAATGGTAAACATGACTTGGAGTCGAGATCCACCATCTGTCATAATGAGAAAGTCTAATGTCCACTGGGCCATTGCAAATCGTTCATGGTTACAAGTCACAGCTCAGATGTATCTGCCCAACAGGCTTTTCAATGTAATATGTAAGGATTTGCCACTAGCTCATCAACGAACCGGCCTGCCAGATGACTGCTGAAGACGGACACTCAATCCTAAACTATTTTAATGTGTTCACTTCCAACTGTTAAGTTCAGCCTTCGGGACAGACAATGCCCAGAGGAAAAGAACTCTGTGGGGTGCCATGAAATCCTTTCAAATGAACAAAGCCTCTTGCATCAAGTTACTATCGCATGTACTGTGCTAGAGAGAGAGAGCCGTTTTTTATCGATAGTAATTGTTTCCTTCACAAAACATTAAAAGAGGAACAGGTAATTGAAAGGCACTGAACAGAGTTGTCGCCTGCAGCACTATGTTAAGCTGTTGTATCAACCACCTTTCTGTATGAAAAAGTCAAATCAATGTTGCCTAGATGTTTGCCACAAAGATGATTTCGCATTACATTATAATTCACCATACATTAATTGATCATTATTTTGTAGAAAATGGAATTCTTTACAAAATAAACAATGTTTCCAATTCAGGTGTTTCTTTGTCTCCCTTATTATAGTTCACTGTGACCTTCCTAGGTTTACATAGCCTCCATCAAAGTTTTATGACTTTTTAAATTTAAAATCCCATCCTCAGTTAACACCTTTCCACTTGTTGAATAAAACATCTGTTAAGGAGTGAATTGTATCAGAGGGAATGGGAACTGCAGATGCTGGAGAATCCAAGATAATAAAGTGTGAAGCTGGATGAACACAGCAGGCCAAGCAGCATCTCAGGAGCACAAAACCTGACGTTTCGGGCCTAGACCCTTCATCAGAGAGGGGGATGGGGTGAGGGTTCTGGAATAAATAGGGAGAGAGGGGGAGGCGGACCGAAGATGGAGAGAAAAGAAGATAGGTGGAGAGGAGAGTATAGGTGGGGAGGTAGGGAGGGGATAGGTCAATCCAGGGAAGACGGACAGGTCAAGGAGGTGGGATGAGGTTAGTAGGTAGGAAATGGAGGTGCGGCTTGGGGTGGGAGGAAGGGATGGGTGAGAGGAAGAACAGGTTGGGGAGGCAGAGACAGGCTGGGCTGGTTGTGTGATGCAGTGGGGGGAGGGGACGAACTGGGCTGGTTTTGGGATGGGGTGGGGGGAGGGGAAGAGCTGGGCTGGTTGTGTGATGCAGTGGGGGGAGGGGACAAACTGGGCTTGTTTTGGGATGCAGTGGGGGAAGGGGAGATTTTGAAGCTGGTGAAGTCCACATTGATACCATTGGGCTGCAGGGTTCCCAAGCGGAATTTGAGTTGCTGTTCCTGCAACCTTCGGATGGCATCATTGTGGCACTGCAGGAGGCCCATGATGGACATGTCATCTAAAGAATGGGAGGGGCAGTTAAAATGGTTTGTGACTGGGAGGTGCAGTTGTTTATTGCAAACCGAGCGCAGTTGTCCATCTTTGGTCCGCCTCCCCCTCTCTCCCTATTTATTCCAGTTCCCTCTCCCCATCCCCCTCTCTGATGAAGGGTCTAGGCCCAAAACATCAGCTTTTGTGCTCCTGAGATGCTGCTTGGCCTGCTGTGTTCATCCAGCTTCACACTTTATTATCTTGGATTCTCCAGCATCTGCAGTTCCCACTATCTCTGTTAAGGAGTTCCTGTTTGCTTTCTTCACACCCAAGTATGCTGTCAATTAAGACACTGTAAGCGACCACTTCCACTTGCCTCTAGGATCAAAGGTCTGGTGTTTAGGCAATAGATGTCCTCAATTTTAAAACTGCAAGTCTATTCTGAAGAGACTTGCAGCTTCACAAAGAGAAACTATGTTTGTCATTAAAACTAATTATAACATGATTTATAACTTCGAAACTTGTTCTCCCCAATTTCCTTTACTAATCACCTTGAGGTGGTGATTCAATCACAGTAACTTTAGCAATAAGGGCATGGGTAGGCCATTCAGCCCATCGAGCCTGCTCCACCTTTCAATAAGATCATAGCTGATCTGATTTTGGACTTAACTCTGTTTTCTTGCATGCTCCCCATAACCCTCCATTTGCTTGTTCATTAAAAATCTATCTCACTGAGCCTTAAATATATTCAAGGAGCAAATCTATTGCATGAGAAATCCATGCCAAAGCTCATTATGATCAGAGATAATGGGAACTGCAGATGCTGGAGAATCCAAGGTTACAAAGTGTGAAGCTGGATGAACACAGCAGGCCAAGCAGCATCTCAGGAGCACAAAAACTGGTGTTTCGGGCCTAGACCCTTCATCAGAGTTCTCTGATGAAGGGTCTAGGCCTGAAACGTCAGCTTTTGTGCTCCTGAGATGCTACTTGGCCTGCTGTGTTCATCCAGCTTCACACTTTGTTACCAAAGCTCATTGAGTTGGCTAAGCATTTTTGTTCTACTGCTGACTGTAAAGTAGATGTGTTGCCCGAATCCTCTTACCCGATAGGTGTCTCCAGGGTTTCTTTGGTCTCATGTGGCTGAAAAAAAACACTTCTGAGTCTAACAGGAAGAACCTCTTAACATAAACAAGATGTAGTTTATTGCATAGCAACAATGAGTAACAAATTACTCTGATGTGATAGACATTGTTACTGAGTATGAGACAGTTCCAGATGGTAGGCCTTCAAAATTCTAAACTGTTCTTCCACCAAGTCCATGTGACATCATTATAGTTGGTGGCGCTGAAGACACTGAGCATTAACTCTTTCAGACCTGAAAGAAGTGTCTCTGTTGTTCTCTCTGGAAGAGAATTCCACTCATAACAGGGCAGCACGAATGATGGCTGTCTTCCAGCACCTCACCACCTGATGATTATTAAGCTGTCATTCTGAGAAGGGTCATTCAGTCACTTCCACCATTGCAGGCCATGATCTTATCCCTCACCTGACATCCGCACAAACTGAGCGCCAGCAAGGGAGGCAGTAATGGCAAGACCTTGGCAATGTTAGATCTTCAGGTCTTTAGGTCTGTAATTACTGCGCTTTAAAAGAAAAGCAAGTTCATTGAAGCGCATAAATTCTTCAAAGGATTGACTTTCCAGACTGCTTTTCTTGGCTGGAGAGTTTGGACTTTGTATCAGGTTATGAGGTCAGCCATTTTGGAGTGGGATGAGGAGATGTGTTTCCACTCGCTAGTTGGTAAGTCATTGAAATATTTCACTTCAATATATTTAATGAAAAGATTTTGAACATTAAGGCAAGTGACTGATATCGAGGTAGGCCCAGGAAAAAGAGTTACAACATCAGCCGGGATCTTATAGAACACTTGGGAAGCCATGTGGTTTACTCCTGCTCCCATTGCTTATGCTCTCCTGCTCTTCACCTCTGCTCTGATTCTGTCAGAAACTGGATGCTGGTAATGAAGAATGGATGCACCAGAGCCACTGGAAGAAGAGGGGGTAAAACCATAAGAAATAGCAACAGCAGTAGACCATTTGCACCCTTGGGCCTACTCTGCCATTCAACAGGATCATGGCTGATCAGACACTCCTCACATCCACTTTCCTGTCCTTTCCCCACAACCATTGATTCTTCTACTGATATCAGCTGGTGTTTCTCCTTGGGATCTGCACATGAGCGTCAGATTGGTCTGCACACCGGAGGCCTACCTGCCCTTCTCGTGACCGAGTCCTGGGCCACGAGAGTCTCCAACACTTTGCCAGACCATATCGCAGCCCTGACGAGGTGTCTTTAGCCTGAAACATCTACTGTAAGTTTTGACATGTAGAAGCTCATGCCCTATTAGAACACTTTCCAGACTTCTCTGTTTTTATTCCCAAAAGAGTAACGGAACCATCATTGGGAACTGTATGTGGCCCAAGTGATTTTCCCCTCGTTGGATTGAGGGTGCCATTATTGGAATAACTCCAATACACAGGAAAATGCACTGTGCATGAGAAGAATGCATTGTGGTGGCGCCTAAGGGTCAGCAGCATATCTACACTCATTCTCAAGCTTCACATAGGAATAATGACTCATTGGCTGAAGCATTAGGGAATCAGGCCAAACCAGGGAATACTGCTTCAGTCCTGCAGGGTAGGAGGAAGCAAGGGGGAGAGGGACATCAATAAACTATTAAAAGCTGACAATATGTAAAAAGACAAGGAAATAAAAATTCCCGATCTGAGTCAGATGTCACACACGTGTGCTTTTGTCTGTGGAACAGCGCAGCAGCATTTATATTGCTTAGAACATCCCACAACTTCCCAACTTGTCAAACATGGTTGGGATAGTACCCATCTATCTCCCCACGCCCCAGGCAACATTAAAGGCTTGTCTCGAGGGTTCCAAGGATATTCTGGGAATTTGCTCCAAATCTGAGAACCGGGAATTTTCATGCCTACTGAGAGGGCTAGGGCTCCAATTCAACCGTAGACACTAGAGACGATTTCCCTGCTCTCAAGGAATCATGGAATGATCAAGCACAAAAGGAAGCCAATTGGTCTATCCTGCTTAGGATATGGAGCATGGAACAATACAGCGCAGACCAGGCCCTTCGGCCCTCGATGTTGCACCGACCTGTGAACTAATCTCAGCCCCTCCCCTACACTATCCCATCATTATCCATATGCTTATCTAATATGCTTGTTGCTGGGTGAAATGGTGTTGTGGGATCTGTTATGACTACATTCACTTTCATGGTCTCATTTTAATGCCTGATCCAAAAGACATGGCAGGGAGGTGGTGGGAATGATGGATGATGATGAATGATGGAAAGTGGGTTAGTACCATCTGCTCCCTTCTGGCCACCTCAGTCTGAGTGGGAAGGTTCATGGATAAGTTTTCTGACCTGCCATCAATTAAGGCCCTAAAGTGGAAAATTAATAATCACTTATGACCTCTTTACACTTACATCTCAATTTACTATGTTCCCAGCCTGCAGGAAGCCTGGCAATCTTCTTGATTGGTAAAATGGAACAGCCTGCCTGATGTTTTGAGGGTGGTGATCGAGGGGGCGATCTTAACGTGTCCCAATGTTCACCTACACATCTGCTAATGTGGTATACTGTATCTGCTGCTTCCGTTGTGGCCTCCTCTACAATGGGGAAACCAAGCAGAGGCTTGGGGACCATTTTGCGGAACACCTTCACTCGGTTCACACTAAACAACAGCACCTCCCAGTCATGAACCATTTCAACTCCCCCTCCCATTCCTCAGACAACATGTCCTTCCTGGGCCTCCTGCAGTGCCACAATGGTGCCACCCAAAGGTTGCAGGAACAGCACCTCATATTTCGCTTGGGAATCCTGCAGCCCAATGATATCAATGTGGACTTCACAAGCTTCAAAATCTCCCCTTCCCCTACCACATCCCTAAACCAGCCCAGTTCATCCCCACCTCTCTAACCTGTCCTTCCACCCACTTATTCCCTCCTCCCACTTCAAGCTCCATGCCCATCTCCTACTTGCTGGCCTCATTCCGTTCCCCTTGACCTGTCCATCCTTCCTGGGCTGACCTATCCCCTCTGGAGGACAACAAATGCCGAGGAAACTGTATCCCAGGAATAAGTTACATTTGGGAGAGAACACAAGAATGTAAGAACCAGAAGCAGGAGTAGACCATCTGGCCCTTCAAGCCTGCTCTGCCATTTAATAACAGCATGGCTGGTCTTTTCGTGGCCACAGTTCCACTTACCCACTCTCTCACCATAACTCTTAATTCCTTTAGTATTCAAAAAATTATCCATCTTAGCTTAAAAAATATTGCATGAGGTAGCCACAACTCCCTCACTGGGCAGGGAATTCCACAAATTCACAATCGTTTGGTGAAGAAGCTCTTCCTCAATTCAGTCCTAAATCTTCTCCCCCTAATTTTGAGGTTATGTCCTCTTGCTATAGATTCACCTGCCACTGGAAGCAACCTCCCTGCTTCTATCTTACCTATTCCCTTCATAATTTTATGTGTTTCTATAAGATCAACCCGTCATTCTTCTAAATTCCAATGAATCCCAGTATATTCAGTCTCTCTCATAAGCCAACCCTCTCAACTCTGAAATCAACCTAGTGAATCTCCTTTACACCCCCTACAGTGCCAATACATCCTTTTTCAAGTAAGACGAATGAAACTGTACAGAGAACTCCAGGTGTGGCCGCACCAGCACCCTATACAGCTGCAGCATAACCTCCCTGGCTTTAAACTCCATCCTGCTACAATGAAGGACAATATTTCATTTGCCTTCTTAATTACTGCTGACACTGCAAACCACCTTTTTGGGATTCATGCACAAGGGCACCTGGGCCCCTCTGCATAGCAGCATGCTGCAATTCTTCCCCATTTAAAAATAGTCCCTTTTATTGTTATTCCTACCAAAATGGATGACTTCACATTTATCAACATTGAATTCTATCTGCCAATCGCTTGCCCAGTCACTTAAACTATCTATATCCCTCTGCAAACTTTCAGAGTCCTCTGCACACTTTGTTCTACCACAATGCCATCCACAAACTTTGACACACTACATGTGGTTTCCAATTCTAAATCATTCAAATAAATTACAAACAACTGCAGTCCCAACACTGATCCCTGATACACACCACTAGTCACTGTTCGCCAACCAGAAAAGCAGTCACTTATCCCCACTCTTTGCTTCCTGTTAGTTAATCAATCCTCAATCCATGCCAATACTTTGCCTGTAATGCTGTGCACCTTTATCTGAGACAGCAGCCTTCTGTGTGGCACCTTGTCAAATGTCTTTTGGAAATCCTGATAGACTATATCTACTGGGTCCCTGTTATCCACCACACTCAAAATGTCTTCATAGAATTCCGTCAAGTATGGCCTGCCTTTCATGAGCTCATGCTGCATCTGCCCAATTTCCATACGGTTGTCTTGCTATTTCTTCCGAGATGATAGATTCAAACATTTTCCCCACAACAGCCTATAATTCCCCATCTTTGGTCTACCTCTTTTTTTTGAACAATGGTGTCACATTGGTTGTTTTCCAATCTGCTGGAATTGCCCCACAGTCCAGCAAATTTTGTAAAATTACCACAAATGCATTTGCTACTACTCCCACCATGTCTTTCAGTACCCTGGAATGCTTTCCATCAGGGCCAGAAGACTTGTCTACCTTTAGCTCCATTAGCTTGCCCAACATGACCACTTTTGTGATACTGATTGTGATAATGAGGTCTAGGTCCTCACCTACCTCAGTCTCTTTGTCATCAATTACTGGCATTTTGTTCATGTCCTCCACTGTGAAGACCGACGCAAAATACATGTTCAATGCCACAGCTCATTCCGTGTTTTTAAATCCTCATTCTCATCCTCTAAAGGACCAATGTTTACCTCAGCCACACCTTTTCATTAAAATTTTTATAGAAACCTTTGCTATCTTTCTTTATATTCTGAGCTAGTTTAGTCTCATAATCAATCCTATTTTCTTTATAGCCTCTCTTGTGGCTTTCTGTTGACCTTTACAGTTTTCCCAATCTTCCAGTTTCCCACTGGTCTTTGTCACCTTGTATGCCTTATCTTTCAATTTGTCAGCCTCTCTTATCTCCTTCAACATCCATGGCTGACTACTCCTCTTCCTACAGTCCTTCCTTTTTACTGATACATACTTCTGCTGAGCACTTTGAAAAAATGCTTTGAAAGTCCACCACTGTTCTCAACTGTCCCACCATACAGTCTTTGCTTCCAGTCTATTTTAGCCAACACTTCCCTTATCCTATATAGTCTCCTTTGTTTAAGCAAAGGACCCTGGTATTTGATTTTACCCTCTCACTTTCCATCTGTATTCTAAATTCAAATATACTGTGAGCACTCCTTTCAAAAGGATCCCTAGCTATGAGAACGGTCATGATCCCTGTCTCATTACACGGGACCAGATCTAGGATAGCTTCCTCCCTTGTTGGTTCTATTATACACTGTTCAACAAAGCTATCGTGGGCACAGTCAATGAACTCCTCAATGCTGTCTTGAGTGATCTGGTTCGGCCAATCGACATGTAGATTAAAATCATCCACAATAATTGCCATACCATTTTTAGAGGCATTAGTTATTTCTTGGTTAACTACCCATCCCAATGTGATGTTATTATTTGGTGGCCTATAGGGTGCGTCTATCAGTGGCTGTTTCTTCTTAGAATTTCTAACTTCCAACCGAATGGATTCAATCTTATTCTCCATAGAACCTATATCTCACACTACCATCCTAATGTCGTCCCTAAATATCAGAACAACACCACCTCCTTTAACTTCATGGTTGTCTTTCCGATGCCCCTGGATATTTAATTCCCAGTCGTCACTGCTCTGCAACTATGTTTTCATAATGGCTACTAAAGCATACTCATTTGCAGTAATTTGTGCCGTTACTCATCGACCTTGTTTCAAGTGCTACAAACATTCAGGAAAATGCCTTTATGCAAGTTTTTATACCTTCTTTTTAAATCTAATAAACCATTAATAATATCTCCTGAGTTTTCCTTCCTCTTAACTTACTTTATTGTCCTCAATGTAGTTAAACCCTCCTGTATAAATGTTAATCTTGTGTTTCCTTTTCAATTTACCATTATTCTTGCTGTTGTTTCCCCCTTCCCTTCCCCCTCATTTCATGAGTTTAAAGTGCTAGTGACCACCCTATTTACCTTTTTACCAGAACACTGGTTCAGGTCAGTTCAGGTGGAGACTGACCCAATGGTATAGATCTCTCCTGTTCCAAAACTGATGCCAACACCCCCATCAAATGGAACCCCTCTTTCCCACAGCACTCTTTCAGCCGCGTGTTTACTTACCTAATTTTCTTGTCCCTATGCCTATTTGCACATGGCTCAGGTAGTAATCAGGAGATTATAACCATTGAGAACCTGTTCCTTAGTGACTGATAATCGTCAAACAGGTCCGCCTTCCCGGACTTGCCTATGTTGTTTGTCCCAAGATGGACCACATCAAGAGGAATGGAATACAGCTTTGTTCATGATTGGTTCACAAATTATTATTGCCTTATATGCATAGTTGACTTACTGGCCGGCAGGCTGGATGTCCGTACAATTTACTATATAGACAGAAGACGAAGATGTCTTGTGACAGAGATGCAGAAAAGGCCCTTCAATCCATTGAGTCTGCACTGACAATAACTACCACCATCTGTCGGTCTTAATGATACACTGTCACTAGTTATGACTCTTGAGCAAAGAGCAAAGAACAAAGAAAATTACAGCATAGGAACAGGCCCTTCAACCCTCCAAGCCTGCACTGATCCAAATCCTCTATCTAAACCTGTTGCCTATTTTCTAAAGATCTGTATCCCTCTGCTCCCTGCCTATTCATGTATCTGTCTGGATGCATCTTAAATTATGCTATTGTGTCCGCCTCTACCACCTCTTCCGACAATGTGTTCCAAGTACCCACCACCCTATGCGTAAAGAACTTTCCACGCATATCTCCCTTAAACTTATCCCCTCTCACCTTGAAATTGTGACCCCTAGTAACTGAGTCCCCCAATCTGGAAAAAAGCTTCTCGCTATCCACCCTGTCTATACCTCTCATGATTTTGTAGACCTCAATCAGGTCCCCCCTCAACCTCCATCTTCCTAATGTAAATAATCCTAATCCTAAACCTTGTGCTGCTGTCTGACGAGAGGTTTATGACTGGTGGGGGTTTAACCTGAGGGTCACTATGCCTCAGGTAAGGTTGAGAAGGTGGGTCTTTTATGGTGATGTCAGCTGGGGCAGGAATTGAACCGCTGCCATTTGTTACACTGCAAATCAGCCATCTAGCCAAATGGGCTAACCAACACACTGAACACTCCAATATTAGCATACTCTTAAGACCACCAAGGCATGTGGTGTGCTGATACCCAAGCAATCTCAATGCTTCTACCAATAATAGCTACTGGAAGAGATAGCAAAGCAGATTTGAAATAAGTCCAAGGTCAATTCAGGGTGTCTGCAAAATTTTCACTCCAAAGAGTTATCGGAGATAACAGCGAGAATACGTGTGCAAGTGTATGTTTATTGCAATGAACACATTTTGAAATCTTGTATGAAGGAGTTTGCCACATCCTTTTTGGAAACAGCCCTTTGTCTATCTCATTGCTGGATTCTCAGATATCTTTCCAAGCAATCCATTTCTCTCGTGCCCAATTAACAGTTACATTATTTTTTAAATTCATTCATAGGGAGTCGGCATCGCTGGTACGTCAGGATTTACTGCTCATCTCTAGTTTCCCTTGAGAAGGTGGTGGTGAGCTGCCTTCTTGAACTGCTGCAGTGCATTTGCTGTAAGTAGATCCACAGTGTTGTAAGGGACAGAGGTGTAGAAGTTTGATTGAGTGACGCTGAAGGAATGGCAATACAGTTCCAAGTCAGAATGGTGAGTGGCTTGCAGAGCAACTTGCCAGCTAATGCATTTCTATTTATCTGTTGCCCTTGGTCTTTTAGATTGAAATGGTCATGAGCTTGGAAAGTACAGTCTAAACAGCCTTGGTGAATTTTTGCAGTTCAGAATGGTAGATAGTACTGAGGGCGGGTAGTGGAGGGAGTGGATGTTTGTAGACGAGGTGCCAATCAAGATGGCTATTTTGTCCTGGGTGTCGTCGAGCTTTAACCCCATTATCAAGTCTTGTCTTTCATTGCTGCTTGCAGAGATCTTGAGCATAAAGTGGCAGTCACATTTCTCTAAATGACAGGCATCTAGGATCATTCTGAGGTCATGTGTGCCACCAGTTAAATGCGAGCTCTTTCTTTCAACTAACACAGATTCATTTTCTGCACTCGAATAAACACAGCAATTAGTTTAACAAATTTGCAGAACCTTGAAACATTCCATTTACTACGTTCTCTAAATTTATTTTGGTTTTAGTGCACACATACTCCCCTAGTCTGACAGCCTGGACAGTTTATTTGATTTAACTCCAGATATACCATCAGAAGTTTTGCCCTGAGCTCTGGAAATCCTGACACATCTCTAAGTCAGGCGTAAATTCACATCTCTGTTGAAAACTGATAGCCATGTAGCTCCAGGTAATGGAGTTAGATAGATTGGTTTATGAGGTAAAGATGTGTAGATGTGTCATTCAGTCTCTGGTCTAAGCCACACGATAGCAGGTCATTTTCGTTTTTAAAGAGATGGAGCTGAAATAACTCTATAGTGGCCAGTATCCCATCACTAAGTTATCCTTTATTAACACCTGAACAATCCTTGACTACAGCACTGCCTCATACAGAGTCAGGTACAAGAGTGTCACTATCCCTGACACTCATCTGTTTTATATGTCAACCAGGGTTGCCTGGTTGAACCAGATTACCAGCCTCAATCAGGGAACTCATATTCTCTGAGGTCCAGCTGGCTGATCTCATTACAATCACGACAGGGACAAGATAATAATGTGCCCGTCCATTTGGAAAGCACTAACAGTCAGTCACACAGGCTGGAGTCTTCTGTTTCAGGAGATGATGAAGTTGGAGGTTGGTTAAGGCAGGTAAATTGTGAAGTAATGGCTTTTGGCTCTACAAGAGTTAAATTCTGGGCGTGAAGGCCCAGGGCTAACCTCCCTCCCCAATGTGGCTGATTAAAATAGTCAAGTAAGGACAAAATAAGCGTTTCATGTTGTTGCTACGGGGATTATCCCAGATGCAATGCCAATTCCCATGGCCTGTCACTACAGGCTGCTTATCACCATGATGTGGGGCCTCTCCATCAAAGCCTGTCGGGGCCTGATCGAAGGTCTGCACATGGGGCAGGAGAATACCCAAAACCAGCCAGCTTGCTTCCAACTTCTCTGACCACCACTTGGCACCCCCACCTCCCATCAAAAACACACACAGACACACACAGGCACATACACACACATATACACACATACACACACACACACACACACACACACACACACACACACACACACACACACACACACACACCCCGGTCAAATCAGCCACCTCTGTCCTGGGTGTCCTGCAGCTCTCCTGGGACAGGATGGGTGTGTGTCCTCTTGCCTTGCTGGTGGGCTTTGGCTGGCTGGTGTATCTCATCCGAGTAGGCGATCCCGTCACTTGATCCCAGGGGAAGGCCCTGTGGGTGGCCTTACCGTTGCCTGATTGGTGTGTGCAATCTGCAGGACATCTCTGAAAGGACAGCACCAGGCAGCTGGCTGACTAAGCCCCTGACACCAGAAGGAGATTCCACCCATCCCGTGAAACTGGAATCAGCTGGAGGCCAGATTGGAAAACTACAGGCAGATCGCTTTTCAAAAATAAAATATTTAATTCTGCACTCCCTGACGGCCACACTACATTTACTAAAATCTAATTTAATATCTTTCTGTACTGTGTCATTTGAACCCAGAATCTCCAACTTACATGCCCATTACTGTGTCCATGCAATCCTCTGACAACTTCCACCTGCATCCCTTGTCTTTACACAATTGTGCCTTGGCTTCATCTGTTGTTGCGTCCCGTTCTCTGCCTGGGTCCATGCCATCAGATTGCTGCTTATCTCTGCTACACCTTGCCTTGCTATCTTCTTAAATGTATTTCTGGTTTAGACTGTGCATCATTCGCTGCTGTGACTTGAAGATTCTCCTCGTTTCTTCCAGGCTGACCCAGTGACCTTGCCCCAGGCCTCCTAACTGATGGTGAAATTTATTTGAAATCAGGAAATGAATCAACCTCAACCTTGGCAAGCATATGGACCTGGGCCATGATTGTTTTGGTGGTGGTGGTGGTGGTGGGGGGGGGGTGGTGGTGGTGGTGGCGGTGTGTGCCAGAGCGTGGGTCCATGTTCTGGGTTCTGAAGGCAATGCTGAATGCAGACCAATTTACCTTCATGACTATTTCTACCGCAGTGCACACAACATTGGTTCCCATGCTCTGTGGGTATAGCAACTATTGAAAATGTGCACATAGATCCTAGATTCAACATAGCTACATTATCATCACTTGTATGTGGACAGCAGCTGCTTAAGACACCAGAGAAGAGCTGACATCCATCTTTGATAATGTCCCTTAGAGAAAGCAACTGAAAAAGCCATCAGTTTGCTTTGGCTCCTGAGGCTCCTTATCCCAGAAATGGACACAGGAATCTTGCCATGGGAGTCAGAAAACCATTGGAAGTGGTTTATCTTCCCATTTCTGTGTCATTGTCTCTCCTGCACCCTCAAGATCTACTTTGGGATCCCCCCTGCCAACTGTTTCTCACCAACCTGCTGCCCCTCAGCAATGTCAAGGTGAAGCGGGCACATCATAGCCAGCAGGGTATTCACCCGCTGTACTGTCACTGCCCCTGGCCGAGCAGAAATTTTAAAGGGGGTGGGTGGGAGAGGTGTAGGGGAGGGCGCTTGTCCTTGGCCAGTTAATGGTCACCTAAGGACTGCACCTCACTACTGCAGGTATGTTCCCTGAGATGATTGGAGCAAGTGTTGTCACGTGACAAGTGGGTATGGGGCAGGCAGCACTTCATTTGTGGCTCCCTCTGGCATCTTGAACCTAGTTCCCACTCTGTCCAACTCATCCTACTCACTGATGCTGGACTTAGCTGTGGGCCCAGTCTTCTCAACATGATGGACTGCTTGCAGAATGAGTGGTGGCCACCAATACTCCCTCTAACTGCGCTGCCATTGCTGCGTTCCGTGCACATTGACTGACATTCCCACACATTGTCTTCTGCAAGCATAAGCTACTGTCACTTTCAGATATCGAAGATTGGAAAAAAAGAATAGTTTGAATGTTGGTGGTCACTGCCAAGTAAAATCAGCCTACAGTGTTAGTTTGCACATGAATGCTGAATGTATACGGCCTAAGCCTGTGGCTACATCTCCTAAAATCAACTTATCCTGAAGTATCCAGTCTACAGCTAAAGGAGAAAGAGCTGATTGGTAAGTGAGGATGAGTAGTTCTACTTCCTACTTGCTATTCTCTGGTTTAGAGCAAATAGACCAGAAGTCAGTTTAAGATGTGGTAGGGCAGTTCGGCCATGTAGAATGCTCACCCCTGTGTCAAGTGGGCAGTTGTGAAAGTTAACATGATCTGAACAAGCACATATTGAAGAAATGTCACAGGCTGCAGAAATTGTTTTCAGAGTCTGGGTCTCTGTAGTGCATCTGCGATGTGGAGGACTGTATAGATAGCATATTTAGATTCCTGGGGAATTGGGAATAGGTCTGGGGAAGATGGCAACTGTACAGGCCATATGGGTTGAACTTGAACAGAGGTGTGACTGAGTTCCTTGTGGTGTGTTTTGACCTTGTGGTGTGTTGGGTGAAGGCTTAAACTAAACCAGCAGGGGTGTGGGAACCTGGCGAGAATATCAGATAGGAATATCAAAGTGCAGAAAATGCTGGGAGGTACAGATAACACTAGAAAGGAGAATAGTATTTAATAGGTGCATTCAGAATAAGGGGGAAACTAAAACATTCTAAATCAAAAGCAACACTGTTCCACACGTGAATGCACTTAGCAGAGATAATAAGATTGGTGAATAATATGTACAGATTGCCATGTGAAGTTATGATGTTCTGGCTATAGCAGAGATCTTGCTCAAGCAAAAGCAGGGCTGTGTATAAATTATTCTGAATACAAGGTGTTCAGGAAAAAAGAAAATGAAAAGTGAAGAGAGTGGCATTATTGTTAAAGGAAAACATTGTAGTGCTGCGGAAAGAGAACATCCCAGAGTGTCCAAGGATTGTTTGGCTCGAGCTAAGGATCAACAAAGAGGAATTACACTGCTCAGCGTAATCTACAGGTCACCAACTAGTGGGAAGGATATGGATCAACAAGGAGAATGAGGAGAGGTGCAAAGATACAGAATAGTTCTGGAGGGGACTTTAATTGTCCAAATGCAGCTTGGGATAGTATGCATGTGAAGGAAAGAGAGGGGAAAGCTTTCCTAGATTGAGGTCAAAAGAATTTTTGACCATGGAGTGTGACCAACGAGTCAGCAAGCACCATGATACTTTGTTCTTGGGAATGAGGTGGGCCAAGAAGGACAAGTATTTGTCAGTAAACAAAAGGGTTGGCGATCATTTTACGACAAAGTTTATAACGGCAGTGCAAAGTGATAATGAACAATCTAGAGTAGGAATCATTAATGATGGGAGATGGATGGGGGGTGGTGGGAATATAGTGGTGGGGGTACAGTACAGAAACCAAAAGCAATGTGACAAGAGCAGAAGGGAGCCAGATCAACCTGAGACAAAGGTTGGCAAAAAAACGCTGCAGCTAAATAATGGGCTACCTTCAAAGAAGAGATTATAGAGTTCCAGTCCAGGGTATATCCCCTCAAAAGGGAAAGACAGGGCAAACAAAATCAGGGCTCCTTAGATGAAAAAAAGGATAGAAATTAGGATAAAGCCAAAAACGTATATTTCAGACAGTTGTCAGGTAGAAAAAATGATTGAGACCCAAGTTTAATACAGGCAAATAAGATTAGCAAAGAGGAAAATTGAAAAGAAGCTATCAGAAAAGGGAACTGCACAGTCCTCTTTAGGCACATAAACAGTAAAAAGAAAAGTGGGGCAATCAGGAGCTAAAATGGAGATTTACACGTGGAGGCATTGGCATGGGTGAGGTGCTGAATAAACACCTCCCATCTATCTTTACCATGTTAGCAGACTTTACTCAGTCCATGCCGACAGAGGATGAAATCCGATCACTAGAATTAATAAGGATGAAGTACTGGATAAGCTGTCAGGACTTATCATCGGCAAGGCTCTCAGACTGGTTGATACGTACACAAGAGTACTGCAGGAAGTGAGAATGGAAAATTGCAGGGGCACTGGCAATAACTTTTCAGTCTTCCCTGGACTTGGGGAAAATGCTAATGGACTGGAGAATTGCAAACATGGCATTCTTGCCCAGCAGTAATGGCAGAGCAATAATTTGGTGGTGGAGCAATAATTCATCAACAGATGTGAGTTCATTGAAGAGAGACACCATGGATTTTTTTCTGGGAGGAATTGTTTTATTTTTTACCTGCTGAACCTTTTTGAAGAAGTAACAGGGATATTTAACCAGAGGCGTGCTGTTCGTGTGGTGGAGATGGACTTCTGAAAGGCATCTTGGCAGTGCTGCACAATAGACTCGTGAGCAACATTACAGATCATGGAATAGAGTGGAGCAGCATGGAAAGAAAATGGCTAAGGGATAGGAAACGGAGAATAATTTTTAATGATTCAGAGAGAGTAGGAACCATTGATGCTGCAGAATCTGAGGTAACAAGGTGCAGAGCTGGAGGAACACAAAAGGCCAAGCAACATCAGAGGAGCAGGAATTTCTTTTTCTGGAGAAGGGTCAAGAACCGAAACATCAGCTTTCGTGCTCCTCTGAGCCTGCTTGACCTGCTGTGTTGCCCAGCTCCACATATTTTTATCTATAATACTTAATGGATATCTTTTGAGTTGGATGAGGGTTTATCATAGATATCCCCAGGGGCCAGTGCAGGTTCCTTTGATTTTCCTGTGAGATGTTCATGGTAAATACCCTGGTGTGCACAGGATAACTTTAAATTTTGCAAATAATACAGAACTTGGAAAACTTGTAAGCTGTGAAGAGGACATGATAGAATTTCACAAAGCCATTGGCAAGCTGGTGGTGTGGGCAAACAGGTGAGAGAAAAGTTCAATGTTAAGAAGTGAGAATTGTGACATTTTGTTGGAAAGAACACAAAGAGATAGTACAAAGTGAAGGTTACCGCTCTAAAGAGTGTGCAAGAACAGAGGGATTTGGGCATATATCGGTATGAGTCATTAAAGGTGGTAAGACAGGTGGACAAAGCAGTTCATTAGGTACGCAGTATTCTCAACATCATGAACAGAGATAAAGCAGACAATAGCAAAAAGGCTATGCTGAACTTGTATCAGTCACTCGTTAGAGCCTAGTTGAAGTACAACTCTGGATACACACAGAAATATAAAAAATAGGAATAGGAGTTGGCCACTTGGTCCTTTCAGCCTGCTCTGCTACTCATTATGACCGTGACCAACTATCAAACTGTTCCTATTTTTCCCCCATAACCTTTGATCTCTTTAGCCCCAACTTTCCACATTTCAGGATTTGAATTCATTGGAGACAGTGCAGAATAGGTTTACACAAATGGTTCAGGGATGAGAGACTCCAGTCGTGAAAATAGATTGAAGAAGTTAGCCTCATTATAGGAAGGATGTGGAAGCCTTCGAGAGGGTACACAGGAGATTTACCAAGATGCTGCCAGGACTGGAGGGCAGGGCTTAAGTGGAAAGGTTGAAGGAGCTAGGGCTTTTCTCTTTGGAGCAAAGAAGGATGACCGGTGACTTGATAGAGGTGTACAAGGTGATGAGAGGGACAGATACAGTGGATAGCAGAGACCTTTTTGCAGGGCTGAAATGAGTATTATGAGTAGGGGTAACTTGAAAGTTATTGAAGGTAAGTGTATGCGAGGTATCAAAGGTAGGTTCTTTACACAGAGAGTGGTGAGTCCGTGGAATGCTCTGCAGGCGGTGGTAATGGAGTCAGATACATCAGGGACATTTAAGCAACTCTTGGGTAGGCACGTGGATGACAGTAAAATGGAGGGTATGCAGGGTAGTTTGATCTTAGAGTAGGATAATAGGTCGGCACAGCATCGTGGGCCGAAGGGCTGTACTGTTCTATGTTCTAAGTGATAAGTTGGGACTGTTTTCCTTGGACAGGAGAAGGCTAAAAATGGCTAAATTGAAGTTTCAGAATCCTGAAGGAGTAAATAGGTAGAAACATAGATAAAGGATTGAGAATGAGAAGACACAGGTTTAAAGTAATTTTAAAGGAGGCAAATGCAACGTGACAGGAAAATGTTTCATAGAGTGAGTAATTAGGGTCTGGAATTCACTACCTGGAAATGTGGTGGAAGCAGGTTCAATTGAAGCATTCAAGAGCATATTAGATGATTCTTTGAATCAGAACAACATGGCGAGTTGCAAGGTGAAAAACAGAGGGATAGTCATTCAGAGAGCCAGTCCAAACACGACAGCCAGAATAGACTAGTACACTGTGATTCTGTGACATTTGTATTCTGCTTGGTGTTAAGATGTATTTGATAAGACTCCAGTGAGACAGTTTTTGTCAATTTCTAAATTAAAGGCATAACATCAAGACAAGTCGTTTTGCTTTCATGTCAATCGTGAGAAATTGCCCAGTGTAATTTTTAAAACTGGATGAAATCATTTTCAAAGAACAATAATTAAATTGCAGATGATGTGCATTGCAGTAAATGCAGTCTCATCTCAAACTATGCATCGAGTGAGAGGAAACAAGATTGTTAGAAGCTCATGTGACACAAAGTCTTATAGGACTAAATGGTCTGTTTCTATGCTGTAAATTCTATGCCAATAACTTGTAAATTCCAGTGATTAAGTAAAGATTTGTGACAGAAAAGTAATCCACGACGCAGTGGCCCTTTTAATAACTTTCACTGCTCTGAGTCAATTCAAATCCTAACTTCTCCACTCAGGGACAGAGGGAGGGAACATGGCTTCAACAAGGCCATCATTTACAACTGAAGAACTTTTACTGCTGTACCAACTTGACTGCTAATGTCAGACACAGAACTTATTGAAAGGTCCTTAAGATTCTTTAGTTCTTTTCAGCTCATCCCTTGAAAGAAATGCAGGAGTTTTTTTTCATAAAGTGGCTGAAACAGCAGCTTTCTCTGAGATTTAATCTAAAGCCACACAAGCTATTAGCATTTTTACACTGATTGATCTAGAGCAGGCCTTAACACACTCACATTCCGAATGCATTAACTGAAGTAGACCAATTTGAAACCAGAGTTCAGGTCAATAGATAGGTTTACATTTAGCATTTGTGGGAAATAGCAGAGGTCTTCAATGGTTCACAAAAGGTTTTTAATTCTGCAGTTTCCAGCTTATCCTGCTCTCCATTCATTTTGGTGCACACACTAAATTGGATATGTTCTCCTTCCTGACCTTTGACATCTCTGCTCTTGCACTGAGTGGGTTCCAAATCCCAAACTATCAGCTACAGCAAATCTTCCTGTCAACAGTGTACCCTATCATCTACTTGAGCAGACGGTTCAAAATGAAAGCCAAATCAAATTAATTTCTATTTTGATTGATAGATACAATAGAGCAAATACAGGATGCAAAGCTTGAACTCTTTTTGATCATTGCATTGTGGTCACAGAGAAAAAAAAAATCCATAATATCATTCAAGTACTAAGAGGAAGGTTGCTCAACCTATCTTTGCTCATTCATCCAAAAAGCCCTAAAGGTCTTCCTGCAACGCCACACAACTGTTCTTTATAATGACTTAAACACTGATTCTTGTTTAGTTTTGAGTCACAAGGGACTGGCAACCACAATTCTGCTTTGGGGTAAGGGGACGAGATCTAGCAGTGTAAACAATGGAAGCTTATGCATATGTGCCAAACAAGCGCCAAACAAGCAAACAAAAGCAATTTTCAGTGCATCCAGTTTATTGTCTCCATCATTCTATTCAGGCATCCAATGCATGTGACATTTTCAGGCTGAAACTCTACTTTGGCCAGTTGTACAAAGTGAGCTGTATTGCATGTAATTCTGTTCCAATTTCTATCCTTGAGTAAAGTCAACTGTAGTGCAGAGCACTCTCTCTCCTGGGAGGTATAAATGGAGTTAGTTTAATAATGGCTGCCTGCTGTGAATCATAATAGTGTCAAAGCAAGCCATTCTGCCCATCAAGCCCTCATCAGCTCTCTGGAAAGCAACCCATCCACTCCCACACAACATATCCCTGCAACTCTGCATTGTCCATGGTTAATGCACCTAGTGGACACATCCCTGGACACTATAGGAAATTTATAATGGCCAATCCACTTAAACTGCACATCTTTGGTCTGTGAGTGGAAACCCAACAGAGGGAGAATGTGCAAACTGTACACAGTCAACCAAGTATGATATCAAACTCAGGTTCCTGGTGCTGAGAGGCAGCAGCATTGACCACTGAGCCACCATGCCACCCCATAAAACTAAATCCAGGCATTCACTCTTGATGAGAAATAACCATTCAGCAACATTCTTAATGTCTGATATCTGGAACACATTAATTTTTTTCAGTACGGTATACAATACACAACATCAAAAGTACTGATTGTGCAATTTTTCCCACCTTCAGCAGCCACCAAAGTTTCCACAAAAGCTAATACTATGAAAGTGAATGAAACAAAGGAAGTCATAAACCACATTAGCAATCAAAAAGTCTGACTTACAGTGCACCATTGGTGAATTTTGTAATATGTGGAAATTTCAGTTTATTTATGATTTGCACTTTCGATCTGACTTTCACTTTGGGATGTCAGGAGAACCAGAAGAAATTTCTCATCCTTTTCCAGTGTCAGATTTCTTTCAATCAAAGAACGAAACTGGGTCCTTTTCAAACCTATATCAGGAGGTGCATACAACGAGTTTCTTTCCAACTCTAATCACTACTTCTCACCTCTGTGCTTTCTTATCACAATGTGGAGGTGCCGGTGTGGGTCTGGGGTGGACAAGGTCAGAAATTGTACGATGCCAGGTTATAGTCTGACAAGTTTTCAAACAAACACAAGCTTTCGGAGCCTTAGTCCTTCTTCAATGGGAGAGCTGGTATCAGATACAGAATTTATAAGTAAAAGATCAAAGGGTCACACAACTGATGAGGATGTATTAAGCAAACTTAAGATGCTGTTAAATCTTTAATTGGTTAGAAAGTTTTAATTGATTAATATGTACGTGTCAACCTGAATTTCTTTCAAGTCACTGCTCTGAGAGAACTAAAAGTTTTATCAATATAAAGAAGAGCTGACATTTTAGCGCAGATAATACGTGTTAGGTGTGAGGCCTTGTTTAGAATCTGTTTGTGTTTTGGTTTGGAGTCAGACTGGTTTTATTTCTAAAGTAGGAATTTATAAAATGTCACATTGGCTTATTGTATAAATTGTGTGATTTTTCAACAAAATAGATTGTATTTGCAAATACAAAATCACCCCATAGATTTACGCAGGAGTGTGTGTGTGTGTGTGTGTGTGTGTGTGTGTGTGTGTGTGTGTGTGTGTGTGTGTGTGTGTGTGTGTGTGTGAGAGAAAAAGAGAGACAGTGTACAGTGTGGTGGGGTCACCTGTAGTGCAGTATGATTCCAAGATCCTATTTGAGACCATTCTCATGGGCACGGAGCTTGGCAATCAACTTCTGCTCGACAACTCTGCGTTGTTGTGTATCCTGAAGTCCCCCTTGGAGGACATTTACCCAAAAATCCAAGGCTGAATGTCCTTGACTGCCCAATTGACAGGGAACATCCCTGTCTGGCAACTGTTGCGTGGTATCCGTTCATCAGTTGTCCTATTGTCTGTGTGGTTTTGCCAATGTACCATGCCTCGGTCTATCTGTGCCTGCAGCATATGAGATAGGCAATGTTGGCTGAGCCACATGAGTATCTGCTGTTCATGAGGTGGGTGGTGTTCCCATGTGTGATGGTAGTGTCCATGTCGAAGATCTGTCATGTCTCGCAGAGGTTGCCTTGACAGGGTTGTATTGGTGTTGTGGTTGAATTTGTAGGCTGCGTAGTTTGCTGCGAATAATGGTCTGTTTAAGGTTTGGTGATTGTTTGAAGGCGAGAAGTGGAGTTGTAGGGAAAATCTTGGTGAGGTGCTCATTGTCATCAATAATGTGTTGGAGGCTGTGAAGAACGTGGCGAAGTTTCTCCGCTTCCAGGAAGTACTGGATGACGAAGGGTACCGTTGAAGTTTGTTTGCAACATGAGAGCCCCAGGATAATACTGGGGAAGGCTGTTGAGGGCAAAATCTCTATGTTTGCAGATGGTATTAAGCTAGGGAAAGTAGTAAATTTTGAGGATGATACTAAGTGATTTCAGACAGACATTGACAAGCTGACCAATTGGCGCAGATGTCTGGCAGATGAAATTCGATGCTGAGAAATGTGAGGGAATGCATTTTCATAGAAGAAACATGGAGAAATAATATTGGCTCGGTTTATAACTTTGAGCCAAGCGTAGGAGCGAAGGGATCTCAGGGTTCAACACATGATTCTCTGAAAGTGGCCAGGGAAGTTGAAACAATTATTAAGAAGGTTTATAGGATCGTAGTGTTTATAAATAGAGACAGAGAGTAAAGAAACAAGGAAGAGATGCTACATCTCCACAAATCATTGATCAGACCACATTTGGAGTATTGTGTTCTGTTCTCAGCACCTTATTTAAAGAAGAATGTTAAAGCCCTTGAAAGATTTCAAAGGAGATTAACGAGAATGATAACAGGAATAAAGGATTTTACAGACAAGGAATGATGAGAGACATTGGGCTGGATCTCCCTGGATTATGAGGAGACCTCATTGAGGTATTTAAAATTATGAACAATTTTGATAGAGTAAGAAAGGGTGCTCTATTTCCACTGGTTAGTATGTTTGTAATAAGAGGTCACAGTTTCACAAACATCAGCAAGAGAGCAAGGAGTGAGGTGAGGAGAAACTTGTTCCCTCAGAGAATTGTTAGGATTTGGAATGTGTTGTCTGGGAGAGTGGTGCAAGCAGATCCCAGAGGAAGTTTAAAAAGAGAACTAGATATATATATTTGAAAATTATGAAGTTAGAAAGCTACGGAGATAGGGTTGGTGAACTGGGAAAGCTGGGTAGCTTTTTCAGGAGACAATGCAGACATGATGGGTTGAATGGCCTCCTTTGGTACTGTAAAATTCAATGATTCTCTAGAAATGTCTCACTAATGTCCTCAAAGCATTCCCAAAGAGGACTAACATCCATGTCAACTCCTGAGAGTCCCTGGCTTGTGTGTCACCAAAATGTAGAAGGTTCATTTGGAAAGCCATTGGCAAGTCAGCAGACTGCATCAGAAACATGCTGAGGTGAAGCTGAGGTTAGAATTCATTAAAGTCCACTCTCTCACCTTCCTGACTCTTCAAACCCTAATTTCCCCGCAAGTGTCAGAGTCTGCTGACGTCCTCCCTTGGAATTATCTCAGAACCCATCAAACCAGAGAAGAAGTAAATCATCTTCGATCCTAAGAAACTAGCTGAGAAGAAATTTTGCTCACCTATGTCTGTCATCTGTCTCCTCTGGCCACAATTCAATTTGAAGTCAGTAAGCTGAGTTCTGGGGTCCTTTGAAAAAAGTGAATAGATTTCATAAACAGCAATTTCCTTCCCTTAACAAAAGAATTACCCCTCAGAGCTTACCTAGCCCCTCCGTGTTTCCTCTCTCTGTCACTGCTTGTTTAATTAAGCACTCCACATTTCCCTCTTGTGAACATCAACTCGAACTATAACAGAGTGCCTTTTGAAGGTTGAACCTTTCACATCAGGGATATGAAATTTAAATTGATGTTTGGCTCATCACAAGACAAAAAATGTCTGAACCAGAACATCTGGATTACATACTCAAACAGATGATTTAAAAAGGAGGGGGAAGAGACACTCTTTGAAACCTAGGACAATAGGTTTAACATACCCAATAATTTGCTCTAATTAAGTGAAGTGTAAAAAGTGAGGCAGTTAATCCGACATGTACTTTCAGAAAAACTGTTGCTACAGGCTTGAAATCTGACTTTATCTACTTGGGGTGTGCTTCTGCAGAATTAACTTAATCTGAGGTCTAGGCTGGGAATCTCTCAACATTGGGAGGGGGGCGGGGGCTTCCAGTAACAATGTAATCAGTAACAAGGCTTGGAGTGGGACAGGTTTTCATTTTAGCATTGGCTGCCAATTTTCAAAGATGAAATTCATCAGCAGTCTTTTCATTGAATCTTTTCAAACTGACCATTCAGCCCACTGAGTCTGCATCAACCTTCCAAAGAGCATTCTATCCAGCCACCCACCTGATCCCCGCATTTACCATGTCCAATCCACCTGACCTGCACATCTTTGGGCTGTGGAAGGAAATGGGAGCACCGGAGGAATCCCAAGCAGACTCAGGGAGAATGTGACACAGGGAGAATGTGCAAACTGACACAGACTGTCACCTGCAGGTAGAATTGAACCTCAGTTGCCAGCATTGTGAGGATGCAGTGACACCGTGCTACTTGAACGACACGCATTTATACAGCATCTTTATCAAGGTGCTTCATAAATAGATGCCAAGTTAGGAGAGGAGGGATTAGAAGAAATGAGCAAAAGAGAAGGTAAGTCTCTAAACATATTTTAAACATCAATGAACAGAAGAAAGACAGAAACCTGCAATTACAAACTGGCGGTTATCACCTCAAGGCACCCTAAAGTTCCTTAGAGCAAATGAAGTGCTTTGGAAATGCAATCATTGTTGGAGTGTGGAAAACAAAATGACAAGGTCCCAAAGCAGCAACAAAGAAAGCAAGATGGAAGGCGGTGCCAATAGGTCAAAGCAATGCAGCAGAAAGCATTGTTTTGTGCTCCTGAGATGCTGCTGGGCCTGCTGTGTTCATCCAGCCTCACATTTTATTATCTTGGATTCTCCAGCATCTGCAGTTCCCATTATCACGGTTTTGCAATAACTGGGTTGAGAAAGAGGCAAGTGCAAACACCGATTTCAAAGAAACTGAATTTGCTGGAGGTGATGTAGACTTGTAGAAGGCAGCAGGGACAGACTGGAATCAGGACACATGGACAAATATTTGAAACACATTTTGTAAAATAGTTGGCAAGTGTAGTCGCGCAATGATGGAGGATGACATTGATGAAGAACAGAGTATCTAGGGTATGTTTCACAGCATCTGTCTCATCATGACCATTACTCCCAGATGAACTTGGGAGAGAATGATAGATTGGAAGAGTCAAATTTGGTGGATGCAAAGGCAAAATTAAGAGCTTTCGTAATGATGGAGGGGGTGAGGAGATTGAAGCTTTTCTTAGGGCAAGGAAAGGGACAACGGATTGGAGGCAGTGGCTTTGCCCTCTCTGATTGTAAGATACAGGATGTTGCAACTCTTCCAGGATTATGTACTGAATAATAGCTTGAAAGAGGATGAGCATCGTTAACATACAGGCTAAATTAGACTTCTCACTTAATAAATTGCAGGACAAAGTCAGGGACAAAGGTCAAAGTGCCACATTTATAGTTATACTAGCTGCTCTTTTGCATAAGAGTTTTCAACAATCTATATTTTAAAACAAATATAATAACGTAACATTATTTTTATTGACCTTACTTAGCATATGGATACCAAGACTCAACATCAAAAAATATCAAAAGCATATATGCTTCGGTATTGTTGTCAGATGACAACCCCAGATGAGCTTTGGGTTAATTTCCCATATGGATGACTCTATGCAACTTCTGCTGCTGCCATTTCCATTTCCTCAGTTATATTTCAGCGTCAGTTTGACATGAGCACTGTTAGCACTCAGTTGAAATCCAGGGAATCACTATACCTAGCCTCACCCTTCAGTGCTGTAAATAGGGGTGTGCTACATAGTCCATAAGTGCCACATTCAGCAAAGAATCTAAATAGAGCCCATCCTCTCTCCCCCAGGGGACATAACAAGTTGAAGTTGAATGGATTTTCTCAAATGACCTTTTCTTCAGCCAACACCATTCGAAAGAAATTCACTGACCATTCAATTGTTGGAATCTTGCTGTGTGTAAAATGGCCACTGAGCCCACACCAGAGGCTGATGGCACCTGCATTCAAAGTAATTTCAAAGTAGAATGCTTTTTGGGACTTGGTTGAACCAGGTGTGGTAGGGTGAGGCGACTTTAAGTATGTTTTTTGTCACTCTGGCTCCTTCAGTAACCACAGCCAGTTTTTGGGATTTTATAACCCAAGTGTGACCCAGCTGAAAATGTTGCTTTGAAAAATAAAAATCGACATCTCTCCTTCTGCATGTTTCTTCTTGGTTCAGCTGCCCTTCGCATGGAAAATGTGCCTATTTGTCATGGCACCGCTTCAAGATCCAGATTTACAATTCTAAAGGGGGAGCTATAGCAGAGGGAGTACATGTGCATGGGTCATTGAAGGTGGCAGGACAGGTGAGAGAGCAGTGAATAAATAGTGGTCTCAGCTTTCTTAACTGGGGCAGAAATTATAAGCGCAAGGAATTGGTGTTGAGCTTGTCCAAGATTCTCATTAGACCTCAGCTGGAGTACTGTGTACAATTGTGGACATCACGTTAATGGGAAATTTGTGAACGCACTGGAAAAAGGACAGAAGTAATCTACAAACATGGCTCCAGGGATGATAAATTTCAGTGATGAGGACAGATTAAAGAAACTGGCGCTGTTCTGCTTGGAGAGAAGATGGCTGAGAGGAGAGTTAATGTAGATTTTTAAAATTACGGGCAGGCTGTAAAGAGTAAACAAGAAGAAGCTGTTCCTTCTTGTAAAGACAATAAGGATGATAGGGCAATGATTAAACGTGATGTGTAAAAGAAACAGGGTTGACGTGAGAAAAAGAAGCTTTCATACAGTCACACAGCATGGAAACAGACCATTCGGTCCCACTGGTCCATGCTGGCCATGTTTCCAAACTAAACCAGTCTCATTTGACTGCACTTGGCCCATATCCCGCCAAATCTTTCCTATTCTGGAACTTATCTAATTGTCTTTTCAATGATGTCCCTGTGCTGCATCCACCACTTTCTCTAGCAGTTCATTCCACACACAAACTGTCCTCTATATAAAAACATTGCCCCTCATGACTTTTCTAAAACTTTCTCCTCTCACCTTAAAAATATGTCCCCTAGCTTTGAACTCCCCCACCCATGGGAAAGGAACCCTGCTATTCACTTCACCTATGCCATTCATGATTTTATAAACCTCTATAAGCCCAGAGTTGCAAGGGTATGGAATTCACTGCCTTGAAATATGGTGGAGGCAGGTTCAATTGAGGCATCCGAGAAGGCACTGCATAATTATTTGGATCAAAATAGTGAGGAAGGGCATAGGGGTGAAATCAGGAGATTGGCACGAGGTCATGACACTCATTTGGAGTTTCAGTGCAGTTACAATTGGCTGAACAGCCTCCTGCACTGTAATAATTCAATGGCTCTGTGACCCAAGCAGCAGCATTGAAATGTATTTGTGCTCCCCTGGGTAGATTTGTCTTTTTGTTAGATCTGAAAGTCGCACCCAGCAGCTGACAGGTATTCTTACTGCAAGGGTGGTTAAAAACAATATACAGCCTCATTGTGGCTAAATGTTGCATTTAGGAGCATAAGCAATGTTTTGATGAAAATAAACCCTCCTGTCGCAAGAGACGTAGTAATTTCCCCCTGTGTGGAAACCCCTCCCCTCAACTTACCAGTGGTCAAAAGTTTTTGTTCTGGCTGAGGGGGCAGTAGAAATGAATAACAGCTCAGTGTGGTCATTTTCAGTAGATCAGTCCCACTGGAGAGGTTCCTGTGTCAAGTTTCATTCATCACATAATTTTAACTGCATGTCCAGTCTTGCTGTCTAAATTTTGACCAGTGCACCACTGCCCAATCCCCAAAGTGAATTTGCAACCGGTGTCGTTTTTGAGCTGAGCAGTATTCTGTGAATGACACCCAAGCTTGCTCCAGATGGTGAGATAACAATGTGCAGAGCTGGATGAACACAGCAGGCCAAGCAGCATCATAGGAGCAGGAAAGCTGACATTTCGGGCCTAGACCCTTGGTCACAAGGAAGCCGCACCCAGCAGCTGACAGGTATTCTTACCGCGACCAATAAAACACAATGTCTCAGTTCACAGCAAATGGTTAAGATTCCTATTGTTTTCTTAAACTTCCCCATCAAACTGGCACAACTGAGCTCCTCTCTGTCTGGAGGAGCCAACGTGCTTTGCTCAGAATTGTGCAGAAGTGGGAAAGCAAGAGGTTAAAATCTGAGAGAAATACTCAGGGTTTCACTCCTATTTCAGGTCATCCCTGAGTAAAACAAAGGCATCAGTCTGCTCAACTACAATCACTTCATCATTTGTCTTATTTTCTAATCCACTTGATGACGATGGAAAGGGACTTATAAAAGCTGTTTCATAAAAGTGCCATGTAAAAGTGCCATGTTGTTGGCTTGCCAACAAATTAGGCAGAGACCTGTGGAAAAGCGGGGACACTGGCAGCACGGATACATAGTTGGCCAAGCAACAAGAGTGCAGGGAAGTGCACAACAGGGTTGCGTGCAGGTCAGAACACAGACCACTGCTTTTCTTGAGATACTTTTGTGATGTGGGCTTCAACACGCAGAGCCTGATTGCAATATATGTTGTAGACTCAAAACCTGGGAGTATTGTGAACAGAGAGTCACAGAGAGGTACAGCACAGAAACAGACCCTTCGGGCCAACTCATCCATCCTGACCAGATATCCTAAATTAATCCATGTCCCATTTGCCAGCATTTGGCCCACACCTCCCGAACCCTTCCTATTCGTGTACCCATCCCGAAGCCTTTCAGATGTTGTATTTGTACCAGCTTCCACCACTTCCTCTGGCAGCTCATTCCATACACATACCACCCTCAGAGAATAGTGCGAGATGCCATGAGGACAGAGATAGGCTGTTGGAATGGGAGGATATGCAGCAGGTGATATTCAACACACAGAAATGTGAAGTAACATACAAATATATACATATAGATTGGACAAACAAGGACATACAAAAGAGTTATACAGAATGAAGGATGCAAATCTGAAGTGGGTGCAGGAAAAAACACTAAAGTATATGTACACATATCATTGAAGATGGCAGTGCAGAATGTTAAAATGGTTAATAAGGCATGTCAGATATAGCCTTTATAAAGAGATACGAAGATAAATAAGGGTATAGAAATTATAATGGTACTTCATAAAAACCCTGCTTTGGCCATGCTGGTACATAGAAAACCAAAACTGGAGCAGACCATTTGGCCCTGTGAGTCTGCTCCTACGTTCAATATGCTCATAGCTGATCATCGAACTCAGTACACGGTTCCTGCTTTCTCCCCATATCCTTTGATCTCTTTTGCCTTAAGAGTTATATCTACCTTCTTAAAAATAGAGGGGTAGAATTCAAGTCCCTGTGGCAAATTTGACACTGAGGCCATTTGAACGGGTGAGATGGTGGTGTACGTGGGCAATGCCCTTCCTACTTCACTGGCTGATGGGAAATTAATTCCTACCTAAAGGCCATACTATGTGAACCATAATGTCTTCATGAATGGACTTCCCATGAGACTGACGGTCGGGACTTGAGGTTGGGAGGAGTGTAGTTTGTCAGGAAGCTCTTGCTTGAGTGAGGCATGAGGAAGAGGAGGTCCCACTAGAAGCCACTCTGACCTTGGCCCCCACAGCTTCTAACTGTCCTCTCCATCCCCGCAGTGACCCCCAACTCGTAATGCCCATTCCCACCAACATCCACTTGTGCCTGTGACCATCTTGATCCATGTCCTCAGTCGTGTGCAATGCCAGCAGAACCCACTGGCCACCCTGTAGCACTGCTAAGTCATGAGGAGCTGCTGGACTCTGATCTCTTGGTTGGGGGGACTCTCTGCCCTTGGGGTCTTTGATCTGAGGAAGAACCATCATTGCCCAGTGCCTCATTAATACATAATACTTTGGCCTTCCCAGAGAGGTGAGGCAAATCCTTTGCTGGCACTCCAGCCAGCTGGTGACCCTGTCACCTCCATTAAACACTGGCCACTGTGTTCAAATCTGGGCGCCCCATGTCAGGTGAGATGCGAAGCATTCAGCGCAGATGCAGAAAAGATTCTCAAAAATGGTCCCAGAATTTAAGCATCCCAGTCCCATGACTATTTTAAAGAAGGGCTTTTCCCTTTCATATAAAAAAAGCTGAGAAGTGATTTGACAGAGTCACTCAAATCACGAAGGGATATAGACATACAGGGCAGAGAGAAATTGTTCACATTGGTGGAGGAATCAAGAACCAAAGATCACAGATTTGAGGTGACTGATAGAAGAGCAATCAGTGCCATATGGACTTTTTCTTGTAACACAGCATGTGCATGCAATCTGGAATAAACTGCCTGAGATTACGATTGAGAAAGAGAAACTGGGCGAACTCTGGGTGATGAAACAAAAAAGCAGGGATACAGGGAAAGGGCTGAGGAGTGGGCCTAGCTAAATTACTCTTGTACACGGCTAGCAAAGAACTGGTGGGCTGTATAGGATGTAGGCAACCTATGATTTTCTAAGGCTGTGAAAGGGCTACACATTTTGACAAACTGAAGAGGCAAATGCACGAAATGACACATTCTTTTATTGTAGCTGTGATCTAAGGAGAAAAATCTCGCTCTCTGGCAACAGTTTTAAGATTAAGGCAGTCTGTTTGTGAACTTTGGTCCCGAGATGAGCTTCTGACCTCAGATTGTGCCTTTTTTCACATCTATGACATTGCTCAAATGATCCTTCATGCCACAGTCTATTTTCTGTGAATTGCTTGCCATTGCATGGTAAAACAATCTAAAATATCTAGAAATGGCCAATTGCTTACTTCCCTATCCTGTCGAACAGTTACACACATTATGCTTGTCCAGGTTGTATAGGTGAATGCCTTTAATTCTGAGTGGCTGGATGTGCTCAAAGTGTTTCTGAAGCAACTTCATTTTTTTTGTGCTGTGTGACCGCATCATAGTTTCCAATACTGTATATTATGAAGTGGAGCTAAGGAGTTCTACGATTTACAAAAAACTGCAAGGAGCTGCCAGGACAGGCCCAAATGGACCATGTAAACAATCATAATATTTGCATTAATTTCATAAGCTATGCTTCTGGGGATGAGTAAATTAGGAGGCTACTCAGTTCTTTGAACAATCAATCAGATCGTGTCCATATCGCAATTTAATTTGCTTGCCTCGGTTCAGTATTGATCCATATGGATTTGCAGCATCCTTTGTGTGAAAAATTACATCCTAATATCATAACATGCGAGCTAGGCAGCATGCAAAGGTTATGTCCTTCTGTTGTAGACACTCAGATACAAGAAGATAAGTTCTCTCCATCAACCCTATTTACATTTTTCGCAATATTCCCATACCCTCTGCTTTGGCACTAAGGGGTGGCAATGGCCTAATGGCATTATTGTGAAACTATTTAGTCCAGAGGTCTAAGTAATGTGCTGGGGTTATGGGTTCAAATCCTGCCACAACAGATGGTGGACTTTGAAGTCAATAAAAAATCTGGAATTAAGAGTCAAATGATGACTGTTAACTATTGTCAATTGTCAGAAAACCACATCTGATTGACCAATGTCTTTTACAGAAGGAAATTACCATCCTTGCCTGGTCTAGCCTATGTGTGACTCCAGACCCACAGCAATGTGGTTGATTTTTAACTGCCCCCTGGGCGATTAGGGATGGGCAATAAATGCTGGCCTGGTCAGTGGCTCATACAACTCATGAATGAAAAAAAAATAGGTGCCCTGGTTAGGCAAAAGTATATTTATAGATGATAGCCATGTGGAAAATAAGTGATCTCTGAGTTCCCCTGAGCTGAGAAACAGTGAATGATGGGGAATAACTAGCAATAATCTGGAAATTGCAGATTTGCTCACAGGTCTGTATGGTGCTCAATAATCTTAGCCAGGCTATTCTCCTGGAGAAAAGGAAATTACAGGCAGCAAATTGTCAACCGATTCAATTCCATCTCTCACGATGGCCGGAGTATCACGTGATACATCTGAACATACCTGCCTCCGTTCATCTGCTGCTGAAACCCTCATCGATCCAATTCCATACCTAGAGGTGTCTATTCCAAGCCAGCCTTCCATCATTTGCCCTCCATAACTTTGAGCCCAACAAGGTCTATGCCTGTATCTTTATTTAGTCATTCGCTTTGGGTGTGCTGACATATAGTGTCTTCCAGTTAAGCAATGTTTTGTGTTAAAACTCGCCGTACTTGTTTTGAAGTCCTTCAGCCTGCCAATCCACTGTGGTCTTTCCTCTCATCTGGTTCTGACCACTTGAGTATTCCAAATTTTGACTGCTCAACCATTCCTATCTATGCCTGCAGTTGCCAAGGCTCTCATGGTGACAACATCTGAGCAGGGCGTCTTCCTGAATTCCTGCACACAATGCAACCAGATTTCTTTTCCTCCAAGGAAAACGGTTCCATTTCATTTTATCTCCCTTAAGCAAAACAAAACCTCCCACAATATTAAATCCCCAGTGAAAACATGTGGAAGACATTAGCACATGTCACTGTTTGGCAACAAAATGGAGCATAATTTGCCAATATTTTTAAAATCACAATTTTAATGCTACAAAATTAAAGGTTTTCAGTAAGAAAGGGAAACAGGCAATTTTGTGGCTAGCATGGGACACACAGTTTTAAAATGTGATGTAGTTTATCCTAGATGTGATTCTCTATAATTAGCTTCTGAGGCATATCTGTCTAAGCTGGGGAATGGAACCAAGAGGAAGATAAAACAAATTCTGTATGTCAGTCAGCTATACTTAACAGTGATAGAAGTCAGAGCACAATATGCAAACTGAGTTTTAATGAAACAATGCTCACTGCTCATGATCATCCTCCTTTTGTAAAGAAGAATCACCTAAAGCTCTCTTCTGTGATGTGCTGTTCCACACTGAAGCACTTATATTGCATGGCTCCCAAAGACAGTGTGTGATTAAACAATGGTTTTATTGTACAATTAAAAAGAAGTAAAGAATCCTTTTGTTTGGTAGAACCTAAAATACAGAGGAAAAGAATTAGACTTTTGTAAACTCCAAACTCCCAGACTTTTAAAATGCATACTGTGATGAATCGAATTTATAGATTAAGGCGTAGAGTTTCCGTTTTGGGTGCAATTGTCATTTCAAGCACAAAATTATGCCAGTTTTACAAATTGGCTTTATGCTTCAGGTTGCTGCTCAAACTCATTTGCATTTTGTCAAACATAAAATCTTTCATTGGCCAGTGCCAATGGCAGAATTTTAGAATACTCTTTTCTCTTGCATTAAAAAATATTTGTTGGATATATTTTAAAATGGTAACATGGCAGAACTATTAATTCAGCTAAAAGCAGTTCTTTAAAAACAATAAGCATTTCTAATTATTGGAGTCTGAATAATCTGAGGGTAGCAGATTTTTCAAATACTCTTTAAAAAAATCTGCAGAATGATTTGGTAGTTATACTGATGTACAGTAGTCTCTTGTGCAGTAAATTAAATATTTTTGAACATTTGAAAGCCTTTAAAAGGTGTCTATTAGTGCCCTTGCTCATATAAAACAACTTAATTGTTTTAAGAGCCTGGAAACAGATGCAATTAGCAAAAAGCCACTATGTAAAAATGTCAACAAAGTATTTGAAACAGAATCCAATTGTCTACCTGTTTTGTTTTCCTCTCTCATTTAATGTTGCATGCTCAATACAAATATTCTTACCCCTGAATTTCACAGTAAGATCAGGTTTGCTTCTGAAATGAAAGAGTCATTCTCAAAACAGCTGTATATCTCAGAAAAGGTCATCTGTCTGTTTAAAGGTGCTTGCAACAAAAACTCAATGATCATCTGACCTCAAATTCTGACCTCAACAAGAAAACTGGACCTTTCAGTTTCCTCCTTGGGTTAGTAAAAATTCAAGCTCCCATTACAAATTCTAACATCTGCCCTGGTGTGATCTGTTGAAGCAATGGAGAGGTGAACACTGTTTGAATGGTAATACTGATACACTGAGAACAAAGTATTGATTTTGTGAAATGCGGCTGCTGGTCCTGTTTTCAGCAGCAAGGGGCAATAAAAATAAAAATGAAATTACCTTACACCAGAACTAAAATTGACACAAGTTTCAAAGGAAGAGCTCCTGTTTGCAACATGTATAGACTGTGTAAAAGTAAGAACGAGGTTATCTTTCATGGCATTGCTGATGACTGAACTGTCAGTGCGTTACAGTGTGTTTCATTGCCAATTCCGAAGAAGGGTCCTGACACGAAATGTCAACTTTCCTCCTCCTCTGATGCTGCCTGACCTGCTATGTTCCTCCAGCTCCACACTGTATTGTCTCTGACTCCAGCATCTGCAGTTCTTGCTATCTCCCAATGTAAACCTTAGTTTATCTTCTGCTGACCACTGATCTAAATTAATTGGTGAAAACTTGGTAACTGAACATGCATTGTCAATGCAACCCACCCCCACGACCAAATTTAATACAACAGTCTGCTACAGAAGCTCAGCTTTTCAGCAAGTTCCAGATTTTTTAAAAAGTGGAATAATTGTCATTCTATTTGAGAACATGAGGGAACTAAATTGGAGTTTTTGCCAACATTATCCAGAGCTACAACATGCACTTAAAAGCATTTTTAAATCATATACAAGTTTGCTGATGATACCATCATTAGAAGTTGGATCTCAAACGATGGCGAAACAGAATGCAGGAAAGAGAGTGCTTGGTTGTATGGTGTAAAGGTAACAACGTCTACCTCAATGTCAGCAAAACAAAACAGCTGGTCATTGACTTCAGGAAGCAGAGTGGAGGGCACGCCCCTGTCTACATCAATGGTGCTGAGGTGAGAGCATCAAGTTCCTGGGAGTGATGATCACCAACAATCTGTCCTGATCCAACTACGTTGATGCTACAGTCATGAAAGCAGAACAGTGCTTTTACTTCCTTAAGAGGCTGAGGAAATTTGGCATGCCTGTAAAGACTCTTACCAACTGTTATTGCTGCATCATTGAAAGTATCCTATCCAGATGCACCATGGGCTTAGTTCAATGGCTCCATCTATAGTTCCCGCTGCCTCGGGAAGACCCCTCTCAACCCGGTTATAATTTCTTCCAACCTCTTCTGTCAGGAAGAAGACACAAAAGCTTATACACACGTACCAACAAATTCAAGAACAACTTCTTTCCTGCTGTTATTAGACTTCTGAATGGACCTCACAAATTTTACAATTCATGTTGATCTCGGTCTTTGGGCACCTTCTCTGCAGTCATAATTCTGATTTCTTTGCTCATTCTATTATTCTAATTCACCATGTTTGGTAATGATCTGCCTGTACTGTGTGCAAAACAAAACATTTCACTGTACCTAGGTACATGCGACAATAATCCATCAAATCACATCAAAGTGCATACTGCCACAGAAACTCAGTCTCCATGTGGGAGGCTAGTTGGCTGCTTTGTCAATGTGGATGTTATGTTTCAGTTATATAAATCTCTAGTTAGACCCTATTTTGAAAGTACTGTGAGCAAATCTGAGCACTACACTTTAGGAAGAATGTTTAGCTTTTGGACAGAGTTCAATGCAAGAATGATATCTGGACTTCAGGGATTAAGTTATGAGGAGAGATTAGACAAATTAGGCTTTTATTCTCTAGAATTTAGAAGTGACTTAATCTAGGTATTCAGGATATTATGAGGGAAAGATAGGGTAGATAAACTATTTCCATTGTTTGAAGGTTCAAGAACCAGGAGACATAGCCAAAGAACTAGGGCCAGACAATTCAGGAGGGATGTTAGAAACCACTTCAATACAGGAAGTATAGTGGAAGTTTGGAACTCTGCCTCAAACAGCGACCAACGTTAATTGAATTCTTACTTTTAAATTTGAGATAGTCAAATTTTTATTAAGCAACATTATCTAGGGATATGGACCCAAGACAGGCTTTTGGAGTTAGGCCACAATTCAGCCATGATCTAATTGAATGGTGGAGCAGGCTTGAGGGACCGAATAGCCTACTCCTGTTCTATGTTCACAAAGTGGTGCCAACAATGTAGGGAAGACCATTAGTTCAATCTTTGGTCTGGCTGAAACTTCCTCATCTTCCAGTGCAAAGACTTATCCTTGAACAAGTGCTGGAGACTGGCATATTTCAAGGTCCACGAGTACAGGCTGAGGGATATACTAAAGCTTGGGGTAGCTGTCATAGAGGAACAGTGGGGAGAGGCCACTGTCTTAAACCTTTCAGTCACGGTGTACATTGGGGCTAGTAATTTTGAGAACGCTTTGGGCTGTAAACTATTAATGAATGCACATTGGAGATCTTATAGGCATTGCAATTGGACCGAGGCCCCTAAGGGTGCAGCATGCTCGATGCAGAAAGGTTACATTCCACTGCATTTTCTGAAATGTCCAATTAGAAGTATTTTGGCATGCTTGTAGATATTTTTATAAAACAGAAAACACGTGGTTCAGTCCCCAATCCATCTGGGGTAGATTTAGGAGCTGCCTCCTTGCCTTACCTATGACACAGATCGTGGCGCTGTGGGTCAGACCTGCCCTTGGGCAAAGGACCAAAGAAGATGCTATTTGAGAGTAACAAGAACCAGATTGGGAAAAGGAACAATGCTGCTTTAGCCCAAACATAAAAGGTAAACACGTAGATAATGCCAAGAAAATGAAAGGGAGCAAATTCAGGCTCTTTGAAAAGGTTAGTGGCAGCTGAAGTGTTATTGCAATGAACTATATGAGCAAAGTTGTTGTATCTGGAGACTCAGTGTTTGCTCTTTAACCTGAAGAAATGGGAACGTTTCACAGCACGAATAGCTGATTTTGTTTTAATCTTTTACACTTGTTCTGCTAATCTTTACTGACAAGGAGTATGGGAGGTGGTTAGCTCAATTGGCTGTTTTGCAATGCACGGTGACACCAACAGCATGAGTTCAATTCCCACATTGGTTAAGGTCAGCATGAAGCTCCCACTTTCTTGACCTCTTCCCTCACCTGAGGCATAGCAACACTCAGGTTAAACCACCACCAGTCATTTCCCTCTCATGAACTACTTTACTGACACAGGACAAAGTCATACAGCAGTTTTTGATTTTAAAATTCTTTCATGGGATGTGTGTAGCATCTGTTGTCTCTCCCTGAGGCCACTTCAGACAGCAGTTAAGGAACAACTGCATTGCTGTAATTCCTGGAGCCAGACTGGGTAACAATGGCAGATTTCTTTCTTTTATGAACATTAGAGATTTGTTTTTGCAACAATTGATGATAGTTGTTACCATTGCTCAGCCTTGGTTTGCATTCCAGATGCAGAAAGTGAATTCAAATTTTTCAAGCCACATTTTGAACCCATGTCATGAAAGCACTGGACTGGCCCTCTGGCTTATTAACTAAGTGGTTTTACCACTCCACCACCATCTCCCTACAAAACAATGCGAGGAATGTATTATTAAGTATGCTTATTAATTTGTGTAAATATACAGCTCAGCATTATCCATCTTGATGCCTATTGACTTTGAGGAAGTACAGTTATCTACTATAGGCATATCAATCAGCACTGTGCGGCATTTTGTAAAATAATAACAACACACTTGTAAAGGATTGAGATTACACAGATTTGAAGTCATTAATAAAGGGAACAAAAAGTAAGATGAGGAAAAATGTTTTCATGCAATGATGGTTAGAGACTTGAATGCAGTGCCTGAGAGTGTGGTGGAGACAGGCATTGAAAAGATGTTTATCTGAGAAGGAACAATCTGCAGGGTAACCAGGAAGAACTCAGGAAAATGGCACATGTGATCTGTTCACTTAGAGAACTGGCACATGATGGGCCAAATGGCCTGCTTCCACGTGGTAGGGATTCTATGATTTCATAATCAAAGAATTGCTATTGCGCAGAGTAGCGTCCTTCTGCACAATAACAATTCTTTGATGAAAGAATCATAGAATGCCTACCGTGTGGAAGCAGGCCATTTGGCCCATTGAGTCCACACTGACACTCCAAAGAACATCCCAAGAACATCCCACCTGGACACACCCCCTACCATATCCTTGTAACCCTGCATTGCCTGCACTAATCCACCTCACCTACACATCCCTGGACACTATGGGCAATTTAGCATGGCCAGTCTACCTAAACTGAGCATCTTTGGACTGTTATGATATCTGTAAATTTGTAAGCACAGCCGCATTCTCAATAGTAAAAAGGGTGCATCAAAGAGATGGACAAGGAAAGCAGGGAGGTTTGACTTTGCTGGGTAGCAATTTGCGTCCTACACAGATTTAACCTGTGACTGGCTGCGTGAGAGGTGACCCCAGGGCTGTGCAGAAACCTTTCATCACTTCTCTAAGGGGTTATTTGAACCACTTTAATCAGTGAGCCGTGCAGGGCACAAAGATGAGATCAATGCTGCTGAGCCCAAGGCTACAATGTTAAATGTGTGCTTGGCATTGAAAAGAACAAGCAGAACACAGTGTGTAAAAGTGCTTCAAGACAGTGGCATGTGTGACCGTGGAGGCTCCTACATCATACCTGCCAGTCACCATAATTGCATTGTGATCATGTGCTATTGGCGTAAATAAAACACAGTTCCCTGCTGTGATTGTGTAAGATGACTCTCAAAACAAATTAGTGTCCCATTTTAGATCTCTCTTCAATTTTATGGGATTGACTTGAAAGGAAATCAAAATGGGAAGAGACGCAAAGAGGACTGCATACTCACTATTGCTCTGATTCACCCCGCCCACAACCAAATTTAACACAACTGCCCTTGAAAATAAACATAATCGATGTCTCATTGAAGAGAAACTTTTATTTTTGCTGGCAAATCTTTGCAGCAGTGAGTTTTTGTCCAATGTGGGAAGTGTAAGTCACTGGCCATTGCTGAAGCAGATGGGTGGGATCTTTGTCTCTGGCCACTTCGAAGTCTTTTGTTGGGCTATCTACTTACATACACATTCTCTTTTCAAGTTACCACTGCCTCTAGCAGCAGAAAACATTACGATTGTTCTTTAAAATGCACTGCTATCCTCCAACTGATCATTTTGCTGCCTTTAAAAAAGCTTGCTAATGGATAGAGTGGTTATGTTACTGGAAGGTAGAACCAATGCCAATCTTGGACATAGTCAAGGGCAATAATCCCTTATCCGTTGATGGTCAAAGCATTCTGCATTTAGACATGGCTCACATATATTATTAGTGCTGAGACTAGGTATACAACAATCTTTAAAGTCGCTGCAGAAAAATGCTAGTGCAAGAGATAATTTCATTTTAAAAATCCTGATGAATAAGGCACGAACCAAATCCTTGGTCGAGCAGACCAAGATGAGGTGAACTTCCCAACCTTTGTTCTCTTTTGAAAGCTTGCTATGTGCATTCTACTCCTGCAAGCACAATGGAAAGGGACTGATTTGGAAATGAAGCCCTTAAAGAATGCAGGTTCACCAAGAGCCTCATCCAGTACCAGGCTGTGAGTCTATTAATTTGCGTAACTTTGCGTTAGTTGCATGTTAGGTACTGACTGCTCGCAGCATTTAAAAAACCCACAAATTTATTGCATTGCTAGTGGCAACAGGCTGACCTGGCAAAAACAATGGTTTAGAAAGTTTGGAGAAAATTCCCTAATCCTCTGTAGCCAACTATCACCAAATTGGGATTAAGATGCATTGTAAGGTTGACATAGCAACTGGTCGGGTTTCAGCGGCCATGGCCACTTGCAAAAAAATGTAAATTTCTTCCTCGTGTCTTTCTTGTGTTCGTGATACTTTTGTGGCAGCTGCTTCCTCTTTAGCCAACTCGATTCAGAACACCAGCCCAGTTTGTCCCCGCCTCCCTAATCTGTTTTTTCTCTCATCCATCCCTTCCTCCCACCTCAAGCCCCACCTCCATTTCCTACCTACTAACCTCATCCCGCCTCCTTGACCTGTCCATCTTCCCTGGACTGACCTATCCCCTCCTTACCTCCCCACCTATACTCTCTCCACCTATCTTCTTTTTGCTCCATCTTCAGTCTGCCTCCCCCTCTCTCCCAATTATTCCAGAACCCTCACCCCATCCCCCTCTCTGATGAAGGGTCTAGGCCTGAAACGTCAGCTTTTGTGCTCCTGAGATGCTGCTTGGCCTGCTGTGTTCACCCAGCCCCATACTTTATCTTACATTATCATTCACTTATTCACACAGTGCTAAAATTCAGTTTCAGTGCACTCAACAAAGAACAAACGTACCAGAGAGCAGTACAGTGTCAAGTGGAAGCACTTGTAGAAACAAGTTTCAGCTCTGCAGGCAGGCTGGTGAACTGGCCTTTGAGAATCAGTTCTTCTTTGTCCTGGCAGTTCACACATTGTACCCACGTGTACCGGAGCTGTGTTAACTGGCAGTGTGTGATGATGGTGAGAATGATACAAATTTCTCAACCTGGCTGATCCTGCCACTGTCAAGAGCTACTGGAAATACAAACTGTGGGCTTGGGGTTTGCAATTTGCTCATGTAAATTGAATTCTGACTAAATTTGTAGCAAATTGCAGAAAAGGGCAAATGGGTGAGGTAAACTGAAATTAAGTTACTCTGCACCAATTGCAGGATATATTTAATCCGAACACTGGGCCAATTTGTATACTTCAGTTCAACGGTGAAGTGTTAGAGGCCAGTACTCAACTATGAACCATAAAGTGATGAGTGCACTGCCCAAGGGCTCCTCTTGCTAATGGCTGGTGTGAAAAATCAACAAAAACACCATTCTAGTGTAGTCAAGCTTGAAGCTAGAGATGGACCCATTTGTGAGGCAGGGCTCGAAAAAGCCTTTCTATTTATCTGCCTGCACTATACACAGCCTGGGAGGGTTTGATGCTGAAATGGGAAGAGTTTTATTCCCAGAACCAAATCTCTTCTCCCTATGAGTATTTAAAATAGGATTAGTCATTCAGAAAAATCCTTTCAATGACAATTATGAATCTTTTCCAGATTGCAGCATTTGCCATTTCAAGCTCTCAACTGCTACAGGGCAACAGATAAGCTTTTATTCATGATCTCTTACCAAAATCATTTTACATGAAAAAGTAACAGCAAAAATGAACTGTGATAATGGGAACTGCAGATGCTGGAGAATCCAAGATAATAAAGTGTGAAGCTGGACGAACACAGCAGGCCAAGCAGCATTTCAGGAGCACAAAAGCTGACGTTTCGGGCCGAGACCCTTCATCAGAGAGGGGGATTGGGTGAGGGTTCTGGAATAAATAGGGAGAGAGGAGGAGGCGGACCGAAGATGGAGAGAAAAGAAGATAGGTGGAGAGGAGAGTATAGGTGGGGAGGTAGGGAGGGGATAGGTCAGTCCAGGGAAGACGGACAGGTCAAGGAGGTGGGATGAAGTTAGTAGGTAGGAAATGGAGGTGCGGCTTGGGGTGGGAGGAAGGGATGGGTGAGAGGCCACTTCCGCCAACAACAATCCGACCCCACCACCCAAGACATTTTTCCATCCCCACCCTTGTCCACCTTCTGGAGAGACCACTCTCACCGTGACTCCCTTGTTCGCTCCACACTGCCCTCCAACCGCACCACACCCGGCACCTTCCCCTGCAACCGCAGGAAGTGCTACACTTGCCCCCACACCTCCTCCCTTACCCCTATCCCAGGCCCCAAGATGTCTTTCCATATTAAGCAGAGGTTCACCTGCACATCTGCCAATGTGGTATACTGTATCCATTGTACCCGGTGTGGCTTCCTCTACATTGGGGAAACCAAGTGGAGGCTTGGGGACCGCTTTGCAGAACACCTCCGCTCGGTTTGCAATAAACAACTACACCTCCTAATTGCGAACCATTTCAACTCCCCCTCCCATTCTTTAGATGACATGTCCATCATGGGCCTCCTGCAGTGCCACAATGATGCCACCCAAAGGTTGCAGGAACATGACATGTCCATCATGGGCCTCCTGCAGTGCCACAATGATGCCACCCAAAGGTTGCAGGAACAGCAACTCATATTCCACTTGGGAACCCTGCAGCCCAATGGTATCAATGTGGACTTCACCAGCTTCAAAATCTCCCCTTCCCCCACCGCATCCCAAACCAGCCCAGTTCGTCCCCTCCCTCCACTGCATCACACAACCAGCCCAGCCTGTCTCTGCCTCCCTAACCTGTTCTTCCTCTCACCTGTCCCTTCCTCCCACCCCAAGCTGCACCTCCTTTTCCTACCTACTAAACTCATCCCACCTCCTTGACCTGTCTGTCTTCCCTGGACTGACCTATCCCCTCCCTACCTCCCACCTATTCTCTCCTCTCCACCTATCTTCTTTTCTCTCCATCTTCGGTCCGCCTCCCCTCTCTCCCCATTTATTCCAGAACCCTCACCCCATCCCCCTCTCTGATGAAGGGTCTAGGCCCGAAACATCAGCTTTTGTGCTCCTGAGATGCTGCTTGACCTGCTGTGTTCATCCAGCTTCACACTTTATTATCTTACAAAAATGAACAGATTGCTTTGTTTGTATTTGGCACTGCTGCAGGCTGGCAGTGGCAATGACTTTATTTGTGTTAGATGTGGCACAAGAGAAAGTGGGAGTTGGTGGTACTGTAATTGGGAAGAGTGTAACTCATGTCAATGAACATCCACAATGCAAATCCCTTCCTGGTCAGTCAAAGCACTGTATCAGTTATGACAATAAATGTTCATACCTTTCCTCATCTAATCTTTGACAATGCTCACATCATGTAGGTCACAATAACAAAGAGGAAGAAGTCTCATTTTGTTTTCACCTTTCCATTGGGTTTGTTTAGGGGTCTGCATATTGGCCTGGGCTATCTCCTCTCCCCATCATTGCAATTAACCTCACAGAAACTTAACACTTGCAAAAACACAGCAGTTAAAATTTGAGATTTTCACTTGGGCAAGTTACATACTTGCTAAAAAAAAATCAAGAACAGAGCAAAAATATTTTTTTAAAAGTAAGTTAATCCAAAATAAATATCACTAAGGTGAGGTTTTTGTTTGCTTTCCCGAAGTTAATTTCTTCTGTGCTTTACCAAAATCAGGAGCCTTGTGCGTTGTTATTTGAGGAACATGAGAAGTTAAGAAAGTTTTTAGTTTACTTTAAGTAAAAAGCCCAAACTACATAAAACAATATTTTCTCTTTTAAATTTAAATTGATAGAGTAAGTTTGAAAAACACAGGGAAAAATGAAGTTAAATGCATTTCACCTGCACTGAGTCTAGAATTAGATAGAGATCAGTTCATGGGAAGCCAGAGTAGGAGTGGGATGTGAAACTGTAACAGAAACACCAGACTTGGGGAAGATCTCCAAAGATAGTACAATGATAAAATTCAAGCAAAAGTGTTGTCAAAAGTAGCAAGAAGATTGAAGAGATCAAGCAAGACTGAATTAGCTGAGAGCTGGTATAGGCTTGGCCAATCTGAATTCACTTGGCAACCAATCAACACCCTATTTTCCCCGCAGCATAACTTGTTGTGAAATTTATTTGGACATTTTGGCATTCTTGCATTTGTTCTGACTGAGTCCAAGCCAGCTCAATTTAACAACATGTTTCTCTTTTACAGGGATATTTGAGAATGAAGAAAGAAAGATTTGCACTCTTATTGTGCTTTTCGTAATCTTATTGGTATTCCAATGCACTTCATAGTAAATGAAGCATTTTTAACGTCTTGTCGCTGCTGAGTTGTGACATCTCAATTTGTAAATAGTGTTCTCTAAAATCAATGGATAACTGTGGAGAGACAGACTGTGGAGATTGAGGATAGATCAGAGAAAGAGTAGGAAAGCAGCCATTCAGCATTACAATTAATTTTTCAACAAATATTTCAAAATAATTTAACGGGAAGTGTAATTACTGACTTTTGCACCTTTGCCACAAAGATCAATCTTTGAGGTTAGACATTCTCAGTTGAATCATGCATTGCCACACAGGATAAAACTACAGTGAACAGTGAGCAGCATTGACGTCACAGCCTGTGAGAGTGTAATACTGAACCAGTCTCCCGAAGATTATCATCAGCACAGAGCCCCATGCATGCCTAACTGGGCTTATGTGCACATGCACAGATGGTGCTCACCGAGTGGTATGCCTACCTCTACACAGTTGTAACTCTTTTTGCCAAGACAGCAAGAGCTGGTACATCCTACTAGATCATTCATTTGCACTTTAACTCTGGGGTGAATCTGCAGAATGCTGGCAAACTGAGTAGCATCAATGATAATAAATTGTGAAGCTGGATGAGCACAACAGGCCAAGCAGCATCTCAGGAGCACAAAACCTGACGTTTCGGGCCTAGACCCTTCATCAGAGAGGGGGATGTAGTGAGGGTTCTGGAATAAATAGGGAGAGAGGGGAGGCGGACCGAAGATGGAGAGAAAAGAAGACAGGTGGAGAGGAGAGAATAGGTGGCGAGATAGGGAGGGGATAGGTCAGTCCAGGGAAGACGGAAAGGTCAAGGAGGTGGGATGAGGTTAGTAGGTAGGAAAAGGAGGTGTGGCTTGAGGTGGGAGGAAGGGATGGGTGAGAGGAAGAACAGGTTAGGGAGGCAGAGACAGGCTGGGCTGGTTTTGGGATGCAGTGGGGGGAGGGGAAGAGCTGGGCTGGTTGTGTGATGCAGTGGGGGGAGGGGACGAACTGGGCTGGTTTTGGGATGCAATGGGGGAAGGGGAGATTTTGAAGCTGGTGAAGTCCACATTGATACCATTGGGCTGCAGGGTTCCCAAGTGGAATATGAGTTGCTGTTCCTGCAACCTTTGGGTGGCATCATTGTGGCACTGCAGGAGGCCCATGATGGACATGTCATCTAAAGAATGGGAGGGGGAGTTAAAATGGTTCGCGACTGGGAGGTGCAGTTGTTTATTGCAAACCGAGCGGAGGTGTTCTGCAAAGCGGTCCCCAAGCCTCCACTTGGTTTCCCCAATGTAGAGGAAGCCACACCGGGTACAATGGATACAGCATACCACATTGGCAGATGTGCAGGTGAACCTCTGCTTAATATGGAAAGTCATCTTGGGGCCTGGGATGGGGGTGAGGGAGGAGGTGTGGGGGCAAGTGTAGCACTTCCTGCGGTTGCAGGGGAAGGTTCCGGGTGTGGTGGGGTAGGAGGGCAGTGTGGAGCGAATAAGGGAATCATGGTGAGAGTGGTCTCTCCAGAAGGTGGACAAGGGTGGGGATGGAAAAATGTCTTGGGTGGTGGGGTCGGATTGTTGATGGCGGACGTGTCGGAGGATGATGCGTTGTATCTGGAGGTTGGTGGGGTGGTGCGTGAGAATGAGGGGTATCCTCTTTGGGCAGTTGTGGCAGGGGCGGGGTGTGAGGGATGTGTTGCGGGAAATGTGGGAGACGCGGTCAAGGGCGTTCTCGACCACTGTGGGGGGAAAGTTGCGGTCCTTGAAGAACTTGGACATCTGGGATGTGCGGGAGTGGAATGTCTCATCCTGGGAGCAGATGCAGCAGAGGCAGAGGAATTGGGAATAGGGGATGGAATTTGTGCGGGAGGGTGGGTGGGAGGAGGTGTATTCTAGGTAGCTGTGGGAGTCGGTGGGCTTGAAGTGGACATCAGTTACAAGCTGGTTGCCTAAGATGGAGACTGAGAGGTCCAGGAAGGTGAGGGATGTGTTGGAGATGGCCCAGGTGAACTTGAGGTTGGGGTGGGAGGTGTTGGTGAAGTGGATGAACTGTTCAAGCTCCTCTGGGGAGCAAGAGGCGGCGCCGATACCGTCATCAATGTAACGGAGGAAGAGGTGGGGTTTGGGGCAAATGTAAGGGCGGAAGAGGGACCGTTCCACGTAACGTACAAAGAGGCAGGCATAGCTGGGGGCCATGCGGGTGCCCATGGCCACCCCCTTTGTCTGTAGGAAGTGTTCGCTCCACACTGCCCTCCAACCCCACCACACCTGCAACCGCAGGAAATGCTACACTTGCCCCCACGCCTCCTCCCTCGCCCCCATCCCAGGCCCCAAGATGACTTTCCATATTAAGCAGAGGTTCACCTGCACATCTGCCAATGTGGTATACTGTATCCATTGTACCCGGTGTGGCTTCCTCTACATTGGGGAAACCAAGCGGAGGCTTGGAGACCGCTTTTCAGAACACCTCCGCTCGGTCTGCAATAAACAACTGCACCTCCCAGTCGCGAACCATTTCAACTCCCCCTCCCGTTCTTTAGATGACATGTCATCATGGGCCTCCTGCAGTGCCACAATGATGCTACCCGAAGGTTGCAGGAACAGCAACTCATATTCCGCTTGGGAACCCTGCAGCCCAATGGTATCAATGTGGACTTCACCAGCTTCAAAATCTCCCCTTCCTCCACTGCATCCCAAAACCAGCCCAGTTCATCCCCTCTCCCCACTGCATCACACAACCAGCCCAGCTCATCCCCTCCCCCCACTGCATCCCAAAACCAGCCCAGCCTGTCTCTGCCTCCCTAACCTGTTCTTCCTCTCACCCATCCCTTCCACCCACCTCAAGCCACACCTCCATTTCCTACCTACTAACCTCATCCCACCTCCTTGACCTGTCTGTCTTCCCTGGACTGACCTATCCCCTCCCTACCTCCCCACCTATTCTCTCCTCTCCACCTATCTTCTTTTCTCTCCATCTTCGGTCCGCCTCCCCTCTCTCCCTATTTATTCCAGAACCCTCACCCAATCCCCCTCTCTGATGAAGGGTCTAGGCCCGAAACGTCAGGTTTTGTGCTCCTGAGATGCTGCTTGGCCTGCTGTGTTCATCCAGCTTCACACTTTATTATCTTGGATTCTCCAGCATCTGCAGTTCCCATTATCTCTGAGTAGCATCAATGTTGAGCACAATCCTATTCTTTTTACCTGAAGTTCACTTCTCTGTACATTCAATGGGATAACAAGCCAAAGAAGTTCCCTTAGTGAGCTTACCTTTGCAGCCAGAAATCGCTGCAATTCATTATGATCAGTATTTTTTTAACACAGATTGGTAATCAACAGAGATAATAGGAACTGCAGATGCTGGAGAATCTGAGAGAACACAGTGTGAAGCTGAATGAACACAGCAGACCAAGCATCATCAGAGGAGCAGGAAAGTCTGACGTTTCGGGTTGAGACCCTTCTTCAGAAAAAGGGTCTGAGTAAGGGGCTCGACCCAAAATGTCAAATTTTGCTGGTCCTGTGATGCTGCTTGGCCTGCTGTGTTCATTCAGCTTTTATCTCGGTAATCAACGTGCTGCTTTCTAATTCTGTGGTTTAGTACAACATTGATTAATGATGCCTTTATTCATTGGACAGGGAAGCTAAACAACTGTTTTAAAGAAAAAAGTGGAACTTTTGCACTGACATTGAACTATTTTCTTTCACAAAATGGAGGTGCAGAACTCGGAGGTGCTGATTGTTTCACCGTGGCCCAATCATTGTTAACCAAAACATTGATTACATGACCACATATTCTTATTCCAGGCATCCAGTGAATACCTTGCAGGAACCGTTGTTGTCGGCCTCCGAATAGCCAAAGCATGACCCCTTTGATCGCCTCCAACACAAGTCCTCCTCCTGGACACCTCCCCAAGGCCTCCTACCCTCCCTCAACTTGCTTTCCAGAGGGACCACTATCTCTGTGACTTCCTTGTCCGCCCCACACTCCCCTCCTAACCCACCACACCCGGCACTTTCCCCTGCAACCGCAGGAAGTCCTACACTTGCCCCCACATCTCCTCCCTCACCCACATCCCAGCCCCCAAGACTTTCCACATCAAGCAGATGTTCACCTGCACATCTGCCAATGTGGTAAACTGCATCCACTGTACCCGGTGTGGCTTCCTCTACATTGGGGAAACCAAGCTGAGGCTTGGGGACCACTTTGCAGAACACCTCCACTCAGTTTGCAATAAACAACTGCATCTCCCAGTCGTGAACCATTTCAACTCCCCCTCCCATTCTTTTGATGACATGTCCATCCTGGGCCTCCTGCAGTGCCACAATGATGCCACCCGAAGGTTGCAGGAACAGCAACTCATATTCCACTTGGGAACCCTGCAGCCCAATGGTATCAATGCGTATTTCACAAGCTTCAAAATCTCCCCTCCCCCCACTGCATCCCAAAACCAGCCCAGTTCGTCCCCTCCCCCCACTGCATCCCAAAGCCAGCCCAGCTCGTCCCCGCCTCCCTAACCTGTTCTTCCTCTCACCTATCCCCTCCTCCCACCTCAAGCCGCACCTCAATTCCCCACCTCCTAACCTCATCCCGTCCCCTTGACCTGTTCGTACTTCCCGGACTGACCTAGCCCCTTCCTACCTCCCCACCTACACTCACCTCTACTGGCTCCATCCCCGCCACTCTAACTTGTCTGTCTCCTGTCCACTTATCTTCTCCTCTATCCATCTTCGATCCACCTCCCCCTCTCTCCATATTCATTTCAGAACCCTCTCCCCCTCCCCCTTTTCTGATGAAGTGTCTAGGCCCGAAACATCAGCATTTGTGCCCCTAAGATGCTTCTTGGGCTGCTGTGTTCATCCAGCTCCACACTTTGTTATCTCGGATTCTTCAGCATCTGCAGTTCCCATTATCTCTGATACAAAGCACATACACCTGCCTTCAGTGTGTTGAAAAGGTCCAGGGGAAACTTGTGTTGAACAGTCACTTTAATGTTCCAAATGCCCAAGTACACTGCTACAAACCAGGCCTACTTATTAAGCATGTGGAATAAAGATATGTTCAATGTGATTCATTTTACTAACAGGATAGTACTTGGCAGGGTTCAGTAGCTCATCCACAAAAAAAAATCCATTCCTTTTCTTTTATTAAATCCAGCACATATTCTATCAAAAGGATTGGAGGAAGACTATACTTTGCATGGACTGCATTCCTAAACCCTGTCCCTGTTGGAAAACTGCTCCATTAACATGGTCATATTTTTGTGCAGTTAATATTTTTTTCCCTTCATATTTATGGAGACATAGAGTTATAGAGTTGTACAGTATGGAAACAAACCCTTCAGTCCAATTTGTTCATGTCGACCAGATATCCTAAATTCATCTCGTCCCATTTGCCTGAATTTGGCCCAAATTCCTTTAAACTCATCCTATTCATGTACCCATCCTGATGCCTTTTAAATGATCTAATTGTACCAGCCTCCACCACTTCCTGTAGCAGCTCATTCCATACACGCAGCAACTTCTGCATTAAAAACTTGTCCCTCAGGTCCCTTTTAAATCGTTCCCCTCTCATCTTAAACCTATGCTTTCTAGTTTTGGTCTCCCCTATCCTGGGGAAAAGATCTTGACTATTCACCCTATCCTTCCCCTCATGATTTTACAAACCTCTATAAACAACATAGAATGTGTGGAAGTGAACAGAAGAGTAAGCCTACACAGGCAGGTTCTTTCCCCTTCCTCTGTCTCTACTTTTCCGTCACTTTTGTTGTCATTGCACTGACCCTGATGGGGTCTGCACACAAACTGAAAACTGCATCAGAAACAGCTGTGATTTATTGGCGAAGGATAAAGAGGGTAAATAAGGTGAAATATGATGAAAGGAAAGCCATTCAGTGGAATCTGGAAGGAAAAAGGGAAAAAACACAGGCATACCCTTGCAAAAGTCTTTGAAGTCCTAAAGACCAAATAGTGAAAAATACCATGGAAGAAGACTGCAATGGATCCCTGGGCCCAAGGTAAATCAGAGCCTTGGGGATGGGTTGGAAATCTTGGCCAAGGGAAGCGAAGGACTCAATATTAATATCCAGGCAGGTAGGAGATTTAGATACGATCTTCTGGGGGGTCATGGTTGCCTCTATTCATTAATCATAGAATCCTTTGGTACAGAAGAGGCCCTTCAGCTCATCAAATGTGTACCGCCACAAATATACTGCAACCTACACTGGTCACACTTTCCTGCACTAGGCCTACATAATAGAACTTCAAATGCTCATCCAAGTACTAGTGAAAGATTGTAAGATTTCCTGCCTCAGTCTTGCAGGCTACTCTCCACCAACTACCTCTCTCAGCATGCTCTTTTCAAAACTTTGTGAAAAATGCAGCCGTCTGCTTCCACCTGTCCACCCACCACAAACATGACATGGTGTGGGCAGCATAACATTGGTGTCAACTGGGCTTTTAAGAAGCTGGGCATTGAATTATTTATTTACTGATGGGTGGCCGTACTGTTGCTGTTGGCACTACCAGGCTCTGGATTATGGGAAAATGCTGGGCAGGGTAACCACTTTAGTTTATGTGCCATCACTCACCCTCTGGTTAAACCACAGCCAAGAGGGGCAAATAAATCCCAGCCCATGGGCTTTCAGGTTCCAGCATCATTGCTGTATGGGTGGGCCATACTGCCTTGGTCCTTGAGATCATCGTAGTTAAGTCAGTCTCTCTTTCTATGCCACTTTAGTGGAGGTGATAGGCCAAGACCTAACGTGCCTGATGCCATCCTATTCTCCATCCAATGTGTTATAAACCCCAGGAGTGGCGTTCCAAATTCATAGAAATAGACACGATGGAGTTGGCAGCTTCCTTTGTTATACCTTTAGTGTCACTGGAAGATGCCATTTCTCGGCGCCCACTCATGCCCAGGACGAAAGCACGCGCTAAAAATCAGAAGGCTCCTCCCCAGCACGAATGCAATCAGCTGCAGATCAATGCGTGCACTTAACCCCACTGGCACATGGATCCAGTGGCTCACATTTCTTGTTGTCTAAATTGTAACCAGCTATTTTAAGTGTTACAGTGAAACCACAACCCGCACACAAACTCAGGCTCAGCGCAGCATTGAGGTTGCCGAGGGAGTCCCTGTGTAACCCTGTTTGCACAGAAACAAACTCAAAGTCAAAAGAAGGGAAACCATAGTGATGCAGTTATGATTGGTAAAGCATCCTTATTTTTCAATTTGTTTACACCGTACAGCTGCCTGATCTTAGAAAAGGCAATGAAAAATGTTGGCATTCAGGTCTGCTGTCTTCAGCTAAGTGTCAGACTCTGCTGTGTTGTCCACATAGCAAAGTAGGCTTTGTATGTTGATGTGCTGCAGTACAAAACCCCAGGGCTGCTCTGTGGCCTATGCGGCTCAGCTGGGGAAACAGGCGAGTGAGCAGCTGAGCCTTCATGAGAATCTTCAGGGTCAACAGGCTCCTCTGTTGAAGAATGCATTGCATTTATGACTGTCTCATCTGTCAGTTCTGTTGTGCAGCATTACGGTGTCTTCTATCTCAGTGTAGCTTTCTACTGGGAATTTCTAGGCTGGCATTCTGCAGCTGAACAAAAGGAACAACAACATTGCCTGGGTTGGCCTCACCCTGCTCCTTGCCATTCTGGGCATCTGGTGCCCATGTGAACCAAACATGGCAGAAGCAGGTGGCAATTTTGGCTTACATCACCTTCTTCAAAGCCTTCTTCATCATGAATGTGGCCTATTGAACAGGTGGGTTGTACATCTGCTACATATGGGTGGCCTTGATACCCTGCGTGATCAGTTGACATCAGCAGTTGGTTTCAATTTTCTATTCACCTCTGAATTATTGGCTGGAGCTTGGCTGTGGTGTTGGGAGGCAAGAACTCCAATTTGATGCACCTGAGGAAGTGAAGTCAAGGCATGCGGGCAGTTGTTTATCATGATGGTAATCTTCCTTTCGTTCAAGTGGTACATTGTGTTCTTTTCCCTGATCATTTACCATTACCTGGACATTGCAAAGCAACATGGCTTCTGGGACTTTCCCATCACAAGAAGTGCAACATGTATGTTAACAATGTCTCTTGTTGCAACACTTATTCAGGAAGTGAGTGAGACAACTTTGCCACAATATTTATCATTGCTGTGGTAGATGGCACAGCCTTACTGCCTGCTGGGTGGAAGATGATGCCATGTCTTGTCTTGAAAATGCAAATTCCTTGTGACCCTGCCTGTCTGTTTCCATTTCGCTGTCTATCAAAGTACTTTCAAAGTACTTCGAACTTTTTCATTGGTTTATCCATTCTTGCAAGGTTTCAAACACCCTCACTGAGAGGCTGCAACGTCAAATGATACAGTGACCATGATTCTGCGTCCGAGCGTGGCCTAACTCTGCTCTTAATGGGTGGCATGGTCACAGGTCAGGTCTGCACAAGTTCAGCTAATCCAGAGTTGCCAATAAAGGACTGTGATTATTTTATTGATTTCATAATCTGCTGGTGGGAATGCTGACAACTTCACCAGGCTGGAATTTTTTTCTGATCCAGGTTTGGCTAATCATAATTTCGCTGCATTATAACAGCAGCAGTTTCCTTCCTCTTCGTAGGGCAGCCAAAACTGTTTGCATTTGCTTGGCTGCAGGCTGAATAGGACACTGAAAAGGCCACCGCACTACCCCAGCTAATCTGGCAAAGTGAGTAATTCTACCTCATGGCAGTGTCACCATTGTTAATATTGGTACTCTCCCAATCATTAGGCAATCAACAGAAATATATGAAAATGCCATTCATGATATTTACACCATTCCCCGATGGAAATCAACGTTACAGTGCATGAGTGGAGGAATCATCATTTAACTCAAACACTAACATGTGGTCATGGTAGAGGCTGTTGTCAGTCCACAGGCTTTGTTGCCAGTTTCCTTTGTTGTCAACTCATGGCTCCTAGATGTAATAACTGATGGCTAAGAGCATGTTACATCTACACCTGGCTACCTCTGCGCAGGCCTAATCCTTGGGTACTCAATAATCTGTCATGTGTATGTACTTGAGCCAACACAGTCATCTCTGTTCGATGAATGCCAACCAACCTAGGAGCTCTGAATTTGCTTTTGTTTGACCAGGTTATACTCCAATGTGCATCGCAGGCAGCAAAGATGGACATTACTCAACTTCTTTCCTTATCAGTGTACGACAGCCATGTTTCAAAACCATGCACAAGAATCTCAGAAGATAGGTTTGGTTTTCAGGTCCAGCTTGATATTACTTCCTTGTTTGTTCTGTAAACCAGTCGCCGTTTTCCCTATACTTGTATCAATCTCTGGATTAATGGAAAGATCGTCTCTCACCACAAACCAGAGGTAGGAGAATCTGCTTAGCAGTGTGTCATTAAGCGTGACTGTGGCAGGGATCTTTTGTCAATGACCATGGCTTTCATGGTGCTTATTGTGAGGGGGCCTGTGTTACCAACATGGGAGGGACAGTGAGGAATTTCTGTTGGAGGAGTTTTTGCAGAGTTTCCATGTGGGTGACTGGCACAGTACCATTAACGTAGGGGAGTTCTCTGATCAAGACACGGTGTGTTTTCATCTTCGCTTTCAGTCTCGATAGATTCCAGAGCCTGACATCTGACCCTGTGTGCAAGTAGACTCCTTCCATATTTGCAGTGAAGACAAAGGTCAGAAGCATGAAGAAAATGATGCCAAACAGATGCCTCTACAAGTGGTATTAATTTGTTCTTTCTAGCTGAGGCATGTAGACTATGAATCTAATATGTGGAACATACTAATCATAGGAGATTATTAAAATAATATTGCACCATGACATTTCAATGGCTTCAAGAGCTTCCATTCCATGCATTATATTTTCCCATCCTGTACCTTATATTTCTGTGATACTCAATTGCATTCTTTGCACATTCTTTTTTAAGCTTGCTTTTGAAAGAATTATCTGCTTCTCAGTGTTTATTCCATATCCCACTACTTTTGGCAGCAACAAGAATGAACAGTCATAAATTATAACATCACTCTGGCAGGGCAATGAAGCCAAAATCAAAAAAATAACATTTCGAACATAGCAATCCAGGAAAAGCTGGAACCTTGCACAGTTGACTCCAAATGATGAGAATTCACGAACCCCTTTACAATGGAACAGTCCCCATGGGATCGAGTGATAGAATAATAGGATATGCTTGTTTCATTCCAAGCTCGGCTACAGTGCTTTCTCAAAACACTGCCACCATCCTCTAAAGGGTTAGCCATGAATTCATTATAATCTTAATTGTTTCTCTTGATTGATTCTTGCTTTTTTTTAATAAAACTGAGAGGAAAGGGCCTGTCCAAACCTGCTCAATGTCTCTGACACACGTTTAAAGCTGACAAAAAGGTCAGGGTAGAGTAAAATAAATCAAGCCTTTGTAAGAATTAACAAATCTTTGTTGACAAACTGTGAACTGCCAGGCAGCGTGCTGCTAGCATTTTATGAATAGCAGGAGGAACATAACTTAACGCTGCGCCAGTCCATTAGGCTGTTAGCTTTGCCGTCCCCTTGCCTTGCTCAAAAAAGTGAAAAGAATACACAGGGTTCAAAGAACAAGGGTTATTGAAAAAATGAGATAGCTATTCAGTTCCCTCTTAATAAGTGGAGCCACACTATTTTTCTAACAGATCTAATGGAACAAATAATTGCGGTCACCTTGATTTTGATGGTTATCTCCTCATCTTCAGAAGAGCCTGAAATTATTTTTCTAGGTCAACTAAAGATAATTGATCTTTCACAACAAAATAGCAGTTGACTCTGGTGGGAAGTAATCAAGGTGAACATGAAGTGGTTCTTCAATCTCAATGACTTTCAGAAGGTGACAGAAGAACTGAGGGAGAGGCGCCAACTCTTAAAAACCTATGAGGAATCTGCTCTGCCTGCAGATCAACGACAAGGAGGATCTCCAAGAGGCAAACAGCCAGTAAGCTTTGCTCTTAGTCTCAGAGACATCCAAGCATCTTTAAGCCCAGAGGCCACTATGTGCAGCAGAACAAGACATGGCCATCACTAACTTTGGATGAGCTCACTAAGGTCCTGAACTACTTTGAGAAGGGTAAAATCTCTGAGAGTGATGGCCTATAGGCCAGGTTGTCATGGTCTCTGTGGGACTTTTGATCAGTATGAGTCTGCTGGAGGCATGCAACAGTCTGCTTCTGGCCTGGAGCAATGGGGAGGCAATGGCCTAGTGGTATCAACACTGAACTGTAATCCAGAGATCCAGATAATGTTCTGGGGACCCAGGTTCAAATCCCACCACAGCAGATGGCAGAATTGGAATTCAATAAATATCTAGAATTAAGAATCGAATGATGACCGTGAATCGATTGTTGATTGCTGGCAAAACCCATCTGGTTCACAAATGTCCTTTAGGGACCTGGGCTCGATTCTACTCTTGGGCGACTGTCTGTGTGGAGGGTGCACATTCTCTCCGCGTCTGCATGAGTTTCCACCAAGTGCTCTGCTTTTCTCTCACAGTCCAAAGCTGTGTGGGTTGGGTGGCTTGGCCATGCTAAAATGCTCATTGCATCCAGGAATGTGCAGGCTAGGTGGATTAGCCATTAGAAATGCAGTGTTCCAGGGATAGGGTAGAGAGGTGGGTGCATGTGGGATGCTCTTCCGAGGGTTAGTGTGGACTCAATGGGCCGAAGTGACTGCTTCCATAATGTGGGGAGTCCAGGATTATAGATTCTCCCTTGAGGAAACAACCTCTCAACCTTTGAACTGTAAAATTCCCGAACAATCTTACATAGTTCAATAAGCTCATTCTTCTAAACTCAGTAATTCACATGAACTACCATCAATACCTTTAATTTTAAGTAACTTGCAACATGTCTCCCATTTCTTTTACTGCATGCGTGTGCGTGCATGTGCGTGCGCATGTGCGTGTGTGTGTGTGTGTTACTAAATTAATGGTTTAACCTGATAATCTGCTGTGCATCAAATTTTCAATCGAAAATTACAAACGGGGTTTGGAAAAGACATGTGGCTGCCAATTTTTAGAAGATGAAAGAGAAATATGAAAATAAAGACTTCCTTAGTTACTGCTGAAAGAGGAGAGCCATAAAAAATAACTTAATTCACCTCCTTCCCTTGTCAGTGACTAATTAGAACTGGGCTCAGGAGTCAAAGTCAATCTTGCCAAGAACAAGGTCATGTTCTTTGGGAACTGGACCGATCAATCCTTTGTCCCTTTCTCCTTCAGATCCAACAACCTAAAGGTACTTGGGAATTAGTTCAGAGGAGCTTAAGTGTGTATCAAAAACAGGACGCAGTCAGCAGTCATGGTGATACATAAACTGAATGTGTGGCAGCACTGTGGTAGGAACTTAATGATCAGGTATTGATACACTCAGTTTGCAGGCCTGGCCCATTTCTTACTCCTGTGCCGTGGCGATCACCCGGGCCTCCCTTCCACTTTGGAGGTTGAGAATGAAGTGGATGGGAAAAGCTCAGGACAAGGGGGAAAAGGACATACCCGATATAGCTGCCATCCTGATGGTCACTTTGTTTACAAGAATGATCCTGAGGATAAGGGCTTGTCATATGAGGAACAGTTGAGGGATCTGGGTCTGTACTCGATGGAGTTGAGGAGGATGAGGGAGGATCTCATTGACACTTATAGAATACCGAACTATCTGGAGCAATGGCCCAATTCTGCTCCTGTGTCTTATGGTTTCATGGTTATTGAGTATGGCAGAGTCAAGTATTATGTGGTCCCTTGGGATGCAAACACCAAAGGTTCTTTCTGTCCCTGGTGTTGCAAATGATGGGTCTGGCCACTGTGTCAAGGAATGCACCAGCCAGTTGGACCATGCCATCTCAACTACCCCTCATGGAGACCTTGATGCAGAGCACCCTGGAGCACAAGTCCATCAGCATAACATCTGCAAGGACCTGTGGGAAAAGATAGATCCTGTCAGCTGGTTCCCTGAAGACTGCCAAAGTCATTTGACAAAATGCCTCATCGCCAGAACTTTCAAACAAGAATCAAGACACAGACCAGCAGATAGTGAGAAATGCCCTCTTTATCCTTTTAGACCCAAAGGTTCAGAGACTCTGCCTTTGAGACCGTCAAAGATACGGTTGTCCATCTCTGTTTACAAAAAAAGAGGCTGAGCGGGTAGGTGGCCAGATGCCAGAGGCAAGGAGGAATGATTAAAATGGGTGAATGGCATAGGGAACGGGCAAATTGACTGTCAAGAGTGGTGATTGGATGCAACTGAACAGCAAAGATTCACTTTAACCCAAATACTACGGCTCGGGCACGGCGTGGGCTTCCAGCTCATGGTTATACATACCAGTGATAAGTCAAGGCTCTCAACAGGCCGAAAGTAGGGCAGGCAATTAAGCACAGCGCTGTTTGAGCTTTACAGACACCAGTCCTCCCCTCAAACCCAATGGCATGGGAGTGTAAAATCCAGACCATAAACGTATGAAAGTTGGATAAGGTTTTGGGCCTGTTGCAATGGTACTCTCCCGCACTGTCTCCATTCCTAATGTGGTGACGCTCTGTCAAGACTGAGTTACTGAGAGATGGGCTTGGCTTCATGTTGATAGCCCAACTCTACACACGCTGTCACAAGCAGTTTTACCATTTAGGAATATTTTTAGTTCTGCTACTATGATTTCCAGTCTTTTGAAAACCACTCAGGACCCTTCACTCAAAAAATTAACTTCTATTTTGTCTCTCCTCAGATGCTGCCAGGCCTGTTGAGGTTCTCCAGCTACTTCTGTTTTTGTTTCAGATCTCCAGCATCCACCGTTCTTGGTTTCATTCATTGCTATAAGACATTTTGAGACACCAGCCTCAGCAAGACAGTGGCTCAGAGAAATTGAGGGAGGGTCAATTAAATAGATGGGAATAAAATACATTGAATGGAATGAAAAGCAAGGAAAATTAAAAGAAAAATCCTGGCAAAAAGGGTCAAATTACAAATTAGACAGTAAGCCTTTGTACTAATGGCCTGCTTACTATATTCTTGCATTGTTAATGACAAGCCCTTTTGCAGGCTTGCTTATGTTATTAATAATGACAAAAATTACGAAAGTAGAAAAGAAAACATTATTCAAAACATGAACCGTCAAATTAAAATCAAGTGGCACCACATATCATATTATTATTTCTGCATGGAATTATGGGAAAAGAGACTTTGAAGCAATAAAACCCTCAACTGGCTTTCAGTTCAGCACTTCCTAACTTCTAAGAACACAAGGAGTAGACTCAGGAATAGGTTATTCGGCCCTTTCAGCTTGTTCTGTAATATCATGGCTTATCTCCACCCCCACTTTAATGTTCTGTTCCCTTAACCTTTAGCATCCAAAAGTCTATTACCTTAACATACTGAGCAACCTTCTATAGGAAGGATGCTGTTAAATTTGAGAGGGTGCAGAAAAGATTGACATCGACGTTGCCAGGGCTGGAGAGTTTGTGTTATAGGGAGAGGCTGAATGGGCTGGGGCATTTTTCCCTGGAGTTTTGAAGGTTGAGGGGTGACCTTATGGAGATTCATAAAATCATGAGGGGCGCGGATAGGGTGAATAGCCAAGGTCTTTTTCCTCAGTTGGGGGAGTCCAAAACTAGACGGCACAGGTTTAAGCTGAGAGGGGAAAGATTTAGAAGGACCTGAGTGATCGCCTTTTCACGCAGCGGGTGGTGTCTGAATGGAATGAACTGCCAGAGGAACTGGTGCAGGCTGGTACAATTAGAACATCTAAAAGGCATCTGGATGGGTGTATGAATAGGAAGGTTTGGAGGGATACAGGCCAAATGCTGGCAAATGGGGCTTAAAGAAACCTACAGCACAGTCACAGGCCCTTCGGCCCTTCAAGCCTGCGCCAATCAAGATCCTCTGTCTAACATGTCATCTATTTTCTAACGGTCTGTGTCTATTTGCTCCCTGCCCATCCATGTACCTGTCCAAATATATCTTAAAAGACGTTAATGTGTCTGCGTCTACCACCTCCGCTGGCAACGCGTTCCAGGCACTCACGACCCTCTGTGAAAAGAACTTGCCACGCATATCTCCCTTAAACTTTCCTCCTCTCACTTTGAAGTCTGGCTCGGTCGGATTCAGCATGGACCGAAAGTTTTGTTTCTGTGTTGTATGATTTTATGACTCTATAATTGAGAAACTACAGCTTATGTACAGCATTACCAACAACGGTCCCTCTCAGCTGTGCAGTCGATCTAAAAATCCATGCGTGCCTTCAGCTTTCAAAGGCATCGACACGTCGGGACCTCGGAAGTCCATGCGGCAGGAAACAGAAGAGGGAATGTGGGTTACAAGCCCTTCAGGAATGCTCCTGGAGTCTCCGGGGATTGAAGACTAACCTCCTTGGCTATTCTTGGAGCAACATCCATTGCAAACATTTATCATGGAACTGGTGAACTGCAATCTGGAGGACTGGAATATTAACTGCTAAGAAGTTCTTCATTTGGTACTGAAATTGAAAGCAATATTTCTTTTTCCTTATCATTTCAAGGAATTGGAAGGAGGGTTATGTTTCCCTGGCAAGGCCAGCATTTTGTTGTCCATTTCTATTTCTTCTTGAGTTGAATGGCTTGCTCAGCCATTTTATAGGATGGTTAAGTGTCTCCCACATTGCTGTGGGTCTGGAGTCACATGTAGAGCAGTCCAGGTAAGGATGGCAGATTTCGTTCCCTAAAGAGCATTGGTGAAGTAGACAGGTTTTTACTCTAGATAGCAAAGTGTGGAGGTGGATGAACACAGCAGGCCAAGCGGCATCTTAGGAGCACAAAAGCTTATCTGACTACAGTTTCACGGTCACCCTATTTGTCAGGGATGGTTTTGATTCAGGCCAGGAGCAGAAGGGTGGCAAATTGATCGCTTTGCTGGGGTCTTGTCACACAAAATCAATCTCAGGACAGCAGAGAGTACAGTGAGCGGTAACTACTTGCGTTAGTTGCTACCTCTGTCTGCAGTTTTACTAGAATTCCTGACTGTAACATCTGCTATTTCTGTGAACACAAACCAGAAATGCCAGAAGATAAAAAATCAACTGCTATATTGCATACTGAGTGATTAATAGGTCCAACCATGAAGCACACGATGTAGACAGGCACATCAGTAGGCCTGTGCCAGTGCAGCATATAAACAATGAAAGAACTTGTATGGAAGGCAGCAGTATCTTTTGAATTAACTACAGCCCATTTCTTTGTTCATCTGGATTTAAAAGAACCCATGGCACTATTTGAAAGAAACGAAGGCATTCTGACCAATATTGTTCCCTCAACTAACGCCAGCAATCAATAGGGAAGGTTCAGTATATCACATGCAAAGTGGATGGACTAAGAATGCTACACAGACACATATAATTGTAATCACATCCTTTTTAACAAGGGCATATTAAAAAAGAAATAAAATTAGGGTCAGAAACAGAGGATAGGGAGGAGAAATTTCTGTGCTCAAAGGGGTGTGATTTCCTTTGTTTCTCGACTCGAGAGATCTGTGGATGCTCAGTTATTGAGTACATTAAAGTTGGAGATTAACAGATATTTGGATACTAAAGGACATCATAGGATCTTGGGTTGTATGCAGCAAAGAATAACTGAGGTAGAGATCAGCTAGACTCTTATTGATTCCCCATGTTTGTTCGTGAGGGCGAATGGTCTACTCCTGCTCCTATTTCTCATGTTCCTCAGTAACAATTGATACAGAAAGCAGGAAGTATTTGAGAATTCTCAAGTTATGAAGCCTTACAAACCAGCTGTTCAATAAGATGAGTTTTTCAGCAATTTTTCCTGTGAAGAAAAGTTCTAATCCCCAATTCTTCCACAAGTGCAAGAAACAAATCTAGAATGATAAATCAACAAATAACAATCTTTTCTCCACAACTGATGAGCTAAAATGAAATCACATTCTTTTAGATCACACTGTGATCTCACTCGTGCTGTATGATCTCCCAGGAATAAACGGTTGAGTGTGGACAAAATATGAATTTTCCATTCAAGGGCTCCTTGCATTTCCCCATGCTGCCACCACATTATGTTTACAGGTCCTATAGCCAAGCCTACGTTATTCATGCATAACAAATGGCAGTTGGATAGTGGTGGAGGAACTTGCACAGGGTGTGGGGGTGGTGTGTGGCTTGATCAGTACAATTTTGCTGCAAACAGTATCAATATTTGTAAATATGGGACAGGACTTAGTTAGTGTCAGGATTTCATACATTCCGACTGAATCAGCCCTTTAATTCGGAGCATTCCTCAGCTGGACGTAGTAAATCTAAACCCATCTCAGGGGGAACCTGCTGAGGGACTTGTTGCCTGGCAGCTCCATGGTCTCAGCAGTGCCACCACGACCAGTGGTCATCAGTGGAATTACAAGCAGTCCCTGGTCTCTAGGTGCCAAAGCCAGGATGGAGATAAATACAGGGGATGCCATGGAAGAGACAGAATGGGGACGTGCGTGTGACTGGAGGTGCTGGCGACCTTGAGGGAGAGATCGAGTGGGAAAGGGATACCTGGAGTCGGGGAGGGGTCTTTTTGAGGTGGGGGGGGCACTGGGAATTGGGAAAGCGATACAGGGCCCATCCCAGCTCATCAGACCCCACCAGGCTTATTTGCCAGCTGATCGTCCCTATCCCCAAACCTGTTCCTGGCTTCTGCCCTGAAAAACCCAAACACCTCGAGCCTCAAAATTTTGGCCTGGCTCTGATGCAGCCATTAGACGGTCTGTCACTGAGTGACCTCTGCTGAAAGGTACATGCATATGGACATCAGGTTCTCTGGTTACCATCACATCCTGTTTGTTGGAGCTTACTGTGCGCCATTCAAAGACCATATGTCCTATGTGCCAATAGTGGACCATAAGTCAACAGTATTTAGTTGGTTCTAGAGCTGCGTTGAGATATCCAAAGTTACTTTGGAAATCTACATTACAATACATCAGAGATAATTCTTGCTGAACCAGGATCACAGATTTAAGGTCAGAAGCAGGAGTTTAGAGGGGATTTAAGGAAGAAGAATTCTTTCATGCACAGGGTGGAGGGCTATGTGAAACTCACTGTCCAAAAAGTGGTTCAGGCATGAGCCATCAAAACATTTAAGAAGCATTCAGATGGTCACTTCAAGCGCAACAGTGTATAATGTGACAAGGCCTGGATTAGATAGGTGCTTGATGTCCATCATAGATATGACGTGCTGTAAAACTCTATGACTCTATAGCAGATTGAGCTCGTTTAGCTGCTAAATCTTCCACAGTCAAGTGGTCCCGTGAGATGGTCCCTCAGAAGCGTTTCTATTCTGTTGTGAGTCTGAATCATTACCCTCAGGAGACAAGTGGATAGAAACAAAAGTGAAAGTGAATTTACACAAGTAGCATTGAAGCCTTAAGAGTTGCCAAGAAACATCACTTCTTTTAAGAAAAATATAAAGCAATATAAATGATATAGCCTGAACGCTGTCTTACTCCTACTCAAAGGAGGGATATGTGCAGCTTACTTGTTTTCGGATCACTTCAGTTAGTTTGTGAGGTGTTCTAAGCTGCTTTATCAATTGTATCTCTGTAAATCTACATTTCCCATGAACCCGAATTACTGATAAATAAACGTGGCCAATGCTTAAGTTGATGAAGTTTCTATCCCTGCCTTTCCTTGATGGTCGGTGTCGGTGGACAAAGGTTGGTGGCCAGGGAAAGCAGGGGGCAATTTTTCACAGAGATGCAGCTTCAAATATCCAGCACGCTGTCTCACAGCCAGAATCGTAATTGGAAGATGAGCAGGGAAATCGGTGCGACAAAGCATGAACTTAGGCCGAACCAATGATCACACACATTTTCCTTCTCCTAATCAACAATCAGCAATAAATTGCATTTATATAGCATCTTTAACATTTAAAAATACTCAAAGGTGCTTCACAAGTGCTGGTCGAGTTATGAATGAGGCTTTGTTAGGAGTCATACAACTAAAGCTCCAAATATTACTCTGCAAATGCAGCTGAATTGAAGAGTCATGCTTGCCAACTGAAGATTCTTGGCAGTGACATGTAATTACTGGGAATCATTTTTTATCAGGAGATCCAGGGAGATAGTGGCTGATACATTATGTTGATTAATGTCACTTTCTAGCTAGGAATGGTGTTTAAGCTCACTGCATTATTAAGGGAAAACATACCGTTACGTATGGAAAGGACTGACATTGCAGTTTGATGATCCTACTGTGCACGATGTGATGGTAATATAGGTCAGAGGATTGAACCAACAATGACTCTTCAGCTTCTGAACAAGCAGGAAAAAGCCATGTCAAAGTCTAAACCCTGAAACAATGACAACCAACATATTATGTTTCAAGTGGCTTGCAATTTGATAACTGCTTTTTAAATGTTCACATGCAAGCCACTTTTTGGTCTGTTAGTAAGAACTATTGCTGTCATAGACTATTCCTCTTTGCAATTTGATACAGTGATTATAGTAAGTACTAAGACAATTGAGTAATGTCAAAAACATGAACAGCAAAGTTTAAGTGGGCCATCACAGATTCTATTTCTGTCTTTAACTCTGTTATGTGGGGATGGTCTATAATTCAGTTTTAAAACAGTGCAGTAATACGTTGTCATTTGATCCAATATATCTTGAGGTTCCTATGCCAAAAATCCAATACACTTCAAATTTGGGTCATAAAATCAGTCAGTCATCCGCTTTGTCAAACACTGTGACATTTCTTTCATCTTCAAACAGTATTGGTAAACTATCACATTAAACAAACAGACTACACCACCACATCAGCATGAACCATTTTAAGATAAAACTAATGCTACTTATGGTAGAGTTGAAGGAAATGCTGTTGAAAATTATGCCATGTGCTGCTCTACGTTCTGGAATTTTGATATTCACAAACAGCTGGCATGTGATTGTGTGTATGTATATGTGTGTCGCTGTGTGTATGCATGTGTGTGTGTCTGCACGTGCATGTGTGGTCTCCCGATGTTGAATTCATATCTTCTCTATGTTGCAACAAAACAGCCTGAAGCCCTTCACAGGAATGCCATTAAACAAAATTGGACACAGAAGCACACCAGGAGAAATTAGGTTAGCTGCCCAAAAATCATAGAATCCCTACAGTGTGGAAACAGGCCCTTCAGCCCAACAAGACCACACTGAACCTCCAAGCATCCCACCCAGACCCACCCTGCTATAACCAATGTAATCTACACATCCCTGAACACTACAGGCAATTTAGTGTGGTTAATCCAACTAACCTGCATATCTTTGGACTGTGGGAGGAAACAGGAGCACCCGGAGGAAACGCATGCAGACACACGGAGAATGTGCAAACTCCACACAGACAGTGGAATCAAACCCAGGTCCCTGGCACTGTAAGGCAGCAGTGCTAACCACTAAGCCACCGTGCTGCCCCAAAGACTGATTTGTCAAAGCTTGGTTTTGAACCTCAGTTTAAAGGAGTACAGAAACAGAAAGGCAGAAAGGTGAGTGGAGGATTTACAAGAGTTTAGAATTTTACAGCTCAAGTCGCAGCGGCTATGCTGAAACAATTAAAATCAGAGATGCTCAAGATGCCAAAATGAGGCTTTAGTTTTTTTTAAATTCATTAATGGAATGAGGGCATTGCCTGCTAGGCAGTGTTCATCGCCCATCCCTAATTGCCCAAAGGGCAGTTGAGTCAATCACATTGGTATGGGTCTGGAGTCACATGTAAGCCAGACCAGTTGAGAATGGCAGTTTCCTTCCATAAAGGACATTAATGAACCAGATGGGCTTTTCCAACAATCGACTCATGGTCATCAGTCGATTAATTGCATATATTTTTGTTGAATTCAAATTCCACCACCTGAGTGGCAGGATTCGAACCTGGGTTCCCAGAGTGTTATCTGAGTCTCTGGATTAACAGTCCAGCAATAGTACCACTTGACCATCGTCTCCCCAGTCATCACCACGGAGATTAACAGCACAGACACAGAACCTTCCGCCCAACTCATCTATGCCAACCAGACATCCGAGGTAAATCTAGACACAGCAAGAACTGCAGATGCTGAAGTCAGAACTAGCACATTGTGGAGCTAGAGGAACACAGCAGGCCAGGCAGCATCAGAGGAGCAGGGATGTTGATGTTTCGGGTCAGGACACTTCTTCAGAAATGGAGAGGGGGAAGGGTGCTTGGAAATAAACAGAGAGAGGAGGGGTGGGGCTGGGGAAGGTAGGGGGGATGGTGATAGGTGACTGCAGGTAGGCAGTGGTGGGGATTGGTCAGTGAGGTGGGAGGGGTGGCTAGGTGGGAGAGAAGATGGACAGGTTGTGTCAGGTCAAGGAGGTGGGAATGAGTGGGAGGGTGTGACAATGAGATGAGGCCAGAGTGGGGAGATTTTAAGAGGAGATAAATCTAAATAAATCTCGACCCATTTGTCAGCATTTGGTCCATATCACTCTGAACCCTTCCTTTTCATGTACCCATCCGGATGCCTTTTAAATGGTGTATTTGTATCAGCCTCCACCACTTCCACTGGCTGCTCAATCCATACAGGCACCATCCTTTGTGTGAGAGTGTTGCCCCTTACATCTCTTTCAAATCTTTCCCCTCTATCCATAAACCTTTGCCTGGTTTCTGATGAAGGACCTCGGCCTAAAACATCAGCCTTCCTGCTCCTCTGATGCTGCTTGACCTGCTGTGTTCATCCAGCTCTACACTTTGTTATCTTAAACCTATGGCCTCTAGTTTCAGACTCCTCCACCTCAGAGAAAACACCATGTCTATTTACCCCAACCATGTCCCTCATGATTTTATAAATCTCTATAAGGTCACCTCTCAGCCTCCGATACTCTAAGGAAAATGGCCCTCATGTATTCAACCTCTCCCTACAGCTCAAACTCTCCAATTCTAGCAACATCCTTATAAATCTTTTCTGAAACCTTTCAAGTTTCACAACATCCTTCCTTTAGCAGGGAGACCAGAACTGAACCCAGTATTCCAAAAGAGGCCTGAGCAATGTCCAGTAGGTTTGGAGGTTCATCTGAACATGCTCGCAGTACTTACCTTTTACAAATACAACTCCCACAACAGTGCATTGATTTGCACATGATCAGCTGCTTGTCAGCACGGCAAATACTGATGTCTCAATTTTGTGACATGATCAGCAGCTCCTCTGGTATTTTAACAGGGAACCCAATGTTCTATAGACCTATCAATCATTTGGACAATAATGAGAAGTGCAGTAGAGTAAATTAGTGTCAAGTCTCTTGGCAAAATATCAAAGAATGCACAGATCAACGTTCTGGCAGTGTTGGAACTGGAATCCAGCATCAGCGATGCCTTCATTGGCATATGTAGCCTATGTCATAGCATCAGAGGGGACTATTGCATGGGAAGCGTCTCTTTGTTTCATTGAGTCTGCCCCATCAAAAACAACCATCTAACTCTTCTAATCCCATTTTCCAGCAATGGTCCGTAGCCTTGAATGCCTTGGCATTGCAAATGTACATCTTAGTGTCTTAAATGTTACAAGGGCTTCTCACTCTACCACCCTTACAGGCAGTGAGTTCCAGAAACCCACCACTCTTTGGATGAAAAGTTGTTCCTTACATCGCCTCTAAACCTCCTGCTCCTGACTTTAAATTTCTACCTCCCTCCACCAAGAGGAAAGGGTCCTTCCTATCCACCTTCATAATTTTAGATATCTCAATCATGTCCCACCTCAGTCTCCTCTGCTTCATGGAAAAGAACTCCAGGCTGTCCGATCTCTCTTCATCAGTAACACCCTCCAGCCCACATAATATTCTGGTAAAGCTCCTCTGCACCCTCTCCAGTGCAAACACATCCCTGCTGTCATCCTCCAAACAATATGAGTTTTCAGTCAATACATTACATTTTCTAAAACTTATCAAAAGGCAGTAAAAGGTGGCTTTCCAAGGCTATTGTGACTTATTTTCTAGAATGAAACCACTCTTTGTCACAAGAGAGAAACAAATTGACATGACAGCCTGATGATAAATAAATGCTTGACCTTAAACAATTTTAAAAGTGTAAAATAATAGTCATATTGTGGCACAGAACTTGAATATTGTTGAAAAAGATACATTCTGTTTATTTTTTTTCATCTTGCACTCATCAGGACGTTTCGCAAGAATACAAATCCAGTGGAGAAAAACCAACATTTATCCTGATGAGGGGAGAGTGCTGATTGGTTGGCATGAGAACCAGAAGGCATGTTGCCACGGAGAATGCATACATTAATTGTAATTGAGAGCTAACAGCTAGGCTATGTTTAAATTTTATATTGCATTGCCTAAGGAAATTAAGAAGTAAATGGCTGTTACCTGTTCTGTTGAGTTGAATAAGGCACATTGGCATACATGTTCTTTCTGTCCAAAAAGAACAGGGCCCTGTGTATTTGAAAATGTAGCTTCTAGGATATGCAAGTGCAGCAAACCATGAGGCTCAGTGATAATTGTCAATTGGCAGTCTCAAGCTCTTAATATGGGAAGCAACAGCATGGAATGATTGGAATCACATCATCTTATGTTTGGAAAAAAAATTTTATGCTTGTGGAAATCACACAATGAGGAGGCTTTTTGTCTCATCTGTTTTTTGTCATGATATTTTGGCTGTTAGAGATGGATTTTTTTCCTGCTTTTTATTTTATGAAGAGAGATTGAGATAGAGGTGTCAAGCCATCCTTTCCAAGCCAGTAAACAGCTTTTGAGACCTTAGGTTTATTTTGAAGTGGAAACAACTAAAGCAGCGTGAATGAGTGGAGTCCAGCTCCCACAGAGCCAAGATTTTTGTTTAGCTTTCAATAGTTTTTGGGGTTTTAAAGCTGGATGTGGAAGCTGTTATGTCTCTTTCTGTTACAGCTAAAAACTTGGCTTCTCTTTCTGCTGCAAGAATAGCATGTGAGAAAATCTAATTTACTGAATTTGCCTTTGCCAAGGGTGTGTTTATGAGATGTTACTTCATTGGAACAGTTGCTGTTTAGTAGTTAAATAGTCTATTATTCTACTAGGTTTTCAACAGAATTAAAGTTACACCAATTCTTCTTTGTTTTGTTTGTATTTTAATTAAGGGTAAGAATAAAGTCAGTTTTGTTTAAAGCTGAGTAGTGTGGCCAATCAAATTATATCTGGAACACAGCACCTTACACTTGCCTTTAAATAATATAAAAGTTTGGGTCTAGGCGATCTCTTTGATAAGTTTGCACGGAGTTTGGTCTGGTCCATAACATTTTAAAAAGCAGTAGAAGGTGCTTGAAAAAAGAATCCTACTGATTAACTGAATTGGCCACAAGCCACCTAAGCAGTCAAGATAACAAACAGCAAGAGCTTGAAATGAACAGAAGAAGTCTCACTCTGCACTAATGCATTACTGCAATGCCCCACTCCAACATGATCCAACTTCACGATCATCTACGAACCAACATTCTGGAAACTCAATTACAAGAAGTCTTGGATTTTACTGCAAGACCTTCGCTTCAACTGCAAAGCACCACTATCATTTAAGAAACCATGGGCCAGATGCAACTATATATTCTTTTTCTTTATCTGTATCTAGTCTTTGTATGTTACAGAGTTGAGTGAATGACACATCACAGTTTAAAATCTGGGTTTAAGACCAGAAGACCATAAGACATAGGAGTGGAAGTAAGGCCATTCGGCCCAGCAAGTCCACTCTGCCATTTAATCATGGTTGATGGGCATTTCAACTCCACTTCCCTGCACTCTCCCTGTAGCCCTTGATTCTTTGCGAGATCAAGAATTTATCAATCTCTGCCTTGAAGACATTTAACGTCCCGGCCTCCACTGCACTCCGTGGCAATGAATTCCATAGGCCCACCACTCCCTGGCTGAAGAAATGTCTCCTCATTTCCATTTTAAATTCACCCCCTCTAATTCTAAGGCTGTACCCACGGGTCCTAGTCTCCCGGCCTAACGGAAACAACTTCCCAGCGTCCACCCTTTCGGAACCGTACATTATCTCATATGTTTCTATTAGATCTCCCCTCAACCTTCTAAACTCAAATGAGTACAACCCCAGGATCCTCAGCCGTTCATCGTACGTTAAACCTACTATTCCAGGGATCATCCGTGTAAATCTCTGCTGGACACGCTCCGGCGCCAGTATGTCCTTCCTGAGGTGTGGGGCCCAAAATTGGACACAGTATTCTAAATGGGGCCTAAATAGACCTTTATAAAGTCTCAGAAGAACATCACTGCTTTTATATTCCAACCCTCTTGAGATAAACGATAACATTACATTCTACTTCTTAATCATGGACTCTACTTGCAAGTTAACCTTTAGAGAATCCTGGACCAACACTCCCAGATCCCATTGTACTTCTGCTTTACAAATTTTCTCACCGTTTAGAAAATAGTCCATGCCTGTATTCTTTTTTCCAAAGTGCAAAACCTCGCATTTGCTCACGTTGAATTTCATCGGCCATTTCCTGGACCACTCTCCTAAACTGTCTAAATCTTTTAGCAGCCTCCCCACCTCCTCAGTACTACCTGCCTGTCCACCTATCTTTGTATCATTGGCAAACGTTGCTAGAACTCCCCCAGTCGCTTCATCCAGATCATTAATATATAAAGTGAACAGCTGTGGTCCCAACACTGAACCCTGTGGGACACCACTTGTCACTGGTTACCATTCCGATAAAGAGCCTTTTATCCCAACTCTCTGCCTTCTGTCAGACAGCCAATCCTCAATCGAAGCCAGTAGCTCACCTCAAACACCATGGGCCCTCACCTTACTCAGTAGCCTCCCGTGAGGCACCCTATCAAAGGTCTTTTGGAAGTCTAGATAGATAACATCCACTGGGTTCCCCTGGTCTAACCTACTTGTTACCTCTTCAAAGAATTCTAACAGGCTTGTCAGGCACAACCTCCCCTTACTAAGTCCATGCTGACTTGTTCTAACCCGACCCTGCACTTCCAAGAATTTAGAAATCTCATCCTGAACAATGGATTCTAGAATTTTACCAACAACCGAGGTTAGGCTAATCGGCCTATAATTTTTCATCTTTTTTCCATCTTGTTTCCAAATATAAGCTGAATTTGTGGTGAGAGCTGAAGTAGGGAGAGATCGCACACACGCCAATTGTTTACAAATATCATTGACGTCGATCTATGCTGTCTTGATTGGCAGCAGTTAGTGTCTGAGAATCAGTGCTGCCATCATTTATAAACACTGTAATCACCAGCTATCTCAGTTCTGAAGAATAAATTAATAGATGGGATTCAAATACAGACTGAGAAACCGCGTATCATCCTTTCAGCCCACAGTTTGCTATGCAAACTGCTGAAGTCTGGCCTTAATCAACTGTTTGCCTACATTCCTCATTTTGCTGGAAGTCCCAATGGGTTCACAATTCAGGCCCATTCATTGGATCAAAGAGCTTCGGAGTGGTCACTCATGAAGATGGTCTGGCCTCATTTTGAGGTCTCTTGCCTGACAACTACTTCAATAGGGCAGCACGGTTGCTCAGTGGTTAGCACTGCAGCCTCACAGCCCCAGGGACCCAGGTTCAATTCCAGCCTCGGGCGATTCTCTGTGTGGAGTTTGCACATTCTCCCAGTGTCTGCGTGGGTTTCCTCCGGGTGCTCCGGTTTCCTCCCACAGTTCAAAGATGTGCTGGTTAGGTGGATTGGCCGTAGTGTTCAGGGTTGTGTGGGTTATGGGGGATGGGTCTGGGTGGGATGTTCCAATGGTCGGTGTGGACTTGTTGGGCCGAAGGACCTGTTTCCGCACGGTAGGCATTCTAATTCCAATTTGTGGCAGAATATTTTGTCAATCACTCCTTCAGCATATTAACAACAGTAAAAGAGTATTTTAGAGCCACGGCCAGCAATATTAGAAAGTTGCCGAGCAAAGCAAGCTTGTGAGCAGCAGAAAATTACCAAACAGTCCTTGATTCCCTAATAAAGGCAATCGTCCAACGCTAAAGCTTTTACAATTACATTTCATATTTAGTTTATTGGCTATAAACCACTTTGGAACATCCTGTTGTCATGAAAGGCACCACAAATATGGAAGTGTTTTTTGACTTGACCTCACTGTGTCCCCTGTATGTACCAGGTTAATATCGTGGGCAGGAATCATAGAATCCCTACAGTGTGGAAACAGGCCTTTCAGCCCAAAAAGTCCACGCCAACTCTCAGAACCATCCCATCCACACCCATCACCCTATAACCCACCTAGTCTACACATCTGTAAACACTACAGGCAATTTAGGAGGAATCATTTCTGAATGATTGGAAATGTTAAGGGATCCATTTGGTCCAGAACAGGCCAAATGAATTATATGAAATACTCAAGTGTTAGATAATCAAGGTTTTGCATTTCTGACATGAATCTTTAATGGAAAATAAAACTATTCAATCATTTGGTTTCAAAAACAATTATTTTAATATTATCCACAAAAAAATTAATGTTTAATTATCGTGCCTTTCAACCAAAGAAATCATCAACCATATATTCCCACTGTTGTCTTAATAAGCCAGACACAGCTTGTAACAAACTCAAGGTCTTATGCATTTCAATCTATCCCAATATTAACGTTGACTTTTTTTTGACTGTGTGCTTGTGTCTTTAGAGTGATTTTTACAAGGGTGGGGGGGGGGGGCGCTGTTAGGGTTTTAACTTGTAGAGATAAATGTCAATAGTTCACAGTTGTTTGCTGTGGTTGGAATCTATTGATTTATGTTAAATGGTATTCTTTATTCTTTATAATCTGTGTTTTTGTTTGCCTGGGCCTAAGCTGATAGGTCAACTGTGCAACGTGGGAGAGGCTCGGACCAGAGGCCAGGTACACAGAATAAAGAGTAGCAAATTTCAATTTAAGACAGGTAAGTCATTCAGAGGTTGTACAGGACATTGGTGAGGTGTCTTCTGGAATACTGAGTCCAATTCTGGTTGCCTTGTTATAATAAGGATATTATTAATCTGGAAAGTGGTCAGAAGAGATTACCAGGATGTTGCCAGGTATGGAAGGCTTGAGCTATATAGAAAGGCTAGAGGGGCTGGGACTTTTTTCACTGATGTGTAGGAGGTTGAAAGGTTTCTTTAAAGAGGTTTGGAAAATCATGAGGGGTATAGATAGGGTTAATTGTAGGTGTATTTTCATGAAGATGGGGAATTTCACGATTAGGGGGCATATTTTGAAGGTGAGAGGAGAAAGATTTTAAAAAGACACGAGCAGCAAATATTTTAGAAAGAGGGTGGTTAACATGTGGAACGAACTTCCTGAGGAAGTGGTGGATATGGGCACAGTTACAATGTTTAAAAGACAGATGAGCACATGAATAGGAAAGGTGTGGATGGATATGGGCCAAGAGAAGGCAGGTGGGACTACTTTAGTTTGGGATTATGGTTGGCATGGACTGGTTGTTTCTGTGCTGAATGACTCGATGACTCCATAAGGAGGAATTTCTTCTGTCAGAGAGTTGAGTGTCTTTGGAGCTCCTGGCTACAAACAGTTGTAGGGGCAGTGTTCTTGTGTACATGTAAGGCTGAGATAGATAGACTGTCTTTCAGGGTAGGAATCGAGGATAATGGGGAAAGGGCAGGAAAGTGGATGTGAGGAGTATCAGATCAGTCATGAACCCATTGAATGGTGGCTCAGGTTCAAGAGACCAAGTGACCTGCTCCTGTTTCTATTACTTTTCTTTTTTTGGCAAAAAGGTGGATGATCTAAAGGCGCAAATAGACGGAAATGTGCATGGCTTAATTCCTGTTACAGAGAAGTGGTTACATGAGGACCAACTGGGAAATCAATGTTCAAGCATAGTCAACATTTAGAAGGAAAAGGAGGTGCAGTTGCATTGATACTATGGGACTGGTATAGTCCATGAGTAAAGGAGGATCCCAGATCAGAAGGAAAAAGTGTAGAATCTGGGTGGGACTAAGAAACACACTTTACATTCCTGCAAGGCGCAAAAAACCAAAAAAGAGTCAACCATGGTTGACAAAGACAGTTTAAGAATAATTAAAAAGACTTATAAAGTGGCCAGGAATGGCAGTAAACCTGAGGATTTTTAAAAAGAATACAACATAGAACATAGAACAATACAGTGTAGAATAGGCCCTCCGGCCCTCGATGTTGCACCGACCTGTGAACTAATCTAAGCCCCTCTCCCTACACTATCCCATCATTATCCATATGCTTATCCAAGGACTGTTTAAATGCCCCTAATGTGGCTGAGTTAACTACATTGGCAGGCAGGGTGTTCCACGCCCTTACCACTCTCTGAGTAAAGAACCTGCCTCTGACATCTGTCTTAAATCGATCACCCCTCAATTTGTAGCTGCCCGGCTATGAACGGCTAAGGATCTTGGGATTGTACTCATTAGAGTTTAGAAGGTTGAGGGGAGATCTAATAGATACTTACAAGATAAAGTATGGTTTAGAAGGGATGGACGCTAGGAAGTTGTTTCCGTTAGGCGGGGAGACTAGGAGCCATGGGCACAGCCTTAAAATTAGAGGGGGTAAATTTAAAACTGAAATGAGATGACATTTCTTCAGCCAGAGAGTGGTGGGCTTGTGGAATTCATTGCCACGGAGTGCAGTGGAGGCCGGGATGTTGGATGCCTTCAAGGCAGAGATCGACAAATTCTTGATCTCAGAAGGAATCAAGGGCTACGGGGAGAGTGCAGGGAAGTGGAGTTAAAATGCCCATCAGCCATGATTAAAATGGCAGAGTGGACTTGACGGGCCGAATGGCCTTACTTCCACTCCTATGTCTTATGGACTTATGGTCTTGTACAAGCTGAAGTCATCATCCTTGGAAAAAGACTCTCACTGTCCACCCTATCTAATTCTCTGATCATCTTGTATGTCTCGATTAAATCTCCTCTTAGCCTCCTTCTCTTCAACGAGAACCGACCCAAGTCCCTCAGCCTTTCTTCATAGGGCCTGCGCTCCAGGCCAGGCAACATCCTGGTAAATCTCCTCTGCACCTTTTCCAATGCTTCCACATCCTTCCTGTAATGAGGCGACCAGAACTGCACACAATATTCCAAGTGAGGCCGCACTAGCGTTTTGTACAGTTGCAGCATGACATCACGGCTTCGGAACTCAATCTCCCTCTACCAATAAAACCTAACACACCGTAAGCCTTCTTAACAGCACTATCAACCTGGGTGGCAACTTTCAGGGATCTATGTACATGGACACCAAGATCCCTCTGCACATCCACACTACCAAGAATCTTTCCATTGACCTGGTATTCTGCCTTCCTATTATTCCGCCCAAAGTGAAACACCTCACATTTATCCGTATTAAACTCTATTTGCCACCTTTTGGCCCAATTTTGCAGCTTATCCAAGTCTCCCTGCAACCTGCAACATTCTTCCACACTGTCCACCACTCCACCGACTTTAGTGTCATCTGCAAACTTACTAACCCATCCACTGATACCTGCGTCCAAGTCATTTATAAAAATGACAAACAGCAGTGGTCCCAAAACAGTTCCTTGAGGCACACCACCAGTGATCTGACTCCAGGCTGAATATTTTCCATTTACCACCACTCGTTGCCTTCTTACAGAAAGCCAGTTTCTAATCCAAACTGCTAAATCTCCCTCAATCCCATGCCTCCGTATTTTCTCCAATAGCCTACCATGTGGAACCTTATCAAAGGCTTTACTGAAGTCCATGTACACCACGTCAACTGCCCTTCCCTCATCCACATGCTTGGTCACCTTCTCAGAAAACTCAATGAGATTTGTGAGATACGACCTGCCCTTGACGAATCCATGTTGACTATCTCCAATCAAATTGTTGTTTGCTGGATGATTATAAATTCTATCTCTTATAATCCTTTCCAAACCTTTTCCTACAACAGACGTAAGGCCCACAGGTCTATAATTATCTGGGTCATCCCTACTGCCCTTCTTGAACAAAGGCATAACATTTACAATCCTCCAGTCCTCTGGTACTAAACCTGTAGACAATGAGGACTCAAAGATCAAGGCCAAAGGCTCCGCCACCTCCTCCTTGGCTTCCCAGACAATCCTCGGAAAAATCCCATCTGGCCCAGGGGATTTATCTACCTTCACACCTTCTAGAATTGATAACACCTCCTCCTTACTAACCTTTCAATTCTAGTTGCCCGCAACTCAATCTTCTCCTCTATAATATTCTCCTGTTCCTCAGTGAAAACAGATGAGAAATAATCATTTAGCACCTCTCCAATCTCCACAAGGTCCACACACAACTTCCCACTTTTGTCTTTGACTGGCCCTATTCCTACCCTAGTCATCCTCTTATTCCTCACATGCCGATTGAAAGCTTTAGGGTTCTCCTTTATTCTACCTGCCAATGTCTGCTCATATTCCCTCCTTGTTCTTCTTAACTCTCTCGTTAAATCCTTCTCAGCTAATCTGTAACTCTCCATCGCCTCATCCGAACCATTTCATCTCATTGTCACATAAGCCTCCCTCTTCCGCTTAACAAGAGATACAATTTCTTTAGTAAACCACAGTTCCCTTACCTTATCGTTTCCTCCCTGCCTGACAGGGACATACCTATCAAGGGCACGCAATATCTGTTCCTAAAACCAGCTCCACATTTCGATTGTCCCCATCCCTTGCATTTTTCTACCCCATTCTATGCCTCCTAAATCTTGCCTAATCGCATTATAACTGCCTTTCCCCAATCTATAACTCTTGCCTTGTGGCATGTTCCTATCCCTTTCCATCATTAAACTAAACGTAACCGAATTATGGTCACTCTCTCCAAAGTGCTCACCTACCACTAAATCAAACACCTGGCCTGGTTCATTACCAAGTACCAGATCCAGTGTGGCCTCCCCTCTTGTCGGCCCTTCGACATACTGAGTCAGGAAATCGTCCTGCACACATTGGACAAAAACTGATCTATCCAACGTACCAGAGTTATAGCATTTCTACTCAATGTTAGGGAAGTTAAAGTTTCCCATAATGACTACCCTGTTCCTTTCACTCCTGCCCAGAATCGTTTTGCCAATCCTCTCCTCCACATCCCTGAAACGTTGAGGGGGCCGATAAAAAACTCCCAGCAGTGTGACCTCTCCTCTCCTGTTCCTGACCTCAGCCCATAGGGGAGGATGAGGTATCTGATACAGAAAAGAAGAACAGAATATAATGCAATCTACCGAAAAATTGAAGACTGGACTGCAAAAGTACGTAAAAAGGAGATGTTTGGTTCAGACAAATGAGAGTCCATTAAAGACAGAGTCAGGAAAGTCTACAATGGGTCGTAGATAAATGGGCCGAGAAACTAAATGGTTGTTTCGTGTATAATACAATTATATGAGACAATTCAATACAGTACAGCAACAGGCCCTTTGGCCCACTCAGCCTGCACTGATTCCTCATCCTTATTTAGACCCACTACTTACAGGCAGCACAGTGGCTCTGTGGTTAGCACTGCTGCCTCCCAGCACCAGGGACCCAGTTTCGATTCCAGCCTCAGTGTGTGGAGTTTGCATGTCTCCCTGACTTTCCTTCCAAATGTGCAGGATAGGTGGTTTGGCCATGCTAAATTACCCATAGTGCCCGGGGAGGTGGGTTAAACATGAGCAATCAGGGTAGGATAATGGATCTGAGTAGCATGCTCTTCAGAGGGGCAGTGTAGACTTGTTGGGCCAAATAGTCTGTTTCTACACTGTAGGGATTCTCTGATTTGTTGCCAAAAGTGGTTTTTATCCCTCTGTTCACATCCCATTCATGTGTCTATCAAGATACACCTTTATATTACTAATGCGTGTCTTTGTTTTTGTAAAGGCAGATACAAGAAATCTGCCTGACTTAGAGATCTAAGTGATCAAGGAGAATATATGAATTGAAGGAGGTTAGTATTGGTAAGGAGGTTATACTGGAGAAATTAATGGAGCTGAATGTTAATAACTCTTCCTCAGATCTCAGAGCTCTTCAAAAGAATTCATATTGAATTCAGAACACGAATTCTGTTTCTCTCATCATGGAGGCTGCCAGTCGTGCGAAGTCTTTCCAGCATTTTGCCTTGTTATCGGTAAATAATCTTGAGCTGTCCAGTGATGTCTAGATCCCGTGAAATCATACTTTATCATTGCCTGAGATAACAAGGTGTGGAGCTGGATGAACACAGCAGGCCAAGCAGCATCAGAGGATCTCTAATATCTCTCTCTTTTTCCTGGACCTCTCTGTCTCCATCTCCGGCAACCAGCAAGAAACTGATATCCATTTCAAGCCCACTGACTCCCACAGCTACCTAGAATACACCTCCTCCCACCCACCTTCCTGCAAAAATGCCATCCCATATTCTCAATTCCTTCTGCACCTGCTCTCAGGATGAGGCGTTCCACTACCGTACATCTCAGATGTCCTCATTTTCAAGGACCGCAACTTCACCCCCCTCAGTGGTCGAGAACGCCCTTGACCGTGTCTCTCGCATTTCCCACAACTCATCATTCACACCCCGTCCCCGCAATAACAACCAAAACAGAATCCACCTCGTCCTCACGTAACACACCACCAACCTGCGGATCCAATGCATGATCCTCCGACACTTTCGCCATCTGCAATCCGCCCTCACCACCAAAGATATTTTTCCCTCCTTTTATCACTGACATGTAGGAGGTTGAAAGGTTTCTTTAAAGATGTTTGGAAAATCATGAGGGGTATAGATGGGATTAATAGTAGGTGTCTTTTCACTAGGATGGGGAATTTCAAGACTATGGGGTACGCTTTGAAGGTGAGAGGAGTGACTTTTAAAAAGACATGAGCAGCGAACATTTTAGACAGAGATGTTTTTCGACAGCGAATATTTTAGACCTTGTTAACATGTGAAATGAACTTCCTGAGGAAGTGGTGGATGAGGGCAGTTTCTCCTCCTTAACTCTCCACTTACACTCACCTTCACTAGTTCCATCCCCGCCTGTTTGATACCAATCTGTCTCCTCTCCACCTATCTTCTCCTCTATCCATCTTCCATCCACCTCCTCCTCTCTCCTTATTTATTTCAGAACCCTCTCCCCCTCCTCCTTTAATGATGAAGGGTCTAGGCCTGAAACGTCAGCCTTCCTGCTCCTCTGATGCTGCTTGGCCTGCTGTGTTCATCCAGCTCAACACCTTGTTACTTCAGATTCTCCAGCATCTGCAGTTCCTACTATCTCTAATACTATTGTCTGCATGTTGCGGTACATAGAGGCTGAAAACCTCTTGTAGCCACTGATAGTTCCTTTTGTACAACTTTCCACAAGTTTGAGAATAAGCCAGTTTTGTGAAAACTAATGTTCTCGACTGGAGAATTACACCATATCTGGAGATGCCACACTATTGACATCGAACAGAGGGTTGCTCCAAGATATGTGAGGAACTTATAGGCAGAAAATTTTGGGTTACTGCCACTTAACTGCATAAACTGGAATGCATGCATTTTTTCCAGCTCCACTGCCTGTCAGATGAGCCAGTGTTAAAACACTGACAAAAGCAAAATAAGCCGACTTGTGCATCAGCTGCATTAAGACAAGGCTGTTGCCAGTGGAAACGTTCTGTATTTAGAAAACGGCACAGCAAAGTAGCAGCCACTTTGATCCCAGAGGAGATTCTCTGAACAGTGGGGTCAGTTAATGATACAGCTGTCAGAGGCCTGAGCAATTTGACATTTCCAGACTTCAAGCCAGCCACTCTCCCTGCTCATCAACAGCCTCTGAAGTTGTCACTACAGTTGAAAGAATGTTTTGAAACATACATCATGCGGCTCTTATTTGTATACTTTAACAGTTTCCAGGAGGGAGGGAGAGAAGAAGCGCAAGAAAATAACTAAACAAAACTCATCAAATGAATTCTGATTACACGATTTTTTTATTGCTGTAATAGTCTAATAGATTAAATTGCAATCATGTTTGTTGCGACAGCGTTCTGATTTACTGTCAACTGGGGTGCTGGTTGTCCTAGGTGTTTACAACGTGTCTCATCAAGACACAAATAAACTAACCCAAAATAATCAAACCATACATCAAACTGTGTGTGTGTGTGTGTGTGTGTGTGTGTGTGTGTGTGTGTGTGTGTGTGTGTGTGTGTGTGTGTGTTTCATAGTGAAATAAGGTTCCAGAGACAATCTGTTGAGTGTTTGTGGAGTTTCAATACAGATTGGTAACTGCTATAAAGAGTCACCTCACAATGTTAATCAGCAGCTCCTGTACACAGCCACCCACCCGTACTGTCTTCAGGAGTTGCTCAGGAGTTGCTGGAAACGAGGTTGTTCACTAACATGCCCAGCCTTCATTCCGTACTGGAGGACAGGTATAGGTACCGGACCACACAGCTCAGATCAACGAACTCATCACAGAAGAAAGGTAGCCTCCCCTGCAATTAAGACCACACTACATCGTGTGCTATATTCGGCTGAACACTATCTCATATTTTAATCTCAGGCCCCAGTGAATTAGTTGAAACATGACAGAACTCAAATTGCTGCCGTCGTATTAAACGATTGAGCGACTGCTTGGAGAATTGTAATACCAGTGATTCTGCTGCTTGAAGAATTGAAACATTAGTAATTAGATTGCTGAGACCACCAGTATAAAGCAGAATTCTTTTCAAGTTAAAAGAACACAAGTGATACACTTACATATCGCTGAGGGTCCAAGCTATTTACAATTATTTCAAAAGACAGAACAATAAAATTATCAGATGTTTCCATTAGCACAGCAGAAAGCTCTTGCTGTTCAATTGCTCTTAAAAATACAACAGAGGATATTACTGACACACAATTCTTATTACTTCTGATAGCTTAGGTTGATAGACAGCCCTGCACAAGAGGGAAGTCTTGTTTGGATTCTGACATGAGGAACTAAGGAGAAAGAAATTAAAGCATCAAGTGCTGGAAATACTCAGCAGAGAGAAGAATCATATTGAGCTTGAAACATTAACTCTGTTTGCCTTACCTATGGTAACCAACTGACCTGCTGAGTTTCTGCAAATACTCAGCACCTGCAGTATTTTCCTTTCATGTAACTGAGACAGTGCAAGTTGGGCTTATCTGTGACTGACTGGAAACCTGACAGTCCCTTTCCAATATTAATATGAAATCCTACTTAGTTCTAATGCTGGATGCAACTGTACTGGGCCACATCCAAATAACATTGTCAAGGAGGCTAAATACATATGCGTGATGGGATACTGAAGCTTATAAATATTGCACAGTTTTCCTGCAGTTTACCATAACCAGAAACATAATGCTATTGGAGAGTGCTCAAAGAGATGAGCTTTAGTGTTCACTTACTTTGCTGACAACTGGTATAAACCTCTGAAGTGTTAAAGGTTATGGCCAATGTCGCTGCGGGACTTCTTTCAATGATTCATGGTACAGAAACAAATAATAACATTACCAATAGGCAAACTACTAGAAAAGAGAGAGAGAGAGAGACAGAGGGCATTTTTCTTTCAAAGTGAGTTATTACAATCACTTCTTGGAAGGGTTGTGAGTGTAGATTGAATAGTAACTTTCGAAAGGGAATGGAATAAATATATAGAAAGGATAAAGGTTAAGGAAATTCTGGAAAATGGGGTGAACTGTCTTTGCAAAGAGCCAGCACAGACAAGCTGGGCCAAATGGCCACTTTTTGAGCTGGATGAGAGTTATCAAACATCCTGCTTATTGATAAATTAGAGAGAAAAGTATACAGTTTAGGTGAATTCTTTGGAAGCATTGGGCTGAGCATTAAACTGATTGCCTGTCAACCAGGAATAGAGGAAGAAAAGCAGAAATTGCTGCAGGAACTCAGCAGATTTGGCACCATATGTGGAGAGAAAGCAGACTTAACATTTTGGGTCCAGTGACCCTTCTTCAAAACTTGTTCTCAACCACAATTCTAAAGAAGGGGTCACTGGGTTTGAAACGTTAACTCTGCTTTCCCTCCATAGATGCTGGCAGACATGTTGAGTTCCTCCAGGAATTTTTGCTTTTGTTTTAGATTTCCACTATCTGCATTTCTTTGTTTTATTATAGGAAAAGGGAAAATTGGATTTAAATGCATGATATAGCATGGCCTAGCTAACTAATACTTCCAGAATAAAATCAGGCTAATCAACCCAACAAGTTCACACCAATGTTTGTCCTCCTGACTTCTCCTTCATCAAAGTCCATCAGCTTCTCATTTTGCCTTCATGTGTTGTTTTCTCACTTCCCCTAAATGTCTCTCTTCTGCTCCTGACCTCAACCGTATCTGTGGCCACCAGTTTCACACGCTAGCAACTTGCCAGGTGTAAAAATATTTCTTCGGAATTCCCCTGTTAGATTCAGGTGTGACAACCTTAAATTTAAGGTCCCTGGTTATGGTCTCCTCTGCAAGGTGCAATACCTGGATTTCTACTCTAACCGATTCTTTCACAAATCTTAAAAGATCTCTATCAGGGGTCTCCTCAGCCTGTTTAACCTTTCCTGATAGGTACAACCAAAGTGTTTCAGCTAAATTCTTCCAAGAATTTGTTAGCAGCTTCATTCAACATGAAGTACTATTGCCTTACCTCTCCCAAACGCTCGCTGAGATCATTCTTCCTGCCTACCGCTGAGGGAACACGCGGATGCTTCAGCTTCACTGGGGACCTATCTGCCATGCCTTCAGGCCAGCTGTGAAACGAAAACTCATCTTTTTGTTGATCTGAAAACAGACCTCAGCTCTGCTGACGCTTTCTGAACTCTTCGTGAACCAGCACTGTTGCAGAACACATTTTGCCAACTGTTCCTTTTGTTCAGGTGCCACAACTCTGTGGGGTGCTCAAAATGTTTCTGCTGATTGTTACAATGACGCCCATGATTACTTAATGGTGTGGTACTGTACATACTAATAATAACATGACAGTTTTCTGCACTCACATTTAGAATGGCAGCTGATTGTTAAGGGCCAGGGCATGATTTCCTCTGATGCGCAATGAGCACATGCCTCTTGGCTGTGCGCACTAGTGTTAATATGGGTTGTATTGAGGCATTTGACGCACTTTACCACTTTTTGGTCTCGGGAATATATCAGGTGAGGGATTTTGTTGGCTATTTCTGGATGCTGTTACGATCTGATAACTGAAATATTACTGTCATTTTGAAGAGGGAAACTAAGCAATTATGTCCTGAAAGAGCTGAGTGCTGCTTTTAGCATCATTTGTTGATATGTCTTTGCTGGGAAGCACCTTAATGATGGTTTATGCCCTCATGAATAATGTTTTTTTTTACGGGATGTCTGACTGTTGCTTTATCGGAAAATGCAGCAGCCAAATTTGCATCCAGTCATCCCGGTTACAGGGATGACCACTGTTTCTGTTTTGATGGTACTGGCTGAGGAGCAAATGTTGGCCAGGATTGTAAGAAACCTGAAACTGCTGGCAAAACTTTGATTTAAACATCACCTGTCACAATGCAACATGGTTGATGGCTGAGATTTTCCCATTTATTTGTCCAAGTGTGGGGATGAGCATGTCCCCACAGCTAAGATAACTCACTAAATGACCTCGGATCACAAGAGCTTCTTGCTCTATCTTGTTGGGTTTCCAGAAGCATTGGGTTTCAATGGTCACTGTTCAAGGCCTATTCTAGAATTTACCCAAAAGTGAGAAGGTAAGCTTTTTCTTTTCCTTGTAGGGTAGGGGCTGCAATTGGGGACAGTTAGAGCCAAGGGCATCTGGGAAACTTTCTGACACCACTCCCTTGCCTGCCTTATTGCATCCTACCTCCCAGAAAGGGGCAGCTGCATGTCCATCCCAATGAAAACCCACAGGCAGGTCACCCTGGTTTCTCAATCAGGAATCTAACCACATTTCCCACCCACCAGTGATATAATTGATTGGTGAAATAGCAATTAAAGTCTTAAATGTCTAATAACTAAAGAAGTTAAATTTAAAGGCCTTAATTGCTGGCAAGTCAAGATGGACCCCCTCGTCTGGTATTTAATTGCAGAGACGGTAAAAAGGAACACAATTTTCTTTGAGGCAAAATCACCCAATAATTTCCCTTTCTTGACACCTCTCCCACCTCCCCAGGGACGAGAATATTCTGCCCAAAGCATTCTGCCATCTATGTAAGCATTGGACAGTGAAAAAGTGTCCTTCAAAAAGATCTATCCTCAGTATCAGGGGAAAACTACATCATAGTGGATATTGTTATGATCCGAGCTGATGTTATTATTGGGACAAGTCAGATTCTAGCTTGAAACTGGCTTGGTGGATCACACTTCTGATTTCATTTTGGATTTAAGAAAGTGGTCTTCTGCCCTGTACGTAAGCGCACAATGCTGCAGAATTTGCTTTAACAACAAACAGAAGTTTATTAACACAAGAAATGGAGATCAAATGGAATAAATCAAATTACTTATTACACAGGTTCAAATATTTTTAATGGAGTAACAATTGAATCCCATTAATCCCAAAACACTCCTCTATAAATTGAAAGCAAAAAAAATACAATTTTTGTACTGTATCTAAAATATACTCTGGTACAGTCTGCCAAAACACACCTTGTAAAGTATAAAAAAGCATCAAAAAACTCATACAGTACTTACACCCTAGTTCCTGTCTCGACCATCTCTACAGAGTTATAGATAGCTTCTTCCTGATGCTATTCAAATACCTGACCATAAATGTTGTCAGCTTCAAGTAATCTCTTTGGGGTTTTATCCCATTGTTTATAGTCTTGGGCAAACATTAACTCTACTCTCAGGTAATCTGGTTTTACTACATCTTTCCATTCACCAGAGCACTGGTGTAGATTAGATTAAATTCCCTACAGTGTGGAAACTGGTTCTTCGGCCCAACAAGTCCACACTGCCCCTTGAAACATCCCACCCAGGCCCAGGCCCATACCCCTATAACCCACACACCCCTGAACACTACTGGCAATTTAGCATGGCCAATCCACCTAGCCTGCACATCTTTGGACTTTGGGAGGAAACCGGAGCACCCGAAGGAAACTCATGCAGGCACGGGGAGAATGTGCAAACTCCACACAGAGACTCGCCCAAGGCTGGAATTGAACCTGGGTCCCTGGTGCTGTGAGGCTGCAGTGCTAAACACTGACCCACCATGCCACCCTGTCTACACAAGCTTCATCAAAGGATTTCAAAAGGTTGCTTAAAATTTGAAAACAAAATTCTCTCTCTCTAAGCTGTGGGTTTTTCCCTGAAGATAAAGAACAACCTCTCCTGACCTTCTAAACTGGACGTTGTTTATCTTGTTCAATGGCAAAACTCTATTAATGTACACAACGGCCCATTAATTCTAAAGTTAGGTCTCAGAAACTGCTTCAAAATAAATCACCATGGCTACAGAAATACAAGTATTAACTTCAGACTCACATAGAACATAGAACAAAGAACATAGAACAGTACAGCACAGTACAGGCCCTTCGGCCCACGATGTTGTGCCGACCTATTATCCTACTAAGATCAAGCTTCCCTGTGTACCCTATATGAAACTGACATGTTCTGAGCTCAAAAGTGAAAATGCCAAACTTACAACAAATTACATTAAAAAATGTATCAATAGTACAGTCTACATCACAAGAGACAACAAAGCTTCAGCTGATTAAAAAGTATACAGAAGGCAATGGTCAAGAAACCCCACAGTAGGAAGCTATACAGTATGTGCAAATGGTAGAATTTGATTTGTACAATTCAATCATTTCTTTCTTGATCCACAGAGCTATTGAAGATGAACAGTAATTTCTAAAATCTTAAATAAATCAGGAGTGCATAAATACACAAACCACCGATGTTCTTCACAGGGGGCCAAAGTAAGAGAAAGTCACTGTAATAATGATGATGTTATTTATGCCTATGAGGTAGCTGCATACTAATTTCTTTCTTTTTTGTTCACTACATTAGTAGTTAAAAAACAAATTTACTGAAAGTAAATGGCACAGCATGCTTCGCTACTCAAAAGAACAAGAACTGATATTATTTCTGTTCCAAGAATTTGATGGAGAGGTTGCAGCATTCAAATGAAACACAAGCATCCAGTGAGCTTTGCAGTATGATTGGCATCTTTCTATTTTCACATCTTTATGACCTCCCAGAGCACTTCACTACCAACAAAGTGATAAGTAGCGTTGTGTTATTTCAAGCACGACAGGAGGCAGGGATTGTTAAATCACTGAGGAGAGAAACAGAAGAATATTTCAGCCTATTGTTGGCCATCTTTAAACAATAATTATTTCTCTCCACAGATCCTTCCTGATCTGCTGATTTTTTCGAGCTTTTTCTCAGTCTTATTCGAGGACTCCAAAATCTACAATATCCTACTTTTGTAACAATTTTATCACCGAGCCATACTGACACTCGGGCAGTACGTCCCTGAACATTTATTATTCTCTGATCAGTGTTTGGAAATTTCTCACCCAGATTTTTAAATTGGTTCATCACGGTGAAGCTTTCAAGCTGGAATAGCTGGGCCTGAGAGATTCATGAAAGCTCAGCAACAGAAATACTCAACCAAGAAGTAAGCATGTGTATTCAGTAACCGCGGCAGGGAGGATTCCTTGGAAAAGCTCTTAGTCTGGCACTACCACATCAGGAAGGCAGGGTGGTAAAGAATATATTTGGTACACTTGTCCTTTATTGATCACAGTTTGGAAAATTATGTTCCAGCTGAACAGGACCTTGGTTAGGCCAATTTTTGAATACTGTGTTCAATTCTGGTCTCCCTGCTATAGAAAGGATGTGGTGAAACTTGAAAAAAGTTCTGAAAAGATTTACAAGGATCTTTCAAGGGTTGGCGGGTTTGGGCTTTAGGGAGAGGATGAATAGGCTGGGGCTATTTTCCCTGGAGCACTGAAAGCTGAGCTGTGACCTTATAGAAATTTATAAGATCATGAGGGGCATGGATAGAGTGAATAGCCCTGGATAGGGTGAATAGCCAAGATCTTTTTCTCAGGGAAAGTGTGTCCAAAACCAGAGGGTATTGGTTTAAGGTGAGAAGTGAATGATTTAAAAGGGATCTAAGGGGCAGCTTTTTCACGTTATAATGGTGTGTGCATAGAATGAGCTGCCAGCTGAGGTGGTGAAGATGGATAAAATTACAACATTTAAAAGCCATCTGGATAGGTACATGAATAGGAAGGGTTTAGAGGGATATAGGCCAAATGCTGGCATATGGGACTAGAAATTTAGGATATCTGGTCAGCATGGATGGGGTTGAAATGAAATCTCTTTACATCTGTACATTTCAGTGTTGTACATCTCCATGACTGTGTGACATCACTTCTTGCAACAGTACACGCAAAGCAGCTCTTGAGCAACTGAGCCTATTGAGTAAAGTGAAGGTAATGTCACCATAGGCTGGCCAGACCGTCGGCTGCTTTCTCATCAGAGAGAAATGCTGGTTTAACCTAAAGGTCACTGTGCAAGGGGAGAGCTTGTGAAGGAGAGTGCTTCATGGTACCCTCAGTCAGTGCAGGATTTAAACTCACACTATTGGTATCATGCTGCATCGCAAACTCGCCACCCAGCCAAGTGAGCTAGTCACCCTTCAACAGACATACTCAAAACGTCATCATCATTTCACAGAATATGCTTTTTGGATATAAAAGTCTTAGTCTTCACCTAAACTGGAGCTTGACACACTGATGGAAACATGCCGCTGTTTGTAATGAAACAGCTCAGCATTACCTCAGGCACGGAAGTGCTTCTGACTGTAAGAAAGGCATTCACAAAGACTTGTAATAAGCTGCTACAGAACTGATCAGTGCTACATTACTCATGCCTAATTCTTACATTACGGGAGTGAACATAAACATTGCTTCATCAGGTATAAAAACCTTGTTGAAGGCAAAAGCCCATGATATGACTGATCAGTGTTGTGTCCAGTTAACACTGCAGTTCAGTTCTACTTTCCAAAGTGAGATGGTTATGACAGTAATTACTGAAAACTAACAATGCGTCATTGCTTTTGTTCGCTCATCCACACACACTTTAATAAATCGCGTTGGCAGATCATAGCCGAAGCCACTGTCTAATGGAGTGTTTATAATTTGCACTCTGAAGGCGAGGCACATTATGCAGCAGCTGGATCACATAACACAGCTACTCATCTGAATGGATCTTCCATTGAATCCTTTGGACTAAATGACTTAAGGAAGATATGCAGTTTAGAGAACATGCCATGGATCCTAGGGGACACTGAGACCAAGACGTCTTGGCAGTAAAACTCACTAAAAATAGTCACTGATAAAACTTTTCACTGTACTTAGGATCATGTGACAGCAATAAATCAAGTCAGATTTCGGTAAGATGGCGGCGGAGTAGAACACACTAGATGAAGCTCATCCGTTCCTCAAGATTTTTCTTTTATTTTTCCCTGTTTTCTTCCCTTCTCTCAGCTTCAAACACATGGCCATAGCCTCTGAATCTCAGCCTCCAAAGTGGAGTCAGTGGTCCGAAGAGGGAACCCCAGCGACCAGTGGCCCAGCGTGGAGCACGCTGGTAGCCAGGATTCAGGCCACTTGGAGGCCCCCCTGCATTGGTCTGCTGTGGACAGCATTTGGAGATAGACTGTGATGTTTGTCTTTTTAATTCACTTCTCGTTTTTCTGAGGTGTGGCTGCACTGTGTACAGCCGTAATGTAACCTTTCTTCTTTATTTCTCTGTTCTGTAACGAAGGAGAGTACCTTGGGACTCTGTACCTAAGAAGGCACTGTTTGTTGGTGACTGTTACACCGAAACTAATCTGCAACTGAGGAAACTGTATACAGATACCTTTGTACCTAAGCGGAGCTGTAATTGGTGACTTATAATCTTTTCACTGTACTCATTCGAGCACATGTAACAAGAAAGTTAATTAAATTCAATTCACGCTGGGAATGATGTAGTTATCTGCTCAGAAGATTAGATTGGTACAGATTATGGTGAGATGTCAGCTCAGTAGGTAAATCACATGACTGAATGCAAGTGCAGTCCCAACACCAGCCACACTAGTTTCCAACACTGTCGAGGTGCGAGTATTGGACTGGGGTGGACAAAGTCAGAAGTCGTGCAACTCCAGGTTATGGTCCAACAGGTTTACTTGAAATCACAAGCTTTTGAAGTGCTGCTCCTTTATCGGATGAAGTCACTCCACCTGACAAAGGAGCAGCACTTCGAAAGCTTGTGGCTTCAAATAAACCTCATGGATTATTACCTAGTGTTGTGTGACTTCTGACCTAGTTTCCAACAAATGTGCCAACAAAATCACTCCTAAAAATAATACTTTCCCAACTAAAGAATTAAGTCAACCTTTTTGGTAAAAGTGCACTGATGGATATTGTGGATTATAACATTGACAATGAATGCTCATACATTTGAGGATTTGGCACATTCCTGAGATCACAAGAGTTGGCATGCCGGAAGATATGATTATACATTATTGTTAGTGATCCTCTCACTTCCTCTTCTCTTCTGAATACGTTAGGGCTTATTTGAACTTGGTCAGGAGCACTGTGATGGGATATTCAGCATGATTTCATTCAATGGTGGAACAAGGTGCAAGGGTCGGATGGTCTGCTCTTCCTCCTTGATTTTAAATGTGCATATTCAATATTGTCTTACTTACAGTAAACCAACTAAGATCCTGCATGCCTGCTCGTGGATCAGATGCCTTGGATGTGGTGTAAGTTTGACTGTTCTTTTCTGTGCACCATCCAATGACTGGCCACTTTTTCTCATGGCACACAGTTAGAAATACACACAGGTTAGTCCATATCATTCCCTTCTAGAGACTCAATTTATGAGGACACTCCAACCACAGTTTGGCCCTCCGATGTGGACTAATACTGTACTCTAGTGGATTGCTGTAATTTGGCAAATATTGTCCCTCTTCAACTTTCTCTACTTTGTGATGTGATCGGAGTCTCACTAAACTTTCTATGAGAAAGTTCACAGGCAACAATATGTGTGGTGATAGAAGGGGTATGGAAATGTTTGTTGCAATAATAGCACTTTCACACATTGCAGATTGGTTAACTTGCTAAACTGTGTCTTCAAGACATCATCTCACACTATATATAAGTAACTGACGTACACTAGATGATATCATTCCAAATACTATCTCCGACAACATATGCTATTTCTTCGACTCATCAACTGAAAGTATCTCCCGGGGATCGTTGCAATAAGTTTCAATACAAATACACAGCATGTAGAATTCTGACAAATGCATCAAGAAAATAATGTTTACAAAGCCCTGTATCGATTACATCAACTGTGCTAAAGGAAAGTTTTGATGAACCAATTGCATGTAGAGTCACTTGCAATAACGTGGCCAAGGCCATGCTAATGTGAATGAGTGAATGATTTAAGAAAACCTGGAAGGGCCCAGGTTTAAATTCCAGCCTCAAGCACGAGACTTGTTCTGACCTGGGCAAGTCAGTCAGGCCTGTAGGAAATGCTGGGGAATATGCGAGGGGTTGAGCTGCAGTGGCTTCTGTGGTCAAATAGTTTTCCACCATTAACAATGTTCACATATAATGGTTGACCACTTGGTTTAGGCTCATTGGAAGGATCATTGTTAATGTTAGTCTGTGCATTCAGGAAATGATTTTGGAATTGTGAGGTTGGAGATGGGGGATATTTTGCAAATGTTTTGGGGGTGCAGGTTGTAAAAGAAATGACTCCCTGAATTCTCTTTCATTTGTCCTTCAATTCTTGAAATAAAATCCTTCAGGGAAGACTCCTTACTGCAAACAGGAGAACAAAACTTGCATCTAGCTGCATGCAGACATTTTCCCAACCTTTTATATCGAGGGCTAATTTCTTTCACAAATTAATACTCCTGACACAGGAAACATTAAGATAGCAGGCTTGGAGTATCTCACTGGGATTTCCATGCAGTTATTAAAATGGAAAACCAGACAGGATGTGTTGACCTCAGCAGATTCCAGCAGTCACTCTTTTGGCAAAGCTGAGGCTGGCCCTATTAATTTGTGAACCTGTGCCCATGTAAATAGGCTAATTGGAATAAATCAACCATTTAACATAGCCACCTGGCATAACTTCTAATGCTGCTTCAAAAATATTTAGCGCTATACATTTGAGTTAACTCCAACAGAAATATGGAAAAAAAATCTAAACATGGAACTGTTCAGAAGGGGTTTCAATGTACAAAAATGAAAGTAATGAAACTCTGATGCTGGAAATCTGAAACAAGAACAGAGCATGTGGGAAATATTCTTGCAGCATCTTCAGAGCAAAGGTCCACACCCAAATTGTTATCTCCTCTGTTCATCTTTGCCTGATCAGCTCAGTGCATCCAGCATTGTCAGTTTTTGACTTTGGCACTTATGTGAGTTGGGGAATGAAATAAATACAACCTGTGGTCACAGTTAATGAAGTAAGTTCATGCTCAGCTAAAAGCGATCGGTTGTCTTCCTGTCTGTAGGTCATGGCAGTGAAGCCTTCACCGAATTTTAACTTAGGGCCAGAATTTATTCAAAACAGAGCCAGGAGCCAAAATCCTAAGGAATGACTTGCTTGAACATTTCTTACATTGGAAACGTTAGTAAAACTTGAGTGCAAATATTTTCAACTATGTTACACTAACTCCAGTTGTAGTGCTTCTAAGTCATCCTGGGCAGTGGGTGTCCTGCTGACTGAGGACACAATCCACCTCCTAGCCCTGCAGCTGACATTCAACCAACCCAGTGATGTGGTGTACCCTACTAGGTGGCCATGAATTCTCCAATCATGCTCTTCTTCAGTAATGCAATGGCATGACCAGGCTTTTGGTGGGACTCCTTTTTTAAAATCTCATTAAATGTCATTGGCAGACGTCACAGTGAATTCTGAAGGCTAAGCACCCTGCCTCCTCAGGAACAGGTGAATTTGATTTCAGTAGCATTTTCTGAAGATTGCTGAGAAAAACTCATTTGAATGCAAACTGGGAGGGAGAAAGAACTACCGATGCTGGAGTCAGAGATAACACAGCAAGGAGCTGGAGGAACACAGCATGCCAGGTAGCATCAAAGGAGCAGGACAGTTGACGTTTCAGGTTGGGACCATTTTTCATTTTTTTTCCTTTTTTTCTTTTTTTCTCTTTTTTTTTCTTTTTCTGAAGCAGGGTGCCGACTCGAAACATCAGCTTTCCTGCTCCTTTGTTGCTGATTGGCCTGCTGTATTCCTCCAGCTCCACACTGGGTTATCCATGAATTCAAATTTTTATAACTAAATGTGCTGTGTTTTGTTTTCCCAATTGAATTTGTTTCTATGTTTAAATCTCTGCTGTGCTGATTGCCTTGCTTTTCAAATTTAATAAAATATTTTTTGTCTGGTGATGGAAGAGGCCAGTGCTTGGGAGATGAGTGACATAAGAGATACTTTTTGTGTTTGCTTTTAACACAGGGAGATCTGTTCACAAAACCACTACATCTAGATTGGCTCAGAAATGAAATATTAAATGGATTGATAAGGTTTGACCATCGAACAATTGTACACATTCTCATCCTTTAACATATAATCCCCATGTATTTAATTTCGAATTCACACTTTTGGAAGCAATGCTTCCCATCCCTCAGATTATGTATGCAGATGAATATGACCTTAGACTCAAATTAGTCAATTAGAAGTAAGGTCAGCTTGTAAAAAAAATCATGTGCTTAGAGATCTATGTGTTTAAAATTTTTCTGATTTTATCTTCCAAGCTTTTCTAAGTGCACAGTAAAATTTTCGCTAAAGCAAGCCCAGCCTCCTGGAGGGATATGCCTGTCATCCACTATAGGCTGTAAACTTATGCATTTTTCTTCTACAAGAGATTAGCAAGTACAGCCTCAGGTTGGATGTGCTCTGGTCTTATCAGCTGCCCTGGCCTAATTCAATCACAGTGAGCTCTGGCTGCTCACACGTATTTTATTGAGTGTCATTCACGGGGCAAGCAAAGCTCTTTCATGACATTTGCGCTCAAATGTCAGAGACATTGGTCCTAGATCATTGTCAATCAAAAAAAGGTTGTCAAGTTCCTTAAATAAGACTGTGACATCTTTGGCCTCTTCAACTCTGCATAGTTGACAGCAGGTTTATGGCGATCTTTCATGCCAAAGTACTCCTTTGTAGGTTGTGATAATATTGCAGAAAATATGCCATAATGCCACAAGGTCCCTTGACTCTATAATCATAACAAATGGGCCAAACAGACCCCTCACTCATCTCTGACAGCAGTGGCCTTTATTCCTCAGCACTCTCTCACTTCTTGGCTCTTTGGGAAGTTGTGTGGAGTCCTGCACTGTGTCAAGAGGTTTTCCACACAATGCTGCTACACACTAGTCAAAGTTCAAAGTTTGAAATGAGGGGACACAATAAATACCAACATTGCCAATTCAGGGAAGGGAGATGACTCCACGACTGTGAAACTACATATCTTGTTAAATGGATTGCAAAATAACTTGCAGCTTAATATAGTGCCTTCAAACAAGATGTGCAGTCCTCGCACTGTATGTGCACAAACATTTGACACACTGGTTACAAATTTGACATAACAGAATAGTCTCTAATGTATATATCATACACCCTGCCGACTGGCCTGCCTAGCTTTTGAAAAATGATATGTCACTTAGGGAAGTATTTTCTCTATCCTGTCATGGTGCATAAACAGAGCCCACCTGGAACTACCAGACCTAACCCTTTGGAAATCAACCCCATTGTCTAGGTTGGGGACGCAGATCCAGTTCCTTGTAGCACCAGCTGCATGCGCAATTTCACCCATGTTAAGATGTGGACATGCATTACCATAATTGTAAGTTGCACAAATGGCCTAAAATTCAACTCATCACTGACTGGAGCCTTTTTCTTTCTAGCTTGTTCCACAGATTCTGTCTGAGCTCATATTATAAAGGCTCTGCATCACGGTTCAGCAAAAGGGTCAGCCAGGATACCGATATACGATAACAAAATAATGGGCTGAGCAGGAAAGGCATGCCTTAATCTACCATCTGTTTCTTTACTGTGAGTCTGGAACTAATAGGACGGTATCCCATAGCTGGACAGGAATTCACCCAGTCTGAAGAAAAACTGCCACTTCTTTCGTATTTCACAATTCTGTTATACTTTTGCCCAAAAACAAGTTGCCTTATTTTCTTACGTTCTTTTGGCACCTTTCTGTTTAAGCGATACCTTTTGAATTTGAATCCTGTGCCTGACAAAGGTATATTTAGCTTCCGATTTTTCTTTTCTCACAAAGAAAAGTGAATTGGTTGCTATTAAGCAGCTATTAAACCCCACTAAATGTAAGCACAAGTTTTTCAGTCAAGATCCAACTCTTGCTACTTTCAACGCCTTTCCCGTAATTGAGACCGAAACTCCAGACAAGGCCCCAGATGCAGTCTAATTAACTGCAGTATTACTTCCAAAAGCTCACATCAGGGGGGAGTTGGACGAGAGATATTATCACTGGGCGGTTAATCCAGAGACCTACAGAACGTTCCGGGGACCCAGGTTTGAATCCCGCCACAGCATCTAGAGGAATTTGCATTCAATTAAATGTCTGGAATTGAGAATGACCATGAATTGATTTTCAGGAAAAACCCACCTGGTTTGCTGATGCCCTTTAGGGAAGGAAACTGCCACTCGAACCTGGTCCTGCCTACATGTGACTCCAGACCCATAGCAATGTGGTTGAGTCTTAACAGCCCTCTAGATAATCATGGATGGGCAACAATTGCTGACCGAGCCAGCAACACCCTCATCGCATGAAAGATTCAAGGTAAAATAAAGTCATGTTCTAATTGACACATTTGAAATTTTTATTTGTTTTCTCACCCACATGTGAGCAGTGATGTCATAGTTTTAATGAATACTGGGCAAAACATCCAAATCTCTTTCCCAACTTGTTCCTTCAAGCAGTCTGCCATTTAATAAATGACACACATACGAACTTCCGTGCTTCACCTTATTGGGAAACATAAGGTAACTTGTTGTCCCCAGTGCTGATTACCATACAGTCACCTTCGCTGCGAAGTATCTAATGAAGGATTCACTTTTATACCGGTGCTCCATTGAGTGAAGAATCTACAAGCAGTTTTGTTAATCAATGGGGCTTATTCTATGGCCCTGTTTCAGTTTGTAGCCCACTATTGCCTGGACTGTAGCCCTCATATAGATATATTTCTCTGGAGCTTCACTCAACCTTGCTTTGGAGAAGTTGGTTTTCAACATCAGCGCATTAAGTAGAAGGCAGCAATCGGTTTCTTTCTGCTCATTTGGGATGATGCAATGGTTTCATTTACCCCTGAAATATTGGACTGCCCAAACTGGGGGGCAATGTTCAAGTGTGTTTTGGTCATTTCTCTAAATCTACAGAAAACAAGTTGTACAAAAACCCTCCATGGACAAATAAGTTCTCCATCCTTAGTAACTTGTTGGACATGAGGAAAGCAGAATGACCTCCAGGATTTATGAGCTGATAGTTACTGTAACCTTAAAAGAAAGTCCTCATTGCGTGAAACATTTGATGATATATAATTAGTGGCATATCAGCATCAAAGTGAGTCCTCTATTGTTTATATTACAGCAAGAGTCGCTTTATGGCAACTGGCCACGGGGATACGAGGTTGATCTCGTTTCTCAGGCAAGCGATCCATTGAAGTATGTAGTAAAACCCATTCCTATACTGCTGTTTGTTAAGCCTTTTATCAAATTAAAGAAGATTCCTCATGGTCTGCTGTCTTGACCAGCCCTCCTTCAGTTGTCTATGTCAAATCTTCAGCTTCTCATACGCTGTCATTCTATGAAATGCTTTTGGGATGTTGTTAAGGCTAACAGTACTGTATAAATGGAAGATGTGGTTGTAAGCAGACTGGAGTCAGCTGTTCCTTTCAGTTTACTTAATATTTGACAGAATCCCAAACCCACTGGAGTAAATGTCCTATCCAGTTGTAAATGGGTTGACCACCTACATGGCCCACTGGCAGTCTCCTTATTGCCAATGAAGGAGGCCAAAACTATTCCAGATTTATTAAACTGATGAATCAACACAGATGAATCCAGGCAAAAACATGCTGCAGTGTAAAAAATTGGCACAAACAAGACGGCCACACATGGATGAAGTCTTCCATCAGCTTTTACAATGCCAGGGCTTCACCTCAGCATTCAGTTATTCACAGATTCTGCTCCCATCAGAATGCGATATAACATTTAAAAGCAATTTGGCAATGACACTGAGTGCATGGCCTCTGTGGAAAGAAATGGAGGAAATGACATTTCCTGCAAGTACCTGTAATAAGTCTGGGAAGATGAAAAGTGTGTAATCTGAGTTGAAGAGAGCAACCACTTAATTGAGTTGGGTTCTTTTTTGCAAATAAAACCTACATGTAATACAAACAGATGTGAATTACTTACTTTAAAACAGACACTTCATTTTGCTTTGAAGAGATAGAAATTTGATCTCCGAACCCAGCCAGTCACACCTTGCTGTGTAAACGCTTGTGCAATTTATTTAGCTGGTTAATGCTTGCTCTGTGCTGGACTGAGAGGCACAGTTGTGAATTAAATATTCCTTAAGTTTCTTTGATTGTTTTAGTGCCTGACCAACACTTGGGGAACAAAATTGTACGGTCAGAATTGAGACATAAAGTGGAGCAGCCGCAGCCATCATGAATTTCAAGGCTGGTGGAAGCAAGATAAAAACTGGTGAAGTGAGAGGCAGCATTTCCAGCTGTAGTTGACTGCTGCTGGAGTTAAGATTGTTTCTGGACATTTCTCCTTTTCCCCACTCAAACAGTGTTACATGACATGCTTTGGCTGTTTTCCCATTCAGCTGCAAACTCACCTACAAGCAGTAAGTCAGTTCATTTTCAGAATATGGTTTAGCCACGTTGGCAAGATTTTGCAGTGACTCTTCCTGGGACTGGAAGGGCTGAAATCTCTACCTACCGTCCTTGGGCACAGGATAGGGCTAGTGGTGGTAGTGGTCAGGGAATAGGGTGTGGGGAAGTAGATTTCCCACGTGATAGATCTTAGGCCATGAGATTTCTTCTCAGCCTCTTTGTTAAGGCATTGAGACCCAAAGTGTGATGCATATTTGATTGTTCCGTTGTCTTCACTTTCAAAGACAGTTGCTTCTCCCAGCAACAGATGTCAAAACAATTCATCGAGAACATCAGTGTTTCTCTGAAGCATTTTCCGTTCTCCTCTCTGGGAAGTGGGCGTCGTGACAGCGGAGAGAACAGGGTCTGTTGGATTGGTGATCATCAGTCGCTAGCCTGAGTTGATCTTGCATAAGTCTTGTTTGATTTCTTTTGTGCCTGACTTTGAGATGGACACAAGCATTTGTGTGATGATTCTCCTACTGAATCTGAAGGATGCAGCATAGGCAATGCTCAGTGGAATTTCTCGAATGTGTCTGGTACAGTCCAGATCTTACTGCATGCAGTAGCATGGCAACAATTGTTTAGTATACTAAGACTTGCAAGTACCTTTGTTTTCAAATACTTACTGCATAGTCCATAGAACTGATGCAGCTCATCTGGTGCTAGATCTCCTCAGCAATGGTAGTTCCTTGAGAGAGGTGACAGTGATAGAATTATAGAATCCCCACAATGTGGAAACAGGCCACTTAGTCCATTGAGTCCATACCAACCCACCAAAGAGCTTCTCACCCAAACCCACACCTCTACCTTATCTTTGTAACCCTGCATTCACCATGGTTAATCCACCTAACCTACATGTTCCTGGACGCCAAGAGCAATTTAGCATGGCAAAACCACCTAACTTGCACATCTCTAGATTGTGGGAGAAATCCCAGAAGGGATCCATGCAGACACAGGTAGAATGTGCAAAATCCATCCAGTCATCTGAGGGTAGAATCGAACTCTAGTCCCTGGGGCTGTGAGGCAACAGTGTTAACCACTGAGCCACCATGCCACCTCAGCGCAGAATGGGAAGTGCTAACAAGTGAGATAACAAAGTGTGGAGCTGGATGAACACAGCAGGCCAAGCAGCATTTTAGGAGCACAAAAGCTGGCGTTTCGGGCCTGAACCTTCATCAGATAAGTGCAGCCTTTTCACAATAAGTGGTAAATGCTGACCCATATCTTCCTGTTCCAACAGCTGACGAGGACACTCTATATTGCCAACCTCTTCCTTTTTCATTTCTGAAGCATTTACAAGGATAAACGTGATGTGCTTAATTAATTAGGAGGGATTGAGGAGAGTGGTCCTGTGTTCTTCAGAGTGGTGCATGCGTGGTGATCATGTGGAGTTGACATAATTCTTAAATGGCTAGACAGGGTGGAAGCAGAAGAGATGTTTCGAGTGACTGGGTTGGGGGGTGGGTGTCAGACCAGGGAACACAGTGTCAGAAATTCTTCCCTCACAGAGCTGTGAGTTCCTGGACAGCTGTGGAAGTGCAGTCATTCAGTACGTTCAAGACAGTGCCTGACAGCATCGGCATTAACAATGATATTAAATGGCACGGTGTTGATATAGGCGATCAGCCATGATCCAGAATGGCAAAGCAAACTCAAGGGACCGAATTGCCTACTCCTGCTCCTCATGTTTCGAAGCCTACTTTATTCCAGACAAGAATGCAATGTTAAAATCATAATTCAATGCTAGGAGCCAACTATCTTGGGCTGGGACAGGATTGGATTCAGAAAGGGGCCAAACTAAGCAGAGGCACTTATGGAATGAGTTGGATTTTCATGTCACAATCATGGAAGCCAGGCATTCATTTCCAGATGTATTAAACTGAATTTAAATTCTCAAACTGCAATATTGGGAAAATTGAGCTCAGCTGGCCAAGCTTAGTCCAAGTCTCTAATCCAGCAACGTTACCACCACATGAACTGCACCCATTAAGTTGAGGCTATGGCTCCATTTGAGAAAAAGCACAGCAATTTGGACAAAGGTTTTCGCACAGCAATGAAAATAGTGCGGACAGGAAATTAAACCTGCAGCTGGTTAAGTGAGAAAGGTGAATGTCGTCACAGTAAACGAGATGAGTGTGGCGACTCTTTTTATGAGCACACTTCGATCCCTGCTCTGCAGGAGGAAACAACTGGGGGAAAACGTCGGAAGCAAAATGATTTCCCTGTACTTAAGCCACCTTTGGTGTCACAATATCTGCAATGCACTCTGCAGGTGCCGAATCCAACAATGATAATTACAAATTATATTTTCCTTGGATACAGCTGAAGACATTAGTCAACGTAATGTCAATGAAGCATGATTTATGGACAGCATCAATGAGCTGTAATGGAAGTGTCATAACCCTGAAGCTGGATACAGGAATTATGCTGTGATTACATGGGATGTACAGATCATGACAAGAGATAAAAGAAACCAAAGCTGGGACCTGACTCAATTAAACTGAAACAATTCTTTGGTCATGGCATTTTTTCTTTTGTTTCTTCTAAGGATGTGACTGTCACTGGCAAGAAGAGTGTCTGTTGTCTGTCTTTAGCTGTCCTTCAGAAGGTGGTGTTAAACCACCCGCTTAATTTGCTGCAGTCTATTTATTGTCTGTACTGTCAGGGAGGGACTGGTAATTAAGCAACAGTGGTAAAAGGTTGGGTTTTTGTGGAGTCAGGAAAATCCATGGACCTGTAAAAGCTGGGGCCCAAGTCTAGGATTCCTAGCCCCTATTTCCCACAGAATCCTGACAGTGTGGAAGCAGGCCATTCAGCCCAACAAGTTCACACCGACCCTTCAAAGAGCATCACAATCAAGATCCATCCCACTAACCTGTCCCTGTAACCCTGCATTTCCCATGGTTAATGTACCCAACGTACACCTTCCTGAATGCTATGGGAAATTTATCATGGACAATCTACCTAACTTGCACATTGTTGGACTGTTGGGAGGAAACAGGAGCCCCCAGCAGAAACCCACGCAGACACGGAGAGAATGTGCAAACTCCACACAGACAGTTGCTCAAAGATGGAATCAAACTCAAATCTCTGAAACTATGAGGCAGCAGTGCTAACCACTGAGCCAGCAGTCATTGCTTGATGGTCAGCTCTTTCTCTGTGATCTATTCTGTCAACCGCATAATAATTATTTATACATGACAAAGTGATATCAAGTACTTATAGTTTTTGCTAACCAAATTTAAAATCTGACAATTTTATTGGGCTGTAGCTCAGGCAAGTTTGTTGTCAGAATGTTTATGCTTGGGAATGAGTAATTTTAAAACAAAACTTTTCAACACACCCTACTCATATAGGGTTCAGTGGTTTTGTTTTGTGGGAAAATGAGTATTCAAGTACTGTGGATTGACATGGAAAATATGAGGGGTCAGGAGTGTTGTGGGGAGGGGCACAGCTTTGCATACAGGGTGTTCAGGGCCAGAGGGTTGGGTGGAGAGTCATGAGTTTGCATGGAAGGTATAATGACTGTGTGGGACATGAATGTGGGCGTGAAGAATCATGAGTTGGCGCAGATTGGGGGTGTGTAGTGATGGGATAATTGATGGGTTGATGGAGTGTACTGTCTGGCCCCCAAAGCAAAAATCGTGCATCTGAAGGCACTTTTTCCAGGATATCTTTTAATTCCTGCTGCTCATTCTCTCCGATGAAAATCCAACTCACTGTCCAGGTCAGAATGCTATGTAACTTGAACACAAATTTTCAGATGGTGGGATTCCCATGTGTCTGCTGGCTTTTTTCCCTCTAACTGAAGGAGGTCATGGTTTGGAAGGAGCTATTGAAGGAGGTCTGGTGGATTTGGTGCAGTGCATATTATAGGTGGTACACATTACTGTCACCATCTATCAGGCAGGAAAATGGGGCTGAGACATATATCAGCCATGATTAAATGTTTGAGAAGATCTAAATGGGCTGAAAAACCTAATTCTGCTCCTTTATCTTATGGGGAAGAGGTTATAAAAAGGCAAACTTCTTTATGTTAGATGGTGTGGAGTTTCCTGAATGTTGTTGGAGCTGCACTCGTCCAGGCAAACAGGGAGTATTCCATCATAGCTCTGACCTGTGCCTTGTCGATGGGGGACTGGCTTTGGGAAGTCAGTGAACCAATGCAATCATGTCATATGTTAAAAAAAACACAAAATGTTTGATTTGCTGCTGGGCCACCTGTCCACTCTTTTAAAACTAAACTTTATTAAAGTTAAACAACTCCCTGTGGGGAGCTGTAATAAAAATAGAAACCATCGGAACCTGAACTGACACTTATCAAAATCAAATCAAAATATTGTTACCTAGGGTTAGAATTCACACCAACCCCTGTGGTACCCAAAGGTAGTTAAAGCTTCTACTCTGCTGGTGGACACAGTGACAACAACCCCTTGTTTTCTATACTGGATCTGACGGCCTATTTGGTACAGAATGAATTGATTATGAGTCTTAATGAGAAGAGGAACATGTCTAAACAAGATGCAGATTATTGCATGATAGCAACAACTACAAATTACATTGATAACAAGTGTGTAGCTGGATGAACACAGCAGGCAAAGCAGCATCTCAGGAGCACAAAAGTTTACGTTTCAGGCCTAGACCCTTCATCAGAGAGCTGCTCTGATGAAGGGTCTAGGCCCGAAACGTCAGCTTTTGTGCTCCTGAGATGCTGCTTGGCCTGCAGTGTTCATCCAGCTCCACACTTTGTAATCTTGGATTCTCCAGCATCTGCAGTTCCCATTATCTCTGATTACAAATTACATGGATTAGTTAGGCATATTAAGTAAGACTATGAGGAGACAATGATGACAAATCAGCCTCCATCAGGCTATCAAGCTATGGCATTCTCAGATTTGGTGGACACTAATGCTTAACTCTTTCAGAACCACAACACTGTACAACAGAAATGAATAAAGAATTTAAAAGTTTGAGAACCATTCTCTGAGAATTTGTGTTTGTTTTATCTTCTCTGCAGATTCTAGCATCAAACTGACAGACGAAGAACAGACAAAGACAGAACATTCTAGACAGGAGTTTACTCTGAGCACAGAACTTGAAACATAATGGAAGCACAGAGAATCACTTGGCTATAGTGTTGTTCTCTGACCAACACTGTAATAAGGAGTTAGCTTCCAAACCTAAAGGTGACTCCACTGAAACATCAGGGACTGAGGTAGAAGGATTCTAGCCAAGAACAACAGTCCAAAATCCTTCCAAAACATGGGTTAACTTTGTGTGAATGAGTCTACTTTCCCTGAAGTTGGAATCACATAATAGGGATGAATTCTGTCAGTCAGCAAGCAAGGCAAACTAACAATAACAGAGCCCTTGCATAAAAAAAAGTCCCAAAGTAAATTCTCACAATGGAAATTCACTGAGGAGGAACATGTTACCTGCACAATAAGGAGAGATATTTCAACATGGAACATTCCAACGTCAATGCTTGTTGCTGAAAATTATACAGGACAGTCAAAATCCTACATATAGCTCAAGAAAACTAATGAGTGGGAAACTATGGTATGGGCCCTCACTCAAAATCAGACATTTATCACAGTGAGCTGTCTCAAAAATGAACAAAAACAAAGTGGCTGGAAAAGCTCAGCAGGTCTAGCAGCATCTGTGAAGGAAGGAACAGAGTTAATGTTTCGGGTCCGGTTACCCTTCCTCAGAACCTTGGACCTGTTCTGAGGAAGAGTCACTGCACACGAAACGTTAACTCTGTTTCTTCCTTCACAGATATTGCAATACCTGCTGAGCTTTTCCAGCAACTTTGTTTTTGTTCCTGATTTATAGTGGCTGCAGTTCTTTCAGTGTTTATTTTGTCTCGAAAATGATCCTACCTACAGCATGCTAGTCCTGTTCATAAACCTTCCTCCTTGAGTCATATCCTGAGCCATACTTTGTGCCAATGCTCATGCCGTAAAACCCTATGTAAACTTTTCGAATTAGAAAATCCTGTTGAAGCAATCCAATACATTCCATGTAGTAGCAGCCTCCAGTCACTCAGTGGCATCATGAACATTTCTCTCACCCGCGCCCCCCTCCCTTAATCACAACAAAATTGATTGTTGGCTGAATGTTTACACTCAAAATGTGTGCCGTTCATTTTATCATCATTTTTTTCAAAATGGCTTTCATTGCTATCAAGCCTCTCATCAAGAGTCAGCTTACGTCAGACATCTTGCTTTTTTCAAGTGCTGTTCCTCAAGACAGCTCCCACTCCACACATCCCTGAGTCTTCCACTTCTTACTGTGCTTGCTCAGCTGCTGAGAATCTTATAGTCTCAATGGTCTCTGCATGAAGTTGAATCCTTTGGAGCAGCACGGTGGCTCAGTGGTTAGCCCTGCACCCTCACAGTGACAGGGTCCTGGGTTCAATTCCACTCTCGGGCCACTGTCTGTGTGGAGTTTGCACATTCTCCCGGTGTCTGCATGGGTTTCCTCTCACAGTCCAAAGATGTGCAGGTTAGGTGAACTGGCCATGCTAAATTGCCCGTAGTTCTCAGGGATGTGTAGATCAGGTGGGTTATAGGGGGACAGGTCTGGGTGAGTTGCTCCTATAGTCAGTACAGGCTTGTTCAGCTGAAGGGTCTGTTTTCATGCTGTAGGGATTCTATGATTCTTCTTCATTAATTCCTGTTGTGAAGCTCATTTTGTGGAAATCACCAAAAAAGGAGTTTTTCAAAAGCTCACGGTTTCCATAAGGGCTTTCCCAAGACCTTGGGATGGAGCCTGTTACTGAATATATTTTAGGTGGGCAAACTTTTCAGGCAATCCAGCCCCTTCCTTTTCAAACATTAATTCTTGGTCAAGCTTGTTTGGAATGGATTTTCATAAACAATTGAGTGACTTTTCCTTCATGGTTCATGCACAACTTTAGGGAAAGCCACTGTTATTTAAAAGGGGTAAGGTTTTCAATCATCGAGGTACCCATAAATCTAATGGATGTGAGGGGAGCTGTGTCCGCATGTATCCTCACTTCCACGCTGAAGGTGTATTTCATTTTATTACTTTCGCATTGCACTACCCTGTGCCTGCCTTTTTCCTTGCAATGATTATTTACAGGCTTACAGCTGTTTGCTCTTTTGATGTCCTACCACAACTATCACAGGACCTATTCGTTCCTGCCGACTTACCCCTCAAACTTATACCTTCACCTCTTGCCACTGGTCAGTTTGCTTTTGCACCAGGATACAGGGCACATGGCCTTTTTGCTGAGAAGGTGGACATGACCTGCTGTCTAACGCCACCAGCTGGATGCTTCTTCACCTCACTGTTCTCTAGTCACTGCCAAAACTGCCCTTGAAGCTTGCGCCACTGTGCAGCTAGACATTGTGCCCCGATGCATGCTGTTCACAGACTGACACCACTAAATCACCCAACAGAACAAATTCAAGTTGCCTCATCTCTAAAGAAATTAACTGCACACTTCAACAAATAAAGAGAATTTGTGGGTCATCCTGACTGAATTCTGCCTTCCTGCCATACAAGTCATCGCTTTCCCCAAAGAAATGGATTGCAGAAAAAGAGTTATACAGGTGACTGCAGAGAATCTGGGGCATTCCAGAGGAAGACTGTTCCATTCAGACGCCCAGAGTAATGCTCGAGGGGCATGGCTCAAATCCAACTATGGCAATTGCTAGAATTTACATGTAATTAATAAAAGTTGGTACTGAAACCTAGACTTCTTAATGGTGAGCTCGACATATATTGTTACAAATGATGGTCTTAAAAACCCATTTGGTTTGGTAATGTCCTGTAGGGGAGGAAATCTGCCATTCTTACCTGGTATGATCTACATATGACTCAAGACCAACAGCAATGCGGGTGACTCTTCACTACCCTCTGAAATGGAACAGCGTTCTACTCAGTTCAAGATAAATTATGAATGGGCAGCAAATGCTTTCAATCCTATGAAAGAACAAAAAGCAAGCTCCTGTTCCAATATTCCCCACATAGGAAGAAAAATGAGCAATCAATTGCTTTAAGAAAGAATTGGTGCAAATAGGCTGAATGGTCTCCTTCTGTGCTGCATTTCCAACAATGCTAATCTCCTAACTGTACAACACGGAAGAGGAGCCTAAAAGAATACAAATCAGTACAAATAGCAAAACGGAGTACAGCAGAGAACTTGAAGAAAACATGCCAATGGATGAGGAAAGCAAACAAGAAGTTGCAATGCAGCAAAAGAGAAAATGTATCCTCTTGATGTTGGGCGAGCAACGTGACAACCGTTAGTAATATATTAAACTCGTTTGTGCCATGCACATCTGTGAGCGTCATACTTGAGTATATTTTCTGACTTATTCCTAAGCAGCACCACAAGAGGCTGGCATGTAAATGGATCAAATTCAAAATTGGCTGTAAGTTACTGTTTGAATAAAAAAAAACTTACTCCCTGATTGTGATGAGTAGAGAACTGTAGAAATAGAAATTAAAAGTGACGAACACTTTTGCAAAATGGATGCACAAGGCTGATAGCTTGGCGTGTGACCCTGGTAAAGATTGTCAGAATGCCAATGATGGTGAAGCAACAGCATATGTGCACAGCTTGAGAGCATCAATCCCAGTGTCTGAACAGCGACTGGGGCAATTCAGGAAGGAAGCTGCCGAGAAGGCTGCAAATATACAGATTCTCCGAGAGACTTTACAAAATGGAGCTATGTTCCTTCAAGAAAACAGTGGCCTCGAGAGAATTACAGAGAGAAGCTCTGAAAGATCAAGTATTTGGCTTTCAGAGGGACAAAAGTTGTCTTCTTACTTTGCAAGCTGCATTAAAAGCAGCCTGTGGGGTGCTGTGGCATTGAGAATTGAGCACAGATCCCACGAGATCCAGGTGTTGGGCCAAAACCATTTTTTTTAAGATACATGTGTTCCAGGTAATTCAAGTCTCATTTGTCAGCCAGAGGAATACAGGCCTGAGTCCAGTTAACATTAGACCATAATAATAAGTTGCTTCAGTCCTCTCAGAATGAAAGAAAGTCATGCGGTAGTTATGGACTGTTACCCTAATTACCCAGCAGTCTGCTTTTGACAGAAATCAGTCAGAAATTGAGACTTTATAAAGTTCTAGTTAGGCCCCATTTAGAATACTGTGTCCAATTTTGGGTCCCACACCTCAGGAAGGACATACTAGCCCTGGAGCATGTCCAGTGGAGATTCACACGAATGATCCCTGGAATGGTAGGTTTAACGTACAATGAACGGCTAAGGATCCTGGGATTGTATTCATTAGAGTTTAGAAGGTTGAGGGGAGATCTAACAAAAACTTACAAGATAATGAATGGCTTAGAAAGGGTGGACGCTGGGAGGTTGTTTCTGTTAGGCCGGGAGACTAGGACCCGTGGGCACAGCCTTAGAATTAGAGGGGGTGAATTTAAAATGGAAATGAGGAGACATTTCTTCAGCCAGAGAGTGGTGGGCCTGTGGAATTCATTGCCACAGAGTGCAGTGGAGGCTGGGACGTTGGATGCCTTCAAGGCAGAGATCAATAAATTCTTGATCTCACAAGGAATCAAGGGCTACAGGGAGAGTGCAGGGAAGTGGAGGTGAAATGCCCATCAGCCATGATTTAAATGGCGGAGTGGACTCGATGGGCCAAATGGCCTTACTTCCACTCCTATGTCTTATGGTCTTATGGTCTTAGAAATGATTAATTCACCCTTTGAAATCACCATTCTGGAAGATGAAATGATAAAACAGAAAATCAAATCATAGAGGGACTGCAATAACATCAAATGTACTGTGCGTGTGGAAGAGCTGAAGTAAGTCCACTCTACCTACCTTTTATTATTCTTTTAACGTCAACATTTCAATTTGAACACAACATGATCTATAGCCAAGGAAATATAATCCTCATCTATGTGACGTCTTCTTGTAAAGGAATTCACAGATTAATTTTGTCTTCAGCCCAGAACTGAATACAGGGCCCAAACGGGGTCTAAGCAGACATTTCTGAATAACGTTGACCTCTGTATATTCCAGCTCACCCGAGATAGCCTCCTCCACCAGTTCAATCTCACTCTCACTGCTGATATTGGCTGAACTGGGCTGGAGACAAGAGCCCATCCCAATCCTGTCCCACTGGGAGTGATGGAGTGTGGCTGGGATTGAGATCTGCGGAAAGTGTTTTCATGTGTGTTAACCATGCCTCAGTTGGTAGCACAGCTGTTAACGTGTGATTTAGGACCTTTTGTGTTGAAAAGACAAAGGTGTAGACTGATACTCCAGTGTACTGAGAGAGTGCTGCGTTATTGTGACATGATGTCATTTGGGTGCAACATTAAGGCAGGTGAGCATAAAAGATGCTGTGGGACTACTATGCAGAAGATCATTGATGTCAACCACAGTGCCCTGGCCAAAATGTGTACTTCATTCATAAGTCAGAACAAGATTATCTTGTCACTATCACACTGCGGGTTGTGAGATCTTGTCATTTACAAGATTGCGCCATCAATGGTGACTATTCTACAAACCACCTCATTGATTGTTGTAGTGATTGGGACCAGGTGGACGTCATTGACTCTGAGGATCTTGAGAGGGGTTTTTAGCCAATCAGGAACCTCGTAGTCAACGAGGTCCACTGTTACAGTTGTAAAAAGCTTTGGGATGGCCAATGGCTGTGAAAGGTGCTATTATAACCAACAGTCTTTTGCATACTTTACCAGCTGTTCATGGTGAAGAAATATCCTGACTGGTATAGAAACATGCTACACAATTGGCAAATTCAAGCTTTGAAAAGGTAACTGTTTACAGGTCAAACTGGCATGAATCCTACCTGTTTTCTGTTTGAAACTTCTTCATACAACTTATTTTCATGCTGCTGTTGCCTGTATTCGAGGAGTCAGTAAAACCTGCAACAGAAAAGAAAGGACATCATAATTACTCTCTTTCTTTCCCTCTCCACTCTGCTATATCCCACTGAAGGGAAGCAGCAAATAACAGGCTAAAAACTGATGCTTTTATTCTTCTATTAAATTTATCTCACTGTTGTAATTTTGTAAAATGAAACGCTGACAGTGCAATATTCCTTTAACTCTGGAATCATGTGGCAAGTGAATGAGCAACTCTGACTGACGTTACTAGAGTTGAGGTGGGAGCAAATGCAAGTTACAACAAGAAGCTGACTTAGTATAACAGCAGTTCAATCCTTCCATGCGGTGAGTTGACCTAAAACACAGTAGACAGATTGCAGACAGGGTGCAAGTTCCAGCCTTCATTTCTGTAGTAGGAGCAGAAGGAGCCTATTTTAAAAATGTAGTTCAAGGAGTCAGTTCAGTGAGTGAAAGCAGGTCAAGTGCTTTGCTATTCAAAATTCAGCCTTGCATCAAACTAAAGGCACACATTTGACTCCTTATCGACCAAGCTCTACAAGGTCAATGTTTGAATTTTTCACTGATAAATTTTCTTTTACTTAAGAGAAGTGTTCCATTCAGTTCCCTCACAGCTGAAAGGGTAAACATTGAAATCACTTTGCTATTTGCAGGTACTCAACTTGCTGTTTTAATAATTTCTTGGAATATAAATGCAGTTCTGTAGCCTGAGGACTTGATCTTGTTGTAGGCATTCGTTGTAATATGAGGAAATAAAATGTACTGACCCTGTGCATGAGAGATTGGAACAATTTTATAATCTCCTAAAGCTCAGTAGGAAGACTCAAATGTTTTGCTTCTCTTATAGAAATCCAGGCAGCACATGGTACAAACCTGCTGTAAATGAGCGATTATTGTTCTGACTTCAGAATATACATTTGAGATCAGTGAACTGAATGAATTCAAGATACCATTACCTGTGTTGCTTTGAGTGCCAGAATCTTGTGCTATCCCAATCGGCAAGATTAAAACTAATCAAATCAAGCACACTACCCTCATTGGTAATCCACTCACGTCTCTTCGTTTTTGGTTCTTTTAGCCGCAAATTGGCACGCAAACACATAGAACTCGAGATGAAGGTGTCAGGTAAAATACCAGCTCCCTCTGAAATGCAACATGATCTGTGATCACCTTAGCTCAGTCGTAACATTCTCACTCAGTCAGTAGAACACAAACTCAATTCCAGCCGTACCCTCCCGTATTTAACAATTCAATGCTGTCAGGCAGTGCAGGACCATGTACGTCTTTTCCTTGAACCACCTGCCAGGTCAAGTGGGATGTTCAAGATCCCATGACACCATGGGATGAAGAACAAGGGAGTTTCATCGATGTCCTGGCCAGCACATTTCCTTGAACCAGCACTGGCCCTTGACCAATGATTAAAAAAACACGTCAACTGGCCATAAGACCATAAGGCATAAGAGCAGAAATAGACCACTTTGCCACTGAGGCCCCGCACCATTTAATAATAAAATGGCTGGTTTGAAAATTCTCAGCTCCAATTTCTTTCCTTTGCCCCATAGTAATTTACTTGCCAATTAAAATCTGTCCGTCCGAATCCTGAACGTATTTAATGATCCAGCTTTAACCATGCTCTGTGGCAAAGAATTTCACAAATTCACATGCCTCTGAGAGAAAAAAAATCCCTTATCTGTCATGTGTGGGCAAACGCCTTACTCGGTGTTATGCCCTCTGGTCCTAGAGTCTCCCACAAGGGGAAAGAATGAGACCATAAGTCCACAAGGGGAAAAGGTCACTCCGTTCTGTTTAAGTATCAATAAAGACTACACGCCAGAAACGTAATACGTTGGCTGTGAAACGTTTTCCAGGCAACCTGGGGATATGAAAGGCAATATGTAGCTACAACTGGTTGCTTGGTTGTATCCTCTCATATAAGTTTGCAAATAGAAAGAAGACATCTCCACGTTGTGTCTTTCACAGTTCAACATAAACCTGGAAAACAGCCTGGTACAATCCCAAAAGTCATGTCTTGGCCAATTAAAATCCACTTGCTTAGTGGATTCTGTTTTATTCATTCATGGGATCTGGGCATTGCTGCCAAGGTTAGTATTTATTGGCTATTCCTAACTGCCCAGTTAAGAGTCAATTGCATTTGGGCCTGGAGACACAGGTGAGGACAACAGATTATCTGCCTTAAAGGACACTAGCAAACGATATGTGCTTCTATATTATCATTACAGGGTTGGTAATAAGTTATCTTTCTTTAGTTTTTCATGTTGAAACTTGAACTCATATTCCCATAACATCAGTGAGTATTGTGAAGAAGGGTCACTGGATCTGAAACGTTGACTCTGCATTCTCTCCACAAATACTGTTTTTGTATAAGTCTGGGCGGATTACCAGCCCAGTAACATTACCACAATGTCACCACCCACCAGTTAACTGTTCCCTGCATTTTTCCTGGCACTGCCTCTAGCCTACCAGAGTCCATTTGCCAAGCAATCAATACTGTCTTCCCAGCAATGTAAATTGTTATTCCTTCTTCAACTTGGTACTTTTACAAATCAATAGCCATGAGTGCAAGATGAAAAGTTTAAACAGGCAGACATTACTTTCTTCACAATCACCAGATTTTCTACTAATTTCCCCATGGGCGTGTCCAGATCTGTTTCAATTCTCTAACTCAAGACAGACATTTGTCTGTCATAGAGTTATACAGCATGGAAACAGACCCTTCAGTCCAACATGTCCATGCTGACCAGGTTTCCCAAACTAGACTACTCCTATTTGCCTGAATTTAGCCCATATCCTTTTTTCCTATTCATATACCTGTCCAAACAAATACTTCCACACTGCGGGCCGTATAGAGATACATGTGCCAGTTTTGCTTACGCAATGAGAAATTAGAATGCCCAGCAGGTTGGAGGATGGGTGCAACCATAATAGTACCTGGCTCATCAGGTCCTGCACACTCTAGTTTCATGTCTACACTTAAAATATTACAATGGTGCTCTCCAAAATCACGAGGATTTAGCCAGAATACAGGGATAGAAATTGTTCCCATTGACAGAAGGGTCGAGAACCAGAGGATACAAATTTAAAATGAGTGCCAGATGAACTAAAGGCAACATGAGGACAATGATTTCTATGTGGTAAGTGGTTCGGGTGTGGAATGCACTGACTGAGATTGTGGTGAAGGCAGATTCAATTGTGGCTTTCAAATTAGGATTGAATAATTATCTGAAGAGTGAATATTTGCGTGCGTCTGAGGAAAGGGCAGGGGAGTGTGGCTGGTTAAGCCGCTTTTGTAGAGAGTTGGCATCATGATGCCAGGCCAAATAGTCTCCATCTGCACTGTGCCCAGTCTATGGGTTGATTCCTCTCAGCCAAAAAAAAGTCAGTGAAACTTCAAACCATGAAGCCAAACATCTTGAATTTGCTACTCTGTATTATGTTGAACGCATTTTTGATATTTCAAAAGGACTAGTGGTATATGAACCTTAGCCTCTTGATTCCTACTAGTGTGGAATACAACAGTTCACATTTTCTACGTTATGTTTCTTTGCACCATGTTTGCCCTTTCCAGTTGGTTTGTAGAACTAGTTTTTAGCACCTCAGTCACGGTTGAGTGTTCTTTTACTTTCCTTTGTGTTCTGGTGAAATGTCGATCCTGAAACATGAGCTGTGACTCCCTCTCAACAGTTGATTCCTCTGACCTGCTTAGTGCTTTCCAGTATTTTCTGTTTGACTTCAGGTTTCCAGCACTTGCAAGATTATAGTTTTTGTTTCCTTTCTTCTCTTTTGTTATCTTGCCCATTTTATATTTCCATTCAGTGAACGGAGGGAGGCTCGGTTTCACTTCATAGCTCACATATTCCGCAATGAAAGCTGGCCCATCTTCCTTACATAATAACAAGAACTTCCATTCATGAAGCACCATTAATGTGGTAACACCTTCAAAGGGACTGCACAGAGTCAATTATAAACCAAAATTTGATACAAAATCATAGAAGGAGATATCAGGACATGTGATCAAATATTTGGGCAAACAGGCAGCTTTCAAACAGGATAGAGTAGCAAAGGTTGAGGAGCAAATTTCAGAGTGACAGGCCTCAGCAGCTGAAGACAGAGGTGCTGCTAGTGGAGTGAAGAAAATAGAGGGTGCACAAGAACAAAGAGGAAGAGGAATGCAGTCATCTCAAATACTGATCATTTGTATAGATGCATAAAAATGTCGGGGTTCGGTTTGCGTGGATGGCTGCGATGTGTTGCAGAGTGACATCAACAGTGTTGAGTCAATTCCCACATTGGCTAAGGCTACCTTGAAGGTCCTACCTTCTTAACTTAGCACCTGCCTTTTGCATGGTGACCCTCAGGTTAAACTCATAACCAAGTGTTTCTCTAATGAAAGAAGAGTTCTCTGGTCCTTAGGGATTATGGCGACATTATTATTCAGTGTTGGATTAAGGGAAACAGTACAAATGAACTCCTGGCTCAGGACTTCTTATCTCAATTGCATGAAAAACAAGGTAGCCGAAAGCGAAGCAATGTTGTTTCATCTCTGCTTCATAACACTGTGTATATGATGTTGAACAAAGGGATTAAATTTGGCCTTGCACTTCCAAATGTTATATGCTAACAGTACTTCAGTGAAGTGTGTTTACTGCAGGTATAATTACCTCTGGAGCAATACAAAATGAAGGCAACGACACATGAAATCTTCGGTAGTCTATGCCCTTTGGCAAGAGACCAGATTTGAAATAATGAAAGCTCTCATATGCAGGTTCTTTAAATGTTTATCTTCCAGTGAAGACAAAACAGAGACCACATCCTGAAGGTGTGGCGCGTCTGCATGTATTACTGTGAGCCAGTATTGTCTTTCTTGGGTTCACACGTGTCTTACAATGCTTTTCTTTGTAACAAAGCTATTTTTTTCTTGTACATTAGTTTGCAGCAACAAAGCCAAATACCTGTTGGAATCATGTTTTTTAGTGGTTAGGGCATGAGAGTAATTGCCACATGGATGAATGATTTCCATTGTTAACAAGGATTGCACAACTACATGGGAGCCAGGTAATATGCCATAGCAACGGACCATGCCTGCATTCCCCCTTTCTGCAACCCTCAGTGACAGATTACTCCTGAAACATTCAACATTCATTCAACACAATGCCATGCAGGGACACTGGCAGCGTCAAAGAAATAAGAGACATGAATGGGGCAGATTATTTGTTGCACTGGCTTGGCATTGACCACTTCATAGCATCAAGAATAAAATATAATTCAATTTCTTTGACTGATATAAACAGTCAGGAGTATCTGTATTTGGCAGCACACCTATTGATTTGAAGCTGAGGACAGCGACTTGTTTTGTGGAATATGTCAATTTACCTTTGCCAATAATCTGAAAATCAACCTTCAATATAAGACAGAACTCAATGTTTTCAATTCGTTCACAAGATGAGGGCATTACTGGCTAAGCCAGTTTTTATTGCCCATTCCTAATTGCCCAGAGGGCAGTTAAGAGTCAACCACATTGGTGTGGGTCTGGAGTCTGTTGGAGGCCAAACCACGTAAATACTGCAGTCTCCTTCCCAAAACAGCATCTCTGATGAAGGGTCTAGGCCCGAAACGTCAGCTTTTGTGCTCCTGAGATGCTGCTTGGCCTGCTGTGTTCATCCAGCCTCACATTTTATTATCTTGGAATCTCCAGCATCTGCAGTTCCCATTATCTCAGTGAATCAGATGGGGTTTTTTTTCGCCAACAATCAAATTCATGGTCCTCACTTAACTCTTAAACTTGGATTTTTTTTTAACTGAATTCAAACCCTACTAGCTACCGTGAGAGGATTTGAACCCATGTCCCCAGAACTTTATCTGGGTTTCTGGATTGACAGCCCAGCAACGGTACCACTAGGCTATCACACCTAGTTTGTGCAGCTCCTGTGTCTGAGTGACAAAGCTGTGGGTTCAAGGCCTGGCCTATGCTGGCAGCATAAAAATCTCCCCATTGTGACATGAAAGGAGGGATCCATGGCTTCAAGAGCCAGCTTGCAGATGATATGTTGAAGTGAGGACTCATGTGCCTGCTCAGGTAGACATAAATGATTCCATGAGTAGTTTGAAAAAGAAAATGAGGGAGTTAACACCAGCGGCCTGGCCAATAACAATCTTTCAATCAATGAAACAAAAAGGGGAAAAAATCTCTGGCTTTGAGGATTGAAAAAAAAACAGCTGTGGTCGGATGCTACAACATGATTGTAGTTCACCGGCTGTAAGGAGCTTTGAGAGGTCTGACTATTGTGAAAAGTGCTATTTAAATGTAAGTCTCTTCTTTCAAATGCTTCAGCCAACTTTGAGCTAAAGATGTTAAGGTTACAATTTACTATCCAAGCAATTTAAAATCAATAGCAGAAAACATGCAGCCCTGTGCAGAAAATAAACAACTGAGTGCAGCACAGTGGCTTAGTGGTTAGCACTGCTGCCCCACAGCATCATGGACCTGGGTTCAAACTCACCCTCGGGCGATTGTCTGTGTGGAGTTTGCACATTCTCCCTGTATCTGTGTGGGTTTCCTCCAGGTGCTCCAGTTTCCTTCCAAAGTCCAAAAATGTGCAGGATTGGCCATGTTGTATTGCATATTGTCACAGGGATATGGAGGTTAGGTGGATTAACCATGAGGGTAGAGGGATGGGTCAGAGTGGGATGCTCTTCAGAGGGTCAGTGTGGGCTAAATGGCCTGGTTCCATACTTTGGGGATTCTATAATGGAATATGAAGGCAAGTCCTGATATTTAATTTGCCATCAGTTTTTGGACCAATCAAATAAGCATAAATTGCAGGTATTATGATATAAAACATGTATTGAAATGCATGGCAAATTGTGAGCATTTTTCTCACTTTGATACCACTAATTTTTAATAAGTGCGTATTAGGTTCAACAGACAAATTAAAAAGGACATAACAAAGTTCTTTGATTTGGGAAGTAAAATTCCAAAGAATAATACAGAATTAATGATTTTAGAAGGGTCATGCTAAGTTGTTCTGTGTCTCAAATGACGTAGAATATGCATTAGATAAAGAAATTCTTTGTCTGTTTCACTCCATTACAGAATTTCAGTGCCATCATTTTGGAAGTCAGAGGTCAAACAACATTCACCAAAGTTTCTGCGTTGAATTATCAAGGGGAATGTGAATTTGCAAACCTAATGTGACCTCATATTGAATGCCACAGATACAAGAACTTCTAATTTGAATTCAATTCATAATTTTGGATATAAACCTAATTTTAGTCATGGTGACCATTGAATAATCATTGATTGTTGCAATATCTGAGTTCTTCCCACTCAGTTGACTTTTCAAGCTCAATGAAATTCCCTGTGATATTACTTAATCAATACATCACCCAAAAAACTTACTTTGTACATTTCAGTAAAAGTTTCTGAAGTCGCATTCAAATTGCCCCCGATGTTTCCCTCAGCTATACAACCTTGCAAGAACTCTGCATCATAAACATAACTACCAAGGAGGTCTCATTGTGCTATGAGTAGTGGCTCTGAGCCAGAAGTTTTATTCATTCATGACATGAAGGTACTCCTGGCTCAGTAGCATTTATTGCTCATCCCTAATTACCCAGAGGGCTGTTAAGAGTTAACTATGTTGATGTGGGTCTGGAGTCACATGTAGGCCAGACCTGATAAGGATGGTAGCTTCCTTCCCTGAAGGATACTAGTGAAGCAGATAGGTTTTCCAAACAATCAACAATGGATTCATAGTTATCATTAGGTTCTTAATTTCAGGCATCTTTGTTGAATTCAAATTCCACCACCTGCCGTAGCAGGATTTGAACCCAGGTCTCCGGGATGATATCTGTCTCGAGATTAACAGTCCAGCAATAGCACCACAAGGCCATCTTCTCCCCCTGGCTTTCAGTCCCATTCCAGGATTTGATGATGATAAAATATAAATTTGTAATGTGATCAAATTGGCTGATTGCCAAGCCTGCAAATCCTTCCACCATATCATGGAATGGCATCCCTCAAACTGCAATGTGACTTCTGGTTTCAGCATTGTGCTCTGTTCCATGAAAAAAAACTGAAAACGGGCATTTTGTGTGCTACATGCATCTCCAAGATGCAGAAAGCCTGCTAAGTCTGTAAGTTCCCTCTTAATTAGGCGTAGAAACATTAGAAAATAGGATCACTGGACTTGAATTGCAGACTCAGCTTTTCTGCACAAATGCTGCCAGACCTGCTGAGTATCTTCAGCAATTTCTGCTTTTGCTTCTGGAAAACCTTTGTCACTCTCCCTCCACGGCCAGAACATCCTCCCTCTGTTAAGGAGAGCAAAACTACACACAATACTCTAAATGTGTTCTCACCAAGGCCCGACACAATTATGGCAAGATATCCCAGTACCGAAACTCAACTCTACTTGCTATGAAAGCCAACTAATGAATGGAAGTTAAGGTTCTTAATTCCAAACCACTGTCATTTATGGGTGCGGCTTTTTTTTCAAATATGTTGACATCAATATTAATAAGATGTTACCAAAACAAATAACAATATTAAACAATGACAGATCCTGCAGATTTCCCAGATCTTGGGTGAATTGCAGCTCCCTCACAAGGAAATGTCGGCTGTGAGACCGTTTGATTTGTTCCACTGCTTTTTTATATTAAAGTACTTGTGGATTTGAACATCTGGGCTGAACTAAGCGCGTGCGCGCACACACACACACACACACACACACACACACACACACACACACACACACACACACACACACACACACACACACACACACACACACACACACACACACACACACCAACCATTCCATTGATCAGTCGGTGTGGTAAATACTTTTCAATTAGAGGTCCCACATCTTCAGGTTTGCAATTGCCCTGGTGACAACCCTGAATTCAAGAGACGATGGGGACTTGTTAACATGCCACCCATAAGTGACCTTTCATGTGCAGCATTCTTCACTTCCAAGTAGTTTTGCAAAACAATGCCACTGCAAAGTTGCTGACAGAATTGAGGTCTACAAAACTGCATTTAATGATGGAACTATAATCGATCTCATTTTTTTTTGAAAAGGTGAAATGGTTTCTCTTCAAGGCCTTCACCCAAAAAAGTGCACACTGTTTTTGATGGGTTATGCATTTAAAAGAAAATGTTGTATTGAACAATGTGACCTCTGAGTCACCGATACAATTTTATACTGCAGTGAACATTATTTTTCCTCAGTAGAGATTAAATAAGGGCTGACTGTACTGATCCAATTTGGATAGGATCACAAAATTTAACAATGAACTTGCACTTAGATACACCCACCAATAGAAATTGCTGGATAAAGTGAACACATCTGGCAGCATCTATAAAGAAAAAATCAGAGTTAATGTTTCAGGTCTGGTGACTGTTCCTCAGAACTGATGGTTGCTAGGAAAACTTTATATGCAGAAAACAGGATGGGGTATGGGGTAGAGAGTATGTGACAGCATAAAGGGTAGAGCCCGAAGAGAAACAGGAGCAGTTGGATAGAAAAGGACTTGATTCTGATCTAGCTAGGAGGGTGAATAGTTGTTAATGGTGACTGTTAGTGACTAACATAAGTTTGTGTGTAATGGCAGACTGTGATAACAAGGCCTAGTGCACAGACTAGGGGGTTAGGCCATAGGAGAGCTGAGGCCCTAAAATTATTGAACTCGATATTGAAGAGGGCTGCAGGGTCCCCAAGCAGAAAATGAGGTGTTGTTCTTCCAGCTTGCATTGAACTTTGTTGGAACACTGCGGCAAGCCAGAGACAGAGATGTTGGCCAGGCAACAGTGTGGTGTGTTAAAGTGGCAGGCAACTGGGAGCTGAGGGGTCTTTTCTGTGGGCAGGACATAGATGTTCTGCAAAGCGGTCAGACAGTCTATGCTTTGTTTCCCCAATGCAATATACTAAATTCTGGGAAGGGCAGGTGAAGTGTTGCTTCTTCGGAGCACAAAAGCTGACGTTTTGGGCCTAGACCCTTTCCGATGAAGGGCCCAAAACGTCAGCTTTTGTGCTCCTAAGATGCTGCTTGGCCTGCTGTGTTCATCAGCTCCACACTTTGTTATCTCGGATTCTCCAGCATCTGCAGTTCCCATTATCTCTGAAGTGTTGCTTCACCTGGAAGATATGTTTGGGCCCTTGGACACTGCTAAGGGAGGAGGTAAATAGGCAGGTGTTGCACCTTCGCCTGAGAGAATAAGTTCCTCCATCTCTGTCGCATATGTTCCAATGAGGCCAACTTCAAAAGGGGAGCCTCCGAAATGTCCACCTTCTTCTTCAACGGAGGATTCCCCAGCTCCGTTGTTGACAGGACTCTCAATCGGCTCTGACCATCTCCCGCCCTCACCCCTTTTCTTCCTCCTGCAACAGTGCTAGCGCTCCCCCAGTCCTTACCAACCATCCCACCAGCATTCACATCCAGAAGATCATCAGTTGCCATTTCCACCACCTCCAACGAGATGCCGCCACCAGATCCATATTCCCCTCCCCTCCCTTGTCCACTTTCCGCAGGGAGGTTACCTCTGGGGCATCCTGGCCCAGTCTTCCTTCACCCCCAGCACTTTACCACAGCCCTATGGCACCTTCTCCTGCAAACGGTGAAGGTGCAAGACCTGCCCATTTATCTCCTCCCTCCCCACTATCTAAGGGCCCAAACATACCTTCCAGGTGAAGCGACACTTTACCTGCACTTCCTACAATCTAGTCAACTGCATTCTCTGCTTACAATGTGGTCTCCTCTACACTGGGGACTTAGACTGTGTGACCGCTATGTTCTGCTCACAACAAAGATCCCTCAGCTTCCAGTTGCCTGCTACTTTAACATACTACCCTTTTGGTTTGAGTCTAGTGACTTTTCTCCAGAGCCGGATTTATATGTTGCATTCAGATGTTGTCTCTCATCCCTTCAGGAAGCTTCAAAATGTCCCATATCATATAAAACACTTTTGAGACCCATTTTGTTTAAGGAAACATGATAGCCAAACCATGCATATCAGAGCCTTGTAGTAGTTATAAAAGCAATGTCCAGATAATTTGGTTTCATCGTGTTTGTAAGTGAATAAAGACAGGCCAGAAAGCCAATGAGTTACGGGCATGAGGGTGGGGCTCATTGGATAGTCATTTCAAGGAGACAACACTGGTATAATGGGCCTCATTCCATGTATGGTCCTTAGGCACTGTGGAGATCTGCCCTTCTCGTCTTCAAATAAGGCCATGGGATCTTTCACACCTACCTGAGGCACGAGGCAGAGCTTCGGTTTAACATCTTGTCAAAAAGGCAGCACATTGCACAGCACAACACTCCCTTAGCACTGCACACTGTGGCATGAGTCAGAACATTCAGTGTCAAGGGGGAGAGTGCTAACGCTAAGCGCATACAGAACGTTCCGTTAATCCATTATTTTGCAATCGCACTTGATGTCTAATCCTGTCAAACAACAGGAGATTTTAAAAGGAGTTAGATGCTGTGCTGGTAATAAAATTCCAAATTGGATCCTGGTTTGTGACGATAGAAATGTTGGTTGTGTTCGAAGGAAAATAAAATGAAACAGCTCTGTGCTGTACTCTAACTGCTCAATGGTCTCTCACTGCCACTTTCCTTGTTGCTCGTGGTTTCAGCCTGAATACATGTAGCGCCACATGATGTATTGTTCCCTTTTCACTGAATCGGTTAAAACAGTGTGTCTGAGACAAAGGGGGAGGTGTGGGCTGGGAGCTGTATGGAGGGGAAATGAGAAATCTTCAAAGCTGATTTTAAGATCACAGACTGTCATGGATGTCCTGGTGTAAAATTAATGACTACACATTCATTCCATTTCAGAAAGCAAGGTTATTTGGTTCTGCATGTGGCGGTTACAGATTGCTGCGTGCAGTTGGTTCCACCTAGAGCACTACCACAGTGGACGTACAAGACGATCAGAGGATTAGATAGGGTGGACAGTGAGAGTCTTTTTCCGAGGATGATGACTTCAGCTTGTACAAGGGGGCATAGCTACAAATTGAGGGGTGATAGGTTTAAGACAGATGTCAGAGGCAAGTTCTTTATTCAGAGAGTGGTAAGCGCGTGGAACACCCTGCCTGCCAATGTAGTTAACTCAGCCACATTAGGGGCTTTTAAACAGTCCTTGGATAAGCATATGGATGATGATGGGATAGTGTCGGGGGAGGGGCTTAGATTAGTTCACAGGTCGGCGCAACATCGAGGGCCGACGGGCCTGTTCTGCACTGTATTATTCTATGTTCCATATTCTATAAGTAGTGTTCCAGAATGCATGGCTAATGTTATGGGGGCAAGGGTTAAAATGGCAGATGGTGACATTTCAATACGTTAAAATCCGGAAATAAAATAAAGGTGGTATATTGCCAACAATCAACTCGATGTTGTTGAAAAGAAACATCTTGTTGGCTCATGTCGTTCAGGGTAGGAAATCTGCTATCATTACCTGGTCTGGGCTAAATGTAACTCCTGACTCACAACAATGTTGTTGACTCTTAGCTCTAGTAAGCCACTCAGTTGTAACAAACAGCTACAAAATGTAAACAGATCACCTGGCATCAACCAATCAACAAAAACAATAACAGACCCGTCAACTCTGCAAAGTCCTCCTTACCAATAGCTGGAGGCCTGTGCCAAAGTTAGAAGACTACACAAGCAACAGCTTGACATCTACATTGGCAGAATCATACCGCCTCCCTGGCCAGGGAATCTCTCCAACACTACCACCACTCTCTGGGGGTACGTCCTATCCTACCTACTTCAGGTGGTGGTTCCGTGGTATACAGTCGGGGCAGAGTTGCCCTGGTTGATTTCAAGATTTACTCCAAATTTCATGGAATTGGATCAAACATGGGAAAGGAAATTTCTGTCTTGAGGAAGAGTCACCGGTCAAGAAACGTTAACTCTGTCGACTCCTTCATGCTGCCAGATCTGCTGAGCTTTTCTGGCAACTTTGTTTTTGTTTGGCTTTTATTTAAAGGAAATTTCCTGCTGTTTGCCACCTTATCCTGCCGTTATTTTCCAAATTATTTCCAAAGTCTCCATGTCAAATACCACTTGGGGGCAACACTGAGGGTGACAAGGACACAAAATGTAATCTGAGTGGGGACTGGGATTATTCATCAGCATGAGGGACATCATTACTGGCTGAGTTTGCCAAGTGCTGAAGGACATTGCTGCTAGATTGGGAAAACAGCCAATAGTGAGAGAACCAACAAGATGGAAAACGTACCAGACCTTGTTCTTACTGATTCATCTGTTGTTGATATGCCCATTCATGAAGGTGAAGGGAGGAGGGACCACTGTGCAATCACTTCTTCACAATGAGAATATCCTCCATTGTTTTGTGTAGCATGACCACTGTGTTAAATGGGGCAGATGTGTTTCAGATCAAGCAATTCAACCCTGGACATCCATGAGGCACTGAGAGCCAACAGCAATAGCAGAATTCTATTTAACCACAACATTAAACCTGTATATCACCAAATGACCATTTCCACCTAAATGGGAGATCAATAATAATTCAATGAAGAGTACAGGCAGACATGCCAGAAGCAGCACAAGACAAACCTAAAAATGAGTTGTTGAGCTGTTCCTGGCATAATCCAGGATGATTTGCATACCTAACAATGCAAGATCGACAGGGCTACATGAAAATATTAGATCTCAGCTCTGTACTGCTATCACACCTAATCATGAATGGTAATGGTCAGTGAAATAACCAACAGGAGGTGCAAACTCCATAAATACCCTATCCTCAAGAATGGGAGAGCCAGCATGTCAGTGCAAAGTATTTGAATTTTTCTTTAGTCAAAAATGGCGAGGGAATGATCCATCTCAACCTTCCCCTGAGGTCCCTGACATTACCGCCAATTTGATTCATTCTGAATTCATCACAGCCTTGGTCCAAAAATGGACAGTTGGCCCTGGGGTTTTAGAGTAGATTTGTAGCTCAGTTTGTGGATGTTGTGGTCGGTTGGCTCACCGAGCTGTTTCATTGTTCCGCATTGCCAACCACAATAACAGACAGGTGAACTGAACTCCAGAGTGAGGTAGGAATGATTGTCCTTGACAAGAAGGGAGTGTTTGATCAAGGTGCCTGAGCAAAACTAGAGTCAATGTGAATTCGAGGAAAAACTCTCTGCTGGTTGGAGTCACACCTGGCACACAGGTTGAAGTGTGGACACACATTTCCCACAGCTTTTCTGAACATTAGGGTGCCAAACAGAAGTTAAAAGAACACAATTAAAGAGCACAATTTGTATGCTGAAGCTTAGTTAGAGGTTTAGAATCTGCGATTCACTTCCTCCTAGCCCTGAGGTCAGGTTATTGCTCTATCAGTCACACTTATCCGAACTGCCCTATCTAAGTTTCCCAGTTCCTGCACATGTTCCTCTCAAGCCCTTGCTTGTATTTGAAGTGTTCAATTCTCGTGTGTTTAATGATGTGAGTCTGTGTACTACTGATGCTCACTACGCTTGAGTGGTTAAGCCCCTATGTATGGCCAAAAGGAAAATCAGTCAACTGTCAAACTCATTGGAAACTAAACCAGAAACGTGGAATAAATATTTTAAAACACTATGAATAAAACCTGTTACATACATTGAAACATCCTACAGTTTATAGTGATCATCAAACTTGCCAATGCATCCATTCATGTGGCATGCTTGCCAGTGCTCCATTCACAGAGATATTCTACCCCTAATTTCACATTGTCAATCCTATTTGGTCTTCTTCCTTAGCTGAGTTCATTTTAGCAATCTCCTCCTCTACCCATCACTGCTATTCCTAACTCCAATAAAATGTTGTTTGAAATAGTTTATAAAATCATAAAATACCTACGCTATGGAAGCAGGCTACTCAGCCCTCCATACAGCATTCCACCCCCTACCCTATCTCTATAACCCTGCATTAGCCAAGGCTAACCCACCTAATTTGCACTTCCCTGTACACTATAGGCTACTTACCATTGCCAATCCACCTAACCTGAGGAACCCTGAGCACCCAGAGGAAACCCACACAGACAACATGCAGACTACGTACAGACAGTAGCCTGAGGGTGAAATTGAACCCGAGTCCCTGGTACTGTGAGGCAGTAGTGCTAACCATTGAGCCACCATGTCATGAGTGTAAATCTTTGACCGTCATAAACTGCTGTGAGCATTCTTCCCCTATAGCATACACAGCATTTGATCTGCTGCAGCTGCGGTCAGTGAATGAGGAATGTCATTGGGAGCTACACTGAATTGGCCTTGGAGGAAATCGGTGCTGCCCTCAAAACTTCTACACATTCAAACAAAACCTGCCAAAGCATATGTTGTTGCTACTGAATTGTTAGCCAGGCAAATATTGAAGCGTGTTTCGAAAAGGAACAAAACTAGACTTGATAAGAATCTTGTACAGTAAAGGAAATGTTGTGATTTAGCTACAACCTCTGTATAGTACCCCTTGGAGTTGCTTGGATGTGTTTGGTCTTTCTGGCTAGCTTACTACAGAAATTTAGCAATGAGGAAATCCAACTTGCACTGACAAGCCCTTAAAAAGATCCTACCTTCAGCAGTTAAAAAACTGCCCGGCAACAGGAAAGCACCTATATCTCAGAAATATCTCTGGCCCTGGGTACATTCAAACTCTCAGAAAGTGAAAAGTCTTGAAGTAAATCTTCAAACAACAGCTCTTAAGAAAATAAATCTCCCGACAACTGTCTCCCATGAAGAGAGTGTTGAAAATGCCCTTGTATCAAAATGAAAGATTTGGATATGTTGTTGCTTCCCCCTCACTTTGTATCAAGTGCATTTGTTTCGATAGACAGAATCAAAGCAATTTTGTTTTTTGAAAATGGCTCAAATTGAACTGCAATGGGATCGGGAGGAATGAAGTTATCTTCAAGCTACCTAACATGGCACTTTTAAAATTATGTTAAATATTCAACCCTCAACCGATGTTGATACATTACTGGGCACAGTTCCCTCAATATGTGTAGCTCTTCAGTGATATAGAAATGTGGGTGTTGGCAGTGGATCCAAACATGGGGGAGCATTAAGGTGGTGGGAGTTGAGGGTCCTAGAAGGACAGCACACAAATAAAAACCTAGAATGTGGCCACTTTGTGTTCCTTCTTTCCCAACCTTTAGTTTGCCTCAACACTAGCTATGAACAACAAAGCAGCCAGGTTCTCAAAATTACTATTCATTCATGGGATTTGAACGTAATTGGCTACTTCACTGGGTAGTCATTGCCCAATACTAATTGCTCAGTCAGCAGTTAAGAATCAACTGCATTGTTGTGGGTCTGGCATCACCTGATGACCTGACTAGGTAAAGTTAACAGATTTCCATTTTTAAAGAGACCTTAGTGAATGAGATGGGCTGTTAAGCAATAAAAACAACGTGGTTACATGGCCACCTTTGAACTAGCTTTCTATTAATTCTAACTTTGCTCTGAGTTTAAAATTCATCATCTGCCAGAGTGGAATTTGAACCCATGACCTCTGAACACTAGCCTGGGCTGTATATTGCTCATCTATTATCCACCACCCTGCTGTCTCTCCCATTTCTCACTGAATTCTCTGCACAACCTAAATGAAATGAAGGAAGAGTAGCTAAATGATTCAGAGATAGTCAGCTTTCCAGCTCCTCTGATGCTGCTTGGCCTGCTGTGTTCATCTAGCTCTGCACCTTGTTACCTCAATAGCTAAATGAACTTAGCTGCTAAAGATGTAGCACTCAGTGCTAACATCCATTCTAGTGCCAGCTAAATTACTCTGTAGTGTCTCGGGATGCACAGGCTAGATGGATTAGCCATGGTAAATGCAGGGTTATAGGGAGAGGATTGGGGGGATGAGTTTGGGTGGCATGCTCTTTGGAGGGTTGCAGCAGAATCAATGAGCTGAATGGCCTCTTTTCAAACAGTAAGGATTCAATGAAGTTTCAATTAAAGGAAAATTTGCAGGACCACAAGTATACAGTGAGTGAGTGGGACTCATTGGATAGTTCTCTTAACAATGGGCCCAATGGAATCATTCTGTGCTGTAAAAAATTATGATCATCTAACCAACAAGTTAAATCAGTAAAAAAGATTGCACCTCATGGCAGAAGCTCAAATATTCATTTAGGAATCGGGAGTTTCAATTTTGCTCCCGTGCAGATTTGCCTGTAGCTCACAAACTCAAAATCATGTCGGATATTAAGAATACGCTTGTTACAATTTATCAAAAACAACTAATCCAAAGTTATCACATACACCATCAGGATACAGACAAAGCAGATGTCTGGTTCTGTTCTCAATTTTTCTTACATTCACAATTCTGTACTGAAAGTTATAGTTTATACAAGGTACTCAAAAACAAGCAAAATCTCAAATAAGTTATTAATCATTCAGCTTGGGAATTGCTTTATCAGAAGCTGTCAAATCCAATCCTCTCACTGGCCTCTTGCACTCCATCTCTTATAGTGTGACGTGTGAAATCTTTCATTCCTAACTTTGTGCGTGACCAAAGCTCCATGTTTCTCATCAGTTGTGTTGTAGCAAAGATTTGTAATGGTTCAATAAGTATGGAACCCTCCACAATTGGTAGTTCATGAGTGAGTAACATTTCTTTCCACCAAGTGATGGTTAACTTTGGATTTTAAATGTGTTGGAGTCTACGACCTTCTCAATGGGAGGGCAATTAATGGAGACTGGTGAGAAGGCAGTGGGATGAGACCTGACAGGACAGCACACAGAGGTACAATGTTTTTTAACTTCTTAAATTGTATCTCAGGTCATGGAATACTCCAGACATGCAGATATCCCAAAGTTTTTCAATAAATAGCACAGTAAACCAAAGTTGAAATAATTACTTGCACTTTATAAAGTGTCTAACAGCGGCAAGTAATACATGTATTTTTGCAGATTGTTTTTAACAGGGTCATTCAGATGTGATTTGCTGCCTCGCTGGCAATTCTTCAATATGTCTTTATCACTATGTGTTTTTATAAACCTTGCTGCACTGTGGGTTTGCAGGTTAGCTATGTGACCCTTCCAGCATGCAGTCTGCATTAAAAGCTGCCACACTCCTCTCCTCAGGCTGTATCTCTTTCATGGAGCAATTTAGTGATGCATTCCATTCCCTCGTCAGACTACAATCAGACAGAAACATGACAGGAAAAAAAACCTTTAACCCGTTTCTTTTCTTTCCCCTACATTTCAACTACAAGCCCTCCTTCTTCTCCATTGCACATCCGACAGATTTCACTAGCGAAAGCTTCACTTAAACCCCACTCAAAGTTTCAAGCCCTTTCCATTCGCTACACTCACACTGTGCTCCCCACAGCAGAATGCGACTACAATCAAAATGAGGAAGAACAGCCAATGTTTTAAATGAATAATTTCACTGCTGAGTTTTAGCTCCCTTAATGACTAATGAACATGTTGTGGGTGTTGCAAACTTTGAAGGAACCATGAATTATTTTGATGAAAGGTTTAGTTACCTTCTTAATTCTGGAAAAAGAATAAAATCATATGAATAATTTAGGGATATAGTCAGATGTAAATAAGTAATAAGGAAGCCTTTTCTGTTGGTCAATGTATCCGGTATTTGAAAGGAATTGGCACTTTAGATGAATGCAATATCCTTTATGTAGGTAGATAGATAACGGCAATATGTATAACTGAATGGTACAGTCAGCTTCAAGCCAAAAAAAAAGTCTTTCATATGCTATTGTGTGAATTACAAAATTCTAATCCATTTAAGTACCTGAGAACAAGTAGATCAAAGTTCCTAGCATTGGTGGTTAGATTTTGGAAACGCTTAGCACTACCCTGGTAATAGCTGTAAATTCTTATTCCTTCATGCTGGTACTTATTCAAGACGATCATTCAAACAGGCTTATTTGACCAAGTATTTGGTCATTTGTTGCAATTACTTCTTCTGAGTCTTAATGTTGAAATTGCTTTGAACGAGCTTCTGTGAAATGTCTCGTGGCCCGTTACTACTTTAAGGGTTTATAAAAACACAACTTGTTGCAGCCAAATCCTTTAAAATATCTGGTATGTGTTCAATAGCTCTGATGAAGGGTCTAGGCCCGAAACGTCAGCTTTTGTGCTCCTGAGATGCTGCTTGGCCTGCTGTGTTCATCCAGCCTCACATTTTATTATCTTGGTATGATTTATCAACTGGTTACCTGTGAGAGTAAAAATAGACTTGACTCCGAATAGTAAGTTTGTAACAGATATAAATGATCATATCAGTAGCCATGTTGCACTGCCGAAGCATCAAGCGTACAGGCCCCATCAATAAACATGGCTGACTGTTGGAGGAGGAGCTGAGTGGAGTGCCCAGAATCCATCCCATTGAAGGAGGCCTTCTTTGATGAATCTGGGGTAGAGGAGGAAGAGGAGTTCTAGGGGCTCAAATGTAGCTCAACACACAGTGTAACTCACTAAACTAATTACTCAGCTTTAACTACAAAAAAATACATATGAAAATGCTGACAACAATGCTTTTCTACTGCCATTTATTCAAAAATGCATTTACTGAGCACGAATTTACACAAGTAAAGATTTTCTTGTCATTTTGATTTCATGCCATTTGTCATCCAAAATGAATTTCTTGTTTGGGAGTTTGATAATAATTGAGAAATAAATGTATTTTACCAATCAGTAGTAGTGGGTGAGTGCAGGAATGTGTTATTTTCCTTTCATCACTGATTTTCTGCAATTCTTATTATACCATCCCTTCTCTCTTAAAGGCATGGCCCCCTTACTGGGTATGCTGTCAAGATGAACATTTTGAAGTTGGAAATCCTGCCACTGTCCTTATAGTTTTCTGAGTCCACATTGTCGAAATGGAGCTTCAGTCGCCTGCAGTGTGTACATTTGATTATGTTTTGCCCTCAATTTTCCATCCAATAAAACTAATGGGAGTGCACTGCTGTTGAAAGACCTGATAAAATAACGATTCATCCATAAGCCACTGTGGCAATGTGTATGCTTCACATCTACAGCTTCCTGGCAGAATGGTTTTCATCTCCTGTGGCAAGAGTGCGCACGTGACAGCGATGCCCCCCACCACACCCCCCCCAATCAACCTAGTGACCACTCAAAGCTAGAATCTTTTAAAATAAATTATTTTCCCAAGAGTTAGATGGGTTTACTGATGTGTCATGGAAATCCACCATTGTAGTCTTAATGAGAAATTACATCTATATCACAGTTAGTCAAAGTTATATCAAAAACTAACAGAGATAATGGGAACTGCAGATGCTGGAGAATTCCAAGATAATAAAATGTGAGGCTGGATGAACACAGCAGGCCAAGCAGCATCTCAGGAGCACAAAAGCTGACGTTTCGGGCCTAGACCCTTCATCAGAGAGGGGGATGGGGAGAGGGAACTGGAATAAATAGGGAGAGAGGGGGAGGCGGACCGAAGATGGAGAGTAAAGAAGATAGGTGGAGAGAGTATAGGTGGGGAGGTAGGGAGGGAATAGGTCAGCCCAGGGAAGACGGACAGGTCAAGGAGGTGGAATGAGGTTAGTAGGTAGATGGGGGTGCGGCTTGGGGTGGGAGGAAGGGATGGGTGAGAGGAAGAACCGGTTAGGGAGGCAGAGACAGGTTGGACTGGTTTTGGGATGCAGTGGGTGGGGGGGAAGAGCTGGGCTGGTTGTGTGGTGCAGTGGGGGGAGGGGACGATCTGGGCTGGTTTAGGGATGCAGTAGGGGAAGGGGAGATTTTGAAACTGGTGAAGTCCACATTGATACCATTAGGCTGCAGGGTTCCCAGGTGGAATATGAGTTGCTGTTCCTGCAACCTTCGGGTGGCATCATTGTGGCAGTGCAGGAGGCCCATGATGGACATGTCATCTAGAGAATGGGAGGGGGAGTGGAAATGGTTTGCGACTGGCAGGTGCAGTTGTTTGTTGCGAACTGAGCGGAGGTGTTCTGCAAAGCGGTCTCCAAGCCTCCGCTTGGTTTCCCCAATGTAGAGGAAGCCGCACCGGGTACAGTGGATGCAGTATAGCACATTGGCAGATGTGCAGGTGAACCTGCGCTTAATGTGGAATGTCATCTTGGGGCCTGGGATAGGGGTGAGGGAGGAGGTGTGGGGGCAATTGTAGCATTTCCTGCGGTTGCAGGGGAAGGTGCCGGGTGTGGTGGGGTTGGAGGGCAGTGTGGAGCGAACAAGGGGGTCACGGAGAGAGTGGTCTCTCCGGAAAGCAGACAGGGGTGGGGATGGAAAAATATCTTGGGTGGTGGGGTCGGATTGTAAATGGCGAAAGTGTCGGAGGATGATGCGTTGTATCCGGAAGTTGGTAGGGTGGTGTGTGAGTACGAGGGGGATCCTCTTAGGGCGGTTGTGGCGGGGGTGGGGTGTGAGGGATGTGTTGCGGGAAATGCGGGAGACGCGGTCAAGGGCGTTCTCGATCACTGTGGGGGGAAAGTTGCGGTCCTTAAAGAACTTGGACATCTGGGATGTGCGGGAGTGGAATGTCTTATCGTGGGAGCAGATGCGGCGGAGGCGGAGGAATTGGGAATAGGGGATGGAATTTTTGCAGGAGGGTGGGTGGGAGGAGGTGTATTCTAGGTAGCTGTGGGAGTCGGCGGGCTTGAAATGGACATCAGTTACAAGCTGGTTGCCTGAGATGGAGACTGAGAGGTCCAGGAAGGTGAGGGATGTGCTGGAGATGGCCCAGGTGAACTGAAGGTTGCGGGGGAAGGTGTTGGTGAAGTGGATGAACTGTTCGAGCTCCTCTGGGGAGCAAGAGGTGGCGCCGATACAGTCATCAATGTACCGGAGGAAGAGGTGGGGTTTGGGGCCTGTGTAGGTGCGGAAGAGGGACTGTTCCACGTAACCTACAAAGAGGCAGGCATAGCTGGGGCCCATGCGGGTGCCCATGGCCACCCCCTTAGTCTGTAGGAAGTGGGAGGAGTCAAAAGAGAAGTTGTTGAGGGTGAGGACGAGTTCAGCTAGGCGGATGAGAGTGTCGGTGGAGGGGGACAGGTCGGGCCTGCGGGACAGGAAGAAGCGGAGGGCCTAGATGACATTCCACATTAAGCAGAGGTTCACCTGCACATCTGCCAATGTGCTATACTGCATCCACTGTACCCGGTGCGGCTTCCTCTACATTGGGGAAACCAAGCGGAGGCTTGGAGACCGCTTTGCAGAACACCTCCGCTCAGTTCGCAACAAACAACTGCACCTGCCAGTCGCAAACCATTTCCACTCCCCCTCCCATTCTCTAGATGACATGTCCATCATGGGCCTCCTGCACTGCCACAATGATGCCACCCGAAGGTTGCAGGAACAGCAACTCATATTCCACCTGGGAACCCTGCAGCCTAATGGTATCAATGTGGACTTCACCAGTTTCAAAATCTCCCCTTCCCCTACTGCATCCCTAAACCAGCCCAATTCGTCCCCTCCCCCCACTGCACCACACAACCAGCCCAGCTCTTCCCCCCCACCCACTGCATCCCAAAACCAGTCCAACCTGTCTCTGCCTCCCTAACCGGTTCTTCCTCTCACCCATCCCTTCCTCCCACCCCAAGCCGCACCCCCATCTACCTACTAACCTCATCCCACCTCCTTGACCTGTCTGTCTTCCCTGGACTGACTTATCCCCTCCCTACCTCCCCACCTATACTCTCTCCACCTATCTTCTTTACTCTCCATCTTCGGTCCGCCTCCCCCTCTCTCCCTATTTATTCCAGTTCCCTCTCCCCATCCCCCTCTCTGATGAAGGGTCTAGGCCCGAAACGTCAGCTTTTGTGCTCCTGAGATGCTGCTTGGCCTGCTGTGTTCATCCAGCCTCACATTTTATTATCTTATATCAAAAAGTAATTGAGTAGACATGGTTGTGGAGAGGACTCCATAAAGGCAGGTTTTACATGATGCTTTTGAAGGGCAGTGATTGATACAATTAGTAAGTGTTGATGTTAACTTATGGAACCTTTTGCCTGCTGATTGTAAGGGTCCTTTATGAAATAATTTTCAACAGCTCCAATCCATTTTTCAGTTGACATTATCCAAGAGTATGAAACGGCACACTGGCATAGTATCTCACTGGTTAGCACTGCTGCCTCACAGCACAAGGGAGCCAGTTCCATTTCCCCTGTGTCTGCGTGGGTTTCCTTTGGGTGCTCTGGTTTCCTCCCAAAGTCCAGAGCTGTGCAGACTAGGTGGATTGGCCATGGTAAATTGCCTGTAGTGTCCAGGGATGTGTAAGCGGGTTAGCTATTGGAAATGCAGGATTATAGGGATGACGTGGGTCTGGGTGGGATGCTCTTCAGAGAGTTGCTATGGACTCAAAGGGCTTGCTTCCAGACTGCAGGGATTCTATGAAACCTTCATCTCATTTATCTTGCCTCATCGAGATTGGCAGATTGCTTTTTGTGACATCCAGCACTAAGTGTGGAGAAATTTCCTTCTAATAAGGACAGAAAAGACTAAAGATACTGTTGTTCAACACCACTCCAAACTGCATTCTCTCGGCCCGAAACATCAGCTTTCCTGCTTCTCTGATGCTGCTTGGCCTGCTGTGTTCATCCAGCTCTACACCTCACTATTCCTCTTCATTCTCTTGCAACCGACTCTATCTCTCTCCTGAACAATGGTCTGAATTAAGCTTGTCTGTTCATAACCTTGATCTCACATTTGAATTTGAGATAAGCTTCACAACCTCTGAAGTGTGCCATGACAAAATCAGCATATTTGCATCCCCAACCCATCACTAAACTTCACCCCTATCTCAGGTCATCTGTAGCTGAAACTATCATTCATGCGTTATTATGTCGAGACTTATCAACATGTTCCTAGTTCATCACCTTAAACTCTGCTCCCCATGTCTAAACACATAGCAAGTCCCATTAGTCTTGTGCTGACTGGAAACATTGGCTGATTTATAAATTTACATCCTAATTTTCAAATTCTTTCAAAACTCTCCTCATCTCTCTACACGTGCCTTCAGTCTCACAGTCCTCCAAGATACCTGCACTCCTCTCAGTCTGACCTCATGTGCATTCCAGATGTTACTTCTTACGACAGTGCTTTCAGATGCATGTATCCTCCTTGCATCTCATTTCTCCTCTTTTCTCCTTTAAGATACACCATTAAATCTACTTCACTAAGCAATACAGAAAGAAATTGCTGCAATTCAACAAGTTCAGCCTGTAACATGAAAGCATTCCATGGTGATTATTAGGTGTGCACAGAGACAAGTTCAGTTTACAAGTTGGACATGATTGAGATGTTTTAGCAGAGTGAGGTTGAGAGCTTTCGGGGAGGAAATACAAAAGCAGGAATTGGCTGAACATAAATATCATGAGGTAATGAAGCAGTGAGGGCAGAGTTGGATCTAAATAGAGGAGATTCAAAGAAAAGGAGCGTTCAGTTGATATGGGGCAAGGTTGCCTGAACAGATTGCATGGAATGAAGCAAACATTGATCTCAGAGCTCAGAATAAGGATTTGGTATTCAATAAAAAGGAGACAGCAAGACACTGTAGCTCAGCAAGGTCATAGATGAATTTTATATGAGAAACTTGGGATGATACAAAGAGTGGAGGGTGTGTCAAACAAGACTGTTGCTTTACATTTTTTCAGGATGAAGCTGGAGCTCAGGATTGTGATGGTGAATGGATTGCAGTGTGGGCAGCAGTGGGCAATGCCATCTGTTTGATAGAAATGGATCAGTGGTTGAAAATACCTTAATTCAGCACGAAACAGCCCGTAGTGGTTTCAGAAAAGTTAAATTCAGTCTGAGACAGTATCTTGGAAAGGATGAATCACTGTTAGGTTTGTCACAGATTTTGAAAATTGCTCTGGTCTCCTGAACGTTTGGGTGGAAGAAGTTATGACTCATCTAAGGCAGGATTCCACGAAAGCCTTGTGGCACAACACAGGAATTTGAGTGGTCAGTAGCATGGTTGAGAAATAAAGCTGTGTTTCATTGGCATACAATGAGAAATTGAGACGAACTATGTGGAAATTCATTTGCAACAATCAGATATCACTAAGTGTGGTAAGTACAAGGTTGTGACAATGGTATCATAAGGGTTACATTGTTGAGAATGGAACTGAGTCAATGCGTTTGACTGAATGAAGGCAGCTTACTTTCTCATATAACTGTGACACACCTGGCTGATGTCTGTTTAATGCAATCTCTGGGTGCCTGAAGTAGAAAATGCTACATTGACCATTCAGGGCACCAGTCATCTCACGAAGTCAAACACGCCGAAGACCGTAAGGAAGGAAACAGATCATTTCCTCAAAATGTCTTGCGTCCCTTTCATCCACACAGAAAAAGCAATGTAACAAAACCAGGGTAGAGTTCTTTGCTGATATACAGTGATACAGTCCTAGCCAGCATGTTACAAAAAAAGGCAGAGAAAAAGTGACAGTAGGAACTGCCGACAGAAAAAGAGGCTGGATTTCTTCTTTGAAGAAAATGGCTGAGGGGTGACCTAGTAGAGATCTTTGAAAAGCTATGGAAAAGTTTGATTGGTATTTCCAGACAGAGTTGTTGCAGAAGTAGGTGACTACAGCCAGCGATATTAAACAGTCACTAAAAATCCAAATGCATTGAAAAGAATTGATAGGATCAAAAAACAAGCTTTGCTATCAAAAGACTGGTGAGATGTGGAATTTGTTACCACTGTGAGTGTTTGAGGTGAACTTTATGGATGCATTTGAGGGGAAACGAGATAAGTTTTTAAAAGAAGGGAACAGAATACTACAGTGGTCAGTTTAGATGAAATAAGAAGCAAGGTAGTTTGAGTGAAGATGCATGGATTGCTTGGGCTGAATGGCCTATTTCTATGGAATGTATTTGCTGTTATTCTGTGTATTTCTGTCTTTCCCAGACCCGAACTGAACAACTCAGGGTCAGTTAGTGGCACACCCAGTCAGTCCACTCAACTTCAGAAAGGCAGTGAACGTCAAAGCTCGCAATTCCTGTGTGGCCCAGTAACATAGGACAAAATTGTGCAACTAACCCACTGGTGGGCAGAAATTTCAATTCTCAATGTGTGCTGTCAACTCTATGGTGCTGTTCCCTTTCCTGACACAAGTGACAGCTGATTTTACCAAACTGAAACCAATTTGAAAAATCAAAACTGCAAAGAATTTTAACTCTTTTAAGTATAAATGCGTAGAATACTCAGAAGCTCTTTGAATACTAACTGGTTTTTATGCAGCCTTCAAAATGAACGCCTTGTTACGAAAAACATCTACAGGAAAAGAAAGGTTATTCTGCAAGTTACTGTCAGTTTGGCAGCACAAAGGTCAGGTGGAGAGAGCTGTGATGAAGTACAGCAGATGGTAATTGATATTCTTAGAACAAACTAACATTCTGAATTTAGTCTAACCTCCCCCTCCCCATTTCCATTCCACTTCCATGTAGAATTTTGATCGCATTCCTCTGAAGAATAGGACTGCAATAAATCTGCCTTTTAAAGATTGGAAGCCTCAGATATTTCAGCCAAGTATGGCTGGCATTGTGGCCAACATGGAGAACATCAAAACTGACACCCTGCCACCCCACCCTTCCACCCCATCCCCTGTCAGCTGTAGCCCTGATCTTACTGGCACTTGTGGCCAAGATCATGGCGATACAGTAATTTATCAGCAGGACTCAAATGGCAAAGAAAAAACCTTCCAACCTCTGTAATCGGCGATTGAAGTAGCCATGATGCTTTGATCCCGAGAGCTTTATTAAAACCTAAGCTAACTACAACGCTCAGTCTTTTGTTGTTGTTGCCAGGATCAATTGTATCCATTCAAACTGAACGAGGCATTGACCTAAATGGGGACGAGTATCAAACAGGATCAACGGTAAATCCCAGCTCTTATTAAAGAAGGTGTAAACTCAAATTCAGTTTCTGCCCAATCATCAACTCACTCCCTTAAAAGATTGCAAGGAATTTGCAGTCTTCAGAGGAATTATACATTTATCAACCAGAAATGTAAAGCTCTAACAGTAACTTTGTCACCTTCAAGGAGTAGCCGGTTAGATTTAGATGGCATTGGAGGAAATTTGTCCCTTTGTCATTGTGCCTACTCTTTGAAAAAACTATGTTATTAGTCCTGAGATAATGGGAACTGCAGATGCTGGAGAATCCAAGATAACAAAGTGTGGAGCTGGATGAGCACAGCAGGCCAAGCAGCATCTTAGGAGCACAAAAGCTGACGTTTCGGGCCTAGACCCTTCATCAGAGAGGGGGATGGGGAGTGGGAACTGGAATAAATAGGGAGAGAGGGGGGGGAGGCGGACCGAAGATGGAGAGAAAAGAAGACAGGTGGAGAGGAGAGTATAGGTGGGAAGGTAGGGAGGGGATAGGTCAGTCCAGGGAAGACGGACAGGTCAAGGACCAACCAGCCCAGCTCATCCCCTCCCCCCACTGCATCCCAAAACCAGCCCAGCCTGTCTCTGCCTCCCTAACCTGTTCTTCCTCTCACCCATCCCTTCCTCCCATCTCAAGCCGCACATCCATTTCCTACCTATTACCGTCATCCCACCTCCTTGACCTGTCCATCTTCCCTGGACTGACCTATCCCCTCCCTACCTCCCCACCTATACTCTCCTCTCCACCTGTCTTCTTTTCTCTCCATCTTTGGTCCGCCTCCCCCTCTCTCCCTATTTATTTCAGAACCCACTCCCCATCCCCCTCTCTGATGAAGGGTCTAGGCCCGAAACGTCAGCTTTTGTGCTCCTGAGATGCTGCTTGGCCTGCTGTGTTCATCCAGCTCCACACTTTGTTATCTATGTTATTAGTCCTGTCAGTCTATGTTTTTTTCACAAACCTGAAAAATGTTTCCCTTTAAGTATTTGAGCACAAAAGCTGACATTTCGGGCCAAGACCCTTCATCAGCTCTCTGATGAAGAGTCTAGGCCTGAAACATCAGCTTTTGTGCTCCTAAGATGTTGCTTGGCTTGATGTGTTCATCCAGCTTCACACTTTGTTATCTTAGATTCTCCAGCATCTGCAGTTCCCATTATCTCTCTCCCTTTAAGTATTAATCCCTTTCCCTTTTTAAAGTTGTTGCTGAATCTCCATCCACTACCCTCCTCCCATTCTGTACATTACAGATCACAACAATTCTCCTGGTATTACTTGTGTGTTTGCCAAATGCCTTAAACCTTCTGCTGCCTGGAAAAGCAAAGCATTTCTATTACCTTCCATCTTTTTTTCAGCAAACTGTCAGCAGGGGCATCGAGAACTGAGATGTTTCAGCTGAGTGGCCCTGACAGCCCTTGTGTCAATGCTTACAGTCTGTGCTGTCATGGGGACTGAGAGTTAGGGCTCTGTTAGCTAGTCTCATTTGGTCACACAATTGCAGAGCAGCACTGGCAGTGACTTTGCCATTCCCTGGGTCATGAAGCTGAAGGAAATTAGCTCAGATTCCCATTTCTTGTTGCAAAGCATAGACCTCTATGAGTGCTAGTGGTGATTTGTGCATGAGAGCAGGATCTTGCGAGGTGGTAGAAGTCAAATACTCCAGAGACATTCAAATGTCTAGGCTGAAAAGTGAAGAAATAGCTGTTGTAGTGAGCAGCTGAATTACTGCTATCACTTACAGTGGGACAGAAACATCCCCCTGCGCCATTTTATTCACTCTTGTGCCCTGATCAATATTTATCTTTCAAGCAATACCACTGAAACACATCTCATCTTTGCCGTTTGTGAGAGCTTGCTGTGCACAAATTGATTGCCAAGTTTCTTGCATTGTTACAGTGGCTTCACTTAGAAAAATTCTCCATTGATCCCAAGGTGCTTTGGGGCATCCTGAAGTTGCAAACAGCGCTATATAAATGCAAACGCTTCTGAACACAGGAATAAGCCACCCGCACCTTCAGGAGAGACAGAACAAAAAAGCACAGCACACAGAATGGAACTGGATAGCTCCATGTTCACGCAAAAGTGTCTTTCACACCAGATCCCATTTCAGATCTAGCACCAGCATCTCCATCAATAGCTTTACAACCTTTTCATCCATCCCAACCTACTGCAAGGAACAGACTACATCACACTTGCCACATGTTTAAGGACATCTGTTCACCATTCTGTTTCACAGAGTGAACTGCAAAACGCTAACCCATCTCATTCACTTTAAAGACTGGGAGTAGATTAGGTGATTTGGATTGCAAATGGCTCAAAGCTGCACTCATTCTGTCAGAACCTGTTCAACTTTTATGGGTCAAGAATCAAAACAAAGCCCATGTACCTCTTTAATCAGGCAAATGTCTTAGCGGTCAGCACTATAGCTGCAGCTGTGAATGCAGCACAAATTAAAAACCAACAAGTTGTAGCCCAAGCTCTGTGTTTGTGTGTGGAAAAGGTTGTGTCTGTCTGCCCCAGGTCAAATGTGATAACTTCATGGCCTTGACTACAGCTATATGGATCGAACTGAACAGACCTGTAGGAATCAATAGAGTAAAGATTGTAAAGAATTAGCAGAGGCCACATTCCTGCACCTTTTATCCAAAGGGATTGTTAGTCTGAGCCGGGTAACTGGAACAAAAGTTTCTCTGCTTTCATGCTCTTCAGGATATAATTGGTGCTTGGGAGTTTGCATACAACTCCGAATTCAAGGTTTAATTAATTTGAGGTCTCAGAAATCTTCCTTCAATTTTTTAACGCGTAACCTTCACTGTCGGTCAGGTTTTTGTAACCAAATGCAAAAGTCTTTGTTCAGTGCGAAGCAAGTCCAATGCAGCTGTTAAGGAATGAAGTTCTGCTTTGATAGCTGCCATTGAGACCTTGCAATGATCAAATTGTTCTTCTGCACCTGTCAATTGAAGTGTAACGTCATACCATTTGTACAACTTCTGAACAATTGCTACAGTATGTAAAACTAAATCTTCCCAAATGCATGCGGTAAATAATTCTCTTTAAAGTCTTTGGTCTCACTGGACTAATTGTCACTTCCAATAGGCATTTTTGTTTGGTAGTTCACAAGGAATAAATCAAACTGCAAACAGTGAGTTGCCGCTTCATTTTTGGAGGCAAATCTGCTCCCTTTTTAATCGTAACAATTACGTGCTCTGGGAGCACATGTACATATTCGCAAAGATTGGAAGTGAGTTCCTCCAGACATGCTGAATGCCAATTTCAGTGTCCAACAGAAATGACATGCATGAGCAGAGGGACTAAATGCCCATCTGTGCATACAGAATGCCGCTTCCATTTTCTGTCGCCAAGCCAGCTGGCAGACAACTGTCTTTGGATGCAACTGCAGCAACTAATGCAGAGGCTGATTTTGTTTTAAAGTATTTATTCCATTTGGTGTGTGCACAATAGAGGGAAGAATATCTGACCAGCTACTCGACAATAACTCTGGCTACGAGCCAGCTGTCGTTGGCAGTCTACACAGGGAAGTGGGCACATCCAGCTGCCTTGAATGGCTAGGGAGGCCCATGTGCCAAATGTGGATTTGGCCGTCAGACTTCAAATGCTTCCCTCCACAGTGGAAAATTAACAAATTGCCATTGCAGGGCTCACTGTGTACGTGTAAAAACAATGTGCATTTATATAGCAAATTAGCTGACTATTTCTAAGGTGCTTCACGGCGGCAACACCAGCCTGGTGTATCCTTTCATTGAATTTCCAGAAATCTTCAACAAAAGAGGGCCATATAACTCCTTGCACATGAATAGAACTGTTGAAAAGTGTTCGAGATTAATTGACAATTTCCAGCCTCAAATGACAAAGGAATTCTATTGTCAATACTGGCTTCCTTGAACCACAACACTATTCAGGCTATAGTAACAGCTTCACAATGTACCATTATTTAGTGACTTAAGGAGAACGTGCCTTTACATGATCTTCCTTAATGCTTCACAGAGGTGTAAACAAATACACTGTTGATTTCACGGTAAAGGAGAATTGATCGGTTGCTTGGCAATATGTTGGAACTTAGGAAAGTTCTTGGAGGGACAGGCAGTGGAGAGGAAGCAGAGCATAGGGTGGCAGCTCCAGGATGTCCAATCGAGGTGGTGGTGACACAAAGCCCCAGTTTGAGATAACTGGGGAGAGTGGTGAGTAGGGAAGATATTACAGACAGCTTCAGACTTGGAATTGTTAACCCTTTGGGAAAGGCCTGGGGTCCCCAGTAACTGAAGACTGATCTACTGGGAAACACTGTGGGAGAAAAATCATTGGGGTCTGACAAGAAAACTGTATCTTTCAAAAAAAGTCTTTCAACATTTGAATTCACTCTGAAAACGCCAGAGATTGAAAAACATTAATATTGCTTGATTGTCCCTGATTTATTTTGAAAAAACAATTGATAGTTCCTTCTTATCCTGGAGACAGGGATGGGGTGGAGCTGAGCACCTTCAGGTGGTCATTCTCCTGTCAAATCTGAAAAGCTTTTTTGGGCAGAGTACAGCAAATTACTGAAGGAAGTCTCCATTCCCTGCCTTCAACAAAACACTGTGTGATCATTATCTTTTCAATCAATCACATAACTGGGACTCATTCTCCTGTCATTTTAGTAGTATACTGTTAGTGTTGTAATACCATGGGACTACATCACTTAAATCAAACACATGTCTAGCGTCAATGAGATTACAATAGTACTGTTGTGCATTTTTTATCAATGTATAACAAGTTTTACAATATTGATTTGACTGATAATGAATTAATTTGATGATGATTAATTGCAGGGTTTCCTTTTAAAACTGCATTCTGCCACAATTAATTTCTTTAAATCACCCGAACTCTCCCAAATCCATACCTCATTACAAAATTTGCAATTTAAACTCATTTGCACTTGAAACTCCAATCTGTCTGAGAAGGAGCATTGCAGTGTCCTGAACAATACTTCCAGATGGACCGTTGTACGGGGACAAGAGGTCATGGTCCCTTTAGTGAAGGGCAGATTTGCAGCAAAATGTTAGGAAACATTTCTTAAAGACAACTAAACACTAGAGCAAGAAAAGGACACTACAGGTTCATTTAAGAAGCAGCTGGGTGCAGTCACAGTATTTAACTTTCATACTCTGTAAGGATGAGATCAATATTGTTGAAGGGCTATCTTTTATTGAATCAATCTTGTGACAAATCAATACATTGATACTTTCTGTGTATCCGTAACCAGCAGCATCTTGGTGGAAAATGCTTTCTTTGTCCAGAATTTTGTGTTATCCTTTATTAAATCTTTCACAAACAAGTTAAAAAACAAACATGTACACTTCAAAACTGAAAAATTGGCAGGCCAGTTATTTCACATTTATGCTTTTGGATTTAAGGCATGTTGCTATGGCAGCGGGGTGGTGATAGCCTTGTGGTATTATCACAAGACTATTAATCCAGAGACGCAGGTCATGTCCTGGGGACCACAGTTCAAATCTAAATTCAATAAAAAGAAATCTGGAAATAACAGTCTGATGATGATCAATTGTCAGGACAAACAACCTGGTTCATGAATGCCCTTTAGGGAAGGTAACTGTGCTCCTTAGGTGGAATGGCCTACTTGTGACTTCAGACCTTCAATGTAGCAGATTTTTAACTATCCTCTGGGCAATAAAGGATCACTGGCCTAGCCAGGATTCATGAATGAATGATTATAATTATGCCAAACAATTTTCACATCACTCCTCCCATTGTACGTTTTCCTTCATTGAAATGTAATAGAAAATGATTGTTGCTTGGCTCCATGAAAATGGAAGCTGGCAGAGATATGGGAATAGGTTGGCTTCTTGACTAAAGATTTCCATTGTTGAGGGGGACAAGACAGAAGGGTGGCAATGGAAATATAAGACAAGCAAATAGTGGTTCTGACAAGGTCATGAAGCAAAGCAAAAGCAGCTCCAAAGAGATTTCTGGCATCAGTCTCCACTTCAACAACTAAATCTAATAGTCCAGAGATTCTCAGCATTTGATGTAAATGTTTGGTTTCTTCCCTCTCCCTTACTGGGAATTTGAACTCTACTATGCTGAGCCATTGCCAGGTCCTGCTTTGTGAAACGGATTGAGGTAGTCTGATTCAAAAACCCAACGAGGGCCTCCAAATATTTCTATCAATTGAAGCATAAATTTGCTTAAGGCCCTGATGAGAAATAAACACCAGTACACTTTTGGCATCAGATCTCCTTCTCCCAGACATCATGCATGCATGCATGCACACACACACACATACGTGCACACACACACACAAACACGCACGTGTGCATACACACACATATACACACACACACACACACACACACACAGACACACACACACACACACACACACACACACACACACACACACACACAAACACACAAGTGCACACCCATGCACATGGGGGGGGCGGCACGTTGGCTCAGTGGTTACCGCTGCTGCCTCACAGTGCCAGGGACCCGGGTTCAATTTCACCTTCAGGCAACTGTCTGTGTGGAGTTTGCACATTCTCCCCATGTCTGCGTGGGTTTCCTCTGGGTGCTCCGGTTTCTTCCCACGGTCCAAAGGTGTGCAGGCTAGGTGGATCGGCCATGTTAAATTGCCCACAGTGCCCAGGGATGTTTAGATTAGGTGGGTTAGACATGGGGCAATCAGGGGTAGGTGAATGGGTCTGGGTGGGATGCTCTTCAGAGGGATGGTGTGGACTTGTTGGGCCGAATGGCTTGTTTCCACAGTGTAGGGATTCTATAAGCGCACGCACACACACACACAGAGTTCCACTGGGCTTCTTTCCAAAACAGAGTGCACCCTACTGCACAACTGAATTTTGATGGCATCAATGGAAGGCTCCCTTACCACTCCCAGCCCTCCAACTCCCTCAGCCCACCACCCTGGGAATCACATGGATTATCTCCTGAAGCTGGACAGATGCACTGTTATGAAGACACTGACTGACTGCTCAGTAACAGATGGAATTTAGCCTTAGCAAGTGTGAGGCGATGTACTTTGGAAGAAAGAACAAGACAAGGGAGTACTCAGTGAATGACAGGGCACTGAGAAGCTGGGAGAAAAACAGCGATCTTGGGCTGCTCATCCATGGATCCCGAAAGGTGGCCGAAATGGGTTAATAGGGTAGTTCAGAAGGTCACTTGCCTTTATCAGTTGTAGCACTGATAATTTGAGCTGGAAGGTCGTGACGGAGCTGGATAAAACCTTGATTAAACTACAGCTGGAGGACTGATCATCTGAAGTTCTGATCATCTCGTTATAAAAAGGATGTGATTATACTGGAGGGGCGCAGAGGATATTCATCAGGATGCTGCCTGGGATGAAGTATTTAGCTGTAAAGGGAGGCTGGATGGGCTCAAGTTGTTCTCTTCAGAGCAGAGAAGGTTAAAGGGGTTCTGATTGAGGTGCCAAAGATTATGAGGGGCAGGATAGAGTGGTCAGGGAGCAGTCATCCCCCTTAGTTGAGAGTCAATAACGTGGAGGCATAATTTTAAGCTGAAGGGCAGGAGGTTGACAGGGGATTGGAGGAAAAATTTTTTCGCCCAGAGGATGGTGGGAATCTGCAGTCTACTGCTTGGGAATTAGAGGCAGGAAATGCAACAGTCTTTAAAAAAAATACTGGGATGAGCTTGAAATATGGTAGCATTCCAGGCTGTGGGTCAAGTATTGGAAAGTAGGATTCATGTCGATAGGATAGTACATACGCAGTGGACTGAAGGGCCTCTTCTGTTCTGTATGGATATGATTCCATGATAAACTGGGAGACGCTCTTCAGAAATAAAATACCTCAAATCTATGTAAAAGGGCCTGCAAAGAATAAGAGGAAAGAAAACAATCTAGGGATGTGATTTAAACATTCTGTGGAAAATTCAGCAAGTACTGGGAATCTGCCCTTCCCCCAGGGTCTCTTACAAGATACAATGGTGATACCCTGGTAACCTGCTTCAAAATGACCTGAGAGAGAAAGAGAGAGAGGGCGAGAGAAATGGCCAAACATGCTGGACGATGTCTCATGGAACAGTTCTGCTTGAATCACATTCAAAGCAAGCAGCACAAAGAGTGGTTTGTTCTCTGTGGCTCAAACATTTACGAAAAAGAAATCCACGATGAGTGAGTGAGTAAATATCTATTACCTCAGATAAATGGATGAGGGGATTGAAGGATGGGTCAGCAAGTTTGCAGACGACACAAAGGTTGGAGGTGTCGTTGACAGTATGGAGGGCTGTTGTAGGCTGCAGCAGGACATTGACAGGATGCAGAGATGGGCTGAGAGGTGGCAATGGAGTTCAACCTGGATAAATGCGAGGTGTTGCATTTTCGAAGGTCGAATTTGAAAGCTGAGTACAGGATTAAGGATAGGATTCTTGGCAGTGTGGAGGAACAGAGGGATCTTGGTGTGCAGATACATAGATCCCTTAAAATGGCCACCCAAGTGGACAGGGTTGTTAAGAAAGCATATGGTGTTTTGGCTTTCATTAACAGGGGGATTGAGTTTAAGAGTCGTGAGATCTTGTTGCAGCTCTATAAAACTTTGGTTAGACTGCACTTGGAATACTGCGTCCAGTCTGGTCGCCCTATTATAGGAAAGATGTGGATGCTTTGGAGGGGGTTCAGAGGAGGTTTACCAGGATGCTGCCTGGACTGGAGGGCTTATCTTATGAAGAGAGGTTGACTGAGCTCGGTCTCTTTTCATTGGAGAAAAGGAGGAGGAGAGGGGACCGAATTGAGGTATACAAGATAATGAGAGGCATAGATAGAGTTGATAGCCAGAGACTATTTCCCAGGGCAGAAATGGCTAACACGAGGGGCCATAGTTTTAAGCTGGTTGGAGGAAAGTATAGAGGGGATGTCAGAGGCGGGTTCTTTACACAGAGAGTTGTGAGAGCATGGAATGCATTGCCAGCAGCAGTTGTGGAAGCAAGGTCATTGGGGTCATTTAAGAGACTGCTGGACATGCATATGGTCACAGAAATTTGAGGGTGCATACATGAGGATTAGTGGTCGGCACAACATCGTGGGCTGAAGGGCCTGTTCTGTGCTGTACTGTTCTATGTTCTATGTATAAATGAAGAAAAAATCCGAAAATCCTTCCACACTGAAGTAATAGTGACATTCTACGTGCGGTTATGATGAGGGAAAAGAAATCACGGCAAACGATACTTCACAAAGTGGCATCTTGCATCACCAAGTATATACATGGCCTTGGAGCATCTGAACAGGAACAGGAATGTTTTTGCAAGCAACCCAGGCTGACAAGATGACAGAAGCAACCCAAACGCCCAGCAATGTGACACACTGGCTGATCCCATCACTCGTTCAAAAGGTAACCACAGAAACAAAACATTTACAATGTGAGACAAGGTACAGAAACTAATGACAAAGAATCTAGAATACAGCAAAATGCTACAATTCTTACAACTAAGTAAAACCTTTTGGAAATAAGGGATAGCCTTTTAACAAGTGCAGTAGTTAAATTATTTGCACTGAGTTGACAAATTGAAAAGTTTAAATCTACATAATTCCATACTTATGCAAATCACCAACCTGCTCATTACTTTTGGCCTTATCTTTGCTCTTCAAAGGATACAGGCTGCAATATTATGATACTTAGGAAGCAGACTCATTCATTAGTATGGTTAAACAGTTCTACACCCCACAGGATTATACTTACTTCAGTACTGCGAAGGGAAATTTTAAAAAAAGGTTCAGTAGTAAAGATTAAAAGAAAACATTCTGCTGGAATTCCCAATTCACTGGATCAAACCACTTCAACTACCCAAACTCAGGATTTACTTTTATTCAAAATGAATCCCGGGGGACTGAAGCTATTGATTGTTCAGGACTATCAATTGAGTTCAGTCAATAATATTCCAGCCCTCCGTACTGTTCTGGGAACTGAGCACACAGAAAACAAATTGTATTAAACTGAAGCTTGACTAATTTACCTTTGCTCATGGCAAGCAAAACGGAAAAAGAACTGTCACATGAAGATTCGGGTGATTTTGTATCCATCATATGCAGAGAAAGAGACAGCAGAAGACAGGAAGTAAATTGCTTGGGAGCAAAGGAACAAAATAATTACTTGCACAAAATCGGAATGTCTCAGGAAAACTTACAGCCAATTTCAAAGGTAGCCACTTTTGTAAGTTGAGAATCTTGACAGCCTGTTTGTTCACAGTAAGGTCCCACAAACAACAATGTGACAATGTATACTGTATTCATCAAGTCTCATCTCCAAGACCAAACAGAAGTCAAGGGCTGACAGAGAAAGCAATGACCTGGATACCCACCCTCCCATTCCCCAAACTATTGTCTGCCCGATCTGTGAGAGACTACAGGTCATGCATTAGACTCTTCAGTCTCTGAGCACTCACTTTGTGTGGAAGCAAGTCATCATCAACCATGAGAGACTGACAATGAAAGAGGAGAGAATGACAAGATAATTAGAGTGAGGGACATCAGGGAGAGGTACTGTGCTCTTCTTTCAAGTTGTCTCATCAAGCTGTTTACATCCACCTGAAAGGCAGACACACCCTCAACTTAACATCAGTTTGAAAAACAGCACGTCCCACAACCAAGTACAGGTGTGTGAACATTCATCAGGATAGATGTTCTTCTGGGAGGTGCACCAATAGAGAAATGCATAGAAGGAGGCCATTCAAACTACTGCGCCTCAAATGAGCAATGTACCAAAGTCACATTTTCCTGCCATTTCCCATACCTCCAAACTTCTCTTGATTGAAATGATACCACTCATCCACGCTCCCTGCCTCAGTAAGCAAATCCTCTTGGGCTTCACTCCTCCTTTTACCCCATCTTCAGCTATTCAAATAGAAACATGGAAACACAGAAAACAGGAGTAGGAGTAGGCCATTCAGCCCCTCATGTCTGCTCTGCTATTCAATATGATCATGGCTGATCATCCAACTCAGTATCTTGTTCCCACTTTCTTCCCACACCCTCTGCTCCTTTTAGACTTCAGAACTGTATCTAACTCCTTCTTGAAAAGATCAGTCTTTTGGTTCCAGCTTCTTTCTATGGCAGAGAATTCTACAGGTTAACACTTTCCAGCAAAGAAATTTCTCTCATCTTAGTCCTCAATGGTTGAGCCCATATCCTTAAACTGTGCTATGCTAACAGAAATCCTTTGGCTTTCCCTTTTTGCTGGAAACTTGTATTTTCTCATAATTCTTCCTTGCAGCAGGTAATTAAAAAGGCAAATGGAATTTTGTCTGCCATTGCTAGAGGGATGGAGTTTAAAAACAGAGAGGCTATGCTGCAGCTGTAGAGAGTCCTGGTGAGGTCACACCTGGAGTACTGTGTGGAGTTTTGGTCTCCTTACTTGAGAATAGATATACTAGCACTGGAGGGGATGCAGAGGAGATTCACTCGGTTGATTCCAGAATTGAGAAGTTTGGATTATAGGAGATACTGAGTAGACAGTGGCTATACTCATTGGAATTCAGAAGAATGAGGGGAGATCTAATAGAAACACACAAGATTATGAAGGGAATAGGTAAGGTGAAAGCAGGTGAAACTAGGACTAGAGGGCATCACCTAAAATTACAGGGAAGCAGATGCAGGACTGAGGTCAGGAGGAACTTCTTCACCCATAGGGTTGTGAATCTGTGGAAATCCCTGCCCAGTGAAGCAGTTGAAACTACCTTGCTGAATGTTTTTAAGGCAAGGCTAGATAAATTTTGAACAGTAAAGGAATTAAGGGTTGTGATGAGTGGGTGGGTAAATGGGGCTGAGTCTCAAAAAGATCAGCCATGATCTTATGAAATGGCGGGGCAGGTTCAAGAGGCCGGATGGCCTACTCCTGCTCCTAGTTCTTATGTTCTTACGTTCTACTTTGATTTGTTATCTCATCTTCCCTGAACCTTCTGCATTCCTCTTGGCGCTCAATTCTATTATCGACATCTGCCAGGAACACTTTTTTTCTTAATTTCTATTCCCTTTGAAATCCAGGGAGCTCTGGATTTATTTATCTTACTTTTCTATTTTTGAGTGAATATACCATTTACCAGAGCCATCTCCTCCTTGGAGGAAGACTATTGCTTAGTTGCAGTTTTCCCCATCAACATTCTGTTCCAGTCGATCTGGTCCAGCCCCATTTTTGCTCCCATTAAGTCCGGTCTCAGCCAATTCACTTTTCTTACTGGATTGACAATTACCATTTTCCACCATCATCCTAAATCTAATGATAAAATGATCACTGTCTCCTCAATGTTTCCCCATTAACTGTTGACTGACTTGGACCACCTCATTTCTGAAAACTTTTTTGTTGGGCTGGATAGCTACTACCAAAAGAAATTCTCGCAAGTACAATCTAGGAATACTTTCTGCTCTCTTTCTCCTACATTATCAGTGTCCCAAACTATTTTTGGGCAATTAATGTAACTGCAACTGCTCTATAATATAGGTACTTCACTGTAATTTCCCAGATTTGTTTTTACTTCAGTCCCACTAGTTGATGGACTATAGACGACACAGGGCAATGTAACAGTCCCTTATTGTTCGTTACCCCAAGCCAAATTGTTATTGTCTTTGAAGTCTGTGGGAAATCATTTTTCTTCAGTACGGTAATGTAGTTCTTAACCAATACATCCACCCCTTGATTTCCTGCAGCAGTCAGTGCTTTCTGCACACAATCATCTGGAATAAAGTGATTCCATGGTACAGTTGTGGGGTCCCTATCTCTGAGCCAGGAGGTCGAGGTTTAAGTCCCACCTGCTCCAGCAGTGTGTCATAACATCTCTGAACTGGTTGATTAGAAAATACCTCTCATCTGGGATAATGGCTGGATTGAATGCTTCCCATACATTATACATCACACAGTTCAATCCCTGTCTAAAATTTACTTCCTTTTCATTCATATTATTCTGATTTTGATGACATATTTCTTTATCTTGGCACTAACAATTCCTTAAACCTGATGTGTCTCAGTTAAATCCACATTTAGCTACTTCTTTAAGAACGAAACACCCTTCTAATTTACAGCAATTTAAAGACAGCCCCAAAAAGCAATTCCTGACCTTCTAATGAATTTTTTGAAAAAGAGTAGAAAAAGAATCCTGCCTGCTGCCCTTCAGGAAATTTACTGTTCACTTTTTGTCACTCCTTGCAGTTTCCTGATTCAGGGTCCTCTATATTTCTCTTATATTTCTCTTCATCTTTTCATTTTCCAAAGACTCATTTTCCATACATTCAGCATTGATCTTTTCTTTCTTTCCCTTCCTCTCTTTCCTTGAAATCTTACCTGTATAATGCTTATTACGAGACCATTTCCCTTAAGATAGCCCCAACACATCCTTCCTGTCTCTTCCTCATTAAGGTCTGCAAAATGTTTTGTTCATTCAGTCTCCACATTACTTCATTAATTGTTACTTTCTTTGGAAAACAGATTCCATTCTCCACCAAACCCTCATTTTGAAAATGTTTCACAAGTTGTCCTCCACTTTCTGGCCCAAATCTCAAATTGGTGAGAAAATCACTCCACATCATGAAAAATCGTTCCTTGAGTGGTTTCTTCAGTTACCCTGTCAGCAATTATCTCTTCTGACCAAACACAAGATTTCCCATTTCTATTTTTGTTCTTCTTTCTTTGTTGCACCTTCCATCTGTCAATGCTATGTAAATCTTTGAATTCTTGCACCATTGTAGTCCTTTTACCATGAATATATGAAGGTTTCCTGGTGATTTTTTAAAATATGTATCACTTTGTTTTTTCAGATGTTCATTTTCATTCCAAAGTTCATGCCTGCTGTTACCAAGTGAAAAAATTGATTCATCAGATCGGCCATGACTGTGTTGGCTTGTGGAGCAGTCTTGGTGGGCCATGTATCAGAGATAGTGGGAACTGCAGATGCTGGAGAATTCCAAGATAATAAAATGTGAGGCTGGATGAACACAGCAGGCCAAGCAGCATCTCAGGAGCACAAAAGCTGACGTTTCGGGCCTAGACCCTTCATCAGAGAGGGGGATGGGGAGAGGGAACTGGAATAAATAGGGAGAGAGGGGGAGGCGGAACAAAGATGGAGAGAAAAGAAGATAGGTGGAGAGGGCATAGGTGGGGAGGTAGGGAGGGGATAGGTCAGTCCAGGGAAGACGGACAGGTCAAGGAGGTGGGATGAGGTTAGTAGGTAGATGGGGGTGCGGCTTGGGGTGGGAGGAAGGGATGGGTGAGAGGAAGAACCGGTTAGGGAGGCAGAGACAGGTTGGACTGGTTTTGGGATGCAGTGGGTGGGGGGGAAGAGCTGGGCTGGTTGTGTGGTGCAGTGGAGGGATGGGACGAACTGGGCTGGTTTAGGGATGCGGTGGGGGAAGGGGAGATTTTGAAACTGGTGAAGTCCACATTGATACCATTAGGCTGCAGGGTTCCCAGGCGGAATATGAGTTGCTGTTCCTGCAACCTTTGGGTGGCATCATTGTGGCAGTGCAGGAGGCCCATGATGGACATGTCATCTAAAGAATGGGAGGGGGAGTGGAAATGGTTTGCGACTGGGAGGTGCAGTTGTTTGTTGCGAACTGAGCGGAGGTGTTCTGCAAAGCGGTCTCCAAGCTTCCGCTTGGTTTCCCCAATGTAGAGGAAGCCACACCGGGTACAGTGGATGCAGTATAGCACATTGGCAGATGTGCAGGTGAACCTGTGCTTAATGTGGAATGTCATCTTGGGGCCTGGGATAGGGGTGAGGGAGGAGGTGTGGGGGCAAGTGTAGCATTTCCTGCGGTTGCAGGGGAAGGTGCTGGGTGTGGTGGGGTTGGAGGGCAGTGTGGAGCGAACAAGGGAGTCACGGAGAGAGTGGTCTCTCCGGAAAGCAGACAGGGGTGGGGATGGAAAAATGTCTTGGGTGGTGGGGTCGGATGTAGCCCACCAGCTTGTATACGTCGTTCTGAGAATCTTCCTTCCATGTTTCTTCCAAATACTTTGCCACTTTGAAATCTAACTAATGTTGTCATGTACCCGCAATTTTACACCAGATTCTGTGTCTTCAAACAATTTTTGAATCACTGCTTCTACAGATATTTGTGTGGATTGCATACCCAACACTATTGTCAAACTAAAAACCAAATGAACTGCGGATGCTGCAAATCAGGGACAAAAACAGAAATTGCTGCAGAAGCTCAGCAGGTCTGACAGCATCCACAAAGAAAAAAATCAGAGTTAACGTTTCGGGTCTGGTGACCCTTCCTCAGTACTGGTCTGAGGAAGGGTCACCGGACCCGAAACGTTAACTCTGACTTTTTCTTCACAGATGCTGCCAGACCTGCTGTGCTTTTGCAGCAATTTCTACCGTTGTCAAACTACACATGGTTCCAACTTGTGTGAGGAATCCAGAGTGGGAGTTGAACCACAAACTGCTGATTTGAAGATGAGCATGCTACCAACTGAACCGCAGAATGAGGAAGTACAATTTAGTAAAAAGTGATTGTGTATAAATTAGTACCATGCATAATTTAAAGCAATGCTCTATTTATGTCTTGAGTCTGCTATGATATTATTGTGTCCTGCGGAACTTAGAAAGTATTTTTGCTTACTTGGCAGTGTGAAGCACTGTCTGGACTATTAAACAAACAGTGAAAAAAAACTTTTGAACCTTAACTTATGTCATGCTTTTTCTTTGGAGAAATGTCGATCTACCAAAATACAGCAATAGTTGAAATAGCTAAAAAGAAACGTGGTTTCAATCTTGTTTCCGTAGGGAGGCAATGCTTTTCTGGTGAGCATATGTGCCCTCCTAATTTTACTTCTACCAGCTCTTTGCTCTTCATTTTATATAGACTGCAGGAGTGCTGCACTGCTGTAGAAATGTGATCTTCTGAATGAGAGCTTGCATTGAGGTGGAAATATTGCCATTTCAAGGAAAGCCTGGGGACTCTTCCCAGTATCAATAAATATTCCCCAGCCAACATCACTAAATCAGATCCTCTATCATTTATTTCTAAATGATTTGTGAGGAACAGACAGGGGAGTGGACATGAGGTGTGTTGGATGGCAAACAGGAAAGTGATCGGCCATGATCCTATTGAATAGCAGAGCAAGAATAAGGGATGAATGGTCGACTTCTGTTCTTATTTTTTGTGGTCTTGTAGCCTATTGACCCAGCGACAATGCGGGAATGGTGATATATTTCCAAGTCAGTACAGCACTAGCTTGGAGGGAAGATGGTTTTCCCAACCTTCTTTTGCTCTTTAGATGGAAAAGGCTACAGATTTGCAAGATGCCCTCTGAGGAGACTTGGTGAGTTGTTGCTTCTTGTAGCTTGTTCACTCTGCTGCTATTGTTAAACCCAGATTATTGAAGCATCCTAAGGTTAACTTCTTTGAAATTGAGCTTGATACTGATGAATGGTGGTTGTGGTGTATGATATGGGACTGCGAGAAAGGATGAACTTCAGCTAACAAAGTGGATTAGGTAAATGGTCAAGCTATGAAATGCAGGCCAAGGCTATCTGAGGTGGGGTAAGTGTGTAAAGGTCATTCTTCAATATAACCTCGAAATACATCACCTGCAGCCCCTTCTCAAATATTCATACAAGGAAGTGGATTTGTGAGTGCTTGCTTCTTATCAGCAATTAATCAGCAAATACCATTTTGCACATGACTAGGTTAGCAGTTTGACAATCATTACCCTGATAAAGAACATTGTTTGAACATGGTCAAGGTAGCAACATAAAGGTCGAGGATACAATTAACCAGCTAATTTTAACAAGTACCATACTATCACATGTGTAAGCTGTAAGGGCTTTATATATTGAATATCAGGTCAGAATTCAAAATCCATGCCACAGAGCTAGGACAATATAATTCACAATAAACCATTTGTAAATTTAGTTGACAAATTCAGCCCAAAAACGTGTGTAATAGAAGTATTTGTTTTACGACAATTATACTTTACTACAGTAAAGTACAAGTACTTCAAGTAACATTTTGATAAGATAATAAGATAATATTTACTTTTGCATTAAGTCAGATCAAATGGATGGAGGCCTTTCACTGTATTCTATTACATTGAGAACTTGAGTGAAGAACATTCCTTTTTTATGTCCTCTAGATCCAGGACTATTAAGGGCCATTTCCGAAAGTGTGGAATCCACAATATGACTACTGATGGATATCTTACAATGTATAATTACTGACAGAATTGTTCTTGACCATAATTTAGAGGAGCATATCTGTGAAAGTTCCCGCAATAAATTTTATAATCTTTCAGCCATGATAAAAATCAAAGTGTGTGGATTCTTTCGGTCGTTGTAATACAGCTAGACCTCACCTTCCATAAAGGAGCGACCTGCTGTTTTTGGATCCTTTGATCAAGCACATCATCCTTGTCTATACAATGAGTCAATTGTAAGAGCTGGTGCAGAGTTGTTTCTGTTCAAACACAGTAAGTATTTAGCGAGGCCAGCAAGTTTGCTCTTAAATACCACAAGCTTCATAAAAATTCATTCAGCTTGTGATCAGATATCACAGACAGGCTCCAATTTAAATCGACAGGACACACTGGGTGCAGGAACATATGGTTAAAACTGGACAAAAGTAGGTGTAACCTAGGCACTGTCGCCCCCATGATAAACTGCCATCATTACATCCACATCTAATAATTCTGAACACCAACTGTTAGTTCTCCTGTCAACAAATAACAGAAGTGTACAACCATTAAGATGTAAGGGTTTCAGATGTATTTGAGTGACAATCAATCAGTTTTAGGTAATCTTTCCATTATTGAAAATCATTTTGTTCATACAACTAATTTTAATTGCGTTATTTTTTCTTGTTTGCCAACTCCACCCCTCCGTACCTTCCCTTGAAAGTATTGACAGCTTTTGTTGTCTGATCCAACAGTCTTAAAGCTGCCAGCTGGCCTCTGGGTTACCTCAACCAACCTGGCGCCACTCATACATGGCCTTTTTGAGGAAAGGTTGAACAACATTGGTCAGGTGACTGGGTGAGAATTGGAACTGCACATGAAACTGTCTGCATCCAGCATTTGTACGCATGAAAATCTAGGAGAAGTTGCAGAGGCGCCCTTTATGGCAGTGACACAGTCACTTCTCCTACTCTCTGAACAACACCAAGGCCAAATTCAGTACACTTGCTCCTAATTTTACTGAGAGCAGCTTTTGGGAGGAGATGGTCTCTAATGGTCCAAGATAATGTTCAGGGAACGTGAGCTTCTATTTCACTGGCATGGTGGAATTTCAAAACAGTTAATAAAAGCTGATTTTGATATGTATTCACAATAATGGTGACTATGAAACTATCATCTATTGTTGCAAAAGCCCATCTCATTCATTAATGTCCTTCTGGAAAGAAAATTACCACCCATTGTTGGTCTGGCCACTTGAGAATTCAGGCCCACAGCAATGTGGTTGACTCTTAGCAGTCATCTAAAATGGTCAAGGAAGCACTCAATTCAAGGCTGTTTAAGGACAGTGGAAAAATGCTGTCCTTGTCAGCGATGCCCACATTTCATGAAAGAATAAAATCAAGGATAAAGCTTGGGACCTTCTTTCTCTGTTGTGTTTAATATTGATTGGCTCACCTGCAAATGGCCTCTTTAACTGCTTGCTCGTGTTTCAGGGAAACTCTGTTAACAATGAGTAACCCTTAAGTCATGTTAAAATGCAAACTATACATTTGAGTGGACTTGGCTGCTAAAACAGGCTAGTGCTTGTAAATGACAAGAAACTGAAACTTCTAAGCCACACTGAAAGTGGTTATGGTGTGTAATAAATTGAAAAGAGAAGAAAGATAAGCCCAAGTGAAGGCTGCATTGGATGCATGGATAGACAGAAGGGGCCCCTCAATTGAGTCTAGACAAAAGAGGACTGGGCATATGAAGCAAACATGTTGAAACAAAGCACAGAAAGGATTTAATATCCAGAATCAGGTGATTGAGAGATGTCCAGCACTTTGGGGAACAAAAAAAACAGACTAAATAGTCCACAGCAGAAGTCATGGAGAGGATAATGTAACCTGGCTCATAAATGCTGATTGAAGACTAATATCTCATAAGTCGAAAAGGAACAGAGATCACCATGACATTGCATGTTATTCTCTCCAGCAACAGAAAAAGTAATAACTAATTGGGACCACAGACCCTTGCTGTAATATACAGTTTTGATCTCTTACAAGTATTTGCCACCAACTCATATCAAGTTGAATTCTTAGTCTGACAATGACATGCATGAGTTCCTCAATGGATAAACTCAATCAGCCCAACTTGAAGTTTAAATATTGTGGAAAACAAACAACAATCTGTAATCAACATCCAATTTACCAAGTACGTTCAAATCAGAGTTGCACATCCTCCACCTGATGTGATGTATTACAAAGAGTGCTTCAGAATAACAAATTTGTTTCAAAACGTTTACAGCTGTGGTACTGGAAGCATGGCTTTTAAATGAATAAGCTGCAAACAAGAATGGAATCAACTCATTGTAAATCATCCTGCACCACGCTTGGGCACTCGCTTAAACTAAAGCAAATGCTGATTTTCATCCTCTATGCTCTTTGAATTTGTTTCATTTAATTGGAAAGGTTATTTCCCTGGACATCGCTGCAAAGAACTGAGTGAATAAAAACCATTGGCCCATGCAGTTCGGAACTGCTAAATGGAAAAACTTCCCCTCGTTAGTCATTATAGCCATTCAAGTGTCTGAAAGTTTGGGCTGGATTTTCACAATGAGTTCAACTTCCCAACATGGGGGTGGGAGGGCACTTTTGTGGACTGGGCAGATGGCAAGACCTCAGCAGCCATCTTGCCATGTGCCACCAATGAACATCAGAATGACAGGAAAGGTTAAGGATGGGCTAGTTCCTGCCAGGAGTTGAAGGATTGACCAATCATAGGGTGGGAGTCAATGTCAGCAGGGAGTTTCAGGTCATCATCTATAAGAAGAATCTGTAGCCTTCAAGCTAGCTGAACAGAGGGGAAGGAAACAAAGGAATGTAGCAGAAAGGTGATACTGGTGATGCTAGAGTGTGAGGAATGGTCAAACCACTTTAGTACAACTGGGAAAAGAAAGGAGAGAGATACCATTACCAGAAGGCAGAGAAGAGGCACACATGGAAAAATTTGGCTGGAACCAGCTAAATGTGGGAACAACTGCAGCACAAAGTCCATTGTGCAGGTGCAGATGTGATGGCAGTGTCATGTGCAATAACATGGGTGAACCACGCACAGGGAGGACACACACATATATCAGGTTAAACAGCAGCATCACACTAAAACAGTACGGCCTATCATCAGCACTCTATGACGTGCCAAGCATAAATGAACACATCTTGAATGTGGTGTAGTCTTCTTCTAAGCATCGGGGACAGGAATATTGGTTTAAGACACTTTGTTTAGGCATTTGGAGCAGAAGGGGTCTCTTCATGGAAATGGGGAAAGGATAGATGAACAATGGGGTGTCCCTTCCGTGATCTCACAGTTGGGAGACATGGAAATGGAGATTGAATAGTTGCAGAAGGTGAGGAGATTAGTTTTCGTTTTCAATCACAGGATATGAATATTGCTGACCCAGTATTTAGTGCCTGCCCCTCGCTGCCCTTGAGAAGGTGGCTGTGAGCTGTCGACTTGAATTGCTGCAGAGTATGTGCTGCGGAAAGACAGACAATTCTGTTAAGGAGCGAATTCCAGGATTTAATCCAGTGACAATGAAGGAACAGTGATATATTTCTAAGTCAGGACGATGAGCCAATTGTAGGGGAAATTGCAGGTGGTAGTGTTTCTTTGTATCCACAGTCTTTCCAGATGGAAGTCATTGTAATTTAGGAAGGCATTGTCTGAGAAGCCTTGGTGAAGTTCTGCAGTGCATCTTGTAGATGATACACACAGTTGCTCCTGAACATCAATGCTGGAGGGAGTGGATGTTTGTGGATGTGGTCCCAACTGTTAGGGATACCCATGACTGAGAGGCACAAAATGGCCGACAACTGCCCCTGATGAGCTCTGCACAGCATGACTGACAGTAGTTAGAGCATGTGGGAAAACACTTGCTTCATGTAGTCTCAGCAAGTTGAACAACAGCAGGAATGTTTAATCAAGGTTTCTGGCTAGGATGGAATGTACAAGAGTGACTTACATTAATAAAAACATGTCACACTAATTAGTTGTTTCTCTTTAATTATTTAATCAATCTGATACAAAATTAGGAGGAGGTTTTAGTTAAGATCCTTCAGGTAATCACAGGTATAGATTCCAAAGTAGTTACAGATCCACTTATGTCCAAAAATCATCAAAAACATTCAAGGAAAGGATTCAAACCAGTTTCAGCTGGTAGAAATGGTCCCACGTATCATTATAGGGATGTCAGAGATTATTGGACCTTGGAATGTAAACTGAATGAACACATTAGACACAACTCGTTCACTAAAGAATTCTGGCATTATGTGCAACCACACTGCTTTGTTTGTACTGGTAAAAAAAAATCAATATTCTTTCATATTCAGTAACGAAAACAGAAGTTGCTGGAAAAGCTCAACAGGTCTGGCAGCATCTATGAAGAGAAATCAGTGTTAATGTTTTGGGAGTTAATATTAATATTCTCCTCTCCACCTATCTTCTTTTCCCTCCATCTTCGGTCCGCCTCCCCCTCTCTCCCTATTTATTCCAGTTCCCTCTCCCCATCCCCCTCTCTGATGAAGGGTCTAGGCCCGAAACGTCAGCTTTTGTGCTCCTGAGATGCTGCTGGGCCTGCTGTGTTCATCCAGCCTCACATTTTATTATCATGGCCATGTAAAGGTCAGGTATAAGTACAGCCTAAAGGGAAGGACAGTATTAACAGCATTCTTGTCTTCTACATGATGTCAGGGCTGAAGACAGAATCACAGAACAAGAGTCACTGCACTTGAAATATTAACTTTGATTTTCTCTGCTGCCAGATGTGCTGAATTCCTTTAGCACTCTGGTTTTACTTAGATCTCCAACATCGATGCGATTTTTCTTTGATTACACAGAATCAGTGAATTGTTATGATGCAGAAGGAGCCCATCTGCCTGCCATGTCTGCACTGACTCTCTAAGCACTTTAACCTATTGTCGATGTCCTGCCTTCTCTCTGTAAGTGTAATTCCCACACTGCTTTTAGTTAAATGATTACCCAATGCCCCCTTGCAATTCAACTTGCCTTCAACATAATACTGGACAGTGCATTCATACCCCTCACACTATTTCATACCCTTCAGATCCTATGACTTGATTATTCCATGGTTCTAAAATGCCAGAAGGCCAGAGGTGCAGAAGTGGGCCATTCAGCCCATCATGTCTGCTGCACCAGCTGTTTGCATTCACCCCGACTCCCAAAACTGATTGACTGACTGATCTGATGATCCTCAGCTCCACTTTCCTGCCTTTTCCCATGGCATTTGATTCCCTTACATACTGAAAATCTGTCTATTTCAGCCTGAAATATAATGTGTTAAAGAATTCTATAGATTCAGTACTCTCTGAAAGAAGAAATTCTTCCTCTGTGCTGACTCTGAGATGATGCCCTCCAGTTCTAGACTCTTTCACAAAGGGAAGCAACCTCTTAACACCTACCGTGTCAAGTCCATTAAGAGTCTTAGTAAAAACTGCAAGAACTATAGATGCTGTAAATCAGAAACAAACCCAGAAGTTGCTGGAAAAACTCAGCAGGTCTGGCAGCATCAGAGAAGAGAAATCAGAGTTAATGTTTTGGGAATGGTGACCCTTCCTCAGAACCTCAGTTTGCTATTAAGAATCTTATGTGTTTCAATGAGGTCTCCTCTCTTTCTTCTAATTGCCAATAAATACAAGTCCAGTGTACTCAATATCTCCTCACAAGAAAATCCCTCCCTAATATATATCAACCTCATTAATCTTCTCTGGTCTGCCACCAAAGTTAGGATATCTTTCCTTAGATAAGGAGACCCAAACTGTTCACATTCTTCCAGGCGTAGTCTGACTAGCACCTTGTATAATTTTGGCAAGATTACTTTTTTTAGATTCTGTCAACTTTGAAATACAAACCAACACTCCTTGTGCCTTCCCTACTACCTACTAGTACATTAGCATTTTGCAATTCCTGCAAAAAAACACTGTTGTCTTTCTCAGTTATAAATTATATTCTGCTGTTCTATTCTTCCTGCCAAAGTGCATATCCTCATATTTTCCCACTTTATGCTCCATCCATCCTAACTGCTTGCTGTGTGAAAAAAATTTTGGTCACATCACATTTTCTTCTTTTGCAAAATCCTTAAATCTGTGCCCTCTGGTTGTCAATCTGTTTACAAGTAGGAATAATTTCTCCCTATCTACTCTGTCCAGACGCTCGACTCGAAAATTTCTATCAAATCTCCCTTAGCCTTCTATTATCCAAGAGAAACAATCCTAACTTCTCTGATCATTCTCCATAATCGAAATGTCTCTTCCCTGAAGCCATTCTCACAACATGTTCTATAATCTCTCCAATGCATCCACATTGTTCCTGTAGTGTGGTGCCCAAAACTGTAGACAATACTCCAATGAGGTTAAACCACTGTCCAATATATGTTCATGAAAATCTCTCTGCGCTTGTACTCTATACCTCTATTTATCAAGTCTAGAATATTGTATGCTTTATTAAAAGCTCTCTCTGCTAATCTTGCACATATAAACCAGGTCTATCTGCTTCTGCACACACTTACAATAAATCTTTTGCTGGATTTTTAGTTGCACTCCAGCCCCACGTTCCTGATCTTTGGGCACCTGTTGCGAAGAGGTGTGGGCAGTTCGGAGGACCTCCTTGTGGGGCTGTTTCTGAGGCTGGCCAGAGTGGCAGTAAATAGGTCAAGGCAGTGGGCTGTGAAAGAGATAATTTCTGCCAACTTCCTGCCCATTTTCTTGGAGAAGGAGCATGCGGTATGCACCAAAGCTCTTGACGCCTTTAGAAAGAGGTGGCACCACAGGGGATACAGTGCTTTACTTCGTCCTCCAAATCCATTTTGATTTAGTCTCTCTCTCCCTAAACCTGACACCTTTTGATGTTAGCATTGCCCCTTAACAGGCTTTTCTTGTAAATATCCAATTGGCCACATGGGTGTCAGAATAGTACTGTTTATTTTATACTGTCTCTCGGTGCACTACGCACTGAAGGAACCAACTTTTTGGAACTCCACCCGCAGGGGGTGCATTGGAGCCAGCAATCAATACTGTCCCCTCTCCCCCAGTACCATTGCTCTCATTGCAGTACAGCATGGCATGCAGTTAGAACAGATGGAACTAGCTGGGAACATGCCACAGATCAAATCCGTTCAAAATATATTAAGAACCTAGCGTGGACCATAACTTTTCTCATATTGAAGGCAAGAGTAAGGTGTGGTGTTCTGGATACAATTTGATTGGTCAAACTAGCATGCTAGAAACAAAACACACTTTATTCAAATGCTATAATTAAAATACAGACAAAATAAAAAATAAATGAAAAACTGTTACTATCAAAGCCCCATATATATATATATATTTGGCATGGTGCTTAGTGGTTAGTACCGCTGCCTCACAGCACCAGGGATCCAGGTTCGATTCCACCCTTGGGTGACTGTGTGGAATTTACACATTCTCCCTGTGTTTGCGTGGGTTTCCTCTGGGTCCTCCGGTTTCCTCCCACAGTCCAAAGCTGTGCAGGGTAGGTGAATTTGCCATGCTCAGCTGTCTATAGTGCCCAGGGATATGCAGGCTAGGCTGGGTTAGATGTGGGAAATGCAGGCGAAGGGGAATGGGTCTGGGTGGGATGCTCTTCAGAGGGGCATTGTGGACTTGTTGGGCTGAATGGTCTGTTTCCACACCGTAAGGAGTCTAAGGCATATATATACACACACATGTATATATATTAAAAACACAGTAACATCCCAAAAACATCCTTGGCAAAGGCAAATTCAGCAAAATAGATTGCTTCACAGACAATTCTAGCAGCAAGGAAACCTGAACTTTTAGCTATAAGAGAGAGAGGAATAACACCTGTCACCTACCCTCAAAATCCCAGCAACTGCTACTGAAGATTAAAACTGAAAAAAATCCTGGTTCTGTTGGAGCTTGACCCCACCCATCAGGCTGCTTTTACTGTTTCAACTTTAAAAACAAAACCCAAGGCCTCATAAGCTGTTTACTTTATTGGCTTTGGAGCAGACTGCTCAACACCTCTGCCTCGACCTTTGTTCATAACAAAAACTGAGACAAATAAACCTCTTAAAACCATAGTACAGTCACAGCACAAATATACAGAAGGTAACGGAGGCAGTGATAGCTCCATTGAAGTTTTGGGGAGAGCTCCATGATCAGATCCTGCAAATTCTGAGCTGGGAAGGGGTGTCATCAATGGAAGTTGGTACATATAGAGCAAAAAGTGTGAATGTCAGATTTCACAGTAGCTGTTCACGCCCCTGCGTGGATGATAGAGCAGTGCATCTATGCCACAAGCAGTACCATGTCTCTGGCTTACTCTTACATGGGCTCTCTGACTCAGAGTGGTGATACTTGAGGAGAATCTCATTTCACAGGTCATTAAGTGGGCACAGGAGATCAGCAGAGGCCTCCAAAATAAAAATCTCCCCTGAGTACTTGCTGCTAGTATCCTGTGTGGAATTAATTTAGCTACTTCTCATGCCCACATAGATAAAGCACAAACCAGCCCCTGAAGCTACAATCTCTAAAGGAAAGTCACTAGAATCAATGTGGGGAATAATAATAATCCTGTGAAATTGGGGGTCAAGGGGTATCACTGATGCTGAGAAGAAGATTTGACTTTATTTGTAAACTCAGTTGAAAGATGCACCGGTGCTAAAAACATACCAAGAAAATGCAACAGCATTGACAAATCAGACTTTGGGGAGGCACGGTGGCTCAGTGGTTAGCACTGCTGCCTCACAGTGCCAGAGACCTGGGTTCCATTCCATCTCGGGCAACTGTTTGTGTGGAGTTTGCACATTGTCCCACTGTCTGCATGGGCTTCCTCCAGGTGTTCGGGTTTCCTGCCACAGTCCAAAAGGTGTGCAGCCGAGGTGGATTGGCCAGGCTAAATTGTCTGTACTGTTGAGGGATGTGTAGATTAGGTGAGTTATGAGGTCTGTGTGGGATGCTCTGAGGGGCGCTGTGGATTTATTGGGCCAAGGGGCCTGTTTCTACAGCGCAGGGATTCTATGATAAGAATTCATTCGTTAATGCCTGTTTCTGGTGAGGTGAATTTCACATTCAAACAGTGCTACACTTTGTAGGTCTTCCAATACTATCAGTACTCATCATTTCATTTAGAATACCTTCATAAGAGGTTGAAATGAACATATCAATGAGCAAAACGATACTCAAAGCCAAACATAATTCTTTGCAACAAGATTCCTTTTGTAATGGGATAACAAGTTTTTATTAACATTTGGAAGTAAGCACAGTTGAAAGGGTACAGGAATTTGCAAAGATGTTGTAAGGAATGGAGATTTGTAGCGATGAGGGTTGAGCTGACAAGCTGGGGCTGTTTTCTTTGGAACATAGGAGGCCGCAGCCGAGATTTAATTGTAGTGGACAAAACAGTAAGAGATGTGGATGGAATAGAGAGACCAAGTGGTAGAGGTCAATAATCAGACAGCGGGCATTTCAAGTAATAGGTGAAAGGATTAGTGGGGAGATGAGGAGAAATCCTTTCTCCCATGTTTGTTCAGGGTCGACTTTAGAACAGACAGAAATTGTCATCATGTTTACAAAATACTTGGATATGTATTCAAACAGCTCCAAACTACAAGGCTACAGTTCTAGAGCTGGAATCTAGGATAAGTCTAGATAGCTCCTTTTTGGCAAGCAGACATGGTCGGTCAAATGGTCTCCTGTGCTTGAGGTCAAAATAAAAATATTTTAAGTGGTAGCATCTAAAACTGCTCTGAGCAAGCAACACAAACCAGGTAAAATCTGAATGTATCTTCATGAGCTCTCCTGTCAGTCCTCACTGATCTTTCAGAGCTCTTCATTTCAAAATGGCTTACCCACGAGTGAATGCAAGCCATTTCTGCCATGTTTTGGTTCTGTTTAAATAATCATTTAATTGATAATCATTTGGAGTTGGTAGAGGAAACAGTAGTTGATTGAACTGTCTGATAACTTTATGACTAAAAGAAGGCACAGACAGCATACTGACGGCTTGCACAAACTTGTTGAAAAATGGCCAGTGGGCAGCAGTGGGGAAGGGCAGAGATCAAATGTTGTTCTGCCCACACTTAATCTCAGCCAACACTGTGGGTTTGGGGACGTCATAAATCCAGCTATCTCCTGTCTTCCCCAAGCATCTGCATGCACACTCCAGCTGAGGTCATTGGAACAGTGACAGAGTGGGAAACAGTGCCATGATGACGGCACAATGTCACTTTCAATCCAGGCCCTGAGTGAAATGAATTAAATTTGAATAAGGCATCAGGTCTGCAATGACTGAGTCCACACAAAACTATGAGAGAAGAAATCGGATTATTGAAGGAGATTTTTGCTTTCAGCCGCTGACTCCAAAAGCTGTGTGTCTGCCTGCTCCCAGGCCCGTACAATTTTACTTTTGATAATCTGCTCTTCTAATTTATCACCAAGTAACGTTTTGTAAAATGGAACACACATTGTTGATGGGATATCCATTTACCCTCATCCAATCCCATTTCCCTAACATTCCGGGGGGCCTACCCTGGCTTCAGGTCAAGTAACATCTTGATTTGAAATCTCTTATCCTTGTTTTCAAATCTCTCCATGGCCTCATTTCTCTCTACATTGTGATCTCCTCTAGGTCTAATTCTGGCCTCTGACTCCACACTGACTGTGTTCTCCATCATGTCTGCGTGGGTATATGCCATATGCTCTAGTTTCCTCCCACAGTTCAAAGGTGTCCACATTAGGTGGATTAGCCGTGCTAAATTACAAGTAGTACTCATGAATGTGTATGTTAGGTGCGTTAGCCGTGGGAAATGCAGTGTTACAGGGATGGGTTAGGGATTGGGGCTGGGTGGGATGCTCTTCGGTGAGATCATGTGAACTTGTTGGGCCAAATGGCCTGTTTCCACGCTGAAGGGATTCTATGGAGCAGCACAGTGGCTCAGTGGTTAGCAATGCTGCTGCACAATGCAAGAAACCCAAGTTTGATCCCACCCTCGGGCAATTGTCTGTGTGGAGTTTGCACATTCTCTCCGTGTCTGCGTGGGTTTCCTCTGGGTCCTCTGGTTTCCTCCCACAGTCCAAAGATGTGCAAGTTAGGTTGATTGGCAATGTTAAATTGCTCACAATCTCCAAGGATATGTATGTTAATTAGATTATCCATGGGAAATACAAGGATAGGTTGCGGGGAGTGTGAGTTTGGATGCGACACCCTTCAGAGAGTTGGTGTGGACTGTTGGGCCGAATGTCCTGTTTCCACGCTGTAGGGATTCTAAGATTAACATCCTGAATAATAATCAATTCACCCCATCTCTCTATTTCACTTTCCAATATTACCTCTTGTGGCTCAGTGTCAACTTCTGCTTTATAATGCTCCTGGAAACTATGCTGGGAATTTTTCTTTTACTTTTTAAAGACACTGAATGCATACAAGTCATTGCTGTTGTGGCACTCTACATCTAGTTATTATAAAGGAATTTTTGCAGCTATCAAGAATTCAATAGATAAGTTTTGTACCTTCTTGCTCAATATCAATGCACCGTTAATTATAGGTGAATAGGCTCAACTGAATTGGCTTGACTGATCTCATTGGAGTAACGGTACAAGCACTGCAGTTGGCTGTTATGGCCTCAGTGGAGTTTAAAATGCCAGAGGTGCCACTCTTAAAAATTATCAAATGCCTCCTGCTGAAAAATGCACTAAGATAACTGTGTGAGGAGACCATTGTTTACAATGATGTACAGTGTGATTGACTAGCTGTGCACAGTAACCGGGGCTGATGTGTGGTCTTACAAACGCGTGAGAAATGGTCACTTAACTAAAACACCTTTGAGGCAGATAGAGAGGTAGAAGGGGTAAGTTGCCTGCAGCTCTATCGCCCAGTATGAATCAACACCTCTGGGAAACAGCAACTGAAGAAGACAAGACACAAGTTAATAGCTTTTTTCTCAAAACATCAATACAGAACGAGCTATTACCAAATAAGATCAATGCAAAGCTTTATTTTTATGCAGAGTAAGTGATACTCCCTAACACCGTATTCCTTCTTGCTCTCTCACACACACTCACAGACAATGAACAAAACAGACAGGTTCTTATTAATAAAATCTTACTGATCAAGCTTCTTCTCTCATCTAAACTTACATGTGTAATATGTAACACACACACAACTCGATGCTGCTCTCGAGTCCCCAATTTGGAACCTTTGCTGATGGCTGCCTTTTATTTCCCCTCATTATCATCTAATTATTAAAACTGAAAGTATGCACTCTTGAGATTAGAATGCTAGGTTTAGCACATACATACCACTTAAATGATGCAATCATTCTTTAATTGCTGCTCAATTTTTAATGTTGATTTCTCAGTACAAGAGTGTAGACTTTTAATATTTGCGGGTGGAAAGACTTTGCCTGGCCAAGACTGAGAAAATCAAATGTTTGCAATAGCAAGAAGCAGATGGTGTTGATTAATAACAAAATTATGCATGATGTCATCCAAAATGTGCTACCATAATTGCTTTATTAACAAAGGTAGCTTGGTATTTGTACAGGATCGAGAGGTATTGTGACTCATTATCTGCTTTTTAATTAAAGCCAAGGACTATTTGAAATTAATCCTCAGAGTCCATATTTAGGAAAAGCTTCTCAGGCCATCATGAAATGTTGAATTACAACCGCTCAGAATTAATGCACACATTGTTTTCTTTAATATATTGACAGTGGTAATTATTTTCAGACTCTACACTTCAACATAACGAATCTTCAATTGGCTGGGCTGGGAAATGTGGTGCGACTCACATTGTCTCTCTCACAAGAGAAACAAGGTGCCCTTTAACCTTAGCAAGCCTCCCAAATTCCAACATTCCCCCTCTGGCTTCTCTGGAGTGGAAGACATGCCCACCTCCAAGAACGACTATGGGGGAATTCTCTGGCCGTCAACGCTGCAAATCCTGTGTCATCTTTAAAGGGTCAACCAAAAGGCACTGTGTTCTTGTAAATTGTAAATGTTTTGGCGAATCATAGGAAAGGCCCAGCAACAATGTGCACTTCATCAGATTGTGGGGGAGCAGAATGTCAAACTGAGGCTTCAGATGTTGCTTTTCCAGTGAGCCATTTGACTCCTTGCTGTTAAGAGCTGCCGAGACAGTGTTTTTTTGAACAATGTGCCTGGACACACTGGTTTCCACCTAAAAAAAAACCTCCACAAAAATAACCAGCACCACATCCTGCATTGTTTTTAATAAAGCAATCATCATTCTAGCACACAACCAAATATGCTTCAAACAAATGATCAGGTACATCATACCATCAAACAGAGCTCTTCCAACACCTAGGAACATAAATGTGCTGGTCAGCATATTACTGAGCAGAGAGACTATCTAGTTATTGGGATCGATCTCTGTTCGGTGCTGCTGTTTGGAGCTAATATAAGTTCTGAAGGGACATAAACCCTTCACTACCCCTTGATTTGTATCAATGACTCAAAACAGCAATTCACATCCCTGATTTTGAACTCTGCAGTGATTCTGACTGGAGGAAAGCACACATGCTATTCTGTGCACGATACTTTAGAACAAAGATCCACAAGAATGTCTCCAGAGATGGGGGCCTTCTGTCACACTGATAAATTGGACAAGCTGGAGCCGATCTCCGCAAAGGAGATAGTGAAAGAATTTGATCGAGGCGTACAAATCCACAAGGTTGTGGACACTGTAGATAGGGAGTTACACTCCCATTAGCAGAAGGTTCAAGAATAGGACGACACCAATATACAAGTGATTTGTGAAAAATGACATGACGGAAAATGCTTTTGTGCAGTGAATGACTAGGATCTGGAATGCATTCAAATAAACGCCAGATACTGAGGATGCCAGAAATCCAATTAACACAAAGTTCTGGAGAAACTCAACATGTCTGGCAGCTTCTGTGGTAAGTGGAACAGAATTAACATTTTGACTTTAATATGATTTTTCTTCAACACTGGAGAAGGATCACTGGACATGAAACATTAACTCCCTTTCTCTCTCCACAGATGCTGCCAGACTTGCTGAGCTCTCTACTGCACTTTCTGCTTTCATTTCTAGTAAGCTTTGGCAGACAGTGTGGTTGCGACCAATTCACTTGTAGGTTTCAAAAGGGAATTGGATAGCCGTCTGGAGAGAAAACCATGCAGGGCCACTGGGAAAGCCTGGACAGATGGGTCCAAGTGAGTCACCCTTGCAGTGAGAAGCACTGACTTGATGCCACCTTTCGTGTTTTTACCATTCCGTAACTGCACTCTATATGATGATTCAAGATAAGGACAGACCAACGAGGATATAATTCTGTCCATTTACAGACAGTCTGACAATATTCAGAAGCTAGGTTCCTTCAAAGAATGGTCACTTGCTTGAGACATGTGGAACTATGATTCACTAATCATTATCACCAGCAGTACAAGAGTAAATGAACAAGGTTGGATCATCAGAATTCAAAAGGGGTTCTGGTTAAAGATGCATTAAAGTTCTTGCACCGTTAACAATACAATGAATGCAGCTCAGTTCACTCTAATCACACTATTGAACCAGTGTATGTCTCTAACCAAGTTTATAAACTGAAACCCCGAAATTAATCACAGTGCTTGTTTTTAATTACAGCCATACAGACAGCCCTTTGTGAAACAGGACAAGAGTAACCAAATCAAAAATGTGTCTGGTTAAGCCACTTCACCATCACTCTAGCATGCTGGCCAGCTCAATGACAAGTCCATTAATCAGTGTACCTATATACATTAACTGCTTCTTCCAAAGCTGAACTGGCAGATTGTAAACTGCGATAACAAGGTGTCGAGCTGAATGAACACAGCAGGCCAAACAGCATCTTAGGAGAAGGAAAGCTGACGTTTTGGGCCTAGACCTTGGCCTGCCGTGTTCATCCAACTCTACACCTTGTTTTCTCGGATTCTCCAGCATCTGCAGTTCCTATTATCTCAGATTTTGCACTGCACTCTGTCTGCAGTGGGCACAATGGGTGGAAATGAAATATTTTTATCGAGCAAGGTAAAAGTGAAGTCAAGAGGGGAATGGACAGTGTAGGTAAGGAGAAACTGTTCCCGTGGGCAGAGGAACTGAGAACCAGGGGACACAGACTCAGAAGTGAATGTCAAAAGAGCGCAATGCAACATGATTGGCATTTCAACACACCACCATCTTCCCCTGGTCAACTGCTCTGTCTCAGGCTTGCTGCAGAGTTCCACCAAAGCTCAGCACAAGCTGGTAGATCAGCACCTCAATTTCTGCTTGGGGACCCTGCAGCCTTCAGGACTCAATATTAACTTCAAACATTTTAGGGCCTGAACAACTTCTCCCTGTGTCCTTTCTCCACCTCTGCATCCCTGGCTGTATCATTCCATGGGCTGCTTTCACTGACTTATTGTCCCGACTGTCAGCTTTTCTTTTTCCCTGGTTGATTATCAAGTTTCCCTTTATCTGCCTAACTTTCTTTCTCTCTCAGTCTCCATCTATCTGCTCACTCCTTCCCCCACCCACCTTCCTGTCATCAGCATAAATACCATCAGATTCTGGGCTACTATCAGCTTTGAAGAGTCAGACTGGACTCGAAACATCAACTCTGCTTTCTCTCCGTAGAAACTGCCGGACCTGCCAAGTTTCTCCAACAATTTCTGCTTTTGTTTCAGTTTTCCAGCATTTGCAGCTCATCATCTTATACTACAGTGATGATAGCTTTTTTAGGCAGTGAATTTTGATCATGTGGAATGCACTAGCTGACAGTGTGGTGGAGACAGAGTGGAATATGGCTTTCAAAGGGAATTGGGTAGAGGCCTGAACAGAGGAAAAACAGTGATAATGGGATGGCTTTGGGGAAAAGATTGGGATGTGGGATGAACTGAATTCCTCATTGCAGAGAGCTGTCAAGGACTCAGGGAGAAAAGTGGCCTCCATTTGTGCTGTAATCATGGTGGGACCTTGTCGCTGAAATGGCAAGACATTTTAGAATAACAGAATTGGAGTTGGCTGTGGGAGATGAGTGAAAAGAGCGCACATGGGTGTGACAGGCTGAATGGCCACCCTCTCTGCTGTGAATATCAATGATTATATAATGCCTTCAACTCTTAGTCAGGACAGCCTTGAAAGAAAATGGGAAAGCTTAGTTTCCAAGAAAATTCAGCATGTAACCTGGAAACTTTGCCCTCAATCAACTAAAAACCTCGAAGCAGATGCTAAACCATTCTTCAGGCAGTACCTACAAGGAGTTACTGATCCAGAAATCGAGTTGCTTAACAACATCATCGGCTAGCTGATGGCATTTCTAACAATGCCTCCACCTGAAATGTTAACTCGTCTGCTCCTTCCACGGAATGCTGACCATCTCTGCCACTTGCAGCCCTTCAGCGTTTTTGATTTTTTGTCTGCTTTTTGCCAACAACAATCAAAGGTTTCCATACAAACCCGTGCAGATGTTTCATTATTTGGAGGGACGTAATACGTAACATTTATTCCTATGCAGAATTTCTGGAGGGCTAAATCCAGCAAGGGCCTACCTGACTGGAAGACGCTGTGGAGCAGTCTTGCTTGCCCTGCAGTTTTCCCAACCAGAGCGTTCACTCCTCTTGCAGGTCCACCAGATTTGCTGCTTCAATCTCAGGATGCCTGTTGAATACATTAAGAATTAAAATTGATGCCGAAAGATAAATTGTTCACTTTCCTATTTTGGTTATTCTGCCCTTAATAATTGATGTTGTTCAAATTCCTGAAAAAAGGTCAAAGACCATAACATACAGGAGCGGAATAAGGACATTTGGCCAAATCAGGCTGCCTTGCCATTCGATCATGGCTGATATGTTTCTCAATCCCATTCTCCTCCTTTCTCCCTGTAACCCTTGATCCCATTACTAATCAAAAACCTATCTAGCTCTGTCTTAAATACACTCAATGACTCGGCCTCCACACCCTTCTGCTGCAATGTGTTCCAGATTCGCCGCAGATCAGAAGATCCTTGGCACTGTACACCTTTCATTTTTAAGTATCGTAGAACGGTAACACCTACACAGAAAGAAACCTGTGTCAATGCCAGTGACTATAGTCACATTTCTTTCATTCCACCTCCCTGCCTTGTATTTTTACATTTATCTTTTTAGCAGGCTTGCTGTATCTCAGAACTGCTCGCTCACTCAGTCTGTGTTCATGCAAATTATCTCCTGCATGCATTCACACAGCATTCATGCCTTGTCTTGACTTGCTATGTGCTGCCATACTGAATCATTCCTGCTGGTGTGTTGGTCTTTCAGCTACAGCTTAAAGGCTATCAATACTGTCGTAGTGGCTGCTCTTGTGGTCAGGCATAGACAAGCAGCTTGGCATTTGTGATCTGTCCTGAGAGATGTTGGGAGTGGCATATTGCCAGCCAATGCATCAGTCTATAAGGCTACAGCATGTGCCAGCTCCTTGCAGGGCTAACATGCTTGTTTATTCAATTAAGTGGCTACTTTGGAAAATTGGTGGAGGATAGTCTTAAATTCCAAAGAGGGTGGGTGTGGTTGTTGTTAGCAGGAGAACCACTACTATTGGTCACAGTAAGAGTCTGTGGGACTTGATCACAGTTGGTCATCTGCTCTGGCTGGTTGCACACAGCCCTCAGCAATGGGCAGTGGCAATCCTGAAGGGTCATCACAAGCTGTCACAGGAATTGTGGTGTCTTGTCAGCCAGGAGGGGCCTGGTCAGTCATGTGATGAATCTGCTTGTCGAACTCAGTCAATGGTCTTGGAAAAAGGTCACAGTCCATGGGGGTCTGTGTGTTCATCAGTGAGGGCTGTGTGTAGGGGTTTGCAGGGGCAAAAAGGGCCAAATGGCTAAAAGGAGATGGGGCAGTGGAAGCTGTAGGGAAATAGAAGCATGCCTGAAATGAGAACAAGGATGGTGACACGGTAAAGTCAGGGTTTATGGGGGTCATGTGGAACAGCATTGTAAGGCCTGGTTGGCTAACTGGGAATGGTTTAAGGGCAGTGACTACCATTGTTGGTTCCAGGGTAGGTAACAATAAAGTTACTACTTCCTAGAGGTGTGTGCCTGCTACCCTGGCAGCTGCCATTGCTCCTATATTCTGCAGCATTCTTGTGTACCTGGTTCATTGACAGTCCACATGCCTGACAAGGCTGGTACTGAGGAACAAGTACAGCCCATTGTCATAGTGGCTCATGATGCCATTGCATGACCTGCTGAAGATGTGGAGCCAGGAATAGTGCCACCCGTGCACTGAGAAGCAACATGATGGAGAAAGGTATAGGGCTGCTGAAACAAGTCTGGGTGAGTGCTCCAGTCCAGTCCAACATCCTGGCATGCTGTGCTCTGCTCAATTGGCTGAGGCAATGTGCTGGATGGTGAGGACCTGGGAGAATGGGAGCAGTCTTCCAAGTGAGAGGACAGTACGGAGGAGAAGGCTCTCCATGACAGATCACTACCTCATGAAGCACTTCAATTCAAGCAGGAGCTGACTGAGACTCACTTCCAGGATGCAGTGAGCAATCATAGAATGTAAAATAGCAATTGGTCATCGGTCAGCATTTGCTTTGGATTGTGGGGGAGATCTACACCTCTATACATTCGGCTCATTTGTCTTTTGCTGGCTGTAAATAAAGCTCATCTCTGGAATGGTCTGACTGCCTGCCTGTCTGAGATATTCCCTGACTGGACAATGACAAGATGCCAGACTGTAGTGACACAGAGAGAGTTTTGGTGGGATGTATCTAAGGGCAGGTGAACAATGTGTTCTTCTGGTTAAGCAATGACTAGGGTGAAAGAATGGGTTTGTATGTGTGTGGGAGTGTCAGCCATGCTAGCTATGTATCATGAGCAGTCCAGCTTTGTGGCAAGTTTGCCATTACGAAGCTGGTAAGGAGCAATGGCAGACTGCTAACACTTGTTCAGAGTGTAGAATCAGGTGAGGGGGCAGCACATGGGCATAGTAGGTATAGTAGGTATCTAATGAGATGAGTTTACTAAGATGCAGCGGGGATCTCTCTAGGGCTTGCCCAGAAAAACTTTTCATGAGACTCAACAAAACTGACAGCCAAAACAGAATGCAGGAGTCAGCCTAACAGATTTCTGACGCTCTAGGCAGCTTTGTACTGGGCTGACCCCATGCAGGGTAATATGGTGACATATACTGTGCGTTTCCCTAACTACATTTTGCTGTCAATATCAAAGAGCTTTATTTTCCAGAGAAGAATTGAAGATTTCAAAGGCAAATGGATGTGTGTTGTGATCTGTGAAAATAGCAGGGTTAATGGTTTCTTCATTCCAAGGAATTAATATACTCAACACTTCTGAAGCAAAGATTATTTTCGTAAAAGTGTGCTGACCTGCAGTGTATCTCCAGTATATTTTGTTTTTGTCTCAGTTATGTAGCTCTTTCCTTTCAATTTATTTTCACAACAGCACACAAAAATGTATTTTTCAAACACGCACGATTTCAATAACACACATTCACCACAAAAATAACTTTGAACCACGTTCTGTACAGCAGAACAGAGATAAGTAAAAAAGAGAGAGTAAATTAATGATCACAAAATTCAAGAGCAAAGGGGAAGACTCTTTGCTGATGCATCAACATACATTTCTTGGTTCCTTAGAACCAATGTTAAAGCGTAGGCACGTGACTCCTATTCAACACTTTAATAATTCAAGAATGGAAAACAATGTATTTATGTACCATACTTCATGATCTTAAAATATCCCAAACTGATGTTTTCTTGACTTTTCAAATGTTAGAAACCTGACAACTAATATACATAATTCACAGCAGCATTCCACAAACAGCAGTATAATATTCAGTTTTATTTGTGTTGACTAAGGGATACATATTGACTAGGACATTGGGAAAATAAACTGATACAGATCTTCTTGGTCAAGCTGACAGCTTAATTGTCAAATCCTTGCAGGTCATTCAGCCCATCGAGTCCACACTGACCTTCTGAACAGCAACCTTCCCAGAGCTGCCCCATCCTTCTGACGTTACATTTCCTATGGCTAATGCGACTAGCCTGCACCTCCCTGGACAAAACGGGGTATTTAGTTTGGTCAATTCACTAAATCTGCACGTCTTTGGCCTGTGAGAGGAACCCAGCGCACCCAGAGGAAGCCCACGCAGACATAGGGAGAATGTGCAAACTCCACACAATTGCCTGAGAATGGAATTGAAACTAAGAACCTGGTGCTGTGAGACAGCTGTGCTAACCACTGAGCCCTCAATAATGTTGCATCTAAATCCAATCCTGATAGCAGAGATGTTGGGGATAATGGGAACTGCAGATGCTGGAGAATCCAAGATAACAAAGTGTGAAACTCCTGAGATGCTGCTTGGCCTGCTGTGTTCATCCAGCTTCACACTTTGTTATCTTAGCAGAGTCGTTGGGGTTGTGTTTGCAAGGCTGATAGCAGTGCTCTAGTTTCTGTATTCCTGTTTTTTGTGTGAAACTGATGGTGAATAGCAGGCAACCATGAACTTTAGGGGCTGGGGGATATTACAGCTACTTAGTAACTACCAAGTTACTGCCCCAACTGAAATCAGTGAAGGCAGCTCAAAGCATAGATTCAATCTGGGATCCTCCAGCTCTACAATGTACCAGAGCGGAGAACTGCAAAAAGGGGGAGAAGGGTGTAATGATTTATGAAAGGGAAATTATGATTGACAAGCCTGTTGGAAGTTCTTTTTGAGGGTGTACCTAGCAGAATAGACAAGGGGGAACCAGTAGATGTGGCACATTTGGATTTTCAAAAGACTTTCCAACAGGATTCCTCGCAAGCAATTGGTGAACAAAATTAGAATGCAAGGGACTGAGTTGCATACTTATTGACTCAATGCTGAGGAAGTTGATAGCTTTAGGCTCTGTCTAAAAAAAGTGTATTTTTGCTGACTTTGCTACTTTTATGAAGTGTACCATCCCTTTAATACACCTATATGGGCAATCCTCTTGAACAAAGTTTACTGACACAAATCCATTAGGGTATGGATTGTGAAAAAGAAGAAGTGACTCACAAATTCCTGTGACAAACCCTGTATGTTGAATGCAGGCTTTGAAATACCATGGCAAAACTGGCCCTTGCGAAACAGGTTTGGGCCAAGCTATGAACCTATAGGCCCATCCTTCATTGTGAAGGATGAAGGCTTTTGGGGAGAATGATGCAAACAATGTTGCACATGGCAGACAAATGCTTTTTCTGCAGACTAAGGACCAGAGTGATGACTGTAAGTTTAGCCATCGAGAAGGCTATCATTTAGCTTTGAGGAATTTGCATTTGTCAGATAAATAATTCTGCCCAGAAAAATCTGCTTTGCTCCTGAGTCTCAAATATCCCAACAGTAAGCATGTTTTCACATACTTTCTGCTGAAATAAAATGAACCTCTTTATAATGTCTGAATGCATTAATGCACATACGCGATCGTGCATACTCACAAATAATCATTTATATGTCAAATTAGTCCTTTAAAAAAATTAATCTAACTGAACCTATACCTTTTCAGCTATCAACTATTTGATTGTTTCTATTGTAGCAGTGAAACTTTCGGGATCACAGAATGGTTAGACTGAACAGGACCCTTTTTATCTGCGCTGTCTCTCTGTGAGACCTACTTAGGTTGTTAGAGAAAACTGTTCAGCATTTTTTTGGCCAAATTGCTTTGTAGCCAAGCATACATTTTACCAAGATAATTCTAAAATATTCAGGGAAAGGAGATAGGACTAATGTCAGCAGCGACACTTCCCACTGGCACAGCCCTCAGCTGGGACTATATATGCATTTGATGAATGCGATCTGTGCAAGTTTTCTCAGCTGCTACTCCGAAAGTACTATTTGAAATGGCCTTTAACTTGAATTTTCATCACGAGTGCAATTCTCATTTGCTAAACCACAGTGCTGTCTTCTGAATACCTGCTGCCAATCGCATGGTAACTGCCTTCTGCTCAAGCTAAGCTATTTGGTAAAGATAATGAGGTCCTTGATGCAGAAAACTAAGATTGTTCTTTTAAATGGATTAAAACGCTCAACTCTGAACAATTTCAACTGCCCGTGAAGTTCTGGAAAGTCCCAGGATGCCATCCTTTATAAATGATTCTAAGGAACTTCAGCGTAGTCAAAGAGCACTGGTCTGACAATTCACCTCAATTTGCAAAGAATTTAGTTGTTGAGCTGGTTTACAGCTGAAATTGAAAATGGCTATTCTGCCTTTTTAATCTAGGCCATTATTCCCATGAGTCATCATCATGCTTTCAAAGCCAATGTAATAGCTGGGAAGATTTATGGGATGTAGAAAAAAAAACTGAACCTAAGAGAAAAACATGCAGCCAGGTGATGATTCAATTTGCCCCTGTTTTGAACTTGCTGCATTTGGAGCTTTTCTGATTTTGACTTCAAAACTGTTAGCTTTGAATGTTATCAATTCATCAGAGAAGGCAATTTTCAGCGACAGGCCTTAATCTTAAAATGAGAACTAAACTATTTTGGTGCAAGTTCAAAACGCAGCTATTCCTCACAAAACATAGAGAATTCCTCCTTGGAAACACTGTGGCAATTGGCTCAACAGATAATCAGCAGGTTTTTTATGAGTTGCTGATATCATGGGAAGTGGAGAAAACGGACACAATGAAATAAAGATGTGGAGGCTTTGGAGAGGGTGCAAAGGAGGTTTATCAGGATGCTGCCTGGACTGGAGGGCTTGTCTTACGAGGAGAGGTTGACTGAGCTCGGACTTTTCTCTCTGGAGAGAAGGACGAAGAGAGGTGACCTGATTGAGGTGTACAAGGTAATGAGAGGCATGAATAGAGTCAATAGCCAGAGACTTTTCCCCAGGGCAGGATTGACTGCCACCAGGGGTCATAGTTTTAAGGTGTTAGGAAGAAGGTATAGAGGAGACGTCAGAGGGAGATTCTTCACCCAGAGAGTTGTGAGCGCATGGAATAGTTTGCCAGTGGTAGTCGTGGAAGCGGAGTCATTAGTGACATTTAAGCGACTGCTGGGCATGCACATGGACAGCAGTGAATTGAGGGGAATGTAGGTTAGGTTATTTTATTTTTGGATTAGGATTATTCCACGGCACAACATCGTGGGCTGAAGTGCCTGTACTGTGCTGTACTTTTCTATGTCCTATGTTCTATGAAATCATTAACGAGTCAGCCATAATTTCAGTGAATGGCAAAAAAGGCTTGAGGGATTGAATAACCTCTTCCTAATATGTTTGCTTTAAATTTAGTTTTCATTAGTTTCAATTTCTAGCCCTGGCTTCTTCTGAATTTACCTAATTGTAATAATTAATATTTGATGAGATCCCGCTTTACCACCTTTACATGCACAACACTGAGAGGCACCGCTTGCATCAACTGCTCCAGTCAGCATTCAGGCTACTCCCACTCACCTTTAATCGAACCCTATCAGTAAATCTTTCCTTTCTGTATGTTTATCTAGCTTCCTTCTTCATTGCACAGGAGCTATTTGGCTCAACTCCACACCCTTTTGTAGTGTTGCATGATCTTAACAGTTTTCCTAAACTTTGCCTTAAAGGAGCATTAGTGATATCATATTACGACACCAGGATCATAGAATCCCTACAGTGTGGAAACAGGCCCTTCAGCCCAACAAGTCCACACTGAACTTCAGAGCATCCCACCCAGACCCATTCCCCCCTACAACCCACCTAACCTGTACATCCCTGAACACTAGGGACAATTTAGCACAGCCAATGCACCTAACCTGCACGTCTTTGGACTGTGGGAGGAAACCCACACGAACACAGGGAGAACATGCAAACTCCATGCAGGCAGTCACCTGAGGCTAGAATTGAACCAGGGTCCCTCGGCCTGGGAGGCAGCAGAGCTAACCACTGAGCCATCGTGCCAGGATTAACAGCCTATTTGTCACGTTACTTCGACAAGGAATCTAGAAGCCTGGATTAATGATCTAGGGAATGTGAGTTCAAAGTCCACCAGAGCAGCAGGGGAATTTAGATCTAGTTCACTGAATAATTTAGAAAAGCTACAGTCAGTGATTCTGTGTGACTACTGGGCTGTTGAGAAATAAAAAAGAACCATTGCTTCACTCATTTCCATTCAGAAAGAAAACTGTCAACTTTAACTGATGCAGTCCACATGTGATTTCATACCCACAGCAATGTTTTTGTTTGTCTTTTATTTGCCCTCTGATGTGGTCCATAGTCATTGGTTGTCAAGAGGTAGCTCATCAATATTTTCCCTGGCAATAAGAATGGGTGATAAATGTTTGTCATGCCTTTATTGTCCACAATAAATAAAATAAAGACTCAGAGAACAGGATGAACTGCCAGTGCTGGAGTCAGAGGTAACACAGCAGGCCCGACATCATCAGCAGAGTGGGAAAGTTGACATTTTGAGTCGGGACCCTTATAGTTTTGCATTGGCCAATATTTTATCATCATCTGCCTGGAATTTGATGCATTCTTCCTTTATGGTTATTACACCTCCCAATCTGGAGTGATCTGCTAATTTCGCAAATGTATTTGCAATTCCCAAATCCAGTTAAGTAAGTTGTGAAGAACAGGGATTGACTGGACAGACTAACAATCCCTTGCTGCACTGCTTTAAGCAGTTCTCATCATCTGCCCCAATATTTCCTCACACGGCTCAACATCACACTTTGTTGGATAATACCTCTATGAAGCACTTTGGACTGTTTTGTTACATGAAAGATTCCACAAAAATACTGTTGTGTTGATTATTTTGATCATCTTTTGGCTGTGACCTTGCACCGAGGCTCCCTTCACCACTTCAGATGGTGATAAAAGATCCTGAAGCACTATCTTAAAGACAAGCAGGAGTGTTCTCCACTGCATTCTGGCCAACCTTTATCCTTCCATCAACTGAAACAGATTCACCAACTGATAGCCCATTGCTGTTTGCGGGATCCTGTTGTGTATAAATTGATTGCTGCACTTCCTACATTACAGCAATAAACACCCACTTTAAGAGTGCTGCATTCGCTGTAAACCAGTTTCGAATGTCCCGAGATCACAAAAGGTCCTTCAGGAACGCAAGTTTTCTCTTTTCTTGTCACAGCCTGCAAGGAAAGTGATCATCTTGCGATCCAAGATGTTAACACAACACATGTTAATCTTGTTCTGAATTTTACATTTCTTTCAATTTTTTTTGTAATGCTGTAACCGCAAGCAGTACATTGTGCTCAGTCTCTCACAGACAAGCATCTGAGAGAACAAGTAGGAAATGGACGAAGCATGAGCCAAACAATGATTTCGAACACAGCTCATGCCACCCATGCAATGCCCCCAACCCCCACCCCAGACCTCCCAAGTAGTAAATTAAGCGCAGCAAATTTGTATTGGATATTTATACAAAGGAAGTGGCATAATTCTTCCTGAAAGTGTTAAAATTGAAAGTATCTCCTAATTTTGATAAGATACAGCCTCTGCATATCAACTGGTAGCTTCACCTGTGTGCAAACACTGAGCCCACTACAAACATTACTGTCCGGGGTAACATTTCGCTGCAGGGAAGCGAGTAGTTTTTATTTGAAAGAACCTTTCCTAGGTCATGTTCACCAAGACTGAATTGATCCATAAATGATTAGGGGGCAGCAAGCCCCATCAATCCTCCTCTTGGTCTTGTCACGGTTGGCAGAGAGTTTTGTTCGAAAGATGCCAACTGTTATCCTCATGTTATTCCATTGTAAAATGAAACTTGTGCTGTATTTAATAGAATAGACGGCGCTTTTAACTTGAATTCCCAAGTGATTGGACTTATATTTCACATATAGACACAGCGATGACACTGAGGCTAATAACAGCTGAATCTGACCTTGTAGGTCTATCTAGCCAATGAATCATTCTTGTGAAGCATACATCTTTAATATGGAAGCTTTTCTTAACTGTCTATTTTGCTTCTATGTGGGTCTTATCTTTTTAGCAGCAACAGCCTGGGGTCTGTAGTTCTTTGTTGTTGAAAAGAAAAGTTGAACATTAGTTTAAAAAAAGCATTGCATTCTCCAGCTTGTGAGTGGCAGAACCACATTATTAGATACTGTTAACAAGCAGTGCCCAAGGCATCTTTTTCTTTTATAAGTGTCTATTGAGGAAGAGTGATTTTTGAGCGTGGCCCAGTGCATTGGGTTCTAAGGTTGCATGAAGAATAATTGTGTTTATATCACATGCAGACACAAATGAAGACAACATTACAACGCATGCTATAAAAAAATGCCTTCAATTATCTCCCATTTTACAAGACAGGGAGATTTAGTATACTTCAAATCAGTTGCTGAAATTGTTCTTGCAGTGTTTATGATTCTTCAGCATGTAGCCAAAATCTCTCAGTGAAAACACAGATATTTGCAGCAATGTTACTACACTGCTCCCTTCTGCTGCATTTGAAAGGATACCATTGTTTTGCAGGGCACTGTTTTCCACACCAAAAGAAAACAAAAGTTTAAAAACCCTGTAAGTGGATTCCTTGTCTTTTGTGAGATTTCTTTACATCGAGCCCAAGTTAATTTCTTTCTCATTTGAAGACTTCAACTTTTTTTCTTTACATTCCTACCCACTTTTTCTGCAGTTGTTCTGTTAGACCTCATGAAGTGCATCACAACATTACAATACAACACACTGTTAACTTACCGGTCAATTTGGAAAGACAAGATTTGGTTGGGTCCCTAATTCTCCAACCACCATCGGCACACTCACTGCTTTGAACCATAAACAATTTAGCTATGGCTACTGTACAATAGAAGCTGTTGTGGATGATTGTTTCATGTCTTCCATTAGTTGTACAGTTGCTAAGAAATCTGTCACAATGGATTTTTGAGACACAGTGATAATTGAGGGTGTTGCACCGTATGAAGTTGCTTTTGTTTACTGCCCATGGGGTGGTTGCTGAATAAAACGGTTGCTGAGGAGCAGGTCTTGCCCAGCTAGATACCTCGCCAGTGCAGACCTGCTGGATCTAACTACTGGGCCAACTAGTTCCACTGGCAGCTTGCCACCAGCTGAAGAGAAATCATATTTTTCCTCTACTCTTTCACAGGGTGTGGGCTTTAATGGCTACAGACCAGCATCTGTAACCCACCCTTAATTGCCCTTGGAGTCACTGGCTTGTAATGTCACTTCAGAAGCAGATGAAAGTCAGCACCTTGCTGTGACTCCGGAGTCACATGAAGGCCAGGCCAGGTATGGATGGCATTAAAGGGCATTGGTAAACAAGGAGGGTTGGTACAGAGAATAATTGCCCATTCTAGATTTTTATCAATTAAACCTAAATTCCACCAGCTGCTGTCATGGGATTTGAACCTATATCCCAAAAACTGTAGGCTCAGTCTCTGGAGTTATCCAGTTTACTGAATGGGAAATCATATTTAATCAATTTATTGGAGCTATTTGACAAACAATTCTCTGCTATGGAAGAAGGGGAATCTGTGGACGTACTGCAATGAGCTTTCTATAACACGTTTGATAATACGACACGACAAAAGTTATTGCAGAAAATAAAGGCCAGAATAGAAACATAGAAAATATCAGCAGGCAGGAGTAGGCCATTTGGCCTTTCAACCCTGCAGCACCATTCAATACGATCATGTCTGATCATGCAATTTCAGAATCCAGCTCCTGCTTTCTCTCTGTACCCCTTGATTCCTTTAGCTGCAAGAGCGACATCCAGCTCCCTCTTGAATATATCTAATGAACCAGCACCAACAGTTTTTTTTGTGGTGGAGAATTCCAAAGGTTCACAACTCTTTGAGTGAAAAAATTCTTCTTCATCTCAGTCCTGAATGGTTTATCCCTTATCCTTAGACTGTGACTGGTGCAGGTAGAAGGTTGGCTCATTAACAGCAAACACAGAGCAGGCATAAATGGGCCAATTTTATTTGGCAAGGTGCAACAAGTTATGCATCATAGGGATCAATTCAACTTGTTGCAATTTATATAAATGACTTGGTGAAAGGATCAAATGTGAGGCAGCTAAATTTGCTGGTGGCACAAAGTTAGGTATGAAGGTAAATGTGAAGACTGAGGAGACTGCAAAGGGATATAGGTGGGTTAAATAATTGAATAAAGATCTGGCAAGTGTGGTATAATGTGGGAAAATGTGAAGTTTCTCATTTTGTCAAGAAGAGTGTAAAAGAACTCATATTATTTAAATCGTGCGATTGCAGAATCTCTGAGCAGCAGAAGGATTCAGTAGTCCTAGTGCATGAATCACCGCTCAACAAAGGAAGTAGGAAAGCTAATGCAGTGTTATTGCTTATTGCAAGGGGATCTGAGCACAAAAGTAGAGAGATTATGCCTCAGTTGTACAGGTGAAACCATGTCTGGAAATCTGTGAATAGCATTGGTCTTGTTATTTAAAGACAAAAATGAATACATTAAAAGCAGTTCAGAAAAAAATTATTAGACTAATACATGGAATGGACAAGTTGTTTTATGAGGGAAATTTGAACATGTAAGGGTTGTAACTGCTGGAGTTTAGATTGGTAATTTGATTGAAACATCTTGCGGGGTGGGTGCTGTTTGACAGGATGGATGTGCTAAGGATGTTTCCTCTTCTGGGCAAATCTAGAACTAGGGGTTGCCGCAAATGAAAGAATAGAGATAGAGAGGAGAGAAATCTTTTTCTTGTAAGTCTTTCGGGCTCTCTTCCTCAAGGGCAGTGGAAGGTGAGTCTTTGAATCTTTTTAAGGCAGATGCAGATAGATGCTTGGTATGGAAGAGGGTGAAAAGTTTTCAAGGATAGTAAGAGTTGTTACAATCTGTTCAGCAATAATCTTATTAAATGGTGGAGCCATCTCAAGGGGCCAAATAAGACCATAAAACATAGGAGTGAAAGTAAGGCCATTCGGCCCATCAAGTCTCATCCACCATTTAAATCATGGCTGATGAGCATTTCAACTCCACTTCCCTGCGCTCTCCCTGTAGCCCTTGATTCCTTGTGAGATCAAGAATTTATCGATCTCTGCCTTGAAGGCATCCAACGTCCCAGCCTCCACTGCACTCTGTGGCAATAAATTTCACAGGCCCACCACTCTCTGGCTGAAGAAATGTCCTTCATTTCCGTTTTAAATTTACCCCCTCTAATTCTAAGGCAGTGCCCACGGGTCCTAGTCTCCCCGCTTAACGGAAACAACTTCTCAGCGTCCACCCTTTCTAAGCCACACATTATCTTGTAAGTTTCTATTAGATCTCCCCTCAACCTTCTAAACTCTAATGAATACAATCCCAGGATCCCTAGCCGTTCATCATACGTTAAACCTACCATTCCAGGGATCATCGTGTGAATCTCCACTGGACACGCTCCAGGGCTAGTATGTCCTTCCTGAGGTGTGGGGCCCAAAATTGGACACAGTATTCTAAGTGGGGGCTAGCTAGAGTTAAATGATGTGCCTGTGCTTCACACAGATACGTTCACATTACCACTCAAGTGGCATCACCACTGTATCACTTACCTCCCAGTTTGTCTCAGGAGGTGATGCAAACATCATGTACTGAAGAAGTACACAAGGAGTTGTAGTTGTATGTCTATCGCCAGGTTGTTTCCTTCATTGCAACTACTTGAGGAGTAGTTTGTTGGCTGTAAAAGGGTTCAGGACATCTCAAAGTTCTGAAAGGTGCTATATAAATGTTAGTTCCTTCTGCTTCCTTTATTTAGAAGTTGGGTGCAGCATTACTTGATTCAGATAGTTCAGTTGAAAATTGAGCTCGTCCAAAATTGTGCTTCTCTTGGCCTAACTCTCACTGTGCCTCAGCCAGTCATCAGCCCTGTGATCCGTAGTAAGTTTAAAATTCCAATCCATTTATTCAAACCCAACCATCTCTCCACGGCTTCATACTTCGTTCCTGTTGTGTCCTCCAGACTTACAACAGATTCAAAATTCTGCATTCCTCTAACTCCGACCTCCTGCTCATTCTCAGTGTTGGCTTTTCCACTACCTTAGAGCCTGTGCCTCCAGTTGTCTCCATCCTAAGTAAGTACTCCTTTCTAACTCACCACCTCTCTCTGTCATAAGATAATGAAATGTGAGGCTGGATGAACACAGCAGGCCCAGCAGCATCTCAGGAGCACAAAAGCTGACGTTTCGGGCTTATCACCTCTGTCTGTCTCTCTTCTCTTTTGAGACCCTGCCTAAAATTGATTTATCGAAGCTTTCAGTTACCTCTCCTAAAATATTTTGTGTCAAATTTTGTTTCATATGCGTCTGGCAAAACACCACGAACCAAAGTCTTACAGAATTAGTGAAATTTAAATTGAAGTTGTTGTGCTCAAAATCATCAGAGGAAAAGAACCAAGATTGTGGGGTTTTATTTTTATGCAAATAACTTTTGCATTATCCTGAGCTGAATTGTGCACCGCCATACCAAGTGAGGCAATATTCATTGTAAGTCTGATGAAGACTAGTAAAGAAAAGGCTTTGTTCAGAATTCTTTGTTACTTCAATATTTGGAGACTTTACTTATGATCAAAGTGTTCATGCCCTCTTGCAAAACAAGCAGCATATGGAGAGGGCATGTTTGATTCCTGAATCCTCAAATGGTGAAGCGGAGCTGAAGCGCATCGAAAGCCACCACTGAACAAATGATTGAGGCACTGAACTATTGCAAGCTGACAAAAAGCAATACCGCAGCTTTCTCTCCCATTCATTGTCAACACACTGCTCCTTACCATGTTTTATTTCCCTTTCTCCTCTTACCCAGAAATGCAATCGTGCACATCTGAGTGACTTTCCCATCACCAATATCGTGTGAGTTTTTATTTCTGTTTTTTTTTTGCCCCTTTAACTATTAACCACAACGGTAAGCTCTGTATCACTTATCTGTTAATCAACCTGCTCAGAGATGCTATTACACACCTCTGGAGCAGGTGGGACCTGAATCTAGATCTCCCTTTCCAGGGGTAAGGACACTATCACGGCATTACAAGAGCCCTTTCTGAACCACATTTTCTTACCCAATATTTCAAATCAACTTTTTCAGAGATGTTATTACACATTCTCTGCATTAAGTAGGATTTGAACCCAGGTCTCTAGGTCCAGCTACACATTTCAGGCTGATGCAAATTGACAGAACCACGAACGGGCTCATTTGTGAATGAGCCAGTCAAAGCTAAACTAGGGCTGTGGAGTTTGAGAGGAAGCAGCCAGCAGGCAAGCCCCCACACCTGGCTTTTAGCAACCACCAGGGGAATACATGAGATCACTGAAAGCAGTCAAAACATTCTTAGGTGCACAGCCTTATCATACCCATATCAGTTCTAGAAATTGTTGGGAAAGTCTGCTTTATTTAAAATCTGATACTGAATTTACCACAGTTCGTAGACACTGCCATGTAAAAGTAGATGTTTTCTTAAAAAAAAACGCCCTGAATATTCTTCCTGATAAAGTCTCCATTCAGTGCCTCGAAGCTAGAAGAAAGCTTCCAGAAAAAACCTTTGGTGTCACATTATATCCAATGTACTTCATCTATTTTCCATTGCAGATGCCAGTCAGTCTCCTTGGCTTTTGCAGGCCAGTGAATTTAATGCTAATAAACAGCACAATAAAGCTTTCTTTATTTGGCGAACTTGGATGAGCCAATTTCAAACAGGAAGTAGAAATTCTCTAGAAATCCATGACAATAAAGGATATTCTATTCATTCCAGGTATGGATTTCATTCCCCAGAAAAGATTAAGTCAACTGAAATGGGATACAGGCAAGCAGTGGGTGAATCAGTATTGTTTGTTTGACATTGTCACCCAAAGTCAGAATGATCATCAGTCAGTGCAACTGTCACCAATCCTACTTTACGCGTGAGGTCTGATGTCATCGAGTCATGGAGATATACAGCGTGGAAACAGACCCTTCAGTCCAACTCACCCATGCTGATCGGATATCCTAAATTAATTTAATCCCATTTGTGAGTATTTGGCCCAGACTGCTCTGAATCCTCCGTATTCATATACCCATCCAGATGCCTTTTAAATGTTGTAACTGTTCCAGCCTCCACCACTTTCTCTGGCAGCTCATTCCAAACACATGCAACACCCTCAGGCGTGATAAAGTTGCCCCTTCAGTCCCTTTTAAATCTTTCCCCTTTCATTTTGAACATATGCCCTGTTGTTTTGGACTCCCCTGGCCTGGGGAAATGACCTTGGCTACTCACACTATCCATGTCCTCACATGAATTGAAATAGTCTTCCCTTTCATGTCCATCATGACATTCTTTCTAACCTCATAGAAATGCATGGAAAATACAAGCCATTCAGCCCAAACTGTCCACATTGGCGTTGACCTTTAATGTGACTCAAAAAAGGCTTGCATTTATGGAATGCCATGCATGACATCCCAATGACCTGTCTGATTCCATAGCCCTGAATTATCTCTTCTTTCAACCAATGTGAATAAAACCACTGGTGCTATTTCTAACCCTTGTGCTGCACTCTATAACCTGCGTGGAAGAAATTATGTCTCTCAGAAACTTCTTAGATCTAATCTTACATCTACATCCTTATAGATCATTCCTCTGTCAAATGGATGCAAAGTCTTCATCCAAATATTGAACATTGATGAGAATGAGATTATATCCAGAATCATTAAATGGATGAAGAAAATCGTACACATTAAATCACTGCCATCAATGCTGCTCTCTGTTGACTCCTTTTCACTGTCTTATCTAACACTGCCGCCAGATGGAGGACATACTGAAGGAATGTGTTTCAAGGGAGTGACACATACAAAAATCAGAATCTGGGATAGGTGCAGTAACTGATGTGAACAGACACAGAGGCAGTTCCCAGATCAAACCAACATTGTGATCTCTCTTTGCAAAGTGATCACTGATGTTATAAACTGTAATTCATAACAGCATGACATTCATAACGAGACATCCATGAATGCAACTTGCTGTATGGAGACAAGTTGAATTTTATTGTCCTTTCCGTAATTTCCAGTTCAAAATGTTTTCTGACTTACTTTAACAAATTTCATGAATAAAGCATATTTTTGAAAAATCACCAGCAGCAAAGAATCCTGTAACTAGAGGAGGAACACACTAATCTTAGAGCATGCACAAGGTAGAAGCATTTCCAGCTTACAAGCAGAAGAAGCACAAAGGCTACAGAGGATGATGAAGTAGGAAGCAAGGTTCCAAGATTAAACTCTTGAAATAAAAGCAAGAACACTGCAGACGCCGGAATCTAAAATAAAATGCCAGAAAATGTGACAGACATTCAGCAGGTCTGGCACCATCTGTATTGAGAGAATCAAAGTTTTATTTTTGAGTCCAATATGACTGTTGTGAAGAAGTGTCAGATCGGACTCCAAGCATTAACTGTTTCTCCACAGACGCTGTCAGTCTTGCTGGGTTTCTCTTGCACCTTCTGTTTCTATCCAAGATTAAGCTCTTTAGTGCTACCTGGCATATCAAAATACAGCAATAGCCATGCTGTCAACTACTCATTCCTCCAGGAATCATATGAGTACAAAAATACTAAAGAAAATTCATACTTTATGTTATTCTAAGCTTGAGTTTGCAGTGGGATGTGCTAGCTCCAGATCAAAAGCAATTTAAAGACAGGTATGGCAGATCTCGACGGGAAAATCCAATCTGCTGCATTGTTGTTCTATATCCTCAACGTCACAAAGGAGCTGTCTCTTTGGTTCAATGTGGCTACAAGAGAATATTCCTCAACAGCAAGTTTGGTTTGGAATGAACAAAACACAACATTTTTCATTGGGTTTTGATCAACCAGAGCGAACACCTACTATCTGGATATACAGAATGTGCTCTTTATTACTAACTATTCTGCTCTGAGACTTGGCTTCACATCAGTAACCAATAAGTCATTGCATAAGACTAAGACTCAGTGACCCATAAACATTGATCATCAGTCATGAGGGAATCGCTCCTCTATAGCTGGCAACTGATTTCCAGAATTACTGTCTGTGAATTTGACTCAACTTTTGTTTTATTGGATGCAGGCAGCAGGCATAGATTGAGGTTAGATGAGGCTGAGTAAGATGTGACTCGGTGTGAGCTAACAACTGGGTTTTAATGGCAGGAGGGCTTTTTTTGTAAAATGCAAACCTCGTTCTCTTTTTCGCACTGTATTCAAATGCTTTCTCCATTTGTGGCATTACTGCAGAAACTGGTGATGTACTGGCACACTCACTCTTAGAACGAGGTGAAAAGGAGTAAGATGATTTAGTGCAGCCATTGAGCTATAGGCTCATATCCCCGTTGCAACAATGAACAGAAAAGCATGATAGGATAGGATTTATAATCATCCAGAAAAGAATAAATTGATTAGGGATAGTCAGCACGGTTTTGTGAAGGGAAGGTCGTGCCTCACAAACCTTATTGTGTTCTTTGAGAAGGTGACCAAACAGGTAGATGAGAGTAAACCCGTTGATGTGGTGTATGTGGATTTCAGCAAGGCGTTCGATAAGGTTCCCCACAATAGGCTATTGTACAAAATGCGGAGGAATGGAATTGTGGGAGATATAGCAGTTTGGATCGGAAATTGGCTTGCTGAAAGAAGACAGAGGGTGGTAGTTGATGGGAAATGTTCATCCTGGAGACCAGTTACTAGTGGTGTACCACAAGGGTCGTTGTTGGGTCCACTGCTGTTTGTCATTTTTATAAATGACCTGGATGAGGGCGTAGAAGGATGGGTTAGTAAATCTGCAGACGCCACTAAGGTCGGTGGAGTTGTGGATAGTGTCGAAGGATGCTGTAGATTGCAGAGAGACATAGATAAGCTGCAGAGCTGGGCTGAGAGGTGGCAAATGGAGTTTAATGCAGACAAGTGTGAGGTGATACACTCTGGTAGGAGTAACCAGAAGGCAAAGAACAGGGCTAATGGTAAGACTCTTAGCAGTGTAGATGAGCAGAGAGATCTCGGTGTTCTATGTACACAGATCTTTGAAAGTTGCCACCCAGGTTGACAGGGCTGTTAAGAAAGCATACAGTGTTTTAGCTTTTATTAATAGAGGGATCGAGTTCCGGAATCAAGAGGTTATGGTGAAGCTGTGCAAAACTCTGGTGCGGCCACACTTGGAGTATCGTGTACAGTTCTGGTCACCGCACTATAAGAAGGATGTGGAAGCTTTGGAAAGGGTGCAGAGGAGATTTACTAGGATGTTGCCTGGTATGGAGGGAAGGTCTTACGAGGAAAGGCTGAGGGACTTGAGGCTGTTTTCATTAGAGAGAAGAAGGTTGAGAGGTGACTTAATTGAAACATATAAAATAATCAGAGGGTTAGATAGGGTGGAGAGGGAGAGCATTTTTCCTAGGATGGTGACGGCGAGCACGAGGGGGCATAGCTTTAGATTGAGGGGTGAAAGATACAGGACAGATGTCAGAGGTAGTTTCTTTACTCAGAGAGTGGTAAGGGAATGGAACGCTTTGCCTGCAACGGTAGTAGATTCGCCAACTTTGGGTACATTTAAGGCGTCATTGGATAAGCATATGGACGTACATGGAAAAGTGTTGGTTAGATGGGCTTGAGATCGGTATGACAGGTCGGCACAACATCGGGGGCCGAAGGGCCTGTGCTGTGCTGTAATGTTCTATGTTCTATGTTAGAACACAACTATCACCTTGAACAGGGATCAGCCAGAAATGTTTTTCACACAAGTGTTGTGGAAACGAATATTGGGAGAAGCATGAAGCAGACAGATGATTTGCTAATGCCCATCTTCATTTAACTCCTGACTGCACTAGCACTTCTTTTGTTCCTAGTATTTTCTTCAGTTTCTTAAATATAGTCAGTTTAAAATATCTCCAGTTAATAAATTGCTTCTGATTCAATTTTCTCCTTGTAAAAGAGAAACAGGTTCATTAAACTAAGTAGCTTATCTGGGCTGAGCAAGATTGGCTTAGTCCAGTGGAAGCTTCTTTCATTCTGCTTTCATGATTTGACCTTGCCCATACGTGACTCCATACCCACAGCAATAATGCTGATGCTTACATACCCTCTGGGCAATGAGGGATGGGTAATAAATTCTGGCCAGAGCCAGTGCCCATGAACTAATATATGAAAAAAATCTTCTTGCCGAGAACTGGATTGTGGTGGAGGTAGGAAGGTTTCGAGCTTCATGTACACCATCAATGTGCCTAAGAAATGCCCTTCCCACCTGCAAGCTCACCATCAAACAGAAGATTCTGCCCAATACCTCATCTACAAAGTGGTGTGCAAACAAAGCAAGGCTGATGTGAGGAAAGAAATCTTCTCCACACAGCCAGTAGTGAGAGTATGGAATGCATTGCCTGGAAATGTGGCAATGGTAGGTTTGGCATAGGGGGGAAAGGTAGGAGATTGGCAGTAGGTGATAGAACCAGTGTAAATATGATGGGCCAAATGGCCCTGTTCTGCACCGTAACAATTGTGATCACATCTTGTGCAGTGCTATTTGTGAATTATGAGTCAAATCCTCTCATCACTGACAGGCGAGGCTGCAATTCTGTGAGAGTTCTTTAAAAATCAATAGTATTCTTCTATCTTTATCTCCTGTTTCTATTTTGTGAAAAGATGTGCTGCTGATAAACATGTCCAGCAAGGAATCCAATTTGTGGACAGGTGGGCCCCCTTTGGAACACCTTGGCACTGCTTTGGCTATTACTAAGAGCTCAGCTGGATGTAGCTCACTAGGGTATACAGGCTCACCATCACATAATACAACACTGGCAAACCTCACAGCATTCGGCTGCTTGAGTATTTATTATCTTGTGTGTTTCCTGCTTACAACAAAGGGGAGGATTGGTTTCACTGAATGAGCAACAAAACATCATGAGAAAACAATTCCACTGAAAACTACATTACAGAAAACCCGAAGTACACACGTGCCACTTTGACAAAAGGCTAAATGGAAGCAGAGGCAACTGTTCAATTTTCTGTCTTTATATTCTTACGTAGGTTCTGGGCACCAGTGGATGGACCTGCAGCTATTGTCCTTTGCTAATTGCCCAAGAGGAGGCAGTGGTGAGCAGCCGTCTTAAACCAGGGCAGTCCATGTGGAGCTTGCAGGAATTCCTAATTGCACCAACCATCACAGCCACCTCTTCTCCACTACGTCCTATTCTACGTCATCTTAAACTTAATAATTTCCCTGAAGCTCACAGACCATTCTGTATTGAACCAAACACTCACCAATTAAACCATCTAGGCAAGGGGTTTTTTCCTAGGGCTCAACCTAGAAGGTAGAATGAAACCTGTGGCCAATGGACACACTCATTCTGTTCACTACGTTGCATGCCAGTATTATCCCCATCTCACGAAACAGACCTGACCTCACTCTCAATGATAACAAAGGAAATGCCCATATCTTGCAGGTGGGAACAGTACACTAGGCTCACACCCATTACAGGCTTTGTTTTCTGAACTAAGTCACCAGGAACCTAATAGCCGCGAAAAATGAGTTGGAGCCCTTTTGTTTGTTTTTTTTCAAACAGGGAATCAGTAGACCCAGGGCAAAGGTCAAGACAATTAAACCTAGAGACCAAAGAAAAGTCTGCTGCTGTTGCAGAACGTCAATGCACGAAACTGGTTACTAAGTCAGAAGTGTAGAAACTTAAGATTGTCGGAAGTTAGATGAGCTGTTGCACATTTCCTCTGGGGTCTTTCATATCCTACTGTCTCTGACATGCACTGTCTTGGTACTCACATAAAGAATGAGTATTCCAAGGTGGTGCGGGGCGGACCAGGGACAGTGAGAACCATCTCATGCTGTGGAGGACGAGTCCATCCCATCTCATGACCTGAGCTGAAAGAATTGGAGATTTCAGGATGAGATGGTGGGGAGGGTCATGGCATTGTTGGTGAGGAAGTACTATTGCTTAAATCTTTAACCACTGGGAGTGGATGATCCAATGTCTCACTGCACTACCATTAACAAATGCTAATTCAAGTCAATAGACTATAGCATTACTTCCCTTTATCAATTAATAACTACCAAAGCTCAAATGAGTCATCTTTGCTGCAGAGCAGAGATTTGTCAGCATTGTCAATAATTGAAAGACAAACTGTTGCTAAAGGCTTTGTATAACAAGTCATCCCTGGACAGGGATCTGATCCGATAACTTATGCAGAGTCTGGAATATCCTGGCTGGAAGCCACTGATGATATTTTTCCACCCTCAGGGTAGATCAGAGCAAGCCTGCTGTAACTGCATTTACTCTAAGGGTGACTGATCGAATGAAGATATTAAATCTTCCACTCACCCCGAGTCAATCATCTCAACTCAAACCACTGCTTTATTCTCAAGTCTGGTTTTGGCTGGGGTGATGTGGGTAGGGGGAGTACAGATTTAAACAGTGACCAGAATGCTCACTTCAGTGTGGGACCAATATTTGTGAGACACTGTTCACAACTGAGCCGATCTTGATCTAGAATGACAGTGTAGATGGCCAATCAGTCCAGCAGGTCCCTGCCAATACAAATGCAAAATGCCATGGATATTGGAAATCTCAAATTAAAAAAAAAGAAAATGCTGAAGAAACTCCTTAGGTCTAGCAGTATCCATGGAGAGAGAAACAAAGTTAACACTTCCAGCTCAGTATGACTCGTCTTCATTGGTCCATTCCAATGTTTATGTGGCCCTACCATACAAGTAAATCTAAACAGTCAACAATCCTTTGATTCAATTCTTTCTCACATAATTACATTGCTTCCTCTTTTTGAAAGGTTCTATCTTCATTTGCACTTTTGAGTTTCTTCCTCCTTAATTCTAAACCTGTGTCTATTCGATAAAGATAATGAAATGTGAGGCTGGATGAACACAGCAGGCCCCGCAGCATCTCAGGAGCACAAAAGCTGACGTTTCGGGCCTAGGCCCTTCATCAGAGAGCTATTCGATAAAGGTCCTTTTTCACTTATATCCGTAATTCACTCAGATTCTGAACCAGTTGGAGTACTAGGCAGGAGTGCTGAGTGTGGCTGTGGGCATCACATTGTAGGAAAGATGTGAATGCCTTGGTGACAGTGCAGAAATGACTTATAATAATGGTTCCAGGAATGACAAACTTCAATGATGAGGACAGATTGAAGAAGTTGGGACTGTGCTCTTTGGAGGCTGGAGAGAGATTTGCTCAAGGATTTCAAGAGGATATCATGAGTGGGCTGCAAAGAGTAGATAGGAAGACAAAGACACGAGATGCTGGAAAAGCTCAGCTGTCCTGGCAGCATCTGTGAAGAAAAATCAGAGTTAATATTTGGGTTCCGGTGACCCTTCCTCAGAACAGATGCTGCCAGGCCTACTGAGCTTTTTTAGCAACTTCTATTTTTGTTCCTGATTTACAGTATTTGCAGTTCCTTCAGCTTTTAGGTAGGGAGATGCTGTTCCTGCTCATAAAAGGAACAGGAATGAAAGGGCTTAGTTGAAAGCGATGTAAAAGCAAAGCAAGAGTGATGTGAGAAAACAAATGTCTTTGCAGCGTGTAGTTTGGATTTGAAATGCAATGCTGGAAAAATGATGGAAGCAGGTTCAATTGAGGCATTCAAGGATGCACTGAGTGGTTATTTGGATAGAAAGAGAATGGGGAGAAAGCAGGAGATTGGTACTAGGTAATGACCTCGTTCGAAGAACTGGTGCAGGCACCCAGGGCTGAACAGCCTCTTTCTGCACTGTTAAAATTCTGTGAATTCAATGATCAATCTCAGGTCTGTTTAAAGTTAACTTCCACTGGGGATCAGCAATGGCCCACAACAATTAGCCTCGGTTACCCTGTAGCTAATAGGCACTAGACTCAGCCTGGGTTCCGACTCTTGACTGCCGTCAGGCTAACTCTGTGAGAAAATGTGTGTATGTACACACAGTGAGTGAGGACAGGACTCAACTTCCGCATACTGCAAATCTCCGTCAAGCACACACCCTCCCAGCTCCCCATCATAAAATAATTTGCTGCAATTTATAGCTTAAGCCCACCTGGTACGCTGGAGCTTTGAAATCTCAGTTTCTGCCGATGCATTTGGAAAAGTGGAATACAATGGAACAATTGGAAAAAGAAGTTGAAAGCAAACATAAAAACAGAGAGAAAAGCTACACAGTTTGGAATATAAACGTTTATACAAATTGTATACAAATAACTTGCTTTTTGTTCCAAATCTCCTGGAAAATACATACGTAAGAACCTCGCTAGACTAATGGCAGAAACTCCTTTTTGACACATTCAAATATTATTAGGAGCTACAAATACTCTTAATAAGGTGATGGGAAGCATTGGTTTCAAGGATAAGAGTTCCAAATAAACCCCACACCCACCACTGACGACAGTGAAAACATCCAGAAGTTTGCAGTGGGCTTTGTTCTTTTCCCTCACACTTTTCTTTCTTTCATGGAGCTAGGGTTTTCATACTTTTGGAGATGCAAAACCACCTCTCTGATGAAGGGTCTAGGCCCAAAACGTCAGCTTTTGTGCTCCTGAGATGCTGCTTGGCCTGCTGTGTTCATCCAGCTTCACACTTTATTATCTAACTGTGTTGGTCATGTTGGAATTTGCATGGAATGTACAACAGTGAAACAAATCATTCAGCTGCTGTTCATGCTAATTTTTCTCATCCGATTGACAGAATTCCCAGTTTTTGGCTCTGTCAGAAATTACACAGATATTTGGGCAGGTGCATAAAGTAGGTGCAGATGAATGAAAATACACAACACACTGTCATGGAAATAAGAGAGGTATGTTACTTTGTTCATTTGCACTTTAGCAATCCTGGCTGAAAGACATTCCAATAAATCCATGGTGCCCTACGTTACTCCACCAACTGAGGAACTCACATTGTAAAAAGGTCAAGGTTTCCTTCACTAAATGAATGGTCTCAAAATGTATGGGCCACGTTCCTTTTGAATTTTCCTCAGGATGGTGCCAGGCATTTTTCTTTCAATTCCAATGATCTGAGCAAGGCCAACTTGTACTGCCCATCGCCAGTTGCTCTGAGATAGCAATGCTAGCTCTCCTCACCGAAGAACTGCAGCATTTACAGTGCAGGTCCTCACACAATGATCTTCGGTAAGGAAAAGTCTCATGCTGCAAACCCAGAGGCATTTGTGCCCCTATTAACGTAGGCAGCTGACACATTCAATTCCTATGCTCTTCAACTGAGAAAGTAGGACAAAGCTGAAACAGTTTGAAGAGAGCTTTGGGGTTAATAATCTTTGTCAGGTTCAGGTTCCTTGTATATCAAGACCTTTCAATACACTGTCCTAATAACTGTCAATCAGAAACTATCTTAGTTATGAACAACATTTGAATATTTGCCAGAGATCCAAGTCCGATTTCTCACTTTATGTGCAAGTTGGTTTGAAATGCACTGTTACTTTCCCTGCCATCAGTCCCACAAGTGGAATTCTTCTCTGCTGCTTGAAGAAAACTTTGAGTAGGAGGTGGTTTCTAAAAGAGTGGACATACATATACATCATCCCGGGAACATGCAGGATTTACCATGCTTCTGATTTAAGCTGTTCTTTCTTCTATTCGTGAAGATACAGGACTGTAATGAGTGACAAGGCTCCTGGGCTAGGATTAGGCAATCGAAGGTATTTTCTATCATCGTGCTGACAGTGATTTGTGTGCCAGTTTTGACGTCTAGCTGTTAAAAAAAAAACTGACTTTAATGCTGGAAGAAAGAGTGCAGCCACGTTAGGGCAGGTTCCTCCTGTTTAGGATAGCTCAGCACTGAACTATAATGAAGTATTTAAGAGGGCAAAGCAACTTTGGACGAGATTTAATTTGTGTGCATTTTTTTGTGTTTCTTCATCTTTCAATTCATTTGTGAGATGTGGGCATTGCTGGTTGGGCCAATATTAATTGCCCATCCCGTGTTGTCCTTGATGGTGGTGGCAGTGAGCTGCCTTCATAAACTGCTGCAGTCCATTTGGTTTAAGCAAGCCCGTGAGGGTGGGGGTTCCAGGACTTTGACCCGCAACACTAATGGACAGGCAATATATATGGTTTATTGCCCTCTGCCACGCAAACTTTCTGAACCATTCCCTGCTCAGCTTATAGAACGTAGAACAGTACAGCACAGTACAGGCCCTTTGGCCCATGATGTTGTGCCAAACTTTAACACTTTTCCTACGGTCTATCTAACCTCCACCCCTACCTTATACTATCACGCATATGCCTATCTAATAGCCGCTGAAGTGCCCCGAATGAGGCCGACTCCACTACCCTGTCCAGCAACGCATTCCACCCCGGCTACTCTCTGAGGAAAGAACCTACCTCTGACGTCTCCTCTATATCTACCTCCACTCAATTTACAACGATGCCCACTCATAATAGCTACTTCCACCTGAGGAAAAGGTCTCTGGCTGTCCACTGTAACTATACCTCTAATCATTTTATACATTACATCCCCCTACATAACAGAATGCTTCAGGATTGCTGCAACCAACTTCCTCTGCAGACATACATAGAACATAGAATATTACAGCACAGTACAGGCCCTTCGGCCCTCGATGTTGTGCCGACCTGTCATACTGATCTCAAGCCCATCTAACCTACACTATTCCATGTACGTCCATATGCTTGTCCACTGATGACTCAAATGTACCTAAAGTTGGCGAATCTACTACCGTTGCAGGCAAAGCGTTCCATTCCCTTACTACTCTCTGACTGAAGAAACTACCTCTAACATCTGTCCTATATTCTTCACCCCTCAATTTAAAGATATGCCCCCTCGTGCTCGCCGTCACCATCCTAGGAAAAAGGCTCTCCCTATCCACCTTATCTAACGCTCTGATTATTTTATATGTTTCAATTAAGTCACCTCTCAACCTTCTTCTCTCTAATGAAAACAGCCTCAAATCCCTCAGCCTTTCCTCGTAAGACCTTCCCTCCATACCAGGCAACATCCTAGTAAATCTCCTCTGCACCCTTTACAAAGCTTCCACATCCTTCTTATAATGCGGTGACCAGAACTGTACACAATACTCCAAGTGCAGCCGCACCAGTGTTTTGTACAGCTTCACCATAACCTCTTGGTTCCGGAACTCAATCCCTCTATTAATAAAAGCTAAAACACTGTATGCCTTCTTAACAGCCCTGTCAACCTGGGTGGCAACTTTCAAAGATCTGTGTACATGGACACTGAGATCTTTCTGCTCATCTACACTACTAAGAATCTTACCATCAGCCTTGTACTTTGCCTTCTGGTTACTCCTACCAGAGTGTATCACCTCACACTTGTCTGCATTAAACTCCATTTGCCACCTCTCAGCCCAGCTCTGCAGCTTATCTATGTCTACCTGCAACCTACAGCATCCTTCGACACTATCCACAACTCCACCGACCTTCGTGGCGTCTGCAAATTTACTAACCCATCCTTCTACACCCTCATCCAGGTCATTTATAAAAATGACAAACAGCAGCGGACCCAACACCGACCCTTGCGGTACACCACTAGTAACTGGTCTCCAGGATGAACATTTCCCATCAACTACCACCCTCTGTCTTCTTTCAGCAAGCCAATTTCCGATCCAAACTGCTATATCTCCCACAGTTCCATTCCTCCGCATTTTGTACAATAGCCTATTGTGGGGAAGCTTATCGAACGCCTTGCTGAAATCCATATACACCACATCAACGGGTTTACTCTCATCTACCTGTTTGGTCACCTTCTCAAAGAACTCAATAAGGTTTGTGAGGCACGACCTTCCCTTCACAAAACCGTGCTGACTATCCCTAATCAATTTATTCTTTTCTGGATGATTATAAATCCTATCCCTTATAGCCTTTTCCAACACTTTACCAACAACTGAGGTAAGGCTCACTGGTCTATTATTACCAGGGTTGTCTCTACTCCCCTTCTTGAACAGGGGAACAACATTTGCTATCCTCCAGTCATCTGGCACTATTCCTGTAGACAATGACGAGTTAAAGATCAATGCCAATGGCTCAGCAATCTCCTCCCTGGCTTCCCAGAGGATCTGAGGATAAATCCCATCCGGCCCAGGGGACTTATCTATCTTCACCCTCTGAAGGATTTCTAATACCTCTTCCTTGTGAACCTCAATCCCACCTAGTCTAGTAGCCTGTATCTCAGTATTCTCCTCAACAACATTGTCGTTTTCTAGAGTGAATACTGTTGAAAAATATTCATTTAGTGCTTCCCCTATCTCATCTGACTCCACACACAACCGACCACTACTATCCCTGATTGGGCCGAATCTTACTTTCGTCATTCTGTTATTCCTTAAATACCTATAGAAAGACCTTCAGCAACCCCAGTTGTTTTATTTCCTCAGCGGGCTGTCTTGCTTCTTAAGGCACAGTGTCAAAAACAGTCACGCAACATGGAAGCAGGCCCTTTGGCCCAACTCATCCACACCGAACACGGATCCTAAACTGAACTAGTCCCATTTGTCAAATAAAAACCGAAAGAATGTGGATGCTGGAAAAAAGAAACAGAAACAAGTTGCTGGAAAAGCTCAGTCGGTCTGGCAGTATTTGTGAGGAGAAATAAGAGTTAATGTTTTGGGTCTGGTGACCCTTCCTCAGTCCCATGTTCCTCTAAGCTTTCCTATTCACATATCAATCCACATGTCTTTCAGAAGTTATAACTGTACCCGCCTTGATCACCTCCACTGGCAGCTCATTACTTACATGCACCACACTCTGCGAGAAAAAGTTGTCCCTTAAGTGCCTTTTAAATCTTTCCCCCTCACCTTAAAACCATGCCTTCTAGTTTTGGACTCCCCCAATATTGGGGAATAGATCATCGCCATTCATTTCACTCATGCCCCTCATGATTTCACCTTGGTGTATACAAACTTTAAGATGTGAACATTCCAGGTTGGATCTGGGGTGGGTCAGTTCCCTCTTCAAACCTGTTCCACTGTTTGATTAAATCACTTCCTATCTGCATTTCAGCATCCTGCAATGACATGGTCTCTATCTGCAGTTACTGTGTTTCAAAATTACAAATGAAACAAGCTAGTGCTCTTGAGCCAATGTTGAATAATGTTGTTCTGATCTGTTTTCAGGAGGAGTGTGAACCAGGCAACAATTCTGTTTGGGGCTGATCTGACGTTTTCAGCTCACAATGCCAAACCACTTACCCAGCAAAGGCAGTCTTTCCCTTTGCTAATTTAAAAAGCTTTGTGTCTTGATGCAATTCATTTCCAGAAAAGAATGAAAGGGTTCAAATCTGCCCTTAAATCAGCCTTGAAAGTAATTACAAATCACTCCTTTGAATGAAAACAGTCAACACACCAGCCGCACAATAGTGAATGGCAGCTGCTTTAACACTGTTTTTCTGTACACCTGTGAGTCAAGCCGGTAACTCATTCATCAAGGGTGAGACCATTTAACACACAGTGCCATTCCAAACCAGTCCTCCATCTCATGAACAAAGGGCCCTATTCAAATCCTCAGACTGCTTCCCTCAGCTTCAAAACCGGGTCCTATCCGGGATACAGCTCCCTGCGTGCGCTCACACTCCGGCACAAGTGGCCAATCTTTGCCTGTGAGCCTCTGCGGCGTGTTAATTGACTGGCGGAGGGCATCCCAACAGAGTCTGTTTGTGTTTTCCACACGGCATTCTCACGTGTGTAGCTTCCAGCGGGTATCACCGGAAACCAAATGAGAAGCTTGATGCCACCCCTGGACAACATGGTACCATTGAGAGTGAAGCAGCTCGTTCAGTACGGCCCAGAGCGCTGACTTCTTCAGTACTGAGCCGGAGAATGCATCTGGTCAGGGAACCATTGAGCTCCAGACATGAGTTCTCATTCTCCCTCTACGACAGCTCGGACACCTGCTTCCACCCCTTGTCCATCCTTTCCAGATCCCGACTCCTTCCCATAGAAATCACACATGCTTGTGAATCAGAGCGCTGAACACAGGACAGAGTAACACTGACCTAATCTGAAGCACTGGCAGAAACGTATGTCTTAAATGAAGTGTGACTCACAAGCGTTAAGTCTTCTGCCTTCCCAGTCTCAGGACTATTGTTTATTTTCATCCAGATGGCAAGATCAAATTACATAAACACTGTCTGAAGATGAAATTCTCTGATGTATTGCTTTACCCCCAAAGAAGCTCCCAAACAGAAATGATAATTTTGTAACTGATGTGCTGCAGCAGCTGGATAGAACCTGACTGGGAGAGCAAGTGCAGCATTTGAGGCATTAAATACTGTTAACCTACTGACTACATATCCCTGGGGTGGGGAGGGGGGGTGTTCGCTGCTGCTCAGATGAGGTAGTGCACAGCAGAAATTAGTGATAATAGAGAGAGGCATCTCATTACAGAGCTGTGAGCTAAATAAACCTCCACAATGATTAATTCCTTTCAAAAGGCTGACAAAAAACAATGATGGATGAAAAGTGCGTACCGCATGAAACATGCCAGAGTAACAAGGCAAAGCCAAATGTTGGAGAAAGGAATTGTTTATAAAAGCAGTGCACATCCTCTCTCTCCTTGCTGTAGCCAGACTGGGTGACGACAGAACAATTGCTCCAGTGTTATTTAAGTGCAAACCTCACCCAAACGCAGCTGGTTCTCTCTGCACCATGTTCAGATTCTATTCCAGTTGGTAATGGCTGTTTTTGGTGGCATTACGTGGGGGAATTCACATGGTGGCTCTGTGATTAACACTGCTGCCCCACAGCACCAGGGACCCGGGTTCAATTCTACCTTGAGGCAACTGTCTGTGTGGAGTTTGCACGTTCTCCCCATGTCTGCGTGGGTTTCTTCTGGGCACTCCAGTTTCCTCCCACAGTCCAAAGATGTGCAGGTCGGGTGGATTCGCCATGCTAAATTGCTTGTAGTATTCAGGGTGTGTAGATTAAGTGTTTTATAGCGGGATGGGTCTGGGTGGGTGCTCTGTTGGTCAGTGTGGACTTTTTGGGCTGAAGGGCCTGTTCCCACACTGCAGGGATTCTATGATCTATTACTTTTGATAAGTCCTGCAGTCTGGCAGTTTTGGTTACTGGACCAGCCACCCGAACTTATCAAACAAGGCCCTTTGTTCCCTTATGCCAGTACTGGCCCTTTGAAAGAGCTGTGCAAGCCATAAGTTCAAATCAAACTGCCATTGTACTGAAGGAAAATTCACAAACTATCTTCTTGGTGGAGGACATGATCTGGTAAATTGCTGGACAGTCCTGACCAAAAGAAAATCACGGATGTTGAGAGAAGATGGCTGAGCCTAAACCTGCTGACGCCTCCTTTAAACCTAGGCTATGTGGTACATTTTTAATGCCCCTCGAGGTGACCAATCACACAGTCGCAGAGTTAGAAAGCCAATTAACAGCGAGCAATATGGCCAACCATTATTCTCGGCCAATCTAAGGTTGGAAATAAAAGTAGTGTTTGCTAGTTGTCCAGAACAATTCAGGTGAGGCATCATTTTGGAGGCATTGAGGGCAGACATCATAAGCTAGGAGGGAAGGTGAAAGATTACCAGGGGTAGGCAGGAATGTGGAGTAATCAGATCAGCCATGATCCTACTGAACAGTAGAGCAGGAGTAGTCTACTGCCCCACCCCACCCAAGTCAAAGGGCTGATAGTAGTGTGGGAGATGGTGTGATCTCCTGCCTCATCCAAACAGGCCATCAGTTAAAATGTTGACACTCACTTGTCCCAGTACCACAGCACAATTGTAATGTCACAAAATCTGTACATACACAATCCTGCGTCCTCACAAGGGCTTTAACATTGGCACTGAGGGGTAGAATCTGACCAACTTCTTTGATCAGAGTAGAACAGCTTAGATCTGGTTGTTATATATAACAAATAGGGTCACATAAGCTTCCCCGAATGCACTGATGTTCTCAACTCCATGCTCGTTGGTCCTGGAAACACCCAGTTGGTCAAAAGTCCCAGCCAAACCACACAATGCAAGCATTCACAGAGAAGACAGAAATGCCTTGGTTTATGGGCCAGGAATAGCTCAAAACATCAACAGTGTGATGAGTTTCATCCAATGCAGACACAAAGACATTTCCCAGCGAGAAACGCTGTGATGTCATGTGACTGTTATGACTGACTGAGGTATGGAACTCTACGCTATTCCATGTTGACCACCAATAGCTCCAGTGGCGAGAGAAGGAAACATCATTTTCCAAATTTCCTTCTGCCAATGACAAAGTAGATCTGTTTGCTAGGTATGGTGTTTATGGTGCTAGGCATTTTGCCCACATTTACTGTCCAGTTTCACTGCCAGCCTGGCATGAGTGTAGGTCATTCAAAGGAAGCCTGGCTAACCTCAAATGGGACCTTCTCCAATAGGACAAAAGACCAGCAATATAGTACCTTTCACAATCTTAGGATGCCCCAAAGGGCTCCATGACCAATCCATCACTTTTTAGGAATAGTCATCATTGTGATGGAGAAAGCAGCATCAGCAGCATGCACGTAGTGAGATCTCACACACAGCAGTGTGAGATCCCTGCTTTAGGGCTAATGGCTGTGGGATAATAGTGGGCCAGGATAATCTCCCTGAATTTCTTCAAAAGACTGACCTTTCTTGTCAGTTTGAAAGGGTCGACACATTATTATGCCATCTAAATATTGCCCACCCCCTCAGTGATGCCAGTTTTTGCATCTTCTTGGTTTACATTTCAACATCCTGCTCCACGTTTGATCACTGCCATAAAAAACTAGGAAAGGGAAAAGAGTCTCACACATACACTATCTTTAATTCCACTAATCTTTCAGTGTGGTTTGTGCTGTCTCTGTGCCTTGGTGCTGTACAAATCTTTGTAAATACAGTTCACCAGCTTCAGGGCTGAGTGAGAATGTTTCCTTCGACCATTCAAAGTGCTCAGCTGTAAAACTAGGCTGTGAATAGGGACCACCTGAACTCTCAGTTTGTTCTGTTGACAAGATGCTTTTCTTTTGAGAGGAAGTTGCCAGCAGCAGAAACCCTCATTAAGCCACACATTGAAAGGTTGCAAGAGATAAGAAATAAAAGGGGCTTTGTTGTGAAGTGTCAAACAAACACGGAACAAGTCAGGAGAAGCAGAATGCCTCAAGACCTCAGTATTTCTTTATTGGCTTTTAATGATGGATCACAAATTAAAATGTTCACACAACATGGGGTGAAGCTTTCTGCTCATCACAAAGGTAGAGGACTGACCTTCTTCATGATGTATAGCAACTTCATCAATGCACTCAAGAAGAATGGACAGACAAGGAACTCACCATTTGGGTCTGGTCCTTCCCCCACCCTGCCAGCACATTGGGAATTCAGGAGGCCTGTCAGCTCCCCAGGACCTTCTCAACAAAAGGATGGAAAATCCTGTCGGAACACTTGTAATGCTTTGCTAGGTTAATGATGCTAAATTAATACAAGCTATTGTTAACACTCACCGATCAGTATAATTTTGGCTGATCTCCCATATTCTACTCTTTGTGAACTTGAGGTCATCCAAACCTTTGTAAATCTCGTGTTCTAACACATACCAGATCCTGTTCGGCCATTACCTGTTACTAGCTGACATACTTCAGCTCATCATTAAACAAGATCTTAATTTTGCCATTATCTTCCCCATTTTTAAATTCCTCCACCCATCAGTCCTTGCTATCTGTGCAATTCCTTTCAGCTTCACAGATCTCCAAGATATCTAAAGTCCCCTTATTGTGGCCATTTGAGCAGCGCTACTTATAATCACTCCAACCGTGGGTGGCATGGTGGCTCAGTGATTAGCACTGCTGCCTCACAGCAGTGGGACTCATGTTTGATTGCAGCCTTGGGTGACTGTCTATGTAGAGTTTGCACATTCTCCCCGCATCTGCACGGGTTTCCTCTGGATGCTCTGGTTTTCTCCCACAATCCCAAGCATGCAGGTTGGGGGGACTGCCCATGCTACAATATCCCTAGTGTCTAGGGATGTGCAAACTAGGTGGATTAGCCATGGGAAATGCAGGATTATAGTGATGGGGGGATGGGGGCACAGGGGTCTGGGTGGGATGCTCTTCGGGGAAGGTCAGTGAGGACTCGCTGGACTAAATGGCTTGCCTTCACACTGTAGGGATTCTATGATTTGTGGCCATGCCTTCAGTGTGCCAGTTGCTGTACCATGCATACATGAAAATGAGAGGACAGCCTAGTGACGCTACAGGACTAGGTCAAAGTAAAGTTGCCATAATCGCAACAGGACCACAGTACTGCTCTCTCATGAGAGAGAAATGACTGGTGGTGAGCTTAAGCAGAGGATCACCAAGCTTCAGGTGAGGTTAAGAAGAAGAGACCCTCATGGTAACCTTAGGATTATAACTATACTAAAGAGCAGAAATTGTAAATGTTTGAAAGATATAGTAATAAACCAAATAACTGGAAACCTGAAATAAAAACAGATAGAAATTCTGGCAGCATCTATGGAGACAGAAACAGAGTTAATGATTCAAGTCCACTGACCCTTCTTCAGAACTGACAGAGCTTTCAGTGACAGTGAAATATGTAGCAATATGATCTCACTACTGACAGAACAGAATGAGGCTCTGCAGTCCTGCCACATTCAGTCATATATGGTGGTGAACAGATAAGCAAGCAGACTACAGGAGTTCAACACATATCCCCACTCTCCATGATGGAAGAGCCCAGCACATTAATGTAAAAGATAAGGCTGAAACATTTGCATTTATCTTCCGCCAAAAGCGCTGTGTGGATCATCCATCTTAGCCTCCTGCTGAAGTCCCCAGCATCGCAGAATGTGTCTTCAACCAATTAATTCGCCGTATATGATGTCAAGAAATGGCTGTAGACACTGAACACATTAAAGGCTGTGGACACTGACATTATTCTGACAATAGTAGAGAAGTTATGTGGTCGAGAACCTGCCACTCCTTTTGCCATGCAGTTCCAGGACATCTATAACACTGGCATCTACCTGATAATGTGGAAAATTGCCCAGGTATGTCCTGTACACTAAACACCAGACAAATCCAAACCCGAGCAACTTGGGAGTATGATGGAAGACTCTTCACTTGCCGAGATGGAAGCAGCTCCACACCATTCAGGTCCAATCAGTGCCATTTGACTGGCACTATGTCCATGGCCTTCAACATTCACCCCATTCACCAATGATCCAAAGGCAGCTGTGTATACTATCTACACACCAAGGATGCAACTTTTCAAGGAGAAGGTTCACTACCAATTTCTCAAGGGCAATGAGGAATGGACAATAAAAGCTGACTTAGCCAGTGACACACACATCTCATGAAAGGGTTTTAAAAAGCTGATAAGGTTGTAAGTTTTGCATATTCCAGCCTGAGTCTCTATCTTAAGAAACATCTCGAAACTACATTTTAAGCCAACCTTTTGTTCAGTTATGGCCACTTTTCCTTTTGTGCTCAGTGTTAAATTGGATAATGGTCTTGTAAAGCACCTTGGGAGGTTTTCTTTCAGGCAAGGTACATTATAAATACATATTGTGACTCTTGTGTCGATGGTGAACAAGGGCAATAGCAAGTTGGCAGCCTATTTCACATCTCTTCCAAAATTCTCTGAATGAAATGATCTCATGGCACTGCTCCAAAGAAAAACTAGGGCGTTCTCCTCAGTATCTTGGCCAATATCCATCTATCAACTACCTAAATGGATTATCTGGTCATTATCACATTGCTGTTTGGGAGCTTGCTGTTTGAGAACCAGCTGCTTAAACTCCTTCATTAAGACAACAGTTAAACTTCAAAAGTACATCATTGACTGTAAGATGCTCTGAGTCATTCTGAGGTTGTAAAAGGCATGAAGCAAGCATAAATTCCTCTTCTTCACCGATAATGGTGCACTTTTGTTCAGAATATGATACACAGCGGCTGGCAACAGAGAGTCAGGAATGCACGACAAGAAAAGAAAAAGCAAACTTCTGTAACAATCATCAGACTGAGCTTTCCAACAAAAACACTTTGCAGTTATTAAAACTTAGAAGGAGGTGAATGAAACCAAGATATTTATTTAAGCCAGATGTAGCTTTTCTGCCTTCTACCGCGAACTGTCAAAATTAATGTATTAAAAAAGGCAAAGACAAGAAAAATGAAATGTGATCCAATCGCTTCTGGAGTCACAATCTCCAAGATATAATAACTCACTTCAACAGAGTGACCTGGAGAAGTGATATTCACAGGAAGAGAAACAGTGGATTCTGGAGAGCTGCATGAGGCTGCTTTTATTTTTGATTCTTGCAAATTCTCGGGCAGAATGATGCTTTTTCTCAATATTTCAGCCATGTTACAATTGGGCTATAAACCCAGTCATGCACTGTAGGGCCATGCTGTCTCCAGCAACTTGCATACTCCTTCTAGGAGCCTCAGCAACAATGAGAGAATAATAACTGTGCAAATTGGCCTCTTGGCAGAATATGGCCCACAAATGAAGAAGAACAATTCAACAAGAAGAATTCCAAACAATGGACAGATATATGGATCATATGAACCAGCAACCCATCTGATAGTTTTACTTAAGGAGAAAAATCATAATCTTTCAGCCAAAATGTATTAGGAAGTCCAAAAGTATTGGGAAACAGGAATATTTTAACCTATGAGCATTGAAGCATTCAAGGTAATGTTTGCTTTGGATCATGGTGCAGCATTTTATGAGCATTCAGTTAATACTTTAAAACTGGACACAAATATGTCAGTAAAATGGCTGCAGCACATCATGTGATTTTTTGCATTTGAGCTACAGGCAGTCCTGAGTCTCAAGTGAATAGTTAAATAAATATAGATTTTCATAGCCAACTGGAGATGGCTACTCCAAATTTCTATTGTTGCCATTCTTGAATTCGGGATGTGAGGCTTTTCAGTTTCCATCACAAATACAGCCCTCCACTTTTCAGCCAAACTGGCAACACTGGACAGATATCATTTGAAGAATTCATTCAGACCTACAGCTGTCAAAGATTCTGAGAAGAAAGGCACTGGAGTTCTGCCCTAGCTACTAACCTGCACTCTAAACAACATTGTTGCTCATCCTTAGTGACCTTTCAGAATAATTTTTTTTAAATTGCAAACGCATTTCATACCCTTGCTTTAAAAAAAAAGCTTAGGATACTTATGAGGGTGTACAAATGTTCAATTATCATATATTCTAACTTGGCTTGGGTTGGCAGATTAGAGTGTCGCATCATTTAATGGCAATTCATGCCTGTTTATCCATATGTGCTGGATTTGAATGAGCACAAATCACTGTGCTGGGCATGTTGTTGGTAGCGTGCACTGAATCTTCGAAGGTATCATTCCTCAGAATCAGGCCTACAGTCTCAATCGTACAACACACACTGGAGCTGAGAGATTGTTTGTCTGCAACAAAATGAATTCTCTTAAAGGTTACGGGCAATTTCTGACTGACTTAGTGTTCTGAAAGATCCAAGGCACTAACTTCATGGCTTGAGAAACTATTAAAATTTGTTGACATCCAGCTTCCAATAAGCCAACTCATCAATTGTACCTCCACATGACAAACATATTATCAAAGTCAATCACCTGCTACTGAGTTCTTGCAATTCTGACCAATTTGAAACGGTTTGGAACATTGATAAAAATATTTAAACTTCCCATAAATAGCACAATCTGTCCCCTTCTGTCCAGAACAGAATAGCACTCTTAAGAGTGTGCTTTTTCTGATAATCAAAGATTTCGGTGGAAACAATTTAAAGCTAATCCAGCCATGAGGAATACGACAGGATTAAATGTAATGGTGGTTTTACACCCACATGAATCTACTTTTCATGCAAGAGGATCTTCCAGGTTAAAATCATTTTCTAACTATAACTGACACTCTTCTATCTCCCCACTATTTTAATCAGCTCCAGACCTTCTGGTTAAACTGTACCAAGCAACACTGGTCATAATCCAATTTCATTTTGGGAGACCAATCTTACAGTCACTACATCTTTTTGGATGTCTCTGCTGAAGCCACTTTGACTTCCATTAAAAGTCAATCAAATCTTTTTTTTGAGCAGTTTTTTTTGCCCCCTTGTAATCCTCTAGACGAGGCGTGCTTTAGAGACTCCGAAAGCTGCCTTCATTGCTAATATTCCTGGGATGATGCTTATCGTTCCTCTTCATTGCCAGGGCAATATCAATTTAAAATGTTAGATCAGCCTAATGAACCTGGTAGTACATTGATGTGTTAAGTAAAGACTTAACACTTGAACCAGAAAATAGCTAACTGCATTTGCCTGTTTCTATGAGCACCAATGCTGTTATTTCTGAATTCCAAACAACAAAGTGTCATGTTGGCATTTCTTCAAACTCTTCCTTCTTTGGTTACTGGGTGGGGGAAGAGGAGGGGAGCCTTTCATTTAGAGGTACCATTTAAAGGGAAATGTGGGTTGGGATTGATTGCTTTCTTTCGTCACTATATTTGCTTCATTATAAATGAGTGGATGATATAATTTCACGAAACCTGTGCTTTGTATTTAATGACAGATCATGTACTATTCCAGTCCAATACTATTCCCTATTTCCCACTGAAAAAGCAACAGCTTGCATTGGAATAGCCCTTTGTTACACAGTAAAGTATTTTGAAGTACAGAAATCACAGGTGAGAATCTTTAAATCAAGCTTCTGTTCAACTATGAGCCACCACTGATCAGCGAGAAAAGCAGAATTTGGTGCAATTGGAAGACAGGCAGCAGAATTTTAATTAAATTAAGTATGAGGTGGTGGAGGACGGCCTGAAGGGTGATGAAGCAGTCAAGTTTAAATTTCTGCTCATCAGTGCTAGATGTCGATCAAGCAGTCTGACACTTCAACAACACTTGATAGGTTGAAGTGCATGTTGGAGAGGTAGAATGTGGGCATGGGCATGAAAACTGGCATTCACATGTTTATGATTGATTTGATTATTAAAGGCAGGTTCCATAAAAAATGATGTGTGTCATTTCCTCCGAGATGGAACTTCTGTCTCTGTATGTCACCAAATCCTCACAATGTGGAAACAAACCATTTGGCCCATTGAGTCCATGCCAACCCTCCAAACAGCATCCCACCGAGATCCATCCCCTTATCCAATATTTCCCATGGCGAATCCACCTAACCTACAGATCCCAGGACACTATGGGGCAATTTAGAATGGAAAATCCACCTAACCTGCACTTTGAACTGTGGGAGGAAATCCATGGAGAGAATGCACAAATTCCACAAAGGCTGTCACCTGACTCTGGAATCAAACCTAGGTCCCCTGGTGCTGTTAGGAAGCAGTGCTAACCACTAAGCCATCACACCATCGTGTTTCAGGATTTACTACTCCTAATCAGCCACTGCATTAATTCTCACTTACTTACCGGTGATCACTTTAAATCACTTATTTCTTTGCTTGAATCACATCCGAGGCCATGACCCCCTACCTGATCAGTTTACTCTCCATGAGCTTGACAAACCTCTGAGGCCATCTGTCCAAACTCAAAATCCATTTTAGTCTGGTGAAAGGGACTACAGAAATGCAACTTGTTGTTGTTGAATGTTGACACACCTAAGCAAACATATTGAAACCCAGTCATGGGATGGAACATCAGATCACGCATAAGTGGAGAAAGTACTTTCAGTGGGGAAACAATGCCAGGGAGGACGAAATGTGAGATGAATCAACTGTGAACAGATATTATAAGTGACAATAAACCCAGTGGCAGGAATTTGCAGAGCTTGAAAAGTTAACTTTTTTGTTTTTTTTCTCTCAGCTAATGTTTATTACATCTTTCAAAATCTATCCTATCAGGCAGACAGGTCATTTTGTGGTTGGCTTGAGTGACTGGAATGTTCTCCACACCCAGTGTATTTCAAATTTGTCCCCCTTGACTCCCCTTTGCATTTCAAACAAACTGCATTTTCTCTCTCTCCACAGACTCTCACTGCGTGGTTCTTCATAGGAACACCAATTACTGAAAATAAATAACACTTTCAGATTGAACTAAATTGCTGGTAAATGAGATGTTTAGAGATGGATCATAACTCCTCATTTCAAACACAGTGCAGATGGACAGAAAACAGTGCAGCCATATGTGAGTGAGTTGGCCGATGGCATTCGGTAGGTACGGAGCCCCTTCCTGCCTCTCTGCTGCTGGGTCCCTCATTTGTCATGCCATATTGAACGTCTTTAAAACAAAATGAGAGCCATTTTCCTTCAGGAAACAGATGTTTACACCAAATGTGGCAACAGAATGGAAGCTCAGCTGGAATGGTTCAGTTTAAAACCAGGGGCTGCCTGCTGCAACATATCTACAATTTCAGACACCAACGCCATCCCATGTGTGTCTGGAATGACTTCAGCCAAATTGTTATTGTGTGGGCTCCAACGATTTCAGAGGTGCATGTCTCAGCCGTAACCAAATAATTATTCAACCTTGTCCATCTGATTTAATCAGCAAAAAATTCATCTGATTTGCATCACATTTGCAACTCACATTAAAAGAAACAGAAGAATGGAAAGCTGATGATATTACAGATTGTAACCCAGATAGGTGCACATGGAACCTTTCCTGGAAAATAATTTTAACTCGATTGGCTTCTACAGAAGATTATGGGAACCGCAGATTGGCAATGTGATGACATAATTCTTAATAGCATTTTTTAATCCCACTTTCTTCCCACAGGGTCATGACTAACACTGAAGCTATTGCATTATTTAAGCTTAATCCTTTCTTTCAGTTCCTCTTAAGCCCTTCTTAAGGTGAATGGAGGAGTTGAATATTATTTAACTGGAGAAACACTGCAGGAAGCTGCGGAACAGAGGGATTTGAAAATCCTTGTCCATTTAGAACAAAAAGCGAGCATCCAAGTTCAGCAGGTAACAGGGAAGGCATCCTGATACCATCTTTGACCCAGAATATATTGATCTGTCACTCCAAAATCCCACAAGTATGAAAGACTGCTTTATCAACCCAAAAACCACAAACAGCAGCCATCACTTTCACAAACAACCTTCCAGCTGTTTCTGAAAATTTAACTGCAAGGAACGCCCACATTTCTGAAGCCTGCTTCAGCTATCTGGATGAAAACAATAACCAAGGCTGCTCCAGTGATTCACATCAGATGAATGCACTTCCTGGTGTGTTTTTGAGCTTGAAAATTGGATAAACCCCAGCCTCAATTGCAAAAGTCAATAAATCCTTGTTAAGCTGACAGTGTGGGTACTGATACTATCTTCTGCAAAAGATCTATGGAGAGGAAAAGCAACTCAACCAGAATTCTCATCCCTGATCATATTCACAAAGTGCGCACAGGAACACTGGTTGATAATAGGATCGGGTTTAACAGATACAGTCCATCCTTAGTCAAACAGTGTCATTGTTTTAATCTGCATCAGTCTCAGTTTAATGTTGAAGATAATAGGAGGCCAAAGTTAGCCATAATACCATATTCCTGCACTGTTCCCAGAAGCAGAAAGGTTGGAGAAACAATCAAATGTCTAAATCCAATGAGATTTTCTGAATACTCGCAATCTTCTGAGTCTTTTGAATGAAAGTAAAAAGGGCATAATGTTTGACATTTTAACTTTATTTCTTTGTTTATATATTTTTATGCTAAGAAAGTTATGCTGAATTTTTTTAAACTTTTTTTTTCTATTTCTGTAACTGAGATTTTTTACTGAGGTACTTAGTACCTCACATGGGAGCCCTGTGTGGTGACACTGTACACATTTCACTGTTCTCCTGGACTCCATACTTGAGTAAATGTGACAATAAAAGCTAAATCTAAAAAATCTAAAATCTAAATGTTGTACACCATACATCATAATTCCTTCTGATCTACATCTATATAACATCTATACAGGGGGACAGAATATGTACAAAAACAAAGTTGCTGGAAAAGCTCAGCAGGTCCGGCAGCATCTGTGAAGAAAAAGTCAGATTTAATGTTTTGGGTCTGGGACCTTCCTCAGAATACAGTGAGGAAGGATCACCGGATCTGAAGCATTAACTCTTATGTTTTTCTCCACAGATGCTGTCAGACCTGCTGAACCTTTCCAGCAACTTCTGTTTCTGTTCCCGATTTACAGCATCCACAGTTCTTTCAGTTTTTATACAGATTATGTACAGATGTACAATAGCATTGGAGCAATTAAGGTGTCAATTCTAAAGAGAAGAGAGACTGATAAGCCTACTGGGAGGTGTAAAGCTCTCGGGATGTGACTAATCACTCAGATATGGAAGATCTGAAGATGTCAGTGGACTAGAATGTTCTTTCCATCACTCCAGCAGTGAATCATACACAGTACTGAGTACATAGATCAGTGGGGAGCAAGCAAAGAAGGAATCCCTCTTAATTCTCTGCTGTGGATGATGCATGTTAGTCATTTGTATTACAAATTTGATCTCCCCACAAAGGAAATACTGCTTCTGGACATTATCCTGTTTTTCCTGACTTGGAATTGCTATGTTGAAAATCTATTCAGATTACTTTAAAAATCAGATAAAACAGGAATGTAAGAAGGCCTTGACCAAAAGGAACCTGAATTTTAAAAACTATCCGTCATACAATATACCCTGAAATATCAATAAGCAGACGAGGTATAAGGGTGCCCTGCAACAGACTGTACAATAACATCTATTCTCTATAAATTCCATCTTTTGGATGACATGCTGCATTGAGGTCCTGGCTGCTCTCTCACGTGGAGATGATCCCACTGCAGTATTGTATGTTGGAGAATAACAGGTCCCTAGTGTCCTCAGGACTATTAATTCCTCTACAACGTCAACAAAACAGGTTAACTGACTGTTATCACATTGCTGCTTGTGGGACTTATCTGTTCATAAGCTGCCTGCAACTGTGACCACGCTTCTAAATACACATCATTGTTGTAAAGTGTTCTGGGACGTCCTCTGGTTGTAGAGGACCCAAATGAAGTGTGAGCTTTTCTGTTTTTTATTACTGATATACATTGCTTTTCCTGCTGTCTCACAAAAGGAGTTAATCCACTTCAAATCAACCAAGTTAACATCCAAATCAAAATAGTTGAAGAACAGTGTCGTATAAATGCATGAGGCATTCATCCATTAATTTCATTAAAAGTCATTTATAAGCTCACCACATTGCAGAACACGTCAGATGGAAAGCTCAGCCCAGGCTGATGGCTCTCCTGTCAACAGGGAATGGATTAAGGCCACATCTCACAAGCCCCACCTGTTCTTTTGCTTACATTCAAACCACATCAGCAAAATGAAAGTGTTCTTTACCTGGTGCTGTAAGGTTCTTAAGTGAAATGAATTGTAGCAGATGTATCAGATAAGAGAGACCAGAATGGGTGTCAGGGGAGCAATACCTCAGATAACGTGGATTTTCTCTGAGCTCTACTCTTGCAGTTTTAACATCATTTGAACGCCTCGATAGGTTAAAACCTTGACACATTCAAACTGGTGCTTTGCTACATGTTTCAGCCTGCATGCCTCATGAATACTGCACCTATGACTGTCAAAATAAATTAGTCAGCATCACTACCATGAAAATCAACTGCTTTCCTTGAGGGTCACATATATTTCCACAGGCAGGCAAGATTTAATGAAAGAACAACAACCTACCGAATATCAATAACTCCCCCTTCTGAGTGCATGTGCCCATCAGTGTGAAAAATTCAAGGAGGTGGGGACAGACTGCTCAAGCACTATTAGAAACACTTTAGGATGGACTGGTGCAGTCACTGCTTACAGCTGAATCCTCAACACCTCCTTTCGAACTCATGTACAATTCAGCGACCAGTATAAGCCAAGTAATTCTTCCAACTCACACCAGTCCCACACTTGGGATATACAAAATTGTCAGAGATAATCTTAGCTCAGGGCATGAACATGATAGGTGGAGGGCAGGTGCCCAGGATGGAGATCTGCATAGGGCCTTGGGAATTTTAACTTCTGTGCCTCATGATTGCCTGTTGTGATGGTCTTCATTCCAAACAGATGTGAGCAACAAGGAGGCAGGCAGACTTTCAGTGGGGGATAAAAGTGAACTCTACACTGAGGTAAATGATGAGGAATTGGTGTAAGTGACATTTTCAAAGGCAAGAACAGTAGTGGGAGGGCACAGAATGCCTAAGGTTTCCATGTGGGAGGTGTTCCTAACACTTAAACTTACACAGATAGGCTGTAAGTGGCAAAGATCCAGCAAATCCAGTAAATTGTAGAAAAATGTGGAATTGTCCATTTTCACAGAAAGGCATTTTAAAAAGTAAATTATCTGAATGGTGAAAGATTATGATACAGAGGGATCTGGGTGGTCTAGTCCAAAAATGGTCAGTGTGCAGGTATAGCAAATAATTAGGAAAATTCATAGAATGCTATTTTTGTTGCAAAGAGAATAGGATACAAAGTCGGGAGGTCATACTTCAGTTGTACAGGATATTGGTGAGTTTACATCTGGTATACTATGTGCAGTAGTGGTCACCTCTTTTAGGAATGTAAATGCATTGAGAGTAGTTCAGAGAAGGTTTATTCGACTAATTTTTTTTGTCTTATGAGGAAAGGCTAGGCATAGTGGGCTTGTGTTCTTGAGAGTTTAGAACTGTGACTTGAAGGAAATATATAAGGTCCTGAAGGATCTTGACAGGATGAATCAAGAAAGAATAGTTCCTCTTGCGGAGGCATCTAGAACTAGAGGTTACTGTTTCCAAAAAAGTAGTTGCCCATTTAACACAGAGTTGAGGAGATTTTGTTCTCCTCATAGACGATCATGAGTCTTTGGAACGTTCTTCCTCAAAAGGTGATGGCAATAGAGTCTTTGAATATCTTTAAGGCAGTGGTTGGCAAATGTTTGACCAGCAAATGGGGCATTTGAGGGTTACTGTGGTGGGGCTGGAATGTGGAGTATTCAGGTCGATCATGAGCTTATCGAATGGCAGGCTTGAAGGCTGATTGGCCAACTTCTGCTCCTAATTCACATGTTCATATTTCCTGGGCCTCCTCAGCCTACGATCCAGTGCTGGATGACAGTGCCTTAAAGGAGAAGAAAAATCCACTGCAGCCCACACTGCATCAACTTTTCATCTAAATTTGGTGGGGGTCTGCCTGTTTTAACACTGTTGAAAATCTGGCAGTTAAATTGCAGGCTGATGGCACCCCAACCACCATCAGAGAGAAAAATGCCAAACAAATTTGATTGTCAGAATTTAGGCTATGTTTAACAAAACTATTATTATGCTAGATATCTTCGTACCACACATGGTGAGAACATCGCAGAACAGAAGTCACATGATCATTACAGAACAGGCCATTTGACCGATCCTACCAATACTGGCTCTCCTAAACAGAAATTCTAATACTGCCACTCCCCCTGCTCATCTTCCTACATCATCTTTATTCCTCCTCACCAGATATCCAGAAAATTTAAACTAATTGTTAGCTTGGAATAATGTATATTTTCCAGTACTGAATGCTAAAACTGGCATCAATTTGTCCCCTGTTCAATGGAACAAATTTGTCACTGTGAACATTTGCTTCTTGCTTCGGAATCAAGTTGAACTGGAGCATTTTATTTTAACCTTCGGGGTAAACCATCGCAGTACAAAGAAACAAGTGACACTTGTCACTAGTAATTGCCAACAGTCATTGCAGTTTTTTTGGCTCCAAGTCATGACCATGTTCCCTGCAGTTCTGCAAACCTGCATCTAAAAACGAATTAAAGTTTACCAGCAGGGGTTCTTCCAAAAGTACATTTTCATGGAACACAGCAGTTAATTTCGATATGAATTAATAGCAACTATCTTTGCTGTTCAGTCCCACGATTACTTGCGTGAGGCTGCCAATGTTTTTCATTCCAAACATAATTCTGGGTGATCAACGACAAATCAACTGTTTCACTGTGTGCTGCTGTGCCGAAACACAAATGGGATTAGTTCTGTCGCCATACATACCAATGTTTGGATCATTTATATTCTGTAGGTGAGCCAGAGTTGAGGGGGCGGACGAAAATGATTTGAGCAAGGCAGAACAGTGCCTTCAATGGGTGGCTCGCAGATTAGAAGTGAATGGGCATGTCTCAGAGTCCACTCCCCAGATGTGGTTGGCTGCCTCAACATATTTTATCTCAGTCATAAAGGCCCAGATATGGCCCTGGGCATGTGGTGAGTGAGGCGATCACAGTAAGTTCACGATGGCTATAACTGCCTACCTAGAAGCTCGTGTATATTTAAGACTAGGATGGATAGTATCTTGATGAGTCTTGGAATCACGGGTTACAGGGAAATCACAGGAAATATTGAATCGGCCATGATTTACTGAATGGCACAGCAGACTTGACGTGTCACGTGACCTACTCCTGTTCATATTTCACCTGGTGTATTTGAATACTAACTGACTGGCCAAGCCCTCATGATGACATTCAAATGCACATTTTTTGCTGGAGGAACATCAGACCCAAATGGGTTAAGGAAAAAGGAGTGTTATGTATCTGTGCAATCAGGCATTTGGTGTTTTGCACGTGGGGAGAAAACAGGCATGCTTCGGGCTCCACTACAACACTGATGTACCATCAGAAAACTGCAGTTGGTCAGAGCGATTTAATATCGCTGCTTCTGTGGGGAAAAGGCCATGCCAGAAACTACAAGATCCTGAATGTTGATGTATGAGATTCCATGGCACGACTTTGACAGAGAACAAAGGAGTGACCCCTGAGGTGCTGGCCAATATATGAAGTTAATTGGAAGTCACCATTGTCCCAGAGAACCCAGACAAGGCCAGGACTTATACAATTAATTGTAGGGCCCTGGGTAGTGCTATAGAACAGAGAGACTGAGGGATTCAGGTGCATGCATTTTGCACGCTTGCCTTCATTGTTCAGACCTTTGGGTCTAGGAGAGTGGTTAGTGTATGGAATGATCTGCCAGAGTAGTTACAACATTTAAAAAAATTTGGATTCGTACATGAATAAGGAAGGTTTGGAGGGATATAGTCCAAGTACAGGTCGGTGGGACTAGTTTAGTTTCGGAACACGGTCAGTGCAAACTGGTTAGACCAAAGGGTCTGTTTCCATGGTGTATGACTCTCTGACCATGGGTTCCTCTTGCGAAAGAGAGAGAGAATTTTGCAGTCAGATTAACCTCAGGGCTGCTGCACCTTGGGAAAACTGTGAGGTGAAGAAATCAGGGCCTTCTCAGTGACCTCAACTCGTGTGGGAATTGGACGCACAAGATTGAATCAATTTGCATTGCCTCCCAGTTATCCAGTCAACTGAGTTAACTGACCTCTCAGTAACCAGTACATATTCATCAAACATCATCAGATTGCTAATTGTGGGAGCTTGCATGTGTTGACTTCCACAATTTCTACAACAGTGACTGTATTTGAAAAGGGAATTCAATGCCTACAAAGCTCATTGAGAGGGCCTAAAAGATGAGGTCTATAAAGGCAAGTGTTTGTTTAAGTTCAGGTTCACCCTCCTGTGATCTTTGGCGACCTTGCAATTTTATTGTCATCTGTTAATGAGTCATCCGTGAACCTATAAGTTTGAAAACATGTTAATAATCTAGTCACATAATGGAAAAATATGCTGAGGAGTAATTTCCAGCAGCATACGTAGCAAAGACAATGGAACTTTTATCACCTGCTTTCTCAGTTGAATAATAAGTTTGACTTGTTTCTTTCTAAAAAAAGGCCACTTCACACTTCAGTGTTGCTAAAAATGGCACGTTTTCCGCATTTAAAGATCTCTACCTCCTTTCATTGAGACTGAAAGGTCCTTTATATTGGATTTCTCTCAAATCAGATTCCAGCAGTCTGTGTCTGCTGCCAATCTAAAGAAACCAAATTCAATAACAAGGAACTGACTTGCGACTCTTAAGTTCCTGGAATCCAATTCAAATGCAGACGAACGTAAAGAAAAGAAAACAGCTACAGTAATTTTACACACAGGAGCTGTTTTTTTAGTTAGAAGTAGGTGTTGCCTTTCCATTTCACCGCATGGACTGCAACTGGAAGGAAACGAGTATCAAGTGACCAGTTCAAGAGATAACATGCAGTTCACATTGCATTTCTTCTGGGAGGCCTATTCACCACGAGCTTTCTGGCCCCAATTCTTCCTTGATAACAAAGTGTGGGGCTGGATGAACACAGCAGGGCAAACAGCATCTTAGGAGCACAAAAGCTGACGTTTCAGGCCTAGACCCTTCATCAGAAAACCATTGCTAATGTTTTACCCTCAGCAGGGTCATACCCATGGCGACTTGAAGTTTGTGAGCCAGGGACCCTGCATTTTGGATCCCCTAGACCTGTTGGAGGCACATCACACTGTACATACCCCACCAAGGTTATCCCTACTTTCATCCACACACAGGCCTCTTAAACCTCACCCTGCCCACCCATGGACCCCTTCTTAATTGGACTGTATAACAAGCTTTGTTAAGACACTAAGGCAAGTTTATCTGAGCTCCTTGGCATGGTGTGTCTGCCTCGAGTCTTGGCAGTAACGATTTCTGCTGGTAACCTGATTGCTGGCAGCTCTCCAAGGTAGGATTTCCCACTGGGTCAGAAAGCGTCTCACCAAATCAGAGAAAAAAATACTGTGGGGAATCCATCAGGCTTAAGACAGTACTCCTCCTCCTTGCTGAGGTGGGTGCGCATGCTGACTATTGGTTCTCTCCCTTGCCTTGTTGCACATTAGGCTGGTGAAGGGTATTTTTGATGGATAATTTCAAAAGAAAATAGAATGGGTGCTTGAGAGATGTTGGATTTGCAGAGCTACAGAGGCACATTGAGCAAACAGGGACTGATAGGATTGCTCTCCAAGCATTGGCCAAAGCCTGATGGGCTCAATGGCCTCCTTTTGAGGATTAATGACTCCCTGTCTCCATTTATATAGCACCAGTGTGCTGGAAATAGGACTGGCAAACAATTCGGGCTTCTAAGTAATAAAAGCAAAATCCTGCAGATGCTGGAAATCCTAAACAGAAACAGTCCTAATCAATGGTTATTGACATGAAACATTGGGATGGGTGCTTTGTATTGCAATAGTCAGCATGCGACCACCTCAGCAAGGAGGAGCAGCACTCTCTTAAGCCTGATGGATTCCCCACAGTAATTTTTCTCTGATTTGGTGAGACGCTTTCTGATCCAGTGGGAAATCCTACCTTGGAGAGCTGCCAGTAATCAGGTTACCAGCAGAAATCATGGCTGCCAGGACTCGAGGCAGGCACACCATGCCAAGGAGCTCAGGTAAACCTGCCTTAGTTTCTTAACAAAACCTGTTATACAGTCCAATTAAGAAGGAGTCCATGGCTGGGCAGGGCTAGGTTTAAGAGGCCTGAGGGTGGATTAAATTGAGGATAACCTTGGTAGGGTATGGACAGTGTGATGTGCCTCCGACGGGTCTAGGGGACCCAAAACGCAGGGTCCCTGGCTCACAAATTTCAAGTTGCCATGGGTATGACCCTGCTGAAGGCAAAACAATGGCAATAGCAGGCTAAGTCACTTAAGCTTCCATTAATTGGGAGGTAATGATGCTGTGGTAATTTTCATCCTTGGCTTGTTCCAGAGATTCCCAGTGAACACCAGTTTTCAATTAGGCACTTTACAAGCCTTAAGGACACAACATTGAGTTCAGAACTTCTGAGTATGAACATTATCTTTCATTTTGATTAACCCACACCTCCCTCACCCAATGGGTTTGACCTGTTTTCTACTAATTGACATCTATCATTAAGACCCATGGAGCTTCTACATTGCTCCTTTACGACAAGTATCATTCCCTTTTGTCTTTTTGCTCTTGCTCACCTCATCATCTGTTCAACTCACTCTGCTCCCGATTTATCAACGGCATGAATACCATCATTTTCAGTCCCATTCAATTCTAAGGAAGAACCATGAGACTCAAGCGTTGAATCTACCTTTGTCTCCACAGATCCAATCAGGTCTTCTGAGAATCCCCAGTACTTTCTGTTTCTATATCTTCAGCATTCGCAGTATTTAATTTTATCATGTTACCTTTGGCCTAAAGTGGCCATACTTCAGAAGCATTGTGTTGGCTCTGTGACATCCCAGGGTTGTGCAATTTGCTATAAAATGCAATGCTTTCTTTCTTACAGTGTGTGTGTTCAGTATCAGATCTTGGTAGTTGCTGTGAATAATCCCATAAAAAGCACTGCTCACCAGTTATGGAATCCTGAAGAAGGGTAATACCCTAAACACTGACTCTCACGCCAGATTCTGCCTGGCTTATTGGGTTTTTCCAGCTATCTGTTTGAATCCCGGCACTTTGGAAACAGGCTACTTGGCTCACTACATCCACACGAACGCTCCAAAGTGAAGGCCACCCAGGCCCATCCCAGTGAGCATGCACATGCCTGGACACCATGGGTGATTTAGCATGGCCAGTCCACCTAGCCTGCACACCTTCAAGCTTTCAGAAGAAACTGGAGCACCTGGAGGAAATCCACACAGGCACAGAGAGAATGTGCAAACTCCACACAACCTCTGTACTTGAGGGTGAAATTGAACACAGGTCCCTGGTGCTCTGAGGCACCAGCGCTAACCACTGAGCCACCCCCAGTTTTCAGGAAGACCAACAGTTCCACTGATCTGTGGTTTCAGCAGCGCGAGACAGTTTGGAACATAACATTAAATTGCCTGTCCATAATATCACTCCACTAACGCCTAACTGAAATTACAATACTGTGTTGAGAACTGTTAGGTTATATTGTCACTATTTTTCCATCAGATTACAAGATAGCTTTTACCACACCCATTAATCTTAGTTTTTAATCAATGGACATATTTTAACGAAAAACATTTTTTTCATCACTGTCTCACAGTTTAAAAATAAACCTTTCATTCAGTGACAGCTGCAGTTTCACTCTGTATTTATACCATCAGTGGGACATCATGATGTGGTGACAAAAGGTTGCTAATGAACTCCCATCAACAATCAGTGCCTGCAATCAATCAGTCACTTTGAATTGCGCTTCTGTGGTGTCAAAGGAGTGGTAAAAATGAATTGGTGCTGGAGATCATATCATATTCCCGGAGTTGTTCAGCTTCTGACCAGGAGTAATAGTGTGAAATGGACCATTAGAAAGTTTCCAATATGTAAGCTGTGGTAGACAGCACAATAGATTCCCCAGTATTCCCACGTCTGAAAATGAAACACGGACAATGTGTCGTTAATAAGAACCTGTAGCCAATATCAGCTTGTTGTACAGTTTCTATGATGTCTAAAGAGGTAATTGTACTGACACGCAGTGATTGTTGCCAAGAATCATCCAAGGCTGCTACATAATGCAGGACCCTGTGCTCTCGAGCTGATCCCAGAGACACAGGTAGAGATAACCAACAACTTCCTGCCCTGAGGCCCATCAACTTGGTGAAGGATGTTGTTTGGTCTGCCAAATACTGTTGGTCTTCCAGTGCAAGGGGCTGTCAATGACTGACTGCTGTTGATTGGCACATTCCAGGGTTGAGCACTATGTGCTAAAGTCTGGGGCAGCTGCTGCAGAGGCTTGGCTCAGGCTTATGATCCCTTGCCTTTGTAGATGGAGAGGTTGGAAATCCCTTGGGCTGTATGCACCAGAGAATGTTGCACAACAGTGAGAAAAATTCTGGAAATAAAGTCTAAGTTTACATAAAAAAAGGCAAGTTGTACAACTGTGATAGTCTGGATAAAGAATTTTGAATGGTCTGAATGCAAGTTGGGTCAGGCTGTGCCACTGACAAACTGATATTCAATGCAAATACAAGAAAAAGGGTGTAACATACAGCAAATTTCTTACCCAGTCTAAGAAAAAAGGAAGTGAACTCAGTGCCTCTGAAAGCGCATGTAATGTGATCTTCCACACATTGGAAATCTGAAGACAAATTCGTCATTGAATTGGCATTCCAAAGGCAATGGTAACTCTCTGGAACATCACAAAAACGTAACAACACATCAGTGGGGCAGCCTTCACTTAGATACTGCCCTCTCAAAATCCCAACACTAAGATGAAAGGGTCTTTAATAGATGGTAACACAGCAGTGAGGACATCATTTTGAGAATGTAACAGATGAGGATAATCATCGAAGGAACAAACAGCATTGCTGATGACTTGAGGGGAGATCTTGTTTTGAATAGTTTTCTTCAGTGCATACACATCACATTTCTAACAGCAGTGGTTACAATGACTTTGCACAAAAACGCAATCTGGACTGAAGTGTACTGACGTCATTCAAGGGTGTTAGGCCTCAGCCACCAGAGCTTAACAGGTTTTAGCAAGAGGGAGAACAATGGACAGAATATTGTGCAGGAATCATGGCTCTAGGAAGCCAAGAAGAGACTTGTGCTGCCATACTTCCAGATGGCCGAATAAAACCATGAGATAACCAGGGAGTAACACGCCTACCTTAGAATCATTAGCCCATGACAAAGGTTCTTGCTGGTTGAGGGTCACTCGTCCATCAGAAAACTGAGATAGTGGTGCTCAGCAGTGGCTGGTGCTGGAAAATCACCTACCACAGTGCCAGCATTGTGAAGCGAGGATGGCTGGGTGGGCTTGCTCTCATTAGCAGGCACCCCCACTTCCAATGACCAACCCTTCAATCAGGTCTTGGACGGAGCAACATAGGGTTGCACAGTGGCTCTGTGGTTAGCACTTCTGCCTCACAGTGCCAGGGACCTGGGTTCGATTCTAGCCTCGGGTGACTGTCCGTAAGGAGTCTGCATGTTTTCCCAATGTTTGCCTGGTTACCACTGGGTGCTCCAGTTTCCTCCCACAGTTCAAGGATGTGCAAGTTAGGGAGATTAGCCATTCTAAATGGTGGGTTACGGGGATGGGGTAGGGGTCTGGGTTTGGGTAGGATACTCTTTGCAGGGTTGGTGCAGGCCCGATGAGCTGAATGGCCTCTTTCTGCACCATAGGGATTCTATGACATCCTCCACTTTGACCCCACCTCACCCTAACACTTACTGCTCCATTTCTAGCTGTTGTGCATATCTCATGCTGATAGGCCTGACTGAAATGGTGTTAATCTCTCTCCAGCAGGGTGAGGCCAATAATTGGTCTTTGAGGTGGGTCAAAATAGGCAGATAGGTGAGAAGCTCAATCGTGGGCCCTCTCATCTGGGACTTAACAGTGGCGGGAGTGAGAAGGTGGCAGTGTACAGGGACTCCATCATCTCATCAAATTAAATGCACTTCCTGCCTCAAAAACTCCCTAGCAGCAACAGCAGAAGGTTCTGTCTTGGCTGGATGCCATGTGGAGTGATGCCAACAGTGTGGGTTCTATTCCTGTGCCACTGAGGTTACCACAAAGGACTCTTTTTTCAACCTCTCCCCTCACTTGGGGCATGGTGACCCTCAGGTTAAACCACCACAAGTTGTCTCTCTCTCTCTCTCTCTCTCTCTCTCTCTCTCTCTAATAACAGAGAAGCCCCGCAGTCTAGGAGAACTATTACCACTTTATTTGTACACAGATGATCACCAACATAGTACTCTGGGAGACTGGTGTTCACAAGCTAGCTGCAAGCCATCACACCACCCTCAGCAACCAACAGGCTAGTAGACCTAATGTCTCTATGAACTTCCCCACCCCTCTGGCAGACGAGAGAGACTTATCGAATAATTGTCTTACTGGGAGTCAGCTCGCAAATCACCCGTCTCCCAGAATCAGAAATTCATCAGTGTCAGGAAAGAAGTGTTTTTTGGTGTCCACACTGTAACAGGAAAAATCCTGCCCCCACTCATTTCAGTGGGCTGTAATACATCTCAATTTTTCTTTCATGAAAATCCCATGAGATCTGACCTTGAAAATAGTAATAACAATATAATAATACATTCCTGGTTTTATTGAAAAGAAGCTATTTGATATATAAAATATTCCTGTTATTACATTTTCAATAAAGCTGGAATATGGGGTTTTGACTCCAAGGCTGATTGTTAAAGTTCCCGACAATAAAGAATTGACACTCTTTTTAGTCACAGAATATTTCAAATTGGTTCTTTATCAGTTATTGCTTCAACTTAACAGCTTTGCTAATGTAAAGCATCAGAGTAAATACGAGTTACAGGTAGTCCTCCGAAAACACAATAGTTGCATTCTTGAGTGACCTAGCGCTGTCGGTAATAGCCATAGAAAATCACGTTATTAGGGAAATCGCATTACAGGGAAATCACTATAGAAAATCACTGTACATGCACAACAGAAAGTTTGCGTTATCCAAAGAGCATCCACTGTTCATTAATCACGTTATAGCCAATTTACGTTAACGAAACATGTGTTATGGCGGAATTACCTCTACATCGAGTTTTCTGGAATGTTCCTCACCAAAACGTCCAGCAGGGTGTCTCACCCTATCTTATCAAATTCACCTAATTAACCACCCATTCTGTTTCCATGGTGCCTCTCATGTACAACTGTAGTCGCATCTTCCCATCTGCCACTTCCAAAGCAAGTCACGACTCCGCAGGTATCCGCTGAAAGACTGGCATTCCTTTTGCCTGTGCCACCTTTAAAAGCTCACTGTGCACCTGGACAAGCACTGTTAGTCTGGGATTGCCCTGTATGGATGCTAATATTTACACCGCCATAGCAGATGCTGGTAACTGGTGGTCCGCTTTGTGGAGTGGAACCTGGAGGTCCTGCTGGATGGGATGTAAATGTAGGGCTTTCCCTTTCCCCAGATCAGCATTGGAGGGCACAACACCAGACCTGGTCTGAGTTTGGCACCCAGTTGAGAATGGTCTCAGCTATTTGCACTGCACTGCAGGAAGAAGGTCAATGTCCTCCTACGATTATCTTTTCTCCAATTTCTCACACTTACTACATCACTGCCACAATATCCACCTCCCCATTAGTCCCGTGTTCCAATGCTACTGCCTGCAACATCTTTCCACATTTGGTTATAGCCATCCCAACCTCTGAAATCAACAAACCCGCATTCCCTCTGTGTTACCATCACAAGGTGAAAGTTAACGGGAGAGGAGGGCTACTCTATGACATGTCGCTCCTGCTGTATGATCTCCCTGAGCAAGAACATGACTAGCAGAATGGCCCTTATGTTATGAAGTGGGCTACCTATGTATCAATCTTGCAGACTATCCTAATAAGTTCCGCATATTCAACTTTGATGGCAGGAAGACACGAGCCAGTTCAACAAGTTTGCTGCACACCATGGAAAAGCACTCCAGATGCTGGAAATCTGAAGCAAAAACAGAAGTTGATGGTAACTCATCAGGTCTGGCAGTATCTGCAGAGAGAAAGCAGATTGAATGTTTTGGGTCCAGTAACCCTTCTTCGGGACCTGCTTTCTCTCCACAGATGGTTTGGCAATTGCTCTGCCTAGCACAATAAGAAACTACAGAAAGTTGTGTGCACAGTTCAGACCATCATCGAAGCCAAACTTCTATCCATGGATTCTATTTACATGGCTCACTGCTGCAGAAAGGCTGCCAACACCATCACAGACCCGTTGCACCCTGCTAATGATCTCCCATAACCTCTTCCATTAAGCAGAAGATACAGAAGCTTGAACACACGCACGAGCAGGTTCAGGAACAGCTTCTTCCTGGTCATTACGAGACTGATGAATGGACTCTCTAGCCTCAAATAACGCTGATCTTGCTAATGTTGATCTCGCCTAGCACACAGCCTGTGCAATGTGACCGTTATACCTCTGTCTAATTATTTTTGATTTGCAAATCCTTTGCTTACGGAGATTTGCCCGTACAGTCGTAAATAAAGCTTTTCATTGTACTTTGGTACACATGGCAAAAAAAATCAATCAATCGATCAATCAATGTTAGCTAAATTGGCAGTGCCTGTTTCCCCACCACCCTCCCATCCCTCCTCCCCTAAACATCAACTTCTGTTCCCCTACCATCACTCTGTACATGCATTCCACTCACCCATCGCAGCCATGGAATCTCCTCAGAAAGACAGTTGTTGTATTTACCCAAAATAACACAAAGAACTGCGGGTGCTAGGAATCTGAAACAAAGGCAGAAATCACTTGAAAAACTCAGCAGGTTTGGCAGTTTCATTCTGGAGAAGTGCCACTGGGCTTGTAATATTACTCTGGTTTCTCTCCACACATGCAACCAGATCTGCTGAGTTTCTCCAGCAATTTCCGTTCTTGTTGTACTTGCCTATGTTGATTTCCAAAACAACAGGTTGAGACAGTCCTCCATCCATCTAGTACTGTTTTCTCTCTACTTCTAATTACTTCTAATGAGGAGCAAGCAAGATGCGACGATTCTGCACAGGTTACAGAGAACATAGAATGGTCCACAAAGGAACAGGCCCTTTGGCCCATCATGCCTGTGCTGACCATGATGCCATTCTAAATTAATCTCATTTGCTTTTAATGCACATGGTCCATATCCCTCTATTCCCTGTCTGTTCATGTGTCTGACCAGATGCCTTTTAAACACTGTTATTGTATCTGTTTCTACCACCTCCCCTGGCAGTGCATCTACCACCCTCTCTGTAAATACTGTGTCTCACATTCCTCCTTTAAACTTTCCCCCTCTCACCTTAAACCTATGCCCCCCAGTTTTTGACATTTCCACCCTGGGAAAATGACTCCAACTATCCATATGTCTCACAATTTTAACTGTTTCTATTAGGTGGCCTCTCAGCCTCTGACTCTTTTGCGAAAGCAATTCAAGTTTGTCCAGTCTCTTATAGCTAATGCAGTCCACAATCCAGGCAACATCCTGTAAATCTCTTCTGCACCCTCTTCAAAGCCTGCACATTTTTCCCATAGTGCGGCAACCAGAACTGCACGGAATACTCCAAATGTGGCCTAAGTAAAGTTTTAAACAGCTGCAACATGAATCGCCAACATTTATACTCAGTGCTACAACCGATGAAGGCAAGCATGCTGTACGCCTTCTTTATCGCCTGATCCATTTGTATTGCCACTTTCAGGAAGCTATGGGCTTGCATACTGTACTACATCTATGATTCATGAGCTCAGCATACTGTAGATAGTTGGATCCATACCCAGTCTTAGTCACTGCCAGAAGCATTGATAGTGGGGACACAGTATAAATGAATGCAACAGCCAGACAGGTGACAAATCTTCTAAACACATAAAGCCATGTTTGTTTTTCAGTGATGTATCTTAAAATAGGGTACAGTTTTAAATCAGAATGAATAATTGAGCAATTGACAGGCTTGCAGAGGTACTGTTTGTATTAAAAAGGAGAGAGATTTATTTTCTATTTTTTCCTCTCCTCTCCGGAGGATGCTGACTCACGCTAACACAGAACGCTTCATGAGCTGGCTGCCCTCTATTATTCCACACGAGTGCTCATTCGTCATCTGTGACCCTGGTTCACAATGAGGCTTTTTAAACAAACAGGCAACGGACTGCACAGAGCCTTGATCTCTTCCTCAGACAATCTCTGCCCATTTTACCTTCTAGTGGGCAGAACCAGGATAGTGCACAGCAAAAGCAAACCTAGGCTGTTTTTTGAAAATTCTTTCCAGCAGTACCTGACAATCAAATCTGGATGCTAAATCCACTGTCGAAACTAGCTAGTGCATTTCCCTTCAGTCTACTAAGGTGGCACAAGAAAGCTTCTGTTTAGGTTTAGATCTGAAGTTGTGTTGAACATGTAACGTTAATTGCTTTAATGCACTGTTCCTCATACTTCAGTAATTGGACCTTCACTAATTAGTTCCTTTCCACTTAAAAATATTGTCAAGTATACTTAGGTCATATAGGCTATAGGTCATGTAGGTTCTATAGCTGATGGTGAGGGAGACAGAGGACAGCCTCTGAGTATAATTAGTGAATCGATAAGCGAGGGACTGCAGATGGTGGGATCTGAATTCTGTTTTTTTTGAAAAAAATTGAAATAGGAGTCTCATGATTACCATGAATCCATTGCCGATTGTCGGGAAAAACCCTCTGATTCAGTAATGTCCTTTAAGGAAGGAAACTGCCATCTTTGCCTGGTCTGGCCTATATGTGACTCCAGGTCCACAGCAAAGTGGCTGACTCTTAACTGCTATCTGGCTAATTAGGGAAGGGCAGTAAATACTGACCTAGCTAGTGACGTCATCATTGTGTGAATTAACTACAAAAAAAATTCTTCCAGGAGCCATGCAAAGAAAGAAAAAAATTTGCATTTATATTTTAAGAGTACAAATGCAGGCATTTCAAAGATAAATACATTTGAGGTCTGCTTTAGTGATGTCAGTTGAAGGTAAATATTGGACCAGTTGTCAGTTGTCATCCCCTGATCTTCTCTAAACACCGATGAGATCATTTAAGGCCTGTTTTCACATCTCATTCAAAAGGTAGCATCTGTTGCAATGTGGCACTCCCTCACAGCAACATTTAAACCTCAGCTGTAATTCAGCGCCCAAACTGGAGTGAAGTTCGTTCTCACAACCAGCTGACACGGCCGGAGCAGGGAGGAAGAGGCATGAAGACTATTGCCATTGAGCAAGGGACAAAATCAACTAATTTTTTCATCCAAAGTGGTGGGCAGGTCAGCTGTTCCAATCCAGTCGACCCTTTAACTCGCTGTTATGAGGAGTGTGACTCGGGAACACATCTGCATTCATGCTCCCTCAAGGGAAACTAATTTTTCACTCAGTATTTGTCACCACAAAGTGCAACTAGGCTGAGGAAGGTGAATTGCATGAATCATGGAGAAGAGAGTTGCCAAAAATGGCAGGTGCTCATCACAAAGTGACACCAGTCACCATATATAGAAAAAAAGAATATATTGCCCAAGGCTTTCTGAGTATTTTTTGAATGTAGAAAGTTCTGTACAAATACAATAACCTTCAAATTAGATGGGATGCTGATGTTCATTCTTCTGAAACTATACTCTCTCCAAGCTGTTTTAAGATGACTTAACCTATTTGTTGTTGTCGGGTGAAATAAGAGTGGAATTTCAGATGGCTGGGACAAGCCTTCACGGATTAATCCCATGGAATCCCGTGGAGCAATTTTGGAATTTAATATTATTACTTTTCCATCTGTAGAGCACAGCTATAAAAATGTGAACGCAAACTGCAAGGGGCTCTATTTTTCACTGGATCCATCATATCCTTGAGCACCTGTCACCCCACGAACTAACTCTTGACAGTAAACTGGAGTCCATGCTCAGTTTGTATCAGTGCTGCATGGTAACCAGTTATGAGCAGGAAAATGAAGGAGCTGTTTATTGCCCAATCTTTTCTGTGGAATTTTTATCAGAAAAATGTGTCCCTGTGCCCTTTTGCAGCTCTCAAAACCCACACCTGTCCCATTTGTGACTTTGCAAGAGTTTTTCATCACAAGTCATACAGTGTATTTTGTGAACTTTGACAGGGTGTGTGAGGAGCATGGATGCAAAAGTGGGCCAATTATAAGGATCATCGTGGTCTTCCAAAATGGCAGCCAAACTGCCAATATTGTTTATCAACCTTATCCCTCACGCTCACATCTGGCACCCCTTCATTCCACCTGATTCCACATGTCAAATCACAATGTGTATGACATCCCATGCCAACTATATGCCTCTGTGCTACCACACATTCCCCATGCTGTCTCATGTCATATCCATGCCCCCATGAATACTCAATAGCCAACCATACAGAATGCATAATACAAAGAACCAAAAGGCATGTGGTCAGAAATCACATGACATCAGGTTATGGTCCAACAGATTTATCTGAAAACACAAGCTTTTGGAGCCTCACTCCTTCTTCAGGTATTAGTGAAGGGGCGAGGGTCCAAAAGCTTGTGTTGTCAGATAAACCTGTTGGACTATAACCTGGTGTCGTGTGATTTCTGACCTTGTCCAGCCCAGTCCAACACTGGCCCGTCCTTCTCAAAACGCATGTGAACAGTTACACAATCGGTTAATTTACCATTCTGAGACAGATTCTGAGAATGGGAACAAAAACAATTAAAAACACAAACACATTGAAATAGAACAGCGGACAGTAAATGTGCAAAATAATTTTGCATTTACATCTCAGAATGTTTTAAACTTCTCAGCAGGCTTTCAATTTCCTTCATGAGCTCTGAAATCTAGCTTGCACTGAAGGGCTTCCAACAGCCTGCACCACCTGATGAAATGGTATGTGGGAGAAAATCTGATCTCCACACCCCCATTTAAAAAGGGGAACAGGATTTCAGCTCCACAAAAGCCATTCCCAACCCACAAAAAAACTACAGAGGGAAATAGCATTAGGTCAGAAATGTGGAGAATATCCAGATTTCCTCTGAAAATAAATCAAAATGTGGTTTATCGCACACTTAAAAATGCTTCCACACCCATACAAAAATTCAGGCCAAACTTTCTCCGTGTTCTTATGAGAAGACTCTCCTCAGCTCAGACCTTTGCAGTGGGGAAAATCAGAACAGCTGTGGTCACCACGTTGAAATAGTGTCACAAATGAACAACCTACACCCCCAATGACACTTTGCAAACCAGGGCTACGAGGGAACCGGCAATGAATGCTGACCTAGCCAGCTATGTGTGCATGCCATTGGTGCATTTTAAAAAATGGAGTCAAAAAGAGCTGAATTATGGCTGTGTCCTTTGCAGAGACTGAAGCAATTCATTCTACTAAAAACCTTGCTGTGATGTGCCTCTAATAGCTTACATTTCATAAGTCTTCCGACGAATACGATGAGCAAAAAAGTAAATGATAAATAAATGGACTATAAATATCTTGTTTTCCAGTCTCCCTGACAACAGATGTTTAAGTTAGACCAGCCAAGAATTTTTCAAATTTGCATTTTTTTTCAGTCTTAGCTTTTCTTATTCTCGTTTATCCCTCTCTCCATAACTCATTGAGTCTCTGCTCAATATTTTAGAAGCAACTTCCAGACCTTTACCCAAGTGATCACTATTTCAGTGTGCTTATTATATGCAAGCCAAGTTGATGGTACAGAGAACTGATGTCACTGGTCCCACAGAACACAAAGCAAGTGCTATAAGGCTACGTTAAGCACTCTTTCTAAGGGAAACACCTGGATTTGCTTGTTCTTCTTTCAATCCAGTTCACTGCATCTGCTGCTCTACATCAGGGAGTTGAAATGCGGATTGGACGGCTTTACAGTCCGTAAGTATGAGCTTAATCTTGCAGTCACTTGTCATTTCAATGCCCCACACCTTTCTCATGCTCATATTTCTATTCTTGCTGCTGCTGTGTCCCAGTGAAGCCCAACACAGGCAAATGTTTCATTTTCCATTCAGGCACGTAACAGACATCTGGACTTAGCACTGAGTTCAATAAATTCGGACCATGAACTCTGACCTCCAATCTGCTTTGGCCCCATGAACACAATGTCATTCTTCCCTGCCCTGAACACCCTCCACTGTCTGTATCTTGTCTTTCAGTGAGAGCTCACAGTTATTAGCATCTACTCTGTATCTAGTCTTCTCTACAACAATGACCACTCATCCAGCCTCCCTTAGCCTTTCTCTGACCTGCCTTTCTGTTCCACTTGTAGCTTCCCATTTTTTAACAGCATAAAGCCCCCTGACTTTGGCACCTCTCCTTAAGTCGAGAGGGCAGATATTGGACTTGAAATGTTAACTCTCTTTCTCTCTCCTCATGTGTTGCCAGACATGCTGAGATTTTTCCAATGCTTTCTGTTTTTAGTTTGTTTCTCCAGCAGCAGCACAGTATTCCTTTTATTATTTAGACAATGTCCATGACTCAGTTAGCAGCACTCACCTCTGACTCATAGGTTATGGATTTAATTTGATTCTGAGACTTGAATCTCAGTTGATACTCCACCAAAGTACACAGTAAATGCCAGAATTTTGGAGTTGGTATCTTTTGAATGAAATTTTAAAAAACGACCCTTGTTTGCCCTCCCAGACAGGAGTAAACTGCACTATTTTGAACAAGGGTTGAGGACTTCTCTCTACTTTCCCAAGCAGTTTTTCTTAATTAATTTACTTGACCACAGGGTTAACTCACTGATTAGTGAGGTGACTGCTGGCAAGTTTCACCTGAAGGTCACCTCAGATGAGCGATAAGGTTGAGAAAGTGGGACTGTCAATGGTAACCTCAAGCAGCGTCAAGAACTTGCACAGTGGGCTTCAGTCTACATTACAAACTAGCCACCCAGCCAACTGACCACACTTTCTAAGCCTCAATCCACATCACACAGAAAACAGATTATCTGGCCACTATCGTGTTACTGATTGTGAGAGGTTGTGATGTACGCATTGGCAGCCCCTGATTCCTGCATGACCACAGTGGTTACACTTTAAAAGTAATTCATTTCCCTTGTAGGTTGTCCTGTGATTTAAAGATATTAACCCCAAATCGACCAGTGGGAGCATGGTGCACCATGTCCACCTTGTAAGAAAATCATTGCAATGACGGAATCTTTGCTCCAGGAGATGGGGGCTGGCAGTGGGGAGCAGCATGGACTCAGACTTTTACCCCACCCTAAGATGCAGACAGTAGGTGGTCACTGGGGGAGCTGAATGGGGAAGAGGGTTGTTTAAAAGCCTCAGCTTTGTGTTCTGGGACTTCAAGCTACTTTGTTAAATATTAGGCTCTCTGGTGATCACCCCTCAGACTCACTCACAGCCTCTTACACACTCCTTCATCCCATTCTGTCGTATGCAATTTCCAAATCGCCAATCAGCCCATCTGGTCTCCTATGAGCTCCACACCAACTTAATGCTAACTCATGTCAACCTACTTATCATAAGCCTCCATGTCAACACACGCAGCATTCACCTTGGGCAGACCTCAGGAGTCAGTTGATATGAAATAAATGTCCAAAGATCTATTAAAGGCTTTAAAGAACAAAGAACAAAGAAAATTACAGCACAGGAACAGGCCCTTCGGCCCTCCAAGCCTGTGCGATCGTGATCCTCTGTGTAAACCTGTCATCTATTTTCTAAGGGTCTGTATCCCTTTGCTCCCTGCCCATCCATGTACCTGTTCAGGTACATCTTAAAAGACACTACCATGTCTGTGTCTACCACCTCCGCTGGCAACGCGTTCCAGGCACCCACCACCCTCTGCGTAAAGAACTTTTGACGCATATCTCCCTTAAACTTTCTTCCTCTCACTTTGAACTCATGACCCCTAGTAATTTACCATGGAATAAAAACATAACAATCACAAAATCTCAAGGAAAATATTTAAATTCCCTTACTTGTCCCCAGTGCAATGTTTCTCAGAGAAAAAAAAATCATTTCCCTTTTGCTTCGAGGTGATATCTTGAAATTCCAAAAAAACTATGCCAGGCGTTTTAAAGAACCCACTTCACAATTTGGTTGCCCAAATCATGGGTTTGCAAGATGCTGGATTCCATCTGAGTTCAACTTTCTCCCATGTATGAGTCATCCTGAACATGGGATCTTTCAGAAATACAGGTGGGTTTCCAGATCTGTATTCTGGCTACCATTATGACAGCTTTGTGGAGCCTCCACAACTCTGTTGAAGTTCAGACCATATTTTGAATGCAAGACTTTCTTTGATTAATTGTCCTCCAGCTCGCTGCATTGAATACTAAACTTAATGAAAGCTTGTATGAGAAAGGTCCAGTGCACAAGGTACTGACATGTTTTTAAACAGTATTATTACAATTCAATTTCTCTGACAACCAATTTCAACCAATTATCAGTGTAATTATCAACTCCAGAACACGATGTTACCCTACTGTAATTACATGCGGTAATAATAATTACATGATTACAGAATAGTTACATAAAAATATTGTATTTTAGTGCCATACTAATTCTAGTTGCATTGCTCCATTTTCTTTCTTAGTTGTAGCACCCCAGACCAGCCACAATCAACCTCAGCTTTCCAGCACAACCACGGGTAAAGGTACCTCACACCTAACAGAGGTGTCAGCAATCCCTCAGTAAGCTCCCTGTGTCTCACTCTGTGCCAGTCTGACCTTTCAGTTCTGAGGAAGGCTCACCTGTCCTGAAACATCAACTCTGATTTCCCTTAACAGATGCTGCCAGACCTGCTAAGCTTTTCTGGCAACTTCTGTTTTTGTTCCAAATTTTCAGCATCTGCAGTTCTTTCGGTTTTGATGGCCTTTTAAATGATCATTTAACACTTTCACATTCACTCCGCCCTCATAAAACTATTCCATCCCTCACCTACTACTTTTGTTTGATTACAGAGCGCACACGTGATTCACTTTGCAGTTTCCTTGACAGTTTTCCAACTTCTATTCAATCTTGCTTCTTCCTTTAACCACTTTGTCGCCCATGTGACCTAAGCAGTTTTGACTAAGAATGTAAGACAACAAAGCTGCAGATTGTCTCTATTGGGTTCAGAACAGTCAAAGGCAAAGTTCTTCTTGCATACAAAATAGAAGATCTGATAAATGTTTTCAAAACAATCAGCAGACTGGATACAGTAGATTAGAAGCAATTGTTCCCATTACTGGGAAGAACAGGGCTTAGACTTAAAGTGATCTGTAAAAGAAGTGAAGCAAATAAAATCTTTTTCACGTGGCACATTGTGAGGATATGGAATGCAGTGCCTGGAAATGTCGGGGAGGCAGGTTCAATTGAAACATTATTGGATGGTTGTTTTTTGATTAAAATAATGTGCCGGGGAATGGGGTGAAAGCAGGCGATTGGCACTAGTTAATGATGCTCATTTGAAGAGCTGGTGTTGGCATATTGGAGCAAATGGCTTCATTCTGTACTGTATGATGTCCCTGCACTAGTAATCCAGAGGCCTGGGGGAAATGGGCTTGATTCCCAGCATAGCCGAAGGTGGAAGTTGAATCCAATAAAATCTAGAACTGAAAATGACTCTCACGGCAACCATGTAGCCGTGAGTCCTTAATGGAAGGAAATCTCCTGCACTTAAAAAAAAGAACTGTGGACGCTGGAAATCTGAAACAAAACCAGAAACTGCCAGAGAAACACAGCAAGTCTAGTCACAGAGGAAGAAGCAGAGTGAACATTTCGAGTCCAGTGATCCTTCTTCAGAAATCTTCTGTACTGACGTGGTCTGCCCTACGTTTGATTCCAGATCCATAATATGGTCGACTCTTAACTGCTGTCTGAAATGGCCCTAGCAAGCCACTCAGTTCATGGGCAAAAAAATCTGGATAATCAATGTTAGCCTTGTCAGCAATGCCCAAATTCCATGCAAGAGTTGAAAAAAATGAAGAGTTGGGCACCCTTCCTTGTTCAGTGAGTATCACAACTTGTAATTTCTTCTCAAGCTGAGATTGACAGGACTTCTGTTTGCTCAGGATAAACAGCAAAATGAAATTAAATCTCGCAAATGGAATTCAGCTAAAATTCAGCTGTAATTGAACTAGATGGCAGATTGGGCTGGGAAGGCTGAATGGCCTGCTCCTGTTCATATCAACTACTTTCTCTGAAAGTAATTGACAATTTAATGGCAATGTTTTTCACCACTGGCTCAACCTGGGAAGAAGTGGAATGAACCTGCCCAAACATACCTCACAAAGTAGCCTGACAAGTGGCCAAGACAGGCAATTCTATTTGTCAGTGTTACATTCGAACCCCGAATCTATGGATGAAATGGAAATGTTTGAATCTACGGTATCATCCAATTCTCAAGTCACATCTGGTGAAATAAAAGCATCAGTGACAATGCTCTAAAGAACTTACATTTTTTAGTGTAGGGAAGACTGTACTAATTGCTGTAACAGCAGCAGTTTTTGCAATTTGGCAGGAATACAGCAAGTGACAGGGGCAGCAAGGGGTCCCTATCCTCCACCAGGCAGATTTTTAAAACAACTCATTCATTTTGTCCAATGCCAGCTCACAGATTAGCCAATTCATTGCTAAAATCAATCTTACAGCCCTGCTGTAGGAAAGATATTGTTAAATTGGAGTGGGTGCAGAAAAGATTTACAAGGATGTTACCAAGACTGGAGGGTTTGAGAGATTAGGAGAGGGTGTACAGGCTGGGACATTTTTCCACTGGAGAGTAGGAGGTTGAGGGGTTTATAAAATCATGAGGGCACAGATAAGGCGAACAGCAAAGGTCTTTTCCCAAGGTTCGGGGAGTTCAAAACTAACAGGCATAATTTTAAGGTAAGAGGAAAAGGATTTAAAACGGATGTGAGGGGAAACTTTTTCACACAGAGGGTGGTTTGTATGTGTAATGAACTGCCAGAAAAACTGGTGGATGCATGTACAGTTACACCATTTAAAAGACATTTGGACAGGCACATGAATAGGAAAGGTTTAGAGGAGTATGAGCTAAACGCAGGCAAATAGGACTATTTTGGTTTGGGAAGCCTGGTAAGCGTGTCTGAGTTGGAACGAAGGAGCTGTTTCAGTGCTGTGTGATTCTATGACTCAGTGCTGTATCATGACTATACAATGCTGACTGCAAGTAGACTACTTCTCCTGCGAGTAAGTTGTTATCCAGAAGAGATGATTAGCAAATTGGCTGAGATAAGACAAGTAAAATATCATGAGTAGATCCAGTGATAAGAACGTGGAAACATAATACAAAAGTCTCTAAGTAAAATGGGCAAAGCCTTGTTTCTGACATAAGATTGTATCAAAGTTAACTGCTGTCTCTCAGAGTCTGTTCTTCTTCATCTTCTTCTCATCATATCCCTGTTTTGTGGCTTCCCATTCCTCGATATCAGCGAAACAGAAACTCAGGCAATGTGTAAATCAAGCTGATAATGTGCAATTGCCCGCTGCCTGGTCCAACCATTTAGACTCCCACTGTGGCCCGTGTTCTTTTTAATTTTAACATTAATTGTTGAAACTAATACTATTTATGAGTGTGTTTTCATTTGCAACAGTTCAAATCCCACAGTAAATTCCTTTATACCAACTTCTATTGTTCTCCCCCACCCCTGGATTTGGCAACTGGAAGCATTAATTAAAGGCTCAGATTGCGAACTTTTGAGACACTCTTTTCAAATCTTACACAAAGAACTTGTGATGGTGGAACTGAAGCTTTCTTTGAGAGAAATTATTCAGCAATAAGTGATGTCAGGTTTACAGTGATTAAAAACAATATCAGTTTGGTTTGGTAAAGATAAAGCCTCAGGGTTGCTCTGTCATCAGACAGAGACAACTGATGGTGGCTTAACCTGAGGGTCACCACATCTCAGACTGTAGAAAACATTGAGAAGGACAACCCTTCATAATAACCTCAACGTATGTGGGAATTGAACCATGCTGTTGGCATCACCCTGTGCTACAAGCCAGCCATCCAGTCAACCGAGCTAACAGGTAACTAATCCAGCTGGAATAATGCAATGAAATGACCTTATGAATTCTCCAATTCAAAATGTTTGCTTGCTTCACTGAAAGGTTACTACATTAACACATCCCTCACTCCACTCAAGCTCTACTCAGACTAGGTCCCAATTAACTGGAATCGTTTTCCATACCACTAGTTCCCAGTTGAGTCGTTCAATGAACTGCCATACACAGATTTCTGCCACTGCAGTAGCTCAGCAAATAAAAACATTCTGAATGGAGATATTAGCAACAAATGAATGCAGCAGATTTTCCACACTTTAAACATTTCCAAAAGTCGAATTTAGCTATCTATTATTGCATAAAATATTCATTAAGAAAGCAAACAGCCTGAATTTTGATTCCATTCTTAAACACTGTACTGGACATCTGCAAATTGCTTCGCATCTCCTGTTAAGAACAGCTTGTGTTGCATAGCACCTTTAACATAATAAGACAACCGAAGGTACTTAACCATGGGAATTTTTTTTAAACAAACTAACACCAAAACAGAAGTTATTGGGGCAGAGCTCGAGGAAATAGGTCATATGATGAAAACCCCGGTCAAAGGGACAGGTTTTAAGGCATCTATTCACAAGTAACTGAATGAAATTGATCAGCAATCATGCTGAGAAAACATATGTCTGCAAAGTCCTTTCAAGCACCAATAATTGCATTTTTTTGAGCAGAATACAACTCATTCTGAATAAAAGTCCCTCAGTTGCAGCATTGCCTGGGTGTGAAACCAATGGACCCACCTCTCAATTTTCTCATTAGATTGTAGACCGTTCCGTGGGACATTCCCAACAGCAAGCACCTTGTTGCAACATGCCAGATACTTGACTCTCAAAGCCTAATCTACGATGGGGGTTGCTGGAATGTTGGCATTTTAATTATGATGCTGTATATCCATGGTGATTACACAAGTCACTTTAAAGATCAGCGCATTATCTAAATTGCTGGCTAAATAACAGAGAGACAAACCATTAATTACAATTTATAACTGTAACAGCTTGGATGAAATTGGCTTAGGAATCCCTCTGAAACATTTCTTTCCTTACTGGGAAACAAAGCTGAACACTTGTACAGGAAAACCAACCAAGGAGCCTGCTCACACTGATGTCTGTGAAGGATATAGTGACAATTTCCAGCTGTCCAACACCTGAGCTCTGAACATTATCATGATGCTGGACCATGTCTACAGGTTACCCATGGACATTGTGAACCTTAAATTATCACGTCTCTTTCAAAACAGAGGGCGCAGAGCCAAAAAAATAGTCTGAGCATGTAAATTCTGTGCAATGGAATTCAGGGACTGTCTGGAAGGCCTGTATACTTTATCATCTGCCTTGAATGAGAACTTCAGAATGTCATACCCAACAGGTGTCAAGGAGCATCAAAGGGACAGACATCAAAAGAGAGATAGGTGAATGGGGCTGTCCTGTGAGTTATTGCAGACTGTAAATACCTTGGGAAAAAAATACAGCAGCCTGGGCATAAGACAGGCTTGTTTTTTCCCCTTTCCAGAATGCGCAAGAAAACCAGTTTCAACTCTGGTGGAGTGGATGAAGGTGTGTGCTATGAGAGTCATAGCTGAAAACGCCTCTCATCATCCCTGAATTACTAGGTTAAAATAAAAGTTAATCTCTCTCTTTGCTGAAAGCTGGAATAAATATGCAACCACACCTGAAAAGAAATAAGACAACATTGACCAGTAAAACCACGCATCTTAACTGCTTACCTCTCAACGTCAGTGCTATTGGTATCACCCAGCCTAACAGCTTAAATAGCCTACTGTCTACACTTCGCAGAACTCAAGAGATCGATCAGTATATCCATTTTTAAAAACCGAAAGAACTGCAGATGGTGGAAATGAGAAACAAAAGCAGAAATCGCTGGAAAAGATCTGCTGAGCTTTTACAGTAGTTTCTGTTTTTGAATCCTTTTTAAACATTTTTTGGACTCAACTCTCACTTATAATCTCTGTGATTCTGTGTTGCATTAGTATTGCTTCTTATCTTTAATAACTAATAAAATTCCTCTTTGTTTAACTCAAGAAGTCCAAGTTAAATTGACCCTATTTAAGATATTTATTCATTTGATCTAGGAGCGAGTTATCCACAAGGGAAGGGATCCTTTTTCAAACTATCCTTATAGTGGCTAAGCGAATGGGTGGGTGAAGAAAGAAAGGGAGCCAATTCATTCCCCCTCACTTTGGGGTATTCAATCTAGAACCGTAACAAATTGAAGAATCTTGCCTGGGGCCTTGTCATAATAAAATGAATCCAACATAACAGGCTGAGGCACTTTCTCCATTGATGTTGTGCTTCTGATAAGAGGAATGAGTTGATTCCATAAGTTGCCGCTGGTATAATTTAAGCCGGACCAATTCAGTGGAAAGCTGACAGGATCTCAGCTTATCCTACATTCTGAGAGTGAAGGTCAGGGAAAGAAAATAATCAACCTCTGCAGCACAGGGAGGAGGGATGACAACTGAGGAACGAAACGGAAGTGTGGAGTTCAGAGGTCAGAGGCTCCTGCCCCGGTGGCATTTCCCCAGAGCATCAGTAGCTATGCAAAAGTTCTTTTTTAAATCTAGAAAATACTGACAAGTCATTCACAACCCAGAGATGGTAAAAAAGACACTTGATGACATCTACTGGATGATCTTTTGGTGACGAATTGCAGTGATGTAAGGTGAGGTTTTCCATATACTTTTAATGACCCACATCAGTCTGTGACAAAGCAACTATTAACATCACGCTCCTCTCCAACATTAATGTTGCATCTTAATGTCCACTGTTGATTTGGGGGTTTGGGGCAGTGAATGGGTTGTGATCACATTTATAGACACTGGACGATTTGTAGAAATTTTCTGATGGTTTATTGAGAATTGAGTCAGGCAGATTCTTCGCTTGCGAAGATCAGTTGGGAAATTTGTCAGCGATTTCGTTGGCACAACCGTTGGTGGCTGTAGAGTCCTATCCTGGGCCTGCAGATCCTGGGGCAGTGCGGGCAGGGGAATGCTCCGGACAGCGGGGCTTGAGATGAGGGCTCCTTCCTGTGTTTCCACCTGTCCTCTGCAGCTACTCTCCTCGAACATTCGAACTGCTCCGTCGCCGTCGTAGTTTTCTTCTGCCATGCATCCCTGTCAGAGGCCAGCTTTTGCCATTCCGTTGAGGTGATGCCGGCCTGAGACAGTTGTTGCTTCAGTTGGTCCTTGTAGCACTTGTGTGGGGCACCGCGGTTTCTTTTGCCGTCGCAGAGTTCCCCAAAGAACACTGTCTTGGGTATTCTGGTGTTGACCATCTGCGATACGTGACCCGACCATCAAAGTTGCTTCAGGAGAAGGGTCGCTTCGATGCTGGGGAGCCGGGCCTTTTCCAGCACTTCGTTGTTCGAGACGCAGTTCTGCCAGGTGATGCCCAATATAGAGCGCAGGCAACGTTGGTGGAATCGTTCCAGCAGCCGCATCTGTTTCCGATACAGAACCCAGGCCTCGGAGCCGTAGAGCAGTGTGGTGATGACCGCGGCCTTGAAAACCTGGATTTTCGTCAACAAGTTTATCGAGTGGTTTCCCCATACATGCTTCTGCGTCGAACGAAGGCGCTACTTGCTTTCGCAAGGCGATTGTCGACGTCTCCTGTGACTGTAGCATCGTTGCAGATTATGCTTCCCAGGTACGTGAAGCGTTTGACCGTGTTGAGGGGTTGGCCGTCGATCAAGATTCGGGGTGGGTTGTACGCGCTGCATGGTGGCTTCTGGCACAGGATCTCTGTCTTCTTCAGACTGATCGTTAGCCCGAAAGCCTTTGCAGCTTCGGAGAAGCGCGTCACTGCAGTCTGTAGCGCATCTTCTGTGTGTGTGAGTAGGGCGCAGTCGTCCACATACAGCAGCTCCATGATGGGCTCCCGTGTTGTCTTCGTGCCAGCGAGGAAGCGGCGCAGATTGAAGATATTGCCGTTCGGGTGGAAGTGAATGTAGATGCTGTTCGTGATGCCCTCCTTCACTTCCTGCAGCATCATGTTGAAGAAGATGGCGAGCAGCGTTGGTGCCAAGACGCAGCCCTGCATCACGCCGTTGCTAATGGGGAACGGGTGTGATAGGTCACCGTTGTATTTCACCTTGCCGCTCTGACCTTCATGAAGTTGCTGTAGGATGGTTAAGAACTTAGGAGGGCATCCGAGCTTCCCCAGGATTTTCCATAGACCGTCGCGGCTGACAGTATCGAAGGCTTTGGTGAGGTCAATGAATGCCGTGTACAGTCCAACGTTCTGCCCATGGCATTTCTCCTGAAGTTGGCGTAGTGCGAAGATCATGTCGGATGTGCCTCTGTTCGCTCTAAAACCACATTGACTTTCTGTCAGGTTGTCCTCCGCAATGGTGGGAATCAGTCTATCCAAGAGGATTCTGGAGGGAATCTTCCTGGCCGTAGACAGCAGAGTGACACCTCTGTGATTCGAACAGTCCGATTTCTCACCCTTGTTCTTTTACAGGGAGACTACCACAGAGTCACGTAGATCAGCTGGCACCTCACCCTGTTCCCAACAGAGTGCAAATAGGTTGGTGAGTTCGTTCAGGAGCGAAGCTCCTCCTAATTTGTATCCTTCTGCAGGGATTCCGTCAATACCGGGGGCTTTGTGGAGTTTCAGCTTGGACATGGCGGATTGAACCTCATCCAGTGTTGGTAGACTAGTTCATATATGGTGCATTTGTTAGTTATGCAAACAAAAGGAAACATGTAACACATGGTGAATGAGAACATTGAGTGATCTCAAAGCTATTCTGTAAATGGAGGAGTTGAGGCAAGGCACTCCCATATCACATGTCTTACAGTCTTTCATGGTAGTTTTTGGTTGCAACAGTCTTTGTTCTTCCTTTGCACTGATGCAGGGGAAGTTCTGGCCTTTGCCAAAGATGATGGTGACTTGTTCCTCTGAATTCTTGTAACCATCTCTCCCCACCTATCTCTGTTGCTATCCCTTATTTTGGGGAATGGCCATCTCTGCTGTGTCAGTCATCTGTTGCAATCCTCTTGGCAAATGCTGAAAGGCATCAGCTCATCTGCCAGGAACAAAAAACAGAAATTGCTGGGAAAGCTCAGAATGTCTGGCAGCATCTGTGAAGATAAATCAGAGCAAACACTTCAGATCAGTTCCAAGGAAGGGTCACTGGACCCAAAATGTTAATTTTGCTCTTTTCTTCACAGATGCTGCTGAACTTTTCCAGCAACTTCTGTGTTTGTTCCTGATTTACAGCATCCACAGTTTTGTCAGTTTTTATTTAGTTTCTGATTCCAGGTTGTCCGGTGACACCTTTCCCACCTTCAAATAAAGACTAGTTTTCATTCCTTACAAGAACAAGAGCTTTTTGTTTTTCCAAACACTGCATTGAATATAGGGTAGTGTGGCACCTCATAAATCTTTGATGAGAGTCATGACCTCAGTTATCTGTATATGCTTCCCTCTGTATTCAGAAAGCAGAGATCTGCTTACATTTGCATAAGGCTAGTTACATCTGTTAACATTCATGCTACACAGAAAATACTCAGAGATGAAAACACTGAAAGAATTTCAGTTTTAAAGTAGACCCTAATTTCCAACAACACCAAGTGCATTCTACATCTACCAGTGTTATATCCGTGCTCAAGATTCTCACCCAAATTTAAAGAATGCTCTGGAAGCTTTTAGAAATTCTGTCCAGTGAAGAACAAGTTACAGCAGAATTACTTCCTTTCAACTGATTAAGAATGTACTCCTGAAAGAACTGAAGGGGTAGAGAATGTTCTGAAAGACACATTCATCTGGTCCATCTGAGCACAACCGATCGCTGGCTTTCACAAAACTCCCTTGAACTTGTTACCAACTCAATCGAAATCAGACATCAAGTCATGCCAAAACTCAATAGAGAAACAAACCACATGCTGGAATCTGAACTTATTCAAATTAATCCAATGTGTCCTGAGCTGGAATCTTTTCCTAATGTCACTGATTCTCTAGTCTTGGTGCTGGTCTGATGCACCTAGCCTTTTCTCTCTTGGATTTATCCTGCATGTCATCAGTATTGTGTTTCTGATCAAGCCCCGTGACAGTCCAAATGCTGAAACATCCAGAATCCTGTTATACTTTCTGAAGGGTGAACACAGTGAGCTGGTGCACAGCCAAGCAAACCCAGTCTCACTCTTTCTGTCAATGTATAGCATGATATTCTGCATCATTTAATATGGGATGCTACAAAACTGTGGGTTGTTAAAAAGAATTCACTAATAAGCCTAAAAATGAACTCAGGAGAAGCTAAACAAGAGAGGTTAGTGTGTGGAAATTGCTGCCACAGGGAGTTGTTGAGGTGAATAACATTGGTATCATTAAGGGAAAGATAGATAACCACATGAGGGAGGACAGAATAGAGACTATGCACATAGGGTCAGATGAACAACATGGGAGAAGTCTTGTATACAGCACTAACAGTGACAAAGCCCAGCAGGGCTGAATGGTTACCTGTATGTAATTCTGTGCAATTCAGTATTTCTTCACAACTGGTGATGGAGAGAAAGGGAAATATCTATATTTCCTGCACTCTGTGTGAGACTGAGAATTTCGAATAGAATGCACCTGGTGAGCCCTGGCAAAATGGACAAAGTAACTAAGCTTCATTTTAGATCTTTGCTGCATTTCATGACACAGACTTCACTATTTTGAGGATAAGAGTATTTATCCTAATTTCAATGTAGTGCAAATTTATATAAATTCACATTCCTAGCCATCAGCACCTTTTCCCTTGTAAAACTTTGATTGTACATTTCTGAGCGAAGGAAATAAATGAGCATGATTCTGGAACTTGTACTGGGGTAAAACAAATAAAACTCACAGCAAGGACTGGAGACAACCAAGAGGACAATTCTTTATAGAATCTGGAATAAATTTAACTGGATTGAGTGAAAGCTAAAACCAGGAGTAAGTACATCAGAAGTTTGCTTTGATAAACTTACTAATGGGATGGACTCAAAACTATAAACTTTTCACCGACACCAGGGTAAATTTTGGAGATTAATTCTACATCCGAGTGACTTAAAGATAATACTGGGTACAGTGCTCTCTCAAGCATTCCTAGTGGTTAAAGGATCGGGAGTAATCCAAGATGGAGGATGGAAAATAAACTGCGGCTGTAAGAGCGGCTCCTTTTTCAAGGTACTTCCAGTGTTGGAGTTGATTTCCTTGAATTGGAGAAGTAGCAATTACTGTTTTATAACCTGTTCCATTATTTTAGAATGTTGAAAAAAAAGATCAAGCAACAGCACTTTAAAACAGGAGGAAGGCAAACAAAGCAGTGACCATGTAGGAAGTGAAACAAAGAGAGGAATAAACTTGCACTGCTGTCTGACCCAGCAGTGAGCAATGTTCCTGCAGTGAGCAACATTCTTGCAGTACTGAGAAAGGGTCACCGGACCAGAAATATTAACTCTGATTTTTGCTTCACAGGTGCTGCCAGACCTGCTAAGCTTTTCCAGCAACTTCTGTTTTTGTTCAACATTTAAAAGGCATCTGGATGAGTACATGAGTAGGAAGGGTTCAGAGGATATGGACCAACTGCTGGCAAATGGAACTAGTTCGATTTAATGATTTGATGGGCAAATTGGATAGAAGGCTCTGTTTCCAAGCTATACTGCTCTACAACTCCACCTGAAACAGGCATCAAGCCCCTTTTGTTTATAAATAGAGATTCAACACCTCTTTTCAGCCCACTACCAATAACACTCTCACAGGAGTGGTCAAAATAATCCACTGCATAGATGCCTGCCATGGTTCTCTGCCAACTGAGCACCACTATGCCGTCTTTCAAATTTCCCACATAATCTGTCCTTCAGTCTGATCATAGAATTCCTACAGTGTGGATGCAGACCATCAAGTCCACACAAACCCTCCCAAGCATCCCACCCAGACCACACCCTATCCTAGGCCCTATGGGCAATTTAGCACAGCCAATCCACCTAACGTACACATCTTCTGACTGTGGGATGAAAGCAGAGCACCACAAAGACACAGGGAAAACATACAAGCTCCACACAGACAGTCACCCGAGGCTGGATCGAACCCAGGTCCCTGGCGCTGTGAGGCAGCAGTGCGAACCACAGAGCCATCCTGCCACCCCGGAGACAAGCATTCATTTCCTTTAGTGCAGGGACTGGTTATGTAGGTGTATCTGGGGCCTCCAGCACTCCCAGTTAACAGCAAAGGCCCAATCTTCGGCCAGTCTCAAGTCTGTTGGCTCAGCAACCAATTGCAGTTGCTTCGGGCCACCCCCATCCCCTCCTTCATTCCCCAAAATATGTGCATCTTACAGTGCTTTTGAAAAATAAACAGAGACTCTCAATTTATTTTTTAAAAAGGCACTGTACAAGTGGGAGGATGTGCCATGATGAGGTCAAAAAGAATCTGCAAGGGGATCTAAATAGGAGACAGAATTTAATGTGTAAAGTGTGAGGTAGGAATAGTCAAATGGCAAGCAATTACTTAAATACAGAGAGAGCTCAAAAAAGTGCGACAAAGAGGTACCTGTGCATTCTTGTAACTGCAACACAAAAAAATTAGCATTCAGGTACGGCAGGTAATGAACAAACCAATGGAAATTTGACCATTATTGCTACGGGATTGGAGTTATAACGTAGAAACACTATTATGACTGTACACTGCTGGTGAGGCTGCAGCTAGAATACCATGCACAGTTTTGGTGTCTGTATTTAAGAAAGGTACGCTGGCATTGGAGGTAATTCAAAATGGATTCAAAAGTTGGTTCCTGGGATGATGGGGTCAAGAATGGCTAAACAAATCAGGCCTTTAATAATGAGCTTAGAAGAATGAGTGGTGACTTTATTGAAACATGGAAGATTCTGACAAGGGCTGGCTAGGTAGATGTTGAGAAGACGCTTCCATTAGTGGGAGAATCCGGAACAACAGGACTGAGTTGAAAAATAAAAGGACACTTATTCAAAATCAAGAGATGGAGGAATTTCTTCTCTCAAAGGTTGTGAATGTCTAGAATTCTCTACCTCAGAGTTGTGGAGACTAGATCACTGGACGTAGGTAAAGAGGAGGTAGATAGATTTTTGAAACATTGGGTCGTTGAGTGCTAGGGCAGATCAGCCATGGTCTTATTGAATAGCAGCTTGAGGGGCAGAATTCTTTTTTCCCTTTATTCATTAACAGAATAAGGGCATCACTGTCTAGGTAGCATTTATTATCCATCCCTCATTGCCCAGAGGGCAGTTGCGAATCAACCACATTGCTGTGGGTCTGGAGTCACATGCGGGCTAGACCAGGTAAGGATGGCTGTTTCTTTCCCTAAAGGACATTAATGAACCAGATGGGGTTTTCCCAACAATCAGCATTGGATGCACAGTCATCATCAGCCTCTTAATTCCAGATATTTTATTGAATTCAACTTCCACCACATGCTGTGGCAGGATTCCAACCCAGGTTCCCAAAATGTTGTCTTGTTCTCTACATTAATGGTCCAGTGATAATACCACTAGACAATCGCCTAGTGGCACTATCACCTAGCCTAGCCTACTTCTGCTCCTAACTCTCATGTTGTTAGGAAGAGAGCTGGGAATCGCCTGGTTTGGGGAATGTACAGATTAGTAGTGGGTAAGTACGTGGGAGAATATGGCACTTCATCCACGTGTTATTTCTAAACACACAATGCATGGCTAAAAATAAGTATGTAGTTCAGGCACCTCACCTGGAGAAGGACAAACATTCACTTACATAATCCTCTGATAACCACAGGAGTTCCCAAACTGCTTTATAGCTAAAAAAGGATTTTTGAGGACCAGTCATTGTTGTAATTTCGGAAACTCAAGTTGAGGTCTAACTGACAGTGACCAGGTTTCAAAAATAATTCATTGACTGCCAAGTGTTTTGAGATGAACAAAGAATAAAATAACCCATTATCTTTCTCACATTATCATTAAAATAGGACTGTTTAATATTGCTTGATACAATATCACTTCAAAAAAAACACATGCAAAGCATAAAATGTTTTCACACTTTTTGAATAACATATTGCTTTCTGAATGCCTGCTTATGCATGCCAGTTCTATAACAGGCTACATTTTGGAGAAGCAGTTTATGAATAGTAACGCTCCTCAATAATTTATCCTTAGAGAATTTCAGCCAAAGTAGTCTCCAAACAGAGTCGAGGCGTACGGTGTGAATGCCCCAAAGGAACAATTCATTGTATGTGCTCTTGACACCTGGGAGTCTGCTTGTGCACATTGGCATTAGATCAAAATCCTCACTAATGATCTTATGGGTGCACCTACAGCAGATCAACCTCAATGGTTCAAGGAGTAGCTCACTAACAGGTCAAGCGCAATTATGAATGGGCAATAAATGTTAGCCTTTTCAATTAAGCCCACTTCCCATAAATGAATCAAAGGTTGTAGAATCAGAAGTGGTGATAGTGATTGATGTTTAGTACCACTCATGACTCTTCAAATACTGCAGCAGTCCATGTCTATGTGCAGCATGACCTGGATTTTATCCAGCCTTGAACAAAAAAGTAGGGAGTAACATTTCTACCACACAATTGCCAGGTAATTAGAACTTCCAACAAGAGATCTAACTATCGCCCTTTAACATTCAATGGCATTACCGTCACCAAATCTCTTGTTAGTAACATCTTGGGGATCATCATCTACCAGAGGCTAAACTGGACCAGTGATATAAACACTATGGCTACAAAAGCAGGTCAAAGTTTTAAGTTTTGACTAACTCTTGAAATGTACTTTGATTGCTTGCTTTAAACTGGCAGAAATAACACTGGATAATATTCTTGCTCAAGCTTGAAGAAATTCACGAAGGACCACGTTAAATAAAATCTTGCTTTAAATGAGCAGAACTGAATAGCCAGTAGCACCTGTACTGATACAGAGGTAGGCAAGAGCTAAAGCAATGAACTGCTTATAGCCCACCATGCATCCTGCAGAACTGGGATGGAAAGTTTTGCCTGTGATTTTCAAAGGACTGTTTGGCCCTACCCCCCAGTGAAAGAATGTGCAGGCAAATAACAGAACACCACAGGATATAGAGCTGGCAAAAAGCGTTCAAAATGGTCGAGACTATCTCTAAGAAGCAGAATGGGAGCAAAGGGTGAGATTATTTTTGGAAACAGTAGGTGGTCCTGTCAAATCCCTCGAGACATTTCTGAGAAACGTGATAAGGCATTTTTCTTCTGCACATCAAAGAATGCCAAGTTATATCCATTTTTCAGAGCTATCGTCAACTGCCTAATCCACCCACAATGCAACAAGTGGTCACAGTGACAGCTGGGAAGATTGTAAAGCAAGTAAACAGCTCTCAAAGTAGCCTCTTATGTGTCATTTAAGACCCTAGCTTAAACTAGGCAGACAAAATTTCTACAGGACTCGTGAGATATTCTGTTAACTAAGAAGGAGGAAACTTTCATGTGGCTTTTCAAACATTTACGCACTTACCGTCAATTTCAAAATATCAATCAGAATTTCAACACCATAAGGGAAGAAAACATTGAAAATAATATTTCATGACGTCAGGAAAACAAAGCCCTAAAAATCACTGAAAGAAAAGGATTTGAAAAAGCCAGTGGCAAAACTCATTTTTGAATTCAGGTTCCATGATTTAATCAGGTTACAAAGTCCCTTGTAATTGCCTTTCCATGACTACATGATTCAGCTGTTCAGGAGAATTTATAAAAAGAGTATTACTATAAATCTCTTTAAGGGACGCTTCAAACCCTGTATAAAGATCCAGTATGGGGACAGATTCTTTTTTAACTTGCACTATTATTTCAGAAATCCTCAACTGTTTTGCAAGCCTGTTCCTATGTTGCACAGCCAAATGTGTGTATACAGGTTCGGGACTAAATACTGAGTAGAGCGCTAAGCGTCTTCTTGATATTAATTTGCCCTTCCATCATTTGATGTGAAACAGCAAACATTTTTACTCCTGAACCGGCCCCAAGTAATGCAAACTTTCACGTATCACCAGTGCTGAGCTCTATCCACTTTTATAGCAGCACTCTTTTCATAGTTTTCTGCTGAAGCACTGTCATCTTGGTGAACCACAACAATAAGCACTACTTTTATTGCTACAGCAAGGACATTATCCTCCAGAGGATTGCAGCAACATTAGGATACCATGTCCAAGCTATAATGTATGGTTTTAAGAGGTTCCAGTTTGTTAAGCTTCTGCTGAGGAACTTGTGTTAATGGTCAATTGCACTGAATTGCAATCTGCTACTGGTGGTCAGTTCTATCAACATGGATGGGCATTCAGATTAAATCCTTGTACCTAGAAATTTGATTGCTTCCAGAAGTTCAGAAGAATGAGAGGAGATCTAATTGAGCCGTCCAAGAAAATAAAGGGGATTGACTGAGCAGATGAAGAAAGGATGTTTCCTTATATTGGGCAAATCTAGAATAAGAGGTAATATTTTTAGGTTAAGGGTAACAGATCTAAAACAGAGATTATGAAAAATTACTTTGCTCAAAGGGTTACACATATGAGGAATTCACTACCCCAAAGGGTGACAGGTGCTGGGACACTGAGTACATTTACGAAGGAGACAGACAGATTTTTAATTAGTAAAGAGTTGAAGGGTTATGGAGAACATGCAGGAAATTGAGGCCAAGATGAGATCAGCAATGATCGAATTAAATGGCAGAGCAGGCTCAAGGGGCTGTTTCCTCTTGCTCAGAGTTCTTAAAAGGAGACATTGGGTGCAAACCCGTACAGTGGTAAATCCCTGATGTACCTCATTATAAGAAGCCTGGTGCGACATGGGGACATCAACATGTGCGTCATCAGATGGGGTATCAAGTACAAGAGTTGGCAGGTCATGTTACAGTTGCATAAGACTTTGGTTCAGCCACATTTGGAGTACTGCGTACAGTTCTGGTTGCTACATTACCAAAAGGATGTGGATGCATTGGAGAGGGTGCAGAGGAGGTTCACCAGGATGTTGCCTGGTATGGAGGGCGCTAGCTATGAAGAAAGTTTTGGAGATTAGGATGATTTTCATTAGAAAGACAGAGATTGAGGGTGGACCTGATTGAAGTCCACAAAATCATGAGGGGGAAAGACAAGGTGGATAGCAAGAAGCTTTTTCCCAGAGTTGGGGACTCAATTACTAGGGGTCATGAGTTCAAAGTGAGAGGAGGAAAGTTTATGGGAGTTATTCATGGAAAGTTCTTTATGCAGAGCGTTGTGCGTGCCTGGAACACGTTACCAGCGGAGGTGGTAGGCGCAGACACGATAGTGTCATTTAAGATGTATCTGGAAAGGTACATGGATGGGCAGGGAGCAAATGGACACAGACCCTTAGAAAATAGATGACAGGTTAGACAGAGGATCTCGATCGGCGCAGGCTTGGAGGGTTGAAGAGCCTGTTCCTGTGCTGTAATTTTCTTTGTTCTTTGCAACACAATGCACTGACCACTTATTTGGGATAACAAGTATTCAGGCTTCACTGACATGAATGATCCTTTCAATTGCCTGAAATTAATAACCAATCATTTCTTTGTGTGGAGGAGAAAAGTCCTGGCTAAGCGAAAACCATCTAAAATAAATGTTGAGGACGAATGAAGCAGTCACTGGAGCTATTCAATTTGTAGAATGCTGTAACTTATACACTGAGGTAAAATGAAATTTCCTAGACATAACAAGATGAGGAGAGGAGCATTAGAACATAAGTACTAGGAGCAATGATGGGCTACTCAACCTTGAGCCTGCTCCACCATTCAAACAATCACAGTTGATATGGCTGTGACCTTAACTCAATTTTCCTACCCGTTGCCAATAAAACTTGATTCCATGCCCCAACCTTCACTCATGCTCCCAGGGGAAGAGAATTCCAAAGTCAAACAACTCCTTGAAAAAACCCTCCTAAGCCTCAATTATATTGGAGAACTTTACTTTTTTAAACAAGTTTCCCCTGATTCTAAACTCCTCCACAAGGGGAAGTATCTGTCCAATGTTTAACTTGTTAACAGCCGTCGGATTCATATTGCTTTAGACAGTATAATGAAGACAAGAAGATCAAACCGAAGAATCCTGAACACACAAAACAAACATGTAGAGAGCAGCTGTATGTTGGGGCTGAGGAAATATGCTTTTGAGACAGAACCATCACCAACTTGACGAACAAAATCTTAAAAGAAGATATATCCAATATGTTAACTGAATTGTTTCAAACCACAAAGATGATCGATGTTGACAAAATCTAGCAAATGAAGGGAGACACGCAGAAAGCTGTTTTATTTATAATGCATGCTTTTAATCTTAATTGAAACTAAACTGTGTTCTCAATTTTTAAAATTCATTCTTGCAAAATGAGCATCACGAGCATTTATTGTCCATCTATAATTACCTTTGAGAAAGTGACCATCTATGCGGAGTAGGTACACCCACTGTGCTCATTTCTGTAGTTATTGATCGGCAAGCTAGGTCATTTCAGGGGCCAGTTAATTAGCAACTGTTCTGCTGTGGATCTGAAGTTACATGTGGGCTAAACTGCATTACAATGGCAGGTCTCCTCCCCTTATAGGCATTTTTATGACAATCGGTAATTTCATTATAATCAATGAGACTACCATTTCATGCCAGTTATTCATTAATTAATTGAACTTAATTCCTCTAATGGCCCTAGTGACCTCCACATAGATTCCAGACACTGTGCAAACAGGCTATTTGGCCCATCGAGTCCATACCAACCCTTCAAACAGCATTCCACCCAGACCCACTCTCTTTCTGTAACCCCACATTTCCCATGGCTAACCCATCTAGCCTGCATATCCCCAGGCACTATGGGCAATTTAGCATGACCAATCCACCTAACCTGCACATCTTTGGACTGTGAGAAGAAACTGGAGCACCTGGACGAAAACCCACAAAGACACAGGGAGAATTGCAAACTCCACACAGACAGTCGCCCAAGGGTGGAATCAAACCCAAGTCTGTGGCACTGTGAAGCAGCAGCGCTAACCACCGTGCCACCCCATTCAGGGCCATGACTTCGGATGCCCGACCTTTATGCTGCGACCCGCATTTAAAGAAAGGAATTATGACTGATTTATTATTGGCTTGCCAGAACCAAGCTCCAAGATGAGATAAAAAGTAACTACCAAACAAATGCCAACTGAAATCAGCTGCCGGTGTTTCTAAGATAACATGGGCTTGGTGAAATGCTTCTTTGTATAATTTTTGTGAATGGCTTGGCGAATTCAAAGCTCCATTCAACCACAAATGCCAATCCTATTACACAGAATTTACAGCAGAGGGACATTAAACCCAACTGGTCTGTACCAGTGGTATCTTAACTCCATTTCAGCATAGTACCATTTCCCTTCATCTAGCTCATCAGAATATCCTTTAATTTGTTTTGCTTTCATGCATTTTGTCCAGTTTCCATAAAGTGCATCCATTCTGTTCACCTCAAATATGCTGTACGGTCACCTGTTCTAAGTTCTCTAAAAGCAAAATACTGCAGATGCTGTAAATCTTAAAATAAAATCAAAATTGGCACATGTGGCAGTATCTGTGAAGAAAGAAACAAATAGAACATAGAACATTACAGCACAGTACAGGCCCTTCGGCCCTCGATGTTGTGCTGACCTGTCATACTGATCTCAAGCCCATCTAACCTACACTATTCCATGTGCATCCATATGCTTATCCAATGACGACTTAAATGTACCTAAAGTTGGCGAATCTACTACCGTTGCAGGCAAAGCATTCCATTCCCTTACTACTCTCTGAGTAAAGAAACTACCTCTGACATCTGTCCCATATCTTTCACCCCTCAATTTAAAGCTATGCCCCCTCATGCTCGCCGTCACCATCCTAGGAAAAATGCTCTCCCTCTCCACCCTATCTAACCCTCTGATTATTTTATATGTTTCAATTAAGTCACCTCTCAACCTTCTTCTCTTTAATGAAAACAGCCTCAAGTCCCTCAGCCTTTCCTCATGAGAACTTCCCTCCATACCAGGCAACATCCTAGTAAATCTCCTCTGCACCCTTTACAAAGCTTCCACATCCTTCTTATAATGTGGTGACCAGAACTGTACACAATACTCCAAGTGCGGCCACACCAGAGTTTTGTACAGCTGTAGCATAACCTCTTGGTTCTGGAACTCGCTCCCTCTATTAATAAAAGCTAAAACACTGTTTGCCTTCTTAACAGCCCTGACAAACTGGGTGGCAACTTTCAAGGATCTGTGTACATGGACACCGAGATCTCTCTGCTCATCTACACAACTAAGAATCTTACCATTAGCCCTGTACTTTGCCTTCTGGTTACTCCTACCAAAGTGCATCACCTCACACTTGTCTGCATTAAACTCCATTTGCCACCTCTCAGCCGAACTCTGCAGCTTATCTATGTCTCTCTGCAACCTACAGCATCCTTCGTCACTATCCACAACTCCACCGACCTCAGTGTCGTCTGCAAATTAACATTCTGAGTTTGATGTGACTTTTCTTCAGAACTGAGGCACTTTCTGTTCTTATTACTATATTCTAACTCTCCTTGGATAAAAAGAAAAGTTCCCCATGATTTTTTGTTAAATGTGTACTGTCCATCACTACATCCTAAGCCAAAGCTAAAACTCACATTTTCAGAGATGATAAAAAATACTCATTTAGCCCATGAGATCCAAAGATGCAGCCTGAATAACTCATCCAAGGATAACTGGCACCTTTGAAAGAAGCCAAATAGTTATGTATTGCAAACTAAGAGAGAATATTAATATTCACTGCCTATTTATTCAAGGAAGGAAAGATGAACAGGGAGTTAGTTGGATTTATTGTGTTGGTAGTTGTTGGGATAAGATTCTCCAGGAAAGTATTCAAGAAGACAAGACTTAATAGGCAGAATGGCATGAATTCATGCAAACTATGGGCCTGATTTCACGACTGAGGTAGGCAGTCCAAGTCAGGAACTTACCCGATGCAGTGGATCCACATTTTGCTGCGGGGACTGAGGTGTGGCATGGAATCAGGCCTGTTTATCCTCAGCAGCCACAAGTGTGGGTGAGTGCCCAAGGCAGGCTTGTGAAAAGACAGTGAGACATTATCAAAAAGGATCATGGGTGGGAAAGAACTTGCTGCAATGTACTAAAGATGCCAGTCAAACAAAGTCAACAATTTACTTCACTTGTCAGAAGGGATTCTCTGCTGCGCTAATGCTTTTGTTTGACTGAGCTCTCATCCACGCATGTGTAATGTGGACAGGGAGGGAGCCAGTCAATGTCTCAATACTTATTTGGGCTTAAAGATGTGTAGTTTTTGAAGCTGCTGCTATTGATACTTGAATGGTCTGTCTAGTAGACACTTTCAATGAATTTTGGAAACAGCTGTTTTTTTGCATTCAAGACATTTCTGAATGGCTGTCTTCCTTCTCAAGTGTTCCACACTTGCCATTGTTAAGACATGATGCATTGTTTACATACATAGCGCATACTGGCTCAATGGGCAGGGAAAGGGCACAAGTTGGTGCTGAATTGACATGGAAAGCTAGAGGAGTGTCAAGAGGAAAGAGTTAGCATGGAAAGTATAAGAAGTGATAGGATGTGACCATGGAGCATGGTTAAGCCCTTTAGAATTGACTTGCTTTTCATAATGTTCTCTCATCCGTGATACAGCTCGTGAATCATCTGACACGTTGTGAACCAGGAGTCCTCAAGAAGTTGATCGGAATACATGAAAATAACTGGGAGCCTGGGCTGGGAAAGAGCTATTCCTGCAATACAGCCAGCTAGGTTGGCAATGCAGGATGTGGACTTACACTGCAAAACCACATAAACGTAAATCCAGAAATTGGTGCAGGTATTTCATGATTCAGGTCTTGCTACATTTTTAAAATGCTCTGGAATCATCCCGATCATGCAAGGGTTTGGTCCTTAATGCACCTTTCAAAAGAATTAATGTCACCATTTTATTTATTCCCAGTCCAGAGGAAGTACTTATTGACCACCAGAATAAACAACTGGCTGGATAGTGAGTTTTGAGAGATTTGTAGCTCATCCTTCCTCATTACTGAGGACACCACTTTGATTGGGGCAACACATCCATCCGAGGACAAGCCAAACAGAGACACGCATGAGAATTCCTAGAAGCATGGCATTCCAACCGGAACTCCATCAACAAACACATTGATTTGGAGCCCATCTACCACCCTCTGAGAAAACGAACAGGAAATGACATCACCAACAGAGGAAATGACATCACCAACCCAAGGAAACCGAAACACATAAATAGAAAGCTGGACATAACACTAGCACTTCACCGGAGGCTCACTGATGATGTTACCTAGAATGGTGATGAATCGTCTGAAAACGAACCTTCCAGCTCAGCGAGCAAACGTATATCCAGAACTGGCTGGATCTTTGGCTCCTCAGCTGCTCTTAACAGTGAAAGCAGTTAAGCAAACACTGGTGCAATCCATCAAGCTCCTGAGCCTTAAATACAAGCAGTGGAGGGCTCTTGTAACACAATGGTAGTGTCCCTATCTCAGACCCAGGAGGTCTGGGTTCAAGTCAGGCAGAGGTGTGTAATAACATTTCTGAACAGGTAGGTTAGAAATACTTTAAATACAATCAGAGCAGATCTGTCTTGGTGAATTCCATGCAACAAAGTGGATGGATCCTTACTGCCCCATGGGCTATGACGGTCACAATATTCAAAGAATGAAGCGTTACAGAGGTATCTCAGCTGGGCAAGGCAGGATAGGGGATGATGATTACATTTCCCCACTTGCTACAGCAGTGCTGACCACTTCATTGTATTGATTGAATACTGGTTCTGACACCACAGAGCTGACAGAATCCAATATCTCTATCCGTGCTCCACTGGATGGCTAGTCGAGCAGTGGTGAACTCTCTGGCTATGATTGCATCCTGACTGAATACATATTGGCAGATCAGCAAGGCAGACAGTGCATTTTGTGTGGCAGAACCATGAACTGTCTATCATGCACACTGTTTATGCCAGCAGACTGTATTCCTGTGAAATATTTTATCAGCAGAGTGCCTTGTGACTGATGATTATCTGGAAGAAATACAAGTCTTTGATTATCATCACTGTGTTGCAACATCGATGTCCCATACCTTAAAGTGACATAGACACAGAGAGAAAATAGGAGCAAAAGTAGACCATTTGGCAATTTGAGCCTGCTGTACCTTTCAAAACGGCCATGCTGACCATTCCACTCTATATGCTAGTCCATCTTTCTTCACATACCCTTTGATCCCTTTAGCCCAAAGAAATATGTCAATGACTTTCTTGAAAATATTCAATGTTTTGGTCTAATCGCTTTCTGTGGCAGAGAATTCCACAGGTCCATCACTCTCTGGGGGAAGTAATTTCTCCTCATCTCATCCTAAATGGCCAACCCCCATATCCTTTGACTGAAACCCCTGATTCTGGACTGTATTGGGATCATCCTTCATGTGTTTTCCTGCCTAGTCCTGTCAGAATTTTGCAGTTTTCTAAGAGATCCCTCTACCTCATTCTTCTAAACTCCAATGAATTGAGTCCTAACCGATCCTATCTCTCTTCATACTGTCATACAATTCTGTCAACCCATGAAGCAGTCTGGTAAGTCCACAATGGAATCCCTCCGTAGTCAGAACATCCTTCCTCAGATAACGAGACCAAAACTGTACTCAGTATTCCAGGTGTGGTCTCACCAAGGCTCTGAGCCATTGCAACAAGACATCCCTGCTCCTGTATTTGAATCCTTTCGAAACATACTATTTGTCTTCAACATTGCCTGCTGCACCTGCATGCTTACTTTCAGTGCCTGGTATACAAGGACACCCAGTTCTCATTGCACCTCCCCGTAGTATCAAATATGAAGACACTCACATGCTGTGTTTTTAATCTGTTTACAATGTATGTGCAACAGATTTGGTGCAGGGCATAGCTTGAAAACAATCATCAAAAGCATGATGTCAAGGCAAAGGAAGTGACTACCAGAGGATTTTCCACTGCTAAAAAGAATTTACTTGCATTTGATTTCAACTTAATTACATCCAAAGATTTAATGACTTGCACATAAACTTCATTTTAAAACTCTTCATCATCGACATCATATTCTAAGTTCTCATGCATAAATTTCATGCCTTTAGGATTCAGAAGGGACCTCCTGCCACCTGTGAAATATGGTCTGCCTGCATGCGTACAAATTAGAACAGAATCAAAACAATTTGACAGAAACTATCAGCCTGGGGGAACGAACAACCAGAAGGAATAAAGACTGAATACAATCAGGAGCCAAGAAGAGACAGTTAAAGTGGGCAATGTTCACATGGGCTGAAGGGTGAGAGGTGGGGCACTTATACGAGGACATTGTGGACTACCTAGTGATAACTGCAAATACAAACCTCAAATGATTGAGTGATCAGGTAAATTATGTAAAAGTAAGGGCTTAACATGTGGTATGACTCCAGGAATTGTGTGGATTGATTCACAGCACGCTGTCGCATTTAGTTGCAACACCATTGCCATGACATTTTTAGGTCTTCCTCAAGAGTTTCAAATGAAACATTACGCTATAGGAATGTCCAAGGAGGGACAATAATCCTGTACATTTCACACACTAAAAGCCCTTGAGATTCAATTTGAATGCATTCTCATTTTGCCTTAAAACAGCAGCAACATCCTCAAAATAGAACTGTCCATTATCTTTGACTTTGCAGCTATCTCCATTTTGAAAGGGGCTTATCACAATGTGTCTCAAGTTTTCACTGGATTGAAATGATAGGAGGTTAACTTTCAGAGGATGCTCATGTAATTTAAACGAGAAAGCAGTCCCACAGAAGATCCTGAAATAATCTCGGCAGCTGCTGCTAGTCGACCCAACGTTCTGCAAACATTGCCAAAGTCTCGAGTTGGCAGTGTGGCCTGGCACACTGCAACGCAACTGGCAGCTGCTCAAAAGTCAAAATCTAGTGGCCATTCTGTTACACACAAAGCCAACAACCATTAGCATCATGAAGAACAGCTAATAAATGCGAGTCTTTCTTTCTGTTTTGAGCAATGATCTGAGGTGCCAACTTTTGGACGAGGCGTTAAACCAAGGCGCTGTGTGCTCCTCACACAGAGACATAAAAAAGATCCCCTGGCACTCTGTGGAAGAAGCCCATGGGAGGCTTCCCTGGCGCCCTCGCCAATTTTATCCCTCAAATAATATCACTGAAACAGATTAGCTGGTAATTGCCACATTACAACTTGCAGGAGCTTGCTGCGTACAAAATACATGGCTACATTTCAAACATTACAATGGTGAGAACATTTGAAAACTACTTCACTGGCAGAACAAAACAGCAAAGTTCCGAAAGGTGTGAAACAATTGCAATACAGAGCCAGTTTAACTCCATCCACTGCTGAATCAGCATAAATTAAGAATTAAAGATGGTACTGCCCTTGCTTGTCCAGCTCTGATCGACCCTGGACCCCACATGTACCAAGGTAGCGAGGGCCATTCCTAAATGTGAAAGAATTACATACTCAGTTTGAAAAAAAAGTTGTAGAATGTAAGACCGCTGCCATATGACCAGCACTTTGCTCGAATCAATACTGCAGAGATCCTGGGTGTTACTTCCAACAACGACTGTAAAATTCATTCGCACTCAAGCAGCCAGATATCTGATTATTTCTGCCTTTTAACAATATGCTCTTTCTTGTCTGGATTCAAACTGTAGATGCATTCAATAGCAAATAGCAAAATGTTCAGCAATTCTCTCAAAGTGCATTCCAGCGGCAAGAACACTGGCAGCCCTCACATCTCCAGTGCTGCACATCTTAATCAGATAGAAGAGACATCATCTGAATGTGCTGCTCTGCGACTTCTGTTTACATGCAAACTGTAAAAGTGCTGCAGAAATTAGATATTTTTAAAAATTATCCACCGTGAATGAACTAGACAGGAATTAAGTGGAATAGCAGGCTGAGATTTTCAAGAATGGGTTATTTTGGGAAGTGCTCTATAAATGAATAAAGAAAATTATGGGGTTGTATAGCTTTAGTGAGCCATCAATTTTGTTGTTCATGTCAGAGCTGTAACAATTCAAATGTAAACACTTACTATACTTTGCGAAATTTGTTTAAATTTAATTCCAGTTTTAAAACTTTACTTCACTGTGAATTTGTTCTTGCAGTTTTAAACATCAGAATTATATTTTTGAATCTGTCGCACCAAAAATCAATCTGCATGAGATCTGCTTCTGAGATTTGTTTTCAATTTAACACAAAGTCTGCAATTGCATGTATATAAGACCAATTAAAGGTGTCTGCACTGACTCCAGTTATATAATGTTTGTTTTCCCCAAAATAAAGAAGCAGGACTGTACATTTATTTCCAAAATAACAATTGTCCCTTATTTTCCTGTAAAATTCTACAATAACTGTATTTATGCAGCATCAGTAGTCAAAGACGCTTCACAGAAGCATTAAACACAGTTTGACGACAGGCCACCGAAAATAGGGGGTCTGGTGTTTTATAATCCAGGTCCCTCTGGGGACAATTCAATCAGGAGTACACCTCAAATAATGGAGAACTAACAATGTGACATTGGCTGTCTTACTTTCTCTGCTCCAATCACCCACTGTCTCTCGCTGAGCTTGGTGCACTCTGTTCGCACACCTCAAACACTGATTTTGTTATCAAACCTGCCAATAAGGATGGTGTTGCTGTCATCTGGCATAGCAACCACTATCATTGAAGTGGATGAGAGCCAAATCTCACACGTTTCCTCCTCTAACACCCCTGGGCCATTGACCCAGCACTGAACATCGAACTGTCATTTTCAGGACTATCATTGATCACATCTCCTCTGAAACTCTCCCCAGCACAACTTCTTGTCTTAAAGTCCCTTACACCCCCAAGGATCTCCTTCCTGAAACCCACAAAGACGACCGGCAGATTTTCTTTATTCATTCACGGGATTAGGGCATCGCTGTCTAGGCAGTATTTATTGTCCATCGCTAATTGTTCAGAGGACAGTTAGGAGTCAACCACATTGTTGTGGGTCTGCAATCATGAGTAGGCCCAACCAGGTAAGGATGCCAGTTTCCTTCCCGAAAGGACATCAGAGAACCAGATGTGTTTTCCCGATAATCGACAATGGATTCACTGTCATCATTAGACTCGTAATTCCAGGTATTTATTGAATTTAAATTCCACCTTCCCTCATGGCAGGATTTGAACCCTGGTCCTCAGAACATTACCTGGGTTTCTGGATTAACAGGTCAGCAATAATACCATTTGGCCATCACCTCCCCCAGATCTGTCAGTTCAGTCTGCTCCAGTCTAACTGAGCTTATTTCTTCCTATTTTGATTCTGTTTTCTCTCCCCTTATTCAGTGTCTTCCCACACACATTCACAATTCTTCTGACTCTTTATCAGTTCCATGATTTCCAGTTTTCTGGCTTGGGCCACCTCATCCTCACCATGGACATACAATGCCTCTCCGTGCCCATTCCCCATCAGGATTGCCACCACCACTCTTTGCTTGGCTGAGATCATTCTCACTTTGAACAATTTCAACTAAACTGGTCCCATTTTCTCCAAGTCAAAGCTGCAGACATGAGGCACGCAATGGGCACTATTAAAACCTGTCTCTTTGTCAAGTAAGTGGAAATTTCCTTTTCCAGTCCGACTCGGAACCCTACCCACAACTCTTTCTCTGATACATCAAGGGTGCCATCAGTGTTGGTTCACGCTGTCAGCCAGAATTGAGAAAAAAAAACAACTTTGTTTCTAATTTGTGTATTTCTCTTACCTTCACCTGGTCCATCCCTAACTCTCCTTTTTCCTTCCCTGACTTCACTATTTCCATTTCTGAGAATAGGCTATCTAAGAATATCCATTATAAGAGCACCGTCCGTGACAGTTACCTTGACTAACCATCCTCATACCCTGCTTCCTGCAAGGATTCCATTCCATTCTCCCAGTTTCTCTATCTCTGTCACATCTGATCTGAAGATACCACCCTCTACCAGGCTGCCTTGGTCATGACCTCCATTTTCCTCAACCAGAAATTCCATCGTCTGGTTATGTCTGACTCTTCCCAGCCCTCATACCTTCCCCTTTCTTTCCAAGTCAATGATACAGTTCTCCTTGTCTTTACTTTCTGCTTCGCCACTCCCAACAATCAAAGGAAATCCCTCACCATTTCAGCCACCTTCAACAGGATACCACCACCAAACGCAAGTTCCCCTCCCCTCCACCATCAGCACACTGCAGCGACCATTCAATCCATGACACCCTGGTCCACTCCTTCATTATTTCTAATACTTCCTCAACTCCCCATGGCACCTTCCCAGGCAATCACAGGCGGTTTAACACTTGCTCCTCCCTCCTCAATGTCCAAGGCCCTATACAGATCTTCAAGTGAAGCAGTATTTTACTACTAATCTACTATATTTGCTGCTCTCAATGCTTTCTCCTTTCTACTGGCAAGATCAAACATAGACCATATGACCACTTTGTGGAACACCACTATTCTGTCTGTAAGAACAATTCTGACCTCTTAGATTTTTGCCATTTCAATTAATCATGAGGCTCCCATGCTGGCATTTTCTTCCTGGGCCTGCTACAGTGTGCTAACAATGCTCAACACCTAGGAACAACACCTCACTTTCTGCTTAGGCACCTTTCAGGTAGTAGGGCTTAGTATTGAGTGCAGAAGCCTCAGAGAATGCCCTCTGTTCTCCATTTTGCTCACAAACCCCAGCTCTGCCTTTCGATATCTTTCTCATTAGAGCAGACATACTTTCTTATTTTCATACCTATCATTTCCACCTATTATGCATCTCCATTTCTCCTTTACCACCACTCCTTTTCTCTTTTGCTCTGGGCACCCTCACCATCTGTTCCACTCACTCCTCCTACCCCTCTGTCAACAGCAAAAAAACCACAATTTTCCAGTCCTTTCAGTTCTGGCACATCAGACTCGAAACATTAACCCTGTTCTCTCTCTCCACAGATGCTGCCAAACCCATGGAATTACTCCAGTAGTTTCTATGCATATTTCAGATGATTATTTTCAGCTTTAGGATTCCAAAGATCCAAACTGTTTTTAAATCATTCAAGAAACGCGGGAATTGTTGGCTAGGCAAGCAATTCCCATCTTTAATCCCACTTAAGAAGGTAACAATAGGTTTAAAAACACTGACCTGTCTCTCCACAAAAGGAACAGAGCTAGTGTGAATATTACTGTACTCCAGAAAGCATTAAAAAAAAACAAATATTGTTAGCATTCAAGAACTACTCCACAGTAAGCTACATCTTCCCCAACAAAAAGTATGTATGATTGGGCCTGAAGTTAGCAAAACAAAGCCTGTGTAAGACAATAGATATACTGAAGCATATACAAAGTTAAGAATGAACTGAAAGACTATATGTATTCTCAAATATACAGACACTTGTTAAAGAACTGAACATGCATTTGAAGTCAGTCAATTACAATGTTACCTAGGTTATAGGAAAAATAGACAAAATACAATTTTGTCACTCGCAGAAAATCCAGTTTAAGTTTTAATTATTGTTACAGATAAACATTTTAAGTAGGGTGTCCATCACTAATTAAAGTGGCATTTGTCTTACTTTGAAAAGTGAAGACTAAGAGTTAACAAAATGACGCTGTCACAGTAACAGAATGATAACTATTTTGCTTGTGTCTCAGTAATTAAACCTTTACCTTGACATGAAAGATGCCTAAGCACATTATGTGAGTCTGAGAAGGTTACATCTGTTCTCAATGTCTGTACATGCTGAGGCTGCATAGACAATTCTAATGTTACAGGATGGTAATTGTAATTAAGATATTGCCATGTTTGGTTTTGCCCACTGTTAATTTTTACGAAGATCAACACTTTTTGATTGTAATTTTTAAATTTTTAAAATTTCAGAACTTCTAAATATCTAATTCTGATTTCTATTTCTAGTATTTTAGAGTTTTCATCTGTCAAATTTTACACAGGTTATGGGCCTCACTGATTATAGCGAGGCTAAGTTTGTGAGGGCTGTGGTGGATATGTCTTTGTTTGTCACAAGTCTGCATTTTAACATTAGAACATGATCCTTGGGGATATAAATTCTGATTAATTGTGGCCTAGGCTTATCAGTATGAGCTCATCTTATTAAATTCTGCATTATGTTGTTTTTTTTCTGATTGTTTGAGAAAGAAATGCTGTTTTGCAGTTTTGATGATCGTACGTTTTTCTTTCAGAGATACTCGTTGTTGTGAAAAAAATACAAGTGTGTACATGCTACGATGTGAATTGTCATCAACTGTCATTGTCTTTTTCTTTTATAAAAATTAAACTATTAAAATTCCTTAACGTCTGACTGACAGGAAGGTAACTCGATGGCCCTTTTAACCTTTCTTCAACTGTATTTCTTTATATGGGTTCCTTCAAGGTATTGTCTCAGTGAAACAATTTTTTTTCCTATTTGTTTATGAGGTGTAGAAGCCTTGGTGACTTTCTGCAGTGCATCATGTCAATTGTACACACTGCTGCCACTATCACTGGTAGATGAGGTTTTCATTCAGCAGGTTGTTTTGTCTTTATGCCATTAAACATCTTCAGTGTTGTTGGAGCTGCAGGAATCCAGGCAAATGGAAAGAATTTTATCACACCACTGACTTTCGACTTGTCAGTCACAGACAGGTTTGGGGTGTGAGAGTATGAAGAGAAGCAGCAGGATGATAAGGAGGGCAGATCATTTAAGACTGGGAATGATGAGCAAGTTCTTCATGGGGCGGGGGGGTGGGGTGGAGAATCTTTAGATCTCTCTAACCCAGAAAGCTGTAAAAGCTCAATCATTGGGCATGTTTAAGATAGAAATCACTAGTCTTTTGGAGACAAATGACTTCAAGAGCTTTGGAGGTAATGTGGGAAAGTAGCATTGAGGAGATAATCATCTGTTAACTCAAGTAACACGGCAAGCTCAATGGGCTGAGGGGCCTAATTCTTTTCCTATGTTTCTTTGAGGCACTCTTGAGAGTTTCAAGCTGCTGACCTGTCACTGTAACCACAATATTTATATGGCTGGTTCAACTGAGCTTCTGATCTGTCATAACCGCAAAATGCTGATAAAGCTGGATATAGCAATAGTAATGCTACTGAATGTCATTGGTAGATGGTTAATGCTCTCTAGTTGAAGACAGCCATTGTCTGACATTTACGTGGCAAGTCACTTATCACTTTGAGTCTGGATGTTATGCATGTCTTATTGAAACCATCCAAGCCTGCATGCAGCATCAAAATAGTTGTAAATGGCTCTGAAAACTGCAATTATCAGTGAACATTCCCATTCTGACCTTATGATGGAGTGAACATCATTGGTAAATTCCCTGAAGATGGTTGTGCCGACAACGTTGACCTGGGCTACTGGAACAAAGATGTTCTTGAGCCCAGAGCCTGACCTCCAACAACCACAGCCATTTTTGCTTGTGCTAGGTATGATTTAAGCCTCTGGAAAGTTCTCCCCCAACTTGAATTTTGCTATAGCTCCTTGATGCCACATTCAGTTAAAAAAAAGCTGTTTTTATGTCAAGGGTAGTAACTCTAACCTTTTCCTTAAATTCATCTGTCTTTTCCATTTTTGAATGAAGACTGTAATAAGGTCTTTAGCTGAAGAGTCCTGGCAGAAGTGATACTGAGCATCAGTGAGCTGTCTCTCACTTGACAGCACTGTCAATGATACCTTCTATCACTTTGGAATCATTACTAGAACAGCTTGACTGGTTCAACAGTGCAAGTTCTCAGCACTGCGGCTGGGGTGTCTTCAGGGGCTGCATGGGATTTGGGCAATTTCTAGTATAGTAACATGTTTCTTGACATCGGGTGGCACAGACTAATTTAGATGGAAACTAGTACCTAAGATAATGGGGACGTCAGACCCAATCATTTCCGGACCCAATCAATTCAGCTCCGGATCGGATTAGGGATTTTTTGAGTGGTGTCCTTCTCTTACTAATCGTTCGGTTGTCCATCATAATTTTTAACACAATGTGGAAAGACTGCAGAGCTTCCGTCTAATCCAATGGCTGTGCAGTCACTTATCTCTGCTGTTTTCACTGTTGAGAATGCATTTCGCCCTGTGTTGTAATTACACCATGTCTTGTGGGAGAGGAGAGAGGTAGAAAGCCCAACAGGTTTAGGCAGGCAGTATGAGAGGCGAGGGTTAGTGGAACTGAAGGCACAGTCACCATGATGGACTGAAGGTAGATAGGGATGTTTAAAATATGAGAATCAAAACAGAGCTTGATCCTATTAAGACTTACTTGCAGTAGCAGTCAACTAATACCATAGGGAACAGACAAATTTGACACTTTGTGATAAAGATTCTACTTTAGGCAGTGTGTAAAACTGTGGTCATCCTGCTCTGTATGGCTCAAGCTTCACACAAATCAGTCAAATATGCCACTGAACTGCTGGAAAGTTCCAGCATTACAGCTTCACCCTAATTTCACGATGTCAGATGTAGCACTGCAAATTCTTTTAAAATGATGTTGATTTTTTAAAAGGTGCTGCTGTCAAAAACAATGAAATGGACAGGCCACTCAGCGGTGAAATTGCCAAGAATAGACTGAATCAAATACTTTAGTCTTGACACTCTCCTCTACTGAGTCCTTGATGCTGGATATATTTTCAATGAGCCAGTCATTCATGGAAAGATAACAACTGAAAATATTGTTTGTGTATATCACTGTTCACCAACTTGTCTGCCATGAGCCAATATGGCGAATTGCTTTTCTGATTACTAAATCAAAAATAATGGACAACGTGATTGGATTTGTATACTCAGAAATCACTTCTGGATGGCGTTTACATATTTATTGCATTTGCTTATAAAATACTACAATAAAAAGAAAAGTATGAAAATGTTTTCTGATTATTGTGAGTTTTCTCACTTTACAGCACATGAATGATGCTGGATGCTTACATAAATACTTCCGTGCAGAAGAGCGTCCTGTATTCTGGGTTTTTAGAGTAATGGAATCATACAGCATGGAAACAGACCCTTTGGTCAACCAGTCCATGATGAAAGTAATGCCAAACTAAACTAGTCCCACCTGCCTGCTCCTGGCCCATATCCCTCCAAACCTTTCCTATTCATGTGCCCATCCAAATGTCTTTTACATATTGTAATTACACCTACATCCATCATTTCCTCAGAAAGCTCATTCCACATGTGAACCAGCCTCTATGTAGAAAAAATTACCCCTCATGTCTTTTTTATACCTTTCTCCTCTCACCTTAGTCTTGAAATCAACCATCCCAGGGAAAAGACAACTACGATTAACCCTTTCTATACCCCTCATTATTTTATAAATTTTCATAAGGTCACCTCCCAACCTCCTGCACTCCACTGGAAAAAGCACCCCCTATCCAGCTTTCCTTATAACTCACACCTTCCATACATAGCAACATCCTGGTAAATCTCTTCTGAATCCTTTCCAGCTTAATAATATCCTTCCTATAATTGGGTGACCAGAACTGGACACAGTTTTCCAGAAGTGGTCTCACCAATGTACTTCCTGTACATCCTCAACATGGCATCCCAACTCCTTGACTCAAAGGACTGAGCAAGGAAGGCAAGCATGCTTAACGCTTTTTTAACCACCCTGCCTATATGTAAAGTGAACTGTGTGCCCGAACCTCCAGATCCCTCTGTCCCACAACATTACCCAAGGCCCTAACATTAATTGTAAAAGTCTTACCCTTGTTTGGAGAGTTGACAGAGACCAACAAGCTGAACAGCCTCCTCTGCTGCAACAACATGTCTGAGATCCTGTGAAGTGGCTATAATAATATGTGGACTTATTGCCCTGAGGAACCCCGCTAGTGATATCCTAAAGCTGAGATAGCTGACTTCCAACAACCACGGAACTAGTCTTCTGTGCTGGGCATGGCTCCATCCCACAGACGGGTTTTGGCCAATTCCTAGTGCCTTCAATTTATTAGGCCTCCTTGATGCGACACTTAGTCAAATGCTGCCTTGATGTCAACAGCAATCATTCTCAGGAGCTCAGCTCTTTTTTTTTGGATTAAGGTTGTAGCGTCCAATTGCTCACCCACCACCGTTCCAAAAGGGACCATGTCAGCAAACTGCCAATGGGCCAATTAGTCACTGGACCCACAGCTATGAGCTGCAGGGAAGTAAGAGTGAAGGAGGCTGGGACTTCTGCCTCAAAGAGGGGTGAGATTCCACCCTGTGGGACTGTGGGTCAATCTGATAGGCTGGTAGCTCCAGCAGAGCCTGACACTGCCAAAAGTTTTGGGTGTGGTACTGCTGGGTCCACAGCCAGTTCCATGAGGAAGGCCCAATGGATTTGCAACAAAGAGCATCTGGAACAATGGGTAGTGGCCCTCACCTCCCCCTCCGATGCAGCTCCCCAGGGAAGAAGGGTGCGAGTTGGGAGGAGGATGAGAGTTGGAGAGCTGAGGGGTGGGGCAGTGCAGTGGTTTCCCCTGATGCAAAAAGAGCATCCCCTTAAGAATAGGACCCGACTACTTTCTTCCTACCGTTTCAAAGGTTTTAGAAAAAGTGACTTATCCATTCTGAACTGCCAACAATGCCAACTATTTTATGAAGGGGGTGGAATAACACTCGTTCTTTAATTAAATGTGATTGGCAGGCTGCCAATTTTAGTATATTATCGCGATCGGTTTGAGGTGAATAAGAAGTAGTGGACTGGGAACCCAGTTGATTTCACATAACCACCACACACCATGCCCCTCCTCCTTCCCAATAACAGGCCCAGTGTGAGGCTGTAAAATTAAGCCTGGGGTCTGCAACCAAGTGGTTCCAGGGAAAAAACTCAAACTGTGAACAGGTTATTGATGTTCACATTCCAGTGAGAATGTTTGTAGAGAGCACAGAAAATGTCAGGCTAAAACAAAAGGTAAGACCATAAAGATGCCTCAAAAGACATAAGGGCAAACACAATATGGGGAACGGGAGCGAGTGTGGATTGTACTACTCATCAAGCTGACTGTGCCATTCAGTATCTTCACAGCTCTTCTGGGGCTTTGAATCTACTTTCCTGCCCAAAACCAATATCCATGAGATAGCAAAACTCTGTCCACCTCAGTGTTAAATTAACAAGAGTCAATAACAAATTTACAATGGCAAGAGATCTTACTTTTAACCAGACTTTCCCACAGAAGCTGGCACTGAATTTGTACACAAAGGCAAATGTTGCTTTTCAATCTCACACGTAAAGGAAAAAATAGAAGCCTTCGCCACTGCATAGCTGTTTCTAGTTTTGAAACAAGTTTTATCATAGCTGGGAACTGGCAATTTGACATCATGCAAAGAAAATCCTGGAGCAAAATCACTTTAACTGTTTAAGAAAGAAGTCACAACATATCTTGAAGGAGATGATAGTGCAGTTGTAGTACCACCTGGCCAATGAATACAGAAAAAGTGGTGGTTCAGTGGTTAGCATTACCACCTCACAGTGTCAGGGTCCTGGGATCAATTCCAGCTTTGGGCAACTGTGCAGAGTTTGCTCATTCTCCCTGTGTCTGTGTGGGTTTTCCCCTGCCCCTTGTTCCAAAGATATGTAGGTTAGGAGGACTGACCATGCTAAAGTATCCACAGTGTCCAAGGATGTGTAAATTAGGTGGACTAGCCATGGGAAATGCAGGGTGATAGGATAGTGGGGTGGGTCTCAGTGGATAGCCTTGCAGAGGGCTGCTGTGGACCTGATGGGCCAAATGGCCTGCTTCTACACTGTTGGGATTCTAATGATCTGAGGGATGTGGTTTCAGATCACACCTGGGCAGGTGGCGATATCTGAATTCAATAAAATGCTAGCCTACTGGCAAGCAAAATGTAGCTGTTGATGATTGTTAAAAATCTGTCTTGTTCACTAACATCTTGCTGTCTGCTGTCCTCATTCGGACTGGTGTACAATTAACTCCTGGCCAACAGCAATGTGGTTGACTTTAGCTTGCAGTAAGCGCGGGCTCTTGTGGTGCAGTGGGAATATCCCTATCTTTGGCCCAGAAAGATATCCCTATCTTTGGGTTCATGTTTTGTAGCATGTTTGACTAGCTTGATCAAAAATATCTAAATTGATTAGTTCTGACACAAACCAATTTAGCTACTGGCCTGTATCCCACAGATGAGGGAAAAAAAAGATTTTCTTGGTTTTAATGACAATATTACAAACAAATCCAAAGCCTTTCATGCTGAGATATGTTGTTAAGGAATAATAGGGACAGTGTGAGAAAAAAAAGGTGAACCTTAACAGTATGGAACGATCATCGAAGAAATCACGTTCTCTGCAAAGGCTATGCAGGTTTATCTGATGAAAAACTCAGTGGTGCAGACCAGATTTGATCTGTGTTAAGCCTATTTTAGCTCTGCTAGTTCCCCCACACACCCTAAATGGAAACAAATATTGGCACACACTTTTAACACTCAGACAGGAGATGCAGTTACTTGTATAAATTGCTGGAAAAGGAAAAGTGAACGACTGGCAAACAAAATGACACAAGGACAAACTGAAAGAAAACCAAATGCTTTCATCAAAAGTTTGCTCGCAGCAATAATGAATGAGTAAAAAATGTAGACGTGTTGACAGTGGTCAGATTATCTGAAACAACTATCCTCTGGTAAAATTAAAAGAAACGTGCATTTGCACAGTACTTCACAAAATCCAAAAGCATTTTACAGCCAGTTGAACGAGTACAACTTGCATTTAACACAGTAAAACTGACCAAGGAATCATGACACATTAGAATATATTAGCACAGATGGCCACCAGTTGGTTAAAGAGGTAGGTTTGTGAAAGTGGGGTCTGCCGTCACAGACAAGATGCAGAAGACAGTTTAAGGATAGTTGAGGGGAGAAATACTGACAAGAAACAAAGATGTCTCACCCTGAGGAAGGAAGTGAACGATTACAATAGAAATCTTGGTGACTGTATTACTAGAATCTACCCGCATAACTTGCGCAACATCAGCAAAATCAGAGCTTTTACTGACATTCATTTTACTCCAACTTTTTTAACAGTAGAACCATTGAAATGTGAACAAGGTTATGAAACAAAAAGTAAATACCCAGGTACGAGAAATTAATTTTGAAACTCCGTCATCTCTGGAGCACTTTGCAAAGTTAATTAAACTGCTGAAGTAGAAAGAAGTTGAAAAGCAGCACCCCTCTCATAGAACAGCTATTCTCTCTGAATTACCCAGTTTATTTCAAGTAAACTGACAACTTTTACGAATAGCAGGAAGAAAGCTGAGGGTCAAGTCAGTCACCAATAACACATTCTTGGCAAGTTCTTCATGTTAGATACAAAATATTTTTATTCCTAGACACATTAAAGAGATTTTATTTCCTTTCAGAGGGAAAAAAAATGTCTTTTCTCTCTGCAAATGTGCTCAATCAAATAAAACGGATTAATTCACAGCAGCTGACAAAATACATGCCAACGAATATTGCAAAATACTACAATAGAAATAGAGACATTCAGGCTGTCCACCTTCATTTTAACTGCTGGCCAGTGACTGCTTGCTCCACACTTCATTGCTATTCGATGTCGGTCTGGTTAAGAATTGAAAGCTTAAAACTGTACCAGTAAAAGATCCCAGATGAAGTAAGTAATGGCAAGTACATAAAAGGAAAGACAGTCTCAGTAAAATATATATGCTGCATAAATGCAGTCAGGGCGTACACCAAAGCAATCGCTTGCAGTGTATGCCAGAAGCATAGAGTTTGAAATACATAACGGAATAAAAGCTTGAATTATTCGGGAACAAGTTTTACAGATTGGACATGGTGTCCCCTTCAGTGATTTATTTGGTACATAGAATGATTTGTTAAGGAATAGGTAAAACATGATTCACTGGCATGAATTAACCCTCATGATACTGAACTAAGTGCTTTAAAGTGCAGCTGTCAGGACAACTACTGGAACGCAGGATTTCAGGGTAAATCTACATGAACACAGCTGACCTTCGGTCATCCTTTTTAATGTAAGAGTTGTGCTTTGAAACGTATTGTGAAAATAATGAGTGTTTTACACACTGATTATATTTCTGCCCTCCACTTTAGGACTAATTAGTGTAATGAAATTGCAGACATATCTAGCTTCATACTAGATTTAAAAAGGCACAGACTTGGTTTTGATGCAGATGATAAAGCATGTTTTGTGTCAACTGTGGTGGAACAAGCTAATGCTTGGAAGTGAGACCATTTTGTCACTATTTTCCTCAGTTTCAACATCAAGTATCCCTTGAGTAAGATACCACACACATTTACAGAACCAAGCTGCCCATATACTTCCTTGATCGTATGACATCAACAACACGTGAGACTATGTTCTCCAATACACATTCCACACCTACCAACCTTTATGCCCTCTGATGGTGTTTTCTATCAATACTGTTTTAATGCAGCAGCCAAATAGAAAACTGGATGAAGAGGCCTGGAATCAAGTCTTGTATCTGTTGCAGCAATTCACGGATGCCAATCAAGGGGCTTTGGAATTAAAATGATGCCAAAGCAAAAACAGCTTAATTAAGACCGTTAAACTCAGCAATAAATTCAAGAGTGATTCACAGCCACTAGAACCAGAAATGAAACCACTTAAATAAAATTTACGAAGGTTTCTTTATGTCAGAAAGAGGTCTTTATCCTTTCAATTGCGTCGATTTGAATCCAGGTCTCAGAGGTGAAAGGGTAGTATTCTAACCTTCCGCTCCACCCATTCCCTGCCACTTTCCTTTTAAACAGCTAAATTTATTCCTGTGCCATTAGCTGCTATTACAAGAACCATGTGCTTGCATCACGACACGACTCAGGATTAAAAATAGACCTTTCACAAAGGCTCGGTGCTGGGCTTATCTAGTTCCCATTTACGCTGAATTGTAAAACTTTTAGGTACAAACAAGCTAAAGACAATAGCGGCTTGCTACAAAATATTGAAATCCTCTTCAGCATCTCCTGCCCTTCTTCCCCAATAAATGCCACCTTAATATGCAGAAGTGCTTCAATCAATCATCAACAAGGTTAATGCAGCCTAATAACACTGGTTTGGATAGCGACTGACGAATAACAGGGGAGCTCATTTGAAATTGATTACAAGTATAGCACTCAGCATTCACAATGAATGCGGCCCTCCAAAGCATTTCTGTGCACAAAACCATTAATCTTCATTATAAGCAAGGATGCAGAATGAAACAACAGAGAATGAAAGAATGGGGTGGTGTTTTGTGAATCAGATTTCTATTAATGCACAGACAAAACCTAAATTTTAGGCATATGACAGAAAATGGGCAAACTATCAAACCAAGTATTACAACTAGTCTATGAAAATTGAAATGTAAACTGCCAGTTAAAACTCACAAAATAGTAAAAGCACAGTAAAACACAGCCACATTTTGCAAAGAATGCTCATGCTCATCAGACATGTTAAACATTTTAAATTGTAAATTTCAGCTACATGCACAGGAAAAATGAAAGACTAGTAACTTCACTAGAGGTATTGTTTACAGAAAAAAAAAGTCATAAATTAAAGACTTCTAGATAATTACATTACATTTGGGGCATTTTTTTATGATTCACTTCTTTTTGACAAACATTTGAAATAAATGTTAATTCTTTTTCATGTAGTGATGTTTCCACATTCTATCCGAATCCAATATATCATGAAGAAAGAACTGTTAAAGCATTTTCCCTCGGTGTAACAGTAACACTTATTTTCATGTTGCAATAAAAAAGTATAAAGTGATTTGAAGGCATTGTGAGATGCAAAGAAATTTCATTACTCCAAGAGGTAAGAAGCCAGTGCACAATCTTACTGTGTATTATGTCAGTAATGATGGGCAAACCCTTCACCTTTTAATTGAAATCTCTATTCTCTTGATTCACTGTGCAATGGAGAGAGACTTTACAGCTGCAGTACTCCTTTGTGCATGGATCAATTACTAGTCTACCTGAAAAGCCACATACCAAAATGTGTTGGCCTGCTGTGTTCATCCAGCCTCACATTTTATTATCTATACCAAAATTTCACACTGAAAAACTGACCAATTTTATTCATCCAGTTTTATTCCTTCTTCAAGTCAGAACTTAACTCAAAAATTTACTGTTAATGTTTCATCTATTGGGTTAGCATGAAAATTCCTTCCAAAATATCACCATACTTTGTCTCATGCTGTGTCTTTATTGTTGTCTGCATTTTATTGTGCTCCTGAGATGCTGCTTGGCCTGCTGTGTTCATCCAGCCTCACATTTTATTATCTATACCAAAATTTCACACTGAAAAACTGACCAATTTTATTCATCCAGTTTTATTCCTTCTTCAAGTCAGAAATTAACTCAAAAATTTACTGTTAATGTTTCATCTATTGGGTTAGCATGAAAATTCCTTCCAAAATATCACCATACTTTGTCTCATGCTGTGTCTTTATTGTTGTCTGCATTTTATTTGGGGTATACATTATAGTTTTCATAGACCAGTAAGGAAAGCTTTGTTTTATATTTTACCCATTTGTTATCATATGCCTGAAATTTAGATTTTACATGTACGTTGATAGAAATCTTATTGTCAATCACTACTTCTGTTAACATATGGATCCACAGATGCAGCATGCTGCTTGCACTTTTGCTAAGTAACTGTGGTTGAGAGTGGACAGTGAGTGCTGACAAATTAATAGGTAATAAGGGGCAACACAGCAGAGCCCGCTCCTGCCTTTGCCCACTGCCCACAAACAGAAACAGCTCACTGACTAGCCAACAGGAACAAGACTTTTTTTGAAGAATTTCTCTCCCACCGTAGTTTGGCCAATTGAAACTTAATGAAGTATTCCACACTTACGCTTGTTGCAATCATTGTACTTGGAATTGAAAAAAATACGAAACCCAATGATCTTCAAGATCTGTACTGCTTGGAAGCGTATCATTTAACATAACATGTCCCTGCTAAATAATGTTGTGGTGTCAAAATCTACTAAGTAAAAATGTATGATTCGTATAATGCTTAAATCAAAGTAACTTACCTCAGCTGCAATGCATACTTCTATATCTCACCCCATTTATACAATAAAAAGAAAATTGTACATCCAATTATTTTTGCCAAAGATTTCATGCAACACAGAAAAATTTATTTTCATTCTCCTCGCATTCATGTACACAGTACAAAAGAAACGTTGGCAGATCACCATATTCCATGAAAAACAATAGACAGCAACAGCAGCACAGTCAATAGGGTAATTGATGACAAACAGATTGGCTCTCCTGCCCTTCACTTTGTCTATATTTTAGTCAGGAGACAATCTTGGCTCACTACTCACCATTACCCACAATTCAGCATCCTCAAGAATTAGTAAAATTCGGACCCCATCAGCTCTCAGGCTGCCAGCAAACATTAGTAACTCGACACTTCTGGCTTCATTCACCAGCGAAACTGTGATACTATGATAGAAACTAACACTTACAGAGGTGCCCCTCTCCCTCCTACCTTCTCTGCAGGGTAGCTCGTTGTCAAGATATGCAATTGGAAGATGTATAGAGTTTTGTGGAATGATTGACTTACTCTTGCTGTCTGTTCTTATGACTTCAGACTATCACATCTAAATCTTTACTCAATGCCTTCTGAATTTTGCCTTACCCGCTCATGCTAAAAGGGTAATTTTCACCCAAAATGACTCATCACCATCCCACACCAGTGAATGTGACAGAAAATCTGTCCTTATGGATTGCATAAGAACACTTTCATCTTAAAATTAATTCCTGAATTATTATGCTCATGTAATATAGGTCTAATCAATTTACAACTGTTCATAGTCTGCAATGTGAGCAAACATTTAAAATACCCTAAACATCTCTGTAAATTCTTTTTTGGACATAACAACAACGTCAACTTTATCACAGACAAAACTTTGCATCTCACACTTCCCCTGCAGTCTGGTGTTGACAGAGTTGTCTGGCGCAGTGTGAGGTGAGCTGTTTCTTGCTGCATTGCCCCAATTCATCTCAAGCAGCAACATTGTCAAATGTACTTCAGAAACTGCAACTTTATCCTGATTTTGAATAAAAACAGAAAACTCAGATTACACTTAAATTTATTACCACCAGGATATGACTACAAAAAGCACCAAAACCTAGAACAATAGAAACTCGCCATCAGAAAGTCTGCAGTGCACAATATTTACACATCAAAACACTTGGAAAACGACAAAATCCTTCAGACTTTTTTTTCCAAAGTAGACTAGAACCTGAAACGAAAAGGTGCTCTTTTCCCAGCTTACTTTCTTTTGCCTAAATTAATTAAGAGATTTAGATGCCCATTAACTGTACTTCATGACATCACCACACCTTATCTCGTTTAAAATATCAAGGTGCTTTGAGGCTTTTTAAACAAGGAATCTGTATTCAGAGCTTTCACCGCTTTTTAAAACCATTCCCCTCACCCAGCGAAAGATAGCTTGCGATGACTTTAAAAACACAAAATTCCATCCCATGTAATTTGTTCCTAGATGCTGTCTGGCACCCTGCGTCTATAGTGTCCTCCATCTCAGCATTTATCCCTTTTTATCCAGTAACACGTCTCTGGATTCCAAACTTCCGAACTTTCACTTTGTTTTGCTCTTTGTATTGCTTTATTTTTGTTTACGGTTGGAATCTTATCGAGGCGTTTTAAAAATGACCAGCATTATGTCAACCAGCCTGGGGCGGGGGGTCCTTTTCAGTCAAAAGAAACGAGGTGGCAGCTTGTTGCAGGGTTGAAAGCTGCTATAAAGGGCGGTAAATGAAATCAATTCTCTGGATTGCAAGCTACCTGTTATTGTTGATCAGTTTCGGCAAGCCTGGCCCAGTTTTCAGGAAATCTCGCCCCAGCATTCCCCCCCACCCCCCGCCCCATCCCTGTCGATAACAAGAAAGTCACAAGTCTCTTCGCTTGCCCAAAGTTTTGAAGCCCCCAGCTCAGAGCTAACCCTTCAGCCAACCCACCTCTCTGTCTCCCATCACACCCTCTGGAAATCTGGCTCATTTCACTGACCTGTCGGACGACTATTTCAGCGATGCGTGAGGAAGAAAAGTTTGCACCTTGCCCAGCGAACCCAGGGCCCTGCTCAAATACGGACGTGTTAAAAGCACGATTTGAGTGTTGGGACTGAATTTCTGCCTTACGCTGAAACTCGTATATTACTCGTGAGTTGTTGTGCCTGCCTGAGAAAGTAAGGATGAGTTGGGAAGCTGGTGATTACATTCCAACAGTGGAATATGTACTTGGTGAGTAAGCTTGGAGTCCTGGAGGGGAAATGAGCACGTTTAACTCAAGGAATTCGAATTAAAAATGCAGCCTTCGCGTAGAATAAGCGAGAGACGGTAAAGGAAACGAAACAAAAAGAATCCCCGAGATTTCAAAGGGTTTGTCAGACGCTGAGGAATGGAGAAGGGAGCCGAGGCTCTCTGAGGAGGGGATGGCATTGTGTCTCCCACCTGAAGCAAAGCAGTCAGGGGTCCACTGACTGACATGGACGGGGCACGGCGCTAAACGTGAGACTGTCTATCCCGCCGTCACATTCCCATCAGAACCAATGCCGGCCGTTGTTAGCAATGCATTCCCAACAAACCCAACAATGTGGCTGAGCCAATTTTCCACAGGCAGAGAGACAGAGGGGATGGGGGAGTTGGCGGGGGGTGGGGTGGTGTTCTGCTGTGCATGGGGCCTGCTGTCCCTCTCTCTGGTGAGCTGCCCTAACCCCTGTGCTTGTGGAAGCACATTATTTCCCTGTGTGTGTGGAAACAAACTGCTGCTGGAGCCCCGATTCTCCTACACAGTGAGCGACGGGAACCGCGATCGAAAGGGGCCGGACGCAACAGTTCCGAATCTGCCCAGGTACTGAATTGTATTTGCAAACTTCACCTGAACATGTGCCCGGGAGCTGCAACTCCCATAAACCAGGGGTAGTTTCCCCTTTTGTAAAAACAAATATATAAGCATATGCACAAACAACTCTTCAGAGAATGAACCAGTAACAGGGTGAGGAGGGGAGTTACTGTGGTCGTTTTGTTATTGTCGTTTCCCATAGTTTCAAGGGGCTGGTAAAAAGGAAATAGAAGCATCACATGTGTACACTGCCACCCACCTCCCAACCCAGTGACCACGACACCGTTCAAAAATAATTCAATTGTTTCCCTTAAAGAATCCAATTAGGACAAACGGCCCTTTGCGCGTCCCTGCCTTACTGGGTAAAACTAACAGCTAGTTTCTGAATCTCTCTCTCTCTCACACACACACACACAAGAGGAGGAATCAGGTTGATAGCACAGAACATGTGAGACATTCCCGAGACAACTAGATAGAGAGGCAGCTGATGTAGAAATTACACTACACCCCGTATCGCCTGCGAGGTTGGAGGGTGCGGGAAGAAAAAAAAATGTTTTTTTAAGAAGAGGCCGTTTTGATTTTCAAATGTAAACTCACATGCCAGCCTGCATAGGTTTGTTGGTGAGAATCTCCCCTCACACGGTTCGGGGACGTCAATCCCACACAAAGAGACACAGGAGAGGGAGGTCACAAACACACACGGAAAAGTTTGCGAAACGGTGAAAAGTCTCCCAACTTGCAGCTCCCATTCAGCGAGCGAGCACACTCCAGACTTGTCTCAGAGGCACCGTATGCAAAGTACGCCTGTGAGCAAGATTTGCAAACGCTTACTTTCAGAAACAGAAACAATGCGTGTCACAGAAAATTAAACTTCGCAGATCCCTGACTGCAGCGCGAAGGGTGCACACTCACATACTCACGGCCGATGCAGACAGAGGCAGAAGGACAGAAAGAGAGAGCAGGGCTGGTGCTGTCTGCACGGAGCCGGGCTCCGAGCACCGGCTGATCCTTGCCTTGTCTCACTGACAAGCGTACACATGGCCTGGGCGCCACCACACTGACCTTACCTTAGCAGCTGGGGAGGGAGTACTTCCCCAGGAGCCTGGACACAATGCCCCTCATTGCCAGCGGTGCCCTCTGTGCCCTGAACAAGCCCTGCACGGGGGGCGGGGAGGGAGTGGGGGCGGGTGCTGGATGCTGAAGGCGGCTCTCTCTTCCTCTCTGGGTCTCAGCGCTGTCGGTTTGACTGAGAGAGCAGGCTACGAGGTTCCACACGCACACATGCCCCCACCCCCCTCCTCCTCCTCCTCTCCCTGCCGGAGCTGAAACAGAGCGCCCGTCCTCTCATGCTGCGTCCAATCAGTGCCTCTACGATGCAGTGATTTAAGGGGTCAGCCATAAATAAACTTGCTGGTGAATAATGGCTTTCTACTTGTTTTCTGAAGCTGCAGTGCGATAGGATGCATCTAATTACAAACAACACCGAATATCTATGTGTGTGTGTGTGTGTGTGTATTTCTGGCAGTTCAATGCTTTGCAGCGCCCAGGTCTGGTTAACCTCCGTGTGCCAGCCCCCATGGTACCCAATAAAGGTTACAGCCTGCTATTTATTGCTCTCAGATTGGGTTTTCTTTTGGCTTTGGGGACTGCGGGGAAAACCTCCCCATTCACAGTCTGTTCACGCCGCCACAGATTCCGCGCTGCAAAACACTGGCCGCTTTCTCAAGTTCAACTGGTGAAAGTTGCGAGGTGCACGTTTACGACTTCGCGAAGAAATGGCTGAGTGATTTTCCTCAGCCTCCCGCACCCTAGTTCCCTCGACGCTGGGGCTGAAACCCACAGCTACTTGCGCAGGAAGGACTTGTCCCTGTTGGTCTGTGGAACCTGCATGTTGGGGTAGGCACACCGCTTGTTGGGTGATGGAACTTTCAAACCTCCCACGGTGAGCTGTAAAGTTCATTTCATAAAGTCGTACAGCGCCGAAACAGACCCTTCGGCCCAACCCGTCCATGCTGCCCTGGTCCCCGAAACTGTACTGGTCCCATTTGCCTTAAATTGACCCATATCCATCTAAATCTTTCCGATCCATGTACCAGTCCAAATGTCTTTTAAATGTTTTAACTCTGCCCACATCAACGACTTCCTCTGGCAGCTGGTTCCATTCTTTGTGTGAAAAACTTGCCTGTCAGGTTGATTTTAAATCATTTAGCTCTCACCTTAAACCGGTGCCCTCTAGTTTTGGACTCCCCTCCATGGGGGAAAGACAGTGGCTATTCACTTATCTGTGCTCCTCATGATTTTATAGACTTCTATAAGGTCACCTTTCAGCCTCTGACACTCCAGGGAAAATAGTCCCAGCCTATCCAAGCTCTCCTTGCACCTCAAACCCTCTAGCCTTGACTTCAAGAAATTTGACCCGGCTGGAGCCAGAACACAGAAAAGCCAAGGAAAGCTTCTGGATTAACATGTAAACTGAAATGTTTTGTTCATGCAATTTAGAGAAGGCAATTCGCCCGTATTATTTGGCTGGCCTGAGTAAGATCCCAGTCCCACAGCACATCATTAACATTCAACACAAAAACCAAATTGTTGGAGAAACTCAGTTCAATTAAGGTTTTGAGTTCAGTGACCCTTCTTCAGAACACAGTCACTGGATGCAAAATTGTAATTTGGTGTTGTCTCCATAGATGCTGCCAGACCTACTGAGTTTCTCCAGAAATTTCTGATTTTGTTTCAGATTTCCAACACCAGCAGTTCTTTGGGGTTTTTTATGACAAACTTATAGTATGGCAATCAAGTCCCTCTTGGGAGGCCATCTCTGCTTTGTAACATCGCTAAACCATCATAGATGATGTTCTGTAATTCTGAAGAGTCATACCTGACTCAAAAAATTAACTGTGTTTCTCTCTCCACAGATGCTGCTAATCTGCTGAGTATTTCCTGCAATTCCTGTTTTTGTTTCAGATTTCTGGTTTCCACAGTACTTACCTTTTATTAATCATAGTCCATGATTTGTTATAATCTAAAATACAGAGAATAATATGGTCATATATAAATAGCTAAGAATTGCAGAATTGTTATTCAGCCCATCATGTCTGAATCAGCTCTGCAAAAGAGCAATTTACCATGTACCATTCTCCTGTCTTGCCTCTGTAACCATACATGTTGTTCTTTTCAAATAAATCTGCCTACCTTTTGAATGCATCAACCGAACCTACCTTCGCCACATTCTCAGGGTCATTCTCACTATGAAGGAGCTTTTGCTTCTTTTGCCAATTACTTTAAATTTGTCCCCCCTTTTCCCTCTTGATCCTTTCACAAATAGCCTGTACAATTTATATGCAGGGTATAATTATAACTATTTTGTGTGTAGGGAGCAGGATTATATGACGTAGCAATAAAAATATGCCCTCTCCTTTACACCATTATTTTGTTCCCTCATTGCTGTCCTTTCCCTGTTTCAATCATTAATTCAGTTGTGCAGCTGATGGACAGATGTCAGACCTACAGACCATTGTTACTTTTCTCCCCCCTCACTTCTGACTCTTTTACTCAACGTCCAGCATGGCGCTGAATTTTCAGGTCACGGTGAGGTCCTGCAAAGAGGCAAAAAAAAGCCCCTGCAGCAAATGGCATGTCATTTTGCTGGGGCTGGCCATTTTTGCCAAGTTGAACTTAGGAGAGCAGGCCACCAAGTCTCAACAGTCCACGAGGCTCACTCAGAGTCTCACTAAACTGAGTTAAAGGAAAATGCCTAGGATTCTCTGTGAATCATAATTTTCATGAGTATTCATGGGGAGAGTCTCAAAGGGATTTCACATTCTGTCAAGGAAAGCTCTAAACTAACACACCAAGTTGAATGGGGAGGTAGGCTGCAGCATTTTGTTTTGTTTATTGATGCAATATGACTGTTTCTGGCAAAACCAGAAATTTGTCCCCGAATTGCTGTTGAGAAACTGGTGGTAAGCCATCTTCGTGAGCAGCTAAAGTGGGTGCAACCATTGTACTGCTTGAAAAGGAAAGTTTTTTGACTCACTGACAGTAGAAGAATGGCGATGTAGGACGGTGAGTAACATAAAGGGGTTTGTTGATTGTAAACAGGTATTGGGAGGTGAGTTGCTTTCAGCAGAATTCTAAGCCTCTGATGTGCTCTTGTAGCCACAGCATTTATATGGCTAGTCCAGTTCAGTTTGTAGCCAATGCAAGTCACTGAGTTATTGATAGCAAGGTATTCAGTGACGGTATGGCCATTGAATGCTAAGGGAAAGTGTTTGGATTCATTGTTTTGAAGATGGCATTGTGTAGTGCCAAAGTTACTTCCCGCTTATCAACCCAAGCCTGGATGTTGTACAGGTCATGTCAAATGTGACCATGGACTATTTCAGCATCAGTGAACGGTGCTGAACATTGTGCCACCGTCAGCGATCATCCCAATCTCTGATGTTATAATGAAGGGCATGTCTTTGATGAAGGAGCTGAAGGTAGGCCTGCTATATTATTTTGATTTACTGCCAATAACCACCACAACCTTCCTTTGTGCTTGGTATGATGGCAACGAGGGGATAATTTTTCCCTGATTCCCATTGACTTTGAATTTGCTTTTGTGCCTTGAAATCAATGGCAGTCACTCAAATCTCTCCTTTAGAATTTAGTTCTTTTCAGGTCTTTGTTTGGACCAAGGCTATAATAAGGTCTTGGGCCCAATAGCTCTGGTTTCATTTGCAAACCAGTATCAGAGTAGGGACCGGCAAAGACTTTGGTGTGTAAGCTAGTTGCGTGTATTTAAAAGGTTAAATCCAATTTAAAGTAAATACAGGAACTCAGTATAATTAGCCCAACATAAATCTTGGACAATCACTATTACTTGTACAAATAACTTCATTTTGAGTAGCTTCCTGACGTAGGGATGCATTTTAGAGGAACTAACTTGCAAGTAGAACACACAAGTGTGGGAATATTATTAAAATACTTTTACTTGTAGCATTCCTATAGCCTAGATTGTGGCAGATAGACACCTGAACTATGTTCACTTATGCTTCTACTTATCAACCCATGAAATTAGCAGTTTACAATCTTGCTCTCAGAATATGAAAGCTAGATTTAGCCATGTAAAGGTTGGAGTGGGGAGCCGTCTAATAACTGTCAAAGTCCCCCAACTGCAACTATGGGACATTTAAGATTTAAAGCCTGACATGCGATATCATTGATGGCCAATGGTAAGGGTATAGGTAGGTTAAGTCAGTTTCAGTCTGTTCTACTTTAATTTCCATAATATTTTTCTTTCTCCTGGAAGAGTAAATACTCATCCAAGAGAGAAAGGACACACAATCAGTTTCAGTCTGCGAAGGCTGTCACTATTATGAGCCTACTCTTCTGAAATGGATATATGTTCGACTCCACTGGGACAGTCAATCATTAAGATTATTGAGAAAATGAGCTGAGTGAAAAACACCAATTTCTCTGTCCTGAAGTGGATAACAGCTTTTGCAGTAGGAATTTGGACTCAAGTCATTACTTCTATTATAAACAGAGTTGAGAAGTGATGGCAATCCATTTCATGCACTGCCTGACATCCTCCAGAAACTGGGCGCGAGCCGTTTTGCACATTACTAAGAGAGTAGGTGAAGAAAACTTTTTGACCTATTTGATCTCAATCTTCAAGAATTTCTATCCAAACATATGTCCATGACGGCACTGAGCTGCTTCAAAACTGTGTTCGACATCTTGGCTGCTACCAGTTTTAGAGCAACACATTCCAGCTGTGGACTTGCCCTGTGCAAAGAAATACTACCTGAAGCCTGTGTAGAATTGTGCCCTGAAGATCAATGGATTTGCACCATTTTTCCCTGCTGCATTGAATATTGTTCCTTTAATATTGTTACTGCCGTGCTAACTGAATAATCATAATGATCAAAATTGCCCTCAATTAGGTATATGGGGACAGTTAAGGCAGTTGGCTGGATGGCTTACAATGTGAAGTGATGGCTGTGGATACCACAAAGGACCCTCCTTTTCAATGTCTCCAGGGGTGGAGACCACCATCAGTCGTCTGTTTTTGATGGGAGACCAGCCCCGTGGTCTGGTAAGACTATGGTGACCTTACATTTACCAATTACATTTCTTTTGTAGAAGCTTATGCAAATATTTACGGCTAGATTCATGAAGCACTTCAACAAATTACTCTAACTCTTGTTAGCTAGGAGGTCGACTCAAGGACATTTCGTTTAAGTGGTTCTGAATACGTGGTCTTGCTTTTTAAAAATTCATCCAAACTTGCATTGACAAACGTTTACTGGAGTCAACAGAATGCAGATTTTATGCAGGCACAAACTTAATAAGAGTATAAACCCTTCATACTGACCTGATGCCAAAGTGCACATGCACCCTGTGGACTGTGGCAGATATAATCAACAGGAGCTTAATTTGTTACAGAGAAAACTTTTGATGCAAACAATATATCTCTGAGATCTGGGGGAAGACAAAAGCGATTCCAACCCATGGCCATCTTTGCCAGCCAACATGTCATGCTTTCGCTGAAAGCTGTCTCAGAAAACTATCATCCTGGGAGATTCACACTACAGCAAATTGCTACTGAAACTATCCAAAGTGATTCCTTTTGTGCACAGTTTCAAATGTATAACAAAACAATATAATTACATTTAAACCCCAATCCCTGAGTTATAGATGAAGTTGGGATGAAATCTTGGATCTTACAGTAAAAGCTGACTTTGTTTTACTATCTGACATTCTCTTCTCTCCTGATCTCCTAATTTGAAAACACTGACTCACTGCTCTTGTGCAGGTCTAGCTAATGAATGTCAGCATGCTTTTTGACAATTGCAAGGGAATACGTTCCTCACTTATTATGCACCCTTGCAATATCAGTCAGCAGTGGAAAAGTCAATGAGGCAGTGGTAGAAAATCAGTTATAAATTGTGGAAAATAAATAAAAACTGTTCTCTTGAAATGCGTCGTCTGCTGATATTTGTTCATGACAGCACCATATGTTAAAAAATTTGTGAGTTTAAGCCCCATGTCAGATTTGACAACATTAAGCAATATGACACTGTAGGACAGTACTCAGAGGAAGGTGGGAGGAACAGAGGGATCTTGGGGTGTTTATCCACTGATCCCTGAAGGTGGTTAGATAGGTTAATAAGGCAGCTAACAAGGCATGCAGGACACATCTTTATCAGTTGAGGCATAGGTTATGAGAGCAGGGAGGGAATATTAGAGCTATACAATACTTTGGGTAGGCCACAGCAAGAGTACTGTGTACAGTTCTGGTCACTGCACTAAAGGAAGGATGTGAATGCACTGGAGGAGGTGCAGAGGAGATTCATTAGGATGTTGCCTGGGATGGAGCACTTCAGCAATGAGGAGAGGCTCGATAAGCTTGGCTTGCTTAATTTGGAGCAGAGAAGGTTGAGGTGACCCTGACAAAGGTGTATAAGATTATGAGGGACATGGACAGGGTGAATAGAAAGCAGCTGTTGTCCTTTAGCTGAAGAGTCAATAACAAAGGAGCAGAATTTCAAGGTGAGAGGCAGGAGGTTTTGAGGGGATTAATTTCACTCAAGGGGTGATGGAGGTTGGAATGCACTGCTTGGATGGGTAGTTGAGATGGGTAACATTGCAATCTCTGAAAAGACCTTAGATGAGCACTGGAAATGTTACAACATATTCAAGGCTATGGGTCTAATGCTGAAAAGTGGGACTTGTGTAGACTGGTAGAACAGGCTTGATGGGCCAAAAGGCCTCTTTCTGCACTGTTTGATTTGATGTTTGGGGAGTGCTGCCTTGCTTGAGGTGTAGCCATTGGATGCACATGATATAGAGTCATATAGTAATTCAGCACAGAAACAAACCCTTCGGTCCAATTCATCATGCCAACCAAGTTTTCCAAACTAAACTAATCCCATCTGCCTGCATTTGGCCCAGATTCCCCTGAAACTTCATCTGGAATAAGGGAAAGGGAGGGGATGGGTAAAACATGAGGGGGCAGCTCACTTATTAGGTGCATACGTTGAAGCAAGGAGAAAAAGTATATTCCACTGGTTTAGTTTGACATGACTGATCCCAAGCAAAAGTAAATTAATTGCTATAGTGTTTATAGGCCTTTTCTTTGGACAAAACAGCTTCTGTCTTTGTTAACAAGTCAACACAGTTGGTCACTCTCTGCGTAGGTCTTTGAGACGTTTTTGGGCAAGCTTTGTGTGCAGAGATAACCACACATGATTATTGACTTAACCATGTACCTGAACATCACAGCAATGGATTCTAGAACATTCTACACTTTATCCTTTTGACTTCAAGAGTAACCCATCAACCAAAGTGATTTATTTTCTCTTTCCTTATGCGTTTAATTCTGTGTGTGTGTGTGTGTGTGTGTGTGTGTGTGTGTGTGTGTGCGCGCGTGTGTGTGTGCGTGTGTATGTGTATGTGTGTGTGTGTGTGTGTTTATTGGGGGGATGGGGGGGAATAGGGATATTTAGAGAGATAAGCATGTATACTTCTATGTTACTTATTGTGCATGTAATCACTTATTGCAAAAAAGATATGCCATATGGGGCAGTAAAGGAATGATGATATCATTCCAATTCCCAATGGTGAGTTGTTTCGAGGGCAACTTGCAAGTAGTGGTCTTGCCATGCATCCTCTTGTTTCATTTGTTCACAGGACGTGGGTATTGCTGGCTAGGACAGCATTCATTGCCCATTGCCTAATTGCCCCAGTAGGCAGTTAGAAGTCAACTACATTGCTTTGGGTCTGGAGTCACATGTAGGCGAGACCACGTAAAGGATGGCAGATTTCCTTCCCTAAAGGACATCAGCGAATCAGATGACCCTTTAAACCATCGGAAATGGCTACACAGTCACCATCAAATTTGCTTTTAATTGCAGATTTTTACTGAATTCAAATTTCATCATTTGCATTGGAGGGATTCAGACACATGCCCCCATAACACTATCCTGGGTCTCTAGGTTATAAGTCCAGTGATAATACCATCTTCCTCATGGCTCCACTTGCACTTTTAGGTGGTAGAGGTTATGGGTTTGGAAGGTGCTGTGAAAGAACCTTGATGAAGCAGCTGATTTAATAGCACCCATTTTATGCCACAGTCTGGTGTTATTTTTTTACCCACAGCTCCACATCCTAACAGCAGTAGCACTGACTGGCCCTCCATGAGTAAAAGGAAGCTACTTTTCACAATATAGTTGATGCAGAAATGGCATCCTACAATCTGAATTATAAACATTCCAATCTTAAACGTTAATTTTCTTTTTGGAAAAAAGCAAATCACTCTTTTTGTAAATGTTGTATGAAGTAAATCCGATCTTAGACTGTGCTGACAGAAGATCCCTGAGTAAAGCTGTACACCATGGCTGACCATTAAATACACTTGTTTCAATGATCATGTTACTAATTCTTATTCTGAAGAATTGTCTGTATAATGTATACCTCACTGAGGGCGATCGGTTAAGATTTCATGAGATTTTGTTCAATGAACAGAAAAGGACAGCATATAAGCTGGAATGTATGTGTTATTCAAAGGATAATATTCATCTTTTTACCACATGCAACTAAAAGTTAGTAAATAATAAATAAAACGCTTGTAATTTTTAATAAGTAAACAGTGAACTGTTTTATTATTTTATTTATTTATTACCTCTAGTAGATGTAAATAGAATCTTTTTGTCACTGATACTATTATATTTGTTAACCATGCATCACTTGAGCTTCATGAAAATCTGCTGTCCATTTCCTAACTTGCACCAAGTCCTATTTAATATCCCATTCTTCATGCACCTACAATGGCTTTTGGTCCACCAACATTTGTCCCTTGTGAGTGTTGTTTACAAGGCTGCACAAGCAGAAGATTAGGAGCAAGTATTGGCCCGCTGTGTTCATCCAGCCTCACATTTTATTATCTTGGAATCTCCAGCATCTGCAGTTCCCATTATCTCTGATACTATTTCAACCTCACTGTGAAGCCTCTTCCAGGGATGCCTAACCTGAAGAAGTTACCCTCCTCCCTCCGGACCAACCTCAGGGAATCTCTCTCCCATTGCAACTCTCTTGTAATCTCTTACTCTCCATCTTCGGTCCGCCTCCCCCTCTCTCCCTATTTATTCCAGTTCCCTCCCCCCATCCCCCTCTCTGATGAAGGGTCTAGGCCCGAAACGTCAGCTTTTGTGCTCCTGAGATGCTGCTTGGCCCGCTGTGTTCATCCAGCCTCACATTTTATTATCTTGGAATCTCCAGCATCTGCAGTTCCCATTATCTCTGCAAGTATAAATACCTTTTTAACTGGGACAGCAATTCAAAAAATCTGATAAAAAGGAGGGGATGCAAAAAAAAGGAACAGGTTGAATAATTTGATTTGAAACTATCAATAGGGCTCAGTGGTAGGCTTAGCAATTCTAGAATTAAACCTCCTGATTGTGAAGTATTATTTTATTCATAACTAACTCTGGGATTAAGCAGTCATTATTGGTTGGGGAAATCTTTCCAGTTTATTGTGCATTAACAGATAAGTAGAATGGAGGAGGACTCAAAATGCCTGTCATCAATGAGCAATAACCAATAAGACTGACTTCAGCGTATGGCTAATTGCTTTCACAGTATGCTTAACAATGTGGTGACGACATTCTTATTTCAGTAATCCTAAACAAAAACAGAAACTGCTGGAGAAACTCAGCAGGTCTGGCAGCATCTATAGAGCTGATGACATCATGGTCATGTCTAAAGAAGGGCCACAGGACTCAAAATATTAATTCTGATTTCTCTCCACGTATGCTGCCATACCTACTGAGTTTCTCCAGTAATTTCTGTTTTAGTTTCAGATCCCCAGTGTCCGTATTTCTTTGTTTTATTTCAGTAATGGTACACTTAGTTGCAACTTCTTAAGAAATTAAATTGAATTTGGGGTGTGGCCTATGCATTGAACATAACATTTCCCCTGCAGCCTACAGGGCAGGGGTATGTCAATGCAATAACTTTGGCAGCTGATAACATTGCACAGCACAGGTTAAATGGTAAAATTTTATTTTGCCTACTTTAATTGTAATTTTTTTTCAAATAGAAAAATTGTGGTTCTGAAGAAATAATCTGAATCAAAACATCACAGGATTATACTGTAAATATGTAACCGTAGCAGTTAAAGATAGTCCTTGCACCTCTTGTATTTGTGTTTGAATTGGACAAGTTGAAAAGCTGTTTTTCTTTTGGCTGTGAAATTAATTTGAGGGTCTCTCACTTTCATTCCTAGTTGGATGTGGGCCTGAGGCACAAAACTGCTCACAAACACTGGCATGGGCCAGTTAGAAAGCTAGTATCAGAGATAATGGGAACTGCAGATGCTGGAGAATTCCAAGATAATAAAATGTGAGGCTGGATGAACACAGCAGGCCTAGCAGCATCTCAGGAGCACAAAAGCTGACGTTTCGGGCCTAGACCCTTCATCAGAGAGGGGGATGGGGAGAGGGAACTGGAATAAACAGAACACCTCCGCTCAGTTCGCACAGAACACCTCCGCTCAGTTCGCAACAAACAACTGCACCTCCCAGTCGCAAACCATTTCCACTCCCCCTCCCATTCTCTAGATGACATGTCCATCATGGGCCTCCTGCAGTGCCACAATGATGCCACCCGAAGGTTGCAGGAACAGCAACTCATATTCCGCCTGGGAACCCTGCAGCCATATGGTATCAATGTGGACTTCACCAGTTTCAAAATCTCCCCTTCCCCTACTGCATCCCTAAACCAGCCTAGTTCGTCCCCTCCCCCCACTGCACCACACAACCAGCCCAGCTCTTCCCCCCCACCCACTGCATCCCAAAACCAGTCCAACCTGTCTCTGCCTCCCTAACCGGTTCTTCCTCTCACCCATCCCTTCCTCCCACCCCAAGCCGCACCCCCAGCTACCTACTAACCTCATCCCACCTCCTTGACCTGTCCGTCTTCCCTGGACTGACCTATCCCCTCCCTACCTCCCCGCCTATACTCTCCTCTCCACCTATCTTCTTTTCTCTCCATCTTCGGTCCGCCTCCCTCAGCAGTTAGAAAGCTATTTGTTTCTGACATGTACTTTTTTTTATATAATTCATACCCGGTAAGGGGCTGTTTTCTCCAATCTAAAGCCAAATACATTGTTGTTCAAATCCACAGCTCAGCGAAGACTCAGAGTGGGTGATGGTCTAGAGATGTTATTGTCGGTTTGTTAATCAAGAAACCCAGGCAATGTTCTGGGGACCTGGGCTTTGATCCCTCTGTAACGTATGGTGGAATTTGAATTCAATAAAAACTATCTGGAATTAGAGTCCAGAGTTAGAGTTAAAATCCATTGCCAATTGTCAGGAAAAATCCATCTGGCTCATTAATGTCCTTTAGGGAAGGAAACTACCATCCTTATCTGGTCTGGACTACATGTGATTCCAAACCCACGGAACGTGATTGACTCTTAGCTGCCCTTTGGGTAATCAGGGATGGGAAATAAATGCTGGCCTCATCAGCAGTGGCCTCAACCGATGAATGAATTAAAACCTTTGTGCTGCTCCAAGCATTTTAAGAGCTGTACACCTGAAACGTGACAGGTGTGGATAGGGTGAATAGCTAAGGTCCTTTTCCTGTCGTAAGGGAGTTCAAAACTAGAGGACATAGGTTTAAGGTGAGAGGGGAAAGATTTAAAAGGGACGTGTATGGAATGAGCTGCCAGAGGAAGTAGTGGAGGCAGGGACAATTAAAACATTAAAAAAGCATCTGAATGGGTATTATAAGGATTTAGAGGAATATGGGCTAAATGCTGGGAAGTGGGACAAGATCAGTTTAGGATGTCTGGTCGGAATGGACAAGATAGACCAAAGGGTCTTTTTTTGTGACTCTGACTTTAAAAGCACATCAATGGATTTACTCTGCATTTATCATCCAAAGATTTAGGAACAGCCATCAGCAGTTCCTCAGAAGCATGTGATATTTTTAGATTTTATGTCTGATACATGATCAATGCAAATTTGATATTAGAAGATTAATCTTTGAAAAATATCCAGACCTTGATCTAATCACTGGAAGTACAGAGGCAGTGACATATGCCATCTAAAACAAAACTAGAAATTGCTGGAAAAACTCCGGCAGCATCTGTGGACAGAAAGCAGAGTTAACATTTCAGGTCCAGTGACGCTGCTTCAGAACCAGATGCGAAAGGGCAACTTTGCGTTCTCTCCACAGATGCTGCTAGACGTGCTGAGTTTCTCTAGCAATTTCTGGATTGCTTTCAGATTTTGAGTATTTGCTGTTCTTTGTTTTTATTTTGACAAATGCCCTTTTGCATTATCTTATAACTCACTGTTGTTGTCCAGATTTGTCTCTTTGGAAGCATTGGCTTTAAAGGCAGGTGTCCTTAATGACAGATCTTTAGCGGTTGAGGATTTCAACCATGCTCCTGACCACATTTAGAATGAGCAATGCCACTGGAAATCAGCGATGGGTCTCTTATAACTGACAACTTGGATTCTTTGAAAAAAAGTCAAGGAATGGAAGTGAGCTCTTAATGATGGGTGCATAGGTCCACAAGGAGATCTACACTTCAAATATACTGTTATAATATTTCTGCTGCCATGGAAAAGCAGTCAACATCATCAAAGACCCTTTCCATCCTGGTTATACTCTCTTCTACCCTTTTCCATCGGGCACAAGATATAAAAGTTTGAATACATGTACAGACAAATTCAGGAACAGCTTCTTCCCCACTATTGTCAAACTTTTGAACGGAACTCTCAAATGTTAATTCTGATTTATCTCTCTCTGCACCTTCTCTTTGGCTGTAACACTGTATTCTGCACTCTGCTCTGCTACCCTGATGCACTTTGTATGGTACGATATGCCTGTATAGCACATAAAACAACACTTTTTACTGTATCTCGGTACGTGACAATAATCAATTTATCAATCAACCTGAGAAACCAGGATAAAATCAAAATAAAGACAAATGATTTCGATTTTGTGAAGAACGAGAGAAAGAGTAGATGAGTAAAGATGGAGATATGACACATGGATTTGGTCAAGAGGTTGAACTGCATAAATAGTCAATCATGAAATTGTATCTGCTTTTGGGAACACCAGTTAATAAAATGACCACAAATGGTCCCATGAACAGAAGTATAATAACTCCTCACCTTCTATAAAATGCTGGATATTTCCTGTCTCATTTTAATTCCTGCTTCCTCTTCATTTCATTCTCTGTTGACCTACTTTGGCTTCCTGTTCTCTAATGCATTAAACTTTAAATTCTCACTTTTAGATTTCTGCACAGACTTCCCAAATGTCATGCCTGTTCCAGCACTTCGTCTCTCCATGGAGAAAGGACCTCAATGCTATGGCTGGGGTGGGGTTTTCGTTGGGATTGGGGAGGAAGGGCAATGGATCTCTGGCCTGACCTCGGATCTCAAAGTGATTCCAGAGCTATCCCCCGGCCTTGTGAACCCTGAGGTGAAGCCTGGCCTGGTCTGGAGTCAAGCCCTGAGTGGACTAGAGGCTAGGTGCCAGCAAGGACTGGCTTGGAAGACTATTGTTCTGAACTTTTTTTTGATACATTTTATAATTTATGCGTAAAATCCACAATGCTGAACTGTTTACTTCTCTATTTTTCTGAGAACTTTTCTGAAGAAGCTGTACCTAGGGACCTTTGTACCTTAGATGGCACCATAAGCGTGATTTGTACACTTTTCACTTTACTCATTGAGTGCACATGACAGTAAAGCTAATTCTAATTCTCATACCTGAATGAAATTAGAAAATGCTGGAGAAACTCAGTAGGTCTTGCAGTGTCAGTGAAGACAGAAACACCGGGACTCTTTGCACTACAGCACAGAAGGCGAAGGAGGAGGCATTGAGATGTTTGACACTGAGGCATTTTGAAATTTCATCTGCCGGTAGGATCAATGGCAAAACATATTTTGTTTTGGCAGAGAGTGAGGGAATAAGTTAGAAATGTTTTCACATGGAGACCACTGAATCTTTGAAGGGCAATTTAGATAAATGTTTGAAACAGGGGCTATTGAGGTAAAATGCAGAATAGTGGGATATGCTTTGAATCACTTTGATTAAGAGATGGCATGAATGGTTTTTTGCTTTTAATTTATGTGGTTTATGGCTGTATCCTCAAGGCTGCTGAAATCCTCGTCCACACTCTTGACACCTATACATGCATTTGTATAAAGTCCTCAATGCCACTGTTCCTGCCATATGTGCTGTACAACCATGTTGTGGTTATGGTAGCAGACCAGCCTTGCAAGTTCATGAGATTGAATTCCTCAATCAATTGTTGCAAAATCTACTCACTTATTTTCAATCTCTGGAAGAAAAATGTTCTTGAGAACAAATTTCTGTCATTTCTCCTAAGGTTTATTCATTTTCCCTAATTCTTTATTGAAACACTAATATTTATGTTGAAGAAATTGTACAAACTGAAATTTGTGAACTACATTCAATTGAAATGTGAAAGGCTTAGATCAATAGATTTCTGTTTGGAAGGAAAACCAAGGGATATCAAACAAAGGCAGAGTAAACAGAGATAACAAGGTGTAGAGCTGGATGAACACGGCAGACCAAGCAGTATCAGAGGAGCAGGAAAGCTGATGTTTCGGGCCTAGACCCTTCTTCAGAAACAGAGTTGGGAAACAGGGCAATGATCTAATTGAATGGCAGAACAGGCTCAGGTACTGAATTGTCTCTGCTTGTTCCTGAGTAAATGTGAGTTGTACAAAGATAACTTGTACAACTGTATCAGGAGACTAATAACAATTAATCTATAATATCACAGAATTGTTATGGCACAGAAGTAGGCCATTTGGCCCATTGTAACTTCAGTGGTTCTGTTAAGTGGTGCCAACTTCCTGCCTTTTCCCCTTATTCCTGCACACCATTTCTATCCAAATAATCATCCAATGCCCTCTTGTAAGCATCAATCGAGCCTGCTGCCATCACATTTAAAGGCAGTATATTCCCTGCTATAATTACTCACTGTGTGAAAAAGTTTTTTTCTGACATCACCCTTACTTTGGTTGCCCATCACTTTTAATTTCCTTCCTTTTAGTCTTTTTTCATTTACGAACGGGAATATTGACTCTGTCAAGCTTGCTCATAGTTTTGAAAACCTCCATCAAAATCTTCTCTCCGTCTACCTCTTTCTGATGAGAACAGTCCCAACTTCTTCAATCTATCCTCATAAATGAAGTTTCTCATTCCTGGAACTATTCTTGTAAATAGCTTCTGCACTGATCCCAATGCATTCACATCTTTGCTGCAAAGGGTCACTCAAAACTGTACACAATATTATGACTGAGGTTTGACAAGTGTTTTGTACATGTTCAACATCATCTCATTACTCCTGTTCTCCATGCCCCTCTTAATAAAGACAAGAACGCTCTAATGTTTTGTTAACTGCTTTCTGTATCTATCCAGTCATCTTCGGTGATCTGTGTACATAAACACCCAGGTCCCTCGAGTCCTGCACCCTCATTAGAATTGTGCCCCTATTTTATATTGTTTTCCAATGTTTTTCCAACCAAAGTGTACAACCTTCCACTTCTCTATATTCAATCTAATCTACCACCTCTTTACTCGCTCTACTTGTCACTGTCCTCAGGGCTTACAATTCTGACAAAGATTAGTGTCACCTGCAAATTGTCTGATACTTGTAACAGGATGAGAAATGTATAGAATATCACATTTCTAAGCATTAAGAATCCATGTATTGATCATCCTAGAAATTAACAAAAAATATTAAAACTCATTCAACAACATTAAAGTGGTCTTTGTGGTATTAAATTGAGCACTCACACCACATTGCTGTTTGTACAAACTACTAATATTTGTACTCACCACAATACAGGGGCTTTAATCTGACACAATTAAAAAGACTTAAAAATAGTAATTATGTTTCTTTGTCAATAAGTCCAAGTGCCTGAGTCTCTGATTGTAATTGTTCCAACATTCGCTGCTGTGGCTTCAACTGCCAATCTACGTTCCAAGCTGTGGAATTTCCTCTTCAACCCTTTCCAGATCTCCACAGCTCTTTCCTCTTTCAAAATCCTCCTTAAAATCTACCTCTTAAGTGTGTAATTTTGTTTTGCGATGTGCCTGCAACATGTTTCAGAATGCTTTTTTGCACTAAAAATGCTCTATAAATGCAAGTTGTTGCTGTCGCACACATTGTGAGACTGGGGCATTGCTGCATTCACCCTCATGCTGAGAAACTGCCTTTCTGCCTCATCTTCCAGCCTACACAGAAATGAAAAAAAATGAAACTTCCAGCCACTTTTCCCTGAAGGCATAACTTCTTTAAATTGCAAATCTTGGCCATGAGATGATTGAAATAAAAGATTTAAAAGTTCTCTTCAGTCAGGAGATCTTATTTTTCACAGATTATAAATACTATCTTCATGGGTGCACTATGCAGATTAAATCAGCTTTTTTTGAAGGACTGAATTAATGCATCTTTTATGCATCTCATTTAAATTCGGGGCCCACATCATACATACAAACACAACAAGGAGGCTGTTACCCTGGACTCAACTAACCTGGGAAACAAAAAAAAGACACAGTTTTGAATACCAGTCTGTAAATACACTACAATCCTGGTTAATCTCCCCATTGTGTACTGCCCAACAATCATCATTTCCCGCACCAACAGTGAGGCAGTGTCAAAGAAATGATTTGATACAGGTGTAACTTTGTTTCCATAACATTCAGAGGCTTGGAGAAAAGAAGCTGGAGCTGGTCTTAATTGTGCACCAGAATTTATCCCACCAGTGAGAAAGAATGTCCTGCCAAGCCTTTTCTCTCACACAGAATGACACACAATGCCATAACAGTTTGGAATTTCAGCGAAAAGCAGCAGCAATGAACACAGTAGGGAACTGAATGCTGCTCTGACTGTGTCATTTTTTAATCTCCTCCTGGTTTTCTCCTGCGCCTGACTTCATGCTGTGATGACGTTATCATGGAAGACAGCTTTACTTTCACCAATGAATTCATATCCAAGTCTGCATTATCCCCAGCAGATCAAAACTCTGCTTTCTTCGAGTGGCATTATCTGCATAGAGAAAAGCATGCAATTGCTCAATAATTTCACAAAAACTAAACAGACCATTCACCATTCTGCGGAGAAATGTAATTCAGCAAGGCACACAATTCTAGCCAGCACATGGGGATTGACGAAGAGAAGCCCCTTTGTTCTGGCTCGGGGAGGGGATGGTTCAAAACTTTTTCTCTATCCTTCCAAGCTGCCTCTCATCTTGATCTGAAAGAGTTTCAAGTGCTGGGAAAAGAAGTATCTAATTGTTCAAATACCTCCAAGGAGCTTGAGTGACAAAAAAGCACTAGCTTCGTGCAAAAGTTAGCAGTGAAAATTCAAAGTGCAGGTTGGGAGCCATGACACTGACTCGATCAACCATGCTTCTGTGAAGCCAAACAAAGCAGCCGTCATTTAAATGACTACACAGCGTAGAAATGAAGCTAAATGTATCTTATCCAAAAATAACAGGGAATATGTCACAGTAGATCCTCATTCTAAAATTATTGCAGTTAATTTATTGAATACAGCATTTAAATTACATCTGTGGTCATGTCAATTTAATTTCTTACTTTTTTGGAAGGCCTGTCACATGTATTGCAACATAATGACACTGAGCATGAAAACAAGGTTTTATCTTACCATTCTCAAATGGTTGCCACTTGCTGTTGAAACAGAGAGTGTACCAAAGATATCACATGCTTTCTTTGTTCCATTGCAATATGTGGTTATTTTAATTTCTTTATTTTTCTTTTACCTTAGTTTCACCGATACCATTAGTCTGACTCAACCTGACCGTATAGGAGATAATTGTCTTCTTCTGGCATGCATGAAAGTGGCATGAAATTGACACGACATCAGACACATGGTTCTAGCCGGAGAATGTTACATAAACCCATGTTACTACAAATCTGACTGACTCACAACCATAATCATTTTCTTTGAAGAATTCATGTAGAACCATAAAAAAAACATATTTAAGGTTGCCAATTCGGCAGAAATAGGACAGACATGGTAAAAAAATTCCTCTTGGCCTCTCTACAGACTGTAATTTGAACTTACTTTTCCAAGCAGACAGGAGAGATGTCCATAGGAGGCTAGCAAAGCCCATTGTATATTTTATATTTTTCCAGAGCAGTGCAGAGCTGACACTAGTTGCTAAAGTGTACAAGAGGATTATTTACAACGGATTTTCAAATATCTTTGCAATCAGAATATGTCCTGCTATCTTTCTTGCAGCTCAGCTTCTAGTCAGTCCTGTAGTGTCTACTTCACTGTAACAGTTCAAGAGGGAGCTCACCATCACCTTCTCAAGGGCAGCTCGGGACAGACAAGAAAGACTGGCCAGCCAGTGACGCCCTCATCCCACAAATGAACAGAAAAAAAACCTCTGAGCTCACACTCATGCAAGTCAAGGACAGTGAGTATGGATTTTTTTCTATTCGTTCACATGATTAGGACATCGTGGCCCAGCCAGCATTTACTGCGCATCTCTAACTGCCCAGTCAACCACATTATTGTGGGTATGGAGTCACATATAGGCCAGATCAGGTAAGGCTAGCAGTTTCCTTTCCCTACAGGGCATTCATGAGCCAGTTTGGTTTTTCCTGACAATCAACAATGGTGTCATGGTCACCATTAGATTCTTAATTCTAGATTTTCATTGAATTCAAATTCCACCATCTGCCATGGCGGGTTTCGAAGCCGGGTCTCCAGAATATTATCTGGGTCTCTGGTTTAACAGTCCAGCAGTAATAACACTCTTCCATTTTCTCTGGACAACACAGACCTATCTATGAACGTGAAGATCTGGCTCTGATAGTATCATCAGACCCACCCGTTATTTTAAGCGTAGGCCTGGGTTGAGAAGGCACTACTGCCTACCCGATGGAGAAAGCCAGAGGAGGCTCAAATTTTGTATTGATCAGAAGTGTGTGCCCCAGAACTAGAGGGGACGCCTGTCCTGTCCCTGGCCTTCCCTTGCTCATTCCCAAATCAAGAGGTTGCCCGGAATCTCCCCTACCAGAACCCTCACTCCCACTCCCAGAGCTGAAATCAGAGCCCTTATACTCCCCCCAGTTCTCCTTTACTAACAGTTATGATGCACTGCAGGCAACCTTTCGTGATGTTGGTGGGTAGCAAAAGATTGGGAAATGTATTGGATTGTGCATCGAAGTTAGAAATAGGCATTTTGATTTCCATGTTAGCATGGTTTCTCCAACTGATGGCCCAAACACTTTGTTTTAGAGTAAAAATTAATAGGTTGGATATGGACCAATGCAAACCTATAGTCAGAACTATTTGCCACCAACTATGTCAGAATGGAGGTGGGGAAGGATTTCTAAAATGGAGGCCAGGATCTGATTCTGAGATTCCCATCCCCAGCGTGTGGCATTTTTAAGGATGTAGGGTGGTGGAGTGGGTCATGAGCTTGCACATAGAACTCCTGCTCGATTATCCGATTGGGCATTCTAGACCTGTCAGTTCTGACTGGCTGAGGTGTTGTTATGGAGAAAGTAATAGAGAATTTTAGGCTTCCCAAGCTCCTGGATTTTTAAAAAAAGAAGCAAAAGGCTTGAGTATATTTCTTTGGTCGATACTGGGACCCCATATCTGAACGCAAATCACTTCCAAAGTGTAAATGAACCATTCTGCAATCTGAACTAGTTATTTGTAATGGAGATCTTGTTGACCCAACTGTGCAATGGAATCCCATTACCAAAGCCTTGCTACATCTGAACCCCACCAATGGATTCAGCTCAGCAAAGGGCTGATACAGTTGTTGTACAGCTTTGTTTCGATTTACAATTTACGAGCAGTTGATAATATTTCACATTTTAAAGGGATTTTTGAGTGGCTGTTTGCACCCCCTCCCCTTGAAAGTAATTGCAGTCCTCCATCCCCTCTCCAAAACCAACCTCCTCACCTTCCCTAAGAAGGCTCCCTGCTCTAATATCCCTAAACTCCCTCATTCTGGGAAGCCAAGTGGGCTTTGTGCAGAGGATTGGTTACAGCAGGGGCAGAATCTGCCGCTAAGCTACTGGTGCTGTGGATAACTTCCAACAATCAAACTGACAGGTAACTCCAAAGGGTGGGACGTCCTCCCACTGAGCGGTAAATATCCCCCACAATGCCAAGTTTCCATCTCAGCTTGCTATGGCTACACTGTTCTGGCCCAATTGTTATCTGCCAACTTTCCTTCTGAGACATGAGCACCCAATTCCCTACACCCTAAAAGTCTTCTCACAATGTGTATTAAAATAACAAGCTCATCATGATATTTTACATTAGGAGCAGAGAGAGAGGAGTTAATCATTCAGGTTCACATTCCTGTTCTACCTCTCAATTAGATCTTAACTAATGTGCACCTCAACTCCATTTATCCTACTTTCACCATTTTTCTCATTACGTTTACCAAACCAAAAATAATCCATACATCTCAGTCTTGAAGATTTCAAGTGGCCAATTACAGCAGTTTATCCTACATTCTTTAACAGCCATTTGTCCACGTAGACAATAATTCTGACTGGCCTTATGTCATACAGCTTTAAATATGTCCTGTCAAAAAGAAACAGTCAAAATGGGTTAAACCACACCATTGTGATTTTGATGGTGAGCAGTTACATATGTCCAGTGCCCACTTCATAGCATTTTATTCACTTATACAGGAATAAGCAGCCCATTGTACAGTTGGAGTGCTTACAGCTCAACACGGGCTGAGCCACGGATTTAGTTGGTCCCCAGCAGACTCCGATTTTGCAATGTTTTTCTATAAACATGTCAACATAGATTTTACGACTGGATTTGCATGATTTACAGGTGTGAATTGGACAATTCCTGCTGGAATTGGAGTTAGGGTGGAGTTCTGTATTGTTAGACATCTGCCCATTTGGGGCATGGTGTGGATATTTCAGAGGTGGGAAAGACATAAAGTGCCAGACAGAAAAAGGCAGGGCTTAGTTAAAAGTATTTCACTGAGGCGTCCGAGTGGTTCGCACATTTTTTTCCAAAAGTTGGCACGTGCAGGATGCTCAATGATGCTTGCATCCATGAATAATGAGCACTACGGTTGCTAGGAAATCAACTGTAACCAGCAGTTCATGTACAAGTCACAGTCAGCAAATTGATTCTGTTGTTTCTAAGCCATTTGCCTTGTATATTTTGTCCTGTTTTACCGCTGGTGGATGAAAGTTTTTGTGTTTTGTGCTCTCATTTTTATTTGGCTCTGAGTACTATTACCGGGACTCCCAATGTGCCTCACACTCTGAGCTGCTTTGAAGAAGATGAGGGTCAAAGGAGGAAGGCTACTCAGAACAAGCTGCAGCTGAGGTGGCTATGCTGTTACAAGTGGAGCTGAACATATTTCACTTTAATAGCTGAATGATGTGATGTTTTAATTTCATGTCAATACCTCTGTTTCCATATCACCCCAGAGTAGGGGAAGAGTTGTGGAGAGGATGGGGACTGGGAAAAAATAGCATGTGGTGAGTGGGTAACCCGTGTTGAGGACGAAGGCAGAGGACTTCGGTGTGAGTTCAAGCTATAGAGTTTGCACTGAGAAAGACAAAAGTTAGCCTTTTTTTAAACAAGTTTGTGGTGGTAACACATTCAGGCCTTAGAGAACAGAAAATTGAGCCATGGCCACAAATGAAGAGAAGAATTAAAGTGTCTCAGTCTAAGCTCTGTCACTGCCTCAGAATTTGTAAATCTAAAATCCCGGCCCACCAGCCTGTCACAGCACAATGTTTGAGAACCCCGGCTTTATTGATAAGGTATGAAAATTATCTTTTGAGTTGGATCGTCAGTCAGCTTTGGCCCCTGTGGTGCAGTGGTAGTTCCGTATATTTGAGCCGGGAGGCCTGGGTTCTAGAGCTACCCACTCCCGAGGGGTGGCATAACATGTCTGAGCAGATTGATTAAAAATCACCACGTGGGTGTCAGTGATCAGAGATAATGGGAACTGCAGATGCTGGAGAATCCAAGATAACAAAGTGTGAAGCTGGATGAATGCAGCAGGCCAAGCAGCATCTCAGGAGCACAAAAGCTGATGTTTCGGGCCTAGGCCCCACCGATCTGATGAAGGGTCTAGGCCCAAAACATCAGCTTTTGTGCTCCTGAGATCCTGCTTGGCCTGCTGTGTTCATCCAGCTTCACACTTTGTTAACATGGGTGGCAGTCATGGGTGTAGTCACCGATGCCTGTTAGACCATGACATGCTTGCCCAGTTGTGACAATTAGAAAGATTCCACACAGTGTCACAATGAGTTAATTACAAGATAATATCTACCATGAGAATATCAACAATAACAACAATTTGTACTTATATAGCACCTTTAGTGTTATAAATGTTCTTAAGGCACTTTACAGAAACGTTACCAAACTAAGTTTCACCCTGAACATCATACGGAAATATTTGTGACCAAAAGTTTCCCAAACTGAATCAAAGGTACGGATTTAAGGAGTACTTTAAAAGTAGAGAGCAAGAGGAGGAGAGAGAGGTTTACAGAGGCAGTTCTATTGTTTAGGACCGATGTGGCTGAAATGAGTGACTGATGGTGGAGAGACGTTGTTCAGATTTACAGCAGCAGGGCAGAATTGGAGGAACAGAGGCTCTTGATGGTTCTGGAATGGGAGATTACAGTGATGGGAGAAGACGAGGCCCTCGAAGGATTTGAGAATGGCAGGATGAGGATTTTAAAATCAATACAGCGTGGGTGGTGGTGGTGGGTGGAAGTGGAGCGGCAGATTCTGTAACAGTGCTGGCAGGCAGCTGCCTAAACTTCAGTTCCTTCTCTGTGCAGGCAAGCTGCAATGCTGAGCTGTGACAATGATACTGTGGTATAATAGGGAACATGGTGTGTTCATGGTAATGACATACATGATGCAACTCTGACACCAATAGTCATATGCTATCAAGGCTCCAAGAAGAAAGGAATGGAAGAACTGGACTGGAGAGCTGTCACCAGTATTCTCTGACTAAGAATCTATGAGTTTACAGGACCTACTGAAAGTGAGACTGTCGACTTTTTAAGATTCATTCACCAGATGTTGGCATTGCTGGCCAGACCAGCTTTTATAGCCCATCTCTAATTGCTCACAATTCTGTTATGAATCAACCACATTGCTATGGGTCTGTAGTCACAACCAAGTAAAGATGGCAGTTTCCTTCCATAAAGGACATTGATGAACCTGGGTGGGTTTTTCCAACAATTAGCAATGGTTTCATGGTCATAATCAGACTTCTACTTCCAGATTTTCACTGAATTAAAATTCCACCACCTGCCACAGTGGGATTCAAACCTGGGTCCCCATAACATTGTTGCAGAGATAGTTGGAACTGCTGATGCTGGAGAATCTGAGATAACAGCCTCTGATGCTGCTTGGCCTGCTGTGTTTATCCAGCTCTGTACCGTGTTATCCCCATAATATTACTTGGGGTCTCTGGATGAACATTCCAGCAATAATATCACTGGTCCATTTCCTCCCCTTACTATAATAATGTATTTAATATAAGGGATATAATAATGTAGGCTTAGACAACTGAAGTCACACAGTTAGTGGATGCAGTATTATCAGAATAAAGACGATGCCAATGACTATCCCCAATTTCCCTTCTAATTGCTCATGCTAATTTCCCTGTCCCATGAGTCTTGGCACAGGTTTTTCTTTGAATTGGGCTTTCAGAATTGTCACTAAATTATGACACACCCCTCTAATTCTTCTCATCCCTTTAGGTAATGCTAACACACAATTCTTAAGAAACATCCCAAACCCGCTAATACTCCATGTCCGTACAACACGAAGGAAAACAGTGGTGCAGACACTGCATTTCCACTCATAGCCATGTAAAATTTATTTTTAGCCATTTGGATATAGCTGCATCCGTATCATTAAAGCCAATATAACAAGAGTTGGCAGACTGTTTTGCCATAAATTCCAAGCTATTGATCCTCGCTGCAGCACAGTTGCACACACTGACCAACAATGACCCTGTATGCCATTAAAGTCATCATTGTTTATAATTGAACTAAGTCAAGGAGAGGTGGCCCAGTCAACTAGCATGGGGAGGTATGATCACAATGGCCAATCTCAATATTATCTCAAAGCTGTTTCCAAAAATGCAATAATTTCCCATCAGAGCCACTGGATGGAAATCAGAAACACTATCTTTCCCCCAAGAGCTTAGAGGAATTCCAATTGTCAACTTAATGCAGTGCTCCAGTTGGAATCAATCACAGACAGGGACTGTAGATCCTTCTGGTCTTCATGACCCTGTCCCAGTTTGAATCATGTACTTTTCCCACTAAGATATGTCTTTATAGAAAAACAACTAAAAAAAAAGGTGTAGTACATTTCACTTCATTGTGGTTCAGTAGTCAAAAATAAGGAACCTGGCAAGTTTCCTGGGCCTTTGTATTTTTAATTTTCTGGCACACTCTAGCCTACATTTTTCAAATGATGGATCAAACACTTTTGTGGTTTTTGTGATTGTATCTCTGCCATTTACCACCCAAGTGCATAATTCTAGTCACTGCCAACACAAATATGATCTTTGTTACCTGTTGGTGGCAATAACCCACCCAATGTGATCTCAGGAGCACTGTGACATTTGAAACACAGCAGTTTACAGCAGTAGCCAAAAAGATAACAAGGGGATATATGAACAATAATAACAATGACAATTATACACACACTGATTCAGAGAAAAAGATCACTGTTTCAGGCACTTTGTAAATGGATATGAAAACAGTGGAGTAATTTGAAGAGGGTGTAATGCTGAATGGATGTTGGGCTGTGTTGGATGAGTTGTTCTGGGATGGTTACAAAACAGAAAAAGCGTCTGGCATGAACACGAGCACAAGCAGAAACCACTGGCCTCCTCACAGAGAAAAATTCCAACTTGATTTTCTGCAGCTGTCGGTGGGTCATACAGTTTGTGTGGTGAAGGTGCTACTGCACAACTGTTAGGAATAGGGTTCCACAAGTTTGACCTGGCAACAATGAAGGAATGACAACGTGTGCGTGCCATGATGATGTGTGACTTGGGTCAGAATTGGAGGTGACAGTATATTCATACATGTTACTCCCCTAGGCGGCGAGAGGTACTACTGAAGACTTTGGCAACTTGGAGCAGTGTATCCTGCAGATAGTATACTGGCAAACATTGTGTACCAATGGTATAGGGAATTGGAGAGGAGTGATGAAGAAGCAGACTGCTTTATCCTGGATGGTATTGAGCATCTTCAAAATTTCTTTTTTGTAGTTTCTTTGTATCCAGCAGGATAGAGAGAATTTTATCACATTTTTGGCTTGTGCCTTGTAAAATTGCAAAGGCTTTGAGGAGTGAGAATGTTAGCCATTCCCTGGAGAATATCCAGGTGTTGATGTCCTCTACAAGCCAGACCATTTATCTGGCTGTCGTAGTTTATATTACAATGACACAGTGAATGTTGGTGAAGGAGGACTCATCAAATGTCTGGAGCAGTGTGTTAAGATTCTCTTGCTGCACCCAACAATTCTGTGGCTAGAACACGCTTGCCGCATGCAGACATGAGTGGCTCCATTATCTATAGAACTGTAATTAAAAATTGCCTGACTTTTGACATTATGATGGAGGGTGATCACCAATGAACCAGCATTTTGTAAAAGAAAGTTGATGGAATGATGGCATCGCAGACTAAACCAGCATTTATTACCTAACCCCAGTTACTCGAGAGGTGGTGGTGAGTTTCCTTCATGACTGCTGCAGTCCCTGCACTGCAGGGACACCCACAGTCAAGTTAGGAAGGGAGTTCCAGAATTCTCACCCATTACTAGTGAAGAAACGTTGACGTAGGTTCAAGTCAGGGTTGCTTGGAGTGGAACTCATAGCTGGCAGTGTTCCTGTGAGCTGATGATGGTTGGGCCGAAGCCATTGCCTTGAAGAAGATCCATAGTGAGGGCTAGCCTTCAACAATGACAACTACCTTTCTTTGTGCCAGTATGACTCAACCCACTGTGAGGTTCTCCCCTAATGTAATTGAGAAACAAACTGTACCTGTGTCCCCTGGTGTGAAAGCTTCTGCAGGCCTGCAAATTCTCCTTCGCTTGTTAGGTAGGTTCCTAGCTGACTCTAAAGGAGCTTGTATAATTACTCCTTCCAGCTGCACACTGCACATTGTATGTACAGTGCAACAGAAACATTACACAGTAATAACATACCACAAGGTGGAAGCATAGCGCACATCATGTTTACACAAAATGCAGCTTTATTTTTAATAAAGGCATAAGACATTTCCTTCAGCTTAAAATTCCTTGCATATTTTACAAAATTATGTTATTCACATAATCCAATAGTCATAAAAATAAGCAGAACATTCAATGATGGCATGAAGGCAGGGCCCAGAGAAATGACTCCTTAGTTATTGGACAATGAATCAGTGCTAATTTCTGCAGCAAACTCCTCTGATTTTGTTTGTTCCCCATTGGCTTTCTCTTCAATTAACTAAACCATACTGGCTGTCATCTACAAGCAGATATAGATCCTTCCATGACTATAGGTATGGAACTGTGAAATTGTCATTTAAAAACATTGATCCACAATGCCCTATTAGGAAAGGAAAACTTCCACCCATATCCAGTTTGTCCTCAGTGTGATTCTAGGTTCCTTCCAATGTACTTGACTCAAAATCTCTGAAATAACCCAGCAAGAGAGTCAGCTGAATTAAACGGCTGAGCAATTCGGGATTGGCAACAGTTGATGTGCAGCAATTCGCGTATCCCAAGATTGAATAAAATTCAGAAATATTTGCTTGGCAATACTGTACTTAGGCAGTGCTGAAAAGGAGACAGTAACATGAAGATCTGAACTAGGACACAAGAAGTAAACTTATAAAAGGAATGTCAATTTAGACAGAATGAAAAGAGAGTGCTGATTAATTGGTCCACCATTGGCATGGAGAAGCAACTGGAAGAATTAACTGTTAATCTCAGCTCTTGGGTCAGACAGTCAGCCTCTGATTGGTCAGAATTTTGCCATGGGAGTACAGCAGAGATGAGCAATCTCCGTGATCCCTTTTCATTTCCATCAAAAGGAATTTGTACATAACTTGCACCTTTTCATTGAATCAACTCACACCAAGACTGGTGACTGTTTCGAACAAACCCACAAATACTGATAGCAAGATGCTGCTTAGCAGCATTAAAAAATGAGTCTTTGTCTGTGATAAGATCCCAATAATTTCACAAGATTTTGAATATTCATTCATTCATGGGATTTGAGTATTATTGTTGCCCAATCCTAACTTCCCTTGAGTCACCTACTTGAGCTGCTGCAGTCCATGTGGTGCAGGACATTCAGAACATTGTTAGGAAGGGAGGCTTAGGATGTTGATAAAGTGAAAGAACAGTCATATTATTGCAAGTTGAGATAATGAGTGACTTTGAGGGGATCTTGCACGTAATGTAGTTCCTGTGTATCTGCTGCCTTTTCCTTTCAGTGGTAGAGGTCATAGTTGGTAATATACTGTTGAAGAATCAAGACAAATTGATGACTGCACATTGTTCAGTGGGGTGCCAATAAAGTGAGCAGTTTTGATGTAGACAGTAAAGTGTGGAGCTGGATGAACACAGCAGGCCAAGCAGCATCTCAGGAGCACACAAGCTGACGTTTGGGGCCTACACCCTTCATCAGAGAGGGGGATGGGGAGAGGGGATTGGAATAAATAGGGAGAGGGGGGAGGCGGACCGAAGATGGAGACAAAAGAAGATAGGTGGAGAGGAGAGTATAGATGGGGAGGTAGGGAGGGGATAGTTCAGTCCAGGGAAGATGGACAGGTCAAGGAGGCGGGATGAGGTGGTAGGAAGGAAATGGAGGTGCAGCTTGAGGTGGGAGGAAGGGATGGGTGAGAGGAAGAACAGGTTAGGGAGGCAGAGACAGGCTGGGCTGGTTTTGGGATGCAGTCGGGGGAGGGGACGAGCTGGGCTGGTTTTGTGATGCGGTGGGGGAAGGGGAGATTTTGAAGCTTGTGAAGTCCACGTTGATACCATTGGGCTGCAGGGTTCCCAAGTGGAATATGAGTTGCTGTTCTCGCAACCTTCGAGTGGCATCATTGTGGCACTGCCGGAGGCCCATGATGGACATGTCGTCTGAGGAATGGGAGGGGGAGTTGAAATGGTTCTCGATTGGGAGGTGCAGTTGTTTTTTGCGAACCAAGCAGAGGTGTTCTGCAAAGCGGTTCCCAAGCCTCCGCTTGGTTTCCCCAATGTAGAGGAAGCCACACCGGGTGCAATGGATACAATATACCACATTGGCAGATGTGCAGGTGAACATCTGTTTGATATGGAAGGTCATCCTGGGGCCTGGGATGGGGGTGAGGGAGGAGGTGTGGGGGCAAGTGTAGCACTTCCTGCGGTTGCAGGGGAAGGTGCCGGGTGTGGTGGGGTTGGAGGGGAGTGTGGAGTGGACAAGGGAGTCCGGAGAGAGTGGTCTCTCACTTGCCCCCACACCTCCTCCCTCACCCCATCCCAGGCCCCAGGATGAACTTCCATATCAAATAGATGTTCACCTGCACATCTGCCAATGTGGTATATTGTATCTATTGCACCCGGTGTGGCTTCCTCTACATTGGCGAAACCAAGCGGAGGCTTGGGGACCGCTTTGCAGAACACCTCCGCTCGGTTCGCAATAAACAACTGCACCTCCCAGTCGCAAACCATTTCCACTCCCCCTCCCATTCCTCAGACGACATGTCCATCATGGGCCTCCTGCAGTGCCACAATGATGCCACCCGAAGGTTGCAGGAACAGCAACTCATATTCCGCTTGGGAACCCTGCAGCCCAATGGTATCAACGTGGACTTCACAAGCTTCAAAGTCTCCCCTTCCCCCACTGCATCCCAAAACCAGCCCAGTTCTTCCCATCCCCCCACTGCATCACACAACCAGCCCAGCTCGTTCCCCTCCCCCCACTGCATCCCAAAACCAGCCCAGCCTGTCTCCGCTTCCCTAACCTTTTCTTCCTCTCACCCATCCCTTCCTCCCACCTCAAGCTGCACCTCCATTTCCTACCTACTACCTCATCCCACCTCCTTGACCTGTCCGTCTTCTCTGGGCTGACCTATCCCCTCCCTACCTCCTCACCTATACTCCCCTCTCTACCTATCTTGTTTTCTCTCCATCTTCGGTCCGCCTCCCCCTCTCTCCCTATTTATTCCAGTTCCCTCTCCCCATCCCCCTCTCTGATGAAGGGTCTAGGCCTGAAACGTAAACTTTTGTGCTCCTGAGATGCTGCTTGGCCTGCTGTGTTCATCCAGCTCCACACTTTGTTATCTTGGATTCTCCAGCATCTGCAGTTCCCATTATCATTGATGTAGATAGTGTCGAGTTTCAATTGTTGCTTGAGCTGCTTTAATCCAGACAGACTTGGAGTGTTCCATTTCATTCCTGACTTCTGCCTAAGTGATGCTGGACAGGTTTTGGAGAGTCAGGATGTAAGTTACTCTCCACAGAATTCCTCTGAGCTACTGTGTAGTCATCATATTTATAAGGTGAGCCCAGTTTGTTTTTGGTTGGGGATTCAGCAATGGTAATGATACTGAATATTCGATTCTCTCTTGTCGGAGATGGTCATTACATGGCACTTGGGTGATATGAATGTAACTTTCGAAATGATACTCTAAACGTAATATTTTCTAGGTCTTTCTGTAGTAGGCACGAGCCATTTTGGCATCTGTGAAGTTACAAATGGTGCTGAACATCGCCACTTCCAATTTTACGAATGAATCAAACTCATAATGAACCGGTTAAATGTGATGGGGACTAGGACAGTACCTTGAGGAATTCTGGGATTCTTGTAAGTCAGGGGTAGTGTCCCTATCCCTGAGCCAGGATGCCAGTGTTCAAGTCCCACCTGCTCCAGTGGTGTGTGATAAAATCATTGGACAGGTTGATTAGAAATAATTTACCCTAAGAAATTTTTGCAGTGGTATTCCAGAGCTGAGATGACTGCTCTCCAACAACTACAATAGAATTCCATTTGTGTGAGGCATCATTTGAACCAGAGAGAGTTTACCTACAAATTGACATTGACTTCAATGTTGTTAAGGTCCCTGATGCTATACTCTCAATTGCTGCCTTGATGTCAAGACTAGTTATTCTTGGACAAACATTGACTGGCTCTCTCCTGATCTCTTTTAAGAGTTACATTCCAACCAAGATGCCATCGATTTCAATGTTTGCTGTTTCTCTTTCTAACTGGATGACTTGGGATGGAGTTAGGGTTATTGCAGGTTCTTGTGCATCATCTTTAGACTTAAAGACTGATGCAAAGCATTCATTTATCTCTTCTGCCACTCACTGGGAGTCCATTCAAATCTGTCCCTGGGAACCTTTTAATTTCCTGACACAGACTATCTTAATTCTCTAACTCCTCGTGCATCTGAACAGAAACTTTTACCCTATTTGATACAATAGTCTATTATCTTTTTCTCCATTGATGCTTTAAACCCTTCTGTTTACTTAACCTTCTTATATTTGTACATGATGTGTATCCATGGTTTCTCAGGAATTACATTCTTTGAACTGATAAAAACATATTGGTTTGAGGCTAATTAACCTTTATTTATGACCTGTCTGCCACCTTGTCTTCTTCTTGCTTTAACGTTAGGATATAAATGAATCACATATGTCAGAATGAAGACTGAAATGTTTGACATTTTAATTCAGTAACAACAGCACCTCCATCTGAGTTGAGTTAACCAGTTCACTCACTTTAGATCTCCTACAAATTTAATAGAATTTTCCTATTTTAAACCAGTGGTGGATGCTCAGGACTGTTGGTTCTTCTGATCAAATTATATTTAATAACATTGTGATAACTATTGGATGTACACTCCTGGTGGTGTCATACCAAGTTAGCCTTGTTTCTAATAGAAAAAGAAAGATTTTTGACGATAAAACATTTCACATGCTCAGAATGAAGTACTTTACAGCCGATGAGCATCATATTGTCCGTCTGCTGCATGGGCAGTCCATGCAAGTGTTGTACCACTGAATCAGTAGTAGAATATTAGAACAGATATGTAGGGTAGAATTGCCATTGATGGATGCCAAATGATTTTACATTTCTCTTTTAAAGGGTACAATATTGGCCAATCGTCAGTGATGTAAGAGATAATGGGAACTGCACATGCTGGAGAATCCGAGATAACAAAGTGTGAAGCTGGATGAACACAGCAGGCCAAGCAGCATCTCAGGAGCACAAAAGTTTATGTTTCAGGCCTAGACCCTTCACCAGAGAGGGGGACGGGGAGAGGGTTCTGAAATAAATAGGGAGAGAGGGGGAGGCGGACCGAAGATGGATAGAGGAGAAGATAGGTAGAGAGGAGAGTATAGGTGGGGAGGTAGGGAGGGGATAGGTCAGTCCGGGGAGGGCGGACAGGTCAAAGAGGCGGGATGAGGTTAGTAGGTAGGAAATGGAGGTGTGGCTTGAGGTGGAAGGAGGGGATAGGTGAGATGAAGAACAGGTTAGGGAGGCAGGGACAAGCCTGGCTTGTTTTGGGATGCCGTGGGGGGTGGGAACGAGCTGGGCTGGTTTTGGGATGCAGTGGGGGAAGGGAAGATTTTGAAGCTTGTGAAGTCCACATTGATACCATTGGGCTGCAGGGTTCCCAAGCGGAATATGAGTTGCTGTTCCTGCAACTTTCGGGTGGCATCATTGTGGTACTGCAGGAGGCCCAGGATGGACATGTCGTCTAAGGAATGGGAGGGGGAGTTAAATTGGTTCGCAACTGGGAGGTGCAGCTGTTTACTGCAAACCGAGCGGAGGTGCTCTGCAAAGCGGTCCCCAAGCCTCCGCTTGGTTTCCCCAGTGTAGAGGAAGCCACAATGGATACAGTGTATACCACATTGGCGGATGTGCAGGTGAACATCTGCTTGATATGGAAAGTCATCTTGGGGCCTGGGATGAGGGTGAGTGAGGAGGTGTGGGGGCAAGTGTAGCACTTCATGCAGTTGCAGGGGAAGGTACCGGGTGCGGTGGGGTTGGAGGGGTGTGTGGAGCGTAAAATGGAGTCCCAGGGAGAATGGTGTGGAGCGACAAGGGAGTCCCACAGAGAGTGATGCAATGCTCCTTTAGAATGACACATTCTTGAAAATAGTCTGTCCACCTTCTTTGGGTGGAGTTCCATTTTTAGATGCCTTTGGCATCATCTTGGACTGCTACCATCAGCCAGGGACGAAATGCTGCTCCATAGTTCGGGGTCTGATTGTAACAGATGGCACAATTGACTGATCTTCTTAATGTATATCAGCCTGTTCATGTTGCCTCACTGAGTAAGGGTCTGAAAGAGTTAATACTGAAGATTGCATTAAGCACAAATGTTTAAAATGGTATTTCATATGGATTTGAGCAGGAACAATAGCTTTGGAGTAGCAAACTGCTCTAGATGCTGGAACCTATACTGAAAACAAAAAAAGATGATGGAGATCACAACAGGTCATCCAAAATCCATGGAGAGAAAGCAGACTAACGTTTTGAATCTAGATGACTCTCCATCAGAGCTGAAATGAAGTGTGGAGTGGGTAGCATTTACACAATTTTGTAGTGGGGGGGAGGGCAAAGTAGAATCCTGGGAGAGAAAGAATGTTGATAGTTCAGATCGTCACATACTTAATCTGAACTATCAATATCCTCCTGAGGAAGGGTTACCGGACCTGAAACGTTAACTCTCTTTTCTCCTTCACAGATGCTGCCAGACCTGCTGAGCTTTTCCAGCAACTTTGTTTTTGTTCCTTTGGCCCAGTATGCCTGCACTGGTTCCATTACTTAGTGCCAATCTCCTACCTTTTCCCCATATCCCATAGCCACCATTTCTATCCAAATAGTCATCTAATACCTTCTTAAATGTTTCAACTGAACCTCCATCCACCACATTGCCAAGCATGGCATTCCATACCCTAACTACTCATTGTATTAAAAATATTTCTCCTTGCATTACCCTTGCTTTGTTTGCAACAGATCCATTAGGCTCTATGAATCTCTACCAGAAAAGAGAATGGTGGCATCAATATTAGTAGATATATATTTCACCAAGATGAGCTACAGTGAGAATCTATTATGCAGCAGCTCACATTGTTCTCTTCCCATCACCTGTCGTACCTTTGATCATTGTCTCCTGCTGCTTCTCTGCCTCTTCAAACAAGTCCAGCAAACAGAAATTTAACTCACAAGCTCAGTAGACCATTCTGAAAAAATGAAAACAGTTGAACTGCCACTTAGAATATGTTGTAATCTGCTCTGCGATGAAAATTACTCAAACATAATGGCAGGTTTCTTGAATGCAACATGGGTTGAAAGGAGAACACTGAGGAAGGTTCCAAGTTTAACTTTAATTGAAACTTAACAAATCCTTGGGTTGCTCCTCATTTTGTGTTAACTTGGATATGACCTTTCAGGGACTTATGGACATAAGTGGAAATGTAGTAATATTATGCAAATACTATTTCTCTGAGTTCCATACAATTTTAATAAATAAATTAACTTAACTTTGCAGAAGGACTTTGGACATGAACTGCTTTAGAAGAATATTAATCATATTCTTAAGTAAGTGAATTTAGTTTTATTCATTCACTGAATGTGAAGATTACTGGGTGGACCAGTACTTTTTTGCCTATCCCTTGTCATTCTTGGGGAGGTGCTGATGAGCTGTCTTCCTGAACCACTGCAGTCCATTTGGTGCAGGTGTATCAACAGTGTCATGAAGGAGGGAGTTTGATCATTCTGATCCAACAACTTTCAAGATAACAGTGATATATTTTCAAGTCAGCATGATAAGTGGCTTGGAAGGGAACTTACAGGTGGTGGTGTTCCCATGTGTCTGCTGCTCTTGGCCTTCTGGACTGTGGTATTAGTGAGTTTGGAAAATGCTGCCCAAGAGCATTAAAATGGTAGATCAGTATGTTGCAGTATGTTTTGCGGTGACTACCAATAGGGGCAGCTGGCTAGGGGGCTCAAAGTATTTTCTGTCTCTGCTAGCAACTCAGGTTGCATTCCCAAGAAATGCCCCAATATATGGACCATGCTAAGTTTAAATTTTGTTCAAATTCAGGCGACTATGCTCAGTTACCAATGCTTGGCTTTTGTTTCAAATTTAACCTAATTTTCTAATCACCCTGTTCAGAGTGAGTTTTGAGAAGATTTGTAGCTCAGGTTGAGGTTCTGGATGTGAGTTTGCTTGCTGAGCTGGAAGGTTCGTTTTCAGACGTTTCGTCACCATTCTAGGTAACATCATCAGTGAGCCTCCAACGAAGCGCTGGTGTTATGTCCCGCTTTCTATTTATCTGATTAGCTTTCCTTGGGTTGGTGATGTCATTTCCTGCATTGGTGATGTCATTTCCTGTTCTTTTTCTCAGGGGATGGTAGATTGGCTCCAAATCAATGTGTTTGTTGATAGAGTTCCGGTTGGAACGCCATGCTTCTAGGAATTCTCGTGCATGTCTCTGTTTGGCTTGTCCTAGGATGGATGTGTTGTCCCAATCAAAGTGGTGTCCTTCCTTATCTGTATGTAAGGATACGAGTGATAGTGGGTCATGTCGTTTTGTGGCTAGTTGATGTTCATGTATCCTGGTGGCTAGCTTTCTGCCAGTTTGTCCAATGTAGTGTTTGTCACAGTTCTTGCAAGGTAATTTGTAGATGACGTTCGTTTTATTTGTTGTCTGTATAGGGTCTTTTAAGTTCATTAGCTGCTGTTTTAGTCTGTTGGTGGGTTTGTGGGCTACCCTGATGCCAAGAGGTCCGAGTAGTCTGGCAGTCATTTCGGAAATGTCTTTGATGTGACAGTAGAATGAGCAGCCAATGGGGAACTTCAAACCAGCGTCTACAGGAAAACAACACATACGGACCAAATACTGAACTACAGGAGCAACCATCCCAACACCCACAAACGAAGCTGCATTAGAACATTATTCCAACAAGCCACCACACACTGCAGCACAGAGGAACTACGCAGAGCAGAGGAAAATCACCTATACAGCGTATTCAAAAAGAACAGGTACCCAATGAACACAGTCTGCCGATTCCTCAGCAATAAACCCAAACAAACAGACAAAACGGGCTCAGAAACCATAACCACTCTCCCCTACATCAAAGACATTTCCGAAATCTATCCCCTCTCACCTTTAAACCTATGCCGTCTCATTTTCAATTTCCCGTCCCTCAGAGACAGACGATATGCATTCATCCTATCTATGCCCCTCATGATTTTATATACCGCAATAAGGTCACTCCTCATTCTCTGACGTTCCAAGGAATAAAGTCCTATCCTGGCCAACCTGCCGCTGTAACTCAGGCCTACTAGACCTGGCAATGTCCTCATAAATCTTCTCTGCACACTTTCCAGTTTAACTACGTCTTTCTCTCACAGGGTGACCAGAACTGTACCAGTACTCCAAGTGCAGCCTCACCACTGATATGTACAACTGGAATATAACATCCCAACTCCATTACTCAATGCCTCAACTGATGAAGGCCAGCATGCTCAATGCCTTCCACATCGCTTTGAATACCTTCCATGAACTATGTATTTGTACTCATAGGTCCCTTTGTTCCACAACACTATTCAGGGCTTTACCATTTACTGTATAAATCCTAACTTGGTTTGACTTTACAACTGCAATACCTCACACTTACTTGTACTGAATTGCATTTGCCAGTCCTCAGCTGACTTCCCCATCTGATCAAGATCCCCTGTAATTTTTCATAAACTTCCTTGTTATCAAGGATATTTCCTAATTTTGCATCATCCGCCAACTTACTAATCATGCCTTATACACTGACATCCAGATCATTTATGTATATAACAAATAACAAAGGTCCCAGCACCAACCCCTGTGGCACACCACTTGTCACAACCCCAGTCTGAGAAACAACCTTTAACCATCGCAGTCTGCTTCCTACCATTGAGCTGATTTTGAATCCAATTCGCAAGCTCTCCCTGGATCCCATACAACCTAACCTTCATGACCAGCCTGCCATGTGGGACCTTGTGAAAGGCCTTAGAAAAGTCGATATACACAACATCCAATGCCCTACCCTCATCTCTCCTCTTGGTTACCTGTTCAAAAAACTCTAAAAGAGTTGTCAAATATGACTTCCTACTCATAAATCCATGCTGACTATCCCTAATCAGGCCTTGACTAACCAAACGTTGGTTGCTCCTGTCCTTCAGTATCCTTTCCAATGACTTGCCTATCAATAATGTCAGACTTGTTTTTGCTTCCTTTCTGAAACAACAGAATGACATTAGCGATCCTCCCAGTCTTCTGTGACTTCATCAGTGGCTAAAGAGGAAGCAAAAAATCTCAGCAAGGGCTTCTGCAATTTCTTCCCTCGCCTCCCACAATATCCAAGGATGGATTTGATCAGGCTCAGGGAATTTATCCACCTGAATGTGTATTAAGGCTGCAAACACCTCCTCTCTGGTAATGTGTATGCAGTCCAAGACATCCCCACTTGTTATTTCCTTAGCATCCAAGATTCTTTCCTCAGGAAACTCTGAGTTGAAATATTCATTAAAAATTTTCCGGATCTCCTGTGGCTCCACACATAGATAGCCATGCTGATCTTTAAGGGTACCTATTTTCTCCCTAGTCACCCTTTTACTCTTAATATAGCTGCTGAACCTCTTGTAGTTATCTTTAATCTAATCGACCAGAATCCACCGCATACCCTCTTTTTGCTCTTCTGATGTGGAGCAGTTGGGACTTGAACCCAAATCTCTCAATCCAGGGGTAGGCACACTCCCACTGTATGACATGATGGCCTATGAATGACTGTTGTTCACCTGCATGATTCTATTGGATTAGACATAATGGGAACTGCAGATGCTGGAGAATCCAAGATAACAAAGTGTGAGGCTGGATGAACACAGCAGGCCAAGCAGCATCTCAGGAGCACAAAAGCTGATGTTTCGGGCCTAGACCCTTCATCTGAGAGATTCTACTGGATTAATTGATTGCAGTTGTGGTTATTCAGAGTCTTTAACTGTCTGAGGACATTCCAAAATATTTTGCACTTAGTGGTGTACTTTTGAACTATACTCACTGTCGTGATGGAGAACACACAGTGGCTAATCAGTGCACAATGCATTCTCACAAGCAACATTACTGTCATATCCAGATCACTTGTTTTGGCATTGTTGGTTGGAAGACCTTTATGAGTCAGGATATTTGGGAAAATCCCCAAGCTCCTCTTTGAACTTGCACCATGGAATTTTTTTAATTGGAATTTTGGGGGTGGACAAAATTAGACTTGCTTGTGATATACTCCACCATTGAATGGAATTATTACATGCACAGGGCTCGCAACCGAGCTATGAGCATTTGGCTGTGATCCAGAGGGCCTCATACAATCACAGCTCAGTTCGTCATAGCCCCAGCACTGCAGAGGAGGGAAGAAGAACAAATTGCTAGCAGAATAAAATACAAAGTGTACCACGTAACACAACATAGTGTTTTAATAATTTTAGAACAATAGTTGGGTCAATTTGGTCCAGACAATTTACCATGGTTTTGAAAATTGATTATAGCTGCTGCCTGGATGAGACTTTCCCCTGGCAATATCTGTCAGATTTTATTTTGGTGCGGAATAACCCAGTCAAACAGAACTCTGCTGACATTTAAATGCTTGCACGTGTAACACATTCACATTGCAAAAGCATCTGACATCTGTCATGGGCAGATAATGATCATTAATGAATGAACTCCTCTCAGAATCTTTAAGAACATATCTTTAGTGGGTTAAAATTTTATTAACCTTTTATTGCATTTAAGTGAATTCAGACTCATTCAGCTGTGCCTCATTTCTTTCTTGGCTTGGTCTGATTTCCTTTTCTACAAATGCATTGATACAATGTCCTAGCAATTTAAAATGATTGGGTGGTCTATTACTAAAGGTATACCACAGTTTTTAAAGCAATCTTAAACTGGAGGAACAATGTAGAAAGCCAAAGGTAATCTTGATTCTTTGTGATGATTTGATTTTTAAAAGGGGTCCTGAAGCGAAGACTTCCCTTTTTAAGCAGTCTTTGGCCCAATCAGTTCCTGCTGGGGCATTTTAATCAGCACTGGCACAAAAAATATGGCCTAATTTATTTAGAAAAGTAGAAAATATATGGTGCTGACAAAGAAGCATAAGATTAAAGCATGCTCTTTGAAAGATGATGGGAATAAATGCTAGCCATTGTAGAATGGGAAATTATTACCATTAAACTCGACATCATGCTGATGGAAATGTAACAAAGGGATTAATGGTACCGGGGTTGTGCAACGAAGCCATTAAGGTCAAAAAATGCAATGACATTACAGTAAGAGCCAATATTGTGAACTGTTATGAAGCTGTTCACATTCTTATGTTATTCAGCAGACACGTAAGGGACACAGTGTGAGTTATGCAAAGCTTCACAATTTGGGTTATCAGTTCTGATGTGATGTATTCATGGAGGTTTCAACCACATGACCTACACATTGCCAAATGGCCAACACAGTGAAACAGGTCTCTGTTCCATCTTAAACATTTTTATAATAAACACATAAAAATCTTCAAACAAAATGCACCACATTATTCTTTTCTGTAAATGCTGGCCTGATGTTTTTTCCTCTGTCTGAGACTGTGAACAACATGGAGGTTAGTGTTTACTTCCTGGAGACTCCAGGATAATCCTAGAAAGGTGTCAAATCTGTCCACAGTTAACCTCAGGTGCTGTAGTAGACAATAGAAAACAAACAGTGAAGTGATGGTAATAGAACTGTGGGCCAGTTGAATCTTTTCTCAAGAAGGCTGGTTACACACAACTGTTTGGGTGCTGACAATGTTGGAGACAGAAGTGAATGGACACTGAACATTATCCAGGCGATCTGTTGTGCTGGCTTCCCCAGCAAGTTCCCCCCGCTGCCATCTTGGACGGTAGTGAGTTTGGAACCTGGGATGAAGGTCCAGTCATAAGATGGTGTGGATGAGATCATTAGCCTGCAGTTCACTGACAGGTTGGTTGTGAGGGAGGTGGTACTGATCAGAGGGATGGAACCGTGGGTTTTTCAGTACCCCTTAAAATGTGGCTGAGAGGGCAACCTCCCATTGAACCAGCCTCTCAATTGGTTATTTTGTACTGGAGCCAGTTGGCTTGTCTACACCTGGAAGGCTCCTGATTGATGCTGTCACATTGAGAGGTTAATTGGCACTCTGATAATGAAGAGGGTTTTATGTCAGTTTTTGAACCATCAGCTATATTTCTTTATTTTCTACTTAAACTAGGAAAGATTGCAATGTTTAATTTTTAACCTTATTTTCTAAGTTTTACGCTATATGATAGTTACTGCAATCTTTAACTTTGAGTCATTGAACCATACAACATGAAAACTGACCCTTCAGTCCAACTTGTCCATGCTGAGCAGATTTCCTAAATTAATCCAGTCCTCCCATTTGTCAGCATTTGGCCCGTATCCCTCTAGATCCTTCCAGTTCACATGGGTAATCCAAAATGGAGAATGGTAAAATATTTTGGCTCTAAAAGCTGCTCGTTTTTTTGAGGCACTTTCAGTGTTGGAGCTAATTTGCTCAAATGCTTGGAACAATAATTACTGTTTTATAAGCTATTGCATTGTAAGGCTTTAGGAAAAAAACCCATCAAAACGAAAATGCTTTAAAAAAGGAGGAAGGGAGAGCAAGCAGAGGCTATGTGGGAGCTGAGAAAAATGGAGCAGTGAACCTACACAAGGTACCTGACCAGGCAGTGCCCTTCACAGATGACTGCCTCTGCTATTTAGTTTCAAGTAACTTTTGACTTCGGTCTTTCTTTCTGTTTTGTTCTTAAGATTCCGTATTTGCACCAAAAATGGCACCTTCTGTGGAAACATTATAGACTTTTCACTGTGTTCCTGTAGTTCTGTACTCGAGTACATGTGACAATAAAATCAAATCAAATTGTGTGAAACTCCTGTTTCTGAACTGAGATGGGGTGAGGACCCAAATACAATCCTGTCTCCTCGGGCTGGATTTTCAAATTGGGCGCTGGGGACTCAAAGCTTGGAAAACTTCCGGGTACTGATGCTACGTTGTGTTAAATGTAAATCAGCTGGCTGCATGGTATGTGAGTGTGATGCCCAGCCTATGACTGGGACTGGTCTGAAGCTAATGCTAAAAGGCAACCAGCAGCAACGGCAGAGTGCACCCTTGCCTTGGTGAATGGTGAAGGCAGCAGGTCAAAAGCCCAGCACTGACAAAATCATCCAGAGGTTCACCTCAAAGATGGCTGAGGTGCCACATCTTGTCACGTTGCTTTGCATCATGACCACATCAAATGGTGTCCAATAATCATTTGTGTGCAACAGACCACTTCCAGCTCCTAGTCCTCAGAGTGAACGTTTCCCTCTTGCCCTCCATGGCCTGTTGATGAGGCCCTCAAAGAGAAAAGCCTGTTGATTGAAAGAGAGCAGGTTCCTGCCACCGAGTCCCATCTTGACTCCACTTTGAAATTTACAGTAGGGCACGAGATTGACCTCTGAGAATGCAATTTTTACACTGTACCTGCTCCCATTCTTGATTGTAACAGCAATTGAAAACTTATCCTATTTCCCTGCCCTGTGGGAAGAATTCAGCTTAAAAAGTGTAATTTTGTGAGCCCACTCTCAATTTTGAAATGTATGGTTGACATTTATACTTTCCTTTAAATATTTTGCTTTGTGTGTGTCTAGGAATAGGAGATCAAGCTATGTGAGCAGTGTGTGTCTTAAACAGAGAGGCCAGTGCCTATCTCAAAAATTGAGTCTTGGACCTTATGTCTGTCTATCTACCTTCTCAAGCAGCTTGTCCCATGAGAGAACTTAACTCTGAGCCACCACTAGCAACCTGTAAGTAAGTTCATGGTGAGGAGGGCCGGACAGAGTTGAGATGGAAGGCAGAGATCGTATCAGATTGGGCAATGGGCAAAATAGTTTCAAGAAGCTCCCCTGGAATTGGTGGTGACGAGACCTTTGAAAGGGTTTGGCCCACTGCTGCCAATGCTTACCAGAAACATGTTTTTGTAAGAGGGAATTTCAATAGCTCCTGTACTCCTCACTTACATAATTAAAGGGCTAAGTCCTCTTCTTGGCATTACCTTGGGACACCTGAAAGGTAGCCCCTTGTGAATTTCACAATGGGATTGATACTAGTGTAAATTGGGCACGGGCTGTCTGACTGCTAAATGACTCAGATTTACAATCACAAGAGCATGTGTGAAGATCTTTCTGCTGGCTGCACCTTGCAAAACTAAGAAAACATTTTAAAAGAGCTCAATGACTCTTGCTCATAACTCATCTGTCTCTTCGTGGGACAACAGTACTTTGAAACCATAATCAAATGTTTCGTTGACCACTTAGAAAACTCTCTTGTTGTTCTTCAGAAATACTGCATTGTAATCCATTTTATCCACCTGAGCATATCCTGTGATGTAGTGGTACTGTCCCCACTCTAGAGCCAGGACAGATTGAAGTCCTCTCTGTTCCAGAGATAATAACATTCCTGAACCGCTTGATTGGAAAATATATTGACCTCATTTCAAATCTCAAACCTTTGGCAATGCCACAATTCCTTAGCACAGCTCTTAAAATGTTAGCTAGATTATTGGTGGAATATGGCTTGAACCCATAAGCTGAGGCAAGCAAGAGAAAGATTGCATAGTCACACTAATGTGTTTATTTGTTTTGATCCGTCTGTACTCATGTGACAGCTGAGATTGCCTGGTCACAGTGCCTAACTTATTGCCCTACAGGACTGGCCTGATTCATTTCAGTAGCATCTTTTCAGACAATCACCTATTGATACTTGAGGACAGCTTTGGAAACCTTCCTAAACCCAATGCGCCTCACAAATCTTTCTGTTTCCAAGGCTATGGTCATGCATCAACCCTTTCATCTCGCTTAAAAGAATAAATCCGTTTCCCTAGCCATTCAAAAAATATTGAAATCTAAATTTGGAGACTTCTTGATTCTTGATGTTCATTTCTCAAATGCTTAAAAAGTGTTTCTTTCAATTTCCTCTCTTCTCTTCGCCAATTTTCTCCCGCCTCCTCACAATGATGTCTTTCCTCGAGTACATTTGCTCTCTGTATTTTGTCAAAGTAACCATGTGTTGTTTTTTACATGTGCACCTGGAGAATAAACATAGGCAACCAGTTCAGTGCCATGATTTATCCGTGTCTAATGTGTGATCAAAGTGATAAAATCAAGTAGGTGAAAGATTTTTCTTTCCCCTGCTCAAAGGCATTTGAGATTACTGATTGAACACCGACAGCTGAGGTCAGCACCAGCTCAGACATAGAATTGAATTTGATACTAAATCAATAATATCTAATTAACACAACTCAAATGCTAAGAGCACCAACAATTGTCACGTGTAACAAAGTGCACAATTTTCCAATAGTTTTTCCACATCTGAGGTGAGCATACTAGGTGATGGCTACCATGTGCTCCTGCTGACGAGATAACACATTGGACTGCTGCCATTTAGCTGAATAACAGCTGATCGGAGAGTGAGGTTGAGAATCTCACCCTGTCACAGGCCTCAATCACAGCCAGCAGCTTCCATGTCCTAAAGTCCACAAGTCAAGGTGTACTCCTCAGGGGATACAACGATGAGAATGCAAGTCCAATTGGGTTTTGGGTTGATGGATGTTAGATGGTTTGGAGGCCAGGGCAAGGGATTAGTTTTCAGAGGCCCTCTCATGCCCACCATCCATGCCTCTGATTATCCCAAAATTGGGACAACAGTGAACTGCCCATCACTTAGCAGGAAGGTAATCATGGTCTCCCTGTTACCAGGGAGGCAAGAAATTGGGAAGGTGTCGAGTTGAGGTCCTTTAGTAGCCATTAATTGACTACTTGAGAGCCTTAATTTCTGGTGATTTGAGAAAGTTGCCTCAGCTCTTACTTGCCCAGCATTTTGTTGAAGAGGTGATGAAAAGGGAGTAAATTTCTCACCAAGATGAACTCAGCCCATTATTGCCCCTTCAGACCTGCTCTCTTTCCATCTCAATAGAAGGTATCTTTCACCCAACATATTTGTTGAAGGAGCTGCTTTGTCGTGATTCTAATATTCTCTGTTTTATGGTTGGTTGGTAGTACAGACAAGGGTATTATTGAAAAAAGATACGTGTTGTCAAAGATTTTCATTAGACAATTCACAAGAACTACTATTTCAAGGGGAAAAATACATAAATACTGTATGAAAGGAGAGTGTTGATTGATTGGCAGGTGGGCCTGTATTGATCAGAGCCCACTTATCAACCAATCAGCACTATCCTCTCATGCAGCATAAATGTTGGTTTTCTGCTTGAACTTTTACCATTGTAAATTATCTTGATGAGTTAAAGATGAAAAGCTTTGACTAAATGTGTTTATTCAGCAATTCTTCGTTTCGGTGTGCAATTAAATAATATTTAGTTTATTGAAGTGAAGAAAGTAGACTGCTGTTTGAGATCTCTCCTTTGCTTTTACCATAAGGCTGTAAGAGATAACACCATTACAACATGGCACAGAATCACTTCCTGTGATGATTTACACTGTGTCATTTAGCATATCACACAGAGTTAACTCTTTATACTCCAGTGATAGTGTACTCAAGTAAGTGGCGATTACCTTAAGTTATCATAATTACCATTGACTATTTCTCTTCAATAAAACCCTCCAAACACTGGCGTCTTTGCTGAAGTGGCAATTGTTTTGTTAAAATCACTTTTAATTAAAACAGTATTGTTCAGCATTATAGAAAAGGCAGAACCAAAATAAGCGATCAATTTTCCAGTCGTTTTTTTTTCATTTTCTCCTTCTACAATTTTATTTTACCAAGACTGAATGTTCTGGGCAAAGGATTCATGGTTTAAAGTTTACATAATCTGATCAGACCACAGGACATCTCTCTTTTGAGAGAAAGACTAGTGGTGGTTTAACTTCAGATCATCTCACCTCAGAAAACTTGAGAAGGAGGATCTTTTTTGATAACCTCAGTTGGTGCAGGAACTGAACCCACATTGTCAGCATCACTCTATATTGCAAACCAACTATCCAGCCAACTGAATTATCTGACCAGCTTCATTCACACGATAAAAAACTGTTGAGTTTAACGTGTTCTTTTTCTGCAGCATGACTGGGATGTTGTGATTTTATTCAAATTCTACTACTTCATTCTTTCACAGGTGGTCACCCTTAAATATAGGTCTTAATGATCATTGATTACACTATTAAAATTTTATTTAAATTGGAAGTGCCACTGTAATAAAATATGCCAAATACTGTTCCTTTGACAGCGCTTTCCAAACCCACAACCACTTCCATCAAGTCAAGAGCAGCAGATTCAGGGGAACACCACCAGCCACAGATTCCCCTCAAAGCCACTCACCGTCCTGACTTGAAAATATGTAGCCATTCCTTCACTATTCCAGAGTCAAAATCATGATTCTCTTGCCTATAATGCTATGCATCCACCTACAGCATATGGACCACAACATTTCAAAAAGACAGTTCATCACCACCTCTTCAAGGGCAACTAGGGACAGGCAATTAATCCTGTCCCAGTGAGTGAGACTGGTGTCCCACAACAGAATGACAAAAAAAACCCCCAAGATTGATTTTTTAACTAGTTATCAATGCACAGGAGTGTTTACTTGATAAGCTATTTCTGACTTACATGAAGAATGCTCACTGGCCAAGTCATTGGAGACCTGTTAATCAAGCAAAGGCTGAGAGTAATTGGTATCTTGGCTTTTAGTCAAGCCTTATTATATCGTCTTGGCTGTGAGTTCATGGATCAACTACTCGGTTGAAACACCTCATCCTCGGCTTGCTTGACAGGTCTAGCACTCAGTTGTAAATTTCACAATGTTTATCACACAAAGTTAAGAGATTTCAAAGACTGGCAGTTTTTGCTATTGATATTTTAAAGACTCCAAATGATGAATGTTTCTATAGGCTTGCAGTAAATGGAGATTTTAGCAGAAAGTAATGAATAAATGGATATTTTTATATGAGTCTTTTACACAAGTCTTTATCATCACTTTGGGTATCACTGTTTCTATACAGTGTATAGTGGGTGAATGGGCTTGGAAGTTCTGTAGGTTGGCATTGATGGCATTAGACCCATGGAAACTGGGCGGTTGGAGGATCATAACCTGCATACGTGGTATGAAGTAGATAAGGAAGTACATTGACATTTCAGACATTCCAAAGATGGTTTACTGGACTGACACCAGATATGGAGGGACTGCCTTATGAGAGGTTGAATAGATTGGGCCTGTACTCATTGAGAGAGAGAACAAACAGAGGCAGTCTTATTGAAATAAATGCGATTCTTAGAGGACTTAACTGGGCACATGCAGATAGGTTGTTTCTGTTTGCAGGAGCATCAAGAACCAGAACGAATAATTACAGAATATGGGTTGCACATTTAAAACAGAAATGAGGAGGAATTTATTCTCTCAGAAGGTGGTGAAACTATCCTCAGAACAGAGGGCTGTTAAAGCTGGATCATTAAGTATATCCAGGGATGAGACAGAAAGATATTTTTTATCAGTAAAGGAATCAAAGGTTATGGGGGAAAGGCTGTAAAGTGGTGTCCAGGGATGTGCAAGCTGGGTAGGTTAGCCATGGTAAATGTGGGGTTACACATAGAGTAGGGGCACTGGGTCTGAGGGTGTGGGATACTCCTTGGAGGGTTGGTGTGGACTCATTGGGCCAAATTACCTCTTTCCACACTGTAGGGATTCCATGATTTGGACACGTTGATTGACTGGGCAAGTTCATAAGAGAGGAAGTATGGTGTGGATAAGTGTGAGGTGACCCACCTGTGTGTTCCTGTACACCAGTCACTGAAAGTAAACATACAGGTGCAGCTGGCAATGAAAAAGACATTCATAGCAAGAGGATTCACAAACAGGAACAGGGATGTATCGATGTATTTTGTACAGGGCTTTGGTGAGATCACACTTGGAGGATTGTGTGCAGTTTTGGTTTCTTTATCAGAGAAAGGATGGTCTGGCTACGGGGGAAATACAACAAAGATTTACCTATCCTGGGATGTGCCAGAACTGATGTATGAAGAGAGACCAGATTCATTATGGCTATACTCACTGGAGTTTAGAAGAATGGAGAAAACCTCAAAGAAACCTGTAAAATCTCTAAAAGGACTAGACAGGGTAAATCCTGATGATGAACAAGTCCATTCATAGTCTATTGGATACATGGTGACCCATTTCGGATTGGGAATGAGGAAAAATTGTTTCACCCAGTAGAGTGATGAGCCTGTGGAATTTTCTGCCACAGAAAGTGGTTGACACCAAAGCTTTGAATATTTTTAAGGAGTCAGATGTACTTCTTCAGGCTAAAATAATCAAAGGGTACGGAAGATAGCAATTTGAGTCGGATGATCAACCATGATCATGTTGAATGGCAGAGCAAGCTACATCAGCTGAATGGCCTATTTCTACTCCTATTTTCTATGTTTTTATGGCACAGTTTGAGAATGGGACTTCTCCCTGGGAAATCGACTGATGTATATTCCTCAAGCTAAACCAATTGTATCGATTATTTGGTTGGTATCACATTACTGATTCTATGACTGTACGTATTACACAGTTCTAAAAAGTACTTTGTGATGGGGCAATCTGAGCACCATGAAAGGTGCTATATATATGTGTGTGTGTGTGTGTGTGTGTGTGTGTGTAAAATCTTTCTATCTTTTAAACTAAGCAAGAAATGTCTCGGGGTGGGGGTAATATTATCAGGCAGAGGACCAGTGGGTTAGTCGATGAGGTACTGGTTGTGATAGACAGTATCATCGTCCCTCAGTGCTGAGCTATCTCAGGAGATTGGAAATCAGCAGTCGTCACAATGGTTGATAACCCATACAAAAGCTCTCAGCGGTCCCAGCAATTATGGACCTATCAGCTGGTTAAGCTACCCGGGAAAGCTGCCAAAGAAAGTCATTACACACATCGATCAACATCAACTGGATTTCTTCAATTCACAGGGTTCAGCAGAGAAGAAGCACCAGTAATGTGAAGTGTGCATCTCTGACACCTTTAATAGGAAAGAATGCATATTTGTGGTCTTCCTGTTTGTGGGAAATGCTTTTGACTCGCTTTGGCACAAGGTATAACAATACATCATTTCCCAGCTCCTGACAGAGCTAATTTGATGATGATTGAATTTTCTAGCAGAGTGCAAAATCAGTATTGGAGTGGATGTTGAAGTTTCCACCAACTTTTGACGAACGGTGAAATTTGCCCCTCCTGCACTTGAATCTCACACTCCCTGAATTGATTTTCAATGAATTATTTTTATGCATCTGGGATGTTTGTGTCACTGGCTAGGCCAGCAATTATTGCCCTTCACTAACTACTCAGAGGGCAGTTAAGAATCTAGACCAGGGAAGGATAGCAGTTGACAGCAGAAGCTGACTTGTATGGAAAACGAAAGTTTTAATGCTCAGTCACCTGTGAAGTAGCTCATCTCTCTTTAAAGGGGAACAGAAATATCACACCCTAAATTTAGAAGGGGCAAAATCAGCCAGGTTTTTGCCATTCTGGATCACCAGGCAAGTATTGCTGAAAATGTTCAAACTGAGGATGCCAGACGACAGCAAGATAATGTTCGACTGTGATAGTCTGCACAGTCAAGAACTTGTGATCTAGAAAATATCTGCTTCTAAGCAGTTCCTTCCCCAAAGGACAGTGATGAACCATCTGAAGCATCAGTGATCAAAAAAAGTGATGAGGACAATGAACCCTGAGCTTTTGAAGGAATAGGGGAAGTATCAAAATAATGTTGCTTCCAGAAAGAATTCTAACCCAGGGATTGAGGAGGCATCAAGATAATTTTTGGTATCATTGATCGACAATGGAAACAAACATAGTGCTTTATACATGACGTGACAATGGAATAGTTAACAAATGATAAATCGAAGAACCTAAATTGGGGGTAAACACTTAAGCTTGGGAACAGAGACAATTTGAGAAGATGTAACAATTGGTAAAGATGTGAGTGGAGCAGAGAGAGTGATATTGTAGACATGGACTGTGAGGAGGATCATTGATTTACAAGGCAGTGGAAGATAATGTCAAAGCGACAAAGCGACCAGGGAAGATCAGCAAATCGTGATGGCCGTTACACATTTTATTTTGTGTCTTTATTTTCTCGGGCTGACGCCTACAGTAAATAGCGTGCAAGGAGTTTCATGCGCAAATGTACTTCGTATCAGTACCTTAAGACTTGCACAGCTCTAATAGCCAGTGTTCGGTTCTCTTTTAGATTTTGTGTTTTTGCACGTGTTTTGTGCCAGAACAGGTGGGGAGTCAAATTGGGTATCAAGGTACACCAGGCCTTGTCTTTTGCTGTAGTAGGTGAGCTGACACCAAAATAGAAGTGACACTAAAATGAAACGACTGTAAAAACATACGCTTAGAAGCAGATATTTTATAGATCACAAGTTCTTGACTGTGCAGACTATCACAGTCGAACATTATCTTGCTGTCGTCTGACATCCTCAGTTTGAACATTTTCAGCAATACTTGCCTGGTGATCCAGAATGGCAAAAACCTGGCTGATTTTGCCCCTTCTAAATTTAGGGTGTGATATTTCTGTTCCCCTTTAAAGAGAGATGAGCTACTTCACTAGTGACTGAGCATTAAATCTTTCGTTTTCCATATGAGTCAGCTTGCTCTCCACTTTAATCAGCTCGCCCATCAAAGAAACAGTGGTCGATAACTTTATGTAGCTGTTTAAGTGGCAATCAATCCTCCTTCCAACTGATTACAAGTTTGAACCTTATACCACTCAACAGTGAAATTAGTTGGGTCACATAGTAACAACTTGTTATGAATTTTTAATACTTGCAGTGAATGTGTCCCCCCGTACTTCATGATATCAGCAATCAAATACCGCAGAATTATTAACTCCTGATATTATATTTTTGCATCAAATACATTTCCAAATTGCATGCTTTGCACATGTGTGACATCAATGTTATTTGCCATGTAGCAGCTCACATTTGAATGATGTGCAGCTGATGATGCGTATGGTTAGACGAATGTGTTAGATTTGTCGTGAATCATACTGTGTGGATATTGGAAAAAAAACCTAGCATTTCCGACCTTATGATGAAGGAAAGATCATTGATCTAGCAGTTTTGGATTGTTGGGCTGATATCACTGTCTTGAAGAGGTCCTGCAGTGATATAGCACGGCAAAAATTGAACAGATCATTCTCTTCTTTCAGACACATTACTTCAGTTTTATTGGGGTTTCTTTGATTTACACTTGGTCAAATCATGTTTGAAATTAAGATCACTCTTGCTTGAGTTACCATTTTTCCACCATAGTGCATCTCTAAAACCTGGTAAGAGTTTTTATGGATGACACTGAACAAGTTGATTAAAAAATGCCTGTAATGTTGCTGATGAATGGGAGAAGATGGATAGTTGGGCTGGATTTATGCGGATGGGTCATGCCTGAACAATTTTCCACATTGTCAGGTAAACACCAATGTTCTAGATACATTAGAACAGTTTTGCAAGGAGTGAGTCTAGTTCTGGAACTTAGGTCTTCATCACCACAGTTACCCTGTTGTCGGGACCCATAATCTTTGCCCCTAATGGTCCAAGGCTGGTAGTTTAGTACAGATTCACACAGATTTTGATCAACACGTTTTAATAGCAGGAGTGTAAACTGGATACAAGTGATATGCAAAAATGATGGGACCAATTAGGGAAAGTGTCAGAATAAAGGCTCAAAAATCCCAGAAATCTTCAGAAAAGCACAGGAGAAATTTAACTTCATCAGTAATTTTGACTAATAATGAAGGAGGTTTTAAGAAAAGAATCAGTTATTAAGGGAAAAAGAACCAATGTGCAGGCCTGATCCAGCGCCCAAAAATAATTTATTCAGTCTCGAGGGCTCATCAGACATTGTTCAGCTTAGTCTAGTCACATTGACAATCTTACATTCTCAAACCCTTTCCATAGCTCATGCACTCAACCAGCAACATTTTTTTTCGCTTCAGTCTTCTGGCTCTAACTCTATTCAAATCCACTAAGACTAATTACATTGAATTCAAATTTCATTGACTGTGTAAGCCTGATTAGATTTAAATTCAGCCCGATTGGTGACTCACAGCAAAGTACACGGAGATGTCACTCATGTGTCAGCATCAACAGAGCTTTATGGAAACGTAATTTCAGTTTGGTTGGTTTTCTGAAGAAGCTAAATTAACTTTTGTTTAAATGCTTGCTGCAGTTTTAAATGAAGGCGGACTTTAGAATTGCGCAGAATTCCCACTGGTTGGCACAAGTCTTTGTTTCAGTTTGATATGCTGCCATTCATGATTTGCATGTTTGTTTGTTCCCTTCTTCACTAATTTTGTCCTGATACAGCAGACACTGTTCTCCATGGTCTTGCTCCTTGACCTCCAATAATGTGGATGTTTGGCTCCAAAAAGTTGATTCACAGTAGTCTCATTCTCTGATTTTTCTTCCCTTCACTTTTAGCGAAATGCCAAACCGTTGAATGATGGATGACCAAGCTGACATGGGTTTTCTGCCACACAAGGAAATTATACATAAAATCTCATGTGGCCTTGCTTGATGGCCTATTGAGTGGCAGCAATTCTCATTCACGAGAATTCAAAGGTAAAGCCAGCCCCTTGAAGAGATGGGGCTCAGCACTCAGATAAATAGTGATGTTGAAATGGTTGTGTTTGGGGTAAAATTACTGCAGGGGGGCCAAAATGCTGACTTATAAATGCAAGCTTATGGCACAGCTCGTTTCCTTGTCTAGCGTTTCAAAAATAGTTTCTTGTGTATCATTAATTGGTGTTTCAGCAAAAACAGTGGAATTATCAGCAAAACAATACTCTCCGCAAGGAAAAGGCAAATGAGACACACCACATTTTGTTACATAAGACAATGAATGCACTCTGTGTACGCCACTGTCGGTGGAGGGGGGGGGGGGGGGCGTGAAATTTCAGTGTCTTTTTTCCCTATAACAACATTATACATACCTTTGAGCACTTTGTCACATTGACAACGAATGAGTAAATGGTAACCTTTTTTGGATGTCCCCGAATGTTTGTGAAGTTGCCAGTGGGCATTTGATACTTTGTCCAAAACGCAGTTGTTCATGTCTGAGCCAGGCAGTGTTGCTGAGCTCTGTAACTGCGCAGTACAGCCCAACCCTGTTTCTGTTCTCACCAAGGGTAAAAGGTCACACATAGCACTTACTGTGAAAATTAATGTTCACCTGTAATTTTAAATCTGTTTGCATTATTGAAGGAAGTCTTTACCATTTGTTGTGATAAAATTAAGACTGGAGAAATAAAATATGGTAATCTATTTTCAATCAAGACTCACTTCAACAGGCAAGATTGAATTGACTTCTTAAATAACTCAAATATATAATAATTTCCACCTCAATGAAACTCAGTGAAAAACGTTCATTATACTAAGTAGAACACATATTAACTGAACTTTTTATGCAAATTGCTAATTAGGGATAAACTCTCCTGTAGCTCAAAAGCCGTGTACTGTCTGCAAAAGACTTTGACGCCGCAGTTGTTGTGCTGGAAGGAACTTGGGAGACACATTAACAAAAGCATGATATCAAGGAGATGTACTAATTAAACTCAATTTACATTTATAGATTATGTTGATTACAAATTAGAAATTCTTTTGTAATATTGTAAGTAGCAATTACACTGGCAAAACACTAAGGTATTGTTAGATTCCAAAGGGATTAATAGCCTGCCCCAGGTGGTAATGCTATTTATTTCATATCATCATTCTCGGTTCCCTTAATTTACCTTCTACAAATGACAGCTACTTCTATTTCTTCTGGTCAGAATACTTCGTGGTCACCTACGTGAGATGTTTGTGCAATGTATTTTTCACAATGAATGAAAGAGTGAGTAGTTTAATTGAAAATTTGCAGTTCATGCGAAACATCTCTCCACCTTGCTAACTGATTTTCTTTCCTCACATAGGGTTTTATGTCAATAGTGTCAATTTTAGCGTCAGGAAGAGCTACTATGCAACTAATCAGTTTAAGTTAGTAAAGGTAAGTGTATTCAAAACTCTGCTGTCTGCCTCCCAGCTCTACCTTACCATCTACTTCCTCGTGCCTTCACTCTCTCTACACTTAACACCTTGCCTGACATTCAGAAATTGTATTTGTTTATAAAATTAACCGTCAAAACAATGTATCCTCATGGTGACTGGAGAATCAGGGTGTTGTTGATGAGAAAGCCTCAAATGAAAGTTGGTAATGGGATGGCCACAAGAAAAGGAACAGAGGGGTCTCTTCCAGACTAACAGCACTATTCTCTGGGTTTGTGGTACAGACTGCTGGAGCTGTGGCAAGCCTCAGCTTGGCTTCATGTTCAGGCTTGCCATTTGAGCCATTAAATCTCAGGCTGCATCACTGTTGTGCTGCCCTGACCTCCTCTGCAGTGGGGCAGCCGTCTCTTCTGAGCAGGGCAATCCAATTGCTGCTAATTGCCCACTTAGCAAGCTTAATTGGCTTTCTGCCAGTGCCAAGCAGGTGGCCTGAAGAGCACAGAAGCCGCCACTGTGCAATGTGCAAGGAGGCAGGAATACATTGGGGAACAAGAAGAGTGCTTGTCTACTACCTTTCAACCATCACCAAACCATCCTTTCAGGCCTGATAAGACTATCTTCAACATTTTGTTTCTGCATCTGGTTGAACATTAAATTCACTTCTCCCATAGAGTTCCTGTTTTGGACAGTGAGCTACTCAGGAATGATTATTCATCGGACTGACATTGAAAGAGGTAGTTCCTCGGGGATTCCAAGACTGAGGTGCATAATTTTAAGGTGAGAGGAGAAAGATGAGATGAGGGGGATCTTTTATTACACAGAGAGTGGTTCACATGTGGAATGAACTTCCAATGGAAGTGCTGGATGTGGGTACAGTTACAACATTTAAGAGATATTTGGATAAGTACATGAATAAGAAATGTTTGGAGGGATATGGGACAAGTGCAGGCAGTTGGGACTATTTTAGTTTGGGATTATATTTGGCATGAACTGGTTGGACCAAAGGGTCTGTTTCCATGCTGTATGAGTCTACGACTGAGTCCTGCACACTCTGTTGGAACCCCCTACATCATTTTCACACCCTGTAGACAGAAGCTTCAGAGCAAAACCCAATTCATCGTCTACGAAGCAAGTGCCAGTCCTTTTTTGTTCACAGCAATATATGGCCAAATATCATTGGTTCTCTCCAAACTCCAATTCTACTCTGCACCTCTGACTTTGAACATTGCCCTTGTTTAATGTATACCAGACAAATGGTTATGCTACTAGGTCTGCAATTCAAGCATTCAAAAACACATAAGCCACCACAAATTTAGTGATTTGTAGTCTAGTAGTGGGATCAAAAAAATTGACCACAAAACCTGTCAAGAGATTTTAAAAAGTGACAAGCAATTAAAATGACTGTAATCATTTTTGATTAATTCCATATCAAATAGCCAGGGAATTTGATGTGAACAATTCTACACATGAAACGAACTACAGAAATGAATAAGTTCTTCATGTGGCTTTCAACTGTTGAGAAGTGTGTGTTTTTTTTAAAAGACACTTCATCAAAAGATTTAAATCAAGTGGATATGATTGAATCACCTTCTGCCCCGGGTACTTGCAGATATTTCACTTCAAATCATTTGGAAGTGCTTCCACACTCTGCACAATACTTAAATCTCCAGTGCGGAATATGCCCAAAGTTTGGCGAAGGAATGAAAAATAAGAAAAGTGCAGCATTAATTGAGAGATCTCAGCACTTGACACAGATGGCTTGAACAGGGTTCCTTCAATTCACTTTGAAACAAAAATACATTTCATTACACAGATTATTAAAACCATGAGAGATTTGTCATGAGTTGTGATGTCAGCAGTGAACAGTCAATCTGCCCTGGGCTCATGTATTATATGTTCTCATGTTCAAAAGCTCTTGTGTAATAAGATTGGACAGGACCTGCCATTTTATATGTAAATCCATCCAATAACTACAAGCGAGTTGGTGGCCCCTTCTTAGCAAGTGGCTCGAACAATGCCTCCAGCAAGTGTTCCTTTCTTCCTGGGAACTGCTTCAATTTCACTGAGCTGATGTTAATTAGTACAATGGAGCACTAAGTATCTCCACCAAAAGGAGTGATCTAATTATTTCAGCTTTCGAATGGTACAACGTTACGACATATTGAAGATCTTAACCATCGGGGATGTCGGTAAAGGACACAATCACTTCCAAAATGCAGAAAACAAATGTCTTTCTCAAGTGTAGACCAAAGCTAAGGTAAAAGTGTCTGAGAGTCATTTTATTTGAGGTAGTACGTTATGACAAAACCACATTGGCTGAAGTTACAAAGTGCTCGAAAGAAACATCATGTTCTGTGGCCTTATCACAGTAATTCACAAACTGGCATACACAGAGCTCTTCTAGAGGTCGACGATGCAGAACCAATATTGCATGGATGCCATAGACGACTGCCAAAGGCATTGTGGCGAGGGGTAAGGCATCGTGGTGAGGGAATGAGGTTGTGGCGAGGGGTAACAGACTGAGTGGCAGCTGAAGGTGCGCACTGTGCTTGAATCCCTGTTCTTTTCCTTTTCTTCTAGTGCATTCCCACTCTCTGCTCATGTTTATCAGGCTCCTACACCTGTTTTCTCTATGCTCCTTCCATGTCTGGACTCCTTTTCTGCCTGGTCTCATACAACCGAGAACATAGAACATAGAACAATACAGCGCTGAACAGGCCCTTCAGCCCTCGATGTTGCACCGACCTGTGAACTAATCTAAGCCCATCCCCCTACACTATCCCATCATCATCCATATGCTTATCCAAGGACTGTTTAAATGTCCCTAATGTGGCTGAGTTAACTACATTGGCAGGCAGGGCATTCCACGCCCTTACCACTCTCTGAGTAAAGAACCTGCCTCTGACATCTGTCTTAAATCTATCACCCCTCAATTTGTAGCTATGTCCCCTTGTACAAGCTGAAGTCATCATCCTCGGAAAAAGACTCTCACTGTCCACCCTATCTAATCCTCTAATTATCTTGTATGTCTCTATTAAATCCCCTCTCAGCCTCCTTCTCTCCAATGAGAACAGACCCAAGTCCCTCAGCCTTTCTTCATAAGACCTTCACTCCAGAACTGGCAACATCCTGGTAAATCTCCTTTGCACCTTTTCCGATGCTTCCACATCCTTCCTGTAAGGGGGCGACCAGAACTGCACACAATAAATATTCCTGTTTCTCCATGCTCCTTCTCCCTCCGTCCTCCCATGCTCTCTCTGCGTGCTCCTGCTTACTGTCTGCTTCTGTTTTCTCTATGCTCCTCTTCTCACTATGCTATGGCTCTCTGTGTTCCTACTCCCTGCTTTTGTTCAGTGACTGCTCCTGCCCTCTCTGTGCTTCTGTTATCTCAGTGCTCCTACTCTCTCTCTCTCTCGCTCTCTCTCTCTGTGTTCCCATTCTCCGTCTCTCTACCTTAATTTGGGAAGGTCGAATTTGAATGCAGAATATAGGGTTAATGATAGGATTCTCAGCAGTGCGGAGGAACAGAGGGATCTAGGGGTCCATGCCCATAGATCCCTCAAAGTTACGACCCAAATTGATAGAGTTGTAAAGAAGGCGTACGGTGTGTTGGCTTTCATTGGCAGGGGAATTGAGTCTAAGAGCCACAAAGTTACACAGCAGTTCTATAAAACTCTGGTTAGACCACACTTGGAATATTGTGTTCAGTTATGGTCACCTTGTTACAGGAAAGACGTGGAAGCTTTAGAGAGGATGCAGAGGAGATTTACCAGGATGCTGCCTGTAATGGACAGCAGGTCTTATGAGGAAAGGGTGAGAGAGCTGGGACTTTTTTCATTGGAGTGAAGAAGGATGGGAGATGATGATAGAGGTTTACAGGATGATGAGTGGAATGTCAGAGACTTTTCCCAGGACAGAAATGACTATTGTGAGGGGGCATAATTTTAAGATGATTGGAGGAAAGTATAGGGGAGATATCAGAGATAGGTTCTTCACACAGAGTGGTGGGTACATGGAAAGCGCTGCTGGCAGTGGTAGTGGAGTTAAATGCTTTAGAGACTTTTAAGCGACTCTTGGAGAGGCACATGGGGGATAATAACATGTGGGTATGCAGGGTAGATTGATCTAAGTAGGATAATAGGTCGATACAACATTGTGGGCCGAAGGGCCTGTACTGTGTTGTACTATTCTATGTTCTATGTTCTATGTTCTGTACTCCTGGTCTTTCTCTCTCCTTCTCTCTCTCTCACTCTCTCTCTCTGTGCTCCTGCTCTCTTTTTGCTCCTGCTCTCTCTCTCTTTTTGCTCCTGTTCTCTCTCTGTCTAGAACATAGAACATAGAACAGTACAGCACAGAACAGGCCCTTCAGCCCACAATGTTGTGCCGACCATTGATCCTCATGTATGCACCCTCAAATTTCTGTGACCATATACATGTCCAGCAGTCTCTTAAATGACCCCAATGACCTTGCTTCCACAACTGCTGCTGGCAACGCATTCCATGCTCTCACAACTCTCTGCGTAAAGAACCTGCCTCTGACATCCCCTCTATACTTTCCGCCAACCAGCTTAAAACTATGACCCCTCGTGCTAGCCATTTCTGCCCTGGGAAATAGTCTCTGGCTATCAACTCTATCTATGCCTCTCATTATCTTGTATACCTCAATTAGGTCCCCTCTCCTCCTCCTTTTCTCCAATGAAAAGAGACCGAGCTCAGTCAACCTCTCTTCATAAGATAAGCCCTCCAGTCCAGGCAGCATCCTGGTAAACCTCCTCTGAACCCTCTCCAAAGCATCCACATCTTTCCTATAATAGGGCGCCCAGAACTGGACGCAGTATTCCAAGTGCGGTCTAACCAAAGTTTTATAGAGCTGCAACAAGATCTCACGACTCTTAAACTCAATCCCCCTGTTAATGAAAGCCAAAACACCATATGCTTTCTTAACAACCCTGTCCACTTGGGTGGCCATTTTAAGGGATCTATGTATCTGCACACCAAGATCCCTCTGTTCCTCCACGCTGCCAAGAGTCCTATCCTTAATCCTGTACTCAGCTTTCAAATTCGACCTTCCAAAATGCATCACCTCGCATTTATCCAGGTTGAACTCCATCTGCCACCTGTCAGCCCATCTCTGCATCCTGTCAATGTCCCGCTGCAGCCTACAACAGCCCTCTACACTGTCAACGACACCTCCGACCTTTGTGTCGTCTGCAAACTTGCTGACCCATCCTTCAATCCCCTCGTCCAAGTCATTAATAAAAATTACAAACAGTAGAGGCCCAAGGACAGAGCCCTGTGGAACTCCACTCACCACTGACTTCCAGGCAGAATATTTTCCTTCTACTACCACTCGCTGTCTTCTGTTGGCCAGCCAATTCTGTATCCAAGCAGCTAAGTTCCCCTGTATCCCATTCCTCCTGACCTTCTGAATGAGCTTACCATGGGGAACCTTATCAAATGCCTTACTGAAGTCCATATACACCACATCCACAGCTCGACCTTCATCAACTTTTCTAGTCACATCCTCAAAAAACTCGATAAGGTTTGTAAGGCATGACCTACCCCTCACAAAGCCGTGTTGACTGTATTTGATCAAGCCATGCTCTTCCAGATGGTCATAAATCTTATCCCTCAGAATCCTTTCTAACACCTTGCAGATGACAGATGTGAGACTTACCGGTCTATAATTGCCGGGGATTTCCCTATTTCCTTTCTTGAAGAGAGGAATTACATTTGCCTCTCTCCAGTCCTCAGGTACAACTCCAGTGGAGAGCGAGGATGCAAAGATTTTCGCAAGTGGCGAAGCAATTGCATTTCTCGCTTCCCAAAGAAGCCGAGGACAAATCTGATCCGGGCCTGGCGACTTGTCAATCTTAATGTTTGACAAAATTTTCAGCACATCAGCTTCGTCTATCTCTATCCATTCCAGCATGCACACCTGCTCTTCAAAGGTTTCATTCACTACAAAGTTCGTTTCTTTCGTAAAGACAGAAGCAAAAAACTCATTAAGGGCTTCCCCTACCTACTCAGGCTCCACACACAAGTTCCCTATGCTATCCCTGATCGGCCCTACTCTTTCCTTGATCATTCTCTTATTCCTCACGTAAGTGTAAAATGCCTTTGTGTTTTCCCGGATTCCTTCTGCCAAGCCTTTCTCGTGCCCCCTCCTGGCTCTCCTCAGACCATTTTTGAGCTCCTTCCTTGCCTGCATGTAATCCTCTCTAGCTGAACTTGACCCTAGCTTCCTCCACCTTATGTAAGCTACCTTCTTCCTTTTCACAAGAAGCTCCACCGCTCTCGTCATCCAAGGTTCCTTTATCTTACCCCTTCTTGCCTGTCTCAGAGGGACATATTTACTCATCACTCCCAACAACTGTTCCTTAAACAGTCTCCACATGTCTATAGTTCCCTTACCATGGAACAACTGCTCCCAGTCCATGCTTCCTAACTCATGTCTAATCGCATCATAGTTTCCTCTTCCCCAATTAAATATCCTCCCATTTTGCCTAATCCTCTCCTTCTCCATAGCTATGTAGAATGTGAGGCAGTTATGGTCACTGTCATTAAAATGCTCTCCCAGCACAAGATCTGATACCTGCCCCGGCTCGTTTCCGAGCACCAAGTCTCTGTGCTCCTGTTCTCTCTGTCTCTGTGCTCCTGCTCTCTCACTCTCTTTTTGCTCCTGTTCTCTCTGTGCTCCTTCTCTCTCTCTTTCCTCCTTTTCTTTCTCTGTGTCCATGCTACCAATCTCTCTGTTTCTGTGCTCCCGCTCTCTCTCTGTCTCTGCGCTCCTGTTCTCTCTGCCTCTGTGCTCCTGCTGTCTCTCTCTCTCCATTCCCTCTCTCTCTGTTCCTGCTCTCTCTCTCTCGCTCCATGTTCCTGCTCTCTCTCTCCCTCTTTCTCTGTGCCCCTGCTCTGTCTCTCCCTCTCTGTGTTCCTGCTCACTGTCTGCTCCTGTGCTCACTGTGCTCCCACTGTCTGTGGTCTCCTGCCTCCTCTGCGCTCACATTTTCTCTGGTCTCCCCCATTCTTCCTGTGCTCCTGCTCTTTTTACACTCCCAATCACTCTGTGTTCGTGCTCTCTCTGGGATTCCACTCTCTGTAGGCACCCATTCTTGTTATGTTGCTACTCACTCTGTGTTCCTACTCTGTGCTCCTGCAATCTTTGGGGTTCTGCTGTCCCTGGGCTACTGCTTTCCCTGGGCTCCAGCTTTCCTCTCTTTCCCACTCTCTCTAGATTCCTATTCAAGACTTTCATGCTGTCTGTTCTTCTGCCCTTTCTATGCTCCTTTTTTCCTTTGGTTTCTGCTCTCTCAAGGCCCTGTCAAGAATATACAGGCCACAGCCGGTATACGATTCCTTGCCATTGATAAGGAAAGACCTGCCTTCATTTCACTGTAACACTCTCATAGTTTGAAAATGTGATCTGCTTTCGAGAGGATGCTGAGATGATTAACCAATTTGAAAAGGGTTCCTTCAAATGAAAATGCTTGGAAACCACGGGCCTATTATATAAATTGCCGATATAATTTAACAATTTTTTTACATAAAAGGCCTGCCCCATTATTTTCTTTGCCAAGCAACAGAAGGTTATGAATTTCATAATACACTGTGCCACGCTCATGTGATAGCGATCTGTCTTCTTCTCAAAGCCTCAAAATGTCCCTAAGCTTCTGGCCAGTTTTCCTGAGTTCTTAAGCTTGTGGCTGGGAGGGATCATGAAATTAGACTCTTTGGCTGAAACTGGTTTCAGTTGGAATCCTAGCTGCATTTATATTGGGCTTTTAGGTGGTGTTCAATGAGGGAGATCTCCTCCCATTGCTTCTCTCAAGCTTAAGAAAACTATTCTGGGAAGTTCATGGACTCCCCCAGAATTTATTAAAATCTTTTGCATTTGGAAGGTCAATTACAGGTGGAAATTATACAGAAAATGGCAAAACCCAGAATATTGATATGCAGAGGGAACTGGGTGTGCAGCTGACTGAAGGTATCAGCGCAGGTAGGTAAGGTTGTAAAAAAAGGCCTATGGCATGCTTACTTTCATTGGAAGGGCTTTGAGTATAAGGATGGGCAAGTTATGCTTCAGCTTTACAGAACTTCATTAGGGCCACATTGTGTGCAGTTCTGGTCACCGCATGACCAGAAGGATGTGGATGATTTGAAGAGGGTGCAGAAAAGTTTCACAAGGATGTTGCCTGGTATGGGGGATTTTAGCAATGAAGAAAGATTGGATAGACTGGTGTTGTTTTCAATGGAACACATCAGATTGAGGAGTGACCTAATAAAAGTTTATAAGAGTGCGAAATGCATGGGTCAAGTGGAAAGTATGAGGTTTTTTTCCCATGGTAGAGGGGTCAATTACTAGGGGACACAGTTCGAGGTTTGGGGAGTCGGCATGGGGAGAAGTTTAAAAGAGAAGTACAATCTAAGTTTTCTTGCACAAAGCTTGGTGAGTGCCTGGAATGTGCCGCTGGAGGGGGTAATGGAAGCAGCTTTCCACAGCATATGGACGAATACATGAACAGGAAGGGAATAGAGGGATACAGATCCTGTAAGTGAAGACAGCTTTCATACGGAGGGGCAAAATGTGTCAGTTCAGGCTTGGAGGGCTGAAGAGCTAGTTCCTATGCTGTTACTGTTCTCAGTGTCGAATCCCTGTCACCCACCCATTAATTTCAGAGCAAAGTACAATAGCATCCGAAGGCTGTAATCAATCATGTAGGGCGTCATTTACCCTGTTCTGCCGGGACGTCAGCTTTGCTAAGATCGGCATATCTTGTGATAATGGGAACTGCAGATGCTGGAGAATCCAAGATAATGAAATGTGAGGCTGGATGAACACAGCAGGCCCAGCAGCATCTCAGGAGCACAAAAGCTGACGTTTCGGACCTAGACCCTTCATCAGAGGGCAGGGCATATCTTTGTGTTTTTTGGAAGATCACACTGCTATTGTGAAATGAGTGATAGAGTCATAGACACGTAAAGTACAGAAATAGACCCTTGGGTTCATCTCATCCATGCCGACCAGATATCCTAAATTAATCTAGTTCCATTTGCCAGCATTTGGCCTATATACCTCTACACCCTTCCTATTCATACACCCATTCAGATGCCTTTTAAATAATTATCTGGCAGCTCATTCCACATGCACACCCTCTGCATGAAAATGATGCCCCATCTTAAAATCTTTCTCCTCTCACCTTAAGACAATGTTCTCTAGTTTTGGACTCTTCTATCCTTGGGAAAAGACCTTGCTTATTCACCCTATCTATGCCCTGCACGACTTTACAAACTTCAATGAAGTCCCCCCTTCAGCCTACAATGCTCCAGGGAAAATAGCCCTAGCCTATTCAGCCTCTCCCTGTATTCAAACTTTTCAACCCTGGCAACATTTTAGTAAGTCTTTTCTGAACCCTTACAAGTTTAACTGCGTCTTTCCTACAGCAGGAAGGACAGAGTTGAAGGCAGTATTGCAAAAGTGGCCTAACTAATGTCCTGTGCAGCCTTAACATAACCTCCCAGCTCCTGCGCACAATGCACTGACCAATAAACGCAAGCATATCAAACACCTTCTTCAATATCCTGCCTACCTATAAATTCACTTTCAAGGAACTATGACCTCCAAGGTCTCTTTGTTCAGAAACATTCCCTAATTTCTCACCATTTAGATGTATAAGTCCTGCTCACATTTATCAAGATTAAACTCCATCTACCACTCCTCAGCCCATCAGCCTATCTGATCAAGATCCTGTCGTACTCTGAGGTAATCCCCTTTTAAAAATGTCCCTGACATTTTGGGGTTCAATGGGTGGGATAATGACTGACTCCATTATGAGGCACTACAAAAGCCAACAAAAACAAGTTACAAATTGGCCCTGCGGAACTCTGACTAAATTTAATTGAGTCATGGGTTATATCTTAAAATGAGTGAGTTAGCGACTGGAGTTGAGTAAAATTTGACCAGTTGTCACTGGAACAGGGGAAGCTGCAGCACTAGTGACAGTGCAACCTCCGGCACATTTGAAATATTGTTGTAGATACGATTCTGTTTTATTTTTATAAAATGCATAGCTTGGGAGTACTTCACAAATGCAGAGTGCGATGTACAAAGTGCACTTTTGAAAATCCTTGATGCCATTTTCACAGAGGAAAGAAATCCCTGTTATTTTTGATCCTCAAACTTAAATGCCATGCCATGCTGTTAAAAACTGGAAGTAAATAGTTTACAAGCCAGAGTGACAGAATTACCTTTAGAAGCTGTTATCTGTGTCATTCAGCAATTAATTCAGCAACAGGAAACATGCTTATGCAAAGGCAATAATTCTATTCTGGTCGTCTTGTTCTCTGCTCCTGCTTAATTGAATAGTGGAACATGCTGAAGAAGATCAGCAGCTGGTGGTCCCACTTAACATAAAATGGAAGCTCTTATTTTTCACTAAATGGTAAAGCTTCCATCATTGCTGAGTTAATTTATTTTTAGCTGAGACTGACATTTGCTTTTCCTCATTTCTCATGGTATTGGCCTCCAGTGCTGCAAATTACTTCGGAATGGGAAGTACTTTTTGATAATCCCATGGTAAAGGTGGAGCAGTGCAGAGAGTGGAAAATAGTGCAAATCCACCAAAAGCTCTTTGTTGTTAAAACAGACATTTCCTGAACTGGGAATTAGAAAAATGTAAAGGTGTGGAAGAATTTGTTTTATAACTTGCAAAAAGCAAATAATAAATGAGGGAGACAGATGGTGGATTTATGAAAGAATATTGCAGATATCAATATTTAAAGTTAAGGATCTCAGATTTTCTGTTAATCTAGAAACAATAATGTTGTATAAAGCTGAGCTTTTTCACGTCAAGGAGTGGTTGGGATGCTTTATAATTCTGGGGTATGTAATGAAAATATATAATTCTACAAATCTTGAATGTATTTCTTGGGATAGGCAGTTCAATTTCCCATTTCCTTCTTAGTTGCCGAGAACCTTGACTGCTCATCCAGTGTGAAAGAGATTTTTGGGATTGTCCTACCTCCTAACATTTATTTAGGAGTTTTTCTATTCCTGTGCACGATTTAGGGAGATTATCGTGGTTGTTGGAGGTCAGTCATCTCAGCTCCAGAACATCTTTGCAGGAATTCCTCAGGATCGTGTCTTAGGTCAAACCATCTTAGCTGCATCATCAATGGCTGTCCCTCCATCCTAAAGTCAGAAGTGGGAATGTTTGCAAATGATTGTAAAATGTTCAGCACCATTTGCAACTTCTCAGATACTGAAGCAGTCCATGTCCAAATGCAACAAGATCTGGACAATATCCTGGCTGACAAGTGGCAAGTAACATTCGTACCACAGAAATGCCAAGTTCTGACCATCACCAAGAATAGATGACCTAATCACTGCCCCTTCACATTCAATGGTGTTACCATCACTGAATCCCCCACCCTCAACATCCTGGGAATTATCATTGATCAGAAACTCAACTGGACTCATGACATAAACACAATGGCTACAAGAGCAGGTCAGAGACTAGCAATACTGGAGAGAGTAACCTATCTCCCGATTCCCCAAAGCTTGTCCACCATCTACAAGGTACAAGCCAGGAGTGTGATGGAATACTCTCCACTTGCCTGGACGGGCGCAGCTCCAACAACATTCAAGAAGCTTGATACCATCCAGGACAATGCAGGCATACTTGATTGGAACTATATTAAAAAGCATCCACCCCTTCCATCATTGCTGCTCAGTAGCAGCAGTGTGCGCTATCCACAAGATGCACTGCAGAAACTCACCAAAGTTCCAGACCGCAATTACCAAATCCCTCCATCTCGAAGGGCAAGGGCAGCAGATACACAGAAACACCACCATCTGCAAGTTCCCCTCCAAACCACGCGGCCACATCCTGACTTGGAAATACATCCCTATTCCTTCACTGTCACTGGGTCAAAATCCTGGAATTTCCTTCCTCAGGGCATTGTGGGCCAACCACATCAGCTCACCACCACCTTCTCTCGGGCAACCAGAATGGAACATAAATGCTGGCCAGCCAGTGATGCCCACATCCCATAAATGAATAACAAAAAAAGTAGCTGATCTGGACCAGCAATGTAAATACTCTGGCCACGAGAGTAGGTCAGTAGCTGGAAGTTGTGTAGCAAGATTTCTGAGGAGGTAACAAGCAGGATCAATAAATTGACAGCAGTAGATGTTGGATATTTGCATTGTCAGACGGCATTAAACTAACAAATACAATAAGAGCCCTGGTGTTGGAAGTGGTATATTAGCATAGGGTAGAATGTGGCTAATTCATAGAAGACTGACATTTGGGATTAGGGATATGCATTTTCAGTAATGACAACCTGTTACCAGTGGACTGCCAAAAGTTTCAATGCTGTGGCCACAATTATTTATGATTTATATTAATCATTTGGTTTAGGAAAGTGAATGTATTATAGCCAAGTTTGCAGACAATACAAAAATAGCGGGGAAAGGCAAGAAGTGAGAATCTCTCAAAGTCTGCAGAGGGATATAGACAGGTTAGGAAATGGGCAAAACCGTGGCACACAGAACAAAATATGGGAAAATTTTGGCTACAGTACATTTACTTTCCTGTTACAAATTATTGATAGAAAGTGAAATAATTGCGGCCCCAGCAATGATCCCTGTGCCACTCCTCTAGTTATACGCTGCGATCTTGACATTGCCCCCTTATCCCAACTTTGTCTTCTGTTTGCTCAACCTCTGTCAATACTACCTCCAAGACCACAGGCTCTTAAGTGTGGCATCTTATTGATCATCGTTTGGAAATCCAGATATATTATATCGACTGGTTTCCCTTTATCTGTACACTTCTTATTTCCTTAAATAATACTTATTCATTTGTCAGGAAAGGTTCCCCTTGCATGAAACCATGCTAACTCTGCTTGTTTATATGATATGAATTAAAATATTCATTAATTACATCCCTATATCACCCTACCTTCACTCTTGCTAGTTCAGAATTCTGGAACTGCCTCCCTAACAGCATCGTGGGTGTCCCTACACCTCAAGGATTACATTACCTTTTCAACAGTGATTTAAAATGTACAATTGCAATAAATGCTGGCCTAGTCAGTAATACTTACATTACATGAATTTAGAAAAATAATTACAACTTTTATGGACTGGAAGTCAGTAAACTGCTTTAAGAAGATGCAGTCAATTCTAATTGTCAAACATTGCTCATTACTGATAATTTTACTGTAGTGTTTGCTCTTGTCTGTTGGGTTGGTCATAAAAGCGGACCACATGGGGCAAATGGAAGGAGGTGTATATTATGGGAGAAGACTAATCAATGGCTATAGACTGTGTGAACCAAAAGAAAAACATATAGAACAGCTAGGAAACACCATGTAGATTTCAAAATGTGTACTTCACCTTCCTCTGTTCTTTTTAATGAACAGCTCCCTAGCAACCTTGAAAGCACGCAGTGTGCAGGCATTTTTATGAATGAAGGCAGATCTGCTGTCTCGCTTGGGAAATAAGGAGCAGGTGGGGAGGCCCCCTTACCACCAGGGGTGGATAAAGGCCAGGAAACAACAGGGGAATTCAAATGCCTTCTCATTAAACTTTTGAAACAAGTTCCTTCTCTATTTGCTGAGAGTTTCCTGAGCTATTCAAAAACACCTGCCTAAAATGCATGTGATTTTTGTACAGCAAAAACCAGGCACCATAAATCTCCACGCATATTTCCGCTCTGATACACCCCAATTGCTCTCCTTTACGGTTGAAAATTTGCCCAGCCAAATGAAAAGAAAAGATTAATGCTTGCCATTATTTCAAGTTGACGCCACAGGTTTAAGGTGGAAACTGGTGATCAGGAGGCTTGAGAGAGAGACGAGTCACTTTTAACCAGTTTGGCTGATTGATTGCACATTAGAGTATGAGAAACAGGAGCAGGGGCAAGTCATTTGGCCCCTTGAGTCTGCTGTACTTTTCAAGACCATGGTTGATCAGCTTGGGGCCTCAGTTCCATTCTTCCATCTGCACTACCACAACTCTCAACTCTTGTCTCAATAAGAAAAAGGTCTCAATCAGAGGCCCAAATATAATTGATGAAACACAGGAAATAGCTGTTGGAGTCCACCATTTGCTCTTTTGAACCAGCACTGCCATTCAATATGATCATGGCTAATCATGCAGTTTCAGTATCCAGCTCTAGCTTTCTCTCTGTGCCCCTTAATCCCTTTAGTTGCAAGGGCCATGCACAGCTCCCTCTTGAATATACCGAACAAAGTGGCCACAACACCCTTCTGTCTTAGAGAATTCTACAGGTTCAGAGCCCTTTGAGTGAAGAAATTTCTCCTCATCTCAGTCCTGAATTCTTAGACTGTGTTCCCCTAGTTCTGGACTTCCCCAACATTGGGAACATTTTTCCCACATCTAGCCTGTCCAGTTCCATCAGAATTTTACATGTTTCCATGAGATGCCCCCTCTTTATTGTAAATTCCAGTGAGTACAACCCCAGTCGATTCAATCTTGCTGACAGTCATAGAGTCCTAGAGATGTACAGCATGGAAATAGACCCTTCCGTCCAAATGGTCTAAGCTGACCAGATATTCTATATGGATCTAGTCCCGTTTGCCAGCATTTAGCCCATATCCTCCTAAACCATTCCTATTCATATACTCATCCAGATGTCTTTTAAATGTTGTAATTGTATCAGCCTCCACCACATCCTCTGGCATTCCATAGACGTACCCCCCTTTGTGGGAAAATGTTGCCCCTTAGGCCCTTTATATATCATTCCCCTGTCACCTTAAATATCTAGTTCTGGACTCTCCCACTCTGGGGAAAAGACCTTGCCTATTTACCCTATCCATGCCAGTCGTGATTTTGTGAATCTCTACCACGTCACCCCTCAGTCTCAATGCTCCAGGGAAAATTACCCCAGCCTATTCAGCCTCTCCCTGTAGCTCAAACTCTGGCAACATCCTTGTAAATCTTTTCTGAATTCTTTCTAGTTTCACAACATCCTTCCTATAGCAGGGAGACCAGAATTGCATGCAATACCCCAAAATTGGCTAAACCAATATCCTTTACAGATTCATATGTCAGTCCTGCCATCCCAGGAATCAGTCTGGTGAACATTTGCTGGACTCCCTCAATAGCAAGAATGTCCTTCCTTGGACCAAGGGACTGAAACTGTACACAGTACTCAAGTGTGCCTGCACCAAGGCCCCATATAACTGCAGCAAACACCCCTACTTCTATTCTCAAATCTTCATGCTCTGAAGGCCACCATGCCATGAGTTTTGCTCACTGCCTGCTGCACCTGCATGCCAAACTTCAGTGACTGTTCCACCATAACACCCAGGTCTCATTGCACCTCCCCTTCTCCTAAACTCCACTATTCAGATAATAATCCGCCTCCCTGTTTTTGTGACCAAAGTGGATAACCTCACATTTATCCACATTATATTGCATTTATAAGTATTTGCCCACTCGCTCTGTCTGTCCAAATCACCCTGCAGGCTCTTAGCATCCTCCTCACACTACCCAGCTGTGTCTCTTGTGGCAATATGGAGATAACACATTCAATTTCTTCATCCAAATCATTAATGTATATTGTGAACAGCTGGGGTCCCAGTACTGAATCCTACAGTATTCCACTTATCACTGACTGCCATTTTGACAAGGACCTTTTTATTCCTGCTGTCTGCTTCCTGTCTGCCAACTACTTCTCTATCCATGTCAATACATTACGTCTGATATCATAAGCTTCAATTTTTCTCAGTAATATCTTGTGTGGTGCCTTGTCAAAAGCCTTTTGAAAGTTCAGATACACAACATCCACTGATTCACCTTTGTCCACTCCACTGGTTACATCCTCAAAACAATTCCAGAATATTTGCCCAGCATGATTTCCCTTTAGTGGAACCATACTGACTTGAACTGATCCTGTCTCTACTTTCCAAATGCTCAGTTATTACATTCTTAATAATTGACTCAGGCACTTTCCTCACTACTGATGTCAGGCTAACTGGCCTGTAATTCCTCGTTTTCTCTCTCCCTCTTTTTTTCAAAGGTGAGGTTACATTAGCAACCCTCCAGTCCATTGGAACTCTTTCAGAAACTATACAATGCTCAAAAATGATCACCATGTGTTCATTATTTCTGGGGCCAAAGTACTCTGTTATTAGAGAGCATCAGGCCCTGGGGACTGAGCAAGTTTTAATCTCATCAATTTCCTCAATACCATCTCCTGACTAATAAGGATTTCCTTTAGTTCTTCCTTCATGCTTGACTCTCTGTCCCCTAGCATTTCCTGAAGGTTATTTGTGTTCTCCTTAGCGAAGACAGATCCAACATATTTGTTCAACAGATCTGCCGTCTCTTTGTCGTCCATCACAAATTCACTCCATTCTAAATGCAAGGACCTACATTTGTCTTCACCAGTCTTTTTCTCTTCACGTATCTATAGAAGCTTTTGCGGTCAGTTTTCATAATTGCTGCAAGCTTACTTTGATATTCTATTTTCCCTGAATTAAACCCTTTGTCCTCTTCTGCTGAAATTTAAATTTTTTCCAGTCCTCAGGTTTGCTGCTTTTTCTGGCCAATTGATTTGCCTCATCTTTAGCTTCAACGCTATCATTGAAGTCCCTTGTTAACATTGGGTTAAGCCACTTTCCCTGTTTTACTCTTATGTTAGACAGGGATGTAGAATTGTTGAACTTCATCCATATGTTCTTTAAAATTCTACTATTACCTATCCACTGTTAATCCCTTAATTATCATTGGCCAGCTTATCCAAGCCGATGCATGTCTCATGCCATCAAAGTTGGCTTTCTCTGAGTTCAGGACCCTTGTTTCAGATTTAACTGTGTCACTCTCCATCTTAATGACAAATTCTACATGTTATGGCCACTATTCCCTAAATGATCTCGCACCATAAGGTTGCCAATTCATCCTCTCTCAGTACATAATATCTAGTCTAGGATGGCCTGCTGTCCAGCTGGTTCCAAGGCATATTGGTTGAAGAAAACATCCTTCATACCTTCCTGGAAATCCTCCTCCATTGCATTATTAACAGTTTGCTTAGCCAAATCAATATGCAGATTGAAGTTACCCAGAATAACTGCTGTACCCTTACTGCACACATCTCTCACTTCCTGTTTGATGCCAACCCCAACTTCACAACTGCTGTTTTGTGGTCCTGGTACAATTCCAACTAATGTTTCTTCCCTTTGATGTTCTGCAGTTCCACCCACACAAATTCCACATTCTCTAGGCTAATGGCCTCCCTTACTATTGAGACAATCTCCTTCTTAACCAGCAACATTACCCCACCTCCCTTTCCATTCTATCTTTCCTGAAATTTGAATACCCCCAGATGTTGACTTCCTGTCCTTTGTCGCCCTGGAACCAGGCCTCTGTGATTCTAATTACATCAATGACTCAGTTTCCACTGGTCTTTACCACATGGAATACAATTTATTGCATTGGGTGCAATTTTTTTTTAAATAGAATCCCTACAGTGCGGCCCATTGGCCCAACAAGTTCACACTGACTCTCAGAGCATCCCACCCAGACCCATCCCTCTATAACCCACCCCATCTACACATCCCTGAACACTATGGGCAATTTAGGATGATCAGTCCAACTACCCTACACATCTTTGGACTGTGAGACAAAACTGGAGCACCTGGAGGAAACCCACACAGACATGGGGAGAACATGCAGACTCCACCCAGACAGTAACCTGATGGTGGAATTGAAGTTGGGTCTCTTGCACTATGAGGCAGCAGTGCTGACCACTGAGCCACCGTGCCACCCCAAATGTTTCATTCTTTTGCTTTCAACTTGAGCACAGTTCAAACCTAAAAGCTTCAGCATGACAGCTGGCCAACACAACAGGCTGCCAGCACAAGTGACAGTGGTGAGATTTGAACCCATGCCTCCGAGGAGACTGGAACTTGAATCCAAAGCCTCAGATTGCTTGGCCATACTAGCTATTAAGACAGTTGCCTGAGGCTGAAATTGAGTCTCGGGTCCCTGGTGCTGCGAAATAGCAATGCTAACCATGTGAGCTACACATGCTTAATATTATGACAGATATCTGGAGCAGGTGGGACTTGAATTCAGACCTCCCAGGCCAAGGGCAGGCACTCTACCACTGTGCCACAAGAGAGCACAGGTAGAGACTTGGTTATGTGACAAGATGCAGACAGCAGGGAGAAACAAATTATTTTCAAGCTGGCAAAATGTAACAAGTGGAGAGTTCCAAAGATTAGAAAACATGAGAAAGAAGTGTTTATCTTGGTTTCCATCTTAAATTGCAGACTATTTATTCTGAAACCGCGACCTCTAATTCAATGCTCCAACTATCCTCTCATACCTATTCTGAGCAAGTCTCTTCAGAATCAGAGATGGTAGGAACTGCTGATGCTGGAGAATCTGAGATAACATGGTGTGAAGTTGGATGAACACAGCAGGTCAAGCAGCATCAGAGGAGCAGGAAAGCTTGACATTTCGGGTCAGGACCCTTCTTCAGAACTCGGGAGGGGAAAGAGATTCTGAAATAAATAGGGAGATGGGGAGGCGGATAGAAGATGGATAAAGGAGAAGATAGGGTGAGAGGAGACAGACAGGTCAAAGAGGCGGGGTTACAGCCAGTAAGGGCGGGGTAGGTCAGTCCAGGGAGGACGAACAGGTCAGGGCGGTGGGATGAGGTTACTGGGTAGGGGGTGGAGGTGGGGCTTGAGGTGGAAGGAATGGTTAGGGAGGCGGGGTCTAGCTGGGCTGGTTTTGGCATGTGGTCGGGCGAGGGGAGATTTTGAAGATTGCGAAGTCCACATTGATACCATTGGGCTGCAGAGTTCCCAAGCAAAATATGAGATGCTGTTCCTGCATCTTTCGGGTGGCGTCATCGTGACAATGCAGGAGGCCCAGGATGGACATGTTGTCCGAGGAATTGGGGGGGGGTGGAATTGAAATGGTTCACGACTGGGAGGTGCAGTTGTTTGTTGCGAACAGAGTGTAGGTGTTCTGCAAAGTGGTCCCCAAGCCTCTGTTTGGTTTCCCCGATGTAGAGGAGGCCACAACGGGAACAGCGGATGCAGTGTATAAGATTGACAGATGTGCAGGTGAACATCTGTTTGAGGTGAAAAGTCTTCCTAGGGCCTGGGATCGGGGTGAGGTGGGAGGTCTAGGGACAGGTGTAGCACTTGCTTCGGTTGCAGGGAAAAGTCTCCTCAGAATCATGTGTCTTTCAATAAGCTCAGGGACCTGGATGTCCTGGTGGATGTTACAGGTAGGGAGCTTGGAGGATATGGGAGGTGCCTGCAGTCACTGCATATGGAGCATGCCCTGAGACATTGGTGACTGGTCTCTAAGCTGAGGCATCAGACGGCTAACCAATGAGCTGAAGTTGTCATGTTCCTGATCAGACTTTCTTGAAGGGAATAATGGTCTTCAGGCTTACATTCCAGTGGGTTGGAGAATGGGAAACATCCATATTCATAAGGTGTGATGACATAATCATGAGGGAGGTTAATGCACACAAACAGGTCTCTCACTGTTCACCACCAAGAATCTCATCTCATCGTTTAACGTTTGATTAGAACGTGAGATGTTTTGCTCTCAACGTCGGGAATTTCCATACTGGTGATCTCATGCGATTCCTTCCAACTTTCCGGTCAATGCCCACTTATACAGTGATTGGGAAGATTCCACTCTTTGTGTCCTCTCACAACAGAATTTCCTACACATCTTCATATAGTTTGCAAGTTAGGCTACAATACACTCAGCCCCTCATCCAAGTCATTAATATAGATTGTAATTAGTTGAGACCCCTAGACTGATGCTTGTGGCACCATACTTGTTACATTTTGTCAATTTGAAAATAATTTATTTATCCTGACTTTCTGTTTCTTGTCAGTGAGCCAAAACTCTACCTCTGCTAACATATTGCACTCAACACAATAAATTTGTATCCTGCATGGCAATCTTGTTAGGTGGCACCTAATTGAATACCATTTTGGAAATTTGAATGCACTACATTTACTGGGATTCTCTACATCCATCCTGCTTATGAGTTTCCAAAAGAGCTTTAAGTCATCTTTCAAAAGCTATTTCCCTTTCATAAATCAATTTGAGTCTTCTTGGTTGTGTTATTATTTGTTTAATGTCCCGCTTTTGCTTCCCTAACACTGGATGTTGGCATTTTCCTAACAACAGATGTTGGGCTAAATGACCTTTTCCTCCTACCTGCTGTCTCCCACCTTTGTTGAAGAATGGTGTTACTTCTACGATTTTTCAACTTCATTGGTTGGGCCCTTTCCAGAATTTCGGGAATTTTGGGACAATGCATCAAATGCTTCTGCTGTTGTTTTTTTTTAAACACTTTAAGCTGTAAGCCAACAGGTCTCAGGGATTTGTCAGCCTTTGAGTCCATTAGTTTCCTACCACTTTTCCTCTGGTAAAGATGCTGTTTGATGTTCCAACTTCCTTTTGCTCCTAGCCTTTTTTTTGGTATTCATGGGATGGTTTTTACTTTTTCTTTTACTGTGGAAACAAATACAAAATACTTGTTCAAAGCCTGTTACTTTTTTCATTCACATTCCCCACTTTCATCTTCGAAGGGATAAATGCTTACATTTGCTATTCTCTTTCCTTTAATATACTTACACAAACCACTTGCTCTCTCTGATGAAGGGTCTAGGCCCGAAACGTCAGCTTTTGTGCTCCTAAGATGCTGCTTGGTCTGCTGTGTTCATCCAGCTCCACACTTTGTTATCTCAAACCACTTGCTGTCTGTTTTATTATTTCTTGCTAATTTACTGTGAAAGCTAATTTTTCATTCATTATTGTACTTTTAATCATCCCTTGCTGGTTCCTACAATTTTTCTTACATATTCTAATGCACCACTAATGCTTGTAGCATTGTATGCCTTCTTTCAATTTGACACCATCCTCATTGTCTTTACTGGCCAAAATGGTGTACCTTTCTCAGAGCCTCTTTTTTTCTTAATGGGGCATATTTTTGATCAGAATTTTGAAAGGCATCTTAACTATGTCATCTGTTGTCTTAGCTTTTAATCAATCCTCTCAGTCCATCATAGGCTACTCTATATTTGCACTTTAATATTGTTTTTATTGCTTTAAACACAATTGTCACAGCCTCAAACTGGACATGACAGTCCATCATAACAAAATGTGGAGCTGGATGAACACAGCAGGCCAAGCAGCATCTCAGGAGCAGAAAAGCTGACAGTTCGAGCCTAGACCCGTCATCAGAAAAGGGGAGGGGGAGGTGGATTGAAGATGGATAGAGGAGATGATAGGTGGAAAGGGGACAGACAAGTCAAGGAGGCGGGGATGGAGCCAGTAAAGATGAGTGTAGGTGGGGAGGTAGGGAGGGGATAGGTCAAGGGGGTAGGATGAGGTAGTAGGTAGGAAATGGAGGTGCATCTTGAGGTGGGAGGAAGGGATGGGTGAGAGGAAGAACAGGTTAGGGAACCGGAGACAGGCTGGGCTGGTTTTGGGATGCATTGGGGGGAGGGGGAGACCAATGGTATCAACGTGGAAACCCTGCAGCCCAATGGTATCAACGTGGACTTCACAAGCTTCAAAATCTCCCCTTCCCCACACTGCATCCCAAAACCAGCCCAGTTCGTCCCCTCCCCCCACTGCACCACACAACCAGCCCAGCTCATCCCTTCTTCCCACTGCATCCCAAAACCAGCCCAGCCTGTCTCCGGTTCCCTAACCTGTTCTTCCTCTCACCCATCCCTTCCTCCCACCTCAAGCCGCACCTCCATTTCCTACCTACCACCTCATCCCACCTCCTTGATCTGTCCGTCTTCCCTGGACTGACCTATCCCCTCCCTACCTCCTCACCTATACTCTCCTCTCTACCTATCTTCTTTTCTCTCCATCTTCGGTCCGCCTCCCCCTCTCTCCCTATTTATTCCAGTTCCCTTTCCCCATCCCCCTCTCTGATGAAGGGTCTAGGCCCGAAACGTCAGCTTTTGTGCTCCTGTGATGCTGCTTGGCCTGCTGTGTTCATCCAGCTTCACACTTTATTATCTTGGATTCTCCAGCATCTGCAGTTCCCCTTATCACATGACAGTCCATCATGTTATGATTACTCTTGCCCAGGCGATCTTTTTATTGTGAGGTCATTACTGACTCAATCCTAAACATATTAATAGGTCTAAAATAGTCCATTCCATACTTGGTTTCAGAACTTATCATTTTGGTTAGCCATTATGCCATAATTTTAGAGTAGAAGGCAAGAGATTTAGAGGGTATTTGAGGCAAAATTGTTTAACCCAGAGGGTGGCAGAGGTCTGGAACATACTACCTGGGAGGATAATTGAAACAGGATACTTCACAAACTTTAAAAGTACTTGGATGAACTCTTGAAGTGTCATAATATTCAAGACCATAGGCCTAGTGAGGGAAAGTGGGACTACTGTATGTAGTAGTATATTTTTGGTGGTAAAGACTTGATGGGCCAAAGGGCCTGCTCTACACTCAATGATTCTATGTCAGGCAGAGAACAGGAAGCTTACCTTTGAAGCTTCAGCATCATCTGAATTTGGCAGCTGCACTACGGATGGAGAAGGACACTTGGATCACCTTAGCATTCTTCAACCTGAGGAATGTCAGCTAATTAAAATGATGACAGCCCTGATCAGAAAGATGTTTGGTACTGGAGAGGAGTCAGGAATATCCAGGTGGGTCCAAACTGGGTCATCTGTGGTCCACAGCAATTGTGGAGAGTTGGAATGAAGACGTGAAAAACAAAAATGCATCATCTCTTTCTGGTCATTTCCTGATCACTGTTAATGTACGATATAGTGTTTGCATTGTAAAACCCTGCCTGTATGCCGTTAAAAAGTACCACTGCGATCATAGCAATGTGATTTGGGGTGACATACCAGCGGAAATGGATTCCATCAGTTGTTTCAGTCAGTTTTCAATGGTAGACCACTGGGAATGTTCCGACATGTCAATCGCCTGTGTTGATACAAATGCTAGGCTGTGTTTGGTCCAGACTGACCTCTGACATGTGTCAAGGAAGCATTGGTCCTAAGGAAAGATTAATTCTTGTGAAGTTTGGATGGGTAAATGAAAGACAAAAGCTCTGAAGTCATTTGAGTGGCAATTTGATACAGTGAAAGAAAATAAACAAAACATTCTGTCGAATGAAAATCCAACTGGGGCTGAAAGTTCACTCTCATCCACACATTTCTTTTTACCATTTTCTGTATTAAACTTAAATCGCTGAGAATTTCTCCTAAAATAATTGGTTGCAGATAGGCAATGGTGGATATTTGTTCGGGAATAATATCAGGGTGGGAAAGAAGCATTGAATAAAGTGCTCCAGGGAGCAGTTTTGGGAACCCTACTGATTTAATTTATATTAATGTTCCGGATTTAGAAATTCAAAGCAAACTCATCAAAATCTCAGATGATACCAAACTAGTGGGAGGTAGTTGACTCTGAAGAGGCAATCGAGGACTGAGAAAATGAGCTAAATAAAATCTGTATAGGCTGATAAGTAGCGGATAACGCCTAAGGGCCTTCGTCAATTTGACACATGACACATTCAGTCATGGAGAAGTAGCAATCAATACTGTGAATAGAATGCTGAAATGGATAGCTATATACAACTTGAAGTATGTACCACGAGAACCATAGTATCATGCTAAGAACGGACCTTAATTTTTTTGTGCTGTGTCTCGAGCTTGTTGTAAGGGTTCTGAGGCTTATCCATATTGCTGGTGAATGGAGCAAATTTTATTATTTTCTCATGGGAGGGGGTTTGGCATTGTGGTAATGTGCTCATGTTTGCATGAAAATTCTGGGAGTTTTATTCAGCATTTGCAACAAGCCCCTCAGAGTGCGTTAGTATGTTCCCGATGGGAACCTGAGTAGGCAGGCTGTCAGCTGTGTTTTCTCTAAGCTGAATCATTCAAACACCGGACTTGCATAAAAGCAACTCTTTTAAATTGTCCAGCAAGAACATTTTGAGGAGTCTGCTCACTTAGTAAGTTAACTCCCAATATATTTGAGGTGCCCTTAAAATTCCCTCAGAATTCTTCCTGATAGTGCTCCAATGATGCTTGAGAGGTACACTCTGAATCTGTATTTCTGAGTGGACGAAAGGGATGCTATCTAGAAACCTATGGGTTTCCTTAATACAATCCAGTGTCACACCTGAGGTCAAGGTTAAATGCTGGGCCGATTTGAGAAGTGGATGTGGCTATCCCACAAAGTCCACCTCTGCAGGAGAAGTTGGGCCTGAAGAGGCCCTCAAGGGGCTAGTGACTTCACTTAAGAGGCCCTGAAGAACAAGAGGGCATCCCGCTGTTGTCTGCCAACTCTCCACTTGTTTTCGGGAGAAAGATGCACGGGGGCACATAGATGAGATAAAGAATTAAAATTGACAGAGCGCCACTTGACAAAATAGAGGCTAATATCATTGGTAGGAAATGGTGCTGTGGGAAGAAGTAGATGGAAATAAAGTGACCGGCTGTGTTCCACAAATTTTTATATGCCAAATTGTGCTGCATCCATTATCTGCTGTTGTGCCTACAATCATATGTTTGTTTTCTTACTGTTAGAGCAATGACACCCACTCATTATCCCAGCAATTTATATTCTAATCCAATTATACTGTAAGCACAATTTATTACTGCATAATTATCCAATTTCGTGTCCAAATAAAGCTGAGTTCCTGTGACCAATTATAACAGGTCAAAGTGCTTCAGCTCATCATGTTGTGTCCTGTCATTTCTGCTGTAAATACACTGTCATGTCAAGAGCCCTGATGACAGATTGTATTGGTACTTGTTCACTTAATAGCATGAGTGTGCTAGGTCCATGGACTGCTAAACTCATCCCAATGCCAGGACCAGAAAAGACCTTGTTGAACAATACTGAACGTCTGTGTCTAACACCCTTATGCACTATTCTTCTTAATATTATGTTAGCGTCAGGTCCCAGTATCTGAAAGGTGCTCAGTTAAGCTGTGAAAAATGGAGACCTGATTGTAAATAACCTGGGCTGATGGATTCTCTTGGCTTTACTATGACAGGAGACTGAGAATCTGAAACCCAAGTATGCTGCATCTACAACGCTGTCGGTTTACTGCAAGTTGCACACATAGATGGGAAATGTTGCATGGTGGCTTCGATGTTGGCTTTGTGTGGTGGTGGAGAGTGTGGCTGCTGTCTTTTCCTTGACCTTGGGAACCCATGAGCAGTGAATTGAACAGAGATAGACTTTAACTTTTTTTTAAATGCATGATTTTAGTTCTTAATATAGGCAATGTACTATGATGACTTCAACACTTTTCACTACTTTTTGTAAATGTACAGGCCACAATAAATTTAAAAATCTGCATTCACCTGGAAAAAGCTTATTCCTTACCAGTGTTCAGACATCTGTTACAACATTATTTGAAGTACACTTCAAAAGTACTTCATTGGCTGTAAAAATGCTCTGCAGTGCCCAAGCTTGTGGAAAGAGCTACCTCAACATGTCATAGAGTCATACAGCATGGAAACAGACCCTTCAGTCCAACCAGCCCATGCCGACCAAATCCCAAACTAAACTAGTCTCACCTGTCTGTGCTTGACCCATATCCCTTCAAACTTTTCTTACACATGTATTTATCTAAATGTCTTTAATGGTAAATGTGGGAAAATCTCCATTGATTGGATTCATACTGAGTATGAAGGAAGGTAATTATCATTACAGTGTGGAGCTGGAGAAACACAGCAGATCAGGCAGTATCTGGTTAGCAGCGCTGACTCACACAGACCCAGGGACCTGGGTTCGATTTCACCCTTGGGCGACTGTCTGCGTGGAGTTTGTACATTCTCCCCGTGTCTGCGTGGTTTTCCTCCGGGTACTCCTGTTTACTCCCACAGTCCAAAGATATGCAGGCTATGTGGATTGGCCATGCTAAATTACCCATAGTGATCAGGGATGTGTAGCTTTGGTGGTTTATATGGTAATGGGTCTGGGTGGGATACTCTGAGGTTCAGTGTGGACTGTTTGGGCCGAAGGGCCTGTTTCCAAACTGTAGGGATTTGGCCTGCTGAGTCACACCAACCCTCTGAAAAGTATCCCACCCAGACCCACCTCTTCCTACCCTAGCCCTGTAAACCTCCATTTCCCATGATCAATCCACCTAACCTGCACATTTTTGGATTGGGGGAGGAAACCAGAGCGCTCAAAGGAAACCCGTGGAGAACACAGGGAGAATGTGCAAACTTCACACAGACAGTTGCCCAAGGGTGGAATTGAACCTGGGGTCCTCGGTGCTGGGGGGGGAGGGCAGCATTGCTAACCAATGAGTCATCATGCCGCCCAGTATTATGTGTTGTTAAATTATTGTGGGTAATGTAAGACTACAGTGGTAGAATCAGAGTAGCAATTTACATACTATGTGGACAGTACAGCCCTACAACCTAATGATGGAGATGCAGAGGACAGAAAAAAAAGGATAAGTGACAGTGGCAGCTGTTGTTCTCAGCTTCAGATCCAACAAATTACAACAGTTATTGCCAAAGTGCCACTGAGTTGTGAGATTATTCAGCATTAAATAATGACAAAATGTATGAATGTTAGTTGAGACCCAAAGAGTTCAGAGGAACAATCAAGCTATTTAAGTCACTGTGCTGCCAGACTTTGTCATATAATTGAGTGCATGCATTCAAATGCATGTATTCTTTATTTTGGTTAAAGTGTTTTTGATCAATCACCACAGTTTTAGAACCTAATATGGCTTTCAAACCTGAATGTAGCATTGTTATTGTGTGCAAAAGAAGAAGCCACACTTGACTGGCAAGAGTTGAAAGGATGATGGCAATGGAGGTTCACCTAAGATGAGCAGAATCGTATTAGACACTATTTCAGGCAATGGAACAAATTGTCAAGGTGGTCAAATGTCTCCTTTCAATATCTGCAAACAAATAAAACAAACCAACTGGCTGGCATTCAGTCCAGCTTCTTTCTTGTTGTGTTTTGAGCATCTCTCCCTAATCTCCCCCGGATAATCGCAAAATTGGACTGTGAAAGTTAATGTATGCTGTGACTTTTACAGGAGAACAAGATTTACTGAGGCACCAGATTTCAAGTCCAGATTGAGCCTTGGCTTTATTTCTAGTTATCCTGTGTCTCTGGACCCAAGGCTGCTGGGAAAAGAATGGATATTTCAACCTTGGCCATTCCTGACTCTTACTCAGGCTGAAATACCCTTACTTTCTGTGAGCACACCACCAATCTGCAGTTTATTTTTGTATCGTTGAAAATATCAGGTGGGACACCTGTCAGGCTGAGAAACAGAGTAATCGAGGCACAGACTTGTGCAGCACGGAAACAATCCCTTTGGTCCAACTCACCTACGCTGACAAGATATTCTAAGTTTATCTAGCCCCTTTGCCAGCATTTGGTCTGTCTCACTCTAAATCCTTTTTATTTTGGTAGCCATCTGGGTGCCTTTCAAATGTTGTAATTGTACCAGCCTCCACCACTTCCTCTGGCAGCTCATTCAGTACATGAACTACCCTCTGCATTAGAGACAGTAGGAACTGCAGATGCTGGAGAATCAGTGATAATAAGGTGTAGAGCTGGATGAACACAGCAGGCCAAGCAGCATCAGAGGAGCAGGAAGGCTGACGTTTCAGGCCTAGACCTTTCTTCAGAAAATGACAGAAATTTCTGAAGAAGGGTCTAGGCCCAAAACGTCAGCCTTGCTGCTCCTCTAATGCTGCTTGCCCTGCTGTGTTCATCCAGCTCTACACCTTATTACCCTCTGCATTAGGTTCCTTTTATATCTTTTCCATCTCACATTGAGCCTATGCCCTATAGTTCTGGACTCCCCTGCCCGGCCGAAAAAAACCTTGGCTATTCACCCTAGCTCATGATTTTACAAGCCTTTATAGGGTCACCCCTCAGCCTCTGATGTTCCAGGGCAAGTAGCCCAAGACAATTTCACCCCTCCCTTTGGCTCAAACTCTTTAATCCCGGCAACATCGTTGTAAGTCTTTTCTGTGCCCTTTGATGTTGAACAAATTCTTCCTGACAGCAGGGAGACCAGAACTGAATGCAGTATTCCAGAGGTGGCCTAACTAATATCCTATGCAGTCACAGCACGAGTTCCCAATTCCTATACTCAATGCACTGACCAAAAATGGCAAGCATACCTGCCTTCTTTACTATCCTGTCTACCTGTGACTCCACCTTCAAGAAATCAGACAAATCTCACCCTAAAAATATTACGAGCTCTATGCTCCATCTTTACCTATCTTTTTTTCAGGCACTCGTGGAACATGGGCGACATCAGAAATGTTATCTTTGATCTGTTCTTGAGGGTTTCATCCAACATTATAACATCAAATTACAATATAACGACAGAGAATCTAGGGCATCTTAAGTAGAAAAGAAAATTTCAGGAATTAATTGCCGTCCATATTTGTCCCGGCGAAGCTGGTGTTGAACTGTCTTCTTGAACTGACCAGCCCCACCCCGTCTTCCACACGTATATCATCTTTTCCGAGCCTCTATCAGTTTTAAAGAAGGTTTCACTGGACTTGAAACATTCACTCTGCGGTCTCTTCACAGATGCTGTCAGACCTGAGAGCTTTTCCAGCAATTGCTCTTTCTGTGTGAAAAATGTTATTGCATATCTAAAGTTGTATGGATCAGCCAATATATAATTATTCCTGAAATTTTCTTTTCTGCTTAAGATGCCCTAGATCCTCTGTCGTTATATTGTAATTTGACGTTATAATGTTGGATGAAACCTACAGGAACAGATCAAATATAACATTTCTGATTAAAAGCCAAGGTTTAGCTTCCCCATCCCTTTTCCAATATCTACTGTGCTGCATGTTTGTTGTGTGATGGTTAGAGTAAGATCCATAGCTCTGTGACCTACGAATAATTACAGATGGGCAATAAATGCGGCCCAGCCAGGGACACCCTCATCTAATGAATGAACAATTTAAAAAAGTCTGGCAGTATGGCAAACCCCCAAATAGATGCATCAAAGCATCTGACCACAAAAATGTAGTCAGGACTTTTGGAATGGAGTTTGAAACCTGAACATTATTCTTCGAGTTTGTGTTCTTTCGTCTGTCATATGAGATCAGGCCAGACTTCTAAGTTATCATTAAACAATGTTTATGAATGGACTATAAATGATGGTGAGGGTACAGATCAACATGCTCACTGCTGTACGGTTTTGAGCCTCTTAGTAGAGTACGATTACATGACAGCGAGGTCACAGTTAGATCATAGATGACCTTGGAGGCTCATCCACATTTTCAGTAAATCCTATTTTCACAGTTATGATGCAGAGATGAGGATAGCTACATGTAATACACAAAAGTATGCCAGTTTAACAAATTGATGGATAAATACCTGTAATCTATGTTTTCTGGCTCTGTCAAAGAACTATCTCCTCAGACTCCACTTCCCAAATGCCCCATACACAGTCACATACATATGTATCAACATAAATAAACACATTTATATAAAACTCAGCATTAACTCAGAAAATTACCTTTTTGCGATAGAGGGAAGGATAGGTGATTCACATAAAGCTTTTTTTTACATATTAGTGCTTCCAGTGTTGTTCCATGGCAGAACAGAGGGGATAATGAATTTTAAAATTCGAAACCATGTATTTGATGAATCCAACAGTTGTTTACCACTTGTGGTTTAATTCTTTCAAAAGCGACCAATGGAGCTATTTAACAATTCCACTAATTAGAGCAGCATACACTGATGCATAACTAAAGAGCAGAGAAATGGAAAGAATCAACCCACTGGAACTTCAACTGGTCATTCATCTCATTGCTGCATGTGGCAGCTTGATGTGCACAAAGTGGTTGCTGTGCGTGCCTAAATAACATCAAAGTATAATAATGTACCTTATGTGAAGCACTTTGAGATGCACCCAAGAGACATGATATGAGATGGCCCCTACAAAAATGCTGAAGCTTCAAGCTTTTATCTTTTTATTTTAGTTCTAAGTGCTTCTGGATGTTTTATACACAATATTACAGAATGTGAAGCATATATTAAAACCAGTTCCTGCAAATTGTTTGACGTTATTGGCTGCAGAAAACTGGCAACTGGGGCCATACATAGTAATTGAATTCATCGTATTTCCATTCATTTGCATGTATGTTAAGTTGCTTATATTTAAAGACCCTACCACTCTGACTGTGGATTTACCCATCAACTGAAGCACTGTTAACTGATCTTTCCAAATCCTGTCATTCACACAGTTCAAATGGGACAAAACACGTAAAGATGCACAAATGGGATTGAACTGATAGCATTTGTACTAGAAATTAGCACTATATATGATCATGAAATGCAATTTGAATATCCCTATTTCAAGGGATAAAACACCTGAGTTCAGCAGCCATTAACTACAACTCTACAGCTTTACAACATCATCCAAGTCTCTTGACGTGATTTGCATTTCAACATATTTTCAGCTTTGTGTTAGCCAGCCTGTTTCATTCAAATGTGGAGCAAATACTTCAAGACTGTTGAGCAAAGTGCGCAACAAAAATTTTGTCGAAATACAGGCACTTCTTATTGAAGTCAAGTCAGACTAAGATCCACTAAGGGACAGCACAAATGTACCGTGTCTATGTACATATCCTCCGGTGTCTTTTGATTCAGAAAAGCCAGATGAGTTCTTTGCCATAATTTGTAACTTCACATTTACCTGCCTCAGTTCAATGGATGCCTTTGTCAGTCATAAGGGTTGGTTGATCACTTTGGTCCACAGGGATTGTACAAATACAGCATTCAGCAGTAATTAAGCCAATCAACATTAATGTGTATCATTAACGTTCCGTGACTCAGGCATATAACAGTCCAAACAATCAATATGTTGTCCAAGCAACTGAATTACGTGTTTTTGTCCAGATTTTTATAGTTAGTGAATTTTATGCCATCCAAGTCATTTATCAGGTACTTGGCTTTCTAAACAGCTGTGAAACAGCTTAAAACACAAGCACTGCAGCAGCAACATTTATGTGATCAACCATGTTCTCCACTTGAATGCAATTTTGTGATTTATTTTTGAAAAGTACACAGACATAATGCATGACAAACTTGTTAAGGATCAGGACAAATGGCTAAACTTCTGGTGGTACTATATCTCTGCTGCACTATAAACAAATAATTGCTAGCAACAGTATTATGAGCTTATTTGAGGTGTAAAAACAAATAAATTGACACACAATTCTTTTTCTGTTATTTGTATCTTTGATTCACTTAGATAGGGCAGGAGTCAGCCATTCAGCCCATTGAGCCTGCACCACCATTCAATATGATCATTGTTAATTGATGCCTTTTACCCACTCTGTCCCCATAATCCTTTACACCATTGGGAATCAGAAATCTATGAATCCTTATCTTAAATCTATTTGAAGACTGAGAGTCTACAAATCTTTGGGACAGAAAGTTCCAAAGATTCATAACCTTTCACGACAAATATCTCTCTCTATCTCGGTCCAAAATGGCATCTCCATAATTTTTAAATTATGGCCATCTGTTCTACCAGGAAAATAACAAACCTGCAACTATTTGGTTAATTCCTTTCAGTATATTTTAAGTTTCAATGATATCACCTTTCATTCTTTGAAAATCCATTGAATGTATGTTCCATTGCCCAATCTGTTTTCATACAGCAGTCCTGCTATCCTGGGAACAAGTTTGATGAATCGTTTTCGCACTCCCTCTACGGCAATAATATCCTTTCTGATGTAAAGAGACCATAATTGCACACAGTAATCCAGGTGCAGTGTAACCAAGTTCCTACACAATTGAAGCAAGACTACACTACTCCTACACTTGAATCCTCTTGTGATAAAAGCTAATATTCCATTCACATTCCTAATAGCTTGCTGCACCTGCATGTTAGCCTTTAGTGATTTATTGACAAGGACACCTACATCCCTTTATACATCTACACTTTGCAACCTCTCACCATTTATGGAATACTCTGCACATCTGTTTCTCCTAAAGTGGATCATCTCACATTTTTCCACATTATATTCCATCTGCTACTTTCATGCCCTATCTAAATCTAAATCCGCCACCTTCAGCTACTTTACATCTTTTTCACAACACACATTACGGCTTAGCTTTATATCATCTGCACATTTGGAAATATTACATTTGGCCCCTACATCCAAATCCTTGATAAATAAATAATGCATTTAAACAAATTAACTTGTTGGACTTTTTCACAATACTTACAGCAATCCACATGTTCAGACTTCAGAAAATTTGATCAAAATCTTCAATGCACGCAAATGACAGATACAGGGTGATCACAGTGATGTTGCTGAGTTCCAGCCAATTGGCCCATTCCAGTGAACACAGAAAGATGGATTTGTGCCTTTTCATCAAAGCTTCAACCTGTATGAATTTAAATTTGAGTAAGCTGCCGGTACTGGTTCTGTTACTGATAGTGACTGGCGTGTGAGGCATTTCCTGCTTGTTCTGTTTTTGTTCAGATACCCAACTCTTTCCACAATTTATTTATGTTGTTATAAATTATTACATGTTTCCTGTTAATCTAACAATGTTGAAAGATGAACATATAATGTTTCTTCTGCTTTGCCTTGTAATTCATGATGCATGTGGCTTTGGGAAATTCTCCCTCAGGATTCAACAACCTTAATAATCATTTTTGACTGTGCCTTTGAATGTCATCACAGTTTATGCTCAATGAATCTAATGATTCACTGACATGTTCTTCCATCTTGATCTGGTTTAAGAGAGTTTTACTAATTTGCCCGAAACTCAAGACATAAGTTACTTTTCAAGATTTGTCATGCAGAATTGAATGAAGTATCCATTGGATCTCTTCCTTCCCTACTGTTGAGTTTCATATATGTGAGGAACTCAGGGGAAATGCAATTGCTATGACTTTTAATGTTAGCAATCAATGCAAGGTTACCTCAGTACGATGGGATCTTGAGCAGATGGGCCAATGGGCCGAGGAGTGGCTGATAGAGTTTAATTTAGATAAATTTAGATACATTTTGGAAAGGCGACTTATATACTTAATGGTAATGTCCTGGGGAGTTTTGCTGAACAAAGAGATCTTGGAGTGCAGGTTCATTGTTCCTTGAAAGTAGAGTTGCAGGTAGATATGATAGTGAAGAAGGTGTTTGGTATGCTTGCCTTTAGTGATCAGTACATTGAGTATTGGAGTTGGGAGATCATGTTGCAGCTTTACAGGATATTGGTTCGGCCACTATTGGAATACTATGTGCATTTCTGGTCTCCCTGCTACAGGAAGGAACTTGAAAGGGTTCATAAAAATTGTATAAGGATATTGCCAGGATTATAGGATTTGGGCTATAGGGTGAGGCTGAATAGACTGGGGCTATTTTCCCTGGAGCATCGGAGGCTGAGGGGTGATCTTTTCGAGGTTTATAAAATCATGAGGGGCATGACAGAGTAAATAGACACGATCTTTTCCCCAGGGTACGGGGGTCCAAAACTAGAGGGCATAGGTTTAGGTGAGAGGGGAAAGATCTAAAAGGGATCCAACGGACAACTTTTCCATGCAGAGGGTGTTGTATTTATGCAGTGAGCTGCCAGAGGAAGTGGTGGAAGCTGGTACAATTACACTTAAAAGGCATCTGGATGGGTATATGAATAGGAAGGGTTCAGAGGGATATGGGCCAAATGCTGGCAAATTGGTCTAGATTTATTTAGGCTATCTGGTCAGTATGGGCGAGTCAGACCAAAGGGTCTGTTTCTGTGCTGTATGTCTCTGTGACTCTTGGATATTCAGAGGACTGTCAGAAAGGTTTGACTTTTCCATAGTGTATTCATGAGTGAATCTGAAGCCATAGGGGCTATTAATCTCCCATTACCCCGCTGGTTAGCATGGGTTGAAAAATCCCATGGAGTCTTTGCTTTCGTGGCTAATTTGGAAAGCCAATACCGTACACAATGAACATGTGCTCCAACATCTGTACTTTGGCTTAGGCCATGTGAGCAAACTCACATCCAGAAACTCAACCTGAGCTACAAATCTTCTCAAAACTCGCTAACATTTATTGGATGATGAGTTTGGTTTGCAGTGTACAAGGGTTTCAGGCAACAATGCTGCTTTGTGATCGGATATCCTGGATGGTATAATTCACATCTGTAGTTTCACCATTAATGCCCCAAAGTGACTTTGAGGCGAGCTCCTGGTATTGACTTGCAGGTGTAATTTTGAAGAACTTTCACTATGCTGCTGCAGTCCATGATCCTACAGGGGATTATAAACTCACAGGCATCTCATTGAAATATCTCAGAATGATCAATAGCGAAGAAAAACTATCCAGCCCCACATTCTCTATTGCAACTGATGGTTTTAGTTTGAAGCACGTTTACCAACACCCAGTGGATGCTGGTTTTGTAGATCTTTAACTAATGACTTTAGCAAATGGGGCAAATGCATCTTGAGTAAACACAATAGTTGCTTCAAAAACTAACAGCTCATGTAGATTTTCACTTTCATCGACTTTGAATTGAATTTCTACCATTTTCACACTCATTTAGTCGACCTCAGACTCTTCCCTTCCCTTTCTTCATTTCATTATCTTCATTTCTTGGGATGGGCTGTCAATGAATATTCATTAACTTCAGGATACATCCTCACATGCTACTTCAGATAACAACTTTGTTCTATTTTCTCAGTTTGTCTGTGTTCTGATGATGCAACTTTCCACAACAGTACATAGAACATAGAACATAGAACAGTACAGCACAGAACAGGCCCTTCAGCCCACAATGTTGTGCCGACCATTGATCCTCATGTATGCACCCTCAAATTTCTGTGACCATATACATGTCCAGCAGTCTCTTAAATGACCCCAATGACCTTGCTTCCACAACTGCTGCTGGCAACGCATTCCATGCTCTCACAACTCTCTGCGTAAAGAACCTGCCTCCGACATCCCCTCTATACTTTCCACCAACCAGCTTAAAACTATGACCCCTCGTGCTAGCCATTTCTGCCCTGGGAAATAGTCTCTGGCTATCAACTCTATCTATGCCTCTCATTATCTTGTATACCTCAATTAGGTCCCCTCTCCTCCTCCTTTTCTCCAATGAAAAGAGACCGAGCTCAGTCAACCTCTCTTCATAAGATAAGCCCTCCAGTCCAGGCAGCATCCTGGTAAACCTCCTCTGAACCCTCTCCAAAGCATCCACATCTTTCCTATAATAGGGCGCCCAGAACTGGACGCAGTATTCCAAGTGCGGTCTAACCAAAGTTTTATAGAGCTGCAACAAGATCTCACGACTCTTAAACTCAATCCCCCTGTTAATGAAAGCCAAAACACCATATGCTTTCTTAACAACCCTGTCCACTTGGGTGGCCATTTTAAGGGATCTATGTATCTGCACACCAAGATCCCTCTGTTCCTCCACGCTGCCAAGAATCCTATCCTTAATCCTGTACTCAGCTTTCAAATTCGACCTTCCAAAATGCATCACCTCGCATTTTTCCAGGTTGAACTCCATCTGCCACCTCTCAGCCCATCTCTGCATCCTGACAATGTCCCGCTGCAGCCTACAACAGCCCTCTACACTGTCAACGACACCTCCGACCTTTGTGTCGTCTGCAAACTTGCTGACCCATCCTTCAATCCCCTCATCCAAGTCATTAATAAAAATTACAAACAGTAGAGGTCCAAGGACAGAGCCCTGTGGAACTCCACTCACCACTGACTTCCAGGCAGAATATTTTCCTTCTACTACCACTCGCTGTCTTCTGTTGGCCAGCCAATTCTGTATCCAAGCAGCTAAGTTCCCCTGTATCCCATTCCTCCTGACCTTCTGAATGAGCCTACCATGGGGAACCTTATCAAATGCCTTACTGAAGTCCATATACACCACATCCACAGCTCGACCCTCATCAACTTTTCTAGTCACATCCTCAAAAAACTCGATAAGGTTTGTAAGGCATGACCTACCCCTCACAAAGCCGTGTTGACTGTATTTGATCAAGCCATGCTCTTCCAGATGGTCATAAATCTTATCCCTCAGAATCCTTTCTAACACCTTGCAGATGACAGATGTGAGACTTACCGGTCTATAATTGCCGGGGATTTCCCTATTTCCTTTCTTGAAGAGAGGAATTACATTTGCCTCTCTCCAGTCCTCAGGTACGACTCCAGTGGAGAGCGAGGATGCAAAGATTTTCGCAAGTGGCGAAGCAATTGCATTTCTCGCTTCCCAAAGAAGCCGAGGACAAATCTGATCCGGGCCTGGCGACTTGTCAATCTTAATGTTTGACAAAATTTTCAGCACATCAGCTTCGTCTATCTTTATCCATTCCAGCATGCACACCTGCTCTTCAAAGGTTTCATTCACTACAAAGTTCGTTTCTTTCGTAAAGACAGAAGCAAAAAACTCATTTAGGGCTTCCCCTACCTCCTCAGGCTCCACACACAAGTTCCCTATGCTATCCCTGATCGGCCCTACTCTTTCTTTGACCATTCTCTTATTCCTCACGTAAGTGTAAAATGCCTTTGTGTTTTCCCGGATTCCTTCTGCCAAGCCTTTCTCGTGCCCCCTCCTGGCTCTCCTCAGACCATTTTTGAGCTCCTTCCTTGCCTGCATGTAATCCTCTCTAGCTGAACTTGACCCTAGCTTCCTCCACCTTATGTAAGCTACCTTCTTCCTTTTCACTAGAAGCTCCACCGCTCTCGTCATCCAAGGTTCCTTAATCTTACCCCTTCTTGCCTGTCTCAGAGGGACATATTTACTCATCACTCCCAACAACTGTTCCTTAAACCGTCTCCACATGTCTATAGTTCCCTTACCATGGAACAACTGCTCCCAGTCCATGCTTCCTAACTCATGTCTAATCGCATCATAGTTTCCTCTTCCCCAATTAAATATCCTCCCATTCTGCCTAATCCTCTCCTTCTCCATAGCTATGTAGAATGTGAGTACTTCTGACTTATCTTTTCTTTTCCACAACCGAAGACTCACCCTATCATGACTGATCACTTCTCGTCTTGTCCTATCTCCTCCCAGCCAGCACCACGTCACGACTCCTCTTGTCCTCATTTTCCATCATCCAGCTTCTGCATTCAGTGGTCACCCTTTACCACTCCTGCTGCTTCAGACATGGGCACTCTGATCCATTCATATGCAGAAGATGCAATAACTGCCCTTTGGCCTTCTCTCTGTTACTGTCAAGACCCCAAACACCGCTCGCAGGTGAAGCAGCAGTTTATTATAATTCTTTCAATTCACTATACTATATTCACTGCATGTGATGCATTCTTTTCAGCAGCGAGGAGACGAAATGAAGATTCGGTAACTGTTCTACTCTATTGTAAGTGTAACCTGGAATTTCAAGAGATTTATCATTTAAATTCCTCATCTTGCTTTCACATGGATGTTTATATCTTCCTGCATTCTTTCGCTGAAACTCAACGGCACCTTGTCTTCTGATCAGTCAATTTGGAAAAAATGGCAGAGTTGAACTGAGTCACCATGGATTTATGAAAGAGAAACAATGCTTAACACATCTACTGAAATTCTTTGTGGATGTAACCAATAGAATTGTTGAGGGGAAGCCAGTGGAAACCAAACTTTCAGAAGACTTTCAACAAAATTCCACACAGGAAATTAATATGAAAAGTTGAAGTGAATGGGATTGGGGGTAGTGTATTGAGGTGGATATGAAATTGGTTGGAAGAAATAAAACAAAGAGGTCTTTTTCTGAATGGCAGATAGTGACTAGTGTAGTACCAGTGTCATCAGTTCACAATCTATATTAATGATTTAGATAAGGGAACAGAATGTATTATCTCCAAAGTTGCAGATAACATAAAACTGGAAGGAAGGCTGATTTGTGAAGAGGATGCAGAGATGTGTTGCTGCAATTATACATGGCTTTGGAGAGATCACACTTGGAATATTGCTTGCAGATTTGGTCTCCTGACCTGAGGAATGATGTTCTTGCTATTCGGGGGCTGGCAAGACCTGATGTTTGTGGAGAGGTTGAATTGGTCAAGATTACATTCACTGGAATTCTAAAGAATAACAGGGAAATCTCAAAGAAACCTGTAAAATTCTAACAGGACTGGACAGGGTAGATGCAGCAAGGATGTTCCCAACAGTAGGGGAGTCCAGGACTAGCATTTAGAACTGAGATGAGGAGAGATTTCTTCTCACAGAGAGTGGTAAGCCTGTGGAATTCGATACCACAGACAAAAGTTGAGACCAAAATATCCTTTGACTTCCAGAAGGAGTTGAATATACCAAATGGGGCTGAAGGGCTTAAAGGACATGAGGAAAAAGCAGGAATAGGCTATGAAAGTTGGATGATCATCCATGATCATAGTGAAAAGTAGAGCTATTCAAAGAACTAAAATACCTAATCCTGCTCCCATTGTCTATGTTTCTCTGCTTCAGTGTGATTTAGTTGAGTGAATGGGCAGATGCATGACAAATGGTGTATAATGTGGCTAAAAATGAGGTTATCCACTTTGGCAGCAAAATCAGTAGAGCAGATTATTATTGGAATGGTTATAAACTGAGAGTGGGGGAGATTCAGTGAGACATGGGTATCCAGACACACCAGTCACTGAAAATAAGCATGCAGGTGCAGACAGTGGTAAAAAAGGCAAATGGAATGTTGGCCTTCATTGTGAGAGGATTCAAGTACAGGAACAGCTGCTGCAATGAAACAGGGTTTTCATGAGCCGACATCTGGAATATTGCCTGAGGAAGGATGTTATTGCCATTGAGGGAATGTAACAATGGTATACTAAAGTGATTGATGGGTTGGCAGCACTCACATACAAGGAGAGGTTGAATTGCTTTATTTCAGTGATTAACACTGCTGTGTCACAGCGCCAGGGACCCAGGTTCGATTCCTGCCTCTGGCGACTGTCTGTGTGGAGTTTGCACGTTCTCCCTGTGTCTGCGTGGGTTTCCTCCGGGTGCTCCAGTTTCCTCCCACAGTCCAAAGATGTGCAGGTTAGGTGGATTGGCCATGCTAAATTGCCCGTAGTGTTCAGGATGTGTAGCTTATGTGGGTTATAGGAGGAATGGGTCTGGGTGGGATGCTCTGAGGTTCAGTGTGGACTTGTTGGGCTGAAGGGCCTGTTTCCACACTGTAGGGTTTCTGTTATTCTATGATTCTATGATTCTCAGGACAGGGGAGTCCAAAATTATATGGCATTGGTTTAAAGTGAGAATGGATGGATTAAAAGGGACCTGAGAGGCAACTTCTTCATGCGGAGTGTGGTGTATGTGTGGAACAAGCTGTCAGAGAAGGTGGTGGAGGCTGGTACAATTACAACATGTAAAAGGCATCTGGATGGGTACATGAATAGGAAAGTTTTAAAAGGATATGGGGAGGCAATGGCCCAGTGGTATTATTGCTAGACTGTTAATCCAGAGACCCAGATGATGTTCTGGGGACCTGGGTTCAAATCTCACCATGACAGATAGTGAAATTTGAATTCAACAAGAGTCTAATGCTGATCACGAATCCATTGCCAGTTGGAACAATTCCAGTTGTCAGGAAAAAACCCATCTGGTTCACTAATGTCCTTTATGGAAGAAAACTGCCATCCTTCCCGGTCTGGTTTACATGTGACTCCAGACTCACAGCAATATGATTGACTCTTAACTATAATTTGGGATGAACAATAAATGCTGGTCTAATGATGCCCTTGTCCTGTGAATGACTGAATAAATAAAATGCTGGAAAATGGGACGAGATCAATTTAGGGTATCTGGTCAGCATGGACAAGTTGGACCAAAGGATTGGCTTCCATACTGTACAACTTTATGGTTAGGATTATATTCACTGGAGCTCAGAAGAATGAGGGAGATCTCAAAAACCAAGAATATTCGAACAAAACTTGACAGGGTAAATGCAGGAAGGGTGTTCACAATGACTGGGAAGTCCACAACCAGAAGAGTTGAACTATTTAGGTCTGACCTGAGAAGAAATTCCTTCATTCAGAGAGTAGCGAGCCTGCAAAATTTACTAACATTTAAATCAGTTACGGCTAAAACACTGTGCTATTTCAAGTAGTTAGATGCTGTAGGGAGGCATGGTAGCTCAGTGGTTTACACTGCTGCCTCACAGTGCCAGGGATTCCAGACTTGGGTGACTATCTGTGTGGAGTTTGCACGTTTTCCCTGTGTCTGCGTGGCTTTCCACTGGGTACTCCGGTTTCCTCCCACAGACCAAACATATGCAATTTAGGTGGATTAACCATGCAAAAGTGCCCTGTAGCATTAAGTGATGTGCAGGCCAGGTCGGTTAGCCATGGTTAATGCCTGGTTCCAGTGTTAGGTAGGGGGTCTAGGTCTGGGTCTGGCTGGAAGGCTCTTTGGAGGGTCAGTGCAGAGTCAAAGAACCGAATAGCCTCCTTCTGCATTGTTGGGTTTCTACGATTCTAAATAAAGCACTTGAGGCTAAGGGTTCAGAGGGAATGGGAGAAACCAGGAACAGGATTTTGGATCAGATAATCAGCCATGATCATAATGAAAGGTAGAGCAGGCTTGAGGGCCAAGTGACATACTCCCATTCCTATTTTCCATGTTTTTACGTTTATGTCACTTGGATTTAACACAATTCTTTGAAATTTGTGTACACGTGAATGGTTGTTAAGAAGGTGCTCAGCAAGCTTACCTACACTACTCAGATCTTTTGAGTATATGAGTTGGTGATGTTGTGCAGGATGTGGGTGAGGCCTCTTCTGGAGTACTCTCTCTCCCTCTCTCTCTCTCTCTCTCTCACACACACACTCACTCACTTACTCTCTCTCTCTTACACACACACACACACACACACACACACACACACACACACACACACACACACACACACACACACACACACACACACATCTATGGGGTCAATTTGTATTTGCATAACACATTCTGTCTTGTTCCAAAAGCACACAATTTATAGATAGTCAGTCAATGTAGCATTTTACAAATTCCTACTGTACAAATAAAACGAGTCTGACTCCAAACCGAAACACAAAACATAGATTCTAAACAACTGCTAACATGCATTATCTGGCCTAAAATGTCACCTCTTCTTCACAGTAATAAAATTTTTAGCTCTCCCAGGACAGTGATTTGAAAGGAATTTGGGGATTTACGTATGCACATGCATCAATTAAAAGCTCCTAACTGATTAAAGATTTCACAGCATCTTAGGTTTGTTCAATACATCCTCATCAGTTGTGTGATCTTTTGATCTTTTACTATAAATTCTATGTTTGATGCCACCTCTCTCACTAACACCTGAAGAAGGAGCGAAGCTGCGAAGCTTGTGTTTTCAAATAATCCTGTTGGACTATAACCTGGCATCATGTGATTTCTGACCTTGTCTACCCCAGTCCACTACTGGTACCTCTACATTCTAGAGTACTAAGTGCAGTTCTGATTGCCCAATCATAGGAAGGATATTATAAGCTGGAGAGGTTTCAGAAGAGCTTACCAGGATGTTGCCAGGAATGGAGGGTTTTGAGATATAACGAGAGGCTGGATAGACAGACATTTTTCCACTGCAGCATTGGAAGTTGAGAGGTAGCAGTATAGGGGTTTATAAAATCATGACGAGTGTTGATAAGATGAATGGCAAGAGTCTTTTCTCTAGGGCAAAGCATTTCAAAACTAGAGGTATATTTTTAAGGTGAGAGGAGAAAGTTTTCAAAAAGATGAGAGGGGCAACTTTCTTACACGGGGAGAATGAATGTCCAAAGGAAGTGGTGGATGTGTATACAGTTATGATGTTTAAAAGACATTTGGATAAGAAATATCTGGAGGGATATGGACCAAGTGCAGACAGGCGTGATTAGTTTGGGATTATGGTTGACATGGACCAAAGGCCCTGTTTCCATGCTGTATGGTTCTGTGACTCTATACATTGCAGCAAAGGGGCAGTGGCAGCTGTAATACAAAAGACTCTGGACAAAGTGTTCAAAAGTGCATTTGGTTTGATGCCTTCTTTGAGCTGGTATAGTCTTATTATTCCTTGCATTCCAGGTCTCTGCAAACTTAGATCAAACTTAATTTTTTTCAGGCCACAAAATACATTAATTTTTGTACTTTGAAGGTGATTTTTCTCGTTTTTTCAAAACTCAACATCATTGTTATTTCAAATATGTTTCTTGCTGTAAAATTACAGGAGTTTGACATATAATTTTGTGGGAAAAGGTGTAATATAGTCAAAAGGAAATGGCGGAATTAATTTTGACACAATTCAAGATGGACATCCCTCATTGGCAATGGTAGCTTTTTGTAAGTAATTCAGGTTATTCTCTCTGAGTTTCTGTCTTTGCAATTTAATTCCAGTTCTGTATATTTCTTTTGTATAATTATATGACTTTAGCAGTAACTGGGTACCTCCAGATAGGATCATTTCAATCAGGATGAAGCAGAATTCATGTAGTTACACTGTAATTGTAATTTCACTGCAAGCCAGGCTTGAGCTCATTCTAACAAATGCAATTTTGCTAATGTCTTGCCAATCAACTTGCTGGTGTGACAACTTAAGGGCTGTCCACTTGCTACCTGTATCCTGGATACTATATACTTCGACATCTTTAAAAATTGTATGTAATTTATGCTGATTACTGAGAGGCTTTTACAGCAAGATGGTCAAAAGAACTGAATAAAATTGGCTTGTTATTTTGACATTCAGAGCAAGGTGGCTATGGAGCTTCTGAATAACTTTGAGCAGATCCTTATTTAATACACTTTGAATAGTTTTAGCAGATTTTGCAAGCAAAGTAGGAATGTGCTATCAGCATATAAAAGCATTTGGAGAGCGAACACACCTTAGGGAGGTCATTAATGTAACAAAAGGGCTATAATGGTCCTCAGAGACACCAATTTGTGCAGTGCTTTAGGAAGGTGTATTTTTAGTCCATTGATGCATGCTATCCAACCATGGAGGAAAACACAGTATGACCCTGTCAGATAAACCAAACTCCATCATTATACAATGCTATGATTTACTGTATTGCAAATTGCTTCAAATCATATAAGCTGCCTTTTTGTTAGAAGAGGCACAGACAACACAACTGCAACACATATCCTCGTCTGGTTGCATTGCTCAGGATAAACAGAGAGGCAACGACACTTCACTTCCACTGAAGTGGATCATTTCTCAAACAGTATCCATCTCTGTTTTGGAAAATATATGGCAAAGCCCAACTGAGTTAACCAGGCCCTTTTTCCCAGATAGGAACAAACCAGCATAAGAAGTGCAAAAAAAAAACACATTTCAACACAAACTTCATTGACAATGTGAACTGGAAACAAGTGAGTCCAAAATTCTCTTGAGTGTATTGATAGCCCTAGGTGTAAATGAAGAGGGGTTTGCTGGACATATTTCCATTCTGGCCTATGCTCAGAGCTCTTGGAGTTGATACCTCAATTTTCAAGACTGTAGTTCATCTAAAAGACAGAGAACCATAAGGTTGGTATTTCTGGTGCATTTCCTCAGAGATGGAAATTAGCATTCCTAAGTCTTTTTTAAAAATGGTGGTGAGGGTTCGACAGGTTGATAATGCCTTCACTCTAGCAAGTTCCCATCGCCAAAGAAGAGTAGGTCAAAATGGATAAGGAACAAAGAAAGACAGCGTTATAAGATATCTTAGATTTGATAGCCCATCACTTGAGTATAAGTAGGATAATGAGTGCAATTTCACACAAAACAAGAGATCTAATATCCACATGAAGGGTCTTGTGATGCAGTGGTAGTGTTCCTAGCCCTGGGTCAGAAGGTTGAGGAGTAAGAACCATCTGCCATGGGATAGTGTCACATTATATCCAAACAGGTCAATTCAAACTTTTTTTTGCAAGTCTCTAATTCAATCTTACACAGAATGTGATGAAGTTTCGTTCCAGGTAACTTATCCCCTCCCTGATGTATCACAGTCTTTGAAGCTCAGACTGCAGCTCAATTCTGAGACAAACTTGCTTAAGCAACCAACGCTTGCTCTAGATGTGGTCGTTATGAATCACAACTGGGACCACTAGCTCCCAAGTCATGCGGTTACAACACATTGCTTGGTCCACCATGTCTATTTTAATTACTCAGTTCTTAACTTGATGTTTAAACATTTCATAATGATCTTTTAGTTTGTCACCTGTAAATATTTCTCCTATTTGCCTTCAATTTGAAATGAACCTATAATAGATAATCAAATTAGTAGCCATCACCCTCAACCAATGAATTAATGGGTTTACTTGACTTGTGATGTCACTTCTCTCGTGCTGGGCCCTGATCTTTGGCTTCAATTTATCCTGTTTAAAAAAAAAACTTACGAATTATGAGCCAAGAAACAACAAGTGAAAAGTGTTCCCTTCAGCACTGAGTTCCCTGTTAAATCCCAACTCCTTAGCTGAATACTGACTCGGGCTGTCTCTGACTCTGGATGTGATCTCTCCTTCCTGACCATGCGAAGATTAATGATTGTGCACTTTCTACATGCCCTCTCTTAAATAGTTTAGATGTGTTGAGATGATTCACTGTAGTTAAGCTTCAATAATAATGAACACTTATTTAAAGTCTGACTCAGGCTTTAGGCGATTGACTGATAATTGTCAAAAAACCCAAAGATGCTGGAAATCAGAAATGAAAACAGAAGTTGACAGAAAAACTCAGCAGTTCTCGCAACGTCTGAGGAGAGAGGCAGAATGAATGTTTCTGGTCAACAAACATTCATTTATTCTAATTCCATTTTCCAGCACTTTGCCCACAGCATTTCAAGTGTTCCTCTAAATACTTCTTAAATCCTTTTTGAGCATTCCAGCCTATACCACTTGTTTAGGCAGTGAATTCCAGATATGCAGAAATCTCTGTGTGACAAAGACTCCTCAAATTCCAGAGATAATGGGAACTGCAGATGCTGGAGAATCCGAGATAGCAAAGTGTGGAGCTGGATGAACACAGCAGGCCAAGCAGCATCTTAGGAGCACAAAAGCTGACGTTTCGGGCCGAGACCCTCATCAGAAAAGGGAGATGGGGAGAGGGTTCTGAAATAAACAGGGAGAGAGGGGGAGGAGGATCAAAGATGGATAGAGGAGAAGATAGGTGGAGAGGAGAGTATAGGTGGGGAGGTTAGATGTCCACCTGCACATCTGCCAACATGGTACACTGCATCTGCTGTTGTGGCTTCCTCTACATTGGGGAAACCAAACGGAGGCTTGGGAGCCGCTTTGCAGAACACCTACGCTTGGTTCATGATAAACAACTGCACCTCCCAGTCGCGAACCACTTCAACTCCCCCTCCCATTCCTCAGATGACATGTCCATCCTGGGCCTCTTGCAGTGCCACAATGATGCCACCCGACGGTTGCAAGAACAGCAACTCATATTCCGCTTGGGAACCCTGTAGCCCAATGGTATCAATGTGGATTGCACAAGCTTCAAAATCTCCCCTCCCCCCACTGCATCCCAAAACCAGCCCAGCTTGTCCCCGCCTCCCTGACCTGTTCGTCCTCTCACCTATCCCCTCCTCCCACCTCAAGCCACATCTCCATTCCCACCTACTAACCTCATCCCCCACCCCCTTGACCTGTCCGTCCTCCCCGGACTGACCTATCTCCTCCCTACCTCCTCACCTATACTCTCCTCTCTACCTATCTTCTCTATTCATCTTCGATCCGCCTCCCCCTCTCTCCCTATTTATTTCAGAACCCTCTCCCCCTCTCCCTTTTCTGATGAAGGGTCTAGGCCCAAAACATCAGCTTTTGTGCTCCTAAGATGCTACTTAGCCTGCTGTGTTCATCCAGCTTCACACTTTGTTTCCTCAAATTCCATCCTGCTCCTTACCTTAAAGTTGTGCCTCTGAATACGGTCCGTCTACTAATGGCAGTTATTTCATCTTACCTGCTCCATCTATGCCCATCAGCACTTTCTAAACCTCAATCAGACATCCCCTCAATTTTCTGTATCCTAAAGAAAATAACCCCAGATTATCTAGTCTGACTTCATAGCAGTGTTGTTCCAGCCTTTTGTATTGTTCTAATTTTTGGAATGCGGTTTTCATTCTGATCTCCCTGTTATAGGAAGAATGTTGTGAAACTTGACAGTGTTCAGAAAAGATTTACAAAGATGTTGACAGGGTTGGAGGGTTTGAGCTACAGAGAGAGGCTGAATAGATTGGAGTGTTGGGGGCTGAGGGGTGACCTTTTAGAAGTTTATAAAATCAAGAGGGACAAGAGCAGGGTGAATAGTCAAGGTCTTTTTGCCAGGTTAGAGGAGTCTAAAACTGGAGAGCATAGGTTTACGTGAGAGGGGAAAGGTCTAAAAGGGACCTAGGGGCAACTTTTCCATGCAGAGGGTAGTGCGTGTATGGAATAAGCTGCCAGAGGAAGTGGGGGAGGCTGGTACAATTAGAACATTTAAAGTGTATCTAGATGGGTATATGAATAGGGGGGGTTTAAAGGGAAATGGGTCCAAATACTGGCAAATGGCCCTAGATCAATTTAGAATACCTGGTTGGCATGGATGAGTTGGATTGAAGGTTCTGCTTTTGTGTTTCTCTCTGACTCTAGAACTCTTTCACCCAGACAACATCCTGGTGAACCTCCTCTGCAACCTCTCTGGTGCAATCGCATCCTTTTTATAGCATGGCAACCAGAACTGCATACACTACTCCAGTTGCAGCTTAATTTACATCATATACACCTCCATCATAATTCAGTGCCTTGACTAACAAAGGCAAGTAACCAATATGCTTTCTTATCTACCTTACCGAAATATCCTGCTGCCTTCAAAGCTCCCACTGATCGTCTGTACTGCTGTGCATTCTGTAGATGGTACAGACTGCCAACCCTGTGCATCAGTATTGAAGGGAGTCAATGTTGAAGGTTGAGATACCAGTCAAGTGGGCTGCTTAGAAATGGATTGTGTTGAGCACAGTTCAAATGCTGGTCAAAGGTAAACCCCAGGATTTTGACAGTGAGGGCTTCTGTGATAGTAATTCCATTCAATGTCAAGGGGCGATCTATATAAGGGATATCATGGTATTTTAGAACAGTAATGTTACCAGATGAACATCAGTACCCTTTTCTGGCTCAACACTTCCATCCATTCTTCAGTGCTCTTCTGAAACATACAAAGCAGACAAGTGTTTTCAACCTGAATACATTATAGCGCAAACCAATTAATGATTAAAGAGAGTATTTAGTTCTGCATGGATTTCCAATGTGTTCTCATGAACAGAAAAAAGAAATTGTTGGCTTTAGGATAACAAAAAAGACTATTGATTAACAGACATGATATGCAGGTAGCCACAGATTTGCTGATGTAAGCACTGTGAATAAAAGCAATAGTCAAAGGTTAATTTGCATGGAATTAATTAAACACTGCAATCTCTGTGATGGGTGCTGATTAGATTTTTCATGAACAGTTGAAGGGTGCAGGCAGAACAATTATTTGAGCAGAGTTTTCATAAATTGCTGTCACTTTCATAAAACAGTCTAAGTCTTACCAAAGCACAGTAGATAACTTGTAAGGCCTGGTTGTCTCTCAGATGAAAGCTCAAGGCCTCTGATGGGAAATTTACAGTAGCTGCTTCGCTTCTGTGTGTTACTTGTGTTGAAATTCAATGCCTAGTTGCACTTTACAAACTCAACAGTGACACCATAATGGTTCTATATTTTGAAGTCATGAACCTACAAGATGAATGGTGATGCCTTCTTCGGGCTGGTCCCATTCTACAAAGTATAGTCAACTATCCCAGTTTTTTATTTTCATAGTCACCATATTATTTCAAAGCAGAGTTAATGCCAAATGCTCCTGTTGTCATAGAAGTGACAAAAAAGTTGATTCTTTCAGCTTTCTTTTGCCCGTCCTAAACGTGTAATCAACAAGAGCATTGCGACATTTACTTAATTTACGTAGAGTCATAGAGGTGTGCAGTACAGAAACAGACCCTTCGGTTGAACTCGTCCATGCTGACCAGACATTCTAAGTAAACCTAGTCCCATTTACAAGCATTTGGATCTAAACTCTTCCTATTCATATACCCATCCAGATGCCTTTTAAATGTTATTATTGTACCAGCCTCCACCACTTCTTCTGACAGCTCACTGCATATATGCACTGCCCTCTGCGTGAAAAATTTGCCCCTCAAGTCCTTTTTCAATCTTTCCCTTCTCACCTTAAACATATACCCTTGAGTTTTGGACTCCCCTACCTGGGTAAAACCATTTCTAAAATTCCAAAACAATGCAACAGCTTATAAAACAGTAATTACTGCCCCAAGAAATTGAAGAAACTAGTTTGGTTCAGTGTCAGAAAGTTACCATTGTAAGTTGTAACTTCAGGGTTTCATGAATTTGTGTCACAAAAAAAAAGCACAGAGAGTTCTTTCAAAGAGCTGACACAAGTACATGAAGGTGAGATAAACTATTCTGTCTGAGATCATTCTCCAGTTCCACACTGGCACAATTGGCCACTGGACTTTCAATTGAGATCTTCAGTTTTAAAGTTGCAGGACCCTTCTCAGCAGGCAGTTAGCTATCAGATGGACATTTAATCCTGCCAGGGCTCTGGAGATGGCTGTGTCATATACCTTTCTTTTCATCTGGTGGGAACAGAGCTATCACTGTGGCCATCTATTCATGTTACAGAACAAGTGAAATCACGTACCATCCTCTTTCCATCAAGGCCTGAACTGCTCTTAACTCCCCCCGAGATATTGTGCTGAGGGGCAGGTCTGGGGATACTCTTCAGTGTCTCAATGTGGTCTCAATAGGCTAAATGGCCTCTTTCTGTGCTGTAGGGAATTCTATGATTCTATTTTATGATTGTGCAATAAAACCATGTAAATGGAGTTGAGGTACAGTTTTGCTTTGAACTGATTGAATAGTGAAACAGGCTTGGAGAAAAACACCTGAAATTTTGTATGGTATCAATGATAACTGACCTAATAGGAAATTTCTGATGAACTGTTTGCTTCTCTGGGAAGAATTCTCATTAAGAACCTTCCCGTTGCAGAAAATGAACCAAAAAGCAAACCTCTCTATTCTCTCAAGGTTACATGATACATTTGGTCTTTAGCCTTGCGTTATGAGCTCCCAACTATGTAAGGCCATCGATCAGACCTAGAGAGGAACAGTGTGAACAATTGGAAGCAAAGGTTCTGCTTTAGCAAGTATCTAACGATCAGAGAGTTGTGCACTGCAGTATTGAAGACTTATACTTCTTTGAGATGATTATTAGTCATAAGGCTCTCAGGTGGTAAAGCTTTTCACTGAGGAACAGCTCAGAGAATTAAAGCATACATGATAGGCAGTTCATGAGAATGGCTCTTCCACCTGAAATCTCTAAGCCTTTGCTGCATGCTGTGTTGATCTGACAATTATCTTCAGTAAGGGTTTAAGTTCAGCCAGAAAAGCTGCTGCTGCCCCACTAATAAGCCATTCTGCTGCACAAAGGGATCCATTTTTGCTTTCCTGTGCTGCAGTCGTGCAAGTTGTTATTTAATCATTTGAATTTAGTGGATACATCTGGAACCAACTGAGAAAAGCAAAATCAGTTTGCAAACAGTTATCTCTACAATAGATATCTCTGTGAAAATGGTGCATGGTTAATCTGCTTGGCAAATCTTGAAGGCTAATAACCCTGATTAAGGCTTGTTCACTCTATTTGACCCCGAAGAGACCTAAGAACAATGTATTATCAAAATATTAATCATCCTAGCATTGTGAAAAATTGACCAAGGATGCTTGTTTTACTAATTGTGGAAGGTACCACAATAGTTGCAAGCTAGCCACAGAAATAGATGAACATAAGTTTATGATTATGTTGTGACTGACTTGGAAATGCAAAGTAAGTGCAAACTGTGAACATACTTCTGACAAAAAAAATAAGAATTTATTGCAGATGTGTTTCCAGCATTGTTCAACAATTCACATTTCAAAAAGGCACAACAGGCTGCTTTTCTCCCCCTTTTTGTTACCTTTTTTTCTTGCTGACCTGATTCCTTGTCATTTTTATGATTGTTAGTGCTGAACATTATCCTGGTCAGAGACTACACTGTGACATGTGTACCAAGCATCAACTCTAATTCATTGAGAAAAGATATTTGCTGGTCTTACCAGAGAAAAGTTGCAGTACAGAAAGAGGACATTTGGCCCATTGTGTCTGTGTTTGCTGAATAAACCAGCCATACCATTGTAATGTCACTTTCTAGCACCAAATGTGTTCCTTTGCAGGTTACAGGGCTTTGGTATAGCGCATAATTTTGTGTATATCAGCTATGGAGGAGTTCACTGTCATATTCTGCCGCATGAATGACTGAGGTACAAGGACCACTTTGGCAAAAGCTCTGAGCTCAGCAAAAGGGTGGAAATTAGCCTGGAGCCATTTTCACACGCTGTGGGTCAAAGTAGCAGGACCGTCCTGTGCCTGAATATGAGGGATGTAAGATTGGTGGAAAATGGACCTCAGGAGACATTGACACACTCGATGCAATTTGATAGTGTTGGTCACGTCTCCACAGCTCACATAACAGACAGTCACACACATCAGTGGCAATAGCCTTCAGGCCCTGGGGCAGTGGTCAGATGCTATTGTGAACCCTAGGAAGTCAGGGAACATTCCCACTGGGGATAATAAAGTGTGAAGCTGGATGAATGCAGCAGGCCAACCAGCATCTCAGGAGCACAAAAGCTGACGTTTCAGGCCTAGACCCTTCATCTAGGCCTGAAACGTCAGCTTTTGTGCTCCTGAGATGCTGCTTGGCCTGCTGTGTTCATCCAGCTTCACACTTTATTATCTTGGATTCTCTAGCATCTGCAGTTCCCATTATCTCTGATTCAATTCCCACTGGGGAAATGTTTTATTCAAAACAGTCTCTTCACAACTTGATTTCCATTGATTGTTCTGATGCCTGCTGAAAAACTGTGAAACAAAAAGGGAAGCTTCAGCATCAAACCAAAATATTTAAGGACTGAACCTTTGCTTCGGCTAACTGCTGTGGGTCCCTGAACATCTTCTTACCCAATAAAGTGCAGGTGCAATTTAGGGATCCGAACAAATGGTCCCCCATGAATATATCCATGGAACCAAAAGCTGTACATTTGACATGCTTCACTGTTGTAAAACTACATGGATCACATTCCAATTTCGAGTCCAAAATATTGAGCTTGGTTACTTTATGGTCCCATATCTGTCTTATGTTAAATTTGGAAATGCATGCATGTGAGTGAATGCAACGTTTCTTCAGTTCCAATTATTGGGCAACTGGTATCAGTAAATGTCCCGGAAAAGCACCATGGACAGTCATACTTGGTAAAATTATGTCCTTCGAGCTGTTGATACGATAACGCTGAGTGTACTCACTGAGTCTGATATTATTTTCCACCCTGCTACGTCACAAAACCTGAGTAAAATTTAGGATTCAATATATCAACAGAAATCGATTGCTTTTTTGCCTCATTATTCCTGTGTGGGTTGTGGGTGCCGGCAATTCCAAGTTGCCCTTGAGCTGATTGGATGTCTAGCCATTTCAGAAGGTAGTTAAGCACCAATCACGTTATTGAGAGTCTGGAATCACATGTAGGCCAGACCAGGTCAGGGTAGCAGACTTCCTTCCCTGAGTAAACCAGGTGACTTTTTCACAACAACGAATATCTGATACATATTTGCTATTAGACTAACATTTGGCTTGGTTAGCTTGGTTATTTAAAACAATCAGCTGGTCCGCAAAATATCAGAAATTTACAACTGAAACTTCGACTGATATCAATGAAATAGTTCAATTTGAGTGTTTTACAATATTAAAGCAAATCACTCGACTGTGCTCAGTCTTGAAGGATTGAGCAGCATCTGTTATTTCAGATGTAAACAGAGTAAACAGTATAAGTCCCTGGGTAGGACATTTCTACATTAGTAAGGCTTTCCAGTGGAGGATGTGGGGAAAGCTGCCATTAACATTGTATATGACTGGCAGATTGGAATGTCAGTCAATGATGCAGCTCAGCCTCAGACTGAGAGCTCTGCAGTTTCAAACTAACAACAGCAACTGGCAAAAAAAACAACTGTAGTTTGTGTATAAAACCAGAAATCATCCCTCAAGTAATTGGATTTGCTATTAGTACAGATATCAATATAAAGAAGTGATCCACGACAGAACACACAAGATTGAATTGAATTAAATAGTTAAATATTGGAACAGAATCTTTGAAACTCTGTGACAAAAGAAAAACAAAATCTATAGAAATCTTCTTTTTCTCCAAAGAACAGATCAACATCACATACAGATGACATACGAAGAGACAGTTTAGAGCAAATATGGTACAGAGCACATCAATGGAAAGAGGTACACATGACAGTTCTTACAGCTTGTGACACTCACCAAGTTTCCTCAGATTCAATCGCTTCTCTTTACCATTGGCTTTGACCTTCAGAAAGTTGCAAGAGTTCTTCAGAAAAAAAAACCTGCTGTTAATAGAATGGAAATTGTGCACTATATCCAATTCAAACAAAACTTCAAACCATAAATCACAGCAGCCATTGCTAGGCAATGTCATTCAGGCAGGTGCTTTGATTTTACACAAAAAATAGGAAATCCTTGCTTAATTTTGTGAGCTAGCCTTTCACATTGTATTACACTTCATCTATGAGAAAAAAAAGGGGGACTGATTACAGATGACTTCTTTGCCAAGGTGAGTTTTTTTTGCTGGGAGATTGTGATTTTCTCTTCAATTGTTTCTTGTCCTAACTTCCAGTCTGTCAAACCAACAGTGAAACTAACAAACATACAACACTCAGAAATAAATAACTGCATGTTTATTCCAATTGGGATCAAGCGTCAGCTTTAAAGCACTTGAATTTGAAGTCTTGCAAAGAGTTATTTGTTATCTGCGGATGAAGAATAGTTTAAAGAGTCGGTTTTATTTTAATGAACAAATGATTTCAGCCTCGTACGCAGTTGGTGCATTCTTACATGGAACATAGAACATTACAGCACAGTACAGGCCCTTCGGCCCTCGATGTTGTGCCGACCTGTCATACCAATCTCAAGCCCATCTAACCTACACTATTCCACGTACGTCCATATGCTTGTCCAATGACGACTTAAATGTACTTAAAGTTGGCGAATCTACTACCGTTGCAGGCAAAGCGCTCCATACCCTTACCACTTTCTGAGTAAAGAAACTATCTCTGACATCTGTCCTATATTTTTCACCCCTCAATTTAAAGCTATGCCTCCTCGTGCTCACCATCACCAGCCTAGGAAAAAGGATCTCCCTATCCACTCTATATAACCCTCTGATTATTTTATATGTCTCAATTAAGTCAACTCTCAACTTTCTTCTCTCAAACAAAGCAGCCTCAAGTCCCTCAGCCTTTCCACATAAGACCTTCCCTCCATACCAGGCAACATCCTTGTAAATCTCCTCTGCATCCTTTCCAAAGCTTCCACATCCTTCCTATAATGCGGTGACCAGAACTGTACGCAATACTCCAAGTGCGGCCGCACCAGAGTTTTGTACAGCTTCACCATAACCTCTTGGTTCCGGAACTCGATCCCTCTATTAATAAAAGCTAAAACACTGTATGCCTTCTTAACAACCCTGTCAACATGGGTGGCAACTTTCAAGGATCTGTGTACATGGACAATGAGATCTTCCTGCTAATCTACACTACCAAGAATCTTACCATTAGCCCAGTACTTTGCATTCCGGTTACTCCTACGAAAGTGCATCACCTCACACTTGTCTGCATTAAACTCCATTTGCGACATCTCAGCCCAGCTCTGCTGCTTATCTATGTCTCTCTGTAACCTACAACATCCTCCGTCATTATCCACAACTCCACCGACCTTAGTGTCATCTGCAAATTTACTAACCCATCCTTCTACGCCCTCATCCAGGTCATTTATAAAAATGACAAACAACAGTGGACCCAACACCGACCCTTGCCGTACACCACTAGTTACTGGTCTCCAGGATGAACATTTCCCATCAATTACCACCCTCTGTCTTCCTTCAGCAAGCCAATTTCCGATCCAAACTGCTATATCTCCCACAATTCCATTCCTCCGCATTTTGTACAATAGCCTACTGTTGTTGCCTATTGTTACTGTAATTTAACCAAAGCCACTGAATTGACTTCAAATTGGTTAAGGTGCAATAAATTAACCAGAAGTTAACTAATCATGTGCCAAAATGACAATCTAATTCACTTCCTTCCAGAATTATTCCAGCATTAATTTAGCACCCCTGCCATACCATTTGCTGAGGCGAGCAGCTTACTCTGCTTGTTCTTTATAGACCCCACTATATCCTTCACTCACCAATTACTCTTAATACGTTTGAAGAACATTTTATTACTTATTTTAGTGCAGTCTGCATCTTTTCCTTATGCTTCCTCTCAGCTTTCCTTATTCCAGCCACAGCCTCCCTCCTGCATTTGAAAGACACTTCCTAATTTCTATCGCTAATGTTCTTCCAAAGTGCATCATATGCCTGCTTTCTCTTCCTGATTTTCTCATCAATTTCCTTGTTAATACAGGGATGTTTGGCTTTGGATACTCTGTGTTTATTTCTCATGGACAGGTACTTAGTTTGCACCTTATTCTCCTCTTTCTTACAAGTGTCCCATTTGCCATCCAGTTTCATGCACCAAAATGCTTTTCCAATTTTTTTCGTATTCATTTGTGGGATGTGGACATTGTTGGCTGGCCAGCATTTCTTGCCCGTCCCTAATTGCCCTTGAGAAGGTGGTGGTGAGCTGCCTTCTTGAGCCACTGTAGTCCTCCTGCTGTGGGTTGACCTTGCTATTAGGGAGGGAATTCCAGGATTTTGGCCCAGCAACAGTGAAGGACTAGTGATATATTTCCAAGTCAGGATAGTGAGTGATTTGGAAGGGAATTTGGAGGCGGTCATGTTCCCAGATGTTTGATGCCCTTGTCCTTCTAGGTAGAAATGGTCGTGAGTTTGGAAGTGCAGTCTGAGGGTTTTTGGTGATCTTCTGCTGCACATCTTGTAGAGAATACACACTGATGCTACTGAGTGTCAGTGGTGGAGGGAATGGATGCTTGTGGATGTGGTGCCAATCAAGTGGGCTGCTTTGTCCTGGACGGTGTCAAGCTTCCTGACTGCATTCATCCAGAGAAGTGGGGAGCGTTCCATTACACTCATGACTTGTGCCTTGTGGATGAGGGCTTTGAGGAGTCAGGAGATGAGTTACTCGCTGCAGTATTCCCAGTTTCTGGCCTGCTCTTGTAGACACTGTGTTTATGTGATGAGTCCAGTTGAGTTTCTGGTCAATGGTAATCCCTAGGATTCAATAGTGGGGGATTTTGTGATGGTAACACCATTGAATGTCAAGTGGCAGTGGTTAGATTGTCTCTTCTTGGTGATGGTCATAGCCTGGCATGAACGTCACTTGCCACTTGTCACCCAAGTCTAGATATCGTACAGATCTTGTTGCATTTGAACATGGGCTGCTTCAGTATCTGAGAAGTCATGAATGGTGCTGAACATTGTGCAATCATCAGTGAACATCCCCATTCCTGACCTGATGATGGAGGGAAGGTCTTTGCTGAAGCATTTGAAGATGATTGGGTCGAGGACACTACTCTGAGGCATTCCTGCAGAGATGCCCTGGAGCTGAGCTGGCTGACCCCCTACAACCACACCCATCTTCCTTTGTGAGATAACAAGGTGTGCAGCTGGATGAACACAGCAGGCCAAGCAGCATCAGAGGAACAGGAAAGCTGATGTTTCAGGCCTAGACCCTTCTTCAGAAATAGGGGAGGGGAAGGGGGTTCTGAAATAAATAGGGAAAGAGGGGAAGGTGGATAGAAGATGGATAGAGGGGAAGATTGGTGGAGAGGAGACAGTCAGGTCAAAGAGGTGGGGATTGAGCCAGTAAAAGTGAGTGTAGGTGGAGAGATAGGGAGGGGATAGGTCAGTCCAGGGAGGACTGACAGGTCAAGGGGGTATGATGAGGCTGGTAGGTAGGAGATGAGGGTGAGTCTTGAGGTGAGAGGAGGGGATAGGTGGGAGGAAGGACAGGTTAGGGAGGCAGGGACAAGCTGGGCTGGTTTTGGGATATTTTGAAGCTTGTGAGGTCTAATCTCCCCTCCCCCAACGCATCCCAAAACATGCCCAGCTTGTCTCCACCTCCCTAACCTGTCCTTCCTTCGACCTATCCACTCCTCCCACCTCAAGGCACACCCCCATCTCCTACCTACTGGCCTCATCCCACCCCCTTGACATGTCCATCCTCCCTAACTCCTCACCTTCACTCACCTTTACTGGCTCCATCCCCGTCCCTTTAACTTCTCTGTCTTCTCGCCACCTATCTTCTCCTCTATCCATCTTGTATTTGCCTCCCCCTCTCTCCCTATTTATTTCAGAGCCCCGTTCCCCTCTCCCATTTCTGAAGAAGGGTCTAGGCCCGAAACGTCAGCTTTCCTGTTCCTCTGATGCTGCTTGGCCTGCTGTGTTCATCCAGCTCCACACCTTGTTATCCCAGATTCTCCAGCATCAGCAGTTCCTACTATCTTCCTATGTGTCAGGTGTGACTCCAACCACCGGAGAGTTTGGCTCCTGATACCCATTGATTCCAGTTGTGCTAGGGGTCCTTGATGCCACACCCAGGAATGCAGCCTTGATGTCCAAGGCTGTCACTCTCACCTCATCTCTGAAATTCAGCTTCTTTTGTCCATGTTTGAACCAAGGCTATAATGAGGTCAGGAGCTGAGTGGCCCTGGTGGAACCCAAACTAGGTATCACAGAGCAGGTTATTGCTGAGCAGGTGCTGCTTGATGGCACTGTTGTTAACACTTTCCATCACTTTACTGATGATTTAGAGTAGACTGATGGGGAGGTAATTGACCTGCTCAACCTTTCAACTTTTAAATCCTTATATTTTTCCCTTTTCTAATCTGGGATCTTAATCCTTGATTCATTTTTTTCTCTTTTTCCAAATTAACATTGAATTTTACCATATTATGAGCACTATCTTCCACATGCACCTCACTCTCATATTGTCTTTCTTGGCCTGCCTCATTTCCTAGGATTAGATCCAGCACAGCTGCCTCGCTGGTAGGACTGTTCACCTGCAACCTTTCAGGAATTTTTCCCCTTCTGTGCTCCACACGCTACCCTTTTCCCAGTGTACCCATAGGTAAGTGAAATCACCAACTAACACAATCCGACTTGTCCTGCGGGTTTCTATCATTTGGCATTGGCAAGGCAATGGATTCACTGGCAGTGTGATATGCCCGGAGCTGGGATTCCAGGCGTCATTGGGTTGGTAAGTGGAGCCGGGAACTCCTGGTTGCAGGGCAAGTGTGGATTCAGCACAGCCCCTGGCATCAGCAGTGGCAGCAGTGGCAAAGAGATGATATCTAATAAATGGCAACTCCCATGTTGGTGAATCTGGCACTGACGGTGGAAGCACAGGTGTTGGTGGCAAGCTGGCACATGCCTCAGGACTCTCTTTCAGTTACATCTTTTCTCCTTTTTATTCTTAACCTTTTATCTTTCAGTTATACCTTTCAGTTATATCACCAGATTAAGGCGACTGATGAAGCTTTTCGCTGTATTTTACTGTATTATTCACTGTTAATTGCAAATGACAATAAATAAATCATTCATTCATTTGACATTCATTCATTCAATCTGCCTACAAATGCTCTCTTCCACTTCCTTCCCATTATTTGAAAGTCGATAATAAACACCCAACAATGTCTCCCTTCTAGCCTCCCCTCCTGATTCTTACCTCCAGTCGTCCAGATTCTAATTCAGGAACTGCATTTCAATCAAGGGCTGTGATACTTGAAAATCACTTGGTTTAATCTGGGATAACAAGGTGTGGAGCTGGGTGAACACAGCAGGCCAAGCAGCATCAGAGGAGCAGGAAAGCTGACATGTCGGGTCTCGACCCTTCTTCAGAAAATGGCTTAATCTAATTGCTTGGACTCACTGACAAGAAGTGATTTAAGTGGGATTTTGGCTGTCTGGCTTATTTTTGTTGGATTTCAGACAGCTTTTAGCCCACTGGGAGAAGAAAGCTACATAGCTCATTCTCTGACTCTCGGAGAAACTCTTCGTTGTGAAACTGATGGGAGAAATGATACACTGATCCACCTTTCTCCTGAAAAGCATCCAAAGGAGTTGTTCTCAACACCAACGGAGCAAACCATGTCAGCAAAGGTCCCAGAGAAAACCGCTTAGATTGCTTGAACCCCTTCTAAGCTGAGTGAAAACAATCCAGAATATTTCATATTCTATCCCTTTTCCCTTCAAAAACTAATAATTATTTTATGAAGACTTTTATTTCCCCTAAAGTCTCTGCAGCGAAAATATTTTAGTTTCTCTTTACTTGAGCTAAGTACATGTCGGTGCACGTTGGGTCATTTGGAAGGCTAGATATTGAAAGAAATGTAGAAAATCGGAATAGGACTAGGCCCTCAAGCCTGATCCATCACTCATTATGATCACAGCTGATCAGCCAACTCAAAACCCATCCCCATGTTTCCCCCCATAACCTTTGATCCCTTTCGCCCCAAGTTGTACATTCAATTTTCTTAAAATCATGTGATGATTTGACTTCAACAGCTTTCTGCAGTAGCAGGCTCCACACGCTCAGCACCCTCTGTGTGAAGTAATTTCTCTTCATCTCAGTCCTAAAAAGATTTAACCTGTATCCTTTCACTGTGGCTGCGGGCTGCACACTGGCTTGTTATCAGGGAAATTCTTCTTGCATCTACCCTGTCTGGCCTTGGTAGAATTTTGCATAGGTTTCCCTGAGATTCTTCCATCATTCTTCTGAACTTTAGTGAATATAATCCCAACTGATTCAATCTCTCTTCATGTGTCAGCCATCACAGGAATTAGTCTGGAAAACCTACACTGCAGCTAAAACATCCTTCCTCAAGTAAGGAGACCAAAACTGCACACAATGTTCAGGGTGTGGTCTCACCAAGGACCGATAAAATTGCAACAAGACATCCCTTCTCTTGTATCAGTGATAATGGGAACTGCAGATGCTGGAGAATCCAAGATAACAAAGTGTGGAGCTGGATGAACACAGCAGGCCTAGCAGCATCTCAGGAGCACAAAAGCTGACGTTTTGGGCCTAGGCCCTTCATCAGAGAGGTCTGATGAAGTGTCTAGGCCCGAAACATCAGCTTTTGTGCTCCTGAGATGCTGCTTGGCCTGCCGTGTTCATCCAGCTCCACACTTTGTTATCCCTTCTCTTGTACTTGATTCCTTTTGCTATGACGGCAAATGTACTAATTGCCTTCTTTATCACTCACTGTACCTGTGTGCTTACATTCAGTGACTGGTATGCGAGGATGCCCAGATCTTGTTGTACGTTCCCCTCTTTCATTTTAGCCAAACTGTACGTGCTAACAAGCTGTTTGAAGGTGCTTTTGATAACAGTGCACCTTTGTTGAAAGTCTTGTTCTCTAATAAATCATAATTTTATTCATGATTAAAGGGACCTGGATGATGGATTTTTTAAAAAAATTCTGGACCTAATACAGAGAAGGTATACAATTAGCACTGCATAAACTGGATAAATTGTTTACATATTTGTGCCAAGTGGAGTAGTGGGACGAGAGTGAGACAGTGTGGTGCTCCAGCCTTGGTTCTAACACTGTACTTGTTGGAGCTTATGGGAATAAAAGTGATCTTGTTGAAACTTATAAAATTCTGAGGAGGATCTAAAGAGGGTGTTTCCCCTCTTGGGACAATATTGAACCGGGGGGGGCACAGAAAGAATTTAGGGTCTTCCATTTAAAATGGAGAGAACGATGAATTTCTTGTTTCAAAGAATAGTGGAGAATTCTCAGAAGGCAGGATGCTTGAATACAGTCAAAATTGACTAAAACATTGTTTTATCATCACTTACAGGGGCAGGCAGGAGAGTGGAGCTAAGGGCCATGATATTCTTGAATGGTGGACCAAATTTAAGGGGCTGAATGGCCTACCCCGTTTGCATTTCTTATTTTTCTCAGTGTTTAAGTCCAAAATTTTAGCACGGTTTTCAAAAAGAAACCTTTGTAGATCTTATTGGATTTGTTGCAATCCAACCCCATCATGCCTTCATTAACAGGAGGCAGGATCACACTTAGCAAACAGTATGCGATTTTATTTTCTGATAGGTACTTTCATCTCAAGTTTAAGCATCTGAGTTGTACAAAATTGGACTTTCTTTCCAAGTACAGAGCCTAACTTTTGTAGGTGGCTGTTTGAAGGTGCTTTTGATAACAGTGCACATTTTTTTTGCTGAACGAGCAATTTGAGACCAGCTTAGCTCCTTGGTGCACACAGCTTTTCAGCTCTTCTTTGTTCTCACTGCAGCAAACAACAGGAGATTTCCATGTCAACTTGCTTCATGCAACTCCCTTTTGCTGAGGTGTCTGTCTTTCCCCCTCCCCCTCTCTGCACCACCTTCCTCATGCAGCGCAGTGAATATGCATGCGAGCATAAGTAATTATCTTCCCCTTTAGGGTATCTGACTGATACTCAAATAGTTCAGGAAGATTCTGTTAGGCGAAACAGTTTGGCAAACATTACACAGATTTAGTAAAATATAGAGAACTTCAAAAGTGCTATCAACAACCCGCATTGAGAATGTGCCTGGGATAAGATGAGCCCGTTCTCAGTCCGCATTCTGTATTGTCAAGTAAAAAGGATCTAAACAGATTCCGTTGGTATGGAAAGCTGGACAAATACCTGATAAATATTAAAGTTGTTGCCCAATTCCGAGTTTGTTCTCTCCAATGTATATATTATCGGGTGAAACTAGAGCAAGGGGGAAAGGCCTCAAATTAAGGGGGAGCAGATTTCGGACTGAGTTGAGGAGGAACTTGTTCACCCAAAGGATGTTGGAATTCCCTGCCCAGTGAAGCAGTTGAGCATACCTTGTTGAATTTTTTAAAGCAGAGATAGATAGATTTTTGACCGGGGGTGGTGGAAGTAGGGGAAGGGGGTTGGTAAGTGGAGCTGAGTCCATGAAAAGATCACCCATGATCTTATTGAATGGCGGAGTGGGCTCAACAGGCCAGATGCTCCTATTTCTTTTGTCCTTATATCAGGTTTGATACTGTTATGAAGGTGATTTCACAATTAGAAAAATCATGTAGGATGCCATTAAAACCAACAACTCTGTTGCTCCAACAAATGCTGGAGGAAAGGTATTTTTCCTCCCTTTGTTTCTCCTCACATCCATCTGCAACTGTACATTTACTTGTATGTCCAACCGTACCGTTAATCACGCTGTCTGCCATTGTTACAACCACTCTGGAATGGGAAGCAAAATCAAGGATTTACGTTGATGTCAGTTTTTTGGCTGTATTATAATTTCCAAACCCACATTTCAAATTTCCAGTGCAGTCATGGATGTACCTGACACACTCATTCTCTTTTCATAAGCTTACCTACATGTATGTTGAAATTGCACAAGTTAAGGTCGAAACAGTGGATATATTAGAAAGCTTGCCTACCTATGTTGGCTTTCATTCCACAAAAGCCTTGATTTTTAAATGTTCAATCTTGTTTTTGAATCCCTCCATAGCCTCCCTCACTCTGCACTCTCCTCCAACTCTGCACTGTTGGAAAAATCTCTGTTCCATCAACCCTTGCCTTTTCTGTGTGTTCAACATTAAATGTACCACCAGTACCCAGCCAGATGTTTGGCTGCAAATATCCTAAAGCTTTGAATTCCTCCCCAAGCAGCTCTACCTTCTGTCAGTCCTTAAAGACTTTCCATAAAATTTCTTCATTAATTTCTGATATCTCAAGTTTAATAAGGTGCTTGCGAAGTGACTTGGAGCTTTTTTTTACCAATAATAATATATAAATAAAGTCAAAGAGTCATAGAGCTGTACAGCATGGAAACAGACCCTTCAGACCAACTCGTGCAATCCAACCAGATATCCTAAATTAATCTAATCCCATTCACCAGCATTTGACCCATATCCCTCTAAACCCTTCCTGTTCATATACGTATCCAGATGTCTTTTAAATGTCGTAATTGCACCTGCCTTCACCACTTCCTCTGGCAGCTCATTCCACACACGCACTACACTCTGCGTGAAGAAGTTGCCCCTTGGGTCCTTTTAGATCTTTTCCTTCTCGCCTTAAAGCAGTGCCCTCTAGTTTTAGACTCCCTTAACCTGGGGAAAAGACCATGGCTACTCACCCTATCTATGCCCCTCATGATTTTATAAACCACAACAAGCTCACCCTTCAGCCTCTGATGCGCCAGGGAAAATAACTCCAGGCTATTCAGCCTCTCCCTCTCACTCAAACCCTCCAAACCTGCAGCATCCTTGTCAATCTTTTCTGAACTCTTTCAAGTTTCACAACATTCTTCCTATAGCAGGGAGATCAGAATTGCACGCAGTATTCCAAAAGTGGCCTAGCTAATATCCCACACAGCTGCAAGATGACCTCCCAGCTCCTATACTCAATGCACCAACTAATATAGGGAAACATACCAAATGCCTTCTTCACTATCCTGTCTACCTACAACTCCACTTTCGAGGAATTATGAATCTGCACTCCAAGGTGAATACATCTTGTTGTTTTATCAAAGCACTTGTCCGTTAATATAGTTGCGTTTTTAGTAAATACTTATGAGATTTTTCAAAAGAAAATACCTTGTTATTATAATTTTATATATTATGATATAAAATATAAGCCCAATCAATTTGTTATTAATTCTTTCGAAACCTGGGGAGATATTTTTACTTCAATTTGTGTATTCTGTCCATGTCAATGATGTCAATTAAACAAACGCCTAAATAATATTGGTTAACTGGTTTTGGTCCAGCTGGCTGTTTAGTAAATGTGGTAAAAATCAACAGCAACATACATTTATACAGAATTTTTATCAGAGCAAAACATTCCCAGGTGTTTTCATAAGAACATTATCAGACAACACTTGGCACCAAGCCACGAAAGGAAATATTAAAACCAGTCCCTAAAAGCACACTGAAAGGGATAGTTTTAAGAATTACACTAAAAGAGGAGAAACTGTGCTGGTAGAGATAAATGTGAAAATTTATAATTGTTTGTATATATCTATCTTCTTAATTAGATTGCGAGCATATTTTGTAACAATTAGAATGAATAAATAAGTCGGAACATTGCCGAATGTCTGACTCTTCAGCCAGCTTGGGTTTGGCTTGTATCTTTGGCACCTGACTGCATCTTCCCTGACAGAAATCTCCTCACTTCAAATTATCCACAGCAGCTCTGCAATACTGCTATATAAAAACACAAACATAAGTTTCGGTTGTGATATTTTACTTTCACCATGTTTGCAGCAACTTTCCCCTGTTTTTGTTTCGACCAGTACTGCTAGGAAACAGGTAATAATCATATTGCAATTTGTGAGGCTTTGTTGTGCATGAACTAGCTGCCACTTAACATCAATGCCTGCATGTCACATGTACTCGTTAGATATAAAATGCTTTGAGATGCCCAGAGGCTGTCAATGCAAATTGTTTCGTTTCCATTCCTTCTTTCTCTGACATTCTCCAATTTCCATTATAGGACAATCAATTTCTGATTCCCACATTCATACAGTGAAGAGAATGGCTCATTGTCTCATCGTGTGGAGAGTCATGGGCAAAGCAAGCTGGTGGAATCTGTGAAGTTCATTTTCATCCTCTTGCCATGGTTTGCTACTCTCAACTCACTGGTAGAAGTGCCACATGCTCCTCAGTTGATTTCACAGGTCGCTCATTAGCTGGAAAAGTCTACCGAAGCCATACACAATAGGCCACTGGTGGGAAATATCTACAGAAGAATTTGATTCCAGTTTTCTTAGGATTTCTTGGCCTTCTACACAGTAGATCACTGTTTTGATGTCGAATGCAGTTCCTTTTGACTCTCCTCTGGCTTTCCTTCTGTCCGTATTTGAAGAAAAATATGCTGATGTGTGGAATCAGGTGGAGGAATCTGAATTTGTTATTAGTGAGCAGTTTATTGACAATTAGGAGGTCAGTTAGCTCAGGGATTGGCTCGTTTGCAGGGTAGTGTAACGCCAACAACATGGGTTCAATTCCTGCACCAGCTGAAGTTACCATTAATGATGCTCCTTCTCACCCTCTCCCCTCACCTGAGAGATGGTGACCCTCAGGTTAAACCACTACGATTTATCCCTCTCCAATGAGAGAACAGCCCTGCTGGTCTGTTGGGACTACTGGGGACGTTACGTTTACCTTTTTTGACTTGATAATGTTATTGATGAAGTAATTAAATGGACAATAATTGATTGGTTTACATTCATTCATTCATTTTTGGGGAAATGCAATGGAACTTCAACAGACAATTTTTTGAATCAAAGACATTGATGGTATTATAGAGCCGCATCAACACTGAATTTGCTCTGTGTTACAAGTTTCAAAAAGATGCGTGATGATTACAGCTGCCATAAAGTAGTTCTTTCATATGTTCCATGTTTGATCAACAACTGGCAATTTAGAAATCATTACCATGAAGTAACCTCATTCTCCTGTGTAGAAGTACGTTATAAAATGTGTCTCTGATTCAACTTTAAGTGAACAATTAAAACTGCAAATTATTTTAATTATTTTCTCCATGTAAAGGTTGGAACCAAATAAGGCAAACTGTTTCGGAAGAAGCTTCCAGCACTGAGAATTGGAGCAGATACACAAGCCAGTCCAGATTGAGGGGATGTTGCTTCACACTGTTCCTACTCCCGTGTGTTCGCTAACCTCAGCTGTGATAAAATACTTCCAACAGAGTGGCATTGGTAAAAGCCTGAGAACAGTTTACTTTGTATGCTGGAGTGTGTATTGTGGATTCCTGCCAATTAAAATCCTGCAGGCCTCACTGACTTCGCAGCTTAAATATCTGGGATATCCTCTTGCAATGGAAAGCTTAGCCCCAGTGACATGAATTGGTAAACTTCAGGGTTGGTGGGAGAAGGGGATTATTAAAAATTCAGAGGAAAGAAGGAACATGACACAAGTTCAAGCTGTCCAGTGTAAAAGGTGGAGGAAGTAAAATGACTCTCCGGCTTTAAGCTCACATTTCGAGGAAAGCATAGCTGCTTTGATAACAAAGTGTGGAGCTGGATGAACACAGCAGGCCAAGCAGCATCTCAGGAACACAAAAATTCTTTTAATTGGCCCAGTAAACAGAAACAACAATTTCCAGGGAAACTGAATTACTGCTGAGAGAGGGCATACATATGTTGAATCAGGCAGAAATCTTTGCAACATTATAAACCTCTTCTTTTAATCCAGCACAATCCACAATGTTCCTAGTAAGCTATAGATGGTGGTATATCCATAAATTATTATTCTCCAGATATCACAGAGCTCTAGCAATAAAGTAAGTAGCTGGCAGCATTGGATAAATACGCAAAGTGCAGGTCCAAATGCCTAATCTAAAGTACTGCTCCAAAGGATTTTTAAGTGATATGTGGGCAAAGTGAAATTAAAAATAAAGTGGGCTTTGGTGGTCATTTATTGGGTGAGAATGAATGAGGATCTTGTTCATATAGAAGCTCATCCCCTTCCTAGTCCTAGGATAGACCCAAATAGCAAATAGCAGAGCTAGTACCACATCAAGTATGCCAAAACATAGAAGCATAAAAGATCGTAGCAAGAGAAGGCCATTGCTGAGTTTAGGTCTTTCACTGCAATATCATTTTGTTTAATGTTTTGAATTGTTTCTCTAAACGATTCCTTCGATTTGACAAATACATTTTACCTCATCAAACTTTGCTTATGCCCATGCAATTGGCTTTGTTGAAGATCTTTGCTCAGGATTAGAGTGTGTCACTTTAAAGCTTAATATGCAATTCAACTATATTTTGATAATTTCTTTTCCTGGAGATTCCTTATTTCCCTTCTGCTGTCAATGTCACTGTGGCATTGTATGCTGCTTTCAATAAGTTTAGCAGCAGTCAGCAACAATTAAACAAATAGTTCCTCTCCTGCCATGTGAACGGTGGTGATTGTAATGAGGTCAGCAAGGTGGACCTCATGGAACATGAGTTCCCTGATTGGGGCTGTTACTCTGGTCCAGTTAAGGAGTCCTGGCTGACAGATAAAAAGGGGAGTGTCAGACATTCTGGCGCTCTGGGAGCTGACTCTAAGGGAGCTGGATCAGTGTCAAGGACCCTCTATGTACAAATAAATGGCGACTTGCTGAACAAATTCCAGCCTGTGTGGAGTTACTTCAGAATAAAATTGTGTGTCTAACAAGACTAATTGCAGGGAGGATGGTCCTGATGGTGGGTGTGCTCAGAACCAGGGGGTCACAGTCTAAGAATTCAGGGTTGACCATTTAGGATGGAGAAGAGGGGACATTCCTTTACCCAAAAAGTGGTGAGTCTGTCAAATCCATGACCACAGGAAGTAGTTGATGCCAAAACATTGAATGTATTCAAGAGGCAACTAGACATAGCACTCAGGGCAAATGGGAGAAAAGGTTATGGGAAAAAGCAGGCTTAGACCCTTGAGTTGGATGATCAGCCATGATCGTGATGAATGGTGCAGCAGGTTTGAAGGGACGAATGGCCTTCTCCTGCTTTGCTCTTCTATGCTTTTATGTTTGTGTTTTGGCATACTTGATGTGGTACTAGCTCTGCTATTTGCTATTTGGATCTATACTAGGTCTAGGAAGGGGATGTGTTCCTATATGAACAAGATCCTCATTCATTCTGACCCAATAAATGACCACCAAAGACCACTTTATTTTTAATTTCACTTTGCCCACATATCACTTACAAATCCTTGAGAGCAGTACTTTGGATTAGGCATTTGGACCCTGCACTTTGCGTATTTATCCAATGCTGCCAGCTACTTACTTTATTTCTAGTGCTCTGTGATATCTGGAGAATAATAATTTATGGTTATACCACCATGATTATTTTGTTGATAATTATCTGTCCTACCTTTCCGTCTCAGTTCTCATCGACTTCAGTTTCTGATATAACCAAGAATACCCTATGTTATCAGAAAATCTGTAACACAATATACTTGAAATTGAGTATCAATATTTTAGTTACCAACAAATGATTAGATCCAAATTGAAGGAGTTATTTTGCGAGTTGTAAGCGAACAGTGAGCTGAAAATTGATTCAATGATAAGTGAACAATTTAGTATTCATTCCTTATCCAATAGAGGATTATTAGGAAACCTGAAAACAGGATAAGAATACATTTACATTAAGTGTTGCAGTCATTGCACAGTATCAGTATCCCACATAAACTGATCAATGCATTCCACTTTAAATAAGGAATAAAGGATGTTGTCTCTCTTTCTGACCTTTGTGCTGCAGGGAGTGGTGCAAAATTTGTGGGTACTGTTTGCAATTCACTATTCCCAACTATACAGCTCTGTACTTCAGCAGAAAGTTTTGTTTTCACAGTTGCACGTCAAATGAGGATGATGCTGGCAAAACATCTTTCAATCTGAATAAAGGACAAAGGCTGAAGATTTAAATGTTTTGAAGGCCTAAGGTTTGTCTTCCTCTCAGGCCTACTTTTGTAAAATGTCCATAAACGGCAAGCTCATAAAATCCAGTGTGTCCTTCTTCAGCTATGCTAAAGTCTTTGCCATATATTGTGAGATTGTGACAATATACAGTCCTTATGGTTGTAGATAATTAAGGCCCTATTGAAGATATTAAATATTTATACATCACACCACAATACCATTCACATCCTGGGAGAAATAATGAGAATAAATGCCCCCGAGCAGGACAAATGTTTATTATTGGGAAAAGTTTATATGAAAACTAATTCTCTAGAGTGATACCAGGAGCAGAACAAAATAATGAGATGTCTCTGACTGAATTGAGTACAGTGTGGAAGTACAAGGTCATGTCCATTTATTTTTCATTTGGTCCTTAACTTGAATAAAAAGATTGGGATGTATTGCCTATTGTTAGTTGACACTTTTCAATGGAGCTCAAATTTCAATTAAACAACACCTTCTTTCCACACAAAGTGACACTGCCCCCCACCCCAACCAAAAACTGGAAGCCATCCTCAACCCAACAGTATTCAAAAATTGACTCAAATTTAACACCATCACCATCTTTTCCACTTTCCATTTGGGCACTTTAACGTTGGTGGAAATTTTACAAAAAATATTAAGTGAGAACATTAGCAGGCTTTCTTCCAAATTTAACGCAGACTAGTCACATGGAAGTTGGAGGCATACAAAAGTATGATCTCAAAGTGTTTTCTGTCATTTCCAGTTCTTTACACTAGCAATATTCAGAAACTTGAAGCAGAGAATGGGAAAATCCACAATCCACTGCAGGTATGATCACTTGTCCTCTGTAATGTTGGTGGAAGATTAAAAAAATTCTAACGTACTCATTTGGAGTTTCTGAAAATTTTCCACCAGCATTGCAGAGGTTGAGTGAACCTTGTTATTTTATGTCAGCGGACAGTAGATTTTCCCAGACTAGTCTAAGTTTCTCAGTATTTCTACTGTAAAGTAGCACAAGTGCTGGAAAATTATCAACATTTTCCAAAGTTGGCTCATGTTTGACATCACTTGCTGATCACATAGAGATAGTGGGCAAAGTGAGTTCTGAGGAGAATGTAAGGACCCTGTAAAAGGTTAAAGATAAGTGAATGAGTGGGCAAAGGTCTGGCAAATGGAGTATAACGTGGGAAAGTGTGAAATTTTACATTTTGGATGAAAGAATAAGAAAGCAGCATATTATTTAAGTGACGAAAGGAAACTGAGCTCTGGGATGCAGAGGGATTTAGGTGAACTTGTGCATGAATTACAGAGATTAGCATGCAGGTACAGCAAGCAATCAGGAAAGCTGATAGAATGTTATGGTTTACAGTAAGGGGAATTAAATGCAAGGATTGGGAGGTTATGAATCAGTTATTTAGGACCTTGGTGAGACAGTATCGAGAGTTCTGTGTGTAGTACTTGTCACAGTACTTACGGGGGAATGTTAATGCATTGGAAAAAGTACAGAGAATGTTTACTGGACTACAATTGGAATAAGTGGGAAGGATAGACTGGCTAGGCCTGTATCCCTTGGAATTTATAAGAGTCAGCAGTCACTTAATTGAATCTTGTAAGATATGGAGGGGACTTGACCTGGTCAACATAGAAAAGATACTGTTTTCTTGTGGGGGTATCTAGAACTGAGAGTCATAGTTTAAAAATAAGAGGCTGCCCAGTTAAGATGAAGATGAGGACTTTTTCTTTTTCTTGAAAGGTCGAAAGTCTCAGGAATTTCATTCCTCAAATAGCAGTGGATGCAAAATCTTTCAATATTTTTAAGGCAAAGGTAGGTAAATTGTTGATGACCATAGGGATGTAAGATTACCAGGGACAGGCAGCAATGTAGAGTTACGGTTAATATCAGATCAGCCAAGGTCTTATTGAATGGTGGAGCATTCCTAAAGGACCAAGTGACCTGCTCTTTCCTTTGTTTGTATGTTTGTAGATTCATCCAGAGACTGCTACAACTAAATGCTACTCATCCACATCTCTGGCTTAATAGAGGTTACTGTTTTTTGTTCCTGTGGCACAGTGGTAGCATCCCTACCTCTGAGCCAGGGCACCCAGGTTCATGTCCACCTGCTGCAGAGCTGTGTAATAATATCTCTGAACAGCTTGATGAGAAAATATTCCTAATGATGCACCTCCCAAGTAAAGATCACCAAGATCAACAGCTTCCACATCTTGTATTGCCCATTTCTCAACTGTTCCAGTTAAGTCAGCAGACAATGGGGAGCAAACCTGCAATCTTTTTGGTCTGTGCCTTTACTACCACACTGTGCACTGAATTCAGTGAGAAAGGTTTCAACAAAATTGTTATCAGAGATAATGGGAACTGCAGATGCTGGAGAATTCCAAGATAATAAAATGTGAGGCTGAATGAACACAGCAGGCCAAGCAGCATCTCAGGAGCACAAAAGCTGACGTTTCGGGCCTAGGCCCTTTGAAGGGTCTAGGCCCAAAACGTCAGCTTTTGTGCTCCTGAGATGCTGCTTGGCCTGCTGTGTTCATCCAGCCTCACATTTTATTATCAACAAAATTGTTATGTAGGGTTGTGTTATCTCACTGCAGTGAATGAGACTATTTTGGGTGTCTTCACCACGATCATATGCTACCAAACTTTTACTATTATTCAGTCAATCTTTCCTCTTCACTGAATACCTCAGACAAATGCTTAGATATGCTCGCCATCTCTAAATGACTGGTCAGTTGAGCTTTGGAAGTAGCTATGCAACAACAATCACACTCCTTAATAATAATTAATGAACAATGACCAACTGTCTGTACTGTATCAATAAAAATGAGGCTGACCTGAAACTTTTTGGGATATGATTGACAGTCCATTATTTCTATTTATTCACTATCTCTTGCTACTGTTTGAGTCACTGTTGCACACGATGGAACTGCTTCCTGGTTTATACCTCGTCAAACACTAGATTAAGTGAGCACTTAGCCACTCAGAACTTAAAATGGTGTCACTGAGGTTACACGTCAAATTAAATTATCAGCTGCAGGACGAAATCAGCTTCTGTTTAATAGGATTTTGCAGGATAGGGTGTTTTCTTTTTGATCAGAAGACACAGAAGCCTGAACACACGCACAAGCAGGTTCAGGAACAGCTTCTTCCCATCTGTTATCAGACTAATAATTGGACTCTTTAACCTCAAATAATGCTGATCTTGCTGTTGTTGATCTCACCTAGCACATGCCCTGTGCAATGTAACCTGTGTGCCTCTGTCTAAGCTTCCTGTTTTATTTCTTAATGTAGCACTCCTATTTTTCTTTGTAAACATCAACGTTTTTCAGTCAGACAACAGATTTACTTGTTTTCAAACTTGCTAATTTTATTTCATTCTTTGTTGAATATACTTAATTCACAAAATTTGCTGAAGGACATTACACCATAGTTCAAACAAAATACAAAGTGAAACACGGATCAGTTTCTTTCAGTACAGCGCATGAGGCACCACGACAATGCCATTCCAGTTTATAGTTACAAAGTAATTTAAAATTTTATGTCAAACTGTCTTTGATGCAAACAGGGTGCTGATGACACTCGGCCCCAATGATAAGTGGTTGATACCAGGCCTTCACATCACTGTTGAACAGTTTCCAGTCCCTTGGCATACTATAGCTAGAATGGCTTTCCCCCATTCGGCCCTGTCCCAGACTTTGTGTTCCTCAGCGTGAACTTATGGAATGTACAGGCCCGTAACACTTGATAGTCGTGGCTTGCACTGAAAGACCAGGCCTCAGGAACCAAAATAAATTCCAGTAAGATCAAAAAGAATGTTCTTTGGGAACTGGGATGACCAATCCATTTTCACCTTTTTATTTATCTATTCTCTCGTGGGCTTTAGGCGTGACTTGTTGCCCTTGAGAAGGTGGCGGGGAGTTGCCTTCTTGAACTGCTGCAGTCCATGTGCCTTAGGTTGACCCATCATGTTGTTAGGAAGAGAATTCACCATCTCATCAGATTACCTGAAGGTGAGGGGGATAATATTTGGAGGGGGTGGAGCGAATGCTAAAATCTGGAAGGAATGTATAGTCACGTGCAATCAAAAACTAGGTACGTTGGAGCAATGCTAACCTTCCATTGTGTGTAAGAACATGGCTATTCGGAGAGGGTTGCTCTTGGTGTTGTTATTTGTGGCCCAAGACAGGCTGAAACTCCACTCTGTGCTGTAGCTTTCATCCAAGTAATCAACTACCGTTGTTTAGAGTTCATAAAATCTCTAGGAACTGGGGGAAAGAATGTACTCAACACTGTGCTCATCCTGACGGCTGTTATAACAATGATAAGAAGACTTGAATACCAATTGTTTATCGTTGGGGTAGAATGTCATCAGCACTCGTCCATCCCATTCTAACCTAAAGATATTTCTAGTTGTCAATGATGAAGGATGAACCACAACTAAGTCTCACAAATAAAGGGCTTTAGTTTTTGAAATAACGATAGCTTGTTTGGAAGAATGAGGCTGACCTCTTGGAAAGTTGTAATAGGATAATGACTAAAATAAGACTGGACAAAGTAAATGCAAGAGAGATGTTCCCAATGACCGGGAGGTCCACAGCCATGGGATATGGGGCAGGCCATTGATAACTGAGAGGAGGAGCAATTTCTTCACCCAGAGAGTGGTGAGCCCGTGCAGTGTTCTGCCAGAGGAAGCAGTTGAGGCGAAAGCATACTTTGCTTTCATAGCAGAGATATCTTTGGGCTAAAGCGATCAAAGAGTGTGGGGAGAAAGCAGGAACAGGGTTATGGGTTGGATGATCAGTTATGATCAAATTGAATGGCAGAGCTGACTTGTAGGGTCAAATGGCCCACTGGCGTTCCTATTTTCTATGTTTCTATGTTGTGTTTTACATCTCAGTAATAATACTGTTACATTAATTCTTTGGATTATAATTACTAACAAGAGGTAGGGAAATTGTGTACGTGAGGAGCATTTGGCAGACTGTAGCAGGGGTTTACTCTAGTTACAAGACAAAAGCTGGTTTGTTTCTTTTCAATTTAGAAAGGAATGTATTGGGATTAATAGGATTATATGTTTACTGGGTGTTTAAATATCTTTACATTCATATTATAATTTGATGGTTTTATTTTATCTTCATTTCTTTTGCTAACAAACTTCTGTTTTATCATGAAATCAGAATTTGCAGTATTGCATACTTATGTTTCAGCAAGAGACCACTTTATTAAAACCAAAATAAGCCGAAATATCATCTATCAAGCAGTGTTCCTGTCTGTAATCTGATGTGTCCAATCATGATATCAGATGGCATCTTAACAGTGGAGTGTGTTTGCCATGCAGACAGGTGCCACATGCTGTAGTATTCCTTTGAGATTTCAGCATGCCATAAAGTAAGGAGCTACCCTCCCTCTGACTCCCAGACTGATAAGAACAACAAGCAGCTCGCCTGAGTTTTGACACAAAAGAGCACATCACTGAAGAATGGATAGTCTTTCTGCTTTGACTGAAGTGACAATGCACTAACAGGCATGGCACAGCATCGCAAGGCGGGGTAATGCAAGCCATGGTGGCTACAGACATGCGGCTAGGTTCAATGTGTGTGAGCACTGAGAGTGTAAGCAAGCAGCCCTGGGCCAGTTGGTGGGCTGGGTCCCCATTCCTGCACACAGTAATGTGCTTGTAGGAATCTTTTAATGCAATGCTTCCTCAACCTCAAGCAGGTGGATTGGAGAGATGCCATTAGGATCACGAGGGATGGGCAAATGTCAGATGCTAATCTGTATCAATGAGGGGGGGTTGAGTTGTGATCGTGGTGTTTGGGGGCGGGCGGTGAGGGAGCACGTGTCTGGCACTGATGGATCTTTCCTTATATCCCATTTGATGCTGAGCAAGATGGAGGCCGTTTGCAGCCAGCAGCAAGCTCTGATGTCCGTGTTGTGAATTCTTGGCCTCTTGCTTGTTTGGTAGGAGAGGAAGCTGAACATTAATGAGATAAGCTGGGCTATTAATGAGGTGTTTAAGGATCAATTATCCCCTTTAATTGGAAACTTGCTGCAGATTCATGGGAATCTCAATACACCATGCAGGAGCTGCACACATGATGCAGCGAGTTGCTCCCATCATTGAGATAGACATTCTTCGACTTCTCTCAAAAGACAGTAAAACTTATGCATGTCATTACAATTTTTCCTTCATTCACCAGTTAATTGTTAATTTTATCTTGTTGTTTCATTGTATCAAATTCTTGTAATAAATTTTTAAATTGTTTTACTGGTTTGTCAGTAGTGATTTATTGCCTTTAGTTGTGAAATACATTTCCTTGTAAAGCACTATTTTTGTATTTATTTATTGTTTGGATTTTTAACACTCAATAACTGTAGCAATATACTTCAAATGAAACTGTTAAAATCTCTTTAAAGCTTGGAAACTCTGTTAAAACATTTTTCCTGCAAAAAAGTTCTGCTAGTTTTAGAAATCAAAATGGAAGGTTTTTTTTTCTTGTTTCTTCTTTGGACAATTTCGATCAAAATTGATGGTTCGCCTTGCATTTTTGTTTTACCTGATTATTTGTTGATTTGTTCTCCTTCTACAATTAAAATACTCCAACTTTTTCAACTAGATTTTTTCTGTCTCTGAAACATTTTTCTAGCATTAATCTTCTTCTGAAGTGGATTTGCATTGTGTAAATTTGTATTTGAACTCCCTGACTTTGATATGAAGTTTTAGCCTCTTTTCAAATTTTGCAGCTGCATCCTGTGGTGTCCATTTGCGACAGCAGCAATGCTCATGTTAATGGTAAGCACTTCCCTCTAATTCATTTCAGCCTTCTAGCCTGGTTTTTCATGCCATTCATGTGTGTTCTCTATCTTTTTCCTTGAATGGGGTCTAATTTACTGTTGGAGCTCCAAGTTGATACCACCTCCGCCAATTCCTGACTCCGATCTACTTCCTCACTGTCCAAGTGTGACTATCTGCAGCCCACAGTAGCTTTCTCTCTGCTTCTCCTTTCCCAGCTCTGGCTGACTTTTTGCCACAGAGTACAGCTTCTAGCTGTTGCAGTTGCCACAAACGTGCGCTGACTAATCCCTGTTTGATGAAAGTACGAAACAGGGGCAGAAATAGACATTCAGCGCTTTGAATGAGCTGTGCCACACCATAAAATTATGAGTGATCAGTTTCTGTTGAAATTCAACATTCCCCTCTCCCTCCAATAAACCTTGATTCTCTTGATTAACAATAATCTCTCCATGTCTGTCTTAAAAATATTCAACGATTCTTCTGGGCAAAGAGATCCAAAGTTGCACAGCCTTCTGACAGAAGAAAATTCTCCTCATCTCTATATTGAAATAGTGACCTTTAACTTTAAAATATTATCCCTAATTCTGGACTGACCCTGAAGAGGAAATATCTTTTCCACGTCCATCTTGTCTCCCTGTCCGAGGAGAAAAGATAATCAGATTTGTTTTAGCTGTGCACTCCATTGATTAGTTGCACTACCGCAACTCATTCAGGCTCTTTGGAGAGCATCTTCCAAAAGCTTTGACCTTTGCAATTTGGAAGGATAAGGGCAGCAGATACACAGGAGCAAATGGGACTCATAGGACTATTAGAGACAAACAACACACATTATCACATGAAGGAATAAGAAAAACAAAACTCCACACATTCCCCTCCAAGACACACACCACTCAGACTTGGAACTATATTGCTGTTCCTTCACTGTTACTGGTCAAATTCCTGTTTTCTAACAGCAATGTGGATGTATCAACGGCCCCCAGTATGGACTGCATCATTTCAAAGTGGCAGTTCTCCAATGTTGTATTAGAGGCTATGGTTCTGAAAGATTTAATAGTAATGCTCCACCTATCTGTTGACATCATACGCAGTTTGGAGGTGGGATCAGGGAATTCTACAATCGTCTGAATAACTGATTTATTCAGTTTCACTCCTTAAAGTCTTAGTAATTACACCTGATTAGTAACATAGTTATTAACCTTTTAATGAAGAACAGTGCCTCTTCTATAAAGAATCTACATGGTGTATTCTCTACCATTAATTATTTGGCAGGCTTGATACAAAGTATTGACAAAGCAAAATTGGCTGCAGCAAACTACCTTGAACAATCCTGACTGTGAAATACCTTGGGCAGGGGGTGGCAAAGACCAAGAGGTGCCAGTATGGGCCATCATGGGAAATGCCACAACCTCCTCATTTTTAAGAGCAATAAAAGCTGAAAAAATAGGATGTTTCATTGCTTTATAGGACTTATACAAATTCAAGTTGTTGTTGTTAAAGTTCTTCCATGTTGTTATAGTACCATGAATTGCTAGCATTAACGGTTGACAAACAGATCAGCCATGATTCTATTAAACAGTGGAGCAGCTTTGGGGGATCGAATGGCCTACATCTGCTCCTATTTTCAAGTAATTCTAGGTGAGTAATTTGAAACCTTATTCTACCTTAAGGGCAACTTTGTGACCTGAAGAACTAAGAATGAAAAGAGGCAGGAAGTGTAAGGGCTAATTTCAATATCTGTTGTAATTTTACCTTTCTTTTGCAGACAGCCAGCTATTTACATGGGAGAGCACAGCAATCCCATTTTGAAATCTTACATTGATTATTAAATTTCACTGTCTTTCAAGCTTCAAGCCTCCTTATGCCAACTTTTTCAAGCATTTGGCTGAATGACTCCATTATACTAAGCACTTATCTGGATAACTCCATCCCACTTTGAAGAAAATGTCAGCAAGAACGGTTTGTTGTGTAAGAGCGCACCTCCCTGAACAGAGACTGCCCCAGGCTACTCACTCCTTCTAATGCAGAGACCACTTGGATTAAAATATGGCTGAAAGTGTAACCACAACAAATGCATGATTCATGATATGAGTCCGTGAAAGTACTCTGGCACTTGAGACACAACTTGATGCTAGAGTCTACAACATACCTTCAAAATGCAAGTGGATTGAAGTTGTCACAAGAACTGCAAACTCTCTAACAGTCCTCTGGAATACAATTTCCAGCAATGCGAATGCCTATCCAAATAAACAAAATCATTAACTAACTGTCTTGCGAGTGTTTGGAAGAGTGCCAAACACAAATTTCGCAGTTCCACATCTTGGAACATGAGTCGGCCATTCAGCTCCCTTTAACGTTCCATCATTCAACTGGGTCGTGGCTGATAAATGTCTCAATTTTAGCTGCACATCTGTGATCCATATCCCCTGTTAGCCTTCCCTCACTAAAATGTATAGACCCTGGGTTTATCAACTTCAATTGACCCAGCATCCACAGCCTTCTGGTGAGAGAGTTCATCAGCAATTGAGAAATGAGCAACTCTTGATCTTTTGATCCTCTTATTAGCTACTAACGGATGCAAAAATACTTCTATGAATAGAATATCATACAGTGATAAGGACAATACCGCTTAATCTCCAAATTACTTGCTGACTTATTCATGATTTCTGGTGGTTAATGCACACAAGGTAAATGTATCTCAATTGTTACTGCGGATAATTATCTATTTATTATTTCCCTCTTGAAACGAATATCTCCTGAGTGGCATCTTGAACGTTCAGCTCAGAATTTATATTTGTTGACATCATGACATATTCAAACAGGCAGCCGTTTGCATGCTATTATTTGTAAACGGACTGTCCAAGGTCTCCAATAACGGCCGTGATATTCAGCAATTAAGGCCCATATTTAGCCTAACTGCCTTCCTGAAACCACTGCTCAAGCATTCCCTGTGGGAGACTACGATACAGAGGTCCACTAAAGACTAACTGCTGTAGCCTAGATTGGCAGTTGTGTGAAAGTCTCCAGCTCCTTACATTCTGAAAAAGCCATGCTATTTACAGCAGGAGAATAAAATGACAGCACATTTTATCTTCTTCCGCTCAGTGTGTTTCCTTTAGGTTATTCAGTGTGAAAATCATTCCATTTGCTGAATCCAAGGTGTAAGGCTGCCATTCATGTTGCATGTGTAATACTTTCAAATGTGACACCTTCAGATGTGAAGGACATGCTAAACACGGGATTTTGATCGTTTGCAATTGACATGAATGTCAATAGTCAGTCATTGCCTAAACATTCTGGCACAAGGAGTGGATAATTGTTTAATAAATCCATGTATTTTCAAGGTACTACACCAATATTTCATTAGACATTAGACTAAGAAGGAGGTTAAAGTTGCAAGTTATTGAGTGCATCAAGGTATCCTGACCAGAATGATTCTTGATGTGTTTTGATTTCAGGAACTGTCACACTACACCTTGGAATTATGCTAAAATCAAAACTTAAACAAGATACTTTGTTAGTTCAAAATAATTGTTCTACTTCCTTCGAGTTGCTTTAATGAAGAAAGGCCAAAGGAAACAAATGCATTAAGTCTTTAAGTTACAAAAATAGATCATTCATTCCATTAAGCGCACAACTGTAGTGGAACCTTGTTAGGCTCATTACCCCACATGAGGCACACCACAAAACATAATAAATCAAGGTAGAGGTGGCATGGTGGCTCACACTGCTGCGGACCCAGGTTCGATTCCAGCCTTGGGCAAATATGTGGAGTTTGCATATTCTCTCCCTGTCTGCGTGGGTTGTTGCCCAAAGTTCTAAAATGGAAAGGTTAGATGGATTGACCATGGTACATTACCTCATAGCGTCCAGGGATGAATAGGGTTGGTGGCTTAGCCGTGGGAAATGCGAGGTTACAGGGATAGTGTGGCTGGCTGGGGCTGAATAGGATACTTTTCTGAGTGTCAATGTAGGCTCAATGGACTGAATGGTCTCTTCATGCACTGTAGGGATTCTATGATTTCAATTCCCTCTGTGGTCCTGAATAGGCCTTACTGTTTTCCTAGCCATTATGGATGGCTAGGAAAAATTATGGATGGCACGGTGGCTCGAGGGTTAGCACTGCTGCCTCATAGCACTGGTGACCCAGGTTCAATTTCACCCTCGGGCGACTGTCCCTGCAGAGTTTGCACATTCTCCCTGTGTCTGCAGGGGTTTACTCCGGGTGCTCCAGTTTCCTCCCAGAGTCCAAAGATGAGCAGATTAGGTGGAATGGCCATGCTAAATTACCATAGTGTCCAGGGATGGGCAGGTGAGGTGGATTGGCCAAGGGAATTGCAGGATTACAGGAGTAGAGTAGGTTAGGGTAGTGGCATGAGTCTGAGTGGGATGTTCTTCAGAGAAGCAGTGTGAACTCAGTGGGCTAAATGGCTTGTTTCCACACAAGGATTCTATTCTATACATCAGTTGGCATAAGAGATGGGTGGAATCAGCCTCAAAATAATTCTTCTTTGGGTGCCTGTCATTTTTTTGTCACTCATGCATTTTGTACCATAGCCCTTGTGTGAAACCTGTAACTTGATTAGCATTATTGTGATTGTGCAGAATTACAAACGTAGCAAAATGTTTAAAATGCAGAAACGAGCTACTTGATCCAATAAGTCTGTGCCAGTGATGTTCTCAACATGAACCAATCAATCTCTCCTTAGCACCCCCCATATCTTCACCATTCTTCTCTCTCAGAACTAGCTCATGACCTTTTCAAACAATATTCTGTTCTTCAACAATAGTTTTCCCCACTTCCTAAACACCCTCTCTAAAATTTCTTTCTAATCTACCCATTACACCTATGTTGCAATTTGTTGAAATCAGTATAAATTTGTGCTTTCACATTTCTGTCTTGCTGGCCAATGGAATTGATCTATCACAAAGATATTTTGCTAACTCTGTGTGGCCACACATCATAAGAAGTACAGGCCTATTACAACTATGTTGGAAGTTAATAATGTCGCGAGCCGAAATTGGTAAAGATCCATCGACCTCTTCATTGTGATTCCAGGCTGCTTCTTCTGTGTCACTTTTTCCTGGAATTGCACAACTGTGTTGCCCTATGACCATCTCCAATTATATTAAAATAGTGTGGGTTTCTCTCAGCCCACTTCAAATTAGTCACCCTTCATTCCTTACAATATTGTTGAACTTGCTCAATTTCTTCCAAGTTTTTCCAATGATTGTGACAGAGAGCTAACTCCAGTTTTATATTGGTTCAACATAGCTTCTTTGCTTTCGCATTGTTTGTTTCTTGTTACAAATCTCAGGGATACTTTATACCTTTTTTATGGCCTCAACTGTACCTTTAAAATTCCATTTAAAATCTTACCCTTTATGATCTATTTCCTTTCTTTAATTGTACAGACGAAACATATCACTTCACATTTTTCTATATATAGCTGCCTATTTGCCAATTCTGCTAAACTACTGGCCTCTTGTTAGTCTTTCACAATAGAGAAAGGTTTTGTACAGCCATAGAGCTTGTACAGCATGGAAACAGGCCCTTCAGTCCAACTTGTCCATGCCGACCAGATATCCTAAATTAATCTCGTCCCATTTTCCAGCATTTGGCCCATATCCCAATGTTAGGCAAAATTTGCACCAGCTTTCCAATTCAACCATCAGCAAACATCAACAAGCCTTCCTCACTCCCTAATTCCAGATTTTAAGAAAAGGGATATTGTAAGTAAGAATGGCTTCAACCCAAAGGCCTCGAGAAAGAAAACATTCACTTCCTATATTCTTACCCTAAGCTTTCTGAATCCTTCAATTATCTCTCTACTGATGTGGCTAGAATCCCTTGAAGTCCATTTGATATGATTTTTGTTATTATGTCCAAGATGATACTTTAGGGTCTGCACTTTCAAAATCCAAAGAAAGCAAACCCGCAATCATCCAGCTCACACCAGGTTATTTCAGATTCTCCAGCTTCGGCAGTTCCTAACACCACCAACATCTTTGTTACTTCTTAAGTTGGGTGAGATGTGAGCCAGTTTTCGGAAAGCTTTGCTGACTGGTCCTAATGAACCAATGCAATTCCTAAATTCCTACGTATGTCCCTTGAAATGGATTCTATAGCATCTTTTGAAGAAAAGTGGGACACTTGGAAAAGAAACAACAAAAGCTCATTGCTGTTTTTGGGAACTTATTGTGCACATGTTAGTGGTCATGTTTCTTACAATATAATAGCAACTATACTACTGAAGCGGTTCACTAGCTATAAAACCTTTTGGACATCCTTAGATTAGAGAAGAGTTACATGAATGCAGGTTTCTTTGTTCCACCATTTCAACCTCAACTCTTTCAAACAGACTAATAACTTATTCAAAGCTGAAATAACATGAACTGACCTACAGGCCTGGACTTTCTCACAGGATTCAGATGCTGGCTTTGGGACCATGCTGGAGTTCTGAAAGAACAGCACAAATGTCGGTGTCCCATCACCCAGAAGGCAGCATGGTGGCACAGTGGTTATCATTGCTGTCTCATAGCACCAAGGGCCCAGGTTTGATTCCAACCTCGGGCAACTGTCTGTGTGGAGATTTTCACATTCTCTCTGTGTCTGCATGGGTTTCAATCAGGTGCTCTGGTTCTTTCCACAGTCCAAAGACGTGCAAGTTAGGTGAAGTGCTCATACTAAATTGCCCATAGTGTCCAGAGATGAGTTGGTTAGGTGAAGTGGCCATGGGAAATGTAGGGTCATAAGGATAAGTTAGTGGGGTGAGTTTGGGTGGGGTGTTCTTCAAAGAGTTAATGTAGACGTGTTAGGCCGAATGGCTTGTTTGCACACTGTAGGGATTCTATGAAAGTCCCCCTTTATTTATATGTGCACATTACATGGGCTCTGAGGTAGGGGCTCTGACCTGCTAGCTCAGAACCAGTCCCGAGAATGAAGAACACTCTCTGAGACTCCAATTTATATCGGTCAGCCAGGTTTCCCCGATTGGGGCTGTTAACCTGGACCAGTGAGATCCACCTGGCCCTCGCCCTAATCACTACAAGTTCCAAGGCTACAACTGTGGTCAGAGAAACGGTCTCTTCTCGAGATCTTCCTCCAATGTTGCCATCTAATCAAGGATGATGGGTGGTGGACTCTCTGTCACAAGCTGAGTTAGAGGTCCTGTTGTTCTGGAGCCGTGACTGTGCCACTGAGGAACCTGGGTGTCCTGGAGGCAGGTCATGGACCACATGGACATTTCAACATTGAAGCCCCTTTGCTGACCCACAGAGCAGTGCAGAAAGTGCGGGTAGGTTCCACTGGGATGGAGAAGGAACTCTTCTGCTCAACCAGAATGGGTGCACCTGCAAACGTTCATGCTCAAGGCCCTGTAAATGGAGCACAGAATCTCTGGTTCCAATGGACACCCAGGGAGCCTGCCTCCAGTGGGTTGGTGCCCCACTCATATGACAGATGTCATTGTCCTAGCAGCAAAGTGCCATGGAGGACACAACATTGTTGCAAATTTGGGATTTCAACCATAGTAGTAGGCTACCCATCCTTGTGATGCAGGAGACTTCTTTTCAACTTGTCACCGGGAAATCATCTCAATAAATGGAATATTGAGGGACCATCCCTATTTGAAGCCACAACTCTGTCGCCCATGG